>NC_069782.1:53851579-55232368 GCF_027406575.1 Nycticebus coucang
GAAAGCTGCTTTAGATTTGTCTGAGAATTGCATATGCACTGCTTTGTGCCTACTGGCACAAATGCAAAAAATTTTAAACTGGAGAAACAGTAAGTTGAACAAGAAAGGAAATACAATCATAATGAATTTTGATTCAGCTGTGAAAAGTAACTGCGTAGTGATAATAATGTAAATACTAAAAATAATTTATCCCCTAAAACTTTATACACTATAAAGAGAAGATAAGAAAAAGAAAGTATGTATGTTTGTGGGCAGTAAGTGACTAAGATAACTAATCATCATCCTTCTTATGAGGAAGTCAGGAGCCATCGTCTAAATAGTAAACGCAACAAGCAGCAGAGTAACTGACTTAGAAAGATGCAGACGAAAGAAAGTATGTATGGTATGCTTGTGGGCAGTAAGTGACTGTCTAAATAGTAAACTCAACAAGCAGCAGAGTAACAGTCAAAAACAGGAACTGAAACTGACTGCCTCTAAGGATGAGCAATGGGCTGAGGAGAACCAGGAACTGCTGCTTTTCATAAACCTTTTATACAATTTGACTTTTTATTTATTTACTAACTTATTTTTGAGACAAGAGTCTCACTATGTCACCCTCGGTAGAGTGCTGTTGTGTCACAGCTCACAGCAACCTCCAAGTCTTGGGCTTAAGCGATTCTCTTGCCTCAGTCTCCCAAGTGGCTGAGACTACAGGTGCCTGCCAAAACACCCTCTATTTTTTGGTTGCAGTTGTCATTGTTGTTTAGCAGGCCCAGGTTGGGCTCAAACCCGCCAGCTTCGGTGTATGTGGCTGGTGCCCTACTCACTGAGCTTTAAGCACCACCCTATTTATTTATTTTTTTGACAGTCTCAAGCTGTCACCCTGGGTACAGTGCTATGGCGACATCATCTGAGAAAGGTAGAGCAGATTTTATTTAAAAGATGTAAAAATGTCTAAATTGAGTGTATATTATTTTTTCCAACTATTGATTTCTGTTAATTCTTATAACTTCCGATGACACTGAGGTCACACCGAACACTTTTCTTACAGCACAATTCATCAGCTGATACAGCATGGAATTACTAGAGAAATACTTCGGGAATGTAGCAATTCTAAAGCCTAACTGTTAGAACATACTCCTTAAATACAGGATTTCTTTCCCCCTAAAAATATATATTTGAATATATTTTACATAAAAGTTTCTATTAATCGCAACTCTTGGGTCAAATCCAAATTCTGACATTTTAAATGACCTGCATTTGTTAGCACCAATGATGGTAGAGATGAACTTTAACTTTGAATGTCAAATGAAACAAATGGACAAAACTGAAAGCTTACCTCATGGAAAAATATACAAGTACTAAATATGCAAAAGAAAACAGGAAACAATCTTATCTGCAAGAACTGCAGCAACTTGCAACTTTTTAAAAGTCACATTCTTGGGGGCACAAATTTGCCAACTAAATATAATCTAATTAACATAATTCTACATAGTCAAAACCATGAATTTCATTCCAGAAAGAGAAAACAGTTCAAAGTACAAGACTAAAACTGAGATTAAAACTACAACAGAATCTACTAAATGTTTAAAAACTCAATTAAGTTCTTTTTTTTTTTTTTTGGAGACAGAGTCTCACTTTATAGCCCTTGCAGAGTGCCACAGCTCACAGCAACCTCCAACTCCTAGGCTTAGGTGATTCTCTTGCCTCAGTCTCCCGAGTAGCTGGGACTACAGGTGCCTGTCACAACGCCCAGCTATTTTTTTGCTGCAGTTTGGCCAGAGCCAGGTTTGAACCTGCCACCATCTGTATATGGGGCCAGCGCCCCACCCACTGAGCCACAGGTGCCGCCCCAAACTCAATGAAGTTCTTTTCATAAAAAGATTAAAGACTGTGAGGTTTGCTCTTCCAGCAGTTCTTTTTTTTCTTTTAGAGACAGAGTCTCACTTTGTAGCTGTCAGTAGAGTGCTGTGGCATCACAGCTCACAGCAACCTCCAGCTCTTTGGGCTTAGGCGATTCTCTTGCCTCAGCCTCCCAAGTAGCTGGGAGTACAGGTGCCCACCACAACACCTGGCTATTTTTTTTGTTGCAGTTTGGCCGGGGCTGGGTTTGAACCTGCCACCCTCAGTATATGGGGCCGGTGCCCTTACTCACTGAGCCACAGGCGCTGCCTCTTCCAGCAGTTCTAACGGACTGTCTATGATATACAGTTGCTCAATTTCAGTCATCGACTATAAAACAAATTTGCAAATAATTAAACAACTATTACAAAGGCTTAAGAGCATTAAAATCATATTTGTTACATTATTTACATTACACACCCATATAACCAGACAAGAAACAGAGTCAGACATACAGAGATACAACCAAGGAAAGCCCCAAATAATGATCACACAGTGCTCATTATGTGAGGGAATGAGAGGAGGGTGGAGAGATAGGAAGAGAGAGAGAGGAGGAGAGAGGGAGAGAGAGAGGGAGAGAGAGGGAGGGAGAGAGAGAGGAAGAGAGAAAGAGAAAAAACGGAGAGAGGGAGGGAGGGAGAGAGAGGGAGGGAGAAAGAGAGGGAGAGAGAGAAATGGAGAAAGGGAGGGAGAGAGAGAGATGCACTCAAGGGCTCTCAAGTTTAACAGTGCGAGGCAGGAGGTAAGAAGTGTGTGGTAGTGGGGCTGTGTTAGTAGTCTGTGTCTGTTGTTTATAACAGCAGGAAATGTATTTCTTATAGCTATATGGAGGCTAAGAAGTCCAGAATTGAGGAGCTGTACCTACTAAGAGTCTTCTTGCTGGTGGGGGGGTTCTCTGCCGAGCCCCAGGACACCACCACATGTCCCGGGGGCTGAGCTGCTAGCTCAGAGGTCTGTCTTCCTCTTTTTACAAAGGCATCAGCCTCACTCCAGTGGCAACCCATTAATCCATTAATCTACTGGTGCAGAGCTTTCGTGACTCAACCATCTCTTAAAGGCCTTACCTCTCACTACTGCCACACTGGTGATTAAGTTTCAACATAAGTTTCGGAGGGGACAGTCAACCCATAGCAGGCTGCCAAAATTAAGACGTGAAAAGAATTCATGAACAATACAAAACAGTAAAACAAATAAGAACTAAACTAAAAAATTATAAATTTAGGGAAGGGCAAGATAATAGAAGGAAAGAAGCAGATGACAAACTGGTTCCCACAGAAGCATAAAAGCATTTGAGGAGATCAGAGAGGTGAGGGAGAAAACAGCACTCTCTCTCCAGAAGATTCTGCCATATATTAAAATTTTTTCATAATAAAATATTGGGGGGAAATGTATGCAAAATCAAAAAAGGCAGGTTACTTGAAAGAGAACTATCCAGAAAAATAAAGTAGTAACTTAAGAGGGGAAATCATACACAACTTAACAAAACAAAACAAAAACAAAAACAGTTATCATGAGTATCGATAAATGTTCACATTATTTCAATTAGCTCATTCTATTCTTAGAAAGAGAATAAGAGCAAAAGCATTACAATCCTATTTCCACAACAAAGCAATGACAGAAAGAGGCAAATTACATTTAGCAACCAAACGACATAAGGTCAACAGCTGAGGGTTCCAAGTTCCCAGTCCCATAATCTATCTGTTATACAGCACTACACACGATATCGTCTTAGCATACTAAGTATTTTACTCTGGACTTGCTTTATTATCAAGCTCAAACTCAAACATCAACCAAACATTAGGATGTTATAGATAGTAACAAAAAGATGTTCATTTTTAAGTAACTACACTGTAATACACAAGTCCATGGGTCTCAATTAAGATCATGACACTTTTATGACTAGAACCACAGCCTTTTCAGGAACTAGAGGCATGTTGCTACTATCTACTATCCCAGGGTGTCCTCTAGCAAGCAGGACATGCCATGGTTAGAGGAGGACAGTGTGGTGTCCACAGCAGAACTAAAAGTCACAGTTACAAAGAACTTACACCCAGAACTTTTGCAGTGTTTTATCTAAATTATTTTGGCTGTGGGCGGCACCAGTGGCTCAAAGGAGTAGGGCACGGGCCCCACATACCAGAGGTGGTGGGTTCAAACCTGGCCCCAGCCAAAAACTGAAAATAAATAAATAAATAATTTTGGCTGTAAATTTAGCTACATGAATAAGGATATACTACTGAATTAACTGATCAGAATTACTTAGCATACAGAAGAGTACAGCTCAGGCTCCTGCCTGCCCCTCTCACTGTGTCTACCAGCAACTGTCTCTGTACTCGGCATGGAGAGAAGGTGGTAGTGGGGATGCAGAGTGGTGTAACCTGTAACGCAGAAAGGCTCTTGTGAGTCTGATAAATGACAAAGGGGAAAAGACACAGAGAATATTCTATAAACTGTGATTTTAAATTATACTTATTTAACCAACACTTGTAGTGCTCACTATGTACAGCAGCAACTGTTCTAAGTACTTCACAACTTATTTAATCCTTAGATCATAGGTACCAATTTCCACTCACCTTTAGATATGTGACATGATTTTTAGTACACAGAACCCTGATTACATCTTAGATTAAGATTTAAAACTATATTATCTGAGTCTGTCAAGAAAATGTAATTATTTCCTTGTTGACGGACTCAGATAATATAATAGATAGCCAGACCAATCAGAAACTTAGATCAGTGTTTTATCCATAATATTCAGAAAATCAGGCCAGGTGCAGTGGCTCACACCTGCAATCCAGCACTCTGGGAGGCCAAGGCAAGTGAACTGCTTGAGCTCAGGAGCTCAAGACCAGCCTGAGTGAGAGTGAGGCCCTATCAGGCAACACCTGTAGCTCAAGGACTAGGGCGCCAGCCCCATATACCAGAGGTGACATGTTCGAACCCAGCCCTGGCCAAAACTTCAAAAAAAAAAAAAAAAGGAGAGTGAGGCCCTGTCTCTACTAAAAACAGAAAAACGAACTGGGCATGGTGGTGAACTCTTGTAATCCCAGCTACTTGGGAGGCTGAGGCAGGAGAATCAGCCTAAGAGTCTGAGGTTGCTGTGAACTATGAGGCTATGGCACTCCACCCACGGCAACTGAGTGAGACTGTCTCAGAAAAAAAAAATCATATTTAGATAATCAATAGGAATCATAACATTTATGAAAGTATTTCACTGACCATTCAGGACATTATTATTTTTAATTCTCTGAAAAATAACATCAGTGTATCAAGTTCAAACACACATAGACAGACATACACAAACACATGAATTATTAGTCTGTTTTAAGGACTATCTATCAGACTAGTTAAACATTTGACCAATGAAATATACTCTAATGGACAGTTAGACACCATGTAACTTTAATTACATTTCAGTGATAACTGTAAAAAGACACTACAAACTTCCATACCTTGTTAGAAACTAAATCATATAATTTATTATTGCTGCCACCATAAAGTTTTAGCTAATAGTCGAATACAGTATTAGCTTTATTAAACTCTTGTTTTAATACATACATTTAAGTTATTAATATTAATATTTTATTAGAAATACATCCTCTAAATAATACATATTGGTATTCCCCAAATTTAACAGCATAATTATATTTGCAGAACTATTCTAAAATACTGGATAAAGGAGAAAAATTACTAAAAGTTGGTTATAATTTTATGAAAAACCTTGAGATCAAACCACTTGAAGTATTACAGAACCCCATTATAACAACAAAATCAAATATACTCTTTGGGGATAAAAGACAGAAAAAAAACCCCAACCAGACTTTGGAAGTCTTATTAACATTAAGATAATAAACTAAATTTTGAAACAATTCCCAGAGGTGTTAATGCTGGAAGTAACTCTTCTCCATGACGAGAAATTTGTGTAATATAAGCATGTCTTACAAGCCAACTCAAACAGTGTTACGGTGAAAATAAAAAACATCTGAAGACAACTTTACTGTCCCTTAATGTTTTAAAGCACAAGGAGAAAAATTTAGGTTAGTAAAAAAAATTAATTAAAAGAAAATATGAATATGAAAATAAAAATAAGAGAAGAAAAATTAATGAAACACTAAAACAAAAAGGAGGGATTCTAATTAATCAAAGATGAAATACTAGGAAACAGGACGAAGAACTCATGTGTAGAAACATTCTCGGGATCTGCACTGAAGATTAACCATACAAACTAATCACCATAAAACATCAGGTCCCACCTACTGTGCTTAAAGCACAAAGAGCTTATATCACATTTTTTTCACACAAACTCAATGAAGACTTTTCCTCCCCTATAAATACGCAAAAGGTTTCTGTTGGTGCAATTTACTACACCTATTCTCAGCCCTCAGATATTTTTGTACCCAGTCCCAAATTAGAAATGGTATGCTAAATGACCTCAAAATGTTGAGTTATTGGCATTAACATAGTTCCATATCTAATAGAACTTCTATGCTCTTCTACAAGACTATTAGGTGGTACTCCTGTTGAAATGTAAAACCACTAGGTGTGGTGACTCATGCCTGTAATCCTAGCATCCTGGGAGGCGGAGGCAAGAGGATGGTTTGAGTTCAGGAGTTCGAGAACAGCCAGAGCCAGAGCAAGACTCTGCCTCTACTTAAAATAGTTTAAATTAGCTGGGTGTTGTGGCAGCACCTGTAGTCCCACCTACTCAGGAGGCAGAGGCAGAAGGATTGAGGCTGCTGTGAGCTGGGGTAACACCATGTTACTCTAGCCTGGGGCAATAGATTGAGACTCAGTCTGGGGGGGTGGGGTGGAGAAAAGAAGTATAAAACCACCCATACATTTAAAACTATAAATCAAATCTTATGGGATACATTATTCACTGGTATAATAGATCAAAATTTTTCCCTAATATGAGAATACAATCTTAGAACTTATGTGTTCATCAAACCCTCTCATTTAACAGATTGAGTCATATTATGTACATCCTTTATTTTATGGAATTAGCATTCAAGGTTAGGCAGTCAATTCTACTTTCCCACCACTATAAAAGCAGAAAAACCATGGTTCCAAAGAACCATACTCTCAAATCATTCAGCCAAAAAAAAAGAAAGTTCATACTTCCTTTGCTTCTATTTCCTCATTTCCTTTAACATTTGGTAATGTTAAGTACCATGTGATAGTATTTTTGTGGAATGGAAAGTGGAAACATATTAACAATGACAAAAGAACCTCTACAGTTGAAGATCTCCCTACACTGACCACCTCCTTAAACTGACCTAATCTGGACAGACTAGACATGCACCACATGTATGTATCAGCACAGTAGGCCTAGTTCCTTACATTGACCTCCTCTGTATGTTGACCGGTTTATGACAGCCCCTTATCTTGGTGGTCAACTTACCAGAGATTCTACTGTATTAAGATTTTTAGCCAGGTTGTGGTTAAAAATACACCTAAAAAGCCATCTATAATCCAGCAGCTCTGGAGGTTGAGGTAAGAGATCAATTGAGGCCCAGAGTTTGAGACCAGATATTCCATCTCTGAAAAATAATAATAAGATTTCTATCATCAGATGCATTGTTGCAAGCAACTTAGAAAGTAAGGCATAGGCTCAAGCAGCTAAGGCGCCAGCCACATACACCTGAGCTGGCAGGTTCGAATCCAGCCTGCCAAACAACCATGACGGCTGCAACCAAAAAATAGCCAGGCGTTGTGGCAGGCGCCTGTAGTCTCAGCTACTTGGGAGGCTGAGGCAAGAGAATCACTTGAGCCTAGGAGCTGGAGGTTGCTGTGAGCTATGATGCCACAGCACTCTACCCAGGGTGACAGCTTGAGGCTCTGTTTAAAAAAAAAAGTAAGACATAGAAGTAGTTGTCCACTTACTTACATTAGGCTCTGTGATTCTACTTTATTACATTAAGAGTCTAGCAGAAAAAAAATACTTTATCTTACAACGAAATGCAATTGACTTAGGTTATTTTCCCTCTGTAATTTAGACAGATATCCCCAACTTACAGTGGGATTACATCCTAATAAAAACCTCATAAAGTTGAGAAATCTAAGTCAAACCATCATAACCAACTGAGGACCTTCTGTACCCCGTTTCATTTACTTTTCCTAAATATGTTCTCAATTCAGTCTCCTGGTTCTACGCTTTTAATTCCCTTAAAAACTTCGTCTTTTAATCTGTAAAAACAATTTAACTAATACCAATTTTCATTTTTTGGGTGAAAAACCTTGGCATTCTCATTTCCATAAAATGACTAATTCTGAGCCCATGGGGTGATGGGGGCATAAGAATCTCTCCTATTCTGCTTTCCTCATCTCACTCCTGGCTCTGAAGAAATAATTCAGAGGCACGGTCCACTATCTCAGCCAATTCCTAACAACTACTGCCCAAACTCCTCTCAACAGTCCAAAGAAAAATCTACTATCATCACTGCAGAGCGCGAGATCATTGACCACAGATAAATACAGGAAGGAGGGCTGCTAATACTCCTCCTCACATACACAAGAGGCAACTGCAGTACTTCCTACCAACCAAGCAATGAGGATTGTCTGCACATGTCATAACCAGAATTTGATTTTCCCCCAGAGCCTAAGGACAAGAAATTAAGCTGGGTGATACCCTGATTTCAGCATTGTGACTTTCCAAGCAGAGAATCTGTACCCAAACTTCTGATGCACAGAACTATAAGCTAACACATGGATGTTGTTCTAAGTCACTGAATTTATAATAATTTGTTTTGTAAGCCAGGCGTGGTGGCTTACACCTGTAATCCTAGCACTCTGGGAGGCCAAGGCAGGAGGATTGTTTGAGCTCACGAGTTCAAGACGAGCCTGAGCAAAAGCAAGACCCTGTCTCTACTAAAAATAGAAAAACAGAGGCAAGAGAATCACTTGAGCCCAAGAGTAGGAGGTAGCTGTGAGCTTTGATACCACGGCACTCTACCTGGCAAAAACTTGAGACGCTGTTTCCGCAAATAACAATAATAATAATAATTTGTTTTGTGGCAAAGTTAATAAGGAACTCTCTGGAGGGAAAGGTTGTAGGATGCTGCTGCAGCAGTAAGGAGGTTTCCTTTTAGCAACACCAACAGGAAGACCTAAAGCAGAAATTAGCTGAAAACTACAGAAGGGTCACATGATGGGGTATTAGTTTGGAACACACCCTGCTTTCATTTCCTTCATATTTACCATTACCAGATTGTACACATTAATTTGCCTGCTGTTTGTCACACTCACTGGAATGAAAGGTTCCTAAGAACAGAGACACCTCTTACTCTCTACTTAATGCCCAGCAGCTTAAAAAAATGCCTGGCACCGAGACATGCCATAAATCTTTGCCGACTGAGTAGTCAGTAACAACAATCACAGTAAGCGGTGTTAGACTTGAGGTTTCCTAGAACATTATCAACTGGACAGCCAGCGTCCAACCAAGTCCATCCTAACAAATAGGATGTAACACAAATCACACTGGTGTTTCGCCACACAGAGAGGCATCTCCTGCACGCATGCTTTATAGATGCCTGCACAGATGCTATCTGCTGAACAATACTTGTAGCCTGGTAAATGTATCAACAATAGTGTTACACAGAAATAAAATATATTACATTTATAAATGTAACTTAGAAAAGTAAAAAATTTTAATAAAGTTGTAAAAATCCCAGCGTCAGTGTTATAAAGTTACTCAAATGGGTCAGGCGCGGTGGCTCACGCCTATAATCCCAGCACTTGGGAGGCTGAGGTGGGTAGATGGCCTGAGCTTACAGGTTCGAAACCAGCCTGAGCCAGAGCAAGACCTCGTCTCTAAATATAGCCAGGCATTGGGGTGGATGCTTTTAGTCTCAGCTACTAGAGAGGCTGAGGCAAAAGAATCACTTGAGCCCAAGAGTTTGAGGTTGCTGTGAGCTATGATGCCACAGCACTCTACCAAGGGCTGCAAACTAAGACTGTCTCAAAAAAAAAAAGAGAAAGAAAGAAAGTTACTCAAATGAAAAGACAGTTACTAATTTAAAGAACATAATTAAGGGCTCAGTTCCCATAGCTCAGTGAGTAGGGCTCCACCCACATACACTGAGGCTGATGGGTTAGAACCCGGCAGGGGCCTGCTAAACAACAAGAACAACAAAAAAAATAGGTGTTGTGGCGGGTGCTTGCAGTCCCAGCTGCTCAAGAAGCTGAGGCAAGAGAATAACTTGGGCCCAAGAGTTTGAAGTTGCTGTGATGCCACAGCACTCTAACCAAGGGCGACACAGTAGACTCTGTCTCAAAAAAAAAAAAAAAAAGAACATAATTAAGAAATGTAGGCTCAATTTAGATGCTTAAAAGGAAAACTAGACTTTGTTCATGAGAACTCTGACCCTGTAGCCTGATCTGGGCTCACCAGCTGCCCCAAAGGCCACCAATGTAAACCAGCACATACTAGTGGGGCCATCAGCAGCAGATGTTTCTAGGAACCCCAAAGAGGTAAGGATCTGTAGGGTCAGAGCATCCAGTACATGGAGAAAAAACGTGAGTTCCATTCAACCTGAGATTTCCAAGAAAGGAGGGAAGACAGGGTGTTCTGTGAATGTGTGAGCTGAGACACCAGGCCACGCGGGCTGCTGAACACAGGGGTTGAGGCAGGCAGGGGCTGGAGGGTCCTGGAGAGTTGGGGGGCAGGGGGCCTTTCTGGGAGGCACTGTGCTCCCACTGCCCCAAGCTGGCAGACTTGGCAGCCTCCTGCACGGCACCGCAAGAAGCACAGAGGGCACATGGCAGGGGAGGCGGTGCTGGAGTTCGGGCATGGGCAGAAGGGCAGAGGAGGGGCTGTGGTCTGAGCTGGGACCTAGTGGGGTGTGAGGGCCCCAGGGCCTGCGCACCTCCACAGAGAACGGTCGTCAGCACCAGCTTTGGCCACCATAGTTCCAGGCCTCCTGCTGCTGACAGTTTCTGAGTATAAACTTTGAAAATGCAACTTCCTGCATGAGAGAAAGTTCCAGATCTGCCAGCCTCACTGGTTCTTTCCATACCTTCTGGGTAAGTGCTCCAAAGGAAAGGTTTCCAGAATCCTCTTGCCATAATTTTACAGAAGAAAAATTCTTCAAATCAAAAGTGAAAGCCCGTTGCAGGGGGTTCGGAGGGGGGCATCTACGCACCCCCACCAAGACAAAGGAGCAATGGGGAGATGCCAGCTGAGGCTCCCAGGAAGCCAGCACCACTTGTGAGCACAGGACAGGACTTCCCACCTGTCTCTCACTGTGCCAGGGTGACAAGTGGAGGCAGGTCACTGAAGCACATCCAGAGGGACCACCAGCCGCTTAGAAGATGACAGTGTAGGCACAGAGCCTCCTACCCGGCACCACCCCCCGCCAGCCCAACCCTGCTCCCTCTTCTCCCTCCTCTCTTCACCCAAGTGTGTTATGTGAGTCTCTGTAAAGAGTCATCGAATATTTTTTGGAAAAAGGCAGAGGTGTAAATGACAGTGATGAGAAGAACCTGCAGGCAGCTCAGCTCAGCTCCCAGTGCCAGGACTCCAGCATCACCATGATGGAGGGAGGAGACTGCACATCCCCTCGCCCTGCCTGTCTGAGAGCAGCCCTGACACAGCACAGAGCAGGGCCTGTCCTCAGGGTCCCTGCAGCCACATACCCCACAGAAGAATGGATCTGCCTCCTCTTCCTCTCGGGCGCACGTGTTCTCCACTGTCACCTTTAAGACTTTACCACCACAGCGAGCACGAACACAAACACCTTTAAACACAGTCCCATCACCCAGACGGGAACCGGCATTCTTGGACCACTCAGTGACGTCAAGGCAGGAGCAGTGGGCACGGTCCTCTGGTGTGCCCACAGCCTGGCCTTGGAACACTCCGGGATAAACCAGGCAGCTCTGACCCCACAGTCCGGAGGAGCTGCCTCTGGCTGCAGCTTCTCCTTCTCCTTCACAATCTTCAGAATCAGATCTGTCCTCCAGGTCTTCCTGCTCAGGTCCCACTTTATCTTCTCAGTCTATCTTGGAGTTCACTGTCTTGTCATCCTTGGAGTCCCCACTGCTACCCTGTTTTCCCGAAAATAAGACAGTGTCTTATTTTAAGGTGTGCTCCCAAAGATGCGTTAGGTCTTATTTTCAGGGGACGTCTAATCTTTCCTGTAAGTAGGTCTTATTTTTGGAGGATGTCTCATTTTCAGGAAAACAGGGTACCATCGCTGCCTTCTTCAAACTCGCTGTCCGTGCCCATGGGGCCGACATACGGGCACCATCAGCACTGGGCTCCAGGCCACAAGCTCATCCAGGCTGTCACCGGCCACTGCTGCAGGCGGAGCTCAGCCTGTGTTCAAATGTGACAATCGTCCCCAGGGAGCTGCCTAGAGCCAGACTAGCCCCAAACTGAGCATAGGGGGCACTTCTTTTTTTTAATTTGTTTTGTTTTGCTTTGTTGTTGTTTTTGAGACAGAGCCTCAAGCTGTCACCCTGGGTAGAGTGCTGTGGCATCACAGCTCACAACAACCTCCAACTCCTGGGCTCAAGGGATTCTCCTGCCTCTGCCTCCCAAATAGCTGGAACTACTGTGGCACCTGCCACAACGCCCAGCTATTTTTTGTTGCAGCTACCATTGTTGTTTGGCAGGCCCAGGCTGAATTGGAACCCGCCAGCTCAGGTGTATGTGGCTGATGCCTCAGCCGCTTGAGCCACAGGCGCTGAGCCAGGGGGCACTTCTTAAGAGCATCTTGTGGCCACATCACTCCAATCTCTGCCTCTGTCTTCCCACGGCCGCCTCCTCTACGCCAATAGTAGTGTTTTAATAACATAGTAATGAAATGCCAACATCAAACTGATTAAGAGACGGGAACTGACTTCCAGCTGATACAGCCAACTCACGTCATTGCTCTTTCCACACAACCATCCACACCCTCCAGAGTTCAAGGATCCTGACATGCTTAAAGAAACTGAGAACCAGAAAATTCTCCAAATGAGCAGCAGAGCACATTTCTACAGAGTGAATCACAGTTGCATCTAGTTTTTGTTGCACTAAACTGAATGTTGCTCAAAATAAGTTTGAAATCCCTAATATAGGGCGGCACCTGTGGCTCAGTGAGCAGGGCGCCGGCCCCATATACCGAGGGTGGCAGGTTCAAACCCAGTCCCGGCCAAACTGCAACAAAAAAAATAGCCAGGCATCGTGGTGGGCGCCTGTAGTCTCAGCTACTGGGGAGGCTGAGGCAGGAGAATTGCCTAAGCCCAGGAGTTGGAGGTTGCTGTGAGCTGTGTGACGCCACGGCACTCTACCGAGGGCAATAAAGTGAAACTGTCTCTACAAAAAAAAAAAAAAAGAAATCCCTAATATAATACAATATAAACAACTACACCTTTTATTAGATACCAACTAAGGCACTTTCACAGGTAGATAACAGAAAGATATATCCAATTCTCTTTTAATACATCATTTATCTCCTAAAACCAATTATTTCTATAGCAGCTCCAAACATGAACATGGTACAGTCCAAAATGCTCCAAACATGAACATGGTACAGTCCAAAATAATTGTTTGGATGGTTGGCTGACGAGTCATGAACGGCTGTACAGAAGGCACTCGTGGGTGCTAGGTGTGCAATACTGTACTTCAGGTTCATTATAGGGTTTTGTGGCCTGGCAACCACACTATGTACTTTATTTATTTATATCTTGTCTCAGTCTTCTACAAGGTGGGAGGGAGGCTGAGGCTATCATCATCATATGAAGCAATCATTTTTTTTAAGGACTGCAATTTCTAAACAAGTCTTTCAATTAAAAAGAAAAGTTCAGGGCCAAGCATGGTAGCTCACACCTGTAATCCTAGCACTCTGGGTGGACTGCCTGAGCTCAGAAGTTCAAGACCAGCCTGAGCAAGAGTAAAGATAGCCGGGCATTGTGGCAAGCACCTGTAGTCCCAGCTACTTGGGAGGATAAGGCAAGAGGATCACTTAAAGCCCAAGAGTTTGAGGTTGCTGTGAGCTATGATGCCATAGCATTCTACCAAGGGCAGCAAAGTGAGACACTTTCTCTAAAGATAGCCGGGTGTGTGGCAGGCACCTGTATTCCCAGCTACTTTGGAAGCTGAAGCAAGAGAATTGCTTGAGCTTAAGAGTTTGAAGTTGCTGTGAGATATGACACCATGGCACTCTACCAAGGGCAACAAAGTGAGACTCTGTCTAAATAAATTCCATCTTAAAATGAGAGCACCTAAAATAAGGCATGTGAACTATTGTTGAGGCCACTAGAAAATAAACTTTTTTTTTTTATTTAAAAATTTAAAAAATTGCCAGGCATAGTGGCTCCCGCCTGTAGTCACACCTGTAGTCCTAGCACTCTGGGAGGCAGAGGTTAGACTGCTTAAGCTCAGGAGTTCAAGACTGGCCTGAGCAACAGTGAGACCCCATTTCTACTAAAAATAGAAAAACTAGGTGGGCATGGTGGTGGGCGCCTATAGTCCCAGCTACACGAGAAGCTGAGAAAAGACAATTGATTGCTCCAGCCCAAGAGTTTGAGATTGCTGTAAGCTATGACGCCCTGGCACTGTACCCAGGGTGACTGAGTAAGACTCTAACTTAAAAAAAAAAAAAAAAAGTTTCTATAAAAGAAAGTCATGTAAAGTATATATGTTCTACTTATTCTAGAAAATTAATTTTATAATGTAGAGAACAAAACTATTATGTGTAACTCACAGAAAAGTACAATGATTTTATCACCATAAATTCAAAGAACTTTCAAAATACATTCAGAATTAAGGGAAATTTTTCATTTTAAGAATAACAAAACACAATAAACTGTTAATACACTCAATACTGCACCCAATAAAAGTCAAAAGAACTTCACATCTATCACCTGTGTTGTTTCATGACTCTCCCTGTGTCTCAGAGAAAAAAAGTCTTCAAAATTATTCCTCATCTCTATGATACATAATGAAATTTCCTCAATGGAGGATCTAAAAAGGGATGGAATTCTTATTCTTTAGACAAACAGTCCATATATAAAAAGATTATGTAGCCTGATTCATCTTTATGCCTATATCCACAAATTTCATTCACTGAATTATTGTAGAATTAAATAATCCTGCTACATCTCAATCATAAGAACATGATCCAAAGAATGTTCTAACAGTTACTAAATCTGAAAGCTAAGAATGCATTTTCCTCACCATTGTATGTACCTTCTCCAATTTGCATTCATTTATTTATACTCTAGATAAAAACCTAACAGACTAAGTGCTGCATCAATTCCTCTCGATTCCTGCCTCTGTTCCCAGTGCTAATTCCTTTCCTCCTGCCACACCTCAGTTTCCCGGAGCCGGGGATGTGTACTCACTTTAGGGGAAACATATGCACTGTGTCCCAAAAGTTGTCCCTGAAGTTCCCATTCATAGGGAAAATGGGACATTGTAGCTAAATATGCCTTTATTTACAAAATGTTCATTATAAAATTTTACGAACACGTGGCCAACATGTAGAGAATATTTTCTACATATTTTGTAAAATTCTGTCTCAAAAAAAAAAGTTCATGGATTAATGGGTAAAATTAACATAACTATCTAAAAAGTACAATGATTTTATCACTATAAACACAAAGCTACATTCAAATTTTCAGCCACAGATGAAAATTTATGGGATGCAGATGAAACAATTAAATAGATTTAAACAAGGAAAGGCATATTTTAAAATTTTTTTTTTTTTTTTTTTTTTGCAGTTTTTGGCCGGGGCTGGGTTTGAACCCACCACCTCCGGCATATGGGGCCGGTGCCCTACTCCTTGAGCCACAGGCGCCGCCCGGCATATTTTAAATTAACATAAATTTATGTATATGAAGCCAGTTATCTTCTAAAGTTATCTTCAAACTTAAAGAACAAACATCAAAAAGACAAGTGCTATCATTTGTCACCTTAGGGATGTGCAACTAAATTTCTTAATTCACGTGATGATAGCATATTTTAACAGGTTCAAAGTGTATTTTATGCAATTTTGAAAACCACATTAGATTTTAATGGAAGCTTATCAAATTGCTGACATCCAAATCCATCTTAATTATCTTAAACAGTCTAAGACAGAATACACCAAAAGAGCTGATGCCCAAACGTCTCAATAGTTTGCTGAAAAGGCTGAGCTCACACACACCCAAGTGTGTGAGAAGCAACTTTTTAAAACGCACAAATATAACAATTATTTTTAATAACAATTATTTTTAAACCAACAATTTTAGAAAAATAACAGCTCCTAAAGCTCCTGTAAATATAAGACTTTGGCTCTGCAATGTCAGCAGACTTAAGATACCTTTCTAAAGCAACAGTCTCCCTCTGTTTTGCTAGGTATTTTAATTTGCCTTTAGTTTCAAAACTAAATTTGCTAACACTATTCCTCTCAAAACCTCAGGAATTCCATTACTAGTTTTAAGCTAAATTAAAGGAAAATAGACACATTCAACCCAGGGCTGAAGTATGCATAAAGTCTCTGTTGATGCTCATAAATAGATGGAGAGAGTTAGACATGCTGAAGGACAGTGGCTGTGCAGTCACCTCTGCTAGGTTCCACCATGGAACTAAACAGAAAATCACTGCTGTCCTTTCAAACGAAGCTAGCACTGGATACCTTTAAGCCAATCAGGATGGAACAGAACATTCTTTTTTTTTGAGACAGAGTCTTACTTTGTTACCCTCTGTAGAGTGCTATGACATCATAGCTCACAGCAACCTCAAACTCTTGGGCTCAAGGATTCTCTTGCCTCAGGCTCCCTAGTAGCTGGGACTATAGGCACCCACCACAATACCTGGCTATTTGTTTTGTTGTTGTTATTTAGCAGGCCCCGGGCCGGGTTCGAATCCACCAGCCAGAAAATGTAGCCAGTGCCTTAACCACTGAGTTACGGACACCCAGCCAGAGCATTCTCTTTTTAAGTCTGAGCTTTTATGTATTTTTTTTTTTTATTTCAAGGAATAATGGTCAGTGTATCCTTAAAAATCCACATGGAGCCAACCCCTCAAAACTATTTTTAAAATGCTCTCAACCCTTACTACCTACTTGCCTCCAAAATATATATATATAAGATTTTTCTTAAAGAATAAACTACAAATGCTTAACACAGATGTTTTTATTGCTTCATCCCTAGAAAACTTTTCCATTCCATTTCCCTTTCACAGACTCTATAAATAATCTTCCTGACAAATTACAGCCATTTCCATTTCATCCCTCTCCAGCCTGCCTCAAGACCTAATTCATGACAGTTCACCTGAATCCCAAGTATCAGGATTCCCTGGATGGAACTAGTAACATCATTTCCCACTTCCCTATCCCCTCCCTTAGCTGTCCCAGCACTGCAGAATGTCAACAAATGACAGGAGGGAAACACCTGACATTCGTTACCATCTCTCACTCTTTTACCCAAACTCATTCACTTCCCCTCTGGGTACTCTGCTCCTCAGGTATCTAACTAACTCCCTTGCCCCAAATAATGGAGGTCACAACCAACCAAGGTCCTAGATTTCACACAGACCCAGTTCCCTAAAAGAGGTCTGCAGCAAGATGACTGCATTCTCACCAGTGTTATAAAGAGGGGTTAGAATATAGTGCAATAGAGTGAGATAAATTCGTCTTTACCTGGGAAGCTAAATTTCATTTTTATGTGACTTACTGGAAACAGATTCCTAATCCCAAATTCCTTTTTTGTCTTAAATCCCCCATTGCCTCTACCCCTAGCCAAATTCCTATTTAAGCAAAATTCACTCGCAGGGTAGATAAATCTATATAAAAGAATAAAATTACAGTGACTGTTAGTAATTGAAATAACACATTTTTAACTAAGTGAATGAGTAAATGCCAGTTGTTTGTATGAGTGTTCAGTGCTTGCAACCACATAATTAATAAAAATAGAGAAAAATACATTTAGTTATAAACAGCATACAACCCATCTACTAATCATGCTTTTTTCAGAGGATCTTATAAAATTAACATTCTAACTTTAGAAATGAATACACTAAGAACAATTTGGCAATATTTAGCAAAAATTTAAAGCATGTTTCTATATCCATTGGCACAGAAATTTCACTTCTAAAATTTGAAGTACTATTTATAAAGGTGTAAAACATATATATAATACTCCTAACAGCATTATTTAAAAAGCCAAAGATAAGAAACAAGCCTAATGTCCAACAAAATGGGAATGTATAG
This sequence comes from Nycticebus coucang, assembly GCF_027406575.1. NCBI lineage: Eukaryota > Metazoa > Chordata > Mammalia > Primates > Lorisidae > Nycticebus > Nycticebus coucang. The sequence continues at coordinate 53,869,636 of NC_069782.1, forward strand.
AACATTCCATACAATGAATATTATGCAGCCATTAAAAAGGATGACTGCGGTTGTAAATGTAGGAAGAAAACTTGCTATGAACAGTGCCTGCCTTCAAGGAGAGGATATGGCAGACAGGAAGTAAGAAAGAGACTTGCTTTTCAGAACAAACCTTTCTGCATTTTTTTCTGTTGTCGTTCACAGAGTACTTACTGAACACCACCTTGCACCTGCCAGGGGCTTTGTGTACAACTGACTCTTCACTGGGTCTACTCATTATCCCTCTTCCAGATGAGAACACTGAGAGGCAGAAGGGCCCTAACTATCAGGCCTTAACCTCAGGTTTCCATCAGGATCCCTGCCCCTCACTGCTGCCCCTTGGACAATCTCCCCAAAATGCCTTCCCTCAAGTCATGAACAACAGGGGCTTGGACCCCACTCCCTATTTCTCTTTGCCCTGCTACCTTTTGTCTTCTCCCTTTTGTATCTTTATATTTTATTTTGGATTTTAAAATGAATGATTTTGTTTAAAATGAATGATTTTTAGAATTATTGAAGAATTAGGACCATTTTCTCTAATCCATAATAGTTCCCCTTTATTTGTAGGTGATAATTAGGACAGCAAACCTAAGCTACTAGAGGTTACCAATAAACAAGGGTAGAAAACTTATTTCCTCTTTAGTGAAAAGTACAACTATGGCAACTTTGCATCAGGCAAAATGAAATATAATAGGTGAAGAAATAGGTACATGCACATGTATGTATATTAGTGTGCACATGTGTGCATGTGGACATGTACTTATGTGTGCATGTACAGTGTGCTTGTGCGCACATGTGTGTAAGCACGTGTGTATATGCACATGTGTGCGTGGGTGCATATGTATGTGTATGTATACACAGCACTTTATAGCCAGGCACCTATAATCCTAGCACTGAGAGGCTGAGCCAGGTGGACTGCCTGAACTCAGGAGTTCAAGACCAGCCTGAGCAACAGCAAAACCCCAGCTCTAAAAAGCAGCCAGGTGTTGTGGCGGGCGCCTGTAGTCCTAGCTATTTGGGAGGCTGAGGCAAGAGGATCACTTGAGCCCAAGAGTTTTAGGTTACTGATGCCATGGCACTCAATCTTAGGATGACTAAGTGAGACTCTGTCTCATAAGAAAAAAAAAAAAAGCAACCTTTATTATAGGAAAAAAAAAAACTGGATACAATATAATTTTGTAAGCACTCTACAAATCATGCTTCACCATAAGAGAAAAACTATCTGGCTGGAATTTTTGGTTAGAGTGTAGATCTCAAATAGCTACACACACCAAAAATATTTTGTAAAGAACCTAAGAAGTGCCAAAATCAACTGAATCCAAAAGGTAGTTAAAAACAAGGGGAAGGGGTAAGCACAAAGACTTGGGCAATACATTTCAAATGCCAAAACAAAACAAAACAAATACCACATATTATTAAGATATTTTTCTCTTTGGCTCTTCAATTCCAAATAAAATTGAACACCGTGAGCCCTCAATTAGTAATTAAAACTCAAGAAATTAAAAGAAACAATTCAAACTCTTTTTCAAGGTAATATTTTAAATATTTCTTTCTTTCTTTATTTTTTGGGGGGAGACAGGGTCTCAGATTCAAACGAGGAGACTGATTATAAAACTAGAAAACAAATTCTTAAAGGCAGGGGAATACATTTATGAAAAGGAGCACATTTTATTTTTGTTGAAATCATTTTATCAGGTCTCTTGCTAACAACATTATGACTTGGCCATCTGAACACACAGCTACATCAGCTATATACTGTAATACTCACTATATACTGATAACAAAAGATAAATACAAGTCATGTTGAGCACCTCTTCTAATTGCAGAAGTCAAACATGAGTTTAGTATCATAATTTTAATACAGTTTTTTCTCTTCTTAAAATGTATATACATTTTTTGGCACCCTCTGTATATACAGAGTGCCCATAAAGTTCATGTGCAATTTAAAATAATGTGTAATTTTGGCTTGGCGCCTGTAGTACAGTGGTTACAGCACCAGCCACATACACAGAAGGTGGCGGGTTCGAACACAGCCCGGGCCAGCTAAACGACTGCAACCAAAAAATAGCTGGGTGTTGTGGTGGGCGCCTGTAGTCCCAGTTACTTGGGAGGCTGAAGCAAGAGAATCTCTTAAGCCCAAGAGTCTGAGGTTGCTGTGAGCTGTGACACCATGGCACTCTACCCTGGGTGACAGAGTGAGACCCTATCTCAAAAAAAAAAGTGTGCAATTTAAAATTGCATACTTTATAGACACCCTGTATACACACACGCACACACACAAGTACATACAATTTTCCTAAATCCCAATGGCTCAATCGAATCGTCATGAAATAAACAGTGACATGAATAAAGAGGACAACTCCCAAACTGTGACAGGAGGAGTGGCTCATGTCTGTGTTCTCCACTCCAGTGTTCCCTTTTACCCGCTTTCAGTTCACCATTATCATCTCAGCAATTTACATCACTACAAGGTCTTAGCCACAGTTCTCACATGTATTAGGCATAAACAATATGAAATAAAGGATTACAAGCTTGTGGGGGGGGAGGGGGTCTTGTTGTTGTTTTTGGAAACAAAGTTTCCCTCTGGCACTTGAGCTGGAGTGCAGTGGAGCTATCACAGTTTACTGCAGCCTCAAACTCCTGGGCTCAAGCAGTCTGCCCACCTCAGCCTCCAGAGCAGCTGGGATTACAGGGGCCAGCCTCTACTCCCAGCTAATATTTTCTTAACCTTTTGTAGAAATGAGGGGTCGGGGGTGGAGGGGTGTCTGCCTTTGTCACCCAGGCTAGGATAAGGTTAGTTTTTATCTTGGAACACACCCTTTTATTTATTTATTTTTTTCAGAGTTAAGAATGCAAAAGAAGAACTAAGGAGCAAAAAAAACCAAGACCCAAGATGTGGAACAGCTTTAAGACTACCCCAAACACGAGCTGAACACCACTCAAGACCACTTGGTGACTGGGAAAATCAGAGACCTGAATGGCATCAGGCACCTGTGCAGAGATCAGAGGATGAGCTGTATCAGGTCGAATCCTGAGGTTCTACCACTCATTACCTGCCTGACTTTAGGAAAGTTACTTAGCTCTCAGATGCCTCAATCTTCTTATCTATAAAATGGAAATAAGAATAATAATTCAGTAGAAACTCTTTTTAACAGATTGCTACCTAATCAACTTACAAAAATAGCTCTATGCCCCTAGCACAGTGGTTACGGTACCAGCCACATACACCGAAGTTGGTCGGTTCAAACTCAGCCCGGGCCAGCTAACCAACAATGACAACTGCAACAAAAAATAGCCGGGTGTTGTGGCAGGCGCCTGTGGTCCCAGCTGCTTGGGAGGCTGAAACAAGAGAATCACTTAAGCCTAGGAGTTTGAGGTTGCTGTGAGCTCTGACGCCATAGCACTCTACCGAGGGCGACATAAGTCAGACTGTCTCAAAAATAATAATTAAAAATAAGCTCTCCAATCCCTCCATAAATCACTTCTACTGCCCACCTCAAGTCCACTCCACCTAAGTAGACCACTTTCGTAACATGCCCCCACTCTTCTGCTTTCACCAAATGTGCTTAAAGCTTAGTAAGACCCAGTTGTTTGTTCCCAAACCATTTTATGGCAACTGTATTTATTATAATTATGTAATTTAAGATCATATAAACTAATGAATTATGACTAGAAACAGGTTGTTTCCATGAAAATTATGTTGAAAAGTTTAAAAAGATTCAAAGGCTGATTTAAAACAAAAAAGTTATCATGGATCCTAGCCCCTAACCCTAGCCCTTACCCTACCCCTGGTCCCTAGCCCAAACCTATTCTAAAAAAAAGAAAGAAAGAAGTTATTATGGAATTAGATGTATGTAAAAACAAAACAGCTTCAAAATAGGGAAGAAAGCATAAAACTGTAGCAGGATTTTATTTCTGTTTTTCTTTTGTTAAATCGTAACTGTGTACATTGATGCATTTATGGGCAATGTACTGATTTGATATACAATGCTTACATTGAACTGATTAACTTAACCATCACTTCACTTACTTATTTGTTGCAGTAAGACATTTATACTCTAAATAGTTTGAAACGTACCACTGCATTCTGCACATTAGATAAGGTCCCATCAAATATCCTCCGGCCTCCCCTCCTCTCTCTCTTCTCTTCACTCCTACTTTCTGGACCATAGTTATTTTTTACCATTTATATGAATGTGTAGGTAATTACATATTGATGTCATAGTAGTATTGAGTACACTGGATACTTTTCCTTCCATTCTTGAGATACTTTATTAAGAAGAGTATGTTCCAGCTCCATCCAGGTTAACAGAAAAGATGTAAAGGCTCCATCTTTTTATGGCTGCATAGTATTCCATGGTGTACCTATAACACAATTTATTAATCCATTCAAGAGTTAATGGGCACTTGGGCTGCTTCCATGACTTGGCAATTATGAATTGGGCTGCAGTAAACATTCTGGTGCAAATGTCTCTGTGGTAAAATGATTTCTGATCATCTGGGTATATACCTAGTAGAGAAATTGTAGGATTATATAGCAGTTGTACTTTTAGTTCCTTGAGTATTCTCCTTTCCAAAAAGGAAGTATTAGCTTGCATTCCCACCAGCAGTGTAGAAGTGTTCCCTTCTCTCTGCATCCACTCCAACATAATTAAGTTTGGGGATTTTGTGATGTGAGCTAATCTTACTGGGTTATATGATATCTCCAAGTGGTTTTGATTTGCATTTCTCTGATGATTAAAGATGATGAGCATTTTTTCATGTGTTTTTAGGCTATGAGCCTGTCTTCATCAGAGAAGTTAGAAGGATTTTATACACAGGCACACCTCAAAGATATCTGGATTCTGTTCCAGATACTGCAATAAGGCAAATATTGCAATAAAACAAATCATACGAAGTTTTTGGCTTCCCAATGCACATAAAAGTTATGTTTGGCTGGGTGTGGTGACTAATGCCTGTAATCTGAGCACTTTGGGAGGCCAACTTTCGAGGATCACTTAAAGCCAGGAGTTCAAGACTAGCCTGGGCAATGAGACTTCATCTCTGCAAAAAATAAAAAATTAGCCAGATGTGGTGGTACATGTCTGCAGTCCCAGCTTTTCAAGAAGCTAAAATAGGAGGATCACATAAGCCCTGGAGTTTCAGGTGGCAGAGTGCTATGATGATGCCACTGCACTCTAGTGAAGTAATAGGTGAGACTGTCTTGATTTTCTAAAAAGTTATTTAGTTATGTTTATATTATACTATAGTCTAGTAAGTGTGCAGATCTTAATTTAAAACTTAAACCTTATAGTTTAAAAATACAAATGATCACCTGAGCCTTTATAAGTGGTAATTGTTTTGCTAGTAGTCAGGGTGGCAGCTGCTGAAGACTGGGGTAGTTGTGGCAATTTCTTAAAATAAAGCAGCAATCAAAGTTTACCATCCATCAATTGACTCGTAATGACATCTGGAATGTCAAATCCTTCCCAGAAGGTTTTCAATTGACTTTGTCTAGATCTACCCAAAGAATCTCTATCTGTGGCAGCTATAGCCTTATGAAATGTATTCCTTAATGAGATTTGGAAGATTTTTATTTTTCCATTTTGCCATGGGCTACAAAATGAATGTAGTGACTCAGCACCTGGAGCTCTGTGGTTAGGGCACCAACCACATACAGCAGGGCTGGTGGGTTCGAACCCGGCCCAGGCCTACTAAACAACAACTACAAAAAAATAAATAAATAAATGCTTTTTTGTGGCAGGCACCTGTAGTCCTAGCTACTTTGGAGGCTGAGGCAAGAGAATCGCTTAAGCCCAAGAGTTTGAGGTTGCGGTGAGCTATGATGCCACAGCATTCTACCAAGGGCAACAAAGTGAGACTCTGTCTCAAAAAAACAAACAAACAAAACACACACACACAAAAAGGCTCGGCGCCTATGGCTCAAGCAGCTAAGGCACCAGCCACATACACCTAAGCTGGCGGGTTCGAATTCAGCCTGGGCACACCAAACAACAATGACAGCTGCAACCAAAAAATACCCAAGTCTTGTGGTGGGCGCCTATAATCCCAGCTACTTGGGAGGCGAGGCAGGAGGATCGCTTAAACCCAGGAGTTGGAGGTTGCTGTGCTGTGATGCCACAGCACTCTACCCGGGGCGACAGCTTGAGGCTCTGTCTCAAAAAGAAAAAAAAAAATGAATGTAGTGTTAGCAGACATGAAAAAACATTAATCTCCTTGTTACCTCTCCATCAGACCTTCCTGAGTGACCAGCTGCATTATCAAAGAAAAGTAATATTGTGAAAGGAATTTATTTTTCTGCACAGGTCTCAACAGTAGGCTTAAAATACTCAGCAAACCATGTTCTGTCATCCAGTCTTGTTACATTTCTAGAGCATGAGCAGAGTAGATTTAGAATAATTCTTTAAGGGCCCTAGAATTCTCAGAATGGTAAATGAGCACTTGCTTCAACTTAAAGTCACCAGCTGCACTAGCCCCTTACAAGAAAGCCAGCCTATTCTTTGAATTTTTGAAGCCAGGCATTGACTATTTCCTCTATAACAGCAGTTCTCAACCTGTGAGTCGTGACCCACAGGACTGTATTAAAGTGGTCATGGCATTAGGAAGGTTGAGAACCACTGCTCTATAACTTCATGGAAGTCCTAGATGGCATCTTTTTCCAACAGAAGGCTGTTTCATTCTACATTCAAACTCTTGTTTTTAGTGTAGCCACTCTCTTCAATTATTTAAGCAAGATCTGGATAACTTGCTGCAGCTTCTACATCAGCACTTACTTATTTCCCCTTGCACTTCTTTGTTATGGAAAGCTTCTTTCCTTTAAATCGCACGAACCACCAAACTTTGCTAGCTTCAAACTTTCTGTATAGGGCTGTCCAACCTGAGGCCCATGGGCCACATGTGGATTAGATGAGGCTGTTTCTTCCCTTTCCATGGTAGCAAGTATCATGAAAATTATGCACAGGCTTTTTGTTATGCTCATCAGCTCTCATCAGTGTTTGTGTTTTTAATGTGCGGCCCATGACAACTGTTCTTCTAATGAGTGGCAAAGAAGAAAAAAGGCTGGACACTCCTGCACCTTCCTCACCTCTCTTGGCCTTCACAGAACTGAAGAGTTAGAAACTTGCTCTAGTGTAGGCTTTCGCTTTAAGGGAATGTGTGGGTGGTTTGATTTTCTACTCAGGCCACTCAAACTTTCTCCATACCAGCAATAAGGCTGTTTCTCTTTCTTACTATTCAGGTGTCCCTGGGATAGCATTATAATTTCCTTCAAGAATTCTTTCTTTGGCTGGGAGCAGTGGTCTCACGCCAGTAATCCCAGCACTCTGGGAGGCCGAGGCAGGAGGATGGCTTGAGCTCAGGAGTTTGAGACCTGCCTGAGCCAGAGTGAAGACGCCATCTCTACTAAAAATAGAAAAATTAAATGGGCACAGTGCCACACACCTGTATTTCCAGCTACTCGGGAGGCTGAGGCAGGAGGTTTGCTTGAGCCCAGCTAGAAGTTTGAAGTTGCAGTGAGATATGATGATACCACCACACTCTTCACAGCTTGCCAAGAGGCCTGGCTTTCAGCCTGTTTTGGCTTCCTCACTAACTTTAGTCATTTCTAACTTTGGATTTAAAGTAAGATACTTGTGACGCTACCGTCACTGGACTACCTAGAAGCTACTGTAGGGTTGGTTATTAATTGGCCTAATTTCAATCTTGTTGGGTCTCAGTGCAAAGGATGGCCTGAGGAAAGAGATGGCGGACCAGTCGAGGAAACCGTCAGAACACATACATTTATTAAGTTTACCATTCTATATGAGCAGAGTTCATGGCACCCTACAATAATTACAATACAACATCAAAGATCACTGATCGCTATCACATAATAATAATGAAAAAATCTGAAATATTGCAAGAATTGCCAAAATGTGACAGACATTAAGTGAGTTCAATGCTGTTGGGAAACAGACACCAACACACGTCTGGAGATGCAGGGCTGCCACAGACCCTCACTTTGTAAAGAATGCAGTATCTGGGCGGCGCCTGTGGCTCAGTTGGTAAGGCGCCGGCCCCATATACCGAGGGTGGCGGGTTCAAACCCGGCCCCGGCTGAACTGCAACCAAAAAATAGCCGGGCGTTGTGGTGGGCGCCTGTAGTCCCAGCTACTCGGGAGGCTGAGGCAAGAGAATCACTTAAGCCTGGGAGTTGGAGGTTGCTGTGAGCTGTGTGATGCCACGGCACTCTACCGAGGGCCATAAAGTGAGACTCTGTCTCTACAAAAAAAAAAAAAAAAAAAAAAAAGAATGCAGTATCTGCAAAATACAATGAGACAAAGTGTAATACACCGAAAATGCCTTTAAGTTCTGTCTGCTCTGTAAGAAAGGGACACTACTGGAATACTGAATAGATAATCCATCATGGCTACAGATTATGCTACAAAGACAGTCCAGAATTCTAATCAAAAGGCCTATGCACAAAGAATAATCTTGACCCTGTGAAGAAAAAAATGGTAAAGTAAGCTGAGCATAGTGACTCACGTCTGTAATCCCAGCACTCTGGGAGGCTGAGGCAGGCAGATTGCCTGAGCTCACGAGTTTGAGACCAGCCTGAGCAAAAAGCAAGACCCTGTCTCTACTAAAAATAGAAAAACTAAGGCAAGAGGGTCACTTGAGCCCAAGAGTTGGAGACTGCTGTCAGCTATGACACCACAGCATGACAGCTCGAGACTCTGTCTCAAAAAAAAAAGAAAAAAGAAAAAAATGGTAAAGTAATATATATTTGAGTAAAAATGTAAAATACATATATCACTTTTTACAATTCCCTGTTGACCAACATTTTCAATTACCTACTCAATATATCACATACAGGGTCTTTGGCTACCTCAAATTTTACAGAATTTATAGAACTGTGGAGACTACTATACTTTAGCACAATGTCTAGACTAGTAAATATTCAATTAAAAACCTCTGCTTTGCCAGGTATGGTGGTTCATGCCTGTAATCCCAGAACTGTGGGAGGATGAGGAGGGAAAATTGCTTGAGCTCAGGAGTTCAAGACTTACCTGAGCGAGAGTGAGACCCTCGACTCCTAAAAAATGAAAAACCCAGCCAGGCGCCTGTTATCCCAGCGCCTTCTGGAGGATGAGGCAGCATAGCCCGAGTTTAAGGTTGCAGTGAGCTACGACGCCATTGTACTCTGCTCAGGGACATAGGGTAGACTCTGTCTCAACAACAAGAACAACCACAACAACAACAACAAAAAAAAAGCAAAGAAATAAAAATAAAAAATAAGCAAGGAAATTAAAAAAAAAAAAAAAAAACCTGTTTTGGCTCAGTGCCAGTACTCAGTGGCTAGGGCACTGACCACATACACCAGGGCTGGTGGGTTCAAACCCAGCCCAGACCTGCTAAACAACAACAAAAAAAATAGCCAGGCGTTATGGCGGGCGCCAGTAGTGCCAGCTACTTGAGAGGCTGAGGCAAGAGAATCACTTAAGCCCAAGAGTTGGAGGTTGCTGTGAGATGTGATGCTAGGGCACTCTACTGAGGGCGACAAACTGAGACTCTGTCTCTAAAAAAAAAAAAAGAATACACAGTACTGCCATCTCCTAACACATAGGAAAGATGTGCAATTTTCCTATTATTTTGTTATTTTTGTGTTCATGCATATTGCACATATATACTTCACATACTATTAGTCATATAAATTCAGCGGTGACCTTTAAAAAAGTGAAGATGTCCAATACTCCTGAGAACCCCAGGAGACCAGAGTCTCCTAAGGTGATACTTCACTGTAAGATTACAGCAACATGTTAACATGTCATATCAGCATGACAGGGCCCTTAAAGCTGACAAGAACATAGTAAAAAAGAATGAGGTGCTGGCATGGTATCAGTGCCTGCTCTGTGGACCAGGGACACAGAGGGAACCAGGTTAAGGATGACATTACAATCTTACTCTTTACAGAAAAATGGTTACATAAATAAACATACTGTAAAATTAGAACAATGAAATACCTTTCTTATGTATGAAATTGGGGGGGGGGGGTGAGTAACACTAATAAGCTTAGGCAACATGGTACACTCCTGTAGTCCCTACCACTCAGGAGGATCACTTGAGCCCAGTAGTTTGAATCTAGCCTAAGCAACAGAGCAAGACTTCATTTCCAAAATAATAATAATAATAATAATTAACACTGATGTCCAGCTGAACAAGGAAACCATAAAACAGTACTAGTAATATCATCCTTTGAGAAGCAACTGAACCAAATATTTCAAGACTAAAAAGTCTTCATCCTCAGGTGGCGTCTGTGGCTCAAAGGAGTAGGCGCCGGTCCCCTATACCGGAGGTGGCAGGTTCAAACCAGGCCCTGGCCAAAAACTGCAAAAAAAAGAAAAAAAAGTCCTCATCCTCTTCAACTCAAGTATCACTGGGTATCCGCCCTACAGAAATAAATTAAAATGTAAAGAAATCTATATGCTCACCAGGCAAAGTAGCTCACACCTATAATCATGGCACTCCAGGGGGCTGAGGCAGAAGTTCAAGACCAGCCTGAGCAAGAGTGAGAAAAAAAAATTAGCCAGGCTTGTGGTAGATGCCTGTCTTCCCACCTACTCAGGAGAATGAGGCCAAAGTATCGCTTGAGCCCTAGAGTTTGAGGTTGCTGTGAGTAAGGCTGACTTTATTGGGACTGTAGCCTGGGCAGCAAAATGAGACTGTGTTAAAAAAAAAAAAAAAAACTTAGGTGCGTTGGCTCCCACCTGTAATCCCAGCACTCTGGGAGGCCAAAGTAGGTGAACTGCCCAAGCTCAGGAGTTTGAGACAAGCCTGAGAAAAAGTAAGACCCCGTCTCTAAAAATAGCCGGGCATTGTAGGGGGTACCTGTAGTCCCAGGTAGTTGGAAGGCTGAGGCAATCGGATTGCTTAAGAGTTGGAGGTTGCTGTGAGCCGTGTGACGCCACGGCACTCTACCCGAGGGCAGTGCAGTGAGACTCTGTCTCTACAAAAAAAAAAAAGAAAGAAAAAAATAAAAAAAATCTAGAATACTTCACAAAACTTGCTCTTTAAAATTAAAATTAAAATAAGATCAACGATTTCATTCAACAAATTCTGAGTGTTTAATCTGCCAAGGCCTTGAACTTAGGGCTGGTACCCAGATTTCTAACTTCCCTTCCCCCTCTTATCTTCCTAGCTCTTCAGAGCTCCACTAAGAAAGTAGCCACTAGCCACATGTAGCTACTTGCATTTAAAGAAAATAAAATAAAATTTAAGTCAGTTCTTGTGTAACACTAGATAATTTTAAGTGCTCAGTAGTTACATTTGGGCCACCATATTAAACAGCACAGATACAGAACATTTCCATTATTACAGAAAACTCTATTAGACAGTGCTGCTATATAAACAGAAATACATTTTACTTACTCGCTTTTGTTCTGCTATAAAGAACTATCTGAGGCTGGGTAATTTATTTTTAAAAAGAGCTTACTTGGCTCACAGTTCTGCAAGCTACACAAGACACCAGCATCTGCTTCTGGTGAGGGCTTCAGGCTGCTTCCATTCAAGGCAGCCGGCACAGGGGAGCTGGCACGCAGAGACCACACAGGAGGAGAGGAGGCAAGAGAGAGGGGAGGGGGGCACCAGGCTCTTTTTAACAGCCAGCTCTTTCAGGAACTAACAGTAAGAACTCACTCAAGACAGTGAGGACCCTTATAAGCCATTCATGAGGGATCCACTCCTATGACCTAAATATCTCCCCATCAGTGCTCAAATTACAACAGGAGGCTTGAGGGAACAAATATCCAACCTATAGCAATATTGATAATAAAAAAATCTTAAATATATGGCTCGGCGCCTGTGGCTCAAGTGGCTAAGGCGCCAGCCACATACACCTAAGCTGGTGGGTTTGAATCCAGCCCAGGCCCGCCAAACAACAACGACGGCTGCAACCAAAAAATAGCCGGACGTTGTGGCGGGCGCCTGTAATCCCAGCTACTTGGGAGGCGGAGGCAGGAGAATCGCTTGAGCCCAAGAGTTGGAAGTTGCTGTGAGCTGTGATGCCACAGCACTCTACCCAGGGTGACAGCTTGAGGCTCTGTCTCAAAAAAACAAACAAAAAAAAAAAATCTTAAATATAAACGAACACATTAAAAATTAAATGCTCATTTAAAGAGCATTTAATGTATTTCTATGAAAGTACAGCTCCTTAGGAGTATTTAAAATAGTTTGCTATTTATTAAAAACATATAAAGTATAAGAAATTGTTTGGCATCTTCTATGTCTGACAAAACCATCTGACACAGGATCAAAAAACAAAAAAAGAAGTAAGGGGCAGGCGCCTGTAGTCCCAGCTACTTAGGAGGCTGAGGCAAGAGGACTGCTTGAGCACAAGAGTTTGAGGTTGCTGTGAGTACTCTACCCAGGCACAGATAGACACTCTGTCTCAAGAAAGAAAAAGAGAAAGAAAAGAAAAGAGAAAGAAAGAGAGAAAGAGAGAGAGGCGCCTGTGGCTCAGCTGGTGGGGCACTGGCCCCATATACCGAAGGTGGCGGGTTCAAACCCAGCCCTGGCCAAACTACAACCAAAAAATAGCCAGGCGTTGTGGTGGGCGCCTGTAGTCCCAGCTACTCGGGAGGCTGAGGCAAGAGAATCGCTTGAGCCCAGGAGTTGGAGGTTGCTGTGAGCTGTGTGAGGCCACGGCACTCTACTGAGGCCCATAAAGTGAGACTCTGTCTCTACAAAAAAAAAAAAAAAAGAAAGAGAGAGAGAGAAAGAAGGGGGAGGGAAGGAGGGAGGGAGGGGGCAGGCAAACAAATAATAAATAGTTAAGCACAATATGAGCCATGTCATAGGGATATGTAAATCCACAGGATGAAAATGTAACTACTTCTTGGAGTTATCAATTTTAGTTGAGAGTCCTTGGGGGTTTTTTGGGTTTTTTTAAGAGATAGGGTCTTGCTTGGTCACCCAGGCTGAAGTGCAGTGGTGTGATCATAGCTCACTGTAATCTTGAACTCCTGGGCTGAAGTGATCCTCCTGCCTCAGCCTCCCAAGTAAGCAGAACTACACGTGCAGGCCAGCCAACATGCCCAACTACTGAAAACTTTTGTGTATGATGGGAGTCTCCTTATATTGACCAGGCTGGTTTCAAACTCCTGGCCACAAGCAATCCTCCTGCTTTTCAAAGTGCTGGGATTACAGGCATGAGCCCGGCCTGAGAGTACTTTAATACACTGCTCACAAATACATAAAAGACAGCAAAATGCAAACTTTTCTTTACAAATTTTAAAAAACAAAATGCTACAGGCATTTAAGACTTTTTGATTTACAATAGGTACACTTTGAGTTGCATCCCTATACTTCTGGGAACTACTCATCCACATTTCTGCCACTGGGAATATTTTGATAGAAAATTTAAACATTGTTAAAATAAACAAATTATATATGATTTTGTCTACCAGAAACAACAATCTACGATAAAACTCTTTATAAAGAAGTGTCATCTTTAGGCTCGGCGCTTTATAGCTCAGAGGCCAGGGCACCAGCCACATACTCTGGAGCTGGCGGGTTCAAATCCAGCCCGGGCCTGCCAAACAACAATGACAACTACAACCAAAAAACAGCTGGGTGTTGTGGCAGGGTAGTCCCAGCTACTTGTGAGGCTGAGGCAAGAGAATTGCTTTAGCCCAAGAGTTGGAGGTTGCTGTGAGGTGTGATGCCAAGCACTCTACCGAGAGCAGCATAGTGAGACTATGTCTCAAAAAAAAAAAAGTAGGGCGGCGCCTGTGGCTCAGTGTGTAAAGCTCTGGCCCCATATACCGAGGGTGGAGGGATAAAACCCAGTCCCAGCCAAACTGCAACAAAAAAATAGCCGGGTGTTGTGGCGGGTGCCTGTAGTCCCAGCTACTCGGGAGGCTGAGGCAAGAAAATCGCTTAAGCCCAGGAGTTGAAGGTTGCTGTGAGCTGCAATACCACTGCAATCTACCAAGGGGTGATAAAGTGAGACTCTGTCTCTAAAAAAAAAAAAAAGAAAGTACTGAGCGTCGCCAGTGGCTCAAAGGAGTACGGCGCCAGCCCCATATGCCGGAGGTGGTGGGTTCAAACCCAGCCCCAGCCAGAAACTGCAAAAAAAAAAAAAGTATTACCTTTAATATCTGAAGCAGCAACCTTTAAATTTCTTTAAAATTAAATGAAAAGAGGGCCCAAACTATTTCAACTTAACTTCAATATTTTGCTTTAGGTATTCTAATACTTATTTAAGTATTTCTTTTTTTATTTCATATTTAAGTATTTCCATAGCAGTCCCAACTTTTTAAATGACTTAACCAAACACTCAAAGAAAACATGTTAAACCTGAATTAACAGTAGCTGAGGCTAGGTTTGCACCTTAATTTCCCTCCCTCTTGACCCCCCACAAATGAACCAGGGAGTCTATAAATGCCTCAACTAGACAACTGATGCAATTTCAATAAGTGCTTATGTTAATAATTGGTTTGTGTCCCCAGGAGGACTTTGGTGGCTCCACTTACATAACCCATCATGCACAGCGCTACACTATTCTCGTTCTCCAGAAAGCATTTTGAATACCGATATTTGCACAAAGTTTACTAGCTGTATTAAATTAAAAAAACTCTTTTCTTGTTCTATCCTTCCTGTAGAAGTGGTGAAAAGGAAGCCAATTTCTGCTATTTCTCTAAATGACTCTCCAAAGGCCAGTTATTTAATATTTGTCTTACTGGCTAATCAACAGAGTCATGATTGAAAAGCAGCACCCTGGGCAACATCCCCAATTCACCAGGTTTTTCCTGGGGCTCTGGTTGAGCATCACTGTCTTAAGTAATTTGAAGCAACTTTTACAAATTCAGCTGAACAGTCTGAACTGTTCCTTGAAATGCACTGTAAGGATTAACTGTGAAACTTGACAAAAACTCAATTCAACAGTGCTGAGAATCTCAATACACCCTCTGTCGGTTAACAGAAGGGCAGAATATACCCCAAACCTAACTGGAGTATGCAGAAATATGTTGGATGAATGCTCTTCCCCAGTCCCTCAGATTCTGTTGAAGCCAAAATTTTCAGATTTCACAGAACCATGATCTTTAAAAAAGAGGTGGGAGTGGGGTAACCAGCATAAGGTTGCCAACTTTTATTCTACCAAGCACATTTAAAAAAAATACACAAACAAAATAACCTACCAACTACCCATCACCATTATATAATATGTTCCCACCATAAGTGGTAAAACATAATTGTAGAAAAAGAAATCTTCCAAATTCAACGGATTGAGCTTTACAAAAAGCTAACTACATTCTCATTTCCCTTCAGACAAGTGAAAACTTTGTCACAGACTGACACTACTCCACAGATCAGCAATTGAGAGTCACAGGTCTAAGTGGCCAACTCTCACTCAGAGAAGGAACCAACCATGGGATATGTCCAAACCAAATATCAGCCTATTCAATAACCAGGAAATGCGAGCGTGGAGGGGTTTGGGGGACTCTCCTAAGGCTGCAGACCACGGATTTTGACACGGGTCTGTCTAATTCCAGAGGCAGAGTTCCTAAGCATTATGCTAAGTTTCCTCTAACATTCTTCCAAAGCTATAAAGATCACCCTCATGCAGTCACCTTTGTGACCAATGACAACCAAAGAATTACCAAGACAGCTGGAGGGAGTGAGAGGGACTCCCTGGCCATCAGTCAGACTAAAGCTAAATGGAACTCCTGACCTTTGCCTCGCTAATCCCAGGCTCACTGAAACTAAGCCAAACAGCCCAGACAAAGCACACAAAACCCCTGCCTCCAGCAACACTGATGCAGGACTCTTTGGACATTCCCAAGTGCCTGTGATATAGTGAAAAACATATTCCTGAAAAACAAAAGGAATGTATTAATTCTCAAGAGGAAGTAAACACTTCCATGGTAACCCAGTCTAGAAATAATGAACTTGCCCTCAAAAACTTACAACTCTAAGCCTTATTCTGCAAACTATTACAATTTTGTACACATTAATACACAAGTGCCCCCTATTTAAATACCTAAACAGAAAACCACATGAAATTCTACAAATTTAAGTTCTTAAAGTTTCTAAAAAAAAATAGGTTATTTTTATATATGTATCACATAATGAATAAAATTATCTTGTTTTTTTTTTTTTGAAACAGAGTCTCACTATGTCGCCCTGGGTAGAGTGCTGCGGGTTCACAGCTCACAGCAACCTCAAACTCTTGGGCTTAAGCGATTCTCTTGCCTTAGCCTCCCAAGTAGCTGGGACTACAGGCATCCACCGCAATGCCCAGCTACTTTTTATTGTTGTTTTGTAGTTGTCATTGTTGTTTCGAATAAAATTATCTTATTTTATCCCTCTAGGCTAATCAGAAGATTGGAGACAAAAATACTCATGTTAATCAAAAGTATTTTTAAAAGAGTTGGAAAAAAATCTGTAATTAAATTCCATTTTCTGTAAAGGCCATATTAACAGTCAACCATAGTAAGAGACACAAATATTATCTTTGAAAATTCAGAGGTTCTTGAATTGAAACTAAAATCCAAGTCACATGCATAAATAAATGGAATACTGTACCAGGGAGTTGCTTCTAAATCCTCACGTATCACTTGCCAAACCAATGTCCAAAAGAAACAACCTAACATAGCTTTTAAGTAACCAAAGTCTGACACTCTGGACCAAATGAATCTGAAATAGTTTTTCCTCCCTGAAATATGGTAATGATAGCAAGGGCAAGAAAATTTTATTTCCCAATTGGATTTTTCATGATCAGATATTTCTACTCCATCTGAATCTGCAAAGTGAGGGAATACACAGATTATCAAATTCTTTCCCTAGAATATAAAGTAACCTATTCAGTGTCTTTTCCATCTGTTTTAAATAGATGGCATCTTATATAAAGTAGTTTTGGGTTTTTTGTTGTTTTTTTGTTTTCCCCTCTACACTCTCCCTTGACGCTTTCATCTTCTTAGACAGATTCAACTAGCACATCTATCTGTATTACTCACCAAACCCACATTTATTATATGCCTAGCCCTGACCTATCACCTGAACTTCTAGCCCATGTTTCCAAAAGCCTCTGGACATTTCTAGTTTGGGGAAAGCATATGAAAAACTTAACATATCCAGAACTGATCTAATTATGCACCTCCTTACTCTTATTTCTAGCAACAGTGTCACTATCAACATCACCCCTACCTAAAAAAGGTAATCTCCAACACCCATCTCCTCCAAACCTTCCCCAACAATCCCCCTTCCCCTGCCTACCTACTAAAAAGTTGCCAGGTCTTGCTGAGACTTCACTGTCCCCCATTACCACTGCCCTCGCCCAGTATTTATACTGTACTGGAAGCTGGGTTTTCCGCAACAAATCACTCTGCATCCCACATTATTAAACCTTGCAAACTTCTCATTATCTCCCAAATGCTGAACATCTAAATACTGCATTTAAGCATGCTCTATAATCCAGTCCCAACTTAAATTTCAAACCCCATCTCTCATTCCCCCAAAATGAACCATATATGCTATGGAATCTAGTGTAGTAACTCTTCTCAAAGCACACAGAGAACTTTCCCACCTCCACACTTCTGCTCACATCATTCTCTTCATTTGAAAGGCCTTCTTCACCCACCTACTCCCAACCCACAAATCTTTGTCTTAGAAAAGTCTTAACCTTGGCAACACAGAACTCATGATATAGTGAAAACATACAAGCTTTGGCACCATACAGAACTGGATTCAAATTGGGACTGGGGTACCTGCCAGTCGCAACCCCAGGCAAGTAACTTAACATATTTGAGTCTTAGTATATTCATTAGCAGGAAAGACATACTTAAGATGGTGCTGTGAAGCTGGTATGTACATAAAGCAACTAGCATAGATCCTGGAAGCTCAATAAGTGCTCAATAAATAGTAGCTTCAAAGCTATTCTTTTTTTTTTTTTTTTTGCAGTTTTTGGCCAGGGCTAGGCTTGAACCCACCACCTCTGGCATATGGGGCTGGTGCCCTACTCTTGTGAGCCACAGGCACTGCCCCAGAGCTGTTCTTATAACAGCACCACATCTTCACTACTTTCCATGATTACTTAAGCTAAAAATGAACCCTTTTCCTTTTGTATAATTAATTCCAAGCTTTAGATCAAACCACTCACATGGGTATTTACAAATATTTCTTTATCTTGTAAATGTTTATGCAAGTATCTTACATCCCCCTCAAGACCTCAAATTCCTAAAGGCCAAAGACTTAATCTTTGTATTCTCTAAGGCCTACCATAGTGCTTTTGATGAAGCACTCAACATCTACCTCCAATGTTAAGTCCCAATTAGAAAAAAAATTGTTGATATGCCTCAACAACACAATTCAACTCTTCATTGCAGACACACCTAGAAAATTACTTCCAAAACATGAATCTTAGTTGTTACAGTTGTATCTTTATGTACTCCAACATAGTGGCCTAAGATACCTTGATGCATAGCACATGTTCAATATTGAGTAATATAATAAAATTTACAATGCCTAACAATGTCTGATTGTCCCCAAGCCCCTATTTCTGCTCTTACATTTCTCATCTAAACATATTAACTATCACACCTACAATACAGATGACTAACTTAAACTCTGTAACTTAACTCTTTTTCCGGACTCTCTCAATTCCAATATTCCAACCTTATGCTTCAAACAGTTAAACTAGCTTCTTAGAAGCTAGTTTCCAACTAAATCTAAAAGTTGTACAACTTATTTCTCTCCACAGTTTTTTCCCATTTTTAAAATCACCCACCCTTTGCCTATTCAAGATCAACAACCTTGAAATAAATTTTCCTTTGCATAGGCAAGTTCAATGAACTTTTCACTTCCGTCTATTTCCCCTAATTCATGACATTACATATTAAAACAAAAACTTACAGTATATGTCCCAATATAAGCACAAGATGAGAGATGAAGATAGTGTCACTAGTTTCATGAAAGTAGTTTGTGTATACCTTTCTCTGCAAAACAGTGCTCAACTGCTCAGAGCCATAATCTGCAGTAATTACATCCCTTCCAACCAAAAACCTAAAATCTGTTCACTAAATCGGTGAGATATAAATCTGTGTATCTACATCACCTTCTCCTCTAGGAAATTCTCAGTTTATCTGAGGTAAACAGTAGTGTAAGTAACCAAAGTTTAAGCAAACAAAACACCCCTGCCCACCTGTGTGAACCCTTGTATTGCAGTAAGAGTGTAATAGTATAAATAATCTCTCAGCAGAAATCAAGAACAATTAACTTTAAAAGTTAAGGAAAATGGCAGCTCTAAATATGAAGATAAACAAAATCTGGGGGGAAAGGGCTATAATTGTCCAGCCCGTTCAATAAATTTGTGCACCAACCTCTAACTGAACTCATCACACAACTACCATTTCGGATAGCCACAGGAATTAATAGTGTAGATTGGAGAGTAACATCATTTTTTCACGTCTGCAAAAAAAACTACGGAATTTATCAGAAGTACCAATCTTCCTCAGGCACGTATTTTTGTTTTTGTTTTAAACACGACTCCCACAACAGCTTCACTAAGCTATCAAGCGAGTAAGGATCCTACGGGGCCCGCTGGTGCCACGGTGACCTACAAATCCCGAACCGGCTCCGAGCGCCATCCACATCGATCCACGGCAACCCCAAAGCCAGTTTGGATGCGACGCTCTGCGAAAGGTCCCTGGCGTCTACACAGGCAGCGCCCCACCCTGGGACAGAGAGAACGACGACACCCTGGGGACCTGGACTGATGGCTGAGCCCGGGAACAGAGACAGAGGCGGCAAGAGTCGGGAACTGCAGCCCAACCCTGAGTCTAGCGCCCAGGTTCCTAGTTCCAGGTCCAACACAGAAAACCAAACCGGGATTGGTGGGATTACACCTGCGGTGCATCTTACAAGGGTACATGTGAAACTTAGTAAATGTAGAATGTAAATGTCTTAACACAATAACTAAGAAAATGCCAGGAAGGCTATGTTAACCAATGTGATGAAAATATGTCAAATGGTCTATAAAACCAGCGTATGGTGCCCCATGATCGCATTAATGTACACAGCTATGATTTAATAATAAAAAAAAGAAAGAAAGAAAACCAAACCAGGAAGGAGGCGAGATCTGAGGGGGCAGACCCAGGGGTTCGGCCGGACGGAGGCCCAGCCCCTCCTCACTTCGGGGTCCCAGCAGCAACAACACTCCGGGAACCCACTGCCCGGCTCCGCCCCGTCCGCACCACAGCCCAACCGCCCGACTAGCCCCTTCCCGGACCTCGACAGCCGAGCCCGCAGCCGGGAGCCGGGAGCCGGGAGCCGGGAGCGGGAGCACGAGAGCGCCAGCCCCGCCGCGGGCCCGCGGCGTCGCAATCCCCTTCCCCGGCCACTCACCGTCGGCCCGCGCGCTGGAGGGGGCAGGGCGCGCGTCAGCGGGCGCGGAGCCCCGGACTCCGACCCCGGCTGGAGACCCTACTCGGAGCCGATCGAGCCTCGGCTGCTCTACCTACAAGGCCCCTCTCCGGCCCCGACCCTGGACAAGCACTTCCGGGGGAGCGGGGGAGGGCCGGGTTTTGGCACCGGAACTGCTCGCGGGCGGCAGCCGCCGGGCCTCCCGGGCGGGGCGGGGCCTGTCCTGCCGGGCGCGCGCAAACCCTGCCTGGCTCCGGTCTAACCCTTTCGGTGCCGCGCGCGCTCGGCTTCCGGGCTCCCGTCGGGGTCGTTCGGCTCCGGCCACCTAACTTCACACACAAGCAAACCGAGACAGGGGGGAACTTAGGCAGACGAGCCGGACGCGTACCCCCAGGCTCCTGAGTCTCTCCCGAACATTTGTTGGCTGCTTACTCCGTAGTAGGCGCTGTGTAAAGCCTCGGGTGCTTTAACTCATTTAATCATAGCCAAAGCCGTGGAGGTCAGTGCTGTTGCCTGCATCTTGCCCTGGAGGAAAAGGGTAAAAGACCCCCAACCTGGCTTGGCGCCCGTAGCTCAGTGGGTAGGGCGGCGGCCACATACACCGGGCCGGAGGGTTCGAGCCCGGCCTGGGCCTGCCAAACAACAATGACAACTGCAACAAAAACATAGCCGAGTGGGCTCGGCACCTGTAGCTCAAACGGCTAAGGCGCCAGACACATACAGCAGAGCTGGAATCCATCCTCGGCCTGCCAAACAACAATGACAACTACAACAAATTGCCGGGCGCCTGTAGGAGGCTGAGGCAAGAGTATCGCCTAAGCCCAGGAGTTGCAGGTTGCTGTGAGCTGTGACGCTATGTCACTCTACCCAGGGTGACACAGAGAGACTGTCTCAAAAAAAAAAAAAAAAAAGATACCAAACCTACTACCACAGATGTCTACTTGTTTTATTTTAATTCACATTGTGTGTATAAATCTTATCTATCCCTAAGAAGGTTTTTTAAATTCTTCAAGGACAGGAGCAAGTTTTATTCCCATATTCCATCATCACTTGCAACTTCGGGAGGCTACAGTTGGAGGGCTCTGGGATCTTCCTGCCTCCACCCTCTTAATTACTTACATTAGTTTTTTGTTTTTACCATGGCAAGTTATAAAATCATCTCTGGTTGTTTGTAGGAATTCAAAATGATAGTGCGTGATAAACATTTCAGAGTATCTGGCACTGGACAAAAGTCAACAATTCTTTCACTCAATTTTTTAACCTCAGCAAGAGGCAACAGAAAATGTTAGTTAAAGAAATAACAAGAGTGAGGTTTTTATAATGGGAAAAATGAAGGCAGGTGAACCAAAGAATGACCTGGAGCCCTTCTGGATACTTCTGAAGCTCTGAGCCCAGCTATGAAGACCTGGCGGGGGGGGAGACAGGTGGGGATTCCTCAGCCTCAAAATCAGAAGGGCACCAACTATCTGCGGCCAGATGGGGAGAAAAAAAGCCTGAATAGCATTCCTACTATCTACAAATCAAACGTACAAACATCTTTTGAAACTGAGGTGGGAGGGGTTAACTTTCTACTAAGGAAAGTAATGAAAATGGAAACAATTAAGAACTAGTTATTACCGCTTTAAAATACAAACAATGCTACTGTTACTGGCTTTATTTGTATCGTTGTCTTAATTGTTTTATTTTCATGATCGCAGAAGTGTTTGTAAATACTTCCATAATACTCAAATGCAAGCAGCCTTTTGTGACTCGAGTGTGAAGAAGTAAAAACCAGAGCCTGGGTTGGCAGGACTCACTAACATCTCTTTCCACCCCAGGTCTAGAGGGATAATGAGGGGACTCCTGAATCACAGACACTGTCAGGCTCTGTGCAAGAGGCAGAGGTGCTGAAGGCTGGTCATTTAACCTGGTCATCTAACTGGTAAATGGTGTCAGTGGTGCAGCCTAGACTGAAGGTCTGTCTTCTCAGATGCTTTCCACTGATATGCCAAGGGTTCTTAAACTTGAGAGTGCATGATAATCACCTGGAGGACTTGTTAAAACACATTGCTGGGCCCACCCCCAGAAGGCCACAGACTAGCAGCTCAACCTGTGAGCTGGTTACAGATGCACATTACTAGGCCCCACCCCAGGCCTTGTGAATCAGAAACTCTAGGGTGGGATCCAGAAATCTGTGTTTTAACAGTCCCTCCAGGAGATTCTGACACACTGTCAAGTTGGAGAACCACTGCCCTAATCGTTCATCTTATACATATTCCCTTTTTTCCTAATTATCCCCAACAGGAGTGACTCCACTGAAGCAAACATTCTTCCCACTGAATTAAACAGTGTATTAATGGATTTGTTCATGTTTTGCTCCGGGTGGGAGTTGAGGCTGGAAAAAATTATTATTAATGGAGGATTCTTTTTGATCACTTTAAATTTGTACTAAAATTTAACCAGATAATACTGGGGTAGGAGTGGAACTAATCTTATTTGAGAATTCTTCTGTGCCAAGATTTTACATGCATTTTCTATATTAATCTTTACTACACTGCTGTGAGGTTTTGTGGTTGTAATTTTACAGATGAGCATAACTGAGACTTGGGTGTAGTAATTGACCAAGGACAACATTCCTGTTAAGGAGCAGAATCAGGATTGTTCAAACAAAGATCCCTCTGATTCCAAAACTCATGTTCTTTCTACTTTGTGGCTGGAGCCTGGAGAACTAAATTCCAGTGTGGGTTCCACCACCAGCTATGCAACATTAAGCGATTTAATCTCTATTTCAATTTCTCCATCTATAAATAATGTTATCATAAATCTGCCCCTCCCACACTGGAATGCCAGAACAAATGAGGAAATGAAAGCATAAGCACTCTGAGCTTTTTGAAGAAAAACAGTAAAAAGACAAGTTGTGATGATATTGTATGTTTGGGCAAGTGTTGCTATGTGAGCCCGGCATTGATGTATTTCCTAGTTATCTCCTGATTCGTATAGAAGAATGCCAAAGAAAAGGCTGTTTGGCTTCATTTGCCAGTGTCTCCTGGAGATAAAAGAAGATAACGGGTGGTTTTATGCATTTTTTTATAAATTTATGTATTTATTTATTTATGTTGCAGTTATCATTGATTTTTTTTTTTTTTTTTTGAGACAGAGCCTCAAGCTGTCATCCTGGGTGGAGTGCTGTGGCATCACAGCTCACAGCAACCTCCAGCTCCTAGGCTTAAGCGATTCTCTTGCTTCTGCCTCCCAAGTAGCTGGGACTACAGGCAGCCCCCACAATGCCTGGCTATTTTTTGGTTGCAGCCATCATTGTTGTTTGGCAGACCGGGCTGGATTCGAACCTGCCAGCTCAGGTGTATATGGCTGGCACCTTAGCTGCTTGAGCCATAGGCTCCAAGCCAGTTTTTTTTTGGCCGGGGCTGGGTTTAAACCCACCATCTCTGGCACATGGGGCCAGCACCCTACTCCTTTGAGCCACAGGCGCCACCCAAAAGACAATTTTTTTTTAAATTATAGGGAATCTCTCACCAGGTTCATAGGCTCCAGGTTGCTGCCAAATTGCCGGCCCATCCTCCTCCGAGAGAGATCTTTTAGCCAATCCCTTTTCTTCTGTCCATTCCAGGCACCCCCCTACCCATCTGTCTCCATTCATTAGGGAAGACTTAAAATTCCTGTGACTTTATCATGTAGAAGGATTTGACTCTCAATCCTCTTGTCAAGCCAGACTCCAGGCCACCTTTCCTGACATAATCTTACCAGGTTGCACAATCCCAGGGGGTGCCATGCACAAGGAATACAATGTGAATGGGGCTCAGAAGTTGCCAGATACAAACAGACGCCCCCTGGAACTGTGCGAGGGGCTATGCAGAGCTCCCACACCAAAAATCCATTAAGGTGTTTTGTTAAACAAAAGAGCCACCCACTCAGGTGTCCATCCCTGGCCAACCTTTCAAATAATGGGATTCTTTGATTTTTGTTTGTTTTAACTCAGACCTGATCCTAAACCACCAAGATCTACCTGCTGGCCTCCTGAAGTTCCAGGTTCCATACTCTGCGTTGGCTTTTTCACTCTTGGTGCCTATCTGCCCACTGACTTGAATGTTTCTGAAAACTTTGTTATAGTTTGTCTTCCTCACCTTGTATTTATGCTTTGAGAAACATTTCTTTGGAATAAGAACACAATGCACTAGTATATGTGAACTAGCATAAATATATATGGCAAAGATTTGCCAAATAGCCCTCAAATATGTTGTTTGACCCAGAGAGTTTCGTCCCAAGAAATAGAGTCAAAATCCTTAAATTGAGAAATTTCATATAGGAAAAAAATAATCCCAATTTCTGGCATCTTTTGAAAATGTAGACACTCTGGCAGACATCTGCATGCTTCTACAAGGCCTCAGTTCCTGAGCTGAGATGCAGCTGCTGCCTTCAAGTGGCACACAAGTTGTCCTAACCCTCACTTAATACCTTCGTGGTAGACACTGAGTTTGGGGCTGCTGGTCTATGGGATCATATGGACATTTCAGAGAGTATAGAATTCAAGTATAGAATTTTGCCTTATACATTTTACAGGTGTTGGCTCTGTGCCCATATCTCAGTGGGTAGGGCGCTGGCCCTAGGCACCAGAACTGGTGGGTTCGAACCCGGCCTGGGCCTGCTAAACAACGACAGAAAACAACAAAAAACTAGCCGGGCGTTGTGTCAGGTGCCTGTAGTCCCACCTACTTGGGAGGCTGAGGCAAGAGAATTGTTTAAGCCCAAGAGTTTGAGGTTGCTGTGAGCTGTGACGCCATGGCACTCTACCCAGGGCAACAGAGTGAGACTCAGTCTCAAAAAAAAAAAAAAAGATTTTACCAGTGCTGATAAGTATTTATCCCAATGTATTTGCAGGTAATTTCAAATTATTTTTCTGAGGTAGCAGATTGTGGATACCATGTTGTACCATTTCTGAACAAGCAAGACAAGCACAGACATCAAATTACAAACATCATTATGACAAACATTTGTAGAGTTGTACCTAATGAAATTTGCCAACTGCCTCAGAAATAGAAAAGACAAATAATAGCAAATACTTCAATAAATGTGAAGATGATGCCCAACCCTGTAAGGTAGGATCAAATAATAGCAAAAAATTTCATCGTAACCAATCCTATGTGGCCTGATACTCACTTTTTTTGTTTTTTTTTTTTTATCCTGATAGAGAAAGGCAAAGCTAAAAGCTAGTTCAGGTAGCCAGCCTATGATGGGGCGTGGGTGAGAGTACAGGCAGTGTGCCTGCACAGACTAAACTAGTACTTACTTATCCTTTCCCACATACCATGGCCATGACTGCCTCCAACTGAGACAACCAGATTTATAGAGGAACGCACGTATCTCCTCCAGACCTTCCATTGGGCACTGCAATGAACCTATATAGATCTTTCTCATCTCCCTCCCCTCACACCCCAAGACATATTGACATGTTTATAATCTTCATTTTCAAAGTAGACAAACTGCCAGAAGTCCAAAACTTTTAATTCCCATTTACTTCTCCTACAAAGTTTGTTTTTGTCAAAAGTTATGGAAAACCCTATGCAAGTGGTGAACAGAAGGCATCTTTCACAGACAATGGAAGCAGATTGTGGTGATATAATATTGACATTGTAAACCAATCTATCTACAGTCAAGTTGGGCTTGTGTAGAGAAATGGGAAATAACAAGGTTTGAATTTGAGCAAAAATATCACATTAACACACATCAGTGAAAGTCCAAAAATAGGGCACCTAAAAGGGAATGATTATCAATTTCGGGCCTGTTTTATATTCAATTTTTAATTAAATATAAGAAAAAGTATTGGACACCTTCCTTTAAAAGGCTTAAATTAGACATTATTGATGTCCAGATTGAGCTATTTAGCACGTGTCAGAAATGTTAAGAGGTTGCATTCCACCCTCACTTTTTTTTTTTTTTATCAAAATATGGCCTAACTTACTTTGCCTCAGCTTCTTTTTCAACCAAACATGCATCGTAAATACATCTTTATATCATGGAGGTGTTGTGAGGCATAGCTAATAAATAATTATAAAGGACAGTTCTTTGAAGTAGAAAGCACTGCATAATTACCAAACACTATAATAATGATCCTAATAATAATAGTAATTTTCAACCAACACATCAACTAGACCCATATGCCTTCAGTCACCTCCCAGTTAGACAAAAGTGCATGTGCCAACTATGAAATAAAGTAAAACTCTTAAACCACAGAGGAGCTCCACCCCTTCCTCATTCCCATTTAGAAGCTGAAGTCAGGCTGACGGGGAGCTCAGTTCAGTCTCTTGCTAGCTGTGTGACTCAGCCTGTGCGAGACAGTTAAACTTCTCCAGCGCTTCTTTCTTCAAGTACAAAATGACAATAATGATAATACCTACCTCATGGGATCTTTGTGAGAGTTCAACAAATTAATACATGTAGCCTGGGAGACTCTACGGGCTCAGTGAATGTCAATGATGGGAATGACTGGCAATGATACTTGAAAATAACAGGTACTGAGAAGTAGTCTAACATGTCACTGGACGGAAGAGAAAGGAAAACCAGTCTCCTCAGTGTGAAGGGTGATTGGACCTGTCCTCTAGATTACCAAGTTAACATTCATCAAATATGAGTTCTTTATCACTAAACTTTGATATCAAAAGAAAGGCTGAGACACATATTTCCCCAGCCTATTTTTTCTCTTTTGAATGATTGTGCATATTATAAATGACTTCAGTTTGATTACAGATAATTTCAAAAACTGAGTAAAATGTAAAAGTACCTCTTCATCCACTTGCTCCCCATTCTGGACCCTACTCTTCTCTGCAGATCTAAATACTATAAATTATTATTATTATTATTATTTTGAGACACAGTCTCACTTTGTCGCCCTCGGTAGAGTGCTGTGACATCACAGCTCACAGCAACCTCAGACTCTTGGGCTTAAGTGATTCTCTTGCCTCAGCCTCCCAAGTAGCTGGGACTACAGGCGCCCATAGCAACGCCTGGCTATTTTTGTTTGTTTGCTTGTTTGTTTAGCAGCCCCAGGCTGGGTTTGAACCCTCTAGCCCCGGTGTATGTGGTCGGCACCCTAATGACTGAGCTATGCCAAGCCATACTGTAAAGGATTTGATGTGCCACTTTCCAGCCCTTCACAGGTCCTCAAACTTTTTTAACAGGGGCCCAGTTCACTGTCCCTCAGACCACTGGAGGGCTGGACTATAGTTTAAAAAACAACTATGAACAAATTCCTATGCACACTGCACATATCTTATTTTGAAGTAAAAAAATAAAACGAGAACAATTACAATCACTCCGCCTCATGTGGCCCGCGGGCCGTAGTTTGAGGTCCCCTGAATGTGTTAACATTCATATAAACAAAACCTAATAGGAAGATAAAAGTACATGCTGAAAAAAAAAAAAAAAAAGTACATGCTGAAGGTCACCATAAACCAGGACCCCTCCCTAAATGTATATGTATATATATATATACACTTTTTGCCTTCACAAGGCAAAAAGCTTCCACTTTTTGCCTTCATAAAAAGGCTTAAAATTTAACAACTATAACAATGTTTAAGATAGGGACCAGAACAAAAACCTCGCAAAGAACAAACAAAGACAAATACATTCAGAAAAGAAATCAGACGATTGCTGCAACGAAGTATTAAGCAATAATAATAATAGTAATGCAAAGAAAGTAACATTCACATTGTCAAATAAGAGTATGTCTATTATAGAATGCTTTCACTCTGAGATTCAGTATGGAGTCATCAATTAACTTCTTATTTTTTTCCCAAAGTAGACTACTAATATTTATAAATAAAAATGAAAGATAATTTCAAAAAACAGATCATGCCAAATCTTATAGACAACAGAAAAAGAAGAAATACTTCAAAATCATTCTATTTAATCTGGATACACCTGATATTAAAATTGCCTAAAAATATTTTTTATAGAATTTAGTATTTTTAGAAAGGCATACAAATAAAAATACCAAAACTTATTTAGATTTCCTTATACTTATGGTTTTAACATGGTTTTAATCTTAAACAATAAGATACTACTTAATAAGTACCATAAGCTCTTCAATGCTTAGGATCCTAATCCAGGCTTACCATACTGATGTATATATCTCAATTATTTATTTCTTTGTTTACTTTTTAGACATGAGGTCTCATTCTGTTGCCCAGGCTGGAATATGGTGGTGCTTTTGTAGCTCACTATACCCTCAGACTTCTGGGCATAAGCAATCCTCCTGCTTTAGCCTCCCAAGTTGCTGGGACTACAAGTATGTGCCACCATGCTCAGCTAATTTTTCTTATTTAGAGACAGGGTCTCACTATGTTGCCCAAGCTGGTCTTAAATTCAAAAGATCCTCTCACCTTGACTTCCTTAGTCTCTGGGATTATAGGTATGAGCTGCTGCACCCTACCAATATTTTAAAAAATATGAACAAGGCATGTGCAGGGGCTCACGCCTGTAACCCTAGAACTCTGAGACCAAAGTGGGCAGATGACCTGAGTTCAGGAGTTGTGCAGGGGCTCAAACCTGTAACCCTAGAACTCTGGGAGGCCGACGTGGGCAGATGACTTGAGTTCAGGATTTGGAGACCAGCCTGAGCAAGAGTGAGACCCAGTCTCTACTAAAAATAAATAGAAAAATTAGATGGGTGTTTTTGTGGTGGGCACCTACAGTCCCAAGTACTCAGGAAGCTTGAGGCATGAGGATGGCTTGAGCCTGAGTTTTTGCTGTGAGCTGCAATGATGCCATGGTACTGAACCCCAGTGCAATAGCATGAGACTCTGTATTTAAAAAAAAAAAAGAGTATATTCATATTGTTTTGTAAATGGCTTTATTTGCGTGAATATTTTAGTCTTTGTGACCTTTACTAAGTGGTGATCTAAATAAGGCACTTATACTAGATTTGCCATTTTACCCCACTGGGAACTAACTGTGTAAGGCTTCTATGAGAACAATTTAAATTTCAAAAGCTTCCTTTCTTGCTAAAGTAAATTTCATTTTCCATCACATTTTCAAGCCAATGTAATGCAATCCATTTTTAATCTCCACAGAGTGTATGACAGAGAAAAATCCTGCCGACCAGGAGCTTTCTAAATGGTGACTATGGAGCGTTGCCAAAGAAACTGAATGGTGCCAAATGCAGACTCCTCAGGTTGCTCTCTGAGCCAACGGAAATTCATTGGGAACTGGATTTCACCTACAAAGCAGAGCACTTGAGGAGATTATATTTGGCACCAGGGAATAAAGAAGAAAAGTAAAACTACATTGTATTTGAGGAGACAGTGAAAAGAGAACATTCTCTAAAGAAAAAGCCAGTGACCTTTGGTGAAGGAAGAAAGAATGTTTAAGCTATAGTTTATAACTGCACATATTTAAAATGTTTCTCTTATAGTAAATTAACTGCTGAATTTTTACTATTCCTTTGACAAGCCCAATGCACTTAGAAGATGAGAGAGAGAGAAAAGAGAGATCCAGAGTTATTTCAAATTTTAAAAATTATATTTATTTGAAATAACCCCGGATTTAAAGTATTCCAATTTTTATTGCATGCTTATCAGGAAGTCAAGGGACCAGCAAGAGCTCTGAGTCCCAGAGCAAGTCCCCTAAGAGTGAAGATGCCGGGGCCGCGCCTGTGGCTCAGTCGGTAAGGCGCCGGCCCCATATACCGAGGGTGGCGGATTCAAACCCGGCCCCGGCTGAACTGCAACCAAAAAAAAATAGCTGGGCATTGTGGCAGGCGCCTGTAGTCCCAGCTACTTGGGAGGCTGAGGCAAGAGAATCGCTTAAGCCCAGGAGTTGGAGGTTGCTGTGAGCTGTGTGATGCCATGGCACTCTACCGAGGGCCATAAAGTGAGACTCTGTCTCTACAAAAAAAAAAAAAAGAGTGAAGATGCCGCTTGGAGAGACAGAACGGTAACCAAGCTAAGCAGCAGGTGCTAACTCTTTGGGTGCTTTTGTGAGTGCTGGGTAGTTATATGTTTTCTACGGCATCCTGTGCAGTTATAAACTACTGCTTAACCATTCTTAGACGCTGAGTGAATAACAGAGTCGTTAATTCTCGAAGATCTAGGCTGGGCATGGTGGTTCACACCTGTAATCCCAGCACTTGGGAGGCTGAGGCAGGTGGATTGCCTAAGCTCATAAATTTCAGACCACCCTGAGCAAGGGCAAGACCCCGTCTCTAAAAATAGCTGGGTGTTGTGGCAGGTGCCTATAGTCCCAGCTACTTGGGAGGCTGAGGCAAGAGAATTGCCTAAGTCCAACAGTTTGAGGTTGCTGTGAGCTGTGACATTACAGCACTCTACTGAGCAATCTACTGAGGGTGACAAAGTGAGACTCTGTCTCCCCCAAAAAAGACTTATTCCATTACTCATGGTCTTGGGATCAAGTAAGAGATAGAATTAAAATAGCACCTCTTTTTTTTTTTTTTTGGACTGAAACAAAGAGTTCGTAGGAGAAAACAAGTAGGAGAAACTTCCAGTAAATAGACTGGACCTGAGTCTGAAGGACATTAACTACTAAATTAAGATATTTGGATTTTATCTTTTTAGGCAATAAACAATCAAAGCTGGTTTCCTGATTGTGAAACAATATAATTCAAGTACACTTTCCTTTTTTTTTTGAGACCGAGTCTCACTGTGTTACCCTGGGTAGAGTGCCATGGCATCAGCCTAGCTCACAGCAACCTCAAAGTCTTGGGCTCAAGCAATCCCCTGCCTCAGCCTCCCCAGTAACTGGGACTACAGGTGTCCACCATGATACATGACTAGCTTTTCTATTTTTAGTAGAGACAGGGTCTCCCTCTTGCTCAGGCTGGTGACAAACTCATGAGCTCAAGGGATCCTCTTGCCTCAGACTCCCTGAGTGCTAGGATTACAGGTGTGAGCCACGGTACACCCAGCCTTCAAGTACACTTTTTAAAAACTTTCTTTAGGGGCGGCGCCTGTGGCTCAAGGAGTAGGGCCTGGTCCCATATGCTGGAGGTGGCGGGTTCAAACCCAGCCCCGAAAAAAACAAACAAACAAAAAAAAAGAGTAGGGACTATCTTTGGGCAGCGCCTGTGGCTCAGTTGGTAGGGCGCCGGCCCCATATACCGAGGGTGGTGGGTTCAAACCCAGCCCCGGCCAAACTGCTACCAAAAAATAGCCAGGTGTTGTGGCGGGCGTCTGTAGTCCCAGCTACTCGGGAGGCTGAGGCAAGAGAATCGCTTAAGCCCAGGAGTTGGAGGTTGCTGTGAGCTGTGTGAGGCCACAGCACTCTACTGAGGGCCATAAAGTGAGACTCTGTCTCTGCAAAAAAAAAAACTTTCTTTAGTTGGTGGTGCCTGTGGCTCAGTGAGTAGGGCACCAGCCGGATATACTGAGGTGTGGCAGGTTCAAACCCAGCCTCGGCCAAACTGCAACAAAAAAATAGCCGGGCGTTGTGGCGGGCGCCTGTGCTCCCAGCTGTTCTGGAGGCTGAGGTAGGAGAATCGCGGAAGCCCAAGAGCTAGAGGTTGCTGTAAGTCCTGTGACATCATGGCACTCTACCAAGGGCGGTACAGTGAGACTCTGTCTCTACAAAAAAAACAACTTTCTTTAGTTTGCAAAACATAAAAAGGGCTCAAAAATAAAATAAAAATTACTAGCACCCAGAAATATTTTAAACTGTAGATAGATTGAACTTACGGCATTTTTTCTAGTGGTATATTTGTGTGTGTATATAAACTGAGATTATGCTTTATTCATTCACATTATTTTGTATTTTCTTCAACATTTTTTTTTTTTTTGTAGAGACAGAGTCTCACTTTATGGCCCTCCGTAGAGTGCCATGGCATAACACAGCTCACAGCAACCTCCAACTCCTGGGCTTAAGCGATTCTCTTCCCTCAGCCTCCCGAGTAGCTGGGACTACAGGCGCCCACCACAACGCCCAGCTATTTTTTGGTTGCAGTTTGGCCGGGGCGGGGTTTGAACCTGCCACCCTCGGTATATGGGGCCAGCGCCTTACCAACTGAGCCACAGGCGCCGCCCTCTTCAACATGATTTTTAATAAGTGTATAGTATCTATTTAATTCCCTCCTTGTCTTCTCTAACTGTATTGTATTTTATCATATAAATGCAATATACTATATTTATCTAATTTTTCATTGTTCATCCAAGACATATAACTAAGATTATTCCAAGGTTAACCAAAGCAATATGTAGAATGGATTGGGGTAAGGATAAACTAAAGGCAGGAGGACCAGATTAGAAGCTACCGGAGGGCAGGCATGGTGGCTCATGGCTGTAATCCTAACACTCTGGGAGGCTGAGGTGGGAGGATTTCTTGAGCTCAGGAGTTTGAGAGAAGCCTGAGAAGGCACAAGACTCTGCCTCTGGGCAGCGCCTGTGGCTCAAAGGGATAGAGCGCTGGTCCCATATGCCGGAGGTGGCAGGTTCAAACCCTGCCCGGGCCAAAAACTGCAAAAAAAAAGACTCTGCCTCTACTAAAAATAGAAAAATTAGCCAGACGTGGTGCTGCACCTGCGGTCCCAGCTATTAGGGAGGCTGAGGCAGGAGGATACTTGTGCCCAGGAGTCTGAGGTTGCTGTGAGCTAGGCTGACACCACGGCATTCTAGCCTGAGTAACAGAGTAAGACTCTGTCTCAAAAAAAAAAAAAAAAGCTATCATACTGCTTAAATAAATTAGGGAATATTCACACACTGGAATACTTTATGACTATTACATTACAATGTAACTATTATTTCGAAGAATGATACTGCCCCAGTGTACTATTACAGAGTGATCTTCAAAATACATTTGCTGGTTTTCTCCTCTTCTTCCCAGTCTCTTAAATTTGTAGAGCCACACATATTAATCCTTTCTCTTCTCTTTCATCTACATCTCTTTTCCTGGTGATCTCATCCAGTCCCCAAGGCTAAAGTACTATCCTACACCCTAACCACTCGATGGCCTGTGGAAAGAAAGAACATTCTACATGCAGAGGTGAATACATTTTTCCTGAAAAGTATTCAAAATTTTAAGTTATAAATGCATGCTCCGGGCAGCACCTGTGGCTCAGTGGGTAAGGCGCCGGCCCCATATACAGAGGGTGGCAGGTTCGAACCAGCCCCGGCCAAACTGCAACAAAAAATAGCCGGGCGTTGTGGCGGGTGCCTGTAGTCCCAGCTACTTGGGAGGCTGAGGCAAGAGAATAGCTTAAGCCCAAGAATTGGCAGTTGCTGTGAGCTGTGACGCCCAGGAGTTGGAGGTTCCTGTGATACGGCACTCTATGGAGGGTGATAAAGTGAGACTCTGTCTCAAAAACAAACAAACAAAAAAAAAAATGCATGCTCCATTCCCATGCTATGCAACAGGGCAAATTATAAATACAAAATGCTAGTGCACTGCCTTTGGATGCTTGCCAGTGCAGGGACTTGAAGCTGGTGTACAATACGACTCAAGCCATGGTCTAGAGACAAAAGGGGTGGGCACTGTTACCCTAAATAACCATCACATGAGGGAGGGAGGGCACTACCAGCCAGGCACGGGCGAAGCTGAATGAGTCTATGTGCCAACACCCAGAGATTGTTTATTCTCTTCCAAGGCTTAGGGTCATAGATAAGTTGGGGAACTGGACTCCATGGTCAAGGACCCACGACTTCGTGCACCCAGGGAAGCATTAACTGACTAAATTTAGTCTAAGTAGAATACTTTGAATATATAGCCACCTTAAAACCAAGAGATATTTTGACTTTGTAACCCATAGGGGGAGATCTGTTTAATGTATACTATGCTGATTAGTAACACTGCTGATTTATGCTATTACCGTGAGGGCATAAAAATAACAAAGAGACCAGAACAAGGGTGAGACCCCGTCTCTACCACAAATAGAAAAAAAAAAAATTAGCTGGACATTGTGGTGTGCATCCGTATTCCCAGCTAAGCAGGAGGCAGAGGCAGGAGGATGTCTTGACACCAGAGTTTAAGGTTGCTGTGAGGTAGGCCGATGCCACAGCACTATAACCAGGGTGACAAAGTGAGACTCTGCCTCAAAAATAATAATAATAATAATAACAAAGAGAAATAGCAGGGCAAAACAGTTCTTTGAGGAGATACCTTCACTGTTCTCTGGAATTGCTGGCTTTTCTGTAAATAAAAGTGAAACTGTTGATCTTTTACCTGCTTTTCCATTGTTTAGCTTGGGTGACAGGTGGGCGGACTCCTCGGTCTGGCAACAACAGGAGCAGAGTGGGGCTACAATCTCAAGAATCAGGAAGGTGAACCACCATTACAAAGTCAGGAGAGGGGATGGGCGGAAAAAAATCACTTTGGACAACTTACTCTTTATGTGCAGAAAAATAACCTGAAACCATCATTTGGTTTGGGTTTCTAATAAAGGGCACTTATGTTGTTGGGACAGGGGATGGAAGGGGAAAGACTGTGAACTCATAAACCCAGTCATGCTCTGGAGACGCACCCGTGACATGAACACACACAAACCTGCACCTCCGACAACTTCTCCATGTCAGACTTTCCCTCGCGTTTCTAATTATGAGCTCTGCTTTTCACCAAATACTCCCTCAGCTAAAATTGGCAAAGAATTTTCTTTCCATATGCCAGAGGCCTAGCTCCTTTTACATGACCATCATTTGCCCTCCGTTGTGAGTGGGTACAAACATGTAAAAATATTTATTCGTCTCTCCAATCTATAGAAAACCATTTTGGAGTCTTGCAAACAGACTCTTTACAGATGGAGAGAATGACAGAAATGTCCTCAGTGTGCTGGCTGAAAGCTGCATGTCTGCCCAGCACTGTGCCTCCTCTCATCGGGGATGCTCTGCTGAATGGGCTCTTGTGTGTCAAGATTCCAAAAGTTCTTGTTTGCTCGGGTTGAACAAAGGACTCACAGACAGTGGGATTGGCGGGGCAGCCACCTGGCATGTAAGCCGGCGCCCCCTCTGCCCCTCTCAGAGCAGCTTGTTAGGAGAGCAGTTCTCACCTTGGTGTACAGAGGCCGTGTCCCTGGTCTGTCCTGCATGGAGCCCCCCTGACTTCAAAGGAAATGACACAGAACAGAACCCCCCCTACCCCCCCCCGTGTAGGGAGAACAAGCAGCATCTATCAGAACCAGGCTATTTTTTTTCATTCTCCCTGTATAAATGGCTATTTATATATGGAAAGAATATCTAAAGGCTGCCTTTCACCCCAGCGGTTTATGAATTGTCAGATGCATTTACCTACACTTATTGGGACAATCAGCACTGAACTGCTTTTTATGTAGGAGGGAAAGAGAGGGGATTGTGCTGTAGAAAAATCCATCTCTATCCCATATATTTCTTGGCCTATAAGACCTGCAAGAGACCAGAGTGGTTTGAGTCTAGGTTAGTGGTTCTGTTTTACCTAAAGCTGACCTCAAGGCATACTCTAAAGAAAAGGAGAAGGGGCGGCGCCTGTGGTTCAAGGATTAGGGCGCCGGCCCCATATACCGGAGGTGGCAGGTTCAAACCTGG
The DNA here is from genome assembly GCF_027406575.1 of Nycticebus coucang. Taxonomy (NCBI): domain Eukaryota; kingdom Metazoa; phylum Chordata; class Mammalia; order Primates; family Lorisidae; genus Nycticebus; species Nycticebus coucang. Next base: position 53,905,539 of record NC_069782.1, read on the forward strand.
CCCCAGCCAAAAATGGCAAAAAAAAAAAGAGGGAAGAGGAAGTATAAGTGTATGTTCCTGAAATCTCTGGAATGAGAAGTTCTTTCTAAGCTTAAAAGCAAGGGGAGGAATCACTAAAGATTAATACATTCAACTACAAAATTGTAATGCTTCTGTGCATCAATGAATCAATATAAGATAGATTTTAAATGGCAAAATAACACAGTTTCTTTTTTTTTTTTTTGTAGAGACAGAGTCTCACTTTGCTGCCCGTAGAGTGCCATGACGTCACACGGCTCACAGCAACCTCCAGCTCTTGGGCTTACGCGATTCTCTTACTTCAGCCTCCCAAGCAGCTGGGACTACAGGAGCCCGCCACAACACCCGGCTATTTTTTGGTTGCAGTTTGGCTGAGGCTGGGTCTGAACCCGCTACCCTTGGTATATGGGCCAGCACCCTACTCACTGAGCCACAGGCGCTACCCAATAACACAGTTTTATTTATTTATTTTTGAGACAGTGTCTCACTCTGTTGCTCTGGGTGGAATACCATGGCATCACTATAGCGGACAACAACCTCAAAATTTGGGCTCAAGAGCTCTTCTTGCCTCAGCCTTCCAAGTATCTGGCACTACCGGGGCTTACACAACACCCGGCTAGTTTTCCTATATTTGAGTAGAGACCAGGTCTTGCTTTTGCTCAGGCTGGTCTTGAACTCCTGAGCTCAAGCAATCCATCCACCTTGGCCTCCCACAGTACTAGGATTCAGGTATAAGTCACTGTGCTTGGCCTGCAAAATAAGATAAGTTTAGGCTTGGTGCCCATAGCTCGGTGGTTATGCCACCAGCCACATGATGATGATGACAACCACAATAAAAAAAAAAAAAAATAGCCAGGCACTATGGTGGGTGCCTATAGTCCCAAGCTACTCAGGAGGCTGAGGCAAAAGATTTGCTTAAGCCCGAGTTTGAGGTTGCTGTGAGCTGTGATGCCACAGCACTCTACCAAGCGCAACACAGTGAAACCCTGTCTCAAAAAAAAAAAAAAATAATAAGTTTAAATGTAACAATTGTGATAAGTAAAAGATCAATATTCCTAATATATTAGAGCTTTCTAAAAATTGGCTAAAATATGATGAGATAAGTTCTAGATGTGTACAGAGTTAAAACTTATATTTCCTAAAAATATTTAATAAAGATAATGTATAGGTAAATATCTGTCTGACCTCTGGAGAAAGAAGGGAGTTTAAAGCTGAAAAATAATGTAAAAATTTTCAAAGAGAAACATCAATATATTTGACCATATAAAAATTTTAATTCTGGGCGGCGCCTGTGGCTCAGTGAGTAGGGCGCCGGCCCCATATACCGAGGGTGGTGGGTTCAAACCCAGCCCCGGCCAAACTGCAACAAAAAAAATAGCAGGGCGTTGTGGCGGGTGCCTGTAGTCCCAGCTGCTCGGGAGGCTGAGGCAAGAGAATCACATAAGCCCAAGAGCTGGAAGTTGCTGTGAGCCGTGTGATGCCACGGCACTCTACTGAGGGCAGTAAAGTGAGACTCTGTCTCTACAAAAAAAAAAATTTTAATTCTATAACTTAAAAAATTAAAGAAAATGGGGCGGTGCCTGTGGCTCAGTGAGTAGGGCACCGGCCCCATATGCCGAGGGTGGCGGGTTCAAACCCAGCCCCGGCCAAACTGCAACAAAAAAATAGCCGGGCGTTGTGGCGGGCGCCTGTAGTCCCAGCTGCTCGGGAGGCTGAGGCAAGAGAATCGCGTAAGCCCAAGAGTTAGAGGTTGCTGTGAGCCGTGTGACGCCATGGCACTCTATCCGAGGGCGGTACAGTGAGACTCTGTCTCTACAAAAAAAAAGAAAATAAAAAAAAATTAAAGAAAATGTAAAACTATTAACTTGGAAAGTATTTATAAAGAACACAAGAAAGTTGATGTATTATTTATTTATTTATTTATTTTTAAGACAGAGTCTCATTTTGTCACCCTGGGTAGAGTGCAGTAGCATCACAGCTCACAGCAATTTCAAATTTTGGGGCCCAAGTGATTCTCTTGCCTCAGCCCCCCAAGTGGCTGGGGACTACAGGTGCCTGCCACAACACCTGGCTATTTTTAGAGATGGGGTCTTGCTCTTGCTCAGGTTGGGAAATTGAGTTTTTTTAAAAGTACTAAGATTTTCTTTCTTTCTTTTTTTTTTTTTAGAGACAGAGTCTCACTTCGTTGCCCTCTGTAGAGTGCTGTGGCATCACAGCTCACAGCAACCTCCAGCTCTTGGGCTTAAGCGATTCTCTTGCCTCAGCCTCCCGAGTAGCTGGGACTACAGGCGTCCACCACAACGCCCGGCTATTTTTTTGTTGTTGTTGTTGCAGTTTGGCTGGGACAGGTTACAACCTGCCACCCTCCTCCATATATGGGGCCAGTGCCTTACTCACTGAGCCACAGGCACTACCTCCGAAAAGTACTAAAATTTTCATAGAAAAAAACGAACAAAATATTCAGACAATTCATAGGAATGTAAGTTAAAATGGCTAGTTAATATTTGAAAAATGTTTAATATTACTAATAACCAATGAGAGTAATTAAATAAAAACTATTTTTTCACTTCAAATGGGCAAATATGAAAAAAATGAAATGCTATATTAGGCCAGACACAGTGGCTCATGCCTATAATCCTAGCACTCTGGGAGGCCGAAACCTGTGGATTGCTTGAGCCCAGGAGTTTGAGACCAGCCTGAGCCAGAGCGAGACTCCCCATACCCACTCCCCAGACCTCACCCCCAAGCCCACCCTGGTCTCTAAAAAAAAAAAAAATAGCTGGGGTGTCATGATGGGAGCCTGTAGTCCCAGTTACTCAGGAGGCTGAGGCAAGAGAATCACCTGAACCCAAGAGTTTGAGGTTGACATGAGCTATGACACCACAGCACTCTACTGAAGAGGACAAAATGAGACTCTGTCTCAAAAACAAAGAAAAAAAACCTATATGTAGCAGGCTTTTCAAATATGAACAATATACAGAAAATGTAATGAAAAATAAATGCCTTTTTTTTTTTTTTTTGAGGTAGAGTCTTATCCCGTCACCCTCGGTAGAGTGCCGTGGCATCACAGCTCACAGCAACCTCTAACTCCTGGGCTTAAGCGATTCTCTTGCCTCAGCCTCCCGAGTAGCTAGGACTACAGGCGCCCGCCACAATACTTGGCTATTTTTGTTGCTGTTGCCACTGCTGTTTTAACTGGCCGGGATCAGGTTTGAACCCACTACCCTCGGTATATGGGGCTGGCGCCCTACCCACTGAGCCACAGGTGCCACCCAATAAATGCCTTTTCAAAATAGCAACAAAACAAACAAAATGCTGAAGAACATATATAATAAGACATGGTATAGAACCTAAATAAAGAAAAAGAGCTTTCCTTCCTTCCTGGATAGAAGCTAGCCTTAGGGGGGCCAGGGCGTACATGAGAAGGCCGTTCTAGCCAGGCGGCAGCCTAAAGATGGCAGGATATTGGCAACATACCAGGAGATAAAGCAAACTGGTAGAATATTGAGGATACTGACAATCAAATATTTCTCTGTAGAAAAGAGAGGTATAAACATGGAGGGGAAAGCTGGAACGAGCTGTGTGGTAGTAGATTAGAATGGAACCTGTAAGTGTGAACTTTTGGTTTTCAATTTATATAAATCGATATAGAAATAAATATGAAAGTAAATACACGCATGCATATATGTACACGTTATGTGCCTCAGTACACACATATGTACATAAACGTATTTCCTAGCTCAGGGAGTGAGGCAGCTTGGGGGAGCAATGCCCGAGTAACAGCCCTAGCACACGTCCAAACACTGCCTACTCTTCTCCACCTTTACTCTGTTCTTTGGAGATATCAACCCATTTCCAAAAGCTTCCTGTTTACGATACTTAACACTTATGTCAGGACTGAACCATTCACTGGGCAGTGCCTGTGGCTCAAAGGAGTAAGGCACTGGCCCCATATGCCGGAGGTGGCGGGTTCAAACCCAGCCCTGGCCAAAAACTGCAAAAAAAAAAAAAATCCCAGATTAATATATTCAATTGTTTTTTGTTTGTTTAGAGTTTGTTGCCCAGAATTGAGTGCAGTGGTATGATCATAGTTGACTGTGACCTCAAACTCCTGTGATCAACCTGCCTTAGCCTCCTGAGTAGCTGGGTCTATAGGTGCATGACACTACACCTGGCTAGTTTTTATTTATCTATCTCTCTGTTTGAGACAGGGTCTCACTGTGTCACTCTGGGTGGAGTGCAGTGCCATCATCGTAGGTCACGGCATCAAAAAACTCCTGGGTTCAAACAATCCTCCTGCCTCAGCCTCTGGAGTAGCTGGGACTACCAGTGTGCACTCCCATGCCCAACTGATTTTTCTGTACAGGCAGGTTCTCTACTTGCTCAGGCTAATCTGAACTCCTGGCCTCAAGCAATTTCCCACCTTAGCCTCCCAAAGTGGATTATAGGCATGAGCCAACGTCTCTGCCTGGCTAATTTTTTTATGGTGATAGAGTCTCAAACTCCTGGCCTCAAGTAATCCTCCCTCTTTGGCCTCCGGAAGTGCTGGGATTATAGGCCAGGCATGAGCCACTATGCGCTGCCTCACCTGTTTATTTGACATCTCTACTTGCTGTCTCACAAACATTTCAAATTCAAATAATCAAAATAGAACATTCAATTGCTCTGGACCCTCCCCAAGCTTCTCCCCACTCTTCCCCTGCCCCAAGCCTCCTGACCTTTATAAATATAACACTATTCACTCAGTTACCAGAGTCAGTGCAGGGAATTAAAGTCTCCTCTCTTTCCATTATCATTCACAGTCGGCCCATCAGTCGGGCTAAGTGGTTCTTCTTTCAAAACACATCTTGACTTCATTCACTTTTCCCCATCTTCACTCAGTACTGTGCCAGTTTAAGCCACTGTTCTGTCTCTTCTGGGTTACTGCAAATAGATTTTGAACTGGTCTCTCCACTTCTACAGAAATCTCTCCACATTCCATTGTCAACATAAGCAGAGTGAAATCTAAAAAGGAAAATGGAGCACGCAATTCGCCTTGTTAAAACCCTTCTAAAGAGTTTCCAGCCTGCTATACAAATCCAAGCGCCTGGCTATGGCCAAAAAGACCGTGCATGGTCTGACCATCTGTAGGTCTCCAACTGCACACACGTCCTGTAGGCCACCAGTCAGAGCTCTGTCGTCAATGTTCCCAGAACACACCAAGCTCTAGCCTCTTCTAGTATGTTTGCACTTGCTCTTTTTTTTTCTGTTTGGAATTCTCTTCTTTCAGCTTTTCTCACAAGTGGCTCTTTCCCATTCTTTAGTTCTTAATTTCAGGGTCAATTCCTCAAGGCAGAATGTCTTGCCTATCCTACCTAAGCAGGACCTTCTACCACAGCCAACTGCTTATATTCTTCCTTCCACAAGCTGTCGTCATTTCATTGGTCTGTCTCCCTGGAGTTGGAGTTGTCTGAGGGTGCTTCTGTCGTCTTCTTTTCTCGTGTATCTCCCCTGCTTAGCACAGTGTCTGCCGTACATTATGTAACTGGTAAGTTTTTATTGAATTCAAATATCCATCTGACCAAAATACACATGCAGAATAGGAGCTCAAACTACTCAATAGCAAAATATCAAGTAATGTGATTACAAAATGGGCCAAAGATCAGAATAGCTGTGGCTTTAGGAGACACAAATGGTCACCCTGGGGGGAGGGTGGGAGCAGAGTGGATTGCGAAATTACTTATGAGTACAATGTACATTATGCGAGTGATGATTACACTAAAAGCCCAGACTTCATGAGTATATAATACATCCATGCAACAAACTGCCCTTTTACTTCTTAATTTATACAAATAAACAACAACAGCCACAAAAACCCAAATGGCTAACAAGTGTAGGAAAGAAATGCTCAACATCACTAATCATCAGAAAATGCAAGTCAAAATAACAATGAGATCTCTCATCCCAGTTAAAATGGCTCTTTTAAAAAGAAAGAGAGCAGGCCACAGTGGGGGCTCACATCTGTAATCCTAGCATTCTGGGAAGCCCAGGCATGTGGATCTCTTGAGCTCACAAGAAATGTGAGCAAGAGTGAGACCCTGTCTCTACTAAAAATAGAAAAATTAGCCATGGCGACACCCGTAGCTCAGTAGGTAGGGCACCAACCACATACACCCAGCTGGTGGGTTTAAATCCATCCTAGGCCAGCTAAATAACAATGACAACTGCAACAAAAAATAGCTGAGCATTGTGGTGGGCACCTATAGTCCCAGCTACTAGGGGGACTGAGGTAAGAGACTCGCTCAAGCCCAAGAGTTTGAAGTTGCTGTGACACTACGGCATACTTACCCAGGTCAACATAGTGAGACTCTGTCAGAAAAGAAAAAAGGAAAGGAAAGGAAAGAAAAAAGAAAAGAAAAGATTAGCCCAGCTACTCAGGAGGCTGAGACAGGAGGATAACTTGAACCCAGAAGTTTGAAGTTGCTGTGAGTTAGGATGATGCCATAGCACTCTGGCTTGGGCAATAGAGTAAGATGCTATGTCAAATACATACATACATACATACATACATAAATACCAAACTGGGCGGCGCCTGTGGCTCAGTCAGTGGGGCGCCGGCCCCATATACCGAGGGTGGTGGGTTCGAGCCCGGTCCCGGCTGAACTGCAACAAAGGAATGGCCGGGCGTTGTGGCGGGCACCTGTGGTCCCAGCTGCTCGGGAGGCTGAGACAGGAGAATCGCTTGAGCCCAGGAGTTGGAGGGTGCTGTGAGTGGTGTGATGCCATGGCACTCTACCGAGGGCCATAAAGTGGGACTCTGTCTCTACAAAATAAATAAATAAATAAATAAAAAATAAAAATGAATACCAAACTAAGGCTAAGAAAAAAGTCTATAAGTGCATGGTACACAAATTCACTCCAAATGAAATTAATTTTGTAGAACTGTCTGACAATTATATCTATATAAATATTTTAGAATGTTCAAAGATCTGAATAAAGGAAAATCTTTGTTAAAATGAATAATTTACTTTAAAAAGCATAATTTTTTTTTTTGAGACAGAGTCTCACTCTTTCACTCTGGGTAGAGTGCTGTGGCAGCATAGTTCACAGCAACCTCAAACTCTTAGGGGTAACCTCAAACTCTTGTGGCAGCATAGTTCACAGCAACCTCAAACTCTTGGGATCAAGATATCCTCTTATTCAGCCTCCTGAGTAGCTGGGACTATAGACCCTGGTTGCAACGCCCAGCTATTTTTAGAGACTGGGTCTCCACTTGCTCAGTTTGGTCTCGAACTCCTGAGCTCAAGCAATCCACCCACCTCGGCCTCCCAGAGTGCTACGTTTACAGGCATGAGCCACCCTGCCCAGAAAAAAGCATAAAATTTATGCTGAAAAGCATAAAAATGGATATCAGAAAAAGCAACTAGAAACCAAGAGAATTTAAAAAGTTTTACAGCCATTAAAAATATAATACTTGGGATAAACTTTCCACTAGAAGCAGTTGAAGAGTAACTTACTAAATTGGAGGGCAGTACAGAAAGATTCATCTAGACTACAGCACAGAAAGCCAAAAAGATTTATGTATGCTCAGCAGGACCCCTGTAAGTTGACCACCCAAGGGACTGTAACATATTGGTCAGCGTACAGAGGTGGTCAACATAAGACACTAGGCCTAGTGCTGATACAGACATGTCCTGCGTGTCTAGTCTATGAAAATTAGATCAACTTAAAGAGGTGGTCAATGTAGAGCGGTGGCCCCCTATGAATGTTCTACCGGACACACACACACACATACAAAAAATGTACACACGTTTTAAGAAAGGAAAAACTGTATTAAAAGTGGAATACTCACTGGGAGGCCGAGGTGGGTGGATAGCCTTAGCTCACAGGTTTGAGACCAACCTGAGCCAGAGCAAGACCTTGTTTCTAAAAATAGCGGGGCGAGGAGAAAAGCCTGGAGCTTAAGTCATGAAAAGGGTGGGTTTCCCCTCTGTCCCCCTGCCTGGTTAGAGGGAGCAGGGATCGGGCCAAGGAGAGCAGCACAGGACGCTGTGGCCCTTTGTTCTCGCCTCCTGGGAGGCTCCTCTTGGGAGTGTGGCCAAGCCTTTAATTTCGACTTTGTCTTAAATGATGGGATCACATCCAGAGCCAGTCAGGCCACTTAAGGCCACAACAACAGTGTTTTTCCCAGTGTGACTGTATTCTCCCAGTATCCCTTCATCTTCCTGCGTCGGGTCCTCATCTCTGGCCTGCTCTGCTTCTCTCTTTCTTTTCTTTCTTTTTTTTTTTTTAACCACACTGCTCTTTTATTCAATGGAACATCCCCCCCTTTAGGGCAGTGTTGAATCAAACACCGAAAAAAGCCCAGAGAAATTTCTGCAGATAAACCAGTGAAGAGAACGCGCAGTATACATTATTGCTTCTCTCTTTCTTTCTCCTACTTCCCATCTCTTCTCTTTGACCTTTCTTTCTCCACAGAAATATGTAAGTTACCATATGAGAGGAAAATCTGTCAAATCAATTTATGTGCTTCACGAACAAATGACAAAATTAGCCAAACAAAAACAAAAGAAAATAAGCAGCAAGGAGGGCGGTACCTGTGGCTCAGTGAGTAGGGCGCCGGCCCCATATGCCGAGGGTGGTGGGTTCAAACCCAGCCCCGGCCAAACTGCAACCAAAAAATAGCCGGGTGTTGTGGCGGGCGCCTGTTGTCCCAGCTGCTCGGGAGGCTGAGACAAGAGAATCGCGTAAGCCCATGAGTTAGAGGTTGCTGTGAGCCATGTGACGCCACGGCACTCTACCGAGGGTGGTACAGTGAGACTCTGTCTCTACAAAAAAAAAAGAGTGCTCCAAGGGACAAAATAATCTTCAAAATATATCTTCAAAACACTGTAGTAAGGGCCCAGCACAGTGGTGCATGCCTGTGATCCTAACACTCTGGGAGGCTGAGTCGGGCGGAATGTTTGAGCTCAAGACTTTGACATGAGCCTGAGCAAGAACGAGACCCCATCTCTAATAAAAAATAGAAAAACTAGCCAAGCATCATGGCAGGTGCCTGTAGTTCCAGCTACTTGGGAGGTTGAGGCAAGAGAATCGCTTAAGCCCAAGAATTTAAGGTTGCTGTGAGCTGCAACACCACAGCTCTCTACCAAGGGCAACAAAGTGAGACTCTGTCTCAAAAACAAAAGAAAACAACAACAACAAAAAAACCCCATAGTATAATTATTGACCAAGAAGTTTCTACGCAGCTAATTGGTTTCAAATGTGAGACAAATTAAAGATGTATTTTTTTTTTTTTTTGTAGAGACAGAGTCTCACTTTATGGCCCTCGGTAGAGTGCCGTGGCCTCACGCAGCTCACAGCAACCTCCAACTCCTGGGCTTAAGCGATTCTCTTGCCTCAGCCTCCCGAGTAGCTGGGACTACAGGCGCCCGCCACAACGCCCGGCTATTTTTTGGTTGCAGTTTGGCCGGGGCCGGGTTTGAACCCGCCACCCTCAGTATATGGGGCCGGCGCCTTACCGACTGAGCCACAGGCGCCGCCCTAAAGATGTATTTTTAAAAGTATAGCAAGACAATGTGATATTGGCCCACAAACAGGCAAATCATCAATGGAATACAATGGAAAACCCAGCAAAAGATCTGTGCACCTATGGAAATAAATATGAAAATGGTAACAGTGTAAGAAATGGTGGACTTCAATAAGTTGTGCTAGGAAAATAGATTATTTATACAGAAAAAAAATACAACTTATTTTCTATCTCATGCCATATATAAAAATAAACTTAAAGGGGAATAAAAAACTGAAATGTAAAAAGCAAACCTAAAACACTTTAAAAAAAAACATAAGATGTTTTTGACCCCGAGGTAGGAAAGGATTTCTTTTTTTTTTTTTTTAGAGTCAGAGTCTCACTTTATCGCCCTCAGTAGAGTGCTATGGCGTCATACAGCTCACAGCAACCTCCAGCTTCGGGCTTAGGCGATTCTCTTGCCTCAGCCTCCCAAGTAGCAGGGACTACAGGCGCCCACCACAACGCCCAGCTATTTTATGTTGCAGTTTGGCCAGGGCTGGGTTTGAACCCACCACCCTTGGTATATGGGGCCGGCGCCCTACTCACTGAGCCACAGGCGCCGCCCCAGGAAAGGATTTCTTAATCAAAACATAAAAATGAGAATTATATTTTTCAAATTTAAGCAATAAAAACTTTATTTGACATATGACATAATAAATAAGTGAAAATACAATCCACAAACTTGTCTTCGCAATGAAAGGGGTATTTTGAAAGGGCATTTATTCATTTACTTATTTACTGAGATGAAGTCTTAGTATGCTGCCCAGGCTGGTCTCAAACTCCTGCCCTCAAGTGATGGTCCCACTTTGGCCTCCCCAAGTGTTGTGATGACTGCCAGAAGCCCTATGCCTGACCTGAAAGCATTTTCACAACACTAAACCTCAACAGGGGGTATATGTCCCTGCACTGGTGGTTGTAAACGCTTCTCCCTCCTTCCTTCCTAAAGCCTATTTTGGTTGGCAAGTCGTCTGGCTGGACCACGTGCTTCTGCTCCACGTCACCTTCATTCATCCTCTTGTCCTGAGTCAACTCATTTTTCCTTGAAGATCTTCACCGTTACTCCAATATTATTCTCATCATAATCCTTGGTGATTGTAATATTGACTTATTTGTACAGACCTTCTGTTGGGGGGCCTTACACAGCCACCTTTGAACCCTTTCTCCTCCTCCTCTCTTTCTAAGACAGGAAGGATCTGGTTAGTCCCACCCCCAAAGTTCCTGCCAAAGGACCCTAACTTTCTGGGCAAGCTGTGAAAGTTGCCTGCCCCCTAAGGCCCCATTAAATGGGACCTCTAACTGCCCCTGGGCTCAGACACCACCTTTGCACTGCCAGGCGGGCATCCTCCCCTTTCAATCAACCTGGCCTGAACATCCCACTCAGGGCTTGTCTCTGGGGGCCGCCCCTGACACCTCCCACCTCCCGGTAGCCCAGCTTCTGGGTTCTTCGGCCTCCACGATATTGTCTTCTGTCTTAGCAACTCACCAACATGCTCAGACCTCTAGATCTGTACTGTCCAATATGTCAGTCATCATTTTCATATTGCTTTTTAATTTTAAATTAGTTTAAATTAAATGAAATCTATATTTTCTTTCTTCCATTGCAGTTCTCAGCAACCAAGAGTTGCTACCGCATTACAAGGCTGATGTAAAACATTTCCATCTTTACAGAAACCATAGCACCTCCCCCCAGCCCAAGTCATTAATCTTCTTATCAAGATCACCTACGATTTCCATATTGGTAAATCTCGTAGTCAATGTTAGCCCTCATCTTCTTTGACCTGTGAGCACAGTTGGTCCCTCCTTCTGTCTGAAGACATCAATGTGTTCGCTCTACTATCTGCTCTTTTTCAGGATCCTTTATTGGTTTTTCCTTATCTTCCTGATCTCTGAACATTGAACTATCTCAGTCTTTGGATTTCTTCTCTTCAATGTCTACATTCATTTTGTGGTAGATTAAATTATGGTTTAAAACGATTTGCTCCAAAAACAAAAACAAAAACAAAAAAATGGGAAAAGAAAAAAAAAAGCCCTATTTTCTCCCTGTCTCCTATGAGGATTGTACACCTACACTCTTTGGATTTTTCTTAAAATGCCTCTACTGAGCAGAATATACATTCTTCCCCTTTGCAGAACTAAACTATGTGACTTTTTTTGGCCAATGGAGTGCAGTGGACATATGTGGCATATACCACACTTTATACCACCTGAGAAGCTTTCAGTGGGATTCATTGTTTCGTTTGGCCTCTCTTGCTTCTGTCCCTCTTCATGGTAGACAGTGGCTGTTCCTTTAGCCTAAACCCAAAATTAGAAGCCACTTGAATCAGATCTACAGGTGGCCCACAGCCTGGAGCTGAGCTGCAATTGACCTGGAGCCCCTACATAGTGAGAGCAGGGAAGAATGTTTACTACTGTGATCCACTGAGATTTGGGGGTGCTTGTTACCTTAACAAGGTTGACTAATAAAACTCCTTGTAAACTCCCTCCAGACTTTCATCTCCAGTTGCCACCTGGCATCTACGCTCAGATATATAAAAGGCATCTAAAACGCAATAGGCCAAAAATGAGCTCCTGATTCTTCTCATCAAATCTGGTCTTCTCAAAATCTTCCCATTATCAATGAGTGGAAACACCAATATTTCTAGTACAAAATACTATAGCCATCCTACATTCTCACTTTTGCTTCTATTCCAAGTCCAACTTATCAACAAATATTGTTGGTTCTCTTTTCTTTCTTTCTTTTTTGAGACAAAGTCTCACTCTGTTGCCCTTGGCAGAGTGCTGTGGCATCACAGTTCACAGCAACCTCAAACTCCTAGGCTCAAGTGATTCTCTTGCCTCAGCCTCCTGAGTAGCTGAGACTACAGGTGCCCGCCACAACACCTGGCTATTTTCAGAGACAGGGTCTCGCTTTTGCACAGGCTGGTCTCAAATCCATGAGCTCAGGCAATCCTCCTGCCTCAGCCTCCCAGAGCGCTAGGATTGCAGGCGGAAGCCACCATGCCTGGCCTCTCTTTTCAAAATAAATACGGATTCTCTAACCACCTTCACTGGTATCACCTTGGTTCAAGCTATGATCATCTTTGCCTATTTACTGTTAGAGCCACACCACTCTCGCCCATGGAGTACTGACCTTTGCTTTTACCATCACAGTCTCAGCTCCTAAGAATTTCTAGAGAAAGTTCTTCTAAGTAAGAAAACAAAAGTTAATCAATAACCACCCAATAGTTGCTACCCAACCTCAGCTGAGGTCACAGTTACTCATGAGATATCTTTTGATTATCTCTAACACTTTTCACCACCTCCATCACTAACATCTTAGTCCAACCCACCACTCTCTTTCACCCAGGTTATTCTAAATGCCACTCAAGCATGCTCCTGCTCTTGTCCTCCACAGTGGGCATTTTAAACCGTAAGTCGGACTGTGCCATGCATTTGCTCACACTTTCCTTTCCGCAAATGGCTTCCCTTCTCACCAAGAGAAAAAAGCAAGCCATTAGGACGGTCTCCTTTATATCCTGCACACCCACTACCCCTCTTACTCCTCAAATCTCACCTCTCACAGCCCTTGCTTTTCCCATTCAGCTTTGGCCACAGTGGCTTCCTTGCTGTTTTTCTCCTTTTTTTGAAACAAAATCTTACTTTGTCACCCTAGTGCCCTGTTGTCACAGCTCACAGCAACCTCAAACTCCTGGGCTCAAGCAATCGCCCTGCCTCAGCCTCCCTAGAAGCTGGGACTACGGACACCCACCATCATGCTGGCTAGTTTTTCTATTTTTAGTAGAGACATGGTCTCACTCTTGTTCAGGCTGGTCTCAAACTTCTGAGCTCAAGGAATCTTCCCACCCCTGCCTCCCAGAGCGCTGGGATTGTAGGTGTGAGCCACTGAGCCCGGTCTCCTTGCTGCTGCTTCTTTTTTTTTTTTTTGTAGAGACAGAGTCTCACTGTACCGCCCTCGGGTAGAGTGCCGTGGCGTCACACGGCTCACAGCAACCTCTAACTCTTGGGCTTACGCGATTCTCTTGCCTCAGCCTCCCGAGCAGCTGGGACTACAGGCGCCCGCCACAACGCCCGGCTATTTTTTTTGTTGTAGTTTGGCCGGGGCTGGGTTTGAACCCGCCACCCTGGGCATATGGGGCTGGCGCCCTACTCACTGAGCCACAGGCGCCGCCCTCCTTGCTGTTTCTTAAACATGCCATCCATGCTGCCACTTCAGGGCCTTTGCTTTGGTTGTTCCCTTTCCCTCAGATGTTTTTCCACCAAATATCTACTGGCCTCTTTCCTTACCTTCTACAAGATTTCAATCAAATGTTACTTCCTCAGCAAGGCCTTCATTGACCACACTGCTTTCAATTGCCCCCAAACTCCAACTTTCTACCCTCCCTCCCTCCTTTCTTTCTTTCTATCTCTCTCTTTTTTTCCTTTCTTTTTTTTTTTTTTTTTTTTGTGGTTTTTGGCCGGGGCTGGGTTTGAACCCACCACCTCCGGCATTTGGGACCAGCGCCCTACTCCTTGAGCCACAGGAGCTGCCCATATCTCTCTCTTTTTTTTTAAAGACCGAGTCTCACTTGTCACCCTGGGTAGAGTGCCATGGCATCACAGCTCACAGCAACCTCAAACTCTTGGGCTCAAGCAATTCTCTTGCCTCAGCCTCTCAAGTATCTGAGACTACAGGTGCCCGCCACAACGCCCGGCTTGTTTTCAGAGACGGGTCTTACTCTGGCTCAGTCTGGTCTCGAACCTGTGAGCTCAGGCCATCCACCTGCCTTGGCCTCCCAGAGTGCTGGGATTACAGGTGTGCGCCACTGCACCTGGCCCTTACCCGTCTTTTCTGCTGTGTTTATCTCCATAGCATTTATCACAGAGTAAGTAAAATTTAGCTAATGACAAATTCTGTTTATTTATTGTGTTCACTGTTCCTCTCCCTCACTAGAATGGGAACTTTATGAACTAGGGGTTTGTTTTTGGTCTGTCTTGTTCCCTGTTGTGTACTCGAAGCATAGCAAGTGCTTAATAAATATTTGTTGGGAGAATCAAGGCAGTTAACAAGTAGAATAGAATATATAAAGTACTTCTTTTTATTTTTGAGACAGATCACCCTAGGTAGAGTACCACGGCATCATAGCTCACAGCAACCTCAAACTCTTGGGCTCAAGTGATCCTCCTGTCTCAGCCTCCTGAGTAGCTGGGAGGACAGGTGCCTGCCATGAGTGGCTATTTTTAGAGACAGATGTTGCTCTTGTTCAGGCTGGTCTCAAATTCCTGAGCTCAGGCAATCCACCCTCCTCAGCCTCCCAGAGTACTAGGATTACAGGTATGAGCTACCACACCTGGCTTAAAATACTTCTATGTGTCAAAATAAAACATGAAAATAACCAGTTAAAAAATTAGCTAAGGATATAGATAATGAATTTACCAAAGGGGGAAAAAAACTGAACACCCACAAATCAATAAATCGCCCCCCCCCCAAAAAAAAGGATTTACCTCAGTGGTATAACCATCCAAGTGGCAACCATTATAAAAGTCTAAAGCACTGGTAAGGATGCAGAGGAGTGGGAACTCTCAGATTCTGCTTGCACAGCCTTGGAGGCTGGAAATACCTAGTAAAAACTAGAAATACATGTGCCCTCCACCCTAGCAATTCCAGTCCTTGGTACAAATCCAAAAATGAGTGCTAACATATCTTTTTACAAGAGACATGTACAAGAATGTTCATGTCAGCATGATTAATAACAGGCCCAAACTGGAAACACAAATGGCCATTAATAGTAGAATGAATACATTAAATTGGTACATGCACACAAGAATATATTTTATAGCAATGAAAACCAGAAAACTACAGCCCAGCACAACATGAAAGCTATCTGAAAGTACCTGAAAGCCAAAGGGCAAGGAAGCCCCCAAGACATAGTTCTCTATGATACAGCACAGAGCAGGGAAAGGGTGGAGGTGGTGCTGAGGGCTCACAGGGCAACACGGATACACCCTGAGGGCTCTCAGGGCAACACGGACACGGGCCGAGGGCTCGCGGGGAGACGCGGACACGCGGTGAGGGCTCCTGGGGAGACGCGGGTACGCGGTGAGGGCTCGCGGGGAGACGCGGACACGCGGTGAGGGCTCGCGGGGAGACGCGGACACGCGGTGAGGGCTCCTGGGGAGACGCGGGTACGCGGTGAGGGCTCGCGGGGAGACGCGGACACGCGGTGAGGGCTCCTGGGGAGACGCGGACACGCGGTGAGGGCTCGCGGGGAGACGCGAACACGCGGTGAGGGCTCCTGGGGAGACGCGGGCACGCGGTGAGGGCTCCTGGGGAGACGCGGGCACGCGGTGAGGGCTCGCGGGGAGACGCGGACACGCGGTGAGGGCTCCTGGGGAGACGCGGACACGCGGTGAGGGCTCGCGGGGAGACGCGGACACGCGGTGAGGGCTCCTGGGGAGACGCGGACACGCGGTGAGGGCTCCTGGGGAGACGCGGGCACGCGGTGAGGGCTCGCGGGGAGACGCGGACACGCGGTGAGGGCTCCTGGGGAGACGCGGGCACGCGGTGAGGGCTCGCGGGGAGACGCGGACACGCGGTGAGGGCTCCTGGGGAGACGCGGACACGCGGTGAGGGCTCGCGGGGAGACGCGGGGGCTCCTGGGGAGACGCGGACACGCGGTGAGGGCTCCTGGGGAGACGCGGGCACGCGGTGAGGGCTCCTGGGGAGACCAGGGCACGCGGTGAGGGCTCCTAGGGAGACGAGGGCGCGCGGGGAGACGCGGACACGCGGTGAGGGCGCGCGGGGAGACGCGGACACGCCGTGAGGGCTCGCGGGGAGACGCGGACACGCCGTGAGGGCTCGCGGGGAGACGCGGACACGCGGTGTGGGCTCGTGAGCACACGCTGTAGGTTGGGTTTGCAGTTCTTCTTGCTGGCAGGAGACCCTGGTCCAGTCAATTTGTTTCCAGACAACCCAAAATGAGCTTCTGGAATCATATTTGGAGATCCTGTTATTCTATAATGTATTTCCCTGTATATGCTTCACTCCCTTTATTTCCCCATTTTATTAATTAACCCTTCGTCTATCAGGTAATGTATTAATGCCAGAGGAAATATAAGATGTGTAGACTGGGTACCCGTGGCTCAGTGGTTAGGGCACTGGCCACATGCTCCGGGACTGGTGGGTTTGAACCCGGTCAGGGCCTGCTAAACAAAAACCAAACAAACAGGCTCTGTGCCTGTAGCTCAAGGGGCTAAGGCTCCAGCCACTTATACCAGAGCTGGTGGGTTCAAACCCAGCCCGGCCCGCCAAACAGCAATGACAACTACAACCAAAAAATAGCTGGACATTGTGGCAGGCGCTTGTAGTCCCAGCTACTTGGGAGGCTGAGGCAAGAGAATCGCTTAAGCCCAAGAGTTTGAGGTTACTGTGAGCTGTGACAGCACAGCACTCTACCCAGGGCGACAGCTTGAGGTTCTGTGTCAAAAAAAAAAAAAAAATAGAACTCAGGATGGTACAGATCACAATGAGGTTCAGGAGAGGGCACTCAGGAAAGGTAGATTGGAACTCAGGATAACAGAGAGATGACCGGGAGAAAGGCTTCATGAAGACGAGATTATGTACTGATGAGCTTTTTAAGGGATGATAAGGAGTTTTAATTTAAATTAATAGGGTTCGATATCAAATAGTTTGGTCAAAAACTATTATGGAGAAATAAACCATTGGCAGTAATTGCAGACTGGTTTGGAGAGGGTGTCTGGAGGCACCTGTGCTGCTGAGGCACAGGCGCGTGTGTTGGATTTCACTCACAGTTCCTGCTGCATGACTCCCACAGCCTTTGTAACAGCATTTTATTACGACACTGGCGCTGCAGGCATCAGGACACTAGAATCTCTCTAGTGCTCTCCTTTCACCTGCCCCAAGGCCGGACTCGAATCTTCACTGCCTTTCTGACTGTGGGCCATAAGACACTCATTCCAGAGAGGTCCTGCCCTAGGCCCCCGGGGGCCAATTACGTTTACACTGTTTTTCATAAAAACCCAAGCAGACTGGGTCAGAGAGCTTCCAATAGCAGAATGCTGAATACGCGAAGGATTTTGGAGGGTGATGTCCAGGGAGGGCATGGAACTTGCCTTACACATCTCTTCCTAGGTGTCCTTCGTAATACCCTTGATGATAAACTAGTAAACCTAGTGTCTTTTGTGAGCCACTTCAGCAAATTAATCAAATTCAAAGCAAGGGTCATGGAAACTCCAACTTGAAGGCGGGCTCCAGAAGAAGTTCTGGAGGTCTGGACCTGGGACTATTATGTAGGGCAGGGGAGCAGTCTTGGAGACAGAGCCCTTAACCTCATGAGATCTGAGACTATCTCCAGAAAGACGGAATTAAATTAGAGGATACTCAGCTGAAATCTGCTGCTTGCTGGGAGTGGCAGTGGGAAGAACTCTCACACATTTGCAAATGCAACAGCCAACCTTTAAATCCAGATCAACTCCAAAGACTATACTTCATTTAATTCATTTATTTATTATTTATTTATTTTTGAGACAGAGTCTCACTTTATCACCCTGGGTAGAGTGCTGTGGCATCACAGCTCACAGCAACCTCCAACTCCTGGGCTTAGGCGATTCTCTTGCCTTAGCCTCCCGAGTAGCTGGGACTACAGGCGCCTGCCAGAAAACCTGGCTATCTTTTTGGTGCAGTTTGGCCAGGGCCAGGCTCAAACCCGCCACCCTCAGCACATGGGGCTGGAGCCCTACCCACTGAGCCAGAGGCGCCGCCCTGCAACCTCAAACTCTTGGACTCAAGCAATCCTCTTGCCTCAGCCTTCTTGGTAGTTGTGACTATAAGCACCTGACACAACACCTGGCCATTTTTTAGAGATGGAGTCTCACTCTTGCTCAGGCTGGTCTTGAACTTGTAAACTCAAGTAATCCACCTGCCTCAGCCTCCCAGAGTCCTGGGATTATAGGCCTGAGCCACCTTGGATTCCAAAGACCATACTTTAACTCTCTGTTATATTTTGCCTCTATTGGAATGCTGCTAATTAGATTTTATTCCTCTCCAAGAAAGAGATGGTATGCAACTCATCTAAGATGGTAGCAGTAAGGATTGGTACTTCAGAAAGGTCAAAAGCAAAAATATTGAAAATAGCTATTTTCAACTGAAGGAAAGTGGATGTGGTAGGCAGCTTCGACAATGGCCCCCAATAATCGCTGCTTCCTAGTACTCATGTCCTTGTATAACCCCTTCCCCTGAATCATGGACTGGATTTAGCGACTTATTTCCAATGAACAGAGAATATAGGGGGCCGGACATGGTGGCTCATACCTGTAAACCTAGCACTCTGGGAGGCCAAGGCAATTTGAGACCCACCTGAGCAAGAGTGAGATCCTGTCTCTACTGAAAATAGAAAAATTATCTATCTGGGCATCATGGAGGGCAGCTGTAGTTACAGCTACTTGGGAGCTGACGCCAAGAGTTTGAGGTTGCTGTGAGGTATGCTGATGCCAGGGTACTCTAGCCTGGGGCAACAGAATGAGAGTCTATCAAAAGAGAGAGAGAGGGAGAATACAGGGAAGCTTTGAAGAAGTGTTCTGCTTTCTGTCACAGAATCCTAGAAGTCTCAATTATTTGGAGTCATTAGGAACCCACATCCCCTTCACTGCTCTTGCAGTGCAGTGGCAGATTCATGAATTCCCTTGATCAACACCCATCCTGACATCCTTCTGTGGTGCAACAGCTGGAAATTAAAAAAAACAACACATTTCCAAGATTCCTTTGCACTTAGGTTTGCAAATATAAATTCGATTCCACAGTCAATGCACTTATTAGGTCTGCATGGCAGAAACCAGGCAGAGTTCATCTTCCTGTGCCTCTGAGCAGCAGGGACATGGCGACTGTAAGCATTCTGCTACTGCTGGGCTGTAGCCTGGAGGGTGTGGAGGTGCAGCTGCCACATGGCCGTGGGCCAGAGCCTGGAACACAGGGCCTTCAACGCATTTCTTGACTCAGCCTCCTCGAGATCTAGGATGGCCTTCTTCTTGGGCCTTCCAGTGAACTTGGAAGCTCCCTAATTACTTGAATTAAATCTTTTTCTGCTAAAAATACCTACAGTGCCTTCTGTTTCCTTTAATAAACCTGACAATATACTTATCCTTGCAGCAAAAAAAGTATATTTACTATCTGGAGAGGTTGAGCCAAAAAGACACGGGGACCATCAGGGAGTTAGTAGAAGTCTATATGTTGAAAAATTTGAGGTCTCCAGCCATTGGCCTTATGAAGTGAATAGTACCCCATTCTTAGGGAGATCAGAGTATTTGTCACTGGAGTCCAGGGCTTCCCAAGAGAAAAGCATTTGGAGAGAGAGGGCAAGAGCCCTACCAAATCCATCTGCCCATACACAAAACTTCCAATGGGCGTTTTATTGACTCATTCTTAAATATCAAGAGACCACCCAAAAGGGACCAGATACTACAATAAAAATTCTAATACAACAGGTAGGAAAAAAGCCCAAACCTTTACAAAAATAAATTTATAGGCCAGGCTCAGTGGCTCACACCTATAATCCCAGCACTCTGGGAGGCGGAGGCAGGTGGATCGCCTGAGCTCAGGAGTTCCTGACTAGCCTGAGCAAGAGCCAGACCCAGTCTCTACTAAAAATAGAAAAATTAGGGCAGCACCTGTGGCTCAGTGGGTAGTGCACCGGCCCCATATACTCCTGCTAAACTGCAACAAAAAAATAGCCAGTTGTTGCGGAAGGTGCCTATAGTCCCAGCTGCTTGGGAGGCTAAGGCAAGAGAATCACCTAAGCTCAGGAGTTGGAGGTTGCTATGAGCTGTGTGACGCCTCAGGGTGATAAAGTGAGA
The DNA here is from genome assembly GCF_027406575.1 of Nycticebus coucang. Taxonomy (NCBI): domain Eukaryota; kingdom Metazoa; phylum Chordata; class Mammalia; order Primates; family Lorisidae; genus Nycticebus; species Nycticebus coucang. Next base: position 53,925,952 of record NC_069782.1, read on the forward strand.
CTCTGTCTCTACAAAAAAAAGAAAGAAAAATTAGCTGGGCATTGTGGTGGTGGGCACCTATAGTCCCACCAGGAGGCTGAGGCAATCAGATTGCTTGAGCCCAGGAGGCGGAGATTGCTGTGAACTAGATGATACCATAGCACTCTACCCAGGGCGACAGAGTGAGACTCAGTCTCAAAAAAACATATATATATAAAAATTTATAAGAAAACATACATATATAGATAAATTCATAAGAAATAGAAATAGTACGTGGAGTGGAAGAAAACATGGGATTATAATTACAGCTAACATTCTTAGATACAGAGAAAGTATTACCATCTTTGAAGTGAGAATAAGATGGTGTTAAAAGGGAAACATTTAGAAATTAGAAATATTTGTAAATATTGAAAATGTGATTGCAGAAATAGAATATTTGATAGAAGGGTCATAAGATATGTTAAGAATACCTCTAAAAGAGGGCGGCACCCAAAGGGGTAGGGCGCTGGCACCATATACCAAGGTGGTGGGTTCAAACCCAGCGCTGGCCAAAAACTGCAAAAAAACAAAAAATCTCTAGAAGTATAGAAAAGAGGAAATAAATGATGAAAAATACTATAAAACTGACAAAGGAAATTTAGCACCCAACTAAAGGAATTTCAGGATGTGAACAGAGAAAAACCAAAAATAATAGAAAAAAGATAATAGAACTTACAAGAATTAATTGTAAAGTATTGGAAATCCTTAAGTATCTTAGAGAAACAAAACAGATCATGCAGGAAAGAGAACAGAATGGCATTAACAACTACTATTCTTATATCAATACAAGACATGAAACAAGGACTCCAAAATTGTCGTCAAAATGGATTCCCAGGCTAGGCACCTGTACCTCAGCGGCTAGGGCACCTGCCACATACACCAGAGCTGGCAGGTTCCAATCTAGCCCGGGCCACCAAACAACAATGACAAGTGCAACCAAAAAATTAGCCGGGCGTTGTAGTGGGTGCCTGTAGTCCCAGCTACTTGGGAGGCTGAGGCAAGAGAATTGCTTAAGCCCAAGAGTTTGAAGTTGCTGTGAGCTGTGATGTCACAGCACTCTACCCAGGGTGACAGCCTGAGACTGTGTCTCAAAAAAAAAAAAAGATTCCCAGCCCAGTGCAGTGACTCACCCTTATAGTCCTAGCTTGGAGTTTGGGACCAACCTTAGCAAATGAGACACCGTCTCTACTAAAAATAGAAAAACTAGTCAATTGTTGTGGTGGGCACCTGTCGTCCCAGCTACTTGGGAGGCTGAGGCAAGAGGATCGCTTGAGCCCAGGAGTTTAAGGTCATTGTGAGCTATGATGATATCACAGCACTCTACAAAGGGTAATAGAGTGAGACTCTTATCTCAAACAAAACAAAACAGAACAAAATGGATTCCCAATCTTGAATTCTCCATAAACTACCACTCACGTATAAAGCAAGATGAAGCATTTTAGATATGCAAGCCCACTGCACTTTCTCCAATTGTCCCCTAAGTAGGGACCTTGGGGAACTGCTGGAGGAAGTGTGCCACGGAAACAAGGGGGCAAACCCAGAAGGAGGCACACAAAATCCAACAAGAGAGAATCGTGCCTAGGAGAGAAGAGGAGGGACCAACCCACAGGCCTAGAGAGCGGCCAGGCACAGATGGAGCAAGACCAGGGAGGCCTCCAGGAAGGCTGTTTCTAAAAGGAGGAGAAAACCCATGAAACTCACATATTCAATGTCTATATAGATTGCCTGATACGTGGGAGGGACTTTTACAGCTCTGAGAGAGCAAAAGAGTCAACTGTTACAAGGACATAGAAAAGAAAACAAACAGACAAACAGGATAAGGACAGGAGAACCTCTGTAAGTTGACCACCCAAGGGACTGTAACAACCTGGTCTGCAGATGGAGGTGGGCAACAGAAGAAACCAGGTCTGCTGTGCTGATACGCACAAATGGTGCATGTCCAGTCTCTGACGGTTAGGTCAGCTGAAGGAGGTGGTCAGGGCAGGCAGGTGGTCAGCTGTGGAGATTCTACTGTATTACTAAAATTATTGTTTTAAAAAATGAAATACCATAATATGCTATTGTTAGGGGTAGGTAGAGAACAGGGTAAGAAGGAAAAGAAGACAGTTGCTGAGGCAGAGGAAACAGACAGCTCCTTGGTTTAGACATGAGCAGGCAGGGAAGATGGACTATTCTCAGCCATGACAAAAGCAGAACAAGCCAAGATTGTGACTAGAGAGTTTGGAAATCCAGGCACTGCTCAACTCCTGGTCAATACGAACTTTTTTTTTTTGCAGTTTTTGGCCGGAGCTGGGTTTGAACCCACCACCTCTGGCATATGGGGACGGCACCCTACTCCTTTGAGCCACAGGAGCCGCCCTCAATAGGAACTTTTCAAAGAAGAAGCAAGTCAGCATCCCACGATCAATCACGTAGCCCCATCTTGGAGTATCAGGGTCTTGGAGACTTTCCAAAGAAGTTAGCTAAGAATACTATGGAGTCAGCTTGATCAAAACCCTAGGTGAAAGAACTGCATAAACATTAGAAGTGGTTGGAGCAAAGTTAGGAACTGAGGAATGAATACAAGGGGAAGGTGTGTAGGGGGCCTGTCCTCATTCTGAGGAAGAGACCCACACCTTCTCTCAAGTCCATTCTATCTACTTAGAAACGTAATGTGCTCTGTTTGCTTATGAATTTAAGTATGTTCTAGACAGTACAACTTTTCACCTGCCACCACTCTGTAACTTCCTTGTTTTATGTCAACTCCATGGCTGCCTCTTGACTTCTTAATTTCCTCTTTCTGGGTTGGCTGAGGCAAAGTGCTTTGGGCCTCACTTGAGGGCCTCACCAGAGAGAGCCCGACCTGGGGCTGGGTCTTCAGAGCCCCCGCCACTATTATATATGCCTCAGCAGTGGACAATACTTACATGAACATTGTAAGGTAAGCAGGGACGATTTAATTAAAACTCTTATATTAGGGCCAGGCACGATGGCCCATGCCTATGATCCCAGGAGGCTGAGACAGGAGGATTGATTTGAGCCCAGGAGTTTGAGGTTGCTGTGAGCTATGTATACCACAGCACTCTATCCAGGATGACAGAGTCTCAAACAACAAAACAATACAAAAAACTAAAATCTAAACAAAACAAAACAAAAAAAAAGAACTACTGAAACAAAGTCGCAGGTGCCAGTGCCATACATGGTAAGTATGGTAGCCTGGCAGAGTGGATGATTAATTTTTCCCAAGAGCTCAGGTGTAGAAGAAATTTTTCAGGTGAGCTATGAGCCAAGCCTTTGTAGGAGTAGATATTGAAAGGGAATCAGGGAATTCTAAGCAGATCAATTTGTAAATAAATATCTCTTAGACCCCTTCCTTGTACCAATAATAAGCTTACACAGGAACAACCTTCTCATCTTTGGTTTCCTTTAGGGGATGAGAAGAAACTCACAAACTGGCAAACATAAATATTGCCCTGCTCGGCTTCTGCATTTATTGTTATAAATGATTAAATTGATTTTCTGATACAAATCAGACTCATATGAGTTTGGTCTGTATGAGCCAGTTTTCCTTAGTGCCTGATTGACCCCAGATAAGCCATAATTGAGGTTCCAGTCTTACAAAGGCAGACAACCCACTGATTCTGGAAGGGCAGTATCTTTCCAGACCCTCAACCTGCTCCTCCTCTGCGCAGATGGGGCCAGTGCGCCTGAGCAGAACTCTATTTCTGGTAAGATTGCCCACGAAAATGTGCAAGAGGTAAAGATGCTGGATTTAGATGTGAGTGTAGGGCTGGGTGCAGTGGCTCACGCCTGTAATCCCAGTACTTTGGGAGGCCGAGGCAGAAAGATCCCTTGAGCTCAGGAGTTCGAGACCAGCCTGAGCAAGAGTGAGACCATGTCTCTACTAAAAATAGAAAACTTAGCTGGGTGTTAAATACATGGCGAGCACCTGTACTCCCAGTTACTCAGCAGTGTGAGGTTGATGTGAGCTGTGATGATTCTTCAGCACTCTAACTAGGTGACAGGATGAGACTCTGTCAAAAAAAAAGAAACAAATGGGCGGCCCCTGTGGTTCAGTGAGCAGGGCGCCGGCCCCATATACCGAGGGTGGCGGGTTCAAACCCAGCCCCGGCCAAACTGCAACAAAAAAATAGCCGGGCGTTGTGGCAGGCGCCTGTAGTCCCGGCTACTCGGGAGGCTGAGGCAAGAGAATCGCCTAAGCCCAGGAGTTGGAGGTTGCTGTGAGCTGTGTGACGCCACGGCACTCTACCGAGGGCAATAAAGTGAAACTCTGTCTCTACAAAAAAAAAAAAAAAAGAAACAAACAAAAAAAGAGAGAGAGAGGGAAGGTGGGAGGGAGGAAGAAAGAAAGAAAAGAAAAGAAAAAGACAATGTATGTGCTGGGGAAAGAGTGTTGAAAGAGAACTGGATGAGACTTAATGAATACGCTGAGCAGATGCCCAAGGTTATGCCTGGCCACCGTTTGTGTGCGTGACAGGGAGCCCCAGACACTGTGCTCTTGAGTCTTCAACAGAAAAATGCCAACAAAGAGAACTGAGTGAACCGTTCCTGGAGCCTCTTTGAAGCCACACGGAAGATCAGTTTGGCGTCACTGCTAACACGGTCAGGCCTGGCCAGTCTCCCCTCTCAGTTCTTTTCCTGCCCTATGACTTGCACGTGGGTCAGCACCCTGCCAAGCTGCTGCAAGCTGGCATGCCCCCGTTCTGACTCAATCTCAACAGTGACACCCTTAGCTCACCTTCTTGCATGTTGTACTGAGGTTCATGAGGGAGGTGTTGTTGTTTAAGATATGAGGTCTTGGGTGTTACCTGTGGCTCAATGGTTAGGGCGCCGGCCCCATATACCGAGGGTGGTGGGTTTGAACCTGGCGCCAGCCAAACTGCAACGAAAAATAGCCGGGTGTTGTAGCAGGTGCCTGTAGTCCCCAGCTCCTCGGGAAGCTGAGGCAAGAGAATCGCCTAAGCCCAAGTGCTGGAGGTTGCTGTGAGCTGTGAAAAGTGAGACTCTGTCTCTTAAAAAAAAAAAAAAGATATGAGGTCTTGCTTTGTTGCGTGGGCTGGAGTGCAATGGCACCATCAAAGCTCACTGTAAACTTAAACTCCCGGGTTCAAAAGATCCTCCTGCCTCAGCCTCCCAAGTAGCTGAGTAGTTGTGCTGCACTACAGGTGCACACCAACATGCCTGGCTATTTTTTTTTTTTCTAAGTAGAGATGGAGGGATCTCACTATGTTGCCCATACTAGTCTTATACTCTTGGCCTCAAGGGATTCTCCCACTCTACCATCCTGAAGTGCTGGGATTACAGGTATGAGATGATGCACCTGGCTGAGGTTTTTATGGTTTTTTTGTTTGTTTGTTTTGAGACAGAGTCTCACTTTGTCACCCTCGGTGGAGTGCTGTGGCGTCACAGCTCACAGCAACCTCCAGCTCTTGGGCGGTTTTTACGGTTTTAATCTCAGTGTAAAATCCTATGTGAATGTCCCCAGAAGAAAATTACCAAGGCATTTTCTTCATTTAAATGTTTACATCATACTGAAACAGAAGACCTGATTCACATGTAATATCAAATATTGATACTTGAAAGTTGAAATCAGGATGTTAATTGACCTGCTTATTAATTTATTTCACACTTAAACCACCTTTAGACACACAGCCACGGCTCAGGGTAAACCAGATTCTTATAAAGTGGGTGCAGAGTATTCCAGTGTCTTGCTAGAGCAGGATTTGCTTAGCCTTGCCCTCTATTGTTGGGTTTTGCTTTGTTTCCAAATTTTTGATATTGTAAATAAAGCTGCTACATACATCCTTGTACACATGGCCCTTTTTCAGTTTGGAGTTGTTATCTTGGAGCACATTTCCCAAATCAGGGGGCAGACAGAAAGGAGTCCCTGCAGGGTCACCAACAGGGAAAGGGCATGATCAGATTTTCATCTTTAAAACATTTGTGCAGTGAAGGTGATACCACTAACTGAGGTCAGTGAAGGTGATACTGTTACAGGGCTGTTGTGACCACTAACTGAGGTCAGGACGTTATGAAGACAGATGATCATACGCAGAATTCTGTTGGGAAGTCTAACTCTGGAAGAGTCACAGATAACTGCAGATCATCATATGCTCAAAGTATTCCTCTTGGGCTCTTATTTTATCTTTGTGCATCAAAAATGTTTTCTTGAGCTTCTTTTTAAATATCTGAATGCTGAAAATAGTGCAGTGAGGAGCAGTGACTCCCAACAAATGACCATTCAGAATAGACGGGTTCTTTGTCCTTTGAGCAGTTCAGACCCCTGCTGGCCTCAGAAGCAAGGACACGGCCCACTCTTGCAGCAAGGGCATGTCTGTGATCTGATAAGGAGAAGAAGACACTGTCTAGTCTGGACCCTGGCGTAGGGTAGTTTCTCCCATTTCTCTTCTCTTTTCATTCGATCTATTGTAATCCTCTTATATTTATTTATTTATTTATTATTATTTTTTTTTTTTTGCAGTTTTTGGCCAGAGCTGGGTTTGAACCCACCACCTCCAGCATATGGAGCTGGCGCCCTACTCCTTTGAGCCACAGGCACACACACCCCCCCCCAGTCCTCTGATATTTAAATCCTGTTTTTTGCTTCTCTTTCTGCTCTTCCACACTCAGAATGTGCTGGCTTCACCACCTCTGCATAGTATTTCCTCATCTGGAAAGTGAAGAGGTGATGGTGGCTCTGTTGGCCCGTACAGCTCTCGCCTTGAGGGTTCTGTGGCTCTGCCCAGATGGGGAGGCCCCCTCGCCCTCCTCCAAGGTCTTCAGTTTCCCCACACCATGGGCCACTGGCTCCTTAGAAACCTCTCTGTCCCAGGGTGATGTCTGGATTGCCTGAAAGCACGCTAACATGCAGGTTCATGGCCCCTGGCCCGAAGAACCAGAATCTCAGGAATGAAGCCCAGGGAGCTGTTTCTATTTTGTAAAAGACAAGCATGTGCTCAATGCATGGGCCAAAGGGGTAGAAAGGCTGCCTTAGAGGGACACTCTGTCCTGCAAGTCCCTTTAGTCGTCCCCTTTCCAGACCTCCCTCCTCCTCTTCAAGGCTCTGGTTTCTTTTTAAAACAATTTTTAAAAATTTATTTTATTTTTTTAGAGATGAGGTTGGTTTTACTATGTTGCTCAGAAAGGTTGCAAACTCTTGGGCTCAAGTGATCTTCCTGTCTCAGCCTCCTTGAAAACGCTAGTTTCTGGGACTAGCCAAATTTTTTTTTTTTTTTTTTGAATTAGCTGGTCATTGTAGTCCCAGCTGCTTAAGAGGCTGAGGCAAGAGGATCTCTTGAACCCGAGGGAGTTAGATTGCTGTGAGCTAAGATGACGTCACAGCACTCTACTCAGGGCAACAAAGTGAGACTCTTTCTCAAAAAATATTAGCCTAGGCGGTGCCTGTGGCTCAAAGGGGTAGGGCGCTAGCCCCATATGCCAGAGGTGGCGGGTTCAAACCCAGCCCTGGCCAAAAACTGCAAAAAAAAAAAAAAATTAGCCAGGTGTTGTGGTGGGTACCTGGAATCCTAGCTCATGGGGAGGCTGACATGATCCAGGATCACTGTGACTCCAGGATCACTGGAGTCCAGAAGTCTAAGGTTATAGTGAGCTGTGATTGTGCCACTGCACTCTAGCCTAAGCTATAGGCAAGACCTGTCTGTTAAAAAAATAAAAGTCACATCAGAGTCACATCAGAGATGACAAGTTCAATATATTTTGAAATAACCAGAAGAGTCACAGTGATCTGGTTATAACTAACACAAGAGAGAACACTTCACTCCTCTGCTCAAAACTCTAACAGTAACAGAGTTACAGAGTTTTTTTTCATCAGAATGGGAAAAGATAATTTGCATATTATGAATTGGACAAAATCTCGATAACTACAAAGAACTCAAATTAAGCAACAAAAAAAGCCAACAATCCCTTCTATCAATGGGCAAGTGAGATGAATAGAACCTTCTCTAAAGAAGACAGACGAATGGCTAATAAACATGAAAAAATGCTCATCATCCCTATCTATTAGAGAAATGCAAATCAAAACCACCCTGAGATACCATCTAACCCCAGAGAGAATTGCTCACATCACAAACTCAAAGCTGCAGATGCTGGCGTGGATGTGGAGAGAAGGGAAGACTTTTACACTGCTGGTGGGACTGCAAACTAGTACAACCTTTCTGGAAGGAAGTATGGAGAAACCTCAAAGCACTCAAGCTAGACCTCCCATTTGATCCTGCAATCCCATTACTGGGCATCTACCCAGAAGGAAAAAAATCATTTTACCATAAGGACATTTGCACTAGACTGTTTATTGCAGCTCAATTTACAATTGCCAAATTGTGAAAACAACCTAAATGCCCACCAATCCAGGAATGGATTAACAAGCTGTAATATATGTACACCATGGAATATTATACAGCCACTAAAAAGGACAGTGACTTTATATCTTTTGTATTAATTTGGATGGAGTTAAAATACATTCTTCTTAGTAAAGCATCACAAGAATGGAGAAGAATCCAATGTACTCAATTCTGATATGAGGACAATTGATACTAGTCCATGGTAAGGGGAGGGAAATGGGGGAAGGGAGGAAAGGAGGAAGGTGGGTGTGGGCCCATGGTGTGTGACATACCACTTGGGGGTGGGACACTATTAGCAGAGGGACTTCACCCAGCAAACGCAACCAGTATAACCTGGCTCATCATACCCTCAATGATTCTCCAACAATAAAAAAAAAATTTTTTTTTTGAGACAGAGTTTCACTCTGCTGCCTTGGTTAGAGTGCTGTGGCTTCATAGCTCACAGCAGCCTCAAATTCTTGGGCTTGAGCAATCCTCTTGCCTCAGCCTCCCGAGTAGCTGGGACTACAGGTGCCACCATGCCGGCTAGTTTTTCTATTTTTTTTTCAATAGGGTTGGGGTCTTGCTCTTGCTCAAGGTGGTCTTGAACTCCTGAGCTCAAGCTGTCCACCTGCCTTGGCCTCTCAGATGCGTAGTTTGTATGCATCAGATGTAACAGTGCCTATTACATAGCAGGCACTCAAGTGCTTGTTGCATTCTGTCTCATTCAGAGTGAAAGCACTGTGACCTAGAAGGAGAGGCCGCCCCAACAGCCCACAAGCCCCTCCTGTGGTCGTGTCCTGCTCACCTCTGCCAGCTTCCTGGACCCTTACTCCCGTGCTCCAGCCACCTTAGTGTGCTCAGCCCACCAGACGCCGTCCTGCCTTGCTGTCTCTGTGGTCTGTGCCCCCGCAACACGTCCACCTGGCAAATCTCAGAACCTTCAAGTCTTTGCTCAGATATCATTGCTCAGTGAGTCCTACCCTGACGATTCTGCAACCAGTCCTTATTCCACTCTACTTCTGTTTGTTTTCCATAACATTTTAGAGCTGCCTAACAGATGCTACATTATTCGCTAGTTTAGTATTTCTAGTATTGATCTTCTATCTCCCCACACTAGGGTATAAGCCCATGAGGGCATAAGTCTTTGCTTTGCTCACTGATACATTCCAATCTTTAAGAACAGTGCCTATTACATAATAGGCATTCAATAAATATTTGCTGAATGAACAAGACTAAGAAAATAGAAATTTGGCTCGGCGCCTCTAGCTCAGCAGCTAGGGCACCAACCACATACACTGGAGCTGGCAGGTTTGAATCCAGCCTGGTCCTGCCAAACAACAATGACAACTACAACCAAAAAATAGCCTGGCATTGTGGCAGGCACCTGTAGTCCCAGCTGCCTGGGAGGCTGAGGCAAGAGAATCACTTAAGCCCAAGAGTTGGAGGTTGCTGTGAGCTGTGATGGCACTCTACTGAGGGTGACATAGTAAGACTCTGTCTCCAAAAAAAAAAAAAAAAAAGAAAGAAATGTATATTTCATTTTAAAAAGCTTCAATGTCTTTTTTTGGTGAAAATTCTCACCTGAGACTGAAAACTAAAGGACTCATCTGTCCAGTTCCCAGAGAGTGGTTTGGCAATTATATCAAGTACTAGCAAGTCCTCTTAGGTCAGTGACACCTGAGGCTGTTTATTTTGTTGGTGAAAGCTTGATGGGAGAGCATCTTGGTCCAGTTCACGAAAACAGCAGTGTTCTAACCAGCGGCTCCAATAAATCTTACATTCTCAAGCCCCTAAGTCCTGGCCTCTTGCCTCGCTACACAGCCATTCTTCCCCTAAGAAGAGCCTCTTGTTGGAGCACACAGGGGCACTTGATCAGCAAGAGCAATGGGAAGGAACACAACCCTCTTCCCTTTCTGCCCTGCGGACGCAGCTTCGGAGCAACCAGCGCTCTTCTGAGGACAGGCAGAACGTAACAAGACTTTACATCTCTTTTCACATAGACCAAATAATTTGCTTACTGTCCAGAGACACAGCGAGGTAACACGTGGCACCATTTACTAGTAAAGATTTGTTTCAAGGCAAGTTATGTTTCTTCTGGGACTGTTGGTTACGACATGGCCATCAAAGCCTACAGAGGCTAATAGGCTAAGAGGTGGTTCATCTGGAAGCATGTATTTCCCCCAGTGATTTTCTGACTCCACATCTTTTTGTACACTGTCTCTGTTATAGAACTGCTCACATTTTGCACTAGCACTGTTTGTTTACATTTGATCTTTCCATCCATCCCTCTTGCTCATCTGTGGCCCCAACCACTGCACTAGCAGCTCTCCTACATGGGACTATGGCTTATTAATTTGGCAGCAAAATATAGCAGATAAGGGCACAGACTCTGAAGCTAATTGCATCAAGTCCCAGCGTTAGCGCTTACAAGTAAGATCCTGGGCAAGTTATTTAACCTCTCTGTGCCTCGATTTTCTGACCTGGGCCAATTACATGAGAATAATACTATTGCCTCATGAGTTTGTCGCAAGGATGAAGTGAATTTAGATAATATATCATGTAGCATAATACCTGGCATGTAGGAAGCATGACTCTCTCTGTGTTAACACACACCCTTCCTTCCTTCCTTCTCCCTTCCCTTCCCTTTCCTTTTCTTTCCCTTCTGTCCTTCCTTCTCCCTTCCCTTTCCTTTCCCTTCTTTTCCTTTCTTTTTTCCTTTCCTCTTTTTCTCTCTCTCTCTTTCCCCCTCATTCTCTCCTCCCCCCACCCCATGCCGAGGAAAGGCCAGTGAGAGGGTGGCAAGTCAGGAGGAGAGCCCTCTCTAGGAACTGACTGGCACCTGATCTTGGACTTCCCAACCTCCAGAACTGTGAGAAATCTCTATTGTCCAAGCCACCCAGTCTATGGCATTTTTGCAATGGGAACCCACGTTGACTAAAACAGGTTGAAACAGGGTGCATGCCCAGATGATCCCTGATGATGGGGTTTATTGCTAGGATTCCTGGGACAGCGTGGAATGCCTTCTGCCTCCTTAACTGGCAACCACTCTTGGTCTCAAGCTTTCCTGGGACGTCTCCAGGACATGAAGAAATGAAGTAAACTTTCGGCATGGCTTGGAATACTGCCTATTCTTTTTTCATTTAGTGTTTACATTTCTCAGTCAAGCTGATTTCCTGCTGTCCCATGCAGAGTGTCTCTATGAGGCAATTTGACACCGAGTTCTTTTAGGCCTTCTTCTGACTAGCTCCTTCCTGGGGGACTTCGACACCAACTACGTGAATAGAATAGTAGGGTTGGTTCTACATGGCAAGAAATTCGACAGCAGAGAACACAGCGCTAGAGACCTGTTTCTTAAAAAGGGCTGTGGGCCTAGCAGGCACTTAACAAGTTTCAAGGGCTTCTCCTCCAGGTGGAGTGTCCCCCTTTCCATGACAACAAAGCCTAAAATTTCTCAGGCTGCTTCAACGAAGCACCACAGACTGGGTGGCTTTAGATGACAGACTGTTCTGTCACAGTTCTGGAGACCAGAAGTCTGAAGTCGCGGGATTAGCTGGGCTGTGCTCCCTCAGCTTTAAGGGAGAAACTTTCACCATCAAACTCCTGAAGGCCCCAGCCGTCCTCAGCCATCTGCTGTGTCTTCACATGGCCCCCTTCTCTACGTGTATTTCTGCTTGTCCTCGCCTTTTCTCATAAGGACACCAGTCCCTGCATTATAGCCCTCTCTTATCCAAGATGACTTCATTTTAACATAACAACTTACATCTGCAAAAGCTCTATTTCCAAATAAAGTTACACCCTGAGGTCCTGGAAAGACATGAGTTTGGAGGGACACTGTTCAATTTGCTGTACTGCCTTAATTAGGACTCATACTTGAAAATTATAGGAAAACATTTGAGCCAGATTATGGGGGAAAAAAGATTTTATTAATAGGACATAGAAATGTTTTACAGTGATACAGTAAACCCCATTGGGGGGATGGAGGATGAGGCATCCTTGGGAATGGAAACCCAGCTTTTAGAGAAAGAGCCAGATTTCAATAGCCTGAAAAAAAGGGGCGGTGCCTGTGGCTCAAGGAGTAGGGCGCCAGCCCCATATACCAGGGGTGGCGGGTTCAAGTCTAGCCCTGCCAAAAACCACAATAGCCTGAAAAAGTCTTTCTTATGTTTCATAACCTTTAGAAGCAAACAAAGTGTTTTAATTGACACTGTCATTTGATTTCTGCAAATTCCTATGGAGTAGGCATAACCAGCATTTTACCCATCTGACAGAGGTAGAAACAGACCAGGAGAGATGGGGTCACACATGACAGGCCTTCTGGTCCCTACTTGACTCTCTCACCTTTAGCACACAACACGGAAATGTAAATGACTTTAGTTTTTATTAACATCGATTGTCATTTACTTACAACTTTATAATCGAAGTTTGCAAATGTGATATTATAAACATTAAACTTGGTAGTCTGAGCATTACCTTCTACTCTTGTCCAGTGGATCCAAGTTCTTTCTACTCACGTTCCTTCTTTCTCAATTCACAATTTTAACCCCCAGAAGTTTCACTAGGAGTCAGCACACTAAAATAAAAAGGAACAAGATTTTCGTTTTAACGTTTAAACTCAAATCCCTCCTCTTTTGCATTTTGTGCTTTGCTCCCACTAACCCTGGCATCTTATCAGTGTTGGGGACGTGGGCCGTTTAGGGTGCACCTTTAACCCTTTCATTCATCTCTTACAGTTTTGTTGGGGTTTTTTGAGGCTTGTTTCCCACAGTCTCCAGTTCAGGCTCCCTCTTCTCATTTTTTCATTAATTTGATTCCCCAATCCTGCCACCTGTTAGTAAAAGATTTTGCTTACTGTTCACAGACACTCCCTTAACTACTCCAGCCTTGTTTAATTCCTTTCAACTCTCTGTCTCTATTTCGTATTTATTTTTTTCCATTATCTCAAGGGAAAATCATTGCTCTTCCCTTTAGAGATAAGTTTTCTCTCCCAAAGCTTCCTAGGATGATTAAAGTCACAATTTTCACTAACAATTAAAACTTTATTTCTCAATTGCCTCCTTCTCTTTAACTTGTCACTTTCAGCTTCTCGCATTTTTTCCTAGGGAAAGAACCAACAACCTAAGCCTTTGATAGGCCTTACGATGCTCCTCTTTTTTTTGAGACAATCTCACTTTATCACCCTCAGTAGAGTGCTGTGGCATCATAGCTCACAGCAAACTCGAACTCTTGGGCTTGAGGAATCCTCTTGCTTTGGCCTCCCAAGTAGCTGGGACTACAGGTGCCTGCCACAGCCCAGCTAGTTTTTTGTTTGTTTGTTTGTTTTGTTTTGTTTTTGTTTTTGGCCAGGGCTGGGTTTGAACCCTCCACCTCTAGCATATGGGGCAGTGCCCTTCTCCTTTGAGCCACAGGCACCACACCAGCCTAGCTAGTTTTTCTGTTTTAGAGACGAGGTCTCACTCTTGCTCAGGCTGGTCTCGAATTCCTGAGCTCAAGCTATCCATCCACCTCAGCCTCCCAGAGTGCTGGGATTACAGGCGTGAGTCACCACGCCCCATGGGACTTGCAGCTCTTTTCTGTCTTTGCAAATGTATTTCTTGATTAAATGGTCTTTGTCTTTTACCTTGGTCGTGTTTTCTTTGTCCCTTTCTTTTTCAGCCTGGTGTCCTTCTCTGCCATTGTGCTGAAACCTCTCTCTCTCTTTTTCATGCCTTCTGTTTCTCTCCTCACTTGGTTCATGTTTTCATTTAAATAATCAGACATACTTATAGTAGCTATCTAGCATTCTTATTTGCCAGTCCTCCTTTATCTCTGTTATTTCTGTTTTCTCACAGCAGTTTTCCCTGGTCAGGGGCACATGTTCCTGCTTCCTGATAGGCTCAGTCGTTGTGTACCGGACGCTGGACATTCTAAGTGTTAAACTGTGGAATGTCTCCAGACTTTATTATCTTCCGTCAAAGACTGTTGTGTTTTGTTGTGGCAAGCACTAAAGGTATTTTTTATTTAGTTTAACTCTTCGTGAGGACAGACCTAAAGTAGCTTTCGTTCTGGGAGCAGTTTAGTGACAGCACTATGGCACGGCCCACCTAGCGTTCGTCCTACTGAATCCTCCGAGTGATCACGGAGGACGTCCTCCCCGGCTAGCAAGAACTCGAGCAACTTTGCAGCCTTTTATAAGTTCAGAAATTGTTCAGTTCACAGCACCCACCTCTCTTTTCCCAAACTGTGCAGTTTCACTATACTCATAGAAGATTCAAAACGGCCCTGTGCAAATTTCTGGAACTCTCTTGCTGGCGACCTCTCTCATCTCTGCAACTCCGCCCTACAATTTCCACTGGCTTAATCTGTACTGAATTCTGATCATTGTCTTTTCAACTCAATAAAACTTTTGTGTATTACATGGTGTCCCTTTCCCTGCTCTGTGGCCAGACGTGTGTCTCCAGGCAGAAAGCCAGAGGGATCTCAGGCCACCTTCTCTCAGGGATCACATTCCCATACTACTTATTGTCCAAAGTCTGAAAACAGCTGTTTCATATATTTTGTTTATTCTTAAAATTATTTAAGGCTGGGCACTGTGGCTCATGGCACTCTGGAGGCTGAGGTGGGGGGATTGCTTGAGCTCAGAAGTTTGAGACCAGCCTGAGTCAGAGTAAGACCCCATCTCTATTAAAAATAGAAAAACTAGCTGGGCATGGTGGTGGTGCCTATAGTCCCAGGTACTTGGGAGGCTTAGGCAGGAGGATTGCTTGAGCCCAAGAGCTTGAGGTTGCTGTGAGCTATGATGACACCATGGCACCCTAGCCTGGGGCAACGGAGTAAGTCTCTGTCTCAACAAAAAAATATTTTTATTTAATTTTATTTATTAAAATGTATAAATAAGTAATTGTACACGTTCATGGGGGACATAGTGATATTTTGACATATGTCATTTCCTTGTGTTGGGAACATTCAATACCCTCCTTCTAACTATTTGAATCTGTGTATTACCCTGAGAGTGGTCATCCTTCAACGCTAGCACTCACTCCTCCTACCTTGCTGTAACCTTGTATCCTTTAACCAGTCTCTCCCTATCCTGCTTCCTCCCACCCTTCTCCATCTCCGGTATCCTCTGTTCACCTAGTTTTTCTAGTTGTTCAATGTTAATTCCAGATCCAGTTATCCATTATGGCCTGAAGTTGGAGTTCCTGAAATTGCTCTTTTGAAAAAACATCAGTGGCCGGGCGCGGTGGCTCACGCCTGTAATCCCAGCACTGTGGGAGGCTGAGGAGGGAGAATCGCTTGAGCTCAGGAGTTCGAGACTCGCCTGAGCGACAGTGAGACCCCGACTCGTGAAAAAAATGGAAAAACCCAGCCGGGCGCCGCGGCGAGCGCCTGTAATCCCAGCGGCTTCCGGAGGCTGAGGCAGCGGGGTGCCCGCAGCCCGAGTCTGAGGTTGTGGTGAGCTACCACGCCCACTGCACTCTGCTCAGGGGCATAGGGTGGGACCCTGTCTCAACAAAAAAAAAAAAAAAAAAAAAAAGTGAAGAAATAAAAAATAAGCAACGAAATAAAATAAAAAAGCCAAAAAAAAAAAAAAAAAAAAAAAGAAAAAACATCAGTGACTGCTTCTAAGTAAATCTAAAGGCTTTTCCTATTCCTCTTGTTTTTAGGGCAACCCAGACCACACAGGTGGTCGCTGGCCACTGCCTTCTAGAAACTCTCTTCCCTGAACCGCCCTCTGCTCCTTACTAGTCCTTCTGTCTGTCATTATCTTTCTTTTCCAAAGGGCCTGGTGCAGAAAGCTCAGCTGCAAAACAGGCTGTGGTCGTTGCTGACAGTTTCCAGCTTGATCAGGGAACACAGCTGAAGGAACCTAGGAAGTAGCCTTTAAGCAAAAGTCTCTTTTAATCCCCACAGTTAGCAGTTAACAAATATTTGCTGGGCGGCGCCTGTGGCTCAGTCGGTAAGGCACCGGCCCCATATGCCGAGGGTGGCGGGTTCAAACCCAGCCCCGGCCAAACTGCAACAAAAAATAAAAATAGCCGGGTGTTGTGGCAGGCGCCTGTAGTCCCAGCTACTCGGGAGGCTGAGGCAAGAGAATCGCTTAAGCCCAGGAGTTGGAGGTTGCTGTGAGTTGTGTGAGGCCACGGCACTCTACCGAGGGCCATAAAGTGAGACTCTGTCTCTACAAAAAAAAAAAAAAAAACAAAAAAAAAACCAAATATTTGCTGATTGATTTTGGGCCCACTGTACTCATCCATTAGTGGGACGGCTGCCACTCGGCAGTGTGTGCATGTATTTCAGTGTGAGCGCTATTATTTCCCAATCACATGTGGGGGAGTCCTCAGGAGAGTAGGATTGAATAATTTGAAATTCAAATGATCAAGAATGTCATCTTTGCCAGATTTATTGTATTCTATTTTTATCTTGACATGTCCCTGTCAAATTGTACAATTCCCCTATTGGTCCTTTTCCAGTCTGTTCTGGGTGATTTATCAATATGCGAAAATTTTTAGACTTTGTTTTTGATGTCAGATAAGAAAAGTTAGTATCTCTATTGTAAATTGTGTGTTCACTTTTCTTGGTTAACAATTCCTGATACCAGCTGGGTGCCTATAGCTCAGTGGTTAGGGCGCTGGCCACATGCACTGGTTCAAACCCAGCCCAGGCCTGCTAAACACACAACACACACACACACACCAAAAAAAAAAAAAAAGAAAGAAAGAAAAAAGAAAATAGCTAGGCACTGTGGCAGGTGCCTGTAGTCCCAGCTACTTGGGAGGCTGAGGCAAAAGAATCATTTAAGCCCAAGAGTTTAAGGTTACTGTGAGCTACGACAATACAGCACTCCACAGAGGGCAACAAAGTGAGACTCTGTCTCAAAAAAAAAAATTTCCTGATACACCAGGTGCGGTGGCTCATGCCTGTAATCTCAGCTCTCTGGGAGGCCAAGGCGGGTGGATTGCTTAAGCTCATGAGTTCAAGACCAGTCTGAGCCTGAGTAAGACCTCCCATCTTTAAAAAATAGCTGGGCATTGTGGCAGATGCCTGTAGTCCCAGGTATCTGGGGGGCTGATGCCAGTGAATCGATCGAGCCAGGAGTTAGAGGTTGCTGTGAGCTATGATGCTACTCTACAGAGGGCGACAGAGTGAGACTCTGTCTCAAACAAACAAACAACAAAACCAATTCCTGATACCTACAGGCAGAGGCATCCACGAATCAAAGATGATTGTGCTGCTACTGAGATACAAACCTCATTTTTCCCTTGAGGATATTTCTTCTATTACATGTAACTCCTACATGTACTTAATACAAAGCAAACTTAAGTGCATCAGAAAGATGTCTGTGATAAACAGAATAATGCTTAAAAGTAATATAGTATTCCACTGTCACAAGAAAATAACTCAGATATTCTTATCACTTGCAATAACTTTTATTTTATTTTATTTTGTAGAGACAGAGTTTCACTTTATTGTCCACAGTAGAGTGTCATGGTGGCATCACAGTTCACAGCAACCTCCAACTCCTGGGTTTAGGTGATTCCCTTGCCTCAGCCTCCTGAGTAGCTGGGACTACAGGCGCCCGCCACAACGGGCGCCACATTTTTTTGTTGCAGTTAGGCCGGGGCCGGGTTTGAACCCACACCCTCAGTACATGGGGCTGGCACCCTGCCCACTGAGCCACAGGCGCCGCCCTGCAATAACTTTTATTGATATTAGATGGCATTAAACCAACATCAAGAAAAGAATAATTATATGTCTTTCAATTATTCTTCCTACTGTCTTTCAAGAAACTTGTAAACACAGGCTTGGGGTCTTGAAAATGATGCCACTATAAAGGAATCATTATCAAGCTCAAACTGACAACTCAAGGACAGGGACCAGGCGCAGTGGCTCACGCCTTTAATCCTAGCACTCTGGGAGGTCGAGGTAGATGGATTGCCTTAGCTCACAAGTTCGAGACCAGCCTGAGCCAAAGCGAAACCTCGTCTCTAAAAATAGCTGTGTGTTGTGGCAGGCAACTGTAGTCCCAGCCACATGGGGGAGGCTGAGGCAAGAGAATCGCTTAAGCCCAAGATTTGGAGGTTGCTGTGAACTGTGAAACCACGACACTCTACCGAGGACAACAAAATGAGACTCTGTTTCAAAAAATAAATAAATAAAAATAAGGATAATTAAAACATTTGCTTATTCCAGGAGTTAATTTGAAGCCTGTGAGATCTCACTTCATCTTCTTTAAAAGTGTTTTTAATGGGAATTTGCATTGAATCTATAAATCACTTTTGGTAGGATGGACATTTTATAAATGTTGGTTTTGCCAATCCATAAGCCTGGTATGTTTTTCCATTTTTTTATGTCATCTGTCATTTACTTCCTCAGTGATTCATAATTCTCTTTGCAGAGATCTTTTACCTCTGTGGTTAGATGCATAGTGTATTTCTAGATATTTTATTTTCTTTGCAGCTATTGTGAAAGGTACTGAGTCTTTGGTTTGATTTTCAGTTTGACTATTGTTGGTATATAAATGGTATATAGGAATGCTAATGATTTGTGTACATTGATTTTGTGACCTGAGACTTTGCTTAATTTATTTATTAATGCTAGGAGTCCCTTGGTGGAATCTTTGAAATTTCTAGGTATGAGATCGTATCATATCATCAGCAAAAAGGAGGAGTTTGACTTCCTCCTCCTCCATTTGTTTACCCGTAATTTCCTTCTTTTGCCGGATTGCGGTGGCGAGGACTTCCAGAACTGTGTTGAATAGACGTGGTGATAGTGAGCGCCCTTGCCTTGTTATAGTTCTGAGTGGGAATACTTCCACCTTTTCTCCATTCAGTATGATACTGGTTATGGGTGTGTTGCCTATACCTTTTTGTAATTTTGAGATATATTCCATCTATGCCTATTTTGTTAAGAGTTTTTATCATAAAAACGCACTGAATTTTGTCAAATGTTGCATCTAGTAAGATGATTATTTGACCTTTGTTTTTGCTTCTGTTTATGTAGTAATCATATTTATGGGTTTATGTATATTGAATCATCCTTGCATTCTTGAGATGAAGCCCACTGGGTTGTGGCGTGTGTGTGTGTTGCTGCTGAATTCAGTTTGCTAGAATTTTATTGAGGATTTTCCATCTACATTCCTTTTTTTTTGCAGTTTTTGGCCGGGGCTGGGTTTGAACCCACCACTTCTGGCATATGGGGCCGGCGCCCTACTCCTTTGAGCCACAGGCACCGCCCTCCATCTACATTCCTAAAAGAATATTGGTCTATAGTTTTCATTTTTCACAAACCCATAAAAAATAATTCTATGCTTCATTTGTAACCAGAAAAGAGCCCCAACAGCCAAAGCAACTTTAAACAAAAGGAACAAATCTGGAGGCATCACTTTACTAGACTTTAAACTATACTACTAGGCGATAGTAACCAAACAGCATGGTACTGGCATAAAAATAGAGATATAGATTAATGGAACAGACAAGAGAACCCAGATACAAAATCATCCACATATTGGCATCTGATCTTTGACATAGTAGACAGCAATAGATACTGGGGAAAAGAACCCTTTTTCAATAAATGGTGCTGGGAAAATTGGATAGCCAAATGTGGAAGATTGAAACAGGATCCATAGCCCTTACCACACACAAAAGTTAATTCAAGATGAATGACAGACTTAAATCTAAGACATGAAACCATAAGACTTCTGGAAGAAAATGTTAGAAAAACTCTTCTAGATATTGGGCTAGGCAAGGAATTTATGAGAAGACCTCAAGGGCAATTACAGCAAAAATAAATAAATGAAAGTTGCTTAAAGTAAAAAGTTTCTGCACAGCCAAGGGAACAATCAACAGAGCAAATAAAGACAACCCCCAAAATGGAAGATAATATTCACATGATTTACACCAATAAAGAGCGAATAATCAGAATCTACAAAGAACTCAAGCAAATCAGTAAGAAAAAAAATCAAAGCACCCCATTAGAAAGTGGGCTAAATGCTAGATGTGATGGCTCACACCTATAATCCCAGCCCAGCCTGAGCAATAGCGAGACCCCCATCCCTACTAAAAATAGAAAAATTAGCTGGGCATTGTGGGTGGGCACCTGTAGTCTCAGGAGGTACTGGCTCCTTAGCAGGCTGAGGGAGAAGGATCCTTTGAACCCAGGAATGTGAGGTTGCTGTGAACTAGGCTGAGCCACAGCTCTCTAGTCTGGGCAACAGGTGAGACTGTGTCTCAAGAAAAAAAAATGAGTGAAAGACATGAACAGAATCTTTTCAAAAGAAGATAGACTATTGGCCAATAAACATATGAAAAAGTGCTTAACATCACTGATCACCAGAGAAATGCAAATCAAAACCACATTGAGAAATCACCTAACCTCAGTGAGAATGCCTCTTATCAAAAAATCCCAAAATAGGCTCAGAGCCCCTTGCTTTGTGGTTAGGTCACCAGCCACATGTTCCCGGGCTGGTGGGTTCAAACCTGGCCCGGGCCTGCTAAACAAAAACAAAACAAAACAAAAAAATAGCCAGGCATTGTGGCAGGTGCCTGTAGTCCCAGCTAGTAGGGAGGTTGAGGCTAGAGATTCATTTGAGCCCAAGAGTTTGAGGTTGCTGTGAGCTAGGATGCTACAGCACTCTACTGAGGGCGACAAGGTGAGACAAAACAAACAAACAAACATTGCCGTGGAGGGTACCTGAAGTCAATTTGCACCGAAGCTGCACCTGGAGTTGCTGCAGTTCCGTCTTCAACTTCACGACGTTCCCCTTGGTGGAGAAGGCACTCAGGCGTCTCCAAGTCCGAAACATCCAGCAAACAACAGCAAGGGCGAGCCACCAAAAATGAGCACCCAATTTCCATTATGAATATGGCAGTGCTGTATTAGCTAGTGGAGCCACATTCTGTATTGCTGTCTGGACCCATGCATTGATACAAATTGGGATAGAATGGAACCTGTCCCCTGTTGGCAGAGTCACGTCGAAGAAGTGGAGAGATCAGAAATCATCCCAGCTAGTGAAATACTGAATTGTTTCAGAACTAACTCGTAACTGATGCCAAGTAAAAGCACTGTGTACCCATAAAATATGGCATTATTGAAGAAATAAAGTACATTTGAAACCTCAAAAAAATTGCTGTGGGGCCAGGTGTGGTGATTCACACCTATAATCCCAGTACTCTGGGAGGCTGAGGTGGGTGGATTGCTTCAGCTCGGGAGCTGGAGATCGGCCTGAGCAAGAGGCCTACTGAGACTGTCTCAAAAAAAAGAAAAAAAAGATTCCTGTCCAGTTCCTTCTCAGCAATCCAGTTACATTTCGACCTCAAAGCAATGACGACCCACTTTTCCTGCACCATTCTTAAGAGAATTTTAGTATTTCTCCATCACTTGAAAAAGAAATTCCCAACTATAATCTTTAACCAGTGAGGCCCAACGAGCTTTCCACCCTTATCCCTACCCATTCCTACACCTACTCAGTGCCATCTAGGCAGCCGGAGGCATCTCAGCTTCCATCCTTTGCTGATGAGTGCCATTATGTGGAGGGTCTTCATGCAGTCCTCAAGGCCCAGCCCCACAATTCACTCATAATGCCGTGTGCTACCCACGTTCTTGCACTGTATTTATGGCCAGTTTTCTCTGGCCCTCTACACTGTATACTCCTGAGAGAGATTCCTCCTCTGTCTTTCATCCCATCAGAGTGCCCGACATGGGGCCTTCTCCCCTTCAACAAGCATTTCGATGAGCCATTCTGGATGGCAGACGCTGAGCCAAGGCCTGGCACACAGCCAAGGATGAAGAGCCCTACCTTGGTGGGGTCACTCAAACTGATGAGAATGACACACAGACACACAGCTGGGCTCATAGATGCACAATGAGCATGGCAGGGGTATAGACAGAGCTGGGCGTGGTGGCCGGTGCCTGTAGTCCTGGCTACTTAGGAGGCTGAGTCAGGGGGATCGCTTGAGCCCAGGAGTTTGAGGTTGCTGTGAGCTATGATGATGCCACAGCACTCTATCCAGGGCCACAGAATGAGACTGTCGAAAATAAATAAATAAATAAATAAGTAAAAAAGAGGGATAGCAAATTGGCAATCAAGATTCGGTGCAGGCTCAATGCCTGTAGCTCAAGTTGCTAAGGCGCCAGCCACATACACCGGAGCTGGTAGGTTCAAATCCCCAGGCCGGGCCTGTCAAACAACAATGACAACTACAACCAAAAAATAACCAGGTGTTGTGGCAAGTGCCTGTAGTCCCAGCTACTTGGGAGTCTGAGGCAAGAGAATTGCTTAAGCCCAGGAGTTAGCTGGAGGTTGCTGTGAGCTGTGATACCACCGCACTTTACCTAGAGCGGCAGCTTGAGGCTCTGTCTCAAAAAAAAGAAAGATTCTGTGCAAATCAAAAACAAGTTTAAAAGGTCTTATCCAGGGTGGTGCCTGTGGCTCAAGGAGTAGGGCGCCGGTCCTATATGCCGGAGGTGGCAGGTTCAAACCCAGCCCCGGCCAAAAACCAAAAAAAAAAAAAAAAAAAAAGGTCTTATCCATATTGCAAGCACAGTCTTTGCAGTCCAGAAATGACTTAGACTTTGGAACTCTTCCATTCACTGAACATGGCTTGGGCAGCAGTATCACCTGCCAAGGTCGAAGCCATGGCTCATAAGGCTTTTCTAATACAAGACAATCCCCAGAATCTGTCTCCAAGTCAGAAGTATGACCTTTGATTTCATCTCTAAAATACACAGCTTTTTTTTTTTTTACACAGCTTTATTTAACTATGATAAACAAAAAGCCAGAAACTTTAAATATAACTTATCTCATTTTATTATTTTAACTGAAATCTCTTTCCACATGAGAAAAGATTTCTTCATCAGCAGCTTTTTAAAGGTATGTCTGGCATCAAAAGCTTTTATTGTTTTTGTTTTTTCTTTCTATGGTAATAATATTAAGCCAATCATTTCTGGGGAGGCGTGCAGCAAAAATGCCAACATGCAGCTGCGTCCTGCTGATTTTCAGGAGACTGTTTCTGCAATAACAAAGAGTTTCTGTTGTTCTTACAGAAACATCATAAATCAACAGTCAGAGAAACACAGCACATGAATAGAGTGATCAGTAAAATTAAATATTTCTTCATTTTAAAGCTAGGTCTACAACATGACAGAATTACTGGTGGAGAACATAGATCGTTACACATGAAAAGCCAAGGATTTATGCAGAGTCGGAGGAGTTGTAGCCTCTCACCCAGGCAGCCTTAAGTGCCACTAGTTGCTCATCCTTTCTCATCTGCTGGGAACCTTCAAAGTATTTACCCAAGATCTTGATATTTTAGTTCTGGCATAATTGGGCATTGACAAACGCATCAAATGCATTCTTATCAAAATTAAGCATTGGATAGTCAGGTGTGGTGGCTCACACCTCTAATCCCAGCACTTTGGGAGGCTGAGGAGGCAGAAAGATCACTTGAGGCCAGGCATCTGAGTCCAATCTGGGCAACAGGGAAACTCTGTCTCTCAAAAATATTTTAGATGCAGTTTGGCCAGGGCTGGGTTTGAACCTGCCACCCTTGGTATATGGGGCTGGCGCCCTACTCACTGAGCCACAGGCGCCACCCTCAAAAAAATTTTAAAAATTACGAGGTGCAGTGGTGCCTGCCTAAGTCCCACCTACTCAGGAGGCTGAGGTGGGAGGATTGTTTAAGCCCAGAAGTTTAAAGTTATAGTGAGCTATGGTTATGCCACTGCACTCCAGTCTGGGCAACAGAGACTCTGCCTCACAAAAAAACCAAACAAACAAAAAAATTCAGCATTGGGATTGGTCATTACATAACCATGTGTAATGGGGTTACAGAGAGGGATGCCTTGTAATTTCAAGGCCTAACCCTGAGTTTGAGGCCGGCCTAGGCAATATAGTGAGACTCCATTAAAGAAAATAAAACCCAAGGTGGTGCCTGTGGCTCAGTGAGTGCCAGCCCCATATACTGAGGGTGGCGAGTTCAAACCCGCCCCGGCCAAACTGCAACAACAACAACAACAAAAAACAAAACCCAAATCTGATAACACCAGACTGGGGCACCTGGCAGTATGGAAGGGCTAAGCAGGAATGTGACCCAGGATACTTCTTAGGCTGATTTGAAGGAAACCTACAAAAATCTTCCCTTACTTTTGATAAATGCCTCCACATGCTGATAAGCCCCATTTGGAAACCAAACACTCTGGTAACCGTAACTAGGCCACTGTGCAGGTGACTGAGTTCTGGATTTTTTCCTGGGGCCAATCATTTTGCAATACATCTCTGGAGCAGACTCCCAGTTTCCTAGCTAGAGGACTGGAAATAGGATAAAAATCAGGAGACTTTCTCTTTTTGCTTGCTAGATGTTAAATTAAACACACCAGAGAGCTGGAAAGCCTCTGCGTTGTTTGTTGTTGATGGCATATTGTTTTCTGAGGGGGCACATGATGAACCATAACTGGGCTGGATTCTCTGCACCCCTCTGCTCTCTGAAGCCTCGTCTGCAGGTGAGAGGTGGTGGCAGCAGCAGAAAGAAGCTGATAGGCAATCAGTTTTGTTCTCCTTTTCCACTGAGGTGAGACCGCAGGTCCAGGAGATGCCAGGATCCAGCTGCCTCTGGCTTCCAAGGCTGGTGTAATTGCTCTATTCTCACAGAAGTGCTGACAGAACATGACAAATAGAAAACAGATGTGAACTGACCTTCCAAAAATGTATTTCAAGGCTTCTTAATCTTCACAGGGCTCCTTCACAGTGAGAGAGGCGCCTTCAGGCAGCGACGTGCATACCTTCAGTTATCGCACCGGGCTGCTGCTTCTGCTTGTGAGCCTCCGGCTGGCCCTGTCCCCCCACCCTCCGCTCCCACGGCCCTCTCCCTGTCCCTCAACGTCCTCCTGCATGGTGTCGGCTATTGTAGCTGTAGCCACCTCTCAATAAGCGTTAAGGCTATTGCCATTCCGTTCTTGTTATTGGATCCATACTTGCTTTGAAATTGTCACTGTTACTGTGTCCATTGCTGGCTCCAAATGCTTTTTTGACAGTAAATGCTGGTTCAGAACCATTGAGTACACTGGACTTTTGCCCACGTCACAATTCGAGTTGGAATTCTGAACAGACACTAGAGAGGCTGAGGCGGGAGAATTGCTTAAGGCCAGGAATTTGAGACTAGCCTGGGCAACATAGCAAGACCCATGTCTCTAAAAAGAAGAAAAAAGAAATACTAAGCTGGGCACAGTGGCTCATGCCTGTAATCCTAGCACTCTGGGAGGCTGAGGTGGGTGGATTGCCTGAGCTCACAGGTTTGAGACCAGCCTGAGCCAGAGGGAGACCCTGGCTCTAAAAATAGCTGAGCGTTACGGGGCTCCTATAGCCCCAGCAACTCTGGAGGCTGAGGCAAGTGAATCGTTTAAGCCCAAGAGTTTGAGGTTGCTGTGAGCTGTGATGCGACAGCACTCTACCAAGGGCAACAGAGCAAGACTCTGTCTCAAAAAAAGAAAAAAAATACAGAGTAGAGGCAGATAAAGGCGGACCTGGGGCCGATTCTGATCCTCCTCACTTTGGCTCCCTGTGTCCAGTCTGCTCCTCTCCTCAGGGCCATGTGGCCCCAGCCACAGGCTTCCTGGACGCTCCTCAAACACACCAGGAGTGCTTTTGCTTTGGGGGGTTTTCCCAGCTGTTCTTTCTTCCTGGAGCACTGTTTCTGGAGATAATTGCCCGCTCACTCCTTCACCTTGTTCCAACGCCACCTTCTCCCCCAGGCCCAGAAGGCCACCCTATTTATTTATTTATTTACTGAGATGGAGTCTCATCTGTCCCCCTGGGTGGCGTGCCATGGCCTCATAGCTCACAGCAACCTCAAACTCTTGGGTTCAAGCAATCCTCTTGTCTCAACCTCCCAAGTACCTGGGACTACAGGCACCTGCCACGATTCCTGGCTAAGTGTACACTACTTAAAGTCACAACCTCGTCCACACCCTCCCCCAGTACTCCCAGCGCTCTTATCTCATTTTAATTTTCCTCTTTCCATTTCACTTAATACCTTCTAACTCAGCACTGTAGTTATTTATTATTATGTTTATTGTTTATCTTCTCACTTTCCCTTTGAAAATGTCAGTACCACGATGACATCGTGGTAGGCACATTTATTTCTTCACTGACATATTCTGAAGTGCTTATAACAAAACCTGGCATGCACAAAGCACTTAATAAATACTGTTGAATCAATAGTGACATATGGATTCATGCCTGCATGCCTATGTTCAGCTATACATAATTTCCATTTACAGCTACTCTGGCTGGTCGTTTACAGGTGAGGAGCGACTCGTGTTGGTGAGAAGGGCGAAGGCTTTTCCAGTTGCAGTTTTGACATAAAGCCCTGGATGGATTCCACTTCAGTGGGTCTGTGGACAGACGGGGCGTTGCACAAAGCCCTTTCTTTATGTGGCCTCCCCACTTTCCTCGCCGGATTGGACACTCGCTGTCTAGGCTGTGACCCTGCATGGTCGTCCTGATGGAACGCCCTGATCAGTTATCAGATGTGCCTGAGTGGCCTGGGCACCAGCTTGTCAGGTCAGGTTTTTCATTAGCAGTTCCACTGAAATTCTGCTTAGACTGTCTCTAACCTCTGGCAACTCAAAACAGCACACTCCCTGATAGCCTCTTTGTCAATCTTTCTCCTGATGGATTGCTAAAAATGAAGTGGTTATTTCTCACGTTATGATTACCACAGTCATTTTGACTGAATATTTCAATCCTCACTCCAACTATTTTGAGGCACATATAATAATTCTCATCGGACCTAGTATATTACAAACTCACTCTGGTGGGAAGAAGTTACCCCGCAGGAGTTACAGGGCAATAGATTTGAGCTCATTATAAGAATTTTTTTTTTTTTTTGTAGAGACAGAGTCTCTACCACTTACTTATACATGTGCTGTCTATCTGGTAACTTCGCCTTTTCTGAACATTTCTACCGTCCCTCGGTAGAGTGCTGTGGTGTCACATAGTTCACAGCAACCTCCAACTCCTGGGCTTAGGCGATTCTCTTGCCTCAGCCTCTCAAGTAGCTGGGATTACAGGCGCCCACCACAACGCCTGGCTATTTTTTGGTTGCAATTTGGCCGGGGCCGGGGCCGGGTTCGAACCCACCACCCTCAGTATATGGGGCCGGCACCCTACCCACTGAGCCACAGATGCCCCAGTATAAGAAATTTTAACACGAAGATGATAAGGGTATAAAATGGGGTGACTCTCAATATATAAAATCTCCTAATCATTAGAGATGATTTATAAGAAATGTTCAGAAAAGGCGAAGTTACCAGATAGACAGCACATGTATAAGTGGGTGACTACAGCTGGAGATGGAACGCTGAGTAGGGGACGAGGCTTCTTTAGATATAATGAAAATATTCTAAAAATAGATTGTGGTAATGTTGTACAACTGTAAATTTACTAAAAATCACTGAATTGGGCCAGGCCCAATGGCTCACGCCTATAATCATAGCACTCTGGGAGGCGGAGGCAGGTTTTCCTGAGCTCAGGAGTTGGAGACCAGCCTGAGCAAGAGTGACATCCTATTTCTACTAAAAATAGAAAAACTAGCCAGGCGTTGTGATGGGAGCCTGTAGTCCCAATTACTCAGGAGGCTGAGTCAAGAGGGTCATTTGAGCTCAGAAGTTTGAGGTTGCTGTGTGATGCCACAGCAATCTACTGCTGGCAATAAAGCAAAACTCTGTCTTAAAAAAAAAAATCACTGAATTATACACTAAGGTGGGTATGTACATAAGCTTGCTAGGGCTGCCGTAAAAGTGTCATGGCTTGGATGGCGTAAACAACAGATGTGAATGTTCTGGAGGCTGAAAGGTCTGTCTGAGATCAGGTGTCTGTCTGCCAGGCCGGTTACTCCTGAGGGCTGGGACAGAAAGGTCTG
This sequence comes from Nycticebus coucang, assembly GCF_027406575.1. Classification (NCBI taxonomy): domain Eukaryota; kingdom Metazoa; phylum Chordata; class Mammalia; order Primates; family Lorisidae; genus Nycticebus; species Nycticebus coucang. The sequence continues at coordinate 53,954,204 of NC_069782.1, forward strand.
CTCCAGGTTTCTCTCTGTAGATGGCCGTGTTCTTCCTCTGTCTTATCATCATCTTCACCCTGTATGTGTCTATGTCCAAATTTCTTCTTCTCCTTCTTCTTCTCTCTTTTTTTTTTTTTGTTTACAGGGTCTCATTCTGTCACCCAGGCTGGACTACAGTGGCACAATCATAACTCACTGTTGCCTCAAACTCCTGGGCCCATGAGATCTTCCTGCCTGAGCCTCCCAAGTAGCTAAGCCTAGAGGCTGCATTACCAGGCCAAACTAGTTTTTTATTTTTTGTAATTAACTGTTTTGTTGCCCAGGTTGCTCTAGCTGGTCTTGAACTCCTGGCCTCATGAAATCCTCTTGCCTCAGCCTCCCAAAGTGCCAGGATTATAGGCATGGGCCACTGTGCCTGGCCCAGATTTCTTCTTTTTATAAGGACACTAGTCATATTGGATTAGAATTCACCCTAACAAACTCAGTTTAATTATATATTTAAAGATCTTATCTCCAAATACAGTTACATTCTGAGGTTCTAGGGGTTAGGGCTGCAACACATGAATTTTGGAGGAGACACAATTCAATTCCTAACAGTATATAAATTATGCCACAATAAAACTGTTTATAAAATGACATTAATTTAGGGCTTACTAGGTTCTAAATCCTATGCTAAAGTACTTTCCACTACTGATCTCATTTTATCTTCTCAATAACACCATGAAGTAAGTATGATTACGCCCACTTTAAGTAGGCACAGAGGGGCTAAGTAACTTGCCTGTGCTCACAAAGCCAGTGAGTTCCGGAGCCAGGACTCAGACAAGGCAGCCACTCACCAACCCGTGCTAGCACCGTACGTGTGGGCTGTGCATCAGTCCCCTGATGGACACTTTGTAATCTCAGCTGCATTTGGGAGAACACTGCGCCTCGAGACATGGAGGACCCTGCTCTCACTGTCTTGATGGGAGAGTCCAGGACAGGAGAAAGCAGCCTGACAGACAACAGGACAGATGCTCAAGATGCAGCTGTGGAATGGATGAGAACGTGTAGAAGGGGCTGGTCTGGAGTTTAAACTTCACACTGATGGACAAAGGAATGTGTTCAAGCTGTAGAGAAGAACTGCCTGAAGCTTGAGATTCTGGACACTACTTGGACCACCGGTCAGGAGATCATCTTATATGTGGATTTCAAGGTACAATCTTTCAAGCAAGGTGTGGAGGCTCATACCTATAATCCTGGCACTCTGGGAGATCGAGATGGGAGGATTACTTGAGCCCAGGAGTTAGAGATTGGCCTAAGCAAGAGCAAGGCCTCGTCTCTACTAAAAATAGAAAAATTCACCCAGCATGTGGCAGGCACTTGTAGTCTCAGCTACAAGGAGGCTGAGGCAAGAGGATTGCTTGAACCCAGGAGTTTGAGGTTGCTGTGAGGTAGGCTGATGCCATGGCACTCTAGCCAGGGCAACAGAGCAAGATTCTGTTTCATAGTGAAAAAAAAAAAAAAAGATCCTATCCTCCAGGAGTGAGCTCTTGGCAGAATAAATTTGTCTGAAGAAGCAGACACCCTCCTAGTCTGCCGGTGCCAGGGCAAACTGGAGTAAACTCATTGGGCAACCTGGCAACATGCACATGACCCACATACCACACACCTACACACCCACACAAATGCACATGCAGGGCCTTCATTTCCCAATAATTCCTCATCTAAGAACACATGTGTTAACTCACTACCATTTAGCAACAAGGAATTTATGCTCCATCATGACAACAACTCTCCTTCCACCCACCCCGAATTCCCTTAGGTATAAAAATGAGAAATTAATCAGGTACCAAATCTAAGGAAATGAGATGTTCCTAGCTCTAGATCAACATTCTTCTTAGTCTCAACCTCCCAGGTGTGGACCCCCAAACTAATGTGTTTGAAGGATCCTTGAGGAATCTGATGATCTCATAATGCCCAATAGTATCTCCCAAGAGCAGTTTTCCTAAAAGTTCATGGAGTCAGAGACCCTCTCCTTGTAAGAATCCATTTCCTAGTCCTCTTGTGATTCAGTCTGCCACCTCAGCAGTCATCACAGTGATCTTACAATCACCGAGAACCACTATTAAGACAAAGAGTATTTGCCCTTGGGGATGGAAGAAAGCTCCGGCACACTGGCCTGGGAAGCCTCCCTCTTCATCATGGAACTCTCAGTGCCTCAGTTGCTGATAAGCTGCACAGAATTTTCTGGGTCTTTCACATGTCCAGTTATATAAGGACAACATGGAAAGATTTTATACTGGCTTTCCAGGAAACAAGGAGATGTCAAACAATTCCAAATCTAAATGTCGGCTAATCCTGAACCAATGCTGGATGAAAGGCATATTTCACAGATTTTTCCATAAAATACAGGCTCATTTTACATTTTATACTACACTAACTAATACTTAGCATCTACTGTGCATTTTCTGTGCAAAGTATTTACATACATTTTCTCATTTAGTCCTCAGAGAAGGAAGCAGAAGCTTAGAGAAGTTACTCACAGTGCTAGTAGGTCTGTTGGATGGCAAAGCTCTTGCTCCTAAGGGGAATTCCTAACTATCCAAGGCCTTATCTGTGAACATCTCATCCTGAGCTATCTTCACTCTCAATCATTCTTACTAGTAGAAAGGAAAAAATATCTATCTATCTATCTATCTATATATATATATGTACATATATTAGGTCTTAAGAAACCTAATACCTAAGTATTAGGTATTACCTATGGGGATGTTAGGAAAATGGGAAACAATTTAAATATCCAAACATGAAAGAATAATTATGGAGCACTCAAAGAATGGAATAATAGGTGATTCTTATTGATGATGTTTTTAGATAAAGTTCATGACTTATAATACTAAGTGAAAAAAGCAAAATATAAAGCCAGTTACATGGCAGTTCTTAGAAAAAGAATTGCAAATGAATAATAGGTGTATGAAAAGAGACTCAATCTCATTCAGAATGCAAGGTAAAGCAATGAAAAACTCTTCATCAATGACATTGGCAAGGAGTTGCTTAGGATATAGAGAAGTGGGTGCTCTAATGCACAATTATTGAAAGTATTCATTGGACAATCGCCAAAATGTGGAAACAGCCTAAATGCCCACCAACCCAGGAATGGATTAACAAGCTGTGGTATATGTATACCATGGAATACTATTCAGCCATTAAAAAAAAATGGAGACTTTACATCCTTCGTATTAACCTGGATGGACGTGGAAGACATTATTCTTAGTAAAGCATCACAAGAATGGAGAAGCATGAATCCTATGTACTCAATTTTGATATGAGGACAATTAATGACAATTATGGTTATGGGGGGGAAACGGAGGGAAGGAGGGAGGTGGGTGGGGCCTTGGTGTGTGTCACACTTTATGGGGGCAAGACATGATTGCAAGAGGGACTTTACCTAACAATTGCAATCAGTGTAACCTGGCTTATTGTACCCTCAATGAATCCCCAACAATAAAACAAAAAAAAGAAAGTATTCATTGGTATGAGCTTTTGGGAGAACTTTAGCAATATTATTAAAAACTAGAATGGGTGTGGTGGTTCAGACTTGTAATCCTAATACTTTGAGAAGCCAAGGTGGGGGGGTGGCTTGAGCTCAGGAGTTCAAGATCAGCCTGAGAAATGTAGAGAGACCACATCTCTACAAAAAATAGAAGAATGAGCCAGACATGGTGGCGTACGCCTATAGTCCTAGCTATTGGGAGGGTGAGGCAGGAGAATCCCTTGAGCCTAGGAGTGTGAGGTTGCTGTGAGCTATTTTGGCTCCACTGCATCTTAGCCAGGGCACTGTTTAAAAAAAATTTTTTTTTTTAATTAAATTAGATATGTTCACCTTCTTTGACATAGCAGTTTTACTTCTAGAAATTTGTCCTATGGAAATATATACATATGCAAGGTGGTCATTATACCACTGCTTGTAGTAATACCAAAAAATAAATAAATAAATAAAAGGAAACAAATGTTCATCAATAACCAAATAATGAAATAAATGGTAAAATATCCATACAGTGGAACATAGCAGTTCTTAAAATATCTATGTGCTTATTTGCAAAGATATCTACATCAGTCAGGATCCAGCCAGGAACACAAAACTCACGTAGATAATTCAATAGCTGGAATTTAGTATAGTGGTCCCCACTTAGCCCACGCTTTGTTTTCCATTTCAGTTTCAGTTACCTGCAGTCCAAAATTATCTAATGGAAAATTCCGGAAACAAGCAATTCATAAGTTTTAATTTGTGCACTATTCTGAGCAGTAGGAGGACCTGGTACATGGTCCTGCTGCAGCTGCCGAGGGTGTGAAGGTCTCTTGGTCTGCCTGCTCCCCATCCATTAGTTCCTTAGTAGTCGACCTGGTTATCAGATCTACTATCAGGGTATAGCAGTGCTTATTTACTTGATAATAGCCCCAAAGTGCAAGAGTAATGCTGCTGACAATTCGGATATGCCAAAGATAAGCTGTAAAGTACCTCCTTTAAGTGAAAAGGTGAAAGTTCTTGAATCACTAAGGAAAAGAAAAAAAATGCATGCTGAGATTGCTAAGATCTTCTGTGAGGATGAATTTTTTGTCTATGAGATTGTGAACAGTACATTGTTATAATTGTTCTATTTTATTGCTAGTTTTTTTAGTGTACCTAATTTATAAATTAAATTTTATCATAGATAAATATGTACAGGAAAAAAATAGTGTTTATAGAGCTTGGTACTACCTGCAGTTTCAGGCATCCACTCGGGGGTTTATAAACACATCCTCCATGGATAAGGGGAACTACCATGTACCAGTTAGTTACAAAGTTTATTAGTAGCCAAAGACAAATGCTTCTGTATCCAGAGAACGGTGATGCGGAGACAGGGGCCACCCCACAGGCCCCGGAAAGACAAGACGGGGAGTCAGGAGGGATTCACCCACAGTCACGGTTCTACTCTCTGCTTCTCTGTGCTGTGTTGACTTCTTTTTTTTAACATTTGAAATATTTATTTATTTATTTATTTTATTAAGTCATATACACATAGATCATGAATACATTTATGCATATGTGGGGTACAATGTGTTGATTTTTTTTAATACAATCGGACGTAGTTACATCAAACCAATCAACATAGCTTTCGCCTCATTTACTGGATTATTGTGTTAAGACATTTATGTTCTATCCATGACAGATTTGACTTGTACCCTTGCAATATGCTCCATAGGTGTGGTCCTGCCTTTTACCCTTCCTCTATCAAACCTCCCCCCACCCTCCCTTCCCACTCCACTCCTCTCCTTCATCCTGGGCTATCGTTGTGTTCTATCTTTCATAAGAAAGTGTGAATGGGCGGCGCCTGTGGCTCAAAGGGGTAGGCGCCGACCCCATATGCCGGAGGTGGCGGGTTCAGGCCAAGCCTCGGCCAAAAACTGCAAAAAAAAAAAAAAAAAGTTGGAGTACAAGAATGGAGAAGCATAAATCCTATGTACTCAATTTTAATATGAGGACAATTAATGACAATTAAGGATGCGGTGGGGGTGGGGGAAGGGGAGAGCAGAGAGAAAGAAGGAAGGAGGAGTCGGGAAAGGAAGAGCAGAGAGAGGGAAGGAGGGAGGAAGTGGGGTATCAGTGTGTGCCACACCTTTTGGGGGCAAGACACGATTGTAAGAGGGACCTTACCTAACAAATGCAATCAATGTGACCTAGTTTCTTGTATCCTCAATGAATCCCCAACAATAAAACAAAAAAGAAAGAAAGTGTGAGTAAATATAAGTTGGTTTCATAGAAGTACTGAGTACATTAGATACTTTTTCCTTCATTCTTGAGATACTTTACTCAGGAGAATATGTTCCAGGTCTGTTGTGTCAACTACATTCTCTCTTTGCTGACTAGTTTTCTCCTTTTCTCCAAGCACATAGATTCACCAGCTCTAGTTCAAGCACCAATAACTGCTGGAGGTAATTCCAGATCACCTGATTAATTCAGATTGGGTTAAGCACTCACCTCAGTCCAATCTCACCGCAGTGAGAGGGGTCAGATAAACATGGCCACATGACTCACTTCCCTGAGTGGAGGCTGAGGTTCTCACCAGCGGAGCCCAGGAGGGGGAGATTCTGTCCACTATTGACGACTTGGGTGTCTTAGTCCATTTGCTGCTGCTAAATCAGAATACCACAGCCTGAATAATTTATAAAGGAAAGAGAGGTATTGGCTCCTGGTTCTGGAGGCTGTGAACTCCAAGAGCATGGTGCTGGATCAGCTCAGCCATCTGGTGAAGGTCTTCTTGTTCCATCATCTCACGGTGAGAAGTGAAAAGGCAAGCAAGCATGTGAGACAGAGAACATGAGGCCGGCTGGTCTTTGTGTTGGGAGTCCACTCCTGTGATAATCAACCCACAAATGGGTTAACCTGCTAAAGGATCATCCATTCATGATGGCAGAGACCTCATGACCCATTCACTCTCCAAAGGTCCCATCTCTCAACAGTCTCCTGGAGACCACCTTTTAACATGAGCTTTGCAGGGGCACTTGAACCAAAGCACTGGGCAACTGGGCTGGTACGGATGCCATCTAGGAGGCTAGGGAATTCACAGTGAGGTTGAAACAGGAGATGATAATGGAGTTCTGAGCATGTTTAGCTGAGGTGCCCACGGAACATCCAAATCTATCACCTATGAATAGAAAGTAATTGAATGTTCAGTCTACAGCTCAGCATGACAATTTGGGTGGGAAATCCTGGCTTGGAACAATTAGTATAATAACGATACTTGAAACCAGGGATAAGAAAAGGAAAAAATGCTGGTTCCAACAGAAACTTAGAGAATTAAAAACATTCATAGGATGAACAAAGAGGAGGAAAGACTGAGAAAGACTGAGAGGAATTGGTCCATAGGACTGTAAGGGGAAAAAAGCAAAATAAATAAATAAATCACAGTGAGAGGAAGAGGGAGAAAGGAACTTTCAAGAAAGCGGTCAATTCTGTCAAACGCTGCTAAGAGATGCGATAAGCTCTGCAAACTGCCCATTTGGATGTGGCCCCAGGAAGACGTCTGATGATGTGGGCGTTGGCAGGAAGGCAGGCGGGAGAGCACAGCGCACGCAGGAGGTTGGGATGCGAGTTCCTCATCATCTCACGCGTCACAGCACTGAAGAACTGGGTAGGTGACAAGGTCAGGGGGAGATTAAACAGAGGAAGTCAGTCAGTGTGCTTGTACTTTATGGTTCTTCTGCACATCTCCCTCCCTGCATTTTGAGACAGGATCCTTCTCTGTCGATGAAGCTGGAGTGCAGGGGCATCATCATAGCTCACGGCAACCTCACAATCTTGGGCTCAAGGGATCCTCATGTCTCAGCCTCCCAAGAAGCTGGGACTACAGTCACACACTGCCATGCCTGGCTAATTTTTTTTTTTTTTCTAATAGAGATGAGACCTCATATGTTGCCCAGACTAGTCTCAAACTCCTGGCCTCATGCGATCCTCCTGCCTAGAACTCCCAGAGTGCTGGGATTACAGGTGTGAGTCACTGTGCTTGCCCAAATCTCTTTTTTTTTTAGAGACAGAGTCTCACTGTACCACCCTCGGGTAGAGTGCTATGACATCACACAGCTCACAGCAACCTCTAACTCTTGGGCTTACGCGATTCTCCTGCCTCAGCCTCCGGAGCAACTGGGACTACAGGCGTCCGCCACAACGCCCGTTGCAGTTTTTGGTTGCAGTTTGGCCGGGGCTGGGTTTGAACCCGCCACCCTCGGCATATGGGGCAGGCACCCTACTCAGTGAGCCACAGGCGCCGCCCCCAAATCTCTTTTTTATAACATGGCTTGGACTGTCCTTTCCAGCTCAGGACATTCCCAAAGGCCAAGTCTCAGGTTTGTCCTCTGAATCCAAAGAGCACACAGCACACCCCAGAGGTCCCCTGGGCCGGGGCCTCTCACATATTCCTAGTCTGGAGAAGTGTGAGGTGAGGATGAGCCCGCTATCACACTTAAGCGGCACCTTGCTCACTGCCAGGTCTGCGTGGTTTTTATATGGCCTGTGAATGAAGAATGTCTTTTACAATTTTTTTCAGTGTCTTAAAACAAATCAAATGAAGAGAGATATTTTGTGATGTGAAAATTATACATCATTCAAATTTCAGTGTCAGTAAATAAATTTTTATCTCCACCCAGCTCTCACCTGTTTACTGGTGTCTGCTTTCATGTCTCAACAGCAGAGATGAGTGACTCTGATGGAGACCACAAACTACTATCTGGCCCTTTCCAAAAACTTTTGTGGATCCTTCCCCTTGAAAATTGGGCAGGTCAGACCTGAGACTTTAGGATGCTCTATAAAGAGATATGAAAATAGCTTAATTGTGGTTACCAAACTTCAACAAAAATGTACCACAAAATTTGTCTAGTCTTCTAAAGTCTTAGGTATAAAAACAACCTCAGAATAATTAAACCCACACGAATGGCCCCATTTTAGGCCAAATCCAGGGGTTTTCACATGTAGTGAGCTGAGCTCTTACGTGTGATATCTTGGAATACAGCTGGACAAGACTTTGTGCCTAACATTGGGACGGGCTAAGCAGGGGGAGAAGCCAAATTTGGAACTAGACTTGTGCTTTGGTGTGGAATAGTCCCAGGACAAGCATGGGAGGTTAAGTGGGGAGATAAGGTGCTGTTGAGCGATTTCTGGGCATAGCAAGCACTTTACCTCCAGTTACCAAGATAAACCAGATTACCTCCTCCTTCACTAAGCAGCTTACCATCTGAAGGGTGGGAATACAGGCCTAGGGTTAGAACCCTGGGTTCACAGCTGCCCCTGGGAGATCCTTGATTCTAGTTTTCCATTTCAGGCAAGTGAACAACAAAGAGGCACCTGGGATGCTAAGGTAGTTCAGAGGAACCACCCGAGCAAGTTCAGGGCTTACTCGGGGGCAGAGGTTTCAGCCAGGAAGGAAGAAAATATTGTATCTTTAACAAAGGAAGAAAGTGAAGAGTGTGAAAGACAAGAAAGTTCAGGGCACTTTAAGGAACAATGTTAAGATCCTACCGGTTGAGATGGAGAATGTATACAAACTAATTTTTTTCACTTATGAAGTTATTTTCAATTTACCACAAAAGCCCTTTCGGCCATGCCTGTCAGTGGGTCTTTTTTAGGTTCAACTAAACATTGACTCACTATTCCACTGAAGACCACGCTCCAAAGATACTCCAAAGAAACCACAGTCTGCCCTGGGGTCATGGGCAAGCTCTCCCTGCACTGTGGAAGCGGTCAGCTGAGCAGCGCTCAGGTTCCAGTCAGCAGGACGTGCGTGCGTGCGTGCGTGTGTGTATTCCTGAGGATTTTCTTTGTACAAAAATCATGTCATCTGCAAATAGAAATCATTTTATTTCTTCCTTTCTGATCTGCCCCTTTCTCTTGCTTAACTGCCCTGGCCAGAAATTCCTGCTCAATGTAGAATAGATGTGGCAAGAACAAGCATCCTTGCCTTGTTTCTGATCTTACAGGGAAAGGATCCAGTCTTTCACCACTGTTTATGATGCTTCAGGTTGAGGAAGTTCCCTATGTTCCTAGTTTGTTGAGTGTTTTTTCAAATACTTTTAACCATAAAGGGGTGTTGGATTTTGTCAAATACTTTCCGGCATTTGTTGAGATGATCTTTGTTTTTTTGTGCTTTACTCCATTCTTACAGTGTTATGTATTAGTTTGCTAGGATTGCCATAATGAAGTGCCACATAGTGGATGGTTTAAATGACAGAAACTTATTTTCTCAGAATTCTGGAGCTGGAAGTCTGAGAACAGAGGTGGGCAGGATTGATTTCTCCTGGGGAGTTTCTCCTTGGCTTGTAGACTGCCAGCTTCTCACAGTGTCTTCATGTGGTCTTCCTTCTCTGTGTTTGCATCCTAATCTTCTAAGGCCATCGGATGTATTGGATAGGACTCACCCTAGTGATCTCATGTTAATATATTTGCCTCTTTAAAGACAAAATTGTGTCCAAATACAGTCCCATTCTGAGGTCCTGGGGGTTAGGACCTCAACATCTGAAATTGAGGAGGACACAATTCAGCTCATAATATCACACAGATGGATTTTTATATGTTGAACCAACCTTGCATTCCTGGGATAGATTCCCCTTGATAATGGAATTTATTTTTTATATGTTGCCGGATTTGGTTTGCTAGTACTTTGGTAAGGAGTTTTGCAAACAGCTAGCATTATCTTTTTTTATTCCTGCCATTTAAAGTGCTTATACATGTACTAAATCATTGGCTCTTAAACAGAACTCCATGAGGTAGGTAGGAAACTCAGATTCATCCCAGCAAACTGAGGCTCAGGAGTGTTGATTTTCCACTAATTATAAATTTGCAGTAGTACATAGTATAAATTGGAATTAAAATTACAGATGGGGAGAACATTTAGGGAGATGAAAGAAAGCAGGATTTGTTGAGAACAAAGAAAAACTTTGTATAGATGGAAGTTTACAGAGTCAATTTGAATAGCATCAGTGATCTCAATGAGTAAGAACTGAGGTCATCTGCTGATGTGCAGAATAAGAGTAGATAGATTTGTGGTTTCAATTCATGCATGTAATTAAACCAAGTAGGGATGACAATTCTCATTACTTCTGAGAACTTGATTTGATCAGATTAACTAGAGGGAGAACAAATCAAAATTTTAATGATAGAGATTTGACTATACACATATCAGTTAATCGTAAACCCCACCTTACAGATTCCTTCTTTTGTGGAAAAGTAGGTTTCTTGGAAAGTTAGTCTCCAAGTCAATTTCTAGTTCACACAGGTACCTCTAAGCCTTGGCAGAGCTTTACCATGACCACTCAATCAGGAAATGCTGACTTCAAATTCCACGTCTGGCCCAACCCATCACATGACTTTGAAAGTCATTTAGCTTCTCCAAGACTTTACTTCTTGTCAAATGAGGGAATTAAATGAGATGATTAGCTCTCTTCCAATTTTATGAGTCTATTCACTTAGTGACTAAGGGGAGTGATGATTCCAGTGCCTGGAATTTTTAAATAGCAATAATGAGAAATTCATGAGTCAGGAGTCACCAAAGAGCAATGAAGCCTTGTTGAGGATAGAGAACAGGTAACCCAGGACGGTAGGAAAGTGAGAACAGACTGGGCTGGAAGTGGGGGGTGGGCATGGACATATTACATAGGCTTCTGAAACTAGGTGGCCAATTAACTGGATTGCCTGAGCTCACGTGTTCAAGACCAGCCTGAGGAAGAGTGAGAACCCATCTCTAAAAATAGCTGGGTGTTGGGTGGCACCTGTGGCTCAGTGAGTAGGGTGCCGGCCCCATATACTGAGGGTGGTGGGTTCCAACCCAGCCCCAGACCAAACTGCAACAAAAAAATAGCCGTGGGTTGTGGCAGGCGCCTGTAGTCCCAGGTACTCGGGAGGCTGAGGCAAGAGGATCACCTAAGCCCAAGAGCTGAAGGTTTGGAGGTTGCTGTGATGCTCCAGCTCCAAAAAAAAAAAAAAAATCATAATGAAGAACTTGCTAGAATTATTACAATAAAATATAGAAGTAAACAAACATGCTAATCATGCACCTGAATCACTATCGTCTCTGAGAGAGTGTGCCAATTAAATAAGATCAAAATGACATATTCTTTAACAGTTGACTCCAGGAAAAGGAAAAATCATGACTTCCTCTAACAATTTATTACAGAAAATCTCACACATGTACAAAAGTAGAGAAAATAATACACCAAATTCCCACATCTCCAAGCTTCAACAATTACCAACATACAGCCCATCCTCCCATCCTCCCTACCACCCCCATTCCTCAGATCATTTTAAAGCAAATCTCAGGAGATTCCTAAACTCATTGAAATTGAGATTTAAAATTTTATGATTTCTGGGTCTTGCATTGTGCAAATTTCTTTTCAACTCCAAGAAAATATTTCCTCATATTTTTCTAGCTAGTATCTATATGACCTAATATTCTTTGGTTTCAATCTCAAGAATTTGAAGTCTCTCTCCACACACACACAAAATAATTTTTTTTTTTTTTTGAGACAGAGTCTTACTGTAGTAGCCGTAGCCATCATAGCTCACAGCATTCCATTCTTCCATTCTAGGGTAGATACCTACCCTGTTTTCCCGAAAATAAGACAGTGTCTTATTTTAAGGTGTGCTCCCAAAGATGCGCTAGGTCTTATTTTCAGGGGACGTCTTATCTTTCCTGTAAGTAGGTCTTATTTTCGGAGGATGTCTTATTTTCGGGGAAACAGGGTAGTAATGGAATTGCAGGGTCAAATGGAAGGCCTACTTTTAGTTCTTTGAGAATTCTCCATACTTCTTTTCAAAAAGGCTGTATTAGTTTGCCATCCCACTAGCAATGAAGTCTATACTATTAAAAAACAAAACTGGAGACATTCAGGGCAATGCTAAGGAATAGATACCTGAAATGTCTTCTTCAGAGTTCTGTCCAACAGGACTTAACACCAGAACGTTCCTAAATGTTAACAAGATTTTTATCTACAGGGTTTATGCTCCCTAATGTTCCTATCTGAGATAGTCTCAAATTACTCCAGTTAGTTAAAGGAAGGTTTGAGAAGCATTTAAGCCATGAACAACACAATTAAAAATGCTCACACTTTGAACATGAGAATTAGATACAGAGGCACCGAGACCTGTTGCTGTAGATTACTCGTCTGAGTCACTGCTGGTTGACTCACCCTTAATCTCCTAGCTGTGAAATATGGATAACACCACAAACTACCTACACTGGTTAGAAAAATGAGACTTATATTTTGATCTTCTTTAAAGAAGTGAGCTGGCTTACCTGATTTCCTTTCATTGTTCTTAGTTCTCGTTTCAGTGAAGGAATTATTCCTTGGTAAATACATATTCTCTTCCACTTATAGAAGAACAGGGAAATAGAAATCAAGACCTTATAAAATATTTCAAAATATTAAAAAAATTTGCTCCTTAAACGTTTTTAAGTGTTTTTACTGAGATAAAATGCACAGAATGCTTCCCTGTTTTAACTATTCTGACGTGTACAACTCAGCATTTTGTGTGTTCACAAGGTCGTGCAACTATCATCACTGCTTCCAAAACCTTTCATCACCCCAAGAGGAAACACTTTCCTCTTCCCCTTCTCCCCACCTCATCTCCTGGCAACTATTACTGAGCCTTCTTTTTCTACAGATTTGCCTTTTCTGGACGTTTCACATAAATGGAATCATACAGTATGTGGCTTTTGGGTCTGGCTTTGTTTACTTACCATAATGTTTTCATCAGCCTGCTGAGTAGCTAGGACTACAGGCATGCACCACCACACCAGGCTAATTTTTCTATCCTCTGTAGAGGTGGGGGTCTCACTCTTGCTCAGGCTGGTCTTGAACTCCTGGCTCAAGCCATCCTCTCAACTAAGCCTCTCAGAAGGCTAGGATTACAGGCATGAGCCACCATGCCTGACCAGTACTGACTTTTTTTTTTTGAGGCAAAGTCACTGTCACCCTTGGTAGAGTGCTGTGGTATCACAGCTCACAGCAACCTCAGCCTCCCAATTAGTTGGGACTACAAGCACCCGCCACAACACCCAGCTATTTTTTTGTTACAGTTGTCATTGTTGTTTAGCTGGCCCAGGCTGGGTTCAAACCTGCCAGCCTGGGTGTATGTGACTGGTGCTGCAACCACTGAGCTACCTTTTTATAAAGGCTGAATACTTCATGCTAGGATGTATCATGAAATAGGATATAAAATAGGATATATCCCATTTTATTTATTCATTAGTTGTTTCCTTTTTGGCAATTATGAATATTTCATAGCATTTGTAATGTTCAATGCTATAAAATTTGTATAAACATGTTTCATTTCTCTTAGGTACTAGGAGTGGAATTGTGGGGTCATTAGGTATCTATGCTTAATATTTTGAGGAATTTGCAAACTGTTTTCCAAAGTGGCCTTACCATTTTGCATTCCCACCAGCAATGTAGGAAGGTTCCCATTTAGCCACATCCTCACCAATGTTTTGTGTGCCACACTAGTGGTTGTTAACTGGTATCTTATTGTGGTTCTGATCTGCATTTTCCTAACGACTGTTTGTAACCATTTTCTCATGTGCCTATTGGCCATTTCCACATCTTCTTTAGAGAAGTGTCTATTAAAATCCTTAGCCCATTTGGGTGGTGCCTATGACTCAAAGGGGTAGGGCACCGGCCCCATATGCCGGAGGTGGCGGGCTGAAACCCAGCCCTGGCCAAAAACTACAAAAAAAAAAAAAAAATCCTTAGCCCATTTTTAACTTTGGTTGCCTTTTTATTATTGAGTTATAGGAGCTCATTGTAACCTCCTAAGTTCTCACCAAGATTAAAGCTAACACAAAGCTATGAGGACGTATTTGGACCCTGTACCCACATGTGCATAAGGTCAGACCTGCGTGACACAGAGCCATGAGGATATATTTGTACCCTGTACCCATGTGTGCATGAAGTCAGAGCTGCGTGCATGGACCTTGGTTTTATAAACCAGCTTCCTCTGGATCCAGTCTTACTAGAACAGATGGATCATCTCCCATGTTGAGGCTCCTCACATAGAACAGGGCTTTTCTCTGAGGTGTTCTGATCTATCCCCAGGCCCTAACATGAGGCATTTTATCCTAATGGGCCTGGTGAGCATGGGAATAGGTGGGAGAAAATTGAATGGTGCCTGCCTTGAATATAAGTGGCACTCCCAAGGCCCAGAGGGCCCTGGAAGGAATTTGAAGTCACAGAGACCTCTGCACAAACTCCATGCTTATAAATGCGACTTGCAACAAAGTAAAAAAGTAATCAAGCTGTAGGACAGATGGATTAAAAAGTATATCAGTGTCAAGAGTGGTTAGTTATGGCCATAGAGAATATAAAAACTCTGTATCAAGCATTAAGCATAATTGCCACTTTTTTTTTTTGCAGTTTTTTGGCCAGGGCTGGGTTTGAACCCGCCAGCTCCGGCATATGGGGCCACTGGCGCCTTACTCCTTTGAGCCACAGGCACCGCCCCGCCACTTTTTTTTTTCTCTCCCTGAGAGAGTCTCACTCTGTGCCCTGGCATCATCATAGCTCATGGGTTCAAATGATTCTCCTGCCTCAGCTTCCGAAGTAGCTGGGACTACAGGCACCTGCCACACCTGGGTAGTTTTTCTATTTTTAGTAGATGGGGTTGCACTCTTGCTCAGGTTGGTCTGAAACTCCTAAGCTCAAGGGATCCTCCCATCTCGAGCTCCCAGAGTGCTGGGATTACAGGCTGAGCCTCCAAGCTTGGCCATGGTTGCCACTATTTAGGAGTTGTGTCATTTGTGAACATGACATGTTTTCCAAAATGCTTTTCTTCTTTTTTTTACAGACATGATCTTGCTCTGTTGCCTAGGCTACAGTGCAGTGACATCAACATAGCTCACTGCACCCTGAAATTCCTGGGACTCAAGTTATCTTCCTGCCTTAGCTTCCTGAGTAGCTGTGACTACATGCGTGTGCCTCTAGGCCCATCTAATTTTCCTATTTTGTATAGACAAGGTCTTACTTAGGCTGGTCTCAAACTCCTGGCTTCCAGAAATCCTCCTGTCTGCTTCCTAAATTGCTAAGATTACAGGTGAGAGCCACCTTGCCCAGCCCAAAATATTTTCCTATCTATTTTTGTCCCTAAGTTGCCAACATGGTTCAGCAAATATGCCTTTAAAGATTAAATATTACTAGGGCAGTGCCTGTGGCTAAGTGAGCAGGGCGCCGGCCCCATATACTGAGGGTGGCGGGTTCAAACCCGGCCGCGGCCAAACTGCAACAAAAAAATAGGCGGGCGTTGTGGCGGGCGCCTGTAGTCCCAGCTACTTGGGAGGCTGAGGCAGGAGAATCGCCTAGGCCCAGGAGTTGGAGGTTGCTGTGAGCTGTGTGACGCCACGGCACTCTACCGAGGGTGATAAAGTGAAACTCTGTCTCTACAAAAAAAAAAAAAAAAAAGAAATATTACTAAATATAAAAGTAGATGTGTCCGCAAGTAGAGGACTTACCACGTGGACTTGAACAGGAGAGGCTAAGGAGGGGAAGGCAGAGATGAAGTTGTTGCATAGCTGTTTCTCATGTGTCTTTGGAACACGCATGAAGGCTTTAATTTTTTTTTTTTGTGGTTTTTGGCCGGGGCTGGGTTTGAACCTGCCACCTCCGGCATATGGGACCGGCGCCCTACTCCTTGAGCCATAGGCACCGCCCCGGCTTTAATATTTTTATATGTGAAGGATAACGCTGTAACAATTAAGCAGGACAAAATTTAAGATCTAATCTTTGCCACTGAAGAGCTTCTGTATGTGATAAGGAGTGCCAGTAAGAGGTGTGCGCTTACAATATTGTGGTGATACATTTATTGTATTGAGGGACTTCCAGGTAGGATTCAAAGAGAAAGAAACGCATCCGGAGGCATCGACAGGACCTGTAAGCTGTATTTAATAAACACTGACTGGACACACCAGAAATGAAAGAAGTAGGATGCAGACAGTAAGAATTGGAAGAAATCAAATACAAACGTTAATTTTTACCACTAATCCTAACTACCAGAGAAGTACAAAATTTGTACAAGTTATACTTTATAATGAAATTTTGATCCCTTTCAAAAGGATAAAAACCTACATGCATACTGCAATTAAAGTTTTTTTTAAATTGTGCTTAACATCAGAATTTCCCTAAAACAGGTTGGCAAAATATCCATACAACATCTATTCTTCCACACATATATTCTCCATTAAGGATTTCCTAAACAGTACAAATACTTTTGAGCCCAACCGGTGAGCAACCAATCCATTGTCGGCAACTGAATATAAAACGCCTCCAAGCAACACTGTAACTTTTGTGTTAAGTCCACTTCTCCATGAAAGTCCACCTTATTTTCAATCTGGCTTATTATAAAGTTCTCTTCAGAACTGTTTATATGTCTTTTGTCTGATCATCTTCTTCTAGTTTCCTGATTTCATTTTTCAAACAGTTTATAGTTTCACGACTTGCTTTTAATCTCTCTTTAAGCTCTGCAATTTCAAAGCTTGTTTTTTTCTTGGCAGCTTCTAATTTTTCTCTAGTTTTCACTTCAAGTTCTGCAACTAGGAAAAACAAATACTTTTATGAATTATTTAATTTTTCTTACATGTCTAAAATGACACAGCATAATAAATATGCCATTTCCTTTGTCAGTGTCTCCATGACGCAATGTGGACAACTGAAGATACATAACATTAACCGTGGGCTGGCGAGCGGTGGGAAAAACAGGCTACCTTGACTTCCTCGGGAGAGTGCTATGTTGTCATAGCTCACAGCAACCTCAAACTCTCGGGTTTAAAAGATCCTCTTGCCTCAGACTCCCGAGTACCTGAGACTACAGGAGCCCATCACAACCCTTGGCTATTTTTAGAGATGAGTCAAGCTGGTTTTGAACTCCTGACCTCAAGGGATCCTCCCACCTTGGCCTTCCAGAATGCTAGGATTACAGGCTGGGCCACTGCACCCAGCTGGGGAAATAGTTTTTGAATTCCCAAAAGAAATCTAAGATGTTTTCTACAACTAAGAATGAGGTTCTGCTGACTAACTCACAGTTAAGACTTTAAGTCATTAATGTCCTTGTTTTTCACCATATACATACTAATTTGGAAATAAGGGGGCATATATATTGAAAAGACATCAGCTAATAGGAGAGCTAAGTGAAAGTATTCTTAAATTGATGTATAGATGAAACTTACATAAACAAAAATCACACTATCAAAACAAGACCATATCTTTTTTCCAAAAAATGTAGCATTAACCACCCAAGTTTGAATTCCAGCTCTACTACTTACTACCTGTGACACTTTAAGTTATTTCATTTATGTTCATTTCCTCATTTATAAAATAGAGATTATCATGCCAAACACCTTATATTATTTCTTGAGAATATTTTACATGAATTAATATATATAACCCCAGAATACTATCTGGTACATAAAAAAAAGCTCTATCAACTATTAATATGACAACAGAGGAACATTAAATGATACTTGAAACACTGTTATGTAACAAATTACTGAAGAAAATGTCATTACTACAAAACAGAATACATCTATTTATAATGCCACTTGAATATGTAGCAGCATGTTTTACAAAGAAAAATGCCTGCTTGAATCCAACATTTCTATCTTGTGGTCATTTTAGGTAATTGCTGCTGCTATTAGAGTAAATACTTTTTTTAGGTGGTTAGTAGCTGGAAGCAGGATGGTTTGGTGGAAAAAAGGCAATTTTAAAATCAGAAAGATTTTTACTCTTACAATCAGCGCTTAAAAATTAAAAAAAAAAAAAAAAAAAGAAAGAAAGAAAGGGAAATCAGAAAGCAGAAAGACTTGAGTTCAAATAAGCCCTTAGTCCCTTTTAGCTGAATGCTGACATCTCTTAAGTCTCCCTTAATATCTTCCTTTATGAGATATGGTTAAAACTAGATATTTCTCTTAGCCGGGTGTTGTGGCGGGCACCTGTGGTCCCAGCTACTCGGGAGGCTGAGGCAAGAGAATCACTTAAGCCCAGGAGTTGGAGGTTGCTGTGAGCTGTGTGAGGCCACGGCACTCTACCGAGGGCCATAAAGTGAGACTCTGTCTCTAAAAAAAAAAAAAAAAAACTAGATATTTCTCAGAGGATTTATGATGACTAAGTGAAATAAATACATGTAAAGCATCAAGTACATAACACATGATGAACATTAGTGAGCACTTTCCTTAGTATGCTCAGGACTAGTAACTTGCTTTTTGTGATACATTTTTGTAACACAAACGTTATGTTGCAAAAATGATCCGTATTTTTTCTTTGTAATTTCTTTCACTGCTTTTATTTAAAAAATTATCAAAGGTAGCAGTTTCGAACCTGGCCCCGGTCAGCTAAACAACAGCTAAACAACTCCAACAAAAAACAGCTGGGCATTGTGGCAGGCGCCTGTAGTCCCAGCTACTTGGGAGGCTGAGGCTGTGAGTTGCTGTGAGCTGTGACGTCACAGCACCCTACTGAGTGTGACATAGTGAGACTCTGTCTCAAAAAAAAAAAAAAAAGTAGTACATACGTAATAGAAATTAAAAGGCTGAAAAGAATAGATACCAAAAAACTATCTTTGTGCACTTCTGCCTGGCCTCCCCAAGTGCAGCTTCTTTTTTTCCTCTCAACATAAAAGGCATCTTATTACACATATTGTTCCGCACTGTGCCGTTTCACTCCATTCCGTATCACAGAGTTGTCTCTTTACAATGAGCGTAGAGGAGTTCACTGAATGTATCCAACCCATCTATGGACGTACATTTAGAGTATTTCTGTTTTTGTTATAAACATTGCAATAAAGTGTATGTAGTACATAATCACTTGAGTAAAATTAACTTCTATAAGTGGAATTGTTAGGTTAAAGAATACATGTACTTGTAATTTTTGAAGAATGCCAAGCAACTCCTAGCAGGATCTATCAATTTCTAATTCCACTGTCATTATGTCTGTTACCCTACTGCATCAACTTTTTGGTCTACATCTGAAAGACTAAAAACAGCGTTTCAGGCTTGGCACCTAACTCAGTGGTTAGGGCGCAGGCCACATATACCAGGGCTGGCGGGTTTGAACCTGGCCCAGGGACTGCTAGACAATGATAACTACAACAACAAAAAAATATCCGGGCTTGGCTCCTATAGCACAGTGTTATGGCGTTGGCCACATACATGGAGGGTGGCAGGTTCGAACCTAGCCTGGACCAGCTAGACAACAATGAAAGCTGCAACAAGAAATGGCCAGGCATTGTGGCAGGTGCCTATGGTCCCAGCTGCTTGGGAGGCTGACGCAGGAGGATCGCTTGAGCCCAGGAGTTTGAGGTTGCTGTGAGCTGTGACACCACAGCACTCTACTGAGGGTGACATAGTGAGACTGTCTCAATTAAAAAACAAAAAGCAGATTTATAGAACAGCCTTTTCATAAAACAGTGTTACTTGGTGTATGTAAATAAATGATGTTTTGTTCAAAAACATAAAAATGTGGGCACTTGAAATTTAAGAGAAGTTTCCTTTATGAATTGGGTACATTTAATACATTTAATGGTATGAAGAGGAAAGATCAGGAAGAGAAAGTGACCAATAACAAAGTATGATAAAACAGTAATAAGTAGTGCTTTTTACCTTTTCAAACCTACCATACACTTATCTGTTTTATGGTTATGACAAAGTAGGCTAGGCAAATATTTTTGCAGGTGTAGGAAATAAAGCATACAAACTTTCAGTAACCACCAAGTGACAAAATTATCATATCCAGACCTTTCAACTCTTGATCACATGCTTCATGAAAATGTAAACAAAACATGGCAATAACCACCAAAGGTTAGACAGCACTCTCTCCTCCACCCCTTCTTTTATTGCATCATTTTCAGCGCACAAATATACTAGTTTATTTTCCCCATGTAAACAATACCCTCTGGACTTCCTATCCTGCTTCTCCTTCAAGGGCAAAAGCTCCCTTCACAGGCAAGCTCCAGGCAGAGTAGTCCATGGTGCCTTCCCATATTTCTCTCATCTGACTGTCTCTTATCCTTTCAATTGATCTGTCCCTACAGTTCTCCTTGAATTGTTCCACCTCACTGTTATCCAGGGTCTTGGTCCTCTTCTTACTGGAGCTATCAGCAGTCCTGAGCAGAGCTGATGATGAGTTCTTGATATACTTTCTTCACTTGGCTTTCAGAACATCACAAGCACCTGTTTGTCCTCTCTCCATATTTGCTGTTCTTTTTTTTTTTTTTTTCCAGACAGCGTCTCAAGCTGTCACCCTGGGTAGAGTGCCATGGTGTTACAACTCACAGCAACCTCCAACTCTTCGGATTAAGTGATTCTCTTGCCTCAGCCTCCTACAAGCACCCGCCACAATGCCGGGCAATTTTATTGTTGTCATTGTCATGTTATTTTAGCTGGCCTGGGCCAAGTTCCAACCTGGCAGCACCGTAACCACTGCACTACGGGCGCTGTGCCTTGCTGATCATTTTTAATCACCTTTTGCTGGACATCTCTGTGACCTCTAAATGTTAAGAGTGACCACACTCAGTCCTTGGACCTCTTTTCTAACTTCACTCACTCCTTTGATGATACAGCTTGTTCTCACAACGTATAATTCTATTAATTTCCAAATTTGTATCTTCAGCTAAACTTCTCCTTGCATATCAGACTGGAGGGTCCAACACCCCCCCTTCAACATTTCTACTTACCATGTCTTACATCTGACACGTCCAAAATTATGGTCTTGATCTATCCCCCAAAGCCTGTTTTTCCCAGACTTCCCATCTCTACAAAAAGCAATGAATTTTGGAGGGTTTCTCAGGCCTCAAACCTTAAAAGTCATCCTTTGCTCATCTTTCTCTGACACCTCAATATTCAAACCATCGGCAAATGCTATTGTACCTATTATCATCAAGGTGGCATTTGGGTATTCACCACTTGAGCATTAATATGAAATTATGTGTAAAATGACATAGGTAAAAATATGAGACAAACTAGTTCATAGTAAACAAAAGTATACTTATGTTCTATAAAGTTCTTCATGTAGGTTTTTGTTAGTAAAGACTAGTAAACACAAAATGATTTAAAAAAAAACACAAAATGATTGAGACAGGCTAAGCAAGACTAATGAAATGCTATACAATAAATAGTATTTCAGAGAACGTGAAAGGCCATCTTTTACCTTTTTGAGAGTAGGTATACTTTGCAAACAATTTAAAGCATCCCTCTTACATGTTCTATGGTGACACATACCTTGTTTTTTAACAGGTATCATTAAAACGCAGTTTAATGCCCACTAAATCACACAGTCTTCTCACTAGTATAGAATACATTATTTTTTAGGATTGTGAATACATGATACTTACATTCTGTTTCATGCTTGTAGGCTCCTAATGTTAGCTGACGAGATGTTGTTAATAATTGTTGCATCATTGCCGTTGGGTCTTGAAATATCTTATACAACGGGAAAAAAATACAATTAACTTCAAAATTCTCCAATGTAAAGTGCTTTTAAAACTTTCATTATAAAATCTTCTTACCATTTCATCATAGAACTCTGAAACCACTGTCTTTTTTCCTAGCATTGCATTAGTGTCTGACTGAAACAGTTTTAGTAAGTGATATAGGGTTACCTGTGAAATAAAAAGACATCACATCCATAGAATGGTTTTCATCACTACTGTAAGACACTGTTATTTTCTTAAATTCGAGACTGGCATAAGAAGACATATCAAATTCACAGTCACATGATCCTGTTTCAACTTATTGAGTGGCAAATCACTCAAACTCTCTGTACATTTATTTTCCTATTAGGTACCATCATCTATTCACCCCTACTTAACATCAATGTTCAAAGAAGGTAAATAAAAATCTGTTCAAACATCTCTAGACAATAACAATATATAAAAATAACAAAAGGCCAGGTGGCTCATGTCTGTAATCCTAGCTTTCTGGGGGGATGAGGCAAGTGGATTGCTTGGGCTCAGGAGTTGGAGACCGGCCTGAACAAGAGCGAAACCCCATCTCTACTAAAAATAGAAAAACTAGCTGGGCGTGGTGGTAGGTGCTGGTACTATCAGCTACTCAAGAGGCTGAAGCAAGAGGACTGTTCAAGCCCAAGACTTTGAGGTTACTGTGACCTATGATGCCACAGCATGCTACCCAGGCTGACAGTGAAACTGTCTCCCAAAACAAAAGATGGTGTACCAACAATATGGAAAGGGAGGTGGGAAATGCACAGAATTCTACCAAGTAACTCTGAAAATAGGAGAGTATAAATTTAAAGCTAACAATCTTGATAATTTTCTGGAATAGACAGAAAGCAGATGAGATTACCAGGAAGAATAACCTGTAACAGAGAAAAATCACAATCTGAAAACTAATGGAAGAAAACTGCATCAGAAGGAGGAGTCAGAGATCTCAAGAGTCCCAAAGAAGGTTCAACCTCACAGGTGGCAAGTTTCAAAATTAAGAATGCTACACTGGAGCTGAGCCTGTTGACCTTCCTTTGTTCTCCCTCTAGTCACAGACAAAAAAAATACTCCCCTTTGGTACCTAGAATTTTCACCCAACCATCAAGTGTGACAGAAAAATAAAGACATGTCCAAATGGGCAATGGCTCCAAAAATTTATTTCTCAGGTAGTCTTTCTGAAGGAATTCTTCCAGCAAAATAAAAAAATAAAAAGAAGAAACTTAAAAAGGACCATCTGTCATCACTAAGAGTTTAAAGATATGTTATCTAAAGTTCTGAAATCCAAAATCAAGTGTTTAAATGTATGAGATGCATGGGAATAATTTCTAGAGGAATTAAAACAGGTCACTGTCAAAAGATAATTTTCCTGGGGAAGGGATTAGAGATGAGGGAAAGATATTATGGGTTGATTTGTATCCCCCAAAAGATATGCTGAAACCCTAAGTTTTAGTACCTATGGATGTGATCTTATTTGGACATAGGGTCCTTGTAGATGTAATTAAGTTAAGATGAAGTCATTAGGTTTGGCCCTAATCCAAAGTCTGGTATCCTTAAAAGAACAGAAGAGACACAGAGACAGGAGAGAGAGAGATAGAGCCACATCACAATGAAGGCAAAGACTGGAATTACGCTGCCAAAAGCCAAGGAACAACTGGAGGCTACTAAGAGCTGGAAGAGGCAAGGAAAGCACCTCCTCCAGAGGCCTGGGAAAAAAACATGGCCAATACCTTGACTTCACAATTCCAGAGCTATGAGAATAAATTTCTATTTTTTTAAGTCACAGGAAATTAAGTACTAGGAAATTAATATAGGAGACTTTCACTTTTTATTTGAAAAGTCTTCTTTTAAAACTATGTGCCTGTCTGACTTTTGTTATTTATTTATTTTTTGAAGACAGAGTCTTACTTTGTCGCCCTAGGTAGAGTATATCACAGCTCACAGCAATCTTAAATTCTTGGGATTAAGTGATCCTCTTGCCTCAGCCTTTCAGGTAGCTGGGACTATAGGTGCCTGCCATGATGCCTGGCTACATTTACAGATGTGGTCTCACTCTTGCTGGTCTCGAATTCTTAAGCTCAGGCGATCCACCCACCTTGGCCTCCCAGAGTGCTGGGATTACCAGTGTGAGCCACCAGGCCCAGCCTTAATTTTTATAATTGAAAAGTTTTTTCTTATGGGCAGCACCTGTGGCTCAGTCAGAAGGGCGCAGGCCCCATATAATGAGGGTGGCAGGTTTGGGCCTGGCTCTGGCCAAACTGTAACAAAAAATAGCCAGGCGTTGTGGTGGGCACCTGTAGTCCCAGCTTCTCAGGAGGCTGAGACAAGAGAATTGTCTAAGCCCAGGAGTTGGAGGTTGCTGTGAGCTGTGTGATACCACAGCATTCTACAGCCTAGGAGTTAGAGATTGCTCTGAGCTGTGACGCCATGACGCTCTACCAAGGGTGACAAAGTGACACTCTGTCTCTAAAAAAAAAAAAGTTTGAAGACAGATGTCCCTAATTTTTAGCAGTGTGTTAACATTTGGGGGGCTGTATTACTTTATTTTCTAAGAGTGAAGAAAAGCTGTCTCATAATAAGGTTAGCGCTATAATGATTTTTTTTTTTTTTGGCAGTTTTTGGCCGGGGCTGGGTTTGAACCTGCCACCTCTGGCATATGGGGCTGCCGGTGCCCTACTCCTTTTGAGCCACAGACGCCGCCCAGCTATAATGATTTTTTTCATAGGTGTATATTCAATTGGGGTGGGTGGTGACAGATGAGGACAGAGGTAAGGCAGCACATTCTCAAAAATGAAAACAGAGCAATCTTACAAAGTTAAAAACAGCTTCTGCTCTCGTCACATCCTGGGCTTCTCCTTTCTCCTCTCAACATCTGCTTCATTCTGCGCTCTGCTCTCCCTAAAGGACTATTCTCACTGGGGTCAGGCACAGCTTCTTATCTTTGTATCCTTCTCAATCCCTTAAACAGTTATTTTGCAAATAATGAATATTTAATAATTTCTGGTCAAACAGAATATAAACTCTGTGAGAGCGTTAAAGGACAACAAGAATGGTAAGAGATCTGAAAACCCTATCACATGAGAAATATTTAAATGAACTATGGATATTTATTCAGGAGAAAACTGAACGTATGAACAGCTACCAGTAAAAAGTTTAAGAAAATGTAACAGGAAGTAACAGCTTTCTTAAAGAACAAGAACTACTCCAAACCTGAAGAGGATGTTTCACTTAATGACAGAAGTTTATCTTCAAAAGGGGAAATACACAAGCCCAAACCGGATTCTCATTTGAGAGACTGCCTAAATAAATTCCTCTGTAGGAAGAGTTAAGGATTACATCAATGGGGCCCCAAATCTCACTGTGCAACAAAATCACCAGAGGTGCTGGTCCCACTCCAAACCTACTGAGTCAGATTCTCCAGAAAAGGACACCTAAGAGTTTGAGTTCTTAAAAACGACCTCGTGTTTCTCATGTGCCAGTTAGGAAATGGTTCGCTGAACCTAGATGACACTCAACTCCTTTAAAAGCACATCCACAATCCTGGGTGACATAGGAAGATCCTGTCGCTATAAAAATTTTTTAAAAAATTTGTGGAGCATGGTACACATCTATAGTCCTAGCTACTCTTATGGCTGAGACAGGAGGATCCCTTAAGCCCAGGATTATGGTGAGCTATGATTGATTGTGCCATTGAATTCAAGCCTGGGGAGCAAAGCAAGATCCTGTCTCTTAAAAAAAAAACAGGCAACCACATATACAGTTTATTTATTTATTTATTTTTGGAGACAGACCCTTGGTAGAGTGCTGTGGCATTACACTTCATGCAACCTCAAACTCTTGGGCTTAAGCAATTCTCTTGCCTCAGCTTCCCAAGTAGCTGGGACTATAGGTGCCCACCACACCACCTGGCTATTTTTTAGAGACAGGGTCTTGCTCTTGCTCAGGCTGGTCTTGAACTTCTGAGCTGAAGCAATCCACCTGCCTCAACCTCCCAGAGTGCTAGGATTACAGGCGTGAGCCACCTTGCCCAGCCCATCTATACAGTTTAAAAAATGGAACCATGATAATTAGTGCATAAATATTTGATACTAATAGAATTAGCTTATTCTAACAAGATGAAAATTAGAAGTGATGAATTAGCCCCTAAAGTGAAGTGAACTCCCAGCCACACAAGTGGAATGAGAGAGCTGTAACTGAGTTGTGACCTGCTAGGTTTTTTTTTTTTTATGGCTTAATGGTTTTAATCAAAAGAAAATGGACTAGAAAAGACTGAATGCAAATACCTGGGTTAAAAAACAAGCGCTGTCACAATTAACTGAGTGTTTTTGAGCCCATGATTTGACTTCTGAGCCTTGGGATACTCATTCCTAAAATGAGAAGATCATTAAACTCACAAAGGTACTGAAGGATCAAAGTGAAAGCCTGGAGGGATTTTTTACATTACCAAGCAATAATCTGATAAGAAGAGATCAAAAGATGAAAAAGTCAGTGGTTACAAATACTAATGAAAAAGATATAAAAAAAAAGCTGGTAGTATTCATGGCAGCTTAAAAAAGCAAAAAGTTTGTTCCTAAGAGTTTAATTTCTTTAAAGCATAGGGACTCAACTTGTTACTACTAACACCCAAATAATATTAATGAAATTTAAGTGTTGTTTTGCTAGTAATCATTTGACTTCCACAGTTTCTTTCCAATATATGTTCATATTATATCCCTTCTTTCCACACTTAAGAAAAGCACTTCACTTAAAATTGGAAAACTGGGAGGCGGAGACAAGACGGCTGACTGAAGCCAGCTTTCCACAGAGGCTCCAGTCCAGAAGGAGAGTTAAAAAACAGAAATTTAGCAAGTAACCTGGTGGATTTCAGCTGCACCAAGAGAGAAGATAGAAGAATGCACATCAACCCCGCTGAGGTGAGCTGTGACCCCAAGGATACAAACAAAAGGTACAAAATCCATCACCAAGTGAATGGGAGTCCCCTCCCACATGAGAATGGCTCAGAGTGCCCCACAAACAAACGAGCAGAGAGACTCCCACTACACTCCACAGGAGAGACCCTCTAAAAATTGGACTTACCTCCCCTACTAGGGTGCCATGGCGTTTTCCTGCCAGGCCTAAAACTGTATAAAACTGCATATATTCTCTACCTGCAATTCTGAGCTTCCAGGACTCCCCTCCACTCTCACTCTGAGGTCTGGAGGCCTGTCCCCAAGGAATCCAGATTCTTGGGTGCTTTCTCGAGGGGTGTGGACAGGGCCTAGACTGCCGCTGGTCAGTGCTGATTCTGTGGCATGGGAGTAAGGAGAGGACGGTCGCCTGAGAGGGAACCACACCAGAGTGGCGGTGCCCTGAGGCGCAGAGCAGCAGCCATTTATGGCAACAATAGGGCTCACTCCCGGATATTCCGAAGCCACACCCCCTGTCTCCCTGGGCAACCAGAGGAGGCCAGGCATCTTCTCAGGTGGCAACACTGCGGAACAGATCTGGGACTGAAACACAGGCCCTGTGAATACAGGGTTTGCCTGAGGTAGTACTGGCCTGGGTGGAGTGCAGGAACTAGAAAACGCACGCACAGAGCCGGGAAATTCCCAGGGCAGGAATGACGCAGAGGACCGCTTTACTGAGCCTAAGATACACCTGGCCCTCAAGGGATCGTCAGTCTATAGACAAAGGAAGGCAGGAGGCTAGAACTGACAGCTAACCGAATGAAACTCTGCAGGAGCAAAGACAAGGCCTGAAGCGCAGGCTCTGGGAACTCAAAACAGCTTCTCTTCTGCAGGGGAATTTGGCAGGGACAGAAAAAAATTCCCACAAGGTTGTTCTGTTCTGTTCTGTCGGTAACATCAATCAGGGGTGGGGATGGAACTGAGTGAACACCCCCCCAGCCTCCATCAAGTGCCCAAGGTCGTCAGGCCTCACCACCCCCTGCTGGATAGGCAGAGTGCAGCGGCCTAGCTGAGCAGAAATAGATTTCTTTGTGATTCAGGCAGGTGCAAACACCTGGAGAATCTGTTCACTAGAGGTAACTGGGTCATAGCCCTGCAGGGTTATCAGTGCCTGGGTGTGACAGAGATGCAAGGCAGGGAAGGAGGCATCAACCTTCCCAGATTAAACTATTTGCTGGGTGAATCCTCCTGACTTCACGGAGCATCGGAGCAAGTCATATATGAGTTGCCACCAGATCCCTGCGATCCAGTTGCCAAAGACCTTTTAAACTCTCCCACCTGTGACAGGTGCTGACTGAGACAATTGATTTGGAACTTTTGAACTGAGCCAATCGCCCAAAGACTATTCAAGTGGTGCCCTGGGTATGTGATTGTAGGAAGGTTTGATTTTCCTTTTCCAATTGTTGCCTGTGGGGGGTGGGGTGACTTAATTACTGGTATTTCTCCACAGCTGAGACTTCAACCAAGAGTAACTGTTTTACTAGGGTCGAACAGAGACCAGCTGAAAACAAGACAGAACCACTTAGCCCCAACACACCAAACAGGTCCCCAGTTTCTCAGGCCATAGCACTGTATGGGTCCTCGACAAAGCTCCAGGGGAAAAAATCAAACAGTGTAAAATAATCATGGGGTGGAATCAGCGGAAAAACTGGTAACATGACTACCCAGAACAGATCAACCCCCCCAGGAACGATATGGCAGATGTAACTGAAGATCCCATTCATAAACAGCTGGCTGAGATGTCAGAAATCGAATTTAGAATTTGGATTGCAAACAAGATTAATAGAATGAAGGAAAATTTGGAATTAGAAATTCGAAGAGCAATTCAAAAGTTGGAATTAGAAATTCAAGGAGAAATTCAAAAGTTGTCTCAAGAATTTAATGAATTTAAAGACAAAACCACCAAAGATCTTGACACATTGAAGCAAGAATTTGCAGGCCTCAAAGAACTGAAAAATACAGTAGAATCCCTCAGTAACAGAATGGAGGAGGCAGAAGAAAGGATTTCTGACATTGAAGACAAAGCCTTTGAACGCTCCCAAACTCTCAAAGAGGAAAAGAAATGGAGAGCAAAAACGGATCATTCTCTCAGGAGCTCTGGGATAATTCGAAGAAGGCTAATATCCGCCTCACTGGAATCACTGAAAGCACCCTCACAAGGCACAGAGGCCCTTCTCCATGAAATTATGAAAGAGAATTTTCCAGACATGCCCAGAGATTCTGCAATTCAGATAGCAGACAGTTTCAGAACCCCAGCACGACTCAATCTGGATAAGACATCCCCCAGGCATAATTAACTTCACTAAAGTAAATATCAAGGAGAAAATTCTGAAAGCAGCCAGAAAGAAATCCATTACGTACAAAGGGAAGAATATTAGAATGACTGCAGATCTCTCTGCTGAAAATTTTCAAACCAGAAGAGGGTGGTCATCAACTTTTAATCTCCTAAAACAAAATAACTTTCAACACCGGATCCTGTATCCAGCTAAACTGAGTTTCATTTATGATGGAGAAATTAAATACTTTAATGACATTCATATGTTGAAGAAATCTGGCATAACCAAACCAGCTCTTCAGGATATTCTCAGACCTATCCTTCATAATGATCAGCCCAATCCTCTACCACAAAAGTAAACTCACTCAAAAACTTTTGATCAAACTCCAACTTCCACAGTGACGAAAGGATAAAAATGTCCACTGGACTGTCGAAAAACTCGATACCGAAAATTTTACCAGACTTATCAAATATTCTCCATTAATGTGAATGGCTTAAATTGTCCTCTAAAGAGGCACAGGTTAGGTGACTGGATACAAAAACTCAGGCCAGATATTTGCTGCATACAAAAGTCACATCTTACCTTTAAAGATAAATATAGACTCAGGGTGAAAGGATGGTCGTCCATATTTCAGGCAAATAGTAATCAGGAAAAAGCAGTGTTGCAATTCTATTTGCAGACACAAGAGGCTTTAAACCAACAAAAGTAAGGAAGGATAAGGATGGTCACTTCATATTTGTTAAGGGTAATACTCAATATGATGAGATTTCAATTATTAATATTTATGCACCCAACCAGAATGCACATCAATTTATAAGAGAAATTCTAACAGACATGAGCAACTTGATTTCCTCCAGCTCCATAATAGTCAGAGATTTCAACATTCCTTTGGCAGTGTTGGATCAATCCTCCAATAAGAAGCTGAGCAAAGAAATTTTAGATTTAAACCTAACCATCCAACATTTGGATTTAGCAGACGTCTACAGAATATTTCATCCCAACAAAACTGAATACAGACACTTCTCATCAGCCCACAGAACATACTCCAAAAGCGATCACATCTTAGGTCACAAGTCTAACCTTAGTAAATTTAAAGGAATCCAAATTATTCCTTGCATCTTCTCAGATCACCATGGAATAAAAGTTGAACTCAGTAACAACAGGAATCTGCATACTCATACAAAAACATGGAAGTTAAATAACCTTATGCTGAATGAAAGCTGGGTCGGAGATGAGATTAAGAAGGAAATTGCCAAATTTCTGGAACAAAGTGACAATGAAGACACGAATCATCACAACCTCTGTGATACCGCAAAGGCACTCCTAAGAGGGAAATTTATAGCACTGCAAGCCTTCCTCAAGAGAACGGAAAGACAGGAAGTTAACAACTTAATGGGACATCTCAAGCAACTGGAAAAGGAAGAACATTCCAACCCCAAAGCCAGTAGAAGAAAAGAAATAACCAAAATTAGAGCAGAATTAAATGAAATTGAAAACAGAAGAATTATACAACAGATCAATAAATCAAAAAGTTGGTTTTTTGAAGAGGTCAATAAAATAGATAAACCTCTGGCTAACCTAACCAGGAAAAAAAGAGTAAAATCTCTAATTTCATCAATCAGAAATGACAAAGACAAAATAACAACAGACTCCTCAGAAATTCAAAAAATCCTTAATGAATATTACAAGAAACTTTATTCTCAGAAATATGAAAATCTGAAGGAAACTGACCAATACTTGGAAGCACGTCACGTTCCAAGACTTAGACAGAATCAAGTAGAAATGTTGAATAGGCCAATATCAAGTTCTGAAACAGCATCAAACATACAAAATCTCCCTAAAAAGAAAAGCCCGGGACCAGATGGCTTCACGTCAAAATTCTACCAAACCTTTAAAGAGGAACTAGTACCTATATTACTCAACCTGTT
Source organism: Nycticebus coucang (assembly GCF_027406575.1). NCBI lineage: Eukaryota > Metazoa > Chordata > Mammalia > Primates > Lorisidae > Nycticebus > Nycticebus coucang. Next base: position 53,985,315 of record NC_069782.1, read on the forward strand.
CCAAAAGGTAGAAAAAGAAGGAAGACTACCCAACACTATGAAGTAAACATCAACGTGCTCCGCAAACCAGGAAAAGACCCAAGAAGAAAATTATAGAACAATATCACTAATGAATATAGATGCAAAAATATTCAACAAGATCCTAACAAACAGAATCCAGCAACACATCCAACAAATGACCAAGTCGGTTTTATCCCAGGATCTCAAGGCTGGTCCAATATCCGTAAATCTATAAGTATAATTCAGCACATAAACAAATTAAAAAACAAAGACCATATGATTCTCTCAATTGATGCAGAAAAAGCTTTTGACAATATCCAGCATCCCTTCCTATCAGAACATTTAAAAAAAATTGGTATAGAAGGGACATTTCTTTTTTTTTTTTTTTTTGGTAGAGACAGAGTCTCACTTTATGGCCCTCGGTAGAGTGCCGTGGCCTTACACAGCTCACAGCAACCTCCAACTCCTGGGCCTAAGCGATTCTCTTGCCTCAGCCTCCCGAGTAGCTGGGACTACAGGCGCCCGCCACAACGCCCGGCTATTTTTTGGTTGCAGTTTGGCCAGGGCCGGGTTTGAACCCGCCACCCTCGGTATATGGGGCCGGCACCCTACCGACTGAGCCACAGGCGCGGCCCAGAAGGGACATTTCTTAAACTGATAGAGGCCATCTACAGCAAACCCACAGCCAATATCGTATTGAATGGAGTTAAATTGAAATCATTTCCACTCAGATCAGGAACCAGACAAGGCTGCCCATTGTCTCCACTGCTCTTTAACACTGTAATGGAATGTTTAGCCATCGCAATTAGGGAAGAAAAGGCGATCAAGGGTATCCATATAGGGTCAGAAGAGACCAAACTTTTGCTCTTCACAGATGATATGATTGTATATCTGGTAAACACCAGGGATTCTACTACAAAACTCTTAGAAAATGATCGAGGAATACAGCAGAGTCTCAGGTTACAAAATCAACATTCATAAATCGGTAGCCTTTATATATACCAACAATAGTCAAGCTGAAAAAACAGTCAAGGACTCTATTCCATTCACAGTAGTGCCAAAGAAAATGAAATATTTGTGAGTTTATCTAACAAAGAAACGTGAAAGACCTCCATAAAGAAAACTATGAAACTCTAAGAAAAGAAATAGCTGAAAATGTTAACAAATGGAAAAACATACCATGCTCATGGCTGGGAAGAATCAACATTGTTAAAATGTCCATACTACCCAAAGCAATATACAATTTTAATGCAATCCCTATTAAAGCTCCACTGTCATACTTTAAAGATCTTGAAAAGATAATACTTCGTTTTATATGGAATCAGAAAAAAACTCAAAAAACCAAGACATTACTTAGAAATAAACACAAAGCAGGAGGAATCATGCTACCAAACCTCAGACTATACTATAAATCGATAGTGATCAAAACACCATGGTACTGTCACAAAAACAGAGAGGTAGATGTCTGGAACAGAATAGAGAACTAAGAGATGAATCCAGCTACTTACCATTATTTGATCTTTTTGACAAGCCAATTAAAAACATTCAGTGGGGAAAAGATTCCCTATTTAACAAATGGTGCTGGGTGAACTGGCTGGCAACCTGTAGAAGACTGAAACTGGACTCACACCTTTCACCATTAACTAAGATAGACTATCACTGGATTAAAGCTTTAAACTTAAGACATAAAACTATAAAAATACTAGAAGACAGTGCAGGGAAAACCCTTGAAGAAATCGGTCTGGTGAAGTATTTTATGAGGACGCCCTGGGCAATTTAAGCAGCTTCAAAATACACTACTGGGACCTGAACAAACTAAAAAGCTTCTGCACAGCCAACAACACAGTAAGTAAAGCAAGCAAACAGCCCTCAGAATGGGAGAAGATATTTGCAGGTTATGTCTGACAAAGGTTTAATAACCAGAATCCACAGAGAACTCAAAACGTATAAGCAAGAAAAGAACAAGTGAAAAAAAAAAAAAGAAAAGAACAAGTGATCCCATTGCAGGCTGGGCAAGGGACTTGAAGGGAAACTTCTCTGAAGAAGACAGGCGCACGGCCTTCAGACATATGAAAAAATGCTCATCATCTTTAATCATCAGAGAAATGCAAATCAAAACTACCTTGAGATACCGTCCAACTCCAGTAAAATTAGCCCATATCACAAAAATCCCAAGACCAGAGATGTTGGCGTGGATGTGGAGAAAAGGGAACACTTCTACACTGCTGGTGGGAATGCAAGTTAATACATCCCTTTTGGAAAGATGTCTGGAGAACACTTAGAGATCTAAAAATAGACCTGCCATTCAATCCTATAATTCCTCAACTAGGTATATACCCAGAAGACCAAAAATCTCATTATAACAAAGATATTTGTACCAGAATGTTTATTGCAGCCCAATTCATAATTGCTAAGTCATGGAAAAAGCCCACGTGCCCATCTATCCACAAATGGATTAATAAATTGTGGTATGTGTACACCATGAAATATTATGCAGCCTTAAAGATGGAGACTTTACCTCTTTCATGTTTACATGGATGGAGTTGGAACATATTCTTATTAGTAAAGTCTCTCAAGAATGGAAGAAAAAGTATCCAATGTACTTAGCCCTACTATGAAACTAATTTATGGCTTGCACATGAAAGCTATAACCCAGTTATAACCTAAGAATAAGGGGAAAGGAGGGGGGGAAGGGTGGAAGGGCAGAAGGAGGGTGATTGGTAGGATTACACCTGTGGTGCATCTTACAAGGATACATGTGAAACTAAGTAAATGTAGAATATAAATGTCTTAACACAATAAGAAAATGCCAGGAAGGCTATGTATGTTAACCAGTGTGATGAAAATGTGTCAAATGGTCTATAAAACCAGTGTATGGTGCCCCACGATCGCATTAATGTACACAGCTATAATAATAAAAAAAAAAAATTGGAAAACTAACTCATGGCAAGATACATCATGCCACCAGTTTATATAAAGTACATCTTCCCCCCCCCACCCCCATGGTCTTACTGTGGTCGCCCTTGGTAGAGTGGCATGCAGAGCACTTGGCGTCACAGCTCACAGCAACCTCTTGGGCTTAAGCGATTCTCTTGCCTCAGTCTCCCAAGTAGCTGGGACTACAGACACCCACTATAGTGCCCGGCTATTTTTTTTTTTTTTTTTTGGCTGTAGCTGTCACTGTTGTTTGGCAGGCCGAGGCTGGGTTGGAACCCTTTAGTTCCAGCGTATGTGGCTGGCACCCTCACCACTAGAGGTACAGGTGCCGAGCTGAGCCCACATAAAGTACATCTTAATAAACACTATTCATTAAGTATTATTACATTTTCTATTTTTTTTCTTTTGAGACAGAGTGTCCAGCTTTCTCCCTGGGTAGAGTGCCGTGGTGTCCAACTCATAGCAATCTCCAACTCTTGGGCTTAAGCGATTCTCTTGCCTCAGCCTCCCAAGTAGCTGGGACTACAGGCACTTGCCACCAATGCCCAGCTATTTTTTGGTTGTAGTTGTCATTGTTGTTTGGCAGGCCCGGGCTAGATTCGAACCTGCCAGCTCTGGTGTATGTGGCTGCTGCCCTAGCCGCTTGAGCTACAGGCACCGAGCCAAGTGTTATTACATTTTCACAATTACTAAAATATGTATTTGCAAAGGTTAATGTTACTCACAGGTCTTTCATTAGGGTCAATGAAAAATATTTTGATGATTATTTCAAATTCACCCCATCCTGTTTCAGTAATTTCATATGGAGGTTTAGTAACAACTAAAGAGAAAAAAAAAGTACATTACTGATTTAGTTTCCTATGATTTTTCAACTTTATATGACTCAAAAGACTGTACTGTACCTCTTAAAGGATTGCCGTAGCTTTCATGTAATTTAAACTGGATTTTCTTCACATACGCTGACATATCCTAAAATATAAGAAATTAATTAGTTCTACCATCTACATATGAAAACTAGGAAAGAAAAACACTGAAGAAATGTATGTAATTTTATAAAATACATTTCCCCTCAATTTTAATGGAATCTAATTTTCTAAAACATTAATTATACATGGGAAGTGATTTTAGTTTTGTTTTGTTTTTTGAGACAGAGCCTCAAGCTGTCACCCTGGGTAGAGTGCCGTGGCATCACAGCTCACAACAACCTCCAACTCCTGGGCTCAAGTGATTCTCTTGCCTCCGCCTCCCAAGTAGCTGGGACTACAGGCACCCGCCACAATGCCCTGCTATTTTTTGGTTGCAGTCGTCATTGTTGTTTGGTGGGCCCAGGCTGGATTCAAACCCGGCAGCTCAGGTGTACGTGGCTGGCGCCTTAGCTGCTTGAGCCACAGGCACTGAGCCTGATTTTCCTTTTTTTTTTTTTTTGTAGAGACAGAGTCTCACTTTATGGCCCTCGGTAGAGTGCCGTGGCCTCACACAGCTCACAGCAACCTCCAACTCCTGGGCTTAAGCGATTCTCTTGCCTCAGCCTCCCGAGTAGCTGGGACTACAGGCGCCCGCCGCAACGCCCGGCTATTTTTTGGTTGCAGTTTGGCCGGGGCTGGGTTTGAACCCGCCACCCTCGGTATATGGGGCCGGCGCCTTACCCATTGAGCCACAGGCGCCGCCCCTGATTTTCCTTTTTTTAAAAAAACAAAGGGCTTCGCACACATTGCTCATTGGTTAGGGCGCCAGCCACATGCACTGGGGCTGGTGGGTTTGAACCTGGCCCAGGACTGCTAAACGACGACAACAATAACAACAAAAAAATAGCCAGGTGTTTGGACAGGCGCCTATTGCCCCAACTACTGGGAGGATAAGGCAAGAGAATTGCTTAAGCCCAGGAGTTTGAGGTTGCTGTGAACGGTAACGCCATGGCACTCTACGAGGGTGACAGAGTGAGACTCTGTCTCAAAAAAACGACGAAAGGAAACTTATGCTGAATTCTTTTATAATTCATAGTATATTAACATGCATGTCCCTAATTCACTTGTTTTTTGGTTTTTTTTTTTTTTGGTAGAGACAGAGTTTCACTTTATGGCCCTCGGTAGAGCGCTGTGGCCTCACACAGCTCACAGCAACCTCCAACTCCTGGGCTTAAGCGATTCTCTTGCCTCAGCCTCCCGAGTAGCTGGGACTACAGGCGCCCGCCACAACGCCCGGCTATTTTTTGGTTGCAGTTTGGCCGGGGCCAGGTTTGAACCCGCCACCCTCGGTATATGGGGCCGGCACCTTACCGACTGAGCCATAGGCGCCGCCTGGGGTTTTTTGTTTTTTTTTGCAGTTTTGGCCAGAGCTGGCCTTGAACTCACCACCCCCGGTAAATGGGGCTGGCGCACTACTCCTTGAGCCATGAGTACCACCCAATTCACTTGTTTTGAAAAAAGTTCTGTTTTTATATACCTCTATAGACAATACTCTAATTTTTTTTTTTTTTTTTTTTTTTTGAGACAGAGTCTTACTATGTTTCCCTTGGTGGAGTGCCATAACGTTACAGCTCACAGCAACTTCAAACTCTTGGGCTTACGCGATTCTCTTGCCACAGCCTCCCAAGTAGCTGAGACTACAGGGGTCTGCCACACACTTGGCTATTTTTGTTGTTGTTGTAGTTGTTTTTGTTGTTTAGTAGGCCTGGGCAGGGTTCGAACCGACCAGCCCTGGTGTATGTGGCCAGCACCCTAACCACTGAACTATGGGCACTAAGCCATCAATTTTGATTTTTCCATACAAACGATATACTTCTAGTATTTTCTTTTACAATAATCTACTTTTATATTAAAGCTTCAGAATATAAAAAGCACGTTTCAGCTATCAGAGTCAAAGATGCCATTTATATTTCACATATTGAACAGCTACAGTATTGCTTCAATGGCACAAATATGCCTAACACACAAACACTATTAACATTTCATACTTTGATAAGAGAAAGAACTGCATGGTTTGAAAGGTACTTTAACTTGTGTGGTCATTAAAACTCAGTAAGTAATTCAAGTATGGTCATGTAAAGGTAGGCAATTAATCCAGTATCACTATAAAATCAAAGGCATGAAAATAAAGGCAGAAAACTGTTTCTCTACCTTTCATTTACATAGGTAGATGAGTACTGCACTGTAGAAAAACGTAACAATTCTTACATATGGTTTCCCTAGAACATAACGGAGTTTCAGAAACTACAAAAGACGTCAAGATCCATAGTTGGCTTCATCAAATGCTTTTTTAACCTGTTTCAATTCTTCATAGCAAGCACTTCTTTAACCCTAGCAAACTTCCTGGGGTCCTTTAGAATCAAAAAGACGGATCTTCAACTTGTACTTGACCTTGTCTTCCAACAGGCAATTCCCTTGTGAGTCATTTCTGTAATGAATTCTATGACAAAGTCTTCAAGAGTAACTACTGACTTAGTATAAGGATTCTGGTCATCTCCAGAGCCATACATCGTACATCTCAATTCTTTAGAAAAAGTCTCTTTTGGGCGGCACCTGTGGCTCAAGGAGAAGGGTACCAGCCCCATTTACTGGAGGTGGCAGGTTCAAACCCCGCCCCAGCAAAAAAAAAAAAACTGCAAAAAAAGAAAAAAGTCTCTTTTACCCTACCTTCTGCACTCCCTCCAATTTATTTTCTTCCTCAAAAGCAGGGTCTTCCTCCTCATCCACCATTCCACCAGCCCGCCAGCCTACTGTGCCCAGCAGGTCCCTCCCAGTGGGTTCACTACTTCCGCATCCTCACTTCTGGTGACACATTTTTTGTTTTGAAGTGTCTCTCTTTTTTTTTTTGTAGAGACAAGAGTTTCACTTTATCACCCTCGGTAGAGTGCCGTGGCGTCACACAACTCACAGCAACCTCCAACTCCTGGGCCTAGGTGATTCTCCTGCCTCAGCCTCCCGAGTAGCTGTGAAGTGTCTCATTTTGTTGCCCTCAGTAGACTGTCATGGCATCACAGCTCACAGCAACTTCAAACTCTTGGACATAAATGATTCTCTTGCCTCAGCCTCCCAAGTAGCTGGGACTACAGGTGCCCACCACTTTGCCTGGCTATTTTTAGAGACCAAGTCTTGTTCTGGCTCAGGCTGGTAATGTGAATTTTTTAAAAAAAGCATCCATACCAGTGTGGGTAGTGTGGGAAGAAAGGAAGGTAGGGCGCGGGAAGGAATTCTGTTCTATTGGTCATAAAGCTCCAGGTTCATCCCATTATGGATTTCATAGTCCCCTAGGGGTACATGGTCCTTAAAAATCGTGTACCACTTCTTAAGGAAAATCTTGTTCCAACAGATGCCAATTTTGGCTGCATCAGCTTAAGGTCCCCAATGGTGTCTTTGGTGTTGCATTTAATGCGGACCTTCTTCCCCACATGGTCGTTGCAAACAACCTCGATCATCCTGGCTGGAGCTCCAAACTTGAACCTCGAACCTGCAGATGCCACAACCTCCAGCCTCAAGCACACTGACGGAGGAGATTTTAGAAACCATGAGATTATTTTGCAGTCTCTCAGCATTTGAAAACCACCACAATGAGCTCTAGAGGCTGGAATATTCATGTCTGATAAGAATGTGTTGGCCAGAAGCTGCTTAGAGAAATTTTCTAGCACTCTGGGAGGCCGAGGCCAGGGGATTGCTTGACTCAGGAGTTCAAAACTAGCCTGACCAAGAGCAAAACCCTGTCTCTACATTGGAAGTCATGTCCAAGCTCTACTCCAGCCTTTCAGAGCAACACCTACTTCTGGTATTCTTACAAAAATACCCACACAAACCAAGGCAAATCTACAGTCCACTTCAAAGAAAAAGGCATATTCATTGAATTGTGCCTCAATTTTATTTTGAAGCACATTCATTAGTTTTAACACATAAAAGGGCTTCTGTTGCTGAAAGTCTATTTTTGGGCAAATCTACGGTCAACTTCATAGAATAAGACATACTCACTGAGTATAAAAATTCCTCAATTTTATTTCAAAGCACATTCATTAGTTCTAACACACAAAAGGGCTTTTGTTGCTAAAGGTCTATTTTTGAAAAGATAATTACACAAAAAGAAAACATGTTCACGTTCAATTCAAAATTCAACTCAAAAAGCATTCGCACTCAATAATAATGTTTATTATCTTATTTATTTGCTTTCAGGAATATTTTATGTGCTTAATATACATACATTTAATTTCTTTTTTCTTTCTTTTTTTTTTTTTTTTTTTGTAGAGACAGAGTCTTACTTTATGGCCCTCGGTAGAGTGCCGTGGCCTCACACAGCTCACGGCAACCTCCAACTCATGGGCTTAAGCGATTCTCTTGCCTCAGCCTCCCAAGTAGCTGGGACTACAGGCGCCCGCCACAACGCCCGGCTATTTTTTGGTTGCAGTTTGGCCGGGGCTGGGTTTGAACCTGCCACCCTCGGTATATGGGGCCAGCGCCCTACCAACTGAGCCACAGGCGCCGCCCCATACATTTAATTTCTTAAAAAACAAAAAACAAACAAAAAAAAATACCCCGGGATCATATGTAATGATGTCTTAACACCTTGCTTTTGTCACTATTATACTATATTAGGAGGACGTAAGCCCTTAAGAGGGGCAGGCACTTAATTTAGTCTTCTGGAGGTAGAGAAAATCATTTCTAAGAAAATGATGCTTGAACTAAGGCCTAAAGATCGACAGGAATAAAGTGAATGGGAAGGAATGAGTAGAGAGATTTAAGAGTGTTCTTTTGGAAAATTGATTTAGCACTGGGCAGAATGCAATACTAAATGATGAGGCACACACAAGCGATGCGGCTGCAGAGTAAGAAAGGGGAAGCAGGCTTTATCATGAGGGCAACAGGGAGTTACTAGAGGCTTAATAATAGCTTTATTGATATAATTCACATCCCATATAATTTACCTAAATGTACAATTTAATGGTTTTTAATATATTGACAAGAGTTCTACAACCATCACCACAATCAATTTTATTAGATTTTTATCAAACAAAAAGAAACCCTACGCCCATTAGCATTCACTTCCTATTCCCTCTCCCCCTACCCATTTGCAACCACTAATATATTTTCTATATGTGTGGATTTGCCTATTCTGGACATTTCTTTCTTTTTTTTGGACATTTTACGTAAAGGGAATCATATAATATGTGGCATTTTGTGTCTAGCTTCTTTCACTTAGCATAACACTTGTAAGTTCACCCATGTAGTAGTACATATCACTACTTTCTTTTCATTGCCTAAAAATGTTCAGTTATATAGATATACAACGTTTCATTTATTCATTCTTCAGTCAATAAGATATTTGGGTTATTTCCATTTTCTGGCTGCTATGAACATACAGGTTTTGGTGTGGACTTTGAAGGGTTTAAATAAAGCAATTTTTTTTAGGGTGGTGCCTGTGGTTCAGTGGGTAGGGCACTGGCCCCATATACCAAGGGTGGAGGGTGCGAACCTGGCCCCGGCAAACTGCAAGCAAAAAATAGCCAGGTGCTGTGGTAGGCGCCTGTAGTCCCAGCTACTCAGGAGGCTGAGGCAAGAGAATCACCTAAGCCCAAGAGCTGGAGTTTGCTATGAGCTGTGACGGACGCCATAGCACTCTACTGAGGGTGACAAAGTGAGACTGTCCCTTAAAAAAAAGCTATTTTTTATACAATAAACATTGTTAGATACCTGTGTACTTGCTATGTTCTAAGCACTGGAAATTCAGCAGCAAAAGACAATTATCAGCAACAGGTTACACAGCAGTACTTTCACATTCTCTGACAGTCTTGTTATCACATAAAGTGTTAGCTGCTATTCCTAAAACATCTGATTAAATACTACAGTAACTGAAGATGTAATGTTAGAAGGTGTTCTTGTAACTTGTTTATAGCACGATAGTCTGTTACCTTAATTTTAATTAGAAAATTTTTAGACAAGTGATTTCTACTAATAATTATGTGAAGATGACAGTTCTCACTTTATTTTTTCAAAATATTTTGGTAACAGTTCTACAATGGGCCACTTTTATAATCAGAAAGTTACAAGAGAATATTACGATTTATTTTCAAGCAAAACAAACTAGTTTCTAAAAAAGTTATAGAAGAAACAAGTGCCTACCTCATTTCTATACGGTTTTACATACACCGTCCACTGATGGGTGTGCCCATCTTCTTCTCTTTTCTTTCCAAAATAACGAGCAACATTACCATAAACTATTGGTTTAACAATAGTAACCCCCTGAAAGAAAAATAATTAAAAAAAAAAACAGTAAACATTGTATCGTTACCTAAATGAACAAAACAAGGGCTATGAAAATTTATTTGAAGGAATGGCAGTCTAACCATTGTAGACTCTAGCAGCGCTTCTCAACCTGTGGGTTGCGACCCCTTTGTAACAATGAAAATACATTGGCATTAGGAAGGCTGAGAACCACTGCTCTAGAGTTTGGTTATGACATTTCTCGAAAATCAATTTTAGACACTTTTTTTAATGTCTCCCAAAACATGGTACAGATATCAAATGCAGTTTGTGAGCAAGAGAGTAAATGCAAACATTTTATGTTTTATTACTTTATGTATTTAGTCAGTATTAGAAAAACTATAACTAGAAATTCAAACCTACAATTGCAAAAATATTAACATGCAGGAAGGGGCCTTTTAAAAATTGAACTGATTTAAATATAATTGCTACCATAATTACAGCTGGATTCAGATATGGCAAAAATGGCAAAGCGGCACTTGGATGACTAAAGCTTGGTAAACACTGGCCAATACCAGGTTTCCTACATGTGTGCTCAGTCCTGAGGTGTGCGCACACGTCTCTCATCACATCTGAAAGTGTAAAGGCAGGGAGTGTTGACAGACTTCCATGAAATAAAGACTGAAATCTGAAACCAACTATTCCATAGTAGTGATGTATCTGAAGGACAAAGAGCAAGAATACTACATGTGAAAAGTGCTGTGCCACTGTAACTGACCATAATTAATAAGAAATGAGGAAAAGTAGTGAACAAAATGGAAACATTTTACTGTGGCTGGATAATTAATTACTAAATCCAATACCTATAAACCTAACTAATGTAGTTCATAAGGCAAGCTAGTTTGTATGAGAACTTAATTATACAGTAAGCGCTACCGAGGCTTTTGTAGTCACCACAGACTGGGCTTCTGGTTCAAGGCCTGAGTGAGTACAGGGAAGCTAAGGCCTTGAGTGCCTAACAGATCCCATAGCTGGCGAGGGTGCTGCCAGGGACTTGCAATGCCACCAAGGATAAAATGGGTATCACTTTTCAAGATGTTCTTTCTGGATGAAATGTATCTAAATTTCAAAAAGATGCCTAGAAGAGCAAGTAAGAATCAGCAAGGAGAAATCAATCCCCAGTTTTGAAGCTTTACACTTCTGGTGAAGCATTTGAGGTCACAGGTTTAACTTTTAGTCACCAGACGTGAAACTTGGAACTTTAAGAATCCAACATGATTAAAAGGAAAGTGCTGTAATTTCTTCTCCAAAATCGAATGTTTTTTCTGAAGTAGTTTCCTGTCGGGCCAAAACTTTGCTCCAAAGCTTGGGGAAAATGTGTGTTTACAAAGCTTCTGTGTTTATGAGCTTTTATTTGGCTTCTCTTTCCCTTCTGTCAAATTTCGGTAGGTGTGGAAATTTTCAAAGAATTGCCACTTTACTTGTGATATAAAAACACTATGTATAATGGCTATATACATGGTACAATTAAAATTATGGGGTGGCACCTGTAGCTCAGTGGGTAGGGGACCAGCCACATACACTGTGGCTGGCTAGTTCCAACTGGCCCAGCCTGTTAAAATCAACAATGACAAACGCAAAAATAAATAAATAAATAAATAGCCGGGCATTGTGAAGGGCACCTGTGGTCCCAGCTACTGGGAGGCTGAGACAAGAGAATCGCTTAAGCCCAAGAGTTGGAGGTTGTTGTGTGCTGTGATGCCACCGCACCCTACCTAGGGTGACAGTGTGAGACTCAGTCTCAAAAAAAAAAAAATAATAATAAATAATAAAATAAAATTATGGGAAAATAACATAACATACAGACTAAGAATATACAAATTAACTAGTTTGGTACAAAAGTATGTGATTTCTTTTTAATAAAAAAACTTCCTGTTACTGTCTCAGCACCTGTGGCTCAAGCGGCTAAAGCGCCAGCCACATACACCTAAGCGGGCAGGTTCGAATCCAGCCCGGGACTGCCAAACAACAACGATGGCTGCAACCAAAAAATACACTGACGTTGTGGCAGGTGCCTATAGTCCCAGCTATTTGGGAGTCGGAGACAAGAATCGCTTGAGTCCAGGAGTTGGAGGTTGCTGTAAGCTGTGACGCCATGGCACTCTACCCAGGGCGACAGCTTGAGGCTCTGTCTCAGAAAAAAGAAAACAAACAAACAAAAAAAACCCTTCCTGTTACAAACGAAAATCACAAGGGGTAAAAATAGGTGCATCTATCTTAAAAATTAACGAGCCAGGAAAATCTGACAGTAATTATCGCAATATCAAACATTATGTTAGGCTCTGTGATAACTTTTTTTTTTAGAGTCTCACTTTGTCGGTAGAGTGCTGTACCGTCACAGCTCACAGCAATGTCGACCCTTTGGGCTCAAGCGATTCTCTTGCCTCAGCCTCCCAAGTAGCTGGGACTACAGGTGCCCGCCACAATGCCGGGCTGTTTTTGGAGACACGTTCTCGCTCTGGCTCAGGCTGGTCTCGATCCTGTAACCTCAGGCGATCCACCTGCCTCGGCCTCCTAGAAAGCTGGGATTACAGAGGTCCGCCACAACGCCCGGCCATTTTTTTTGTTGTTGCAGTTTGGCCGGGGCCGGGTTCGAACCCGCCACCCTCGGTATACGGGACCGGCGCCCTACCCACCGAACCATAGGCGCCGCCCTGATAACTCTTATTAAAAACACAAGCTCACGTTACTCAATGTTCCCTACGTGCCGGGCACTGGGCTGTGTTCTCCGCCCGTCTTGGTTGTAGCTTTGGGGCTTGGCGAACACCATTAACTCGAGCACAATTTCTGAACTTTCCCACGCTTCGGCGGCTCAGTGACCGCGCTCGCCCACTCCTCTCTGCCGCCATCATCCCCGGAACCAGCGGGGCGGCACGCCCGGGGGACCGAGGACTCCCGGGGCAGCTCGTGCGCCCCGCCCTCCTGGCCCTCGGCAGCCTCGCGCAGGTCCTCTCCGGCCACTGCCGCCCCACCGCGGATGGGAGCGTGGACGCGAGGCGGGACGCTGGCCTCAAGGAACGCTGAACTTTCCGCCCAATAGGTCTGACCTGCCCTCCGCTCTCCACGGTTCACACCGGCGGAGAAGGGGCGGAAGCAAAGAAAGCGGGCCCGCCCCGCCGCGCAGGGAGGAGCCCGGCCCGGGTGCCGCCCAGGAAGGGAGGCGCGGGCCGGGCACTGACCTTCACTCTCCCGCCGGAGTCAGGCCCAAATTCGGCCATTCTCTTGAACATATTGTCCCACGGAAGAAGCCGCCGCCGCCACGAAAAGAGACCGGGGCGGGCGGGGTAGCCGTTCCCCTCAGAGGCCCCACTCCTCCGGCGCGGGCCCAGGAGGAGGGTTTCCGGCCCAGGGAGGGCGAGGCGCCGAGGCTGCCGGCGTTCCGGAAGGACGTGCAGCCCGCGCGGCCGGAGCGCAGCGGCAAAGGGGCGTGGCAACGCAGTGCGCAGGCGCGACGGGCTGGCGGGAGGGCGCGCGCACCTTGCACACTGCGCACGCGCCAGTGCGCTGCTGAGCCGGCGGAGTAGTGGGACGGGAGTTAGATGGAGCTAAGACAGTGGTAAAAGGAAACAATCAGGCTTGGTTCCCCTACTCAGTGGTTAAGACGCCGGCTACAAATACCGGGGCTGGAACCCGGCCAGGGCCTGCTAAACAACGACAACAATAACATAAAAATAGCCGGGCGTTTGTGGGGGGCACCTGTAGTCCCAGTTACTTGGGAGGCTGAAGCAGGATGATCACTTGAGCCCAAGAGTCTGAGGTTGCTGTGACCTGTGACGATACGGCACTCTACTAAGGGCAACATAGACACTGCCTCCAAAAAAATAAAATTTTTTTTTTTGCTAAATGGAACTACTAAAAATTAGGATCAGTAGCGACTTTCTACTTCATATTTTTATATTCACCTCTGTGCTTTTAAGTATTAGGCTTATATTTTGCCTTCTTGATTTTGCCATTTCAGAATATTGTGTTCTCACTATGGAAGTTAAAGATTAAGCTCTATTTCTTTCTCCCCACGCCCATCACGGTACCCTTTTCCAAAGTCCATGCTTCCAAATTTAATTATATATATTTTGTTGTTAGATGAATTTCAGTATTTATGTTGTCATAAATACAATTATTTTCTTATACAAGATTTTGTTTTCCCTAGAGTTAATAGCTGTATGGTTCTTAAATCTATTCAATTTTCTGTCATCAATTCAACTCCTAAAGTTTCGATCTGATATTTATGTTTGCTCTGGAGACTTCAAATGCAGCTCGAATTTTGTCAATTCCACCCTTCTGAAGCGCTGGCCGAATCTCATCTGCATGGGTTGCTGTTTGTGCCTGTATATACATAGCTGTCCTGGGCTCTTCCTTTCAGCCGTCTTAGGCTTCAGTTATCTTCTACGTTTAACACTTATTGGTTTCTGATTTGTACAGAGTCTTACTTTGTCTCCCTGGGTAGAGTGCCATGGTGTAGCAACCTCCAACTCCAGGGTTTAGGCGATTCTCTTGCCTGAGCCTCCCGAGAAGCTGAAACCACAGTTTTTTCTGAATTTTATAATTTCCTCTCTCTTAGCTTATTCCCTCATGTTGCTGGATCACATCTCTAGGATCTTCCCAGGGATCTTGAGAAATGGGAACACACTAGGTCCTTCTTTTGAGATTTAGCGTGTCTGAAATTCCTTTCCTATTCACACACTTGGTTGATAGTTGGCTGAGTACTGAAGAGTACACACAATGTAATTTTCCTCTAAAATCTTGAAGGTATTAGTTTTCTAGATTCCATTGTTGGGATTGAGCAACCTAAGTCATTCTGATTCCATAGTCTGCAAAACTGAAAGTGTGTAAGATCATCTCTTTAACCCAGATTTTCTACAAATTCACAGTGACACACCTCGATGTGGATATTTTCACATTTGTGCTGGGTGCTTGATAGGTTCTTTCAGTGTGAAAACCCATATCCTCAACTTCCAGAAAGCTTTTACTGATTGTCTCCTTTCTTCTTTTTTCTTTTTCTTTCTTTCTTTCTTTTTTTTTGAGACAGAGTATCACTATGTTGCCCTGGGTAGAGTGCTGTGTCGTCACAGCTCACAGCAACCTCAAACTCTTGGGCTCAAGTGATCATCCTGCTTCAGCCTCCCAAGTAACTGGGACTACAGATGCCTGCCACAAACGCCTGGCTATTTTGTTGTTGTTGTTGTTGTTGTTGTTGTTGTTGTTGTTGTTGTAGTTGTTTAGCAGGTCCAGGCTGGGTTTTGTAGGATAATATTTAGGAATAAACATATCCTACGTCAAGCACACAAAGTAAATTCAGTGTGAGTTTAAAATGACTTGCTTTTCTTCCAGAGGCTTAAGAGTCCTGGACCCCCCTGGGTTACTCGCAGAGTTAGGCTTTTTTGGAGTTGTAAATTCCTTAGGCCTTTTCTCTGAAGCTGTACACCCCGTGAAGCCTGAGATCCAAGGGCATGCCGCTCTTCCTCAGAGATAAGGGCCAGAGGGTTGACATATGTTAACAACATATTGTCAGAGGTCTATAGGTGCTCTGCCCTGAGGGAAGGACACAGTCATTACTTCATACTGAGTAAACTGAGTGAATGCTTGAAGATGTTCAATTCCCCTGTGGCTACTTTCGTCTTTGTGACCTGCTCAGAAATTAGTCACTAGTTAGAAGAAGAGATTTACTACACAGGTGATTGCATTGATATGATAACAAAATATTTCCTTTCAAGTTAAATTTCAGATATGTAAAAAAGAAGATAAGATGATGATGAAACTAATAGATAATAGATTAAGTGTGTATGTAACAGGAAAGCTATAAAACCAAAACCTGGAATAAAGATTTTTGCTATATGCCATCCCACGGTATATAGTCTATTTCTTGACTTAATAATTACAGGAGTGAGTATACACCCATGGCAAAGCTGCTGTTCGTTTGTGTCTCTGGTCACACAACAGCTTTCAACCCAACAGCCCCAGTGTATGTGGCAGGTGCCCTAGCAGGTGAGCTACAGGTGCTGAGCCAGCAAAAAAATTTTTTTAATAGACAGAATCTCACTGTGTGCCCAGGCTACAGTGTAGTGGTATAACCATAGTTCACTGCAGCTTTTAACTCCTGGGCTCAAGCAAGCCTCCTGCCTCAGTCTCCTGAATAGCTGGAAGTACAGCTGTGCTCCACCCTGACTGCTGAATTTTAAAATTTTTTAGAGAAGAGTATTGTCCAGGGTGGTCCTGAACTCATGGCCTCAAGTGACCCTCCCACCTCAGCCTCCTCAGGTGCTGTAATTACAGGTGTGAGCCACTGTGCCCAACCCCATTTAGCAACTTTTTTTTTTCTACAGTTTTCGGCTGGGGCTGAGTTTGAACCCACCACCCTGAGTATATGGGTCTGGCGCCCTACTCACTGAGCCACAGGCGCGGCCTCCATTTAGCAACTTTTAAGAAAATATGTTTAAAATGATTTCTCTAAATGGAAGGGCAAGAAATATGCTCAGGGCTCAGTTAGAATTAGTGCCACAGGAAGACCTCACTTGTCACATGGATATTATCACTATGTGTTTCGACCAATATAGGAACTGAGTTTTTTTTTTTAAAAGATCAAACATTGATATTGATTATTATTGTGTTCCCAGAATTA
Organism: Nycticebus coucang; assembly: GCF_027406575.1. Lineage (NCBI taxonomy): Eukaryota > Metazoa > Chordata > Mammalia > Primates > Lorisidae > Nycticebus > Nycticebus coucang. The sequence continues at coordinate 54,002,106 of NC_069782.1, forward strand.
CAGTATGTTTGGTTTGGGAGCTTAATTATATTTTTAAAAAGTGGTATAGTTATCCCAGCTGTTCTGGAGCCTAAAGCAGGAGGATTGCTTAATCCCAGGAGTTTGAGGCTTCAGTGAACTATGATCATATTCCTGCCTAGGTAACACAGCAAGACACCATCTCTAAGAAACATAAAAATAACAAACACCAAAACAAAACCTCCAACAAACATTGCTTTTCCTCCGAGTCAAATTTTGCCAACTTCTGGCAGTTTCTTCAGTCAGCCTGTGTCATTGGGCTATCCTGGCACTTCCTGGACATGTTCCACTCCTGCTTCCCAGCTGCCACTCTTAAAGTCTCTCCCGCCAACCTTTCCCCATTCTTTGTACACCTCAGGGTATCCTCATATTCTTCATGAGTTTATTTACAGGTGAATGGTCCAGGCTTCTAGAAGCCTAAGGCTGCCTCCAATATGGTGGCTCCTGGTTCTTCCTTGGTTGGTCTTTGTGCTACATTTACATGGCAGAGACAGGGCTTGGAATCCCAGAAGCTGCTGTTCTGGAATCATGTGGCCTTGAAGAGTAAGAAAAATCTTAGAATGTTCAGCATAGCAAGAGTCAGCAAACGATTCAGTCAATCAACTGATATTTTCTGCATATGTACCATGTTCCAGTCACTGTTCTAGGGGTTCAGAATATAGAAATGAACCAGTCAAAGTTTTCTCCTCCTTCCTAACAGGACAGTGGCTCAGCCTGGCATGTCAGAGGAGTGACCATGATAAGGAGGGCATCCAGGAGTTAGTAGGAGGGCGCAGCCCCCAGGGGGTCTCGGAGCTGAGTGGAGGGCAGCTTATACAAGGTATGACAGTGCTGGGAAATTGATTATGTAAATGTACTAAAGATAGATTTTAAGAATATTAATTATAATGATGCTAAGTTTATCACTGTCAGAGAAGGGAGTTAAAATATGGAAAAGGAGGAAACTACAGTGAATCCTGTGGTGTGAGATTGGAATTGGAAGCGTTGGTGTAAACTCATGATTTTCAGTATAAGTAGATGTAGAGATCAATATAGTGTAAACACATGCATTTTCCAGCTCAGTTCTGGCCTGAGAACAGCCACACCTTACTGCCTAGATGCTGCTTTTAAAATACCGTTAGGTACTTTGAGAAATCAGGGTTCCTTGGAGAAATGGCGATTCCATTTCTGGAAGCAAGGAAGGAACAAAGTGAGCATTAGAGTATCTTGTGCCAGAGTGGGCGCCAGCCTGTGTGTGGGGCCGGGTACCGGTGGGAGCTGCCACCGCCCTAGGTGGGATTGCCCCAGTCTTACAAAACAGCATCAAAGACAGGGAAGGTGGCGCTGCAGTGCGAAGGTAATGGCCTTGAGATTCCAGACACTGTGAATGAGAGTAATGCGAAAACTCTGAGGGAATGGAATCAAGAATCAAGCGACTGTGATGAGGAAATGACTGCAGTGGACTAAGTGCCCTTACTTAAATAGAAAACAGATAATTTGAGACTTTCGAGTTACGCTCATTGATGTTACATACTTATTCAGATATCAGAGTTTGCTATTTAACGCATTCTCTTACTTTATGAGGGTCCCATTTGCAGTTTCGAAAATGGTGTTAGGATTTTTATTTAAAAATGAAGATTGCTTTTCATTTATATTAAACTGCTAAGTTATAAGTGATTCCCAAAAAGTATTTAATATGAATTTCGGGAGGGAAGCACGATGAGGACAAAAAATGTTTTAGTTTTTTTCCTCATGTGCATTTAGGATTATATAATCTGACATTTAGGGAAATGACAGTAACCTGTTTTTTGAAAGATTTCTGAGCAATGATGATAGCAAAATAGTCTTTCAGTAATTATGTGCACAGTGATTCTCCTCTTAAATATTAAGCCTATTTTCTCTTATTATAAAATGTGGACAAATTATGTACATTGGAATCTGTATACACTGATGGATTGTACATTGTTACTTCCTGGGCCAGAGTTAAATAATAAGAAAGTGAACAGTAATACTGTTACATTGATCTTCCTCACTTAATTTGTTGCTTTTTGACAAAGGGGATAAATAATTTCAGGTTAACTCCTTTTGATTGTATTTTATTTTCTGCTTTCTTATTGTGCAACGTGATGGGTTTTATTTGTGGAGACAGAACTAAAGATCAGAGAATCAATGAGTTTAATTGTGTAATTTTTTTCTTCCAAAACACAGGTTGACATTTGACTCAATATTTTGAGTATCATGAAAAACACAGTCATTGTAGAATTGTGTTCTTTGCAGAACTTGTTAAATTCAAGTATCCTTTAGCATCTTTCTTTAAAGGATGCGGTACAAGTGGGTTTTGAGAATTTTCAAGAAAACAATGATGTTGTATGAAGTTAACTAGATATAACTACATGTTGCTAACAGTTGACTTAAAATGTACTATTTTACTTTTGAAAATTAAAAATAAAATTTATTTCCATAGAATATCTTGTGCCAGAAAACAAGTGTTCAAAAACTAATGAGAATATGTCAAAATGACACAGAAGCCGGCTTGCAGGGGCTCACTGGCCAAATAAGGGACAGTGTGAACATCAAAACAAATGATACTTGGCCGGCTTGGTGGATCATACCTGTAATCCTAGCACTCTGAGAGGCCGGGGTGGGTGGATTGCTTGAGCTCACTGAGTTCAAGACCAGCCTGAGCAAAAGCGAGACCTCGTCTCTTAAAAATAGAGAAACTGAGGCAAGAGGATCACTTGAGCCCGAGTTGGAGGTTGCTGTGAGCTATGACACCACAGCACTCTACCCATGGTGGCAAAGTGAGACTCTGTCAAAAAAAAAAAAAGTCCTGAGCACATACAGACATAATAAATAAGTGTATAAATTGCAAATTCAGGGCAGCGCCCATAGCTCAGTGGGTAAGGCACCAGCCATATACACTGAGGCACGTGGGTTGGAACCCAGCCTCGGCCAGCTAAAACAACAATGACAACTGCAACAACAACAACAACAACAAAAATAGCCAGGCATTGTGACAGGCACCTGTAGTCCCAGCTACCTGGGAGGCTGAGGGAAGAGAATCACTTAAGCCCAAGAGTTGGAGGTTACTGTGAGCTCCGGCACTCTACCGAGGGCAACACCTGAGACTCTGTCTCAAAAAAAGGAAAAAGAAAACAGAAAATTCATTGAAAAAGTACTTCCCACCAAATGTTTGAGGGAGGAAATGGCTTAGCGACATCACCTTAATCAAATGATACAAGGAGATGTCATCAGTAGAGGGAAGAATCAAGACTGCACGCCCCCTGAAAGATGCGGGGAGAAGAGCATCACTGCTGTGGTGCACAAATTCTGCTAACGATGTGCAATTTACTCAATTAAGAGGATGCCAGAAAAAACCTTAGGGATATTCTAAAACATGACTGCTTTGTGATCTTCAGAAGGGTCAAGGTCATAAAAGTCAAGAAAAAACAACCAAGGAAATGATCCAGATTAAAGAGACTAAAAAAACATGAAAAGCAAATATAACACATGGCTCTGAATTAGATATTTTGTTATGAAAGACTTATCGGAACAACTGATGAAAAGGAGTGGGAGCTGATGATGATGTGATAGTAATGTCATCAGTGTTAATTTCTGGATTTGGATAAATTTTTTTTTTTGAGACAGAGTCTCAAGCTGTCACCCTGGGTAGAGTGCCGTGGTGTCACAGCTCACAGCAACCTCCAACTCTTGGGCTTAAGCGATTCTCTTGCCTCACCTTCCCAAGTAGCTGGGACTACAGGTGGCTGCCACAATGCCCAGGTATTTTTTGGTTGTAGTTGTCATGGTTGTTTGGCAGGCCCAGACTGGATTCGAACCTACTAGCTCCAGGATAAATAGCTGGTGCCCTCGCTGCTTGAGTACCAAGCCTGGATAATTGTTTTGAGGTTATGTAGGAAAAATTTTTTTCATTTACATAATTTATGCTTAATTAACAAGTAATTATTTCCATTTTACAAAAGGACAAAACAAAGATTAGGAAATTTAAGTCAATCATGAAAAAGGGAAATTTTTTTTGTAGGATTACACACTGAAATATTCAGGACTATGGGTACTCTCAAACAGTTCAGAAGAAAAAAAAGTTTGTACTGTACTTGACAATTTTTGAAAGACAGAAATTAGCTCAATGTTTTTAAAAAGTGGAAAGAAACTGTCTTTTTGGAAGGTATATTTTAGCGAGAAGAGACAATAAGACAACGTGCATATCAAATGGTTATAGGCTTGAGCCCTGAGATGCTCCCACATTCAGATATGAAAATAGAACAGAAAGACCTTCTGCAAGGACAGTGGAGCCGGGCGTGGTGGCTCATGCCTGTAATCTGGGCACTCTGGGAGGCCCAGCTCAGAAGTTCAAGACCAGCCTAAGCTAGAGCAAGACCTCATCTCTTAAAAAAAAAAAAAAAAGAAAGAAAGAAAGAAAAAACAGAGTGGGCGGCACCTGTGGCTCAGTGGGAAGGGCACCAGTCGCATATACCAAGGGTGGCGGGTTCAAACCTGACCCCAGCCAAACTGCAACAAAAAAAATAGCCGGGCATTGTGACAGGTGTTTGTACTCCCAGCTACCCAGGAGGCTGAGGCAAGGGAATCTCCTAAGCCCAGGAGTTGGAGGTTGCTGTGAGCTGTGTGATGCTACAGCACTCTACCATGGGCGACAAAGTGAAACTCTGTCTCCAGAAAAAAAAAAGAATAGCCAGACGTTTTGGCAGGCCTCTGTAGTCCCATTTGGGAGGGTGAGTCAAGAGGGTCATGTGAGCCCAAGAGTTTGAGGTGGCTGTGAGCCATGATGCCACAGTACTCTACTGAGGGTGACAAAGTGAGACTCTGTCTTAAAAAACAAAAAAAAGACAGACTGAGAAGCAGTGAGGATGTAAACGAGGAGAAGGCCAGAGAGGAAAGGTGGCTGGAAATAGGAAGTGGTTCCCTTTGTGAATGTTGCTGAATGAACAGAGATGGTTACTGGAGTTGGCACTAAGGAATCATGGGAGAAATCCTGGGGGAGCAATTTTAGTTGAATGAGGATAGAAGCCAGATTACAGAGAGTTGAAGAGAGAATGGCGGTGAAGACGTGGAGTTGGTGGGAGCAGACACCTTTTCCCAGAAGTCTTGCTGTAAAGAGAGCAGAGAGTGGAGCCATGGCTGGAGGGTTCTGTAGGGTCAATGGAGTATTCTTTGTAAGGGAGAGGTTACTCTATAGGATGACGAAGGTGACCGAGCAAAGAGGGAGAAACTTAGGATGCAGGAACCACTCAGCCTAAGTTGGAGTAGACTGGGATGGGCTAGAGACTGCATGTGGGACACTACCATGGGCTCAAGCACAGGCCCTTCATCCCGGAAATGAGGGGAAGGTGTCAGAGAGCTGATTGGTGACTTTGAAGGAAGGACTTTGTGTGAAGTTACTTTTGTTCTCTCTGTGAAACACGAGGCCAGGTTATCTGCTGAGAGCAGAGGGTGGTGGAGGATGAGGGGGCACAGGGGACTGTGGGATGTGTGTGTCGGGGTTTTTTAGGAGAGAAGAGTAAAACAGTGATTTTGGAGATCAGGGCCACCAACACAGAAGGAATGCAGAGACGTGACTGAGATGGAAGCCCCCCTTGAGGGCCCATTTGATATTTGTGGTTATGAAGTTAAAGTGAGACCCGTCAGCATGCTTGTAGATTTTTCTCCAGTAATATTCAGCTGGGGGAGGATATAGGCATATAGTAACAGAGCCAAATCATTGTTTTGAAATAAATATAGTTTTTCTTCAGAGACCCTAGATGGAGCTAAACAAACAAAAAAAAAGACAAAGTTTGCATTGCAAAACCTTTAATGATAATGTTTATATTTCTTACAGCATGTGTGATGTCACACCTGTGGTTAATTAGTAATTGTTTCAACACTTGCAAGCTCATCTGCCTCAGATTTACTCATAATGCATAAATCTTCAAGTTAATAAAATATAGGAATATAAATAAAATAAAATATAGGAATAGAAGTTTAGGAGGAAATATGCTTTATGAATTGGGAATTACTGTGTCATTTAAGAACTACGTTACTTCTTTGGTCGTAAATGAAGGTATTGGACATGGATTTGATGACCATGGTTTTAGAAAAAATTTTCACCAGCAGTAGTTCTATTTGTAAACTGAATAATGTTGTAGGCTTAACATTAAATAATAACTACACTAGTGAATGTTAAGCCTCTTAGAAGGAAAAACATATTTTTCTCCTGCTTCTGTAAAAAGGGGAAACAATGGGAGTGTGACATTTTAACTACAATTCCCTTAATATGAAAAGGAGACAAAATGAGCCAAAGAAGGAAAATTCTGTGGTTATACTCCACAACCCAGAATATACTGGGTGACATCTCCGTTTTGACAATTATTTCTCCAGGCCATCCTGGGAAGAAAGGTAAAATAAACAGTGAAAAGGTTATTATAAATCTACATTGCAATATACATACTCTAAACCTTTGGGGAAACAAACTCTTTTATCAATAGATAAAAAACAGGCTACCGGGCGGCGCCTGTGGCTCAGTCGGTAGGGCGCCGGCCCCATATAACGAGGGTGGTGGGTTCAAACCCGGCCCTGGCCAAACTGCAACCAAAAAATAGCCGGGCGTTGTGGCGCGCGCCTGTAGTCCCGGCTGCTCGGGAGGCTGAGGCAGGAGAATCGCTTAAGCCCAGGAGTTGGAGGTTGCTGTGAGCTGTGTGAGGCCATAAAGTGAGACTCTGTCTCTACAAAAAAAAATTAAAAAAAAAATAAAAAAACAGGCTACCGATAGACCCAGGTGTAGCCATTTATTCAATGAAAGTATCTAAAATACTTCACCTGAAATAGTTCACTCCTCCTCGGCACACTCAGCGGAGCATAGAGTGCTGCATGTAAGATTAAGTAGCATGCAACCCTCAGTAGCACCTGCAAAGGGCACTCAATATTTGCTTATTCTACACATAGCTTCAAGAATGGATCAAGTGTGAAGAATCATAAAAGCTCTAGAAATCTCTTAAATAAATTGAGGAGTAATAAAAGAGTAACATTCTGAATCAGTTACGGTAACTGTTTCTTCAAGGATTTTTAGCACAGTGGTTCTCCACCGTCCTAATGCCTAATGTATTTTCATTGTTACAAAGGGGTCGCGACCCACAGGTTGAGAACTGCTGATTTAGCATAAACCAAAAGATGCAATTTTCAGCTCTCAGTAGCATGTTTGTCTTTGAAAGTCTTCTGTCATGGCCAATATCAACAATAGAGTCATTTTCCCGTTTAACACTTAAAACATACCATGCTCTGATGCCTTGTGGGTCCCTGACAACTCTCTTAGCACAGTCTACCGCCTGAGTGATGTCATCCTGTAGCAAAGCTGAAAGAAAGATGGGAAGGAATGAAAACAAGTTTCCTAGAAATTGCATGTTAAGTTTAGTTTTGGCCAGCTTTGTTCTGTTAAGCCGAGGAAAGAATACTAAGAAATTATTTTCCAAGAGTCCATGTATCTGTGATTTGTCAGGGGAAACTTTGTCTTTATTCTGCCCCATTACACATGAAATGTAACATTCTGTTTTCTCATTTGCCAAAGTCATTGGGAGCTTTGGAATTATTAACTAATATGATGGAAGGTCCTCTTTGTACTAGACGCTGTAAAAAAAGATGCCTTGTAATTTTTTACTCAGCAGTACCACTATTGTAAATTTGTCCTTAACAAGTAAGATAAGGCACCCCGATAAGTCAAACTGAGATGGGGAACTGGCAGGCATTGCTTAACAGAGTGAAAAGCTCCTAACCACCCTGATCAAAAACCAGATGCGTGACCATACATGGGAAAACCAGCTGGAACTGAGGTCGCAAGGAAACGGGTCACTTCTTGCCCTTGCAGCTCATTATGCTTTAATGCTAAGACCTTAGTGTGCTAAACAAACTCCCACCCATATCGGAACAGTTCCCAGAGGGACCTTATAAACAAAGTGAGGATAGGGGAGCTTCCCATTCTAAGAAAGCTTCACCCTTTTCCAAAAATTAATATGAATATTCTTCCTCTGCTTAGCTTATGATTAAGCCATTGTTTAAATAAAGGTATCCAAAAACCCACAAGGGCTGTTCTCCCTGCAGAAGAACTAGCCTGGGCTCTAGCTGTGGAGGACCATTTACCACATTCCCTAAATAAAATTTGCTTTCGCTTTACACTGCAGGCAGCTCCTTCATTCTCTCTCACTGGAAGCCAAGGACCCACTTGAGCTCCAGGTGATTCCAGCTGTGAGAATTACTTTCCTGTGTCACAAAGAAGCATGTGCAAGGCTGTTCCTAGCTGCTGGGGAGGCTGGCTCCAGCAGGAAGCTCTTCAGGAAGCTCAGGTGGGAGTTTGAAGTTACTGTGCTGAGTGAGTCATCTGCACTCCAGCCCGAGAGACAGAGACCCCGTCCCCAAAAAACTAAAAAATAAAAAAGCTGTTTGTCTCAATTTATAAAAGGTAACAATGGAAAACCCTAAGTGCTTAAAAATAAGACTTGGATCAATAAATTATAGATATTCATATATTAGAATTCTGTCCATTCTTCGAAAATGGCAATACAGATTTTAATTGCTGACATGGAAATAATTTTGTGTGATAAGCAAATTGTAAAGCAACACATATAATGCAATTTAATTTTGTAAAATATCATATTGCTTATATGATTTTTATGTGCCTGATATGTGGTATAATTTTCTTTTCTTTTGATGTAGAGTCTTACTCTGTCACCCTGGGTAGAGCACTGTGGCATCATCATAGTTCACAGCAACCTCAAACTCTTGGGCTCAATTGATCCTCCTGCCTCAGCCTCCTGAGTAGCTGGGAATATAGGCACCTGCCACATTGCCTAGCTAATTTTTCTGTTTTTAGAGATGGGGTCTCTTTGTTGCTCAGGCTGATCTCAACCTCCTGAGCTTAAGCAATCCACCTACCTTGGCCTCCCAGAGTGTTAGAATTATAGGCACGAGCCACCATGCCCTGCCAATTTAACTTACATATGCATGATTGATGTACCTTCTGGAAGAATATATACCAAAATTTACCAATGCTTATAAATCTCTGGGTAATACAATTCTGGGTACTATTTTTTCTGATTTGCATTTTCTAATTTTTATTTAATGACCACAGATTATTATATAGTATAATTATTTGATTATACTATATTATATGATTGTTATATAGTATAAAATATTATAAAACTTAACTGATCTTTTTTTTTTTTTTTTTTTGGTTTTTGGTCGGGGCTAGGTTTGAACCTGCCACCTCCAGCATATGGGACTGGCGCCCTACTCCTTGAGCCACAGGCACCGCCCAGTTAACTGATCTTTTAAAAGAATATTCTTAGATTAATCTTTTCTAATGGAAATTTTAATATTTAAATATTTAACAACATCAAGTTTGTAATGTTCATGCAATATTCTTGGCACTAAGGATTCTAAATGTTATTTCTATTTTTATATGAGTTCAATAGAATATTTGTTTCACCTCAAATAAACAAATCCATAAGTTAATTGTTAGTAGTGACAATGATTATATAGGAACTATACTTTTTGGAGATTCAAACTAAAGGATTTAAAAATGAAATGTCATAGGGGGTGGCGCCTGTTGCTCAGTGAGTAGGGTGCTGGCCCCATATACTGAAAGTGGCGGGTTCAAACCCGGCCCCAGCCAAACTGCAATAAAAAATACCCAGGCATTGTGGTCACAACTAGTCGGGAGGCTGAGGCAAGAGAATCGCCTAAGCCCAGGAGTTGTAGGTTGCTGTGAGTCATGATGCCACAGCACTCTACTCAGGGCAACAAAGTCGGACTCTCTCTAAAAAAAAAAAAAAAGAAAAAAGAAATGAAATGTCATAATGTTTCTAATCCACTTAAAAATCTCTCAGGAAAAGAAATATGTAGAAGAAGCAACTATGGCAACATGTTAACAAATGTAAAATGTGTGTAATGAGGGCCAGGAGCGGTGGCTCACGTCCATAATCCCAGCACTGTGGGAAGCCGAGGCAGGTGGATTTTTTGAGCTCAAGAGTTCAAAACTAGCCTGAGCAAAAGCAAGACCCGTCTCTACTAAAATAGGAAAAACTACCCAGGCATTGTGGTGGGCACCTGTAGTTCCAGCTACTAGGGAGGCTCAGGCAAGAGGATTGCTTGAGCCCAAGAGTTTGAGGTTGCTGTAAGCTGTGACACCATGGCACTCTGGTCTGGGGCAACAAAGTAAGAATCTGTCTCAAAAAACCCCAAATGTATGAAGGACATATGGCTCACCTCTCTAACTTTCTATATATTGAGAACATTTCATAATAAAAAGTTAAACAATGGAAAAAGGACTACACAACGAACATACCCCTAAATCTTCCCAAAGTGAGGGGGAGGAACGGCATTATTCTGGACAAAGCATCAGCACGGCTATTTACAATAAATTAATAGGTCATTCCAGAAACATTTATATATTCAAAAAAATTAATCTTTTATGATAGCAGCTCTTTGGTTTCTTACTGAGGGAATTATAACTGCATGCTTCTAGAAGTTGAGATGGGGTTTTTCTGGGTTCCTGATGAACCCTTCAAGGTCTTTTTTATTTACACTGAATCTGTATTCTTGTAGGTGTAACCAATTAGGTCCTGGGCCCTCTCCTGGATGCTGTCTTATCTTACCATTGCAGGATATGCCACAGGCATTGACCGCTCCCGGGGTTCTTTCATCGTTGCACCAGTAGCGGCTGTTGATCTGGAAGATCCCATAGTCAGTGCTCCGGTCTTCTGCATTGTAGTTGGTCGCTAGTGTGTTGTAGCTGCTCTCCCATTTGGCTAGACACACCCCTGAAAAGAACACATTTGTAGTAATAAACAGGGACAGTCTGCAGAGACCCAAATCAGTTCTATTTAGCTAATTCTATTTTACTGACTTCCTTATAAGTATGAAGATGTATTTAACTTTTAAATTTCTTAACACTTTATTGTTAGAGTCCACAGAGAAACCTTTTGCGATGTAAATCATTTTTTTAAACAAACAACAAAAGCTCCTTTAATATTTTTATATTAAAATAGCTTTTTCTTCCATTGCTTTTACCCTTCCTTCAGACAATATTCAGCCTAGAATAGAAAAATGAACAGAGCTATTGACTAGGTCTTATAAATTCATAACAGATAAGTAAACTGATGGAAAAATGAATTTTTATCAGAAAAAAATAAGGATTTTCCCAGAGAGAGAATTTTCTTGCCAATACCTAAAGGTGAATTTGATCTCAAGTTAGAATCTTAAAAATGAGAGTTACAGAATAGGAAAAACTATTCTGTGATTTCATCCATTTGTTTATTCACTCAAAAATATTGAGGGGAAATGTTTAAACATCAGTCTGAAAGTCTGTACAATGATCATATCAACAAATATGGACCAAACTATAAAGTAACTTTTCCTAATAGTCCATCTCAAACTGTGTGAAAGAACATGAAAAACTGTTGTTCCACAGAAGTAGAACAAAACAAAAAGCTCATGTGAGCCTCGGGAAGGAAGGAAGTCTCTTGTACAAATAGGGACCGAGGGGCAATTAGCTCCCACTGCCCTTGTATGGGGAATTCAAAATAATGTCTAAAACCTTTACTGATAAAAATGCCACGTTGTGGAAGGGGAATTAAAAAGAAAAGAAAAGAAAAATACTGCATCACTCTAGGCTCTCAGAGCACAAGTTTTTTTTTTTTTTGCAGTTTTTGGCCGGGGCTGGGTTCGAACCCACCACTTTCACACCTCCGGCATATGGAGCTGGTGCCCTACTCCTTTGAGCCACAGACACCGCCTTCAGAGCACAAGTTTTAAATGAGAAAATACTAGAGTTAAGGCAGAGTTCCAGCAGGTCCTCAAGTTCGTCCTTCAGGCAGCCCGTGTGCACTCAGGGTCTGAGGCTGTGGACAGACTTAAGGGCTCTAGAAAGGCACAGCAGGTCCTGTTTTACTTAGAATAGTGTACGATTTTCCCTTGCCATGTCCTCATTCCTTCATCGACACTGATGTTTTTGATCACTCTAAGTATACTAACCCACAAAGAAAATCTCAGAGCCCTTCCTCGTGTTCCTTCCCTCGCACTGTCTCCACACTGGGCTAACTCCAAGGTAGGAAGCACAGCAGACTTACAGTTTGCCAGGCTGTTGCCCCTGTAGCCATCCATTCCCATTCGTTTCAGGGTTCTGGCAAGCTCACACCTTTCAAAGACCTTGCCCTGGGCCGGGACAGAGAGAAGGACAAGGCCCAGAAGAAGGAGAGTCTTCATGTTGGCTGGACAGCTGGACAGTCAGGCTGAGCAGGGCAGCGGCTGCCCCAGTATTTAACAGCTTTGAACTTCCTTCTTCTCCTCGCCGTATGGGGGCTCCCTCTTTGAGTTGTGTGCAAAGCAGGAACTGTTTATTGATTCACTGAAAGGGCATCTATCTGTAGACTTGCTGATTTCCTAAGAATTAACCTATGGGAGAATTATGAAATGACGTTGTTTAAGGACCTGGCTCAGGAAGAAGTGGGGAGAGAGCACTGCTCCTAAGACAGGAACTTTCTTCTATTTTCTTATGAAGTTGAGCAACTATAAAGAAAGAAAAGACAATGATTATTTTTATTTATTTATTTGTTTTTTTAGAGACAGAGTCTCACTTTGTCACCCTTGGTAGGGTGCGGTGGCATCACAGCTCACAGCAACCTCCAGCTCTTGGGCTTAGGCGATTCTCTTGCCTCAGCCTCCCGAGCAGCTGGGACCACAAGTGTCCACCACAACGTCCAGCTATTTTTTTTTGTTGCAGTTTGGTGGGGACTGGGCTTGAACTCACCACCCTCGGTATATGGGGCCCGCTCCTTAGTCACTAAGCCACAGGCGCCGCCCAGGACAATGATTATTTTGTCAGCTTAAAGTGGGCTGTGGCTTTGACTAACATTAATTTTCCTGAAATCCTTCTGTGTGAATTCACTCTGTTGTATTTATCTTTTTCACTTAAAATTATCTTATAGAGGGTGGTGCCTGTGGCTCAGTGAGTAGGGCGCCGGCCCCATGTACTGAGGGTGGTGGGTTCGAACCGGGCCTCAGCCAAACTGCAACCAAAAAATAGCCGGGCGCTGTGGCGGGCGCCTGAAGTCCCAGCTGCTTGGGAGGCTGAGGCAAAAGAATCGCTTAAGCCCAAGAGTTTGAGGTTGCTGTGGGCTGTGTGAAGTCATGGCATTCTACCGAGGGCGGTAAAGTGAGACTCTGTCTCTACAAAAAAAAAAAAAAATTATCTTATAGACACGTGCCTGTTGTCTTAAAGAGTACTCAGCACGACCCCATGTTGCTCAGCCAGTGTTTTGTTCTAGACTTTTTTTTTTTTTTACAATTTTTGGCTGGAGCTGGGTTTGAACCCTCCACCTTTAGCATATGGGGCCAGCGCCCTATTCCGTTGAGGCACAGGCACCGCCCTCTGTTCTAGACTTTTAAAAAATTACTATTGTAATTTTTTAAAGAAATTACAAGAATTACAATAGTCAATGTTTTACTACTCTAAGTAAGGCTCATGTTAACAACTTTTCTAACTTGCTCTCCACGCCTTGCCTCCTATTTCCGTTAGAACATGAGGTCTAAAACATGACTTTTAAAATCCTCTCCCCAATCACATTTATCCAACTGAAATAATCATCTCAGGAGACTGTGCACATTGTAAAAAACAACACTACGAGGACCCACAAGAACTATGCTTTGGGATGTGCCTGTGAAGACAAATTCTGCACCACACAGAATGTCACCCGTCACTTTGTAGCTCCTCTCATTTTTTATCAATGGCAGTCTTTTTCTGCTTGGCCTCTAGAGGTCACCAGCTTTGACTCCAAATGACTGGCTGGAAACCCGTCCTAAACTCAAGTTAACTCCATAGGCCTGGTAGTGAAGAGAAATAGGAAAATGGAGTTGGTTGGGCTAACGTTGGAGTAGTTAAAATTAAAAGTAGGACACCCCCCACCAAAACATTCTTTTTCCTTACATACGGCCATGAAGATGTATATCTTAAGGAATTGAGCAAACAATCCTAGTGAGAACAGCACAAGGAGGAAAAGATAGTGTTGCACTATTACAGTAAAGATGACTTTGATGTTGCTGTAGATTAAGTTTTGGATTAAGTTGTAATTCTCGAGATGCCTTTTCTTGGTAACTTTCCATAAAAATGCCTGCATTTGTAAGGAAGGCAGAACAGTCTTAAAGAGGCTACTCTTGCTACCTAGGGGGACAAAGTGAGACTCTGTCTCAAAAAAAGAAAAAGTTACTTTAATGTCCTGGGTTTCTCTAATAGTCGACATTATGATAACCAAATAAGTTTTTTTTGAGACAGAGTTCACTCTGTGCTAGAGTACTGTGGCATCACAGCTCACAGCAACCTCAAACTCTTGGGCAGAAGTGATTCTCTTGCCTCAGCCTCCTGAGTAGCTGGGACTACAGGCGTCTGCCACAAGGCTTGGCTATTTTTTTTTTTTTTTCCTGTTTTTAGGAGACCTGGGGTTTCTCTCTTGCTCAGGCTGGTCTAGGATTCATGAGTTCAGGCAATCCTTCCACTTCACCTTCCTAGAAGGCTAGGATTATAGGTGTGAGCCACCTTTCATAGCCAAATAAGCTTTCTTTTTTTTTAAAGGTTAGTTTTGTTGAAAAAGATAATTCTATCTAATTTATGGGTTTTTAAAACTTTTTTTTATTTTTATTTTTTTATTTTTTTGGCCGGGGCTGGGTTTGAACCCGCCACCTCCGGCATATGGGACCGGCGCCCTACCCGCTGAGCCACAGGTGCCGCCCAAAAAGATTTCTTTTTTTTTTTTTTTTTTGTAGAGACAGAGTCTCACTGTACCGCCCTCGGGTAGAGTGCCGTGGCGTCACACTGCTCACAGCAACCTCTAACTCCTGGGCTTCGGCGATTCTCTTGCCTCAGCCTCCCGAGTAGCTGGGACCACAGGCGCCCGCCACAACGCCCGGCTATTATTTTGTTGCAGTTTGGCCGTTTAAAACTTTTTTAAGTCTCAGAGCCCATAGCTCAGTGGTTAGGGCACTTGCCACACACACCAGGGCTGGTGGGTTCAAAGTGGCCTGGGTCCAGCTAAACCACAACGACAAGAGTTTGAGAGGTTGCTGTGAGCTGTGACGCCACTGCACCCTACCGAGGGCAACATAGTGAGACTCTGTCTAAAGAAAAAAAATTTTTTAATTAAACAAGGAAAGGATTATTAGAACTAAACAGATGTAAAAGTTAAAAGTAAAGATTGTACGAGGTATATATTAACCAGTGTGATGTAAACACTCCTAATTGTATATGAAATCAGCACATTGTACCCCATAAATGCATTAATATATACATGGTCTATGTGTTTATGATTTAATAAAAAAGTAAAGATTGTAAAGGACTTATAAAAATTAACTTAAAGTAAAATCAATAAAGTTAGGTGGATTTGTTATAAAATTGTATTGAAATTGGCTTTATCGTTAATACACTAATGCAACGAAATCATTTGAACAAGATTTTCATATGATGTTAACAGAAATAACAGAAGATTTTGGTACACCTTTTTGTGTAATATTTCAGTGGTCTATATGAGGTCTTAAGATGGGGAAACTGAGTCTCATCCATACTCCATCTGTCCATATTAGGTGTTGTGATTGGTTGGCAAACTGAGTCTTTTCTTTATCATAAAATAAATTTTTGCCTTTTAAAATCTTTTAGTTATCCGTTTGGCTAAGTGAATGGCTTTATAGCAAACTGCTCCTCTCTTATGAAAAACATTTTTAATAAGAAAGGTTAAACAGAAAGTAACATAATATTGAATAAGTAAAGCTCTTTTGTGGTAAACTTTTGTTCTGAAATAGAACGATTGGTTATTTAAGAAAACGGAAAATAAGGATAAAACAGAAGGTTTTTAACAGGTTTGTCTTATCTGTGCAGCTTTGAATAGATGTCGTAAGAGAAAATATATGAAGAAATTTACATGTGATCTAGTTGGCTATAATTTATAAAATTTGGTTAAAACAACCAAGTTTTCCTGAAATATTAATCCACTCTTAGTGAAATTACATGATATGTTTCTCTTTAATTTAAAAATCACACTTTAGAAGGTTTTTTTTTTGTTGTTAACCTTTTCAGTAACTGGACTGAAAGAAGCACAGATCTTATGCCTCATCTAGATAATCCTTTTGTTGCCTTTAGTAGGCTTTTGGCTAACTAGAAAAAAGTAAATGTTAAAAGCATTAGGGTTGGGCGGTGCTCATAGCTCAGTGGTTAGGGCGTGGGCCACATACACCCAGGATGGCGGGTTCAAACCCGTCCCGGGCCAGCTAACCAACAATGACAACTACAACAACAACAACAACAAAAATAGATGGGCATTGTGGCGGGTGCCTGTACTGCCAGCACTTGGAAGGCTGAGGCAAGAGAATCGCTTAAACCCAAGAGTTTGAGGTTGCAGTGAGCTGTGATGCCACGGCACTCTACCAAAGGTGTCATAATGGTTGTCTCTCTAACCATGGCTGTTCTAGGACCTTTGTCTTTCTAGACAATTATTTTATTTTGATTCACCTCAGAAAGTGTTTTTTTAACTGGCTAGGTCCAACGTTTGTCCTTCAAGGAAAGTAATGGAAAGGCTGACAGATTCTCTTGAACACAAATTTCTGATAGCTTTGGAGATTATATACCATTGTAATAAAAGCAAACTCCCAGGACTTTATTAGAAATCTGACATACCCATGAGTATTGCTAACTTAACCTCACACAGAACAGAAATTAATTACATGGGACTGAGCTAATTTTTATGATTTAACCTCACACAGAACAGAAATTAATTACATGGGACTGAGCTAATTTTTATGACTCTCTGTTGCAGACATTGATGATCCTTTCTGTGTTGTTTCCCAGAAGTTAAGAAAATCCTTTTCCATCTTTTGAGCTGATTATACCTTACAACAAAGGTATGTATTTGTAAGCAAAATTTGAAATATTTATTTTTTTCTATTTGATTTCCCCAGAATTTGAAAATTTAAAAAAAATTGAAATTTGAAAACCATTTGTAAATATTCTTAATTTATGGTGATATAGTAATAAGTTCAATAAGAATCTATTTTCTTCCAGGGAAGACATTGGTTATTTTACCAAGGGGGAAGACACAGGGGAAGACATTGGTTATTTTACCAAGGCTTTGAATGGAATGACATATTTTCAGAGGTGTCCAGCCTGCATTAAAAAATTAAGGTTGACCCTTAAAAGGCCAATAAAATGCCCATTGGAAAAACTAATTAAATATCTTATCAATAACATTTTCTTGAACCACAGGTGCCACCCACATCAATAACATTTTCTGATCTGTGGTGAGTAAAGAATGTTACTTGCTGACAGGTTTAGGAAACCCAGATCACTTTGGGACCTCAAGAAAAGAAGAATTTACTCAATGCATACAGGTATCTAATGACACAGATGAAACCTTGGCTTAGGAGAGGCTTTTGAGTCTTTATAAAAGGTTCCAGCAGGGTGGTGCCTGTGG
Source organism: Nycticebus coucang (assembly GCF_027406575.1). Classification (NCBI taxonomy): domain Eukaryota; kingdom Metazoa; phylum Chordata; class Mammalia; order Primates; family Lorisidae; genus Nycticebus; species Nycticebus coucang. Next base: position 54,019,616 of record NC_069782.1, read on the forward strand.
CTCAAAGGGGTGGGGCGCTGGCCCCATATGCCAGAGGTGGTGGGTTCAAATCCAGCCCCAGCCAAAAACTGCAAAAAAAAAAAGTTCCAGCAAAGCCAATTTTAAAAGAAAGAAAAGCCTAGATGGCTAGTAATTATTCTTCCTGTACTTTATGCAAACCATCATACCAGCATACTGAGAGTATAATTTATTTTAACAAGTAAATTACTCATACTGTGATTTATCTTGAATAAAATGGAAAACTAGACAGAAAAATATGATTCAAAAATGAAAAACTATGATCCACCAGTCTTAGATTCTAGCCTTGTCTGCAATGCCAGCTCAGGAATGAGACATAGTTGTTTAACTAAACTGATCTGTTTACAGGACTAAGAGACCAGACAAAAGATACATAATTATATATAGTAGTCAGGTTTGCTCCAACTGTTTTTTTTCCTGCTTCTTAGTTCTAAGATAAATTTGAGGTTTTTCTTTTTTGAGATAGAGTTTTACTTTATCACCCCATGGCATCATAGCTCACAGCAACCTCAAACTCTCGGGCTTAAGCTATTCTCTTGCCTCAGCTGCCCAAGAACCTGGGACTACAGGTGCCCACCACCACGCCTGGCTAATTTTTTTTCTTTTTTTGGAAGTAGTTGTCGTTGTTTGGCGGACCCAGACTGGATTGGAACCTGTCAGCTCTGGTGTATGTGGCTGGTGCCCTAGGTGCTGAGCTACAGGAGCTGAGCCAACATTAAATTTTAATATGTAAATCTTTTCATTTCAAAGTGGGTACTGAAAGAAATTAGAAATATTGACCCCAAAATACATTTCTTTGACATATTTTGAGATGGCTGCCAAGAGGTAACAGTATGAAAACTTGCTAGGTATATTAGTCCCAATCTAAATTATATGCCAAAAGAGACGTGATTAGAAATTATCTCCAGCTCTAACACTGATGGGGAAAAGACTGCAAAAGCCTTAGGGCTCAATAAAGATCACTCAATTTAGGTGGCACCTGTGGCTCAAAGGAGTAGTGTGCCGGCCCCATGTGCTGGAGGTGACAGGTTCAAACACAGCGGGGGCCAAAAACTGCAAAAAAAAAAAAAAAAAAATCACTCAATTTGCTACCTAGGTGCTGTGCTTCTAGATAACCAGGCAGTGCTGGGTTTAACGTTGGCTGCCCTGGAGGGAATCTGTGCAGGTCTGTCAGGAGAAATTGAAACCTGAATAGAAAAATTTCCCAACAAGCAGTGTGGCTACAACAGGGCCCCACAAGTAGCCCCACACCCAATTAATTTTCAGGACTATTCGCTTAGATTGCCTGGAACTTCAGACTGCTTCTATAGGGGCTCTTAAACTTAAGCTGACTTAAGAACTGTGTGAAGGCTGTAAATAAAAATAATAATGTTCTTGTCATGTAAACCTTGGACTTGAACCCAGCCCTTAGGGATATCTGCAGCTGACTGCCAAACAGTCTCCTTCTCTTACCCTGCGCACAACCCCTACTTGAGCCCTGTCAGCCTGAGGAGGCCAGACTGGCCATCGCCCCTTTTTCCTCCTCATTTGCCCACACCTCAGGATTGAGGTTAGGTAAAAACCCAGAGGGGAGTTGAAACCACCCTTACGAACCCTGATGAAGGGGTGCAAGGTAAGAACTCTGTAAAGGAGCAGGCTTAGCTAAAATAACAGTAGGAATCCATCACTGTCTCTTCACTTAACTTGATAATCATCTTTCTTGCCTCTGCTCACTTCTTTACCCTGGAGTAGTTTTTGAGATAGCTTCCTAACAGATCCACTAAGACCAAGGAACTCATTCAACTGGCCTTGACCCCTCCACCCAAGATGGCCCTTCCTCCTTTTATAAGGCCTCAAGGAGATGACCCTTGACCTCTGTCATGGCACACCCGGCCACCTCCTGAGCTACACTGTGCCACACTATGAATCGCTTAAAAAGAGCCCTTGGCCAGGTGCGGTGGCTCACGCCTGTAATCCTAGTACACTGGGAGGTCTAGGTGGGTGGATTGCCTGAGCTCAGGAGCTCAAGACCAGCCTGAGCCAGAGAGAGACCCCGTCTCTGAAAGCTGGGCATTGTGGTGGTCACCTGCAGTCCCAGCTACTTGGGAAGCTGAGGCAAAAGGATCACTTGAGCCCAAGAGTGTGAGGCTGCTGTGAGCTCTACTGAGGGTGACAAAATGAGACTCTGTCTCTAAAACAAACAACAACAAAAACCCAGGCCCCTTGCCCTGCCTCATGAAATCTGCATAGGTTCCAGCCGTTGACCAGATTCTCCTCAGGGCTTAGAGGGAAGGACTGGAGGAGCAGCTAAACGGAGAGTGGACTGGCCCCAGGACGTCCTGCTCACCATTCCTTTAGCTGTCAAGTTGGCTGGATTACATCGTCCCTGCATCACACCTCATCACCCTGAGAAAACCAACAACCCGAGCCTGACCTGTGGTTGGCAGAGCGGTGCAGATGACGGTTAAAAGCTTTATTTGCTGCAATGGAAAGTATCATTTTTGTCGTTGCTGTATTCTGTGTGCCTTTTTTTTTTGAGACAGAGTCCCACTACGTTGCCCTCGGTAGAGTGCTGTGGCGTCACAGCTCACAGCAACCTCCAACTCTTGGACTTAAGTGATTCTCTTGCCTCAGCCTCCGGAGGAGCTGGGAATACAGGCGCCTGCCAGAACGCCCGGCTATTTTTTGTTGCAGTTCTCATTGCTGTTTAGCTTGCCTGGGCTGGGTTTGAACCCACCAACTTCGGTGTATGCGGCTGGTGCCATAACCACTGTGCTATGGGAGCTGAGCCTGGGACCCAAGCCGTGCCTTTGTTTTTTTGTGTGTTTCTTTTTTGTGTGAGTGTGGGTGTTGCACGTTGTTCCCAAGTAAGTCCATTATCCAGACAAATGCAGCAAATCACACTAAATATTTCTATTTAAAAATCTATTTCATAGATAGGAAATGTAATAAGAATGGGGAATGTGGCTCAGTGCCCGTAACTCAGTGGGTAGGGCGCTGGCCACATGCACCGAGGCTGGCAGATAAGTGAAAAGGAACCAGAGAGAATGTCTCAGAACAATGCACTTTTGGTAGGATTATTTTTATAGCACAGTTAATTTTTTTTAAAGAATAAAAAACACTCTAATAAGAAAAGAATTTATGGCCAGGCATGGGGGCTCATGCCTATAATCCTAGCACTTTGGGAGGATCACTTGAGGCCAGGAGTTCTAGTAGTTTGAGAATAGTATTTGCATTTCCTGGAATACTACTTTCAGGCACTCGTTTGGGAAACTAAACTCTCTGGGAGGGATGATGCAGGGAGGGGATTTTCTGAGGCCATGGGTATTGAGGGGGCAAATCGGGCAGATCTAAGGTGATAGTGGTAACATCCCACTACCATGTGGGGCCCGGGAAAATAGCAAGAGGCCTCTTGGATGCCATGTGGCCGCTGGGAAATTGAACGCTAATTGCTTTGGGAGTCAACAAAGCTTGGGAAAGAGCCTCCTGCCTTCAAATGGCCGATTAGTCTGGGCAGGTGCATCTTGGGTGTGACCAGGGCAGGTAGAAGCTCTAGGTCTCCCCCACCTTTTCCGGACTTTATCGTTTCTTGAGACTCTTGGAGGCACCTGCACAGGGCATCAGCTAAGAAAGCTTTAAGAAGACTCATTGCCTGACCATGTGGGAGGAAGTGAGACTTAGAGACTAAATTTGTGTGATTTTGAAAAAGCAAAGTGATTTTTCTTACAGCCATTAGTGGCATAGCAAATTTACTTCACTTTTCACTTCAGCTTTTGATCTAGGTTTGTTTTCTCTGATTAGAATGTGATTGGAAATAGAAAATGAGAGGGCTCTTGGGAGCCTTAGGAATTAAACTGTTTTCCAGAAAAGGGCTCTTTGTTTCCACAATTCAGCCCACTGTTAACCCCAGAGATAATCTTCAGTGTTTTCGTTTTCAGTGACTCAGACTAGAGGGACAGACTTCTCTGTGTTTATAATTTTTTCTTTTTCTTTTCTTTATTTTTTGAGAGGCTTACCCTTTTGCCCAGGCTAGAGTGCTATGACCTCAAACTCCTGGGCTCAAGTAATCCTCCTGTCTCAGCCTCCCAAGTAACTGGGACTATAGGTGCATGCCACCACACCTGGCTAATTTTTCTACTTTTAGTAGAGATGAGGTCTCACTGTTGTTCAGACTGGTTTTGAACTCCTGAACTCAAGCAATCCATTTGCCTGGCTTGGCGCCCATAGTTCAGTGGTTAGGGTGCTGGCCACATACACCGGAGCTGGCAGGGTCAAGCCCAGGCTGGGCCTGCTAAACAACAATTACAACTCCATTTCTTTTCTTTTCTTTTTGCAGTTTATGGCCAGGGCTGGGTTTGAACCCGCCACCTCTGGCATATGGGGCCAGCGCCCTACTCCTTTGGCCACAGGCACCACCCACAATGACAACTCCAACAAAAAAATACCCAACAATTGTGGCGGCCACCTATAGTCCCAGCTACTTGGGAGGCTGAGGCAAGAGAATCGCTTGAGCCCAAGAGTTGGAGGTTGCTGTGAGCTGTGACACCACGACACTCTACCAAGGGCACCACAGTGAGACTGTCTCAAAAAAAAAAAACTTGGGATGGGGGTGTTCAGTGCACTCCACTCATTACTTAACTGGTGCTGCCCGGGGGCTTTGGCTCGGGGTGCAGAGGACCTAGTCTCATCTCTTTTGTGGCAGCAGGGCTGCTAGGAGAAAATGCTGGGGTGGGGCGCCAGGGAAACTGGCTCTGAAGGGGAAACTAGACACTGCAAGGTGAAGTGAAGGAATTCCTTTCTTGACTAGTGGAACCTGCCTGTATCTAGCTGGGTTCCAGCCTTGTGACACAGGACTAGAGCCCCTACCAGGTGCCCCCTGCAAGTCTGGCAGCCTGGCCCCAAGTCAGACCGGGAGGGTTTAACCCCAATCCAAAGGTGCTATTTTGTTTGCCCTTGAGGCACATGGGTTTCTAGGAAATAGTAAATAAATTAGCTTGCCTAATGGAGACCCGACTATATTCCCCCCCGAGGCTTAATGATCACCTTCTTTTTTTTTTTTTTAATTTTTATATATTTTTTTGAGGCAGAGTCTCACTTTGTTGCTCTCGGTAGAGTGCTGTGGCATCACAGCTCACAGCAACTTCAAACTCTTGAGCTTAAGCAATTCTCTTGCCTCAGCCTCCCAAGTAGCTGGGACTACAGGTGCCCACCACAATGCCTGACTACTTTTGGTTGTAGCTGTCGTTGTTTCGCAGGCCCAGGCCGGGTTCGAACCTGCCAGCCCTGGTGTATGTGGCTGGCACCCTAACCACAGAACTATGGGCGCCACCCTGTTCTTTTGCTTATTGAGACAGCGTCTCCCTGTCACTCAGGCTAGAGTGCCATGGTGTCAGCCTAGCACCTAGCTCACAACAACCTCAAACTCCTGGGTTCAATTTGCCTCCTGCCTTAGCCTCCTGAGTACCTGGGACTACAGGCACACACTACCGCACTCTGCTAATTTTTCTATTATTTTCTATTTTTAGTAGAGACGAGTCTCACTTTGCCCAGGCTGCCCTTGAACTTCTCAGCTCAAGCCATCTTCCCACAGGCTGTCAGAGTGCTACAATTACAGATGATTACAGGCTTCTGTTCTTTTAGAATGCAGTGTCCCCTAATTTGAGCTCCTGCTCATTGCAAAATATATCAAACAAGCTAGATAATTTCCTTCCTGGGTTTTCTGATGTGATCCAAACTCCAGAAATCACTTAAGTGTAGTCTATGCTGTGGTTTTGCTGTTGCATTTTGAGTCAAGTACCCGGTTAACATTGAGAGGGAATTCTCCTAGTGAACATACACCAGAGGACAGGGCAATAGGGACTGTCTCCACTGAAGGGCCAGTTCTGTGCTACAAGAGGCACAAAGTTATTGTGCGTGAAACCCATCACCGGAGCACTCAGCCTGATGCGGGGCAGCACTGGCACAGCAGGACCCCGCCCTGCACCCACCTCCAGCCACAGAGCAGGACAGATTGCTCCAGGGTCAGTCACTGTTCCCAGTCCCTGTGCCTCTCTCTCAGCCTCCACTGCAGCTCTCCCGCCTGTGCTCTTCCCTCTACTCTGCCTGTGGAAACCCTATAATTCTACAAAGGTCAACTAAATGCCTTCAGAATACAATGTTCTTTCCTGTGTGCTCGGATAGCGTCTTCAGGAACTTTCTGTTCCATTTAATCAGTTACCTATTTGTGTTTCCTGCTATATTAGAAACTTCTCTAATTTACCTCCCTCTCCTGTGGCAGGCAGGCCTGTCTTGGGCACATGGGACTTCTGTTACCTAACTACTTATCAGAGTGGCTATCATGGCAGAATTGGAGATATTAAGGAGATTTAAAGCTAAGTATAAGGCTCAGTGCCTGTAGCTCAGCAGCTAGGGCTCCAGCCACATACACCAGAGCTGGCGGGTTCGAGCCCAGCCCGGGACTGCCAAACAATGACAACTACAAGCAAAATATAGCCTGCTGTGTGGCAGGCGCCTGTAGTCCCAGCTACTTGGGAGGCTGAGGCAAGAGAATCACTTAAGCCCTAGAGTTTGAGGTTGTCGTGAGTCATAATGCCATGGCACTCTACCGAGGAAGAAATAGTGAGACTCTGTCTAAAAAAAATAAATAAAAAAAAAATAAAGCTAAGTATAAAACTCTAAAACATATCTGTCATCTTGGGTCTAATTTTAATCACCAGGCCACAAACCTCTTTAACAAGAGAGACTAGAGTTTCATCACTTCCCAAACAACAACTGGGCACCTATGGGCCACTCTGTGCTGAGCGCCGGCAATTGTAAGACGACAGAGTGACGTGGGGAGAGTGAGGCCCTCTGAATGATAAAGCCGGGGGATTGAGGGTTGAGGGTAGGTGGGCATAGAGGAGGTGACGTGAGCCAAGAGAGGAGGGCACATCTGGAGCAATCACTGATGCTGATTTTAACAGTAAGAACATTTCTGTTCAAGGGATATTTAAAGTTAAGACGCTTCTAGAGAGATATTTAACATTTAAAAACACTTTTGTGCTGGGCATCCTGGCATTTAAGTTCTGAGTTGCTTTTCACATGCTTCCTATAGTAGCAGTTTTGGCCATATGCCATGCTCGCGTGCATTTACTGGGAATGATTTGTTTGATGGTGTTTCTCTAGTAGCTGCCATCCGCAAGGCAAGCCTCACACTAGGAGCCCAGGTTCTGGTAGGAGCCAGCAGTTTATAGAAAAGCAAGCCATGCTGTTTGAAAATAACTAATTTGAGGTGCAGTCAGTGCTACAGAAGTAGAGCCGCAGCGCTGATGGGAGAAATGGACAGAGGCGGTGAACACATGAAGGAGGTTCTCAGTGAGGCCCGAGGGGTGATCTGACAGAGGTGGGGAAATTGTGGGCGTGTGGAGCTGAAACAGCACATCCCAAGACCCAGAGGTTTTGAATAATAAGTTGACGTAGGCACTGAACTAAGTGCTGGGATGTCTGGTGGAAAAAAGTGGTAAAGAGAAATGAGGCTGGGATGGGGGGAGCAGGGTCACACATAGGCACTTAATCCTCCAAATAATGGGAAATTATTCTTGAGTATTCAAGTGAAGAGACTCAAAATACTCTAGACCTCATAAATACTCTGGGTGGCAGGCCCACATACACCGAGGCTGGTGGGTTCAAACAATGTCAATGTCAACAACAATAACTACTGCAACAACAACAAAAACATAGCCGGGCGTTGTGGCAGGCTTCTATAGTTCCAGCTACTTGGGAGACTGAAGCAAGAGAATCGGTTGAGCCCAAGAGTTTGAAGTTGCTGCGACACCAGATGGCATGGCACTCTACTAAGGGCAACATAGTGAGACTCTATCTCAAAAAAGAGAAAAAAAAAGAAAAAGAAAAAGAAAGAAAGAAAAAAAGAAAAAGAAATATTAGCTGGGCTTGGTGGTGGGTACCTATAATTCTAGCTACTTGGGAGGCTGAAGTAAGAGGATCACTTGAGCCCAGGAATTTGAGGTTGCTATGAGCTGCAGAGTGAGACTCTATCTCAAACAAACAAACAAACAAAAAAATCAATATCCTTCGTATTGCACAACTGATAAAATCACTCTCGAGGACTTTTGATTCTTTGTTAATACATTCTCAGTATTCTGTTATCTTTAAGCTTCCAGGGCCAAAGTAATTAGAACGGAACTTTGGCTGGGTCTCACTTCCCTTTTTCACGCTATAAGCAAATACTTTCCTTCTTACTTTGGTCAAGTTACAAAGGTCCTTTCTCAATTTACACAATAACTGGGCATTCAATATTGAGAAATTATAATGAAATAGGTAACTGATTTTTCAAACATACAATGAAATGCAGACTTGTTTGCAAAGAAACGGAAATATTCCCATTTTGATTTCCTCTTTTCAGAACAGCGTTCTGATTTCACTTCTGTATTAAGTATGATTGTTGAGTATAAATTCTGAATAATTTTTCCATTTGTGCCTATCCATCTGTATAATTATTAAATTACCTTTCATCGAATTAGAAACCCATGATTTCAACCTATAAATGAGTACTGGTACCACCACACAAAATGTTGAGGGAAGAGGGAAGAAACTGTTGTAAACAGAGGAGTGGGATCATATACTTGGGTAGTATTTTCTTCCCTCTTGACAAATATTTTATTGCAACTTTAGCAAATAAATAAGATACACTCTTAACCTCTTATTAACGGTAGACTATGATACTAGAAAATGATGCTGTTCTTCCTTCTGGCATCATGCTAAGTTATTCTGGATGTGGCTACAGTATCTTATTCTTCCCTGCCCACCTCCCCCAAACTGCAGGACAGCACCTCTCTCTCGGGGAGGTGGCTGGCTGCTGGCAAGGGCACAATCTGTTTCTAACTCAGTCAAGTAGAAACCAAACCCACAAACAGAGTTCCATTTACACATGGGCCTTGCAGCAAAGTCAGGCTGACCCAAAGCCGATGAGGGCCAGAATCAGGATCTCACACACTTACTTTGGAAAGTAGTTTCCTTGACTGCTGATTCAAACTGGTAACAGAAGAGTAACTTAGTAAATTAGAGGTGTTATTTTTAAAAACAGGATGGTAAATGCTAATCTGCTAAAAAAAAAAATGATTTTTTAGCATCTAGGAAGTAAAGGTATTTTTAAGTTTCCCCCATAAGCAACACTTATACACACATTAGATTGCTAATTTTTGTGGAAAACTATAGGAATAAAACAAGCAAATACAGTAAAAACTGCACGTAAAGTTTACATGTTTTAAATGTGTTTTAAACTCTCTCTCCTATGTAAGAAGTTCAGCCACACTGTGAGCTGAGTGTCCTCGGTATAGCATGGGCTGGAGAATCTGAGACCTGCCTGAATCTCGTGACTCACCGACCACATGGCCTTCTCACCATGCTCCGGAAGTCCAGTTTCTCTCCCCTCTGACCCATTCTGAGCCCAGCAGACCCTTGGATGATGTGGACTCTCATCAAATTTGGTAATGTCATTGTATAAAGAACAAGTAAAGTGTCGCTCATCTCCCTGACCAGGTATGTTAACATGAAGATTCTGACATAGCAATAAGGTCGCACCAGCTTACACTTAAAAACCAGCCACAAACTACAGAAGAATGTGCTTTTTGAACATTAGAAAATAATTATAAAAAATAGCTTAGAGGGCGGCACCTGTGGCTCAAGGAGTAGGGCGCCGGTCCCATATGCTGTAGGTGGTGGGTTCAAACCCAGCCCCGGCCAAAAACCACAGGGGAAAAAAAAAAATAGCTTAGAGTTAAAAAAACAAGAGAGAGAGAGAGAGAATAATTTTGAAAAAATATACAGTTAACTTAGTAGTTCTCTGGAATAAATTGAAATAAGACCCACTCAGCACCCGTAGCTCAGTGGCTAGGGTGCCGGCCACATACACTGGGGTTGACGGGTTCCAACCTGGCCCAGGCCTGTCAAACAATAATGACAACTACAACAAAAAAATAGCTGGATCTTGGAGCCTGTATCTCAATGGTTAGGGCACTGGCCATATACACTGGGGTAATGGGTTTGATCCCTGCTCGGGCCTGCCAAACAATAATGACAACGACAACCAAAACATAGCCAGGCATTGTGATAGGTGCCTGTAGTGGCAGCTACTTGGGAGCCTGAGGCAAGAGCATCACTTGAGCCCAAGAGTTGGAAGTTGCTGTGAGCTGTGACACCACGAAACTCTACCGAGGGCGACCTAGTGAGCCTCTGTCTCAAGAAAAAGAAAGAAGACACTATGTTTGAGAACAGAGGATTTTTCTTAACCAATCTAGGTAGAAATTATTTTAAGATATGATTTGATACTTCATTTAAAGTTTAAAAGGGTAAAAATACTTGGTGGATCCATGAGGCAGGTGGATTGCCTGAGCTCACAGGTTCGAGACCAGCCTGAACCAGAGCGAGACCCTGTCTCTAAAAGTAGCTGGGTATGGCGGCTCCTGTAGCTCAGTGGTTAGGGTGCACGCCACATACACTGAGGTTGGCAGGTTCAAACCCAGCCCTGGCCAGCTAAAATAATGACAACTGCAACAACAACAAAAAAAGCTGGGCGTTGTGCTGGGTACCTGTAGTCCTAGCTACTTGGGAGGCTGAGGCAAGAGAATCGCTAGTGCCCAAGAGTTTGAGGTTGATGTGAGCTGTGACGCCATGGCACTCTACTGACGGCAACATAGTGAGACTCTGTCTCAAAACAAACAAAAAACCTAGGCATTGTGACGGGCAACTATAGTCCCAGCTACTGGGAGGCTGAGGCAAAAGAATCGCTTAAGCCCAAGATTTTGAGGTTGCTGTGAGCTGTGACACCACAGCACCCTACCAAGAGCGACAAAGTGAGACTTTGTCTCAAATAAATAAATAAATAATTAATAAATGGGTAAAAATAAATTCCACTTCAGGCGGTGCCTGTGGCTCAATGGGTAGGGGGCCAGCCCCATATACTGAGGGTGGCGGGTTCAAACCTGGCCCTGGCCAAACTGCAACAAAAAATAGCCGGGTGTTGTGGTGGGTACCTGTTGTCCCAGCTACTCGGGAAACTGAGGCAAGACAATTGCTTAAGCCCAAGAGTTGGAGGTTGCTGTGAGCTGTGATGCTACAGCACTCTACTGAGGGCAATAAAATGAGACTCTTGTGTCTAAAAAATAAATAAATAAGTAAATAAATAAATTCTACTTCAATTGCCAGAGAAGTATATATGATTAGTTTTAGTATAGAAGAAGGGTCTGTGTAAGATTTGCTTCAGTCTATTTGGCCAGGCGAGGTAGCTCACGCCTGTAATCCCAGCACTATCAGAGGCCAAGGTGGGTGGATTGCTTGAGTTTAGGAGTTCCAGATCAACTTGAGCAAGAGTGAGACCCCGCCTCCAAAAATAACTGGGCGATGTGGCTGGCACCTGTAAATGCAGCTACCTGGGAGGCTGAGACAAGACAATTGCTTGAGCCCAAGAGTTAGTTTGAGGTGCATGAGCTGTGATACCACAGCACTCTACCAAGGGTGACTGAGTGAGACTATCTCCAAAAAAAAAAAGGGATCTATCTATTCATTAATTCAATAAATAATAAAAATTAAATCAATGTTTTCTTTTTCTTTTTTTTTTTGAGACAGAGTCTGTTTTTTTTTTTTTGTTGTTTGTTTATAAAAGGCAGTGCTTGTAGCTCAGTGGGTAGGGTGCCGGCCACATGCACCAAGGCTGTTGGGTTCAAACCTGGCCTGGGCCAGCTAAAACAAAATCACAACTACAACAAGAAAAAATATCTGGGCATTGTGGCGGGCGCCTGTAGTCCCAGCTACCTGGGGGACTGAGGCAGGAAAATCACCTGAGCCCAGGAGTTTGATGTTGCTGTGAGCTGCGATGCCATGGCACTCTACCCAGGGCAACAGCTTGAGACTCTGTCTCAAAAAAACGAAAACAAAAACAAACAAGAAATGACACCATTGTATTTTTTGTATGAAAAGATCACAGATCACTTTTTTGTAGTAAAAAGTCATTGTGTGTGTGTGTGTGTGTGTGTGTAGAAGGAAGGCTGAAATTAAAGGCAAGATGATAATAAAGACATAGAGTTCAAACTATTTACTGTGGCCCATTTTGCAGGGGAGGAAATGACCCCATAATTTACTTACCCCACCTGTTGTCACTTTCCTGAGGAAAAAGTACTGAGGCATTAGGATGAAATGTCACTTTTAAGGAATATCAAGGTCAAGTGCAGGGGTTGATTACACCTGTAATCCTGATGCGGGAGGATCTCTTAAACTCAGAATTTCCAGACCAACCTGAGCAGGAGCAAGACTGTGTCTCTATTAAAAATAGAAAAATTAGCCAGGTGTCCTGGCAGGCGCCTGTAGTCTCAGGTACTAGGGAGAGTGAGGCAGGAGGATTGCTTAAGCCCAAGAGCCAAGAGGTTGCTGTAAGGTGTGACACCACGGCACTCTACCCAGGGCAACAGAGTGAGATGCTGTCTCAAAAAAAAAAAAAAAAGAAAAGAAAAGAAAGAAAGAAAACAAAAGGAACTTACTATTGGTTTTGTTGAATTATCTAGCTGTATTTTCTTATAATCTCAGTGAGTTTTCTTCAGACCATCACTTTGAATTCCTTTTCTGGCAAACTGCTGATTGGGGTCTGTTGACTGGAGTCTGTTACCTGACAGTTAAGTTCCTTTCATGGGGTTCTATTCCCTTGCTTTTTGATGTTTCTTGTGCCTCTTCCACCTTTCTAGAGTGGCTTTCACAGAGAGACTTCCCTGTGCAATTGGAGCTCAGTGTGCCCCCTGAGCAGATGCCGCCTGTGTCTCCGGTGGTGCAGGGTGGTCTCTGCACAGCTCCCAAACAGCAGCAGTGACTGTGGGCCCCTCTGTGGCCTGGGCTGTAGAAATCTGTTGTAGTGGTGGCAGCAAAGTAGGTTGTTAATATTCTCAGTGGCAATGGCTTTGGGGGTTTTATTCTTATTTTTCCTGTAACAAAGAGACTTGGCCAATGGGCTTCTTCTCCATGTCAGATCAACATGGCCCACAAGCAGCTGCGGCCATGCTGGGCTCCAGGCACAGAGTCCACGCTCAGGGTCTCACAGACGTACTATGGCACCTCGATCCTGGGTGCAAGATTTCTCTGTGGCAGGTTGGATTAGGTTACCCACAGCACCAGGACCTGTGATTCTGAGGCACTCCACAGTGGCGAGGGTCCAGGTGCAGAGGTCCTCAAACTTTTTAAACAGGGGGCCAGTTCACTGTCCCTCAGTCCGTTGGAGGGCTTTTTTTTTAAAAAAAAACTATGAACAAATTTCTATGCACACTGCACATATCTTATTTTGAAGTAAAAAAACCAAAACGGAACAAATACAATCACACCACCTCATGTGGCCCGTGGGCCGTAGCTTGAGGACCCCTGGTCTAGGGGGTCAAGTCGTAGCTGTGATTCTACTCCTGTGCAGAGGGCAGAGCACAGCCCTGGAAGAAGGGATGCTCTGGAGGGGTGAGCCTGGGGCACAGGGTGTGACTGTGACTCAGGAGCCTGAGACAATAGGGCTGAGTGGGCAACTTGGGTTCCAGGGGATGAGCCAAGGTGTAGTGATGAGTCTTTCCCTTGGGATTATAGGGCTTGAAGTCCAGACTCTACAAGGCCAAGTGCAGCGATGCCCTCAGAATGACAGAGAATTACTGCTGTTTGGGGCCTTGGGAGTTAGGGGGCAACATACTGAGGACTATAGCTGGGGAGAGGTGTGTCTCAGCTGCTCAGACTGAGGGGACTAGTGCACCTACATTGGAGCAGGTTTCAGAGGCCTTTGGCCTGTTGGACTTGCTGTTTCAGCTCAGCCATTTCTCTGCTGCCGTGGGACCCTGGGGACGGCCTCAGGTCAGGTCTGGGATGCCCCAATGCCCAGCTCTGCCATAGCGGCAGGTGGTTCTCGAGCTGGCCCTTCAGCTCAGGGGAGGTGGGCCTGCTCCAGGATGTGCAGGCAAAGTCCCTGGGCTGCAGGGCCGCACCACAGGCCTGCTTCTGCTGGAGGCAGAGTGCAGCTGCCCGAGGCCTTAGAGGTCGGCTCAGCATGCTGAGCGGCACAGGGGCTGTTCTTGGCTGTGCTAGGGAAGGACAGCACAGCTGCAGTGCCCGCAGGGCTGGGGAGGCAGCCGTCCCCTCATCTGGGAAGGGGTGACAGCTGCTCCGAACTCATCTGGCAGGGATGGCGTCAGGCCATGTTCTGCAGTGGTTTAGCCTCAAGGATGAAGGCCTGTGTGGCAGTGTGCCCTCGGGGCAGGACACATACCCCATTAGTGCCAGCTCCGGGAGGACAGTTCAGTAGTGTGTGCACCACAGAGGACTGGCCACAGTGTCTCTCCCTCAGCCAGGGAAACAGCTACATGGCCTCCAGGCAGCTGTCTCAGTTGGGCTCAGTGCCCGTGAGGCACACAGGTGACCTGGTGGTGAGGACTGTGTGTGTCCAAGGTGTTGCTGGGACCTGCTGTTCGCCGTGGCTGGGGTGGGGGTTGGGGCCCTGAGTTCTTCCTTGAAGTTGCTGTGCTTATCAAGGTTTCTGCCACTCTAGCTCTCTCCCTTAGTAACTGTCATTAAAATGTAATTTTATTCCTTGTTTGGACTCTGTGGAAGGAACAAACGCTACAGGCTTCTAATTGGCCACCGTGCTGGCATCACTCATCTTTATACTAGAAAAGAACAAACTAGCCAGTCTCCAAAGGGGCACATGCTGGATGATTCCACTTAGTTAACATTTGTGAAATAACCTAATAGAAACGGAGAGCAGAGCAGTGGCCGGGGGGACATGGCTACACAGTGGTAACATGACAGCGTCTGCTGGTGACGGCACAGTCTGATACTGGTGATGGCTCGTACCTCCACATGAGTCTCCGTGTGGTAACGTTGCATAGAACCACACACAGAAATGAGTGCTTGTATAACTAGTGAAATGTAAATAAGCTCTAGACTGTACCAACGTCAACCTCTTGGCTTTGATATTGTACTATAGTTGTGTAGGTTGTTAGCATTGAGGGTAGGCTGGAGGCTGCAACCTCCTGTGACCTATAATTACAGCAAAGTAAAATCATTTTAACCAATAAAATTTATATTAAAAAATACTGTAACAAATAGATTGATTGGATACGATAAAAGGACTTTTATAGCTATTGCACTTTCCTAAATTGAAAACCTGCTTCCTTTTCTTCTCTCATTAAAAATCTTTCAACAAGGGCGGCGCCTGTGGCTCAGTCGGTAAGGCGCCGGCCCCATATACCGAGGGTGGCGGGTTCAAACCCGGCCCCGGCTGAACTGCAACCAAAAAATAGCTGGGCGTTGTGGCGGGCGCCTGTAGTCCCAGCTACTTGGGAGGCTGAGGCAAGAGAATCGCTTAAGCCCAGGAGTTGGAGGTTGCTGTGAGCTGTGTGATGCCATGGCACTCTACTGAGGGCCATAAAGTGAGACTCTGTCTCTACGAAAAAAAAAAATATTGGTTTCATTATAATTATGCCTATAAAATACTCATGTCAGGCTGGGCACCCTTAATACAGTGGTTATGGTGCTGGCAACATGCACCGAGGGTAGCAGGTTCGAACCTGGCCTTGGCCAGCTAAACAACAAGGACAACTACCACAAAAAAATTAGTCGGGCATGGGGCGGCGCCTGTGGCTCAGTCGGTAGGGCGCCGGCCCCATGTACCGAGGGTGGTGGGTTCAAACCCAGCCCCGGCCAAACTGCAACCAAAAAATAGCCGGACATTGTGGCGGGTGCCTGTAGTCCCAGCTTCTCGGGAGGCTGAGGCAAGAGAATCGCTTAAGCCCAGGAGTTGGAGGTTGCTGTGAGCTGTGTGAGGCCACGGCACTCTACTGAGGGCCATAGAGTGAGACTCTGTCTCTACAAAAAAAAAAAAAAATTAGTCGGGCATTATGGCGGGCGCCTGTAGTCCCAGCTACTTGGGAGGCTGAGGCAAGAGAATCACTTAAGCCCAAGAGTTGGAGGTTGCTGTGAGCTGTGATGCCATAGGAACTCTACCAAGGGTGACAAAGTGAGACTCTGTCTCAAAAAAAAAAAAAAAAATTGGATCGAAACTATTAACCTTCTAAATAAAAAGTACAGTATGGCTCAAGCAAGATTTTAATTTTCATATAAGTAACAAATGGCATATATCTCTGCTACCTAAATGTACTTCAAACATGACATTAGAATCTAAAACAGTGGTTCCCAACCTGTGGGTTACGACCCCTTTGGGGGTGCAATGACCCTTTCACCGGGGTCGCCTAAGACCATCCTGCATATCAGATATTTACATTACGATTCATAACAGTAGCAAAATTAAATTACAGTTATGAAGTAGCAACAAAAATAATTTTATGGCTGGGGGTCACCACAACATGAGCAACTGTATTAAAAGGGTCGTGGCATTAGGAAGGTTGAGAACCACTGATCTAAAATAAAAGCCTTTGTTTTTAGCATTCTCAATTTTCTCAGTAGATGCAGCATCAACCTTCAGGGATGCCGGCAGGGCGGCAGGGCGGCAGGGCACCACGAACAGGGCCTGTGGGCTGAGGGTCCCAGTTCCTACCTGACCTCTTCCAATCTGCATTTTCTTACAGGTGCATGAAATCGCTTCCTACCACCAACCCTCCCTTTCCTCACATGGCTATTACAGGCAGGTGCAGTAATAACCATGAAGGTTGAATCAGGGTAAGAAACAATGAAGATAGAGTTAGGAGCTGACATCAGTAACAGCTGAGGATTAGGGTGGGAAGGAAAGCTGGAGTCAAGGAAAATGTAAATGACTATCCATTTGTTGAGATAGAGAACATAGGAAGGTTTTGAGCAGCACACAAGATCAGTGTGTTTTTTTTTTTTGTTTGTTTTTTTGGAGACAAAGTCTCAACTATGTCACCCTTGGTAGAGTGCTGTGCCATCACAGCTCACAGCAAGCTCAAACTCTTGGGTTTAAATGATTCTCTTTCCTCAGCCTCCCAAACAGCTGGGACTAGAGGCACCTGCCACAATGCCCAGCTATTTTTTTGTTGTAGTTGTCATTGTTGTTTAGCAGGCCAAGGCCGGGCTCAAACCCACCAGCCTTGGTGTATGTGGCTGGCGCCCTACCCACTGAGCTACGGGTGCCGAGCCACAAGATCAGTTGTCGTTTGTTTGTTTTGAGACAGAGTCTTACTTTGTCACCCTCGGTAGAGTGCCGTGGCCTCATAGTTCACAGCAACCTCAAACTCTTGGGTTCCAGTGACCCTCTTGCCTCAGCCTTCCAAGTAGCTGGGACTACAGGCACCTGCCACAATGCCCGGCTATTTTTAAAGACAAGGTCCCGCTCTGGCTCAGGCTGGTCTTGAACCCATGAGCTCAGGCAATCCACCTGCCTCAGCCTCCCAGAGTGCTGGGATTACAGGTGTGAGCCACTACGCCTGGCCCACAAGATCAGTTTCGAATGTAAGTTACTGCTGTAAGATATCCAAGTGAGATGTTCAAGCGGCAAACAAGAATACAGGTATAGAGGGTGGACAAAGATCTAGGAGCTATCACCTTATGACATCGGCTTATAGAAGGCGTGAGACAAGATTGGCTATTAAGAGGAAAAGGTCTACAGAAACTCAGAGACACCAACACCAACTCTGGGCCCTATAAATCTGACCTGCCGGGAGCAACAGCAGAGACGGTGCACTAAGACCAGGCTAGCTGAGGCTCATTCCCTCCTGAGGCACCTACTGAGGGCCCCTCCTGGGCAGCCCTCTCCTCTACCTCCAGCTCTTGCTAGTTCAGGTAACCACTCCTTCTCCCTGTCCATCTTAGACACCTAGAGAGGTTAATAGCTTCCTGCTGTTCCTGGCAAGCCTGCCCTCATCCCTTACTGGTTTCTCTTAACTTAACTATACCATGTAAATAATCCTCTATTAAATTATTTTCTTTCTTTCTTTCTTTTTTTTTTGTAGAGACAGAGTTTCACTTTATTGCCCTCAGTAGAGTGCTGTGGCGTCACACAGCTCACAGCAACCTCCAACTCCTGGGCTTAGGCGATTCTCCTGCCTCAGCCTCCTGAGTAGCTGGGACTACAGGTGCCTGCCACAACGCCCGGCTAAAATTATTTTCTATTACAGGGTTCCTGCCAAAACTGACTTATACAGTTGTTAATCATGTTTTCAATACAGTAATTGTATCTTATATTGTTACTTGATGAGAAAAGAGCCATATCACCAGCTTTTATACTTCTTAGTCAAATTAAATCCCTAAAAATGGAAAATAAAAATTACCAACCTAAAAATGATAGAAAGGAAGGAGGACTCACTTAGGAATTTTATGAAGATTACTATCCCCACATCTTTCCGTCATCCTTGACCCCTCATTCCCTTATGCCATGTTGAATCCATTACTCCTTGTAGATCTATCTTTAAACAGGTCCCAAGTTCAACAACCTTCACTGGCCACCTACACCCCTACTTCTCTGGTCCAAGCTACTGGCCTTTCTGGCAACAGCCTTCTAACTGGCCTGTGTCTCTGCTTTTCCACTTTAGTCTCTTCTTATCAGAGCAACCAAGAGTAATTCTGTCAAAATGTATTTAATGGATACATTTTTTCTAAAAATGGCACAAATCATGACTCTCATAAAGACAGAAAATGAATGTGTCGGAGAAATTAGCTCATGAATTTAATGGTAGAACCAATAAGATGACAGAATGGTTCACAGGAAAATTCCAAGATGCACAGTAATATAAGGAATAAGGAATTCTGAAATAAATTTACAAGTAGATGCAAAACAGGTATGTCACGGGGCAGTCATCAACTGCATTTCACTGGACACAATTTACATTTCTCTGAGTAAGATTTAACTGCACTTTCTATTCGTTATGCAGTATCATGTATAACATAAAATTTACCATCTTCTTTAAGTATATGGCTCTATGGTACTAAATGCATCGGTAATATTGTATAACCTTCACCTCCATCCACTTCCACAACTCCTTTTACCTTGTGAAACTTAAACTCTGCACCCTTTAAACAATTTCCCATTTTCACTTCTCCCCGGTTTCGGGCAACCATCATCTACTTCGTGGTTTCTGTGAGTTTGATTACTCTGGGTACCGCATTAAAGGGATTTACACAGTACTTGTCTTTGGTTGGCTTATCTCCCTTCGCATCGTGTCTTCAGGGCTCATCCATGTCGGAGCACACTGCAGATTCTCCTTCCTTATAAAGCCTGAACGGTATTTCACTGTACGTATGTGCCTCGTTCTGTTTACCCATTCCTCTACTGAACACTTGGCTCGCTTCCAACTTGTGGCTAGTGTGAGTAATACTGCTTAAGAACATGGGTGTACCAATCTGTCTTCCAGACTTTCTCTTCAATTATTTTGTGTATATACCCAGAAGTGGAATTGAGAATTGACAAACTGTTTTCCATAGTATCTGCTCCATTTTAAATTCCCACAACAGTGCCCAAGGGTTCCAATTTCTCCACATCCTCACCAACATTTGTTAACTTTCTAGAGTTTTGTTTTGTAACAGTAACTATCCTGCTGGCTGGGAGGTGGTATCACCTTATAAAACATATCAACAAAATAACAATCAAATAATTTTCCATTTTTACTAACATGTTAAACTTACTAAGACGACTTGTAAAAATGGGACTCAAAAATATCACTAAGATTTGTCTGTACATTGATAGTTATTTTCGTAAAAAATATTTTGAAATTTAGGATATGATACCACAAAATTTCCTTGGGAAGCAATGTTACCCTGTTGTTGTCAAAGTGGGGATGTACATTTACAAGACTGAGGTGGCACCACATATCCTCTTTATATAGGTTCAAAACTATCATTTGGATTGTACTTATTTAGTAGATGTGATGTCTGAATAATCTACCTGGGTAAATCAATTGCCAGATGGTCGTTATCTGACCCGGTCACTTCTTCTAAGCTAGGTCACTCCTCGAAGTTCCTACAATTCTGAGATGAGCCTGGGTGAAGGTGAACAGACTCTAGGATTGAGACAACTGTTTGCTGGATTTCTAATCCTAAAGCTCTCGCTAAACTCCTTTCATTTCTAACATTAAAGTGTGCCTAATATTAAATAGGATTTACTTTGAATGTCATTGAACTAGCTGCTATATGCCATTCCAACAACATCATCTTTGGTACTGAAAATAGTTATTTCAGCTAAACCAAGACTATGGCCACATATGGTGGAAAGCAAAGTTTGGAGCATCACAGACTCCTGAAATGCTGGCTTAGCGATGAACAATATCAGTATCTTTCAATATTTTCTTTCTTTACATAATTAACTCAAAAATTTGCTTGAAAACCCAAAGAACTTAAAAGTTCATACTTTTCTTCTTCAATTTGTAAGTACAGTCATGCCTCAGTATCGAGGGGACAGGTTTCAGGATCTGCCCCCAAACACAGGTCCCTTATATAAAATGGCACAATGTTTGCATATAACCTATAAATTTCCTCCTTTATACTTTCATCTCAAGATTGCTTACAATACTGGATGTTATGTAAATGCTATGTAAATAGTTGTACTGTATTGTTTTAAAATTTGTGTTTTTACTGTTGTATTGTTACTTTATTTTTTGAGACAGTCTCACTTGATCGCCCTGGTGTCATAGCTCACAGGAACCTCAAACACTTGGGCTCAAGTGATCCTCTTGCCTCAGCCTCCCAAGTAGCTGGGACTATAGGTGTCAGCCACAGTACTGGGCTATTTTTAGACATGAGGTACCGCTCTTACTCAGCCTGGTCTTGAACTCCTGAGCAATCCACCCACCTTGGCTTCCCAGAGTGCTAGGATTACAGGCTGAGCCAGCCCACTCTCAGCTGTATTATTATTTTTTATTGTTTTCTTTTTCAAATATTTTCCATCCATGGTTGGTTGAATCTGCAGACGTGAAACACACAGATATGAAGGACCAACTGTAAATCAAAGGTAAAGTCATCATAAAATAAGGCTTTAAATTCCTCTTGTTGACAAGGATGAAATTTATGATTGTATTTACTAGCATGCATATCTTCACTTCTTAATTAAAATGTTACAAATTAACGTGCTTTGTTAATACTAAGTATGCCTGTCAGTAAAACATTCAGAACACACACTCCCCTACTACCTTACTGCAAAATATCTGGTTTTAGAGACAATGAGTGCCTTTCTCCTAATGGATGGCCCTGGTAATACTTTCTTTAATAATAAAAAGATAATCAAATTATTGCTCAAGTGTCTGAGGCAAAATTATTCTGAAAAATAATAATTTGAAACCAATTTCTCTCTATAAATTATTAAAAATGTTTTAAGATATTGGGCGGCGCCTGTAGCTCAGTGAGTAGGGCGCCGGCCCCATATGCCGAGGGTGGTGGGTTCAAACCCAGCCCCGGCCAAACGGCAACAAAAAAATAGCTGGGCGTTGTGGCGGGCGCCTGTAGTCCCAGCTGCTCGGGAGGCTGAGGCAAGAGAATCGCGTAAGCCCAAGAGTTAGCGGTTGCTGTGAGCCGTGTGACGCCACGGCACTCTACCTGAGGGCGGTACAGTGAGACTCTGTCTCTACAAAAAAAAAAAAAAATGTTTTAAGATATTAAAGAATAAGAAAAGGCTTTATATAAAAATTGTTCATATTTAAATCAAAACCACTCTACTCAAATTAATAAGAATACAGTGTTACTTTATACTAGTAACTATCCAGCCCATAGAATAACTGGACTTAATCATTTATTTTTGTTGTTAAAAACAGAATCTTACTCTGTTGCCCTGGTTAGAATGCCGTGGCATTCACAGCAACCTCAAACTCCTAGGCTTGAGATTCTCTTGCCTCAGTCTCTCGAACAGATGGGACTATAGTGCCTGCCACAACACCTGACTAGATTTTCTATTTTTAGGAGAGAGGGTCTTGCTCACACTCAGGCTGGTTTCAAACTTCTGTCAAGGGATCCTCTCACTTCAGCCTCCCAGAGTGCTAACATCACAGGGGGAAGCCACTGCACCTGGCCTGGACTTAAAATAAAGCTGTCTTTATTTTACAGGACAGGAGACAGACACTCACACACTTTCACTCTCTTACCTTAAAACAAAAAAGCCTCAGCTGGGTGCAGTGGCTAACGCCCATAATCCCAGCACTTTGGGAGGCCGAGACAAGTGGATTGATTGCTTAAGCTCAGGAGTTGGAGACCAGCCTGAGAAAGAGTGAGGCCTCATCTCTAGATATAACTGAGCGTTGTGGCTGGCACCTATGGTCCCAACTACTTGGTAGGCTGAAACAAGAAGATCACTTGAGCCCAAGAGTTTGAGGTTGCTGTGAGCTATGACGGCAGAGTACTCTACCAAGGGCAACAAAGTGAGACTGTCTCATAAATAAATAAATGTCCACAAATTATATATCCTAAGTCAGTCAATATTTCTACAAGAATTTTGGTTAATCTGGAGATAAAAAAATTTTGAAATGGTAAGAAATGAGTTAAACTTTTGGTTTATTTATTTATTTTTTATTTTTTTTGTAGAGACAGAGTCTCACTTTATGGCCCTCGGTAGAGTGCCATGGCATCACACAGCTCACAGCAACCTCCAACTCCTGGGCTTAAGCGATTCTCTTGCCTCAGCCTCCCAAGTAGCTGGGACTACAGGCGCCCGCCACAAAGCCCAGCTATTTTTTGGTTGCAGTTCAGCTGGGGCCGGGTTTGAACCCGCCACCCTCGGTATATGGGGCCGGCGCCTTACCAACTGAGCCACAGGCACCGCCCAAACTTTTGTTTTTGTTTTTTTGAGACAGAATCTCACTGTGTTGCCCTGAGTAGAGTGAAGTGACGTCACAGCTCACAGCAACCTCAAACTCCTGGGCTGAAGAAATTCTCTTGCCTCAGCCTCCCAAGTAACTAGGACTACAGGCGCCCATGAAATGACTGGCTTTTTTTCAGTTGCAGTTATTGCTGTTTTTTAGCTGGCCCAGGACGCCAGTCTCAGTGAATGTGGCCAGTGCCCTAACCACTGTGCTACGGGAGCTGCCAGGATTTTAACTTTTAATAAACACTACTTTCTACCATTTTTGAGTCACCCTTCATAGAGCTGCAAATGCAATATAATGGCCTACATGCAAGAACCAGTTATCTAATATTCCCAATAAATTACTCTTTCACTAGATTTTTGAAAACTTTGGGTTGCTTAATGGTAATGTGTGTTCAGGAATGGCAGTTTATGATCTAAAATTCAGTAAAAGTTGTGAAGCACATGACTTCTGGGTTTAAAAAATAGTTGACCAGGCATGGTGACTAACACTTGTCATCTCAGTCCTTTGGAAAGCTGAGGCAAAAGGATTACTTGAGGCCAGGAGTTCAAGACCACCCTGGATAACACAGTGAGACCTCATCTCTATGAAAAAAAAAAATTAAAAATTAGCCAGCCATGGTTGTGCACCCACATGGCCCCAGCTACTTGGGGGGCTGAGGTAGGAGGACTGCTTGAGCCCAGGAGGGAGTTAGAGGTTACAGTGAGCTATGACTGAGCCATTCCATTTAAAAAATTAAATGGAAGAGAGAGTGAGCTCTGGGTGAGACAGCAAGACCCTGGCTCCAATAAATAAATAAATAGATAATTAATTTTTTCAAGGGCTCCAGTTTTGCAGAATTTTTTAAATGAACTACTTTTTTTAGAACAGTTTTAGATTTAGAGAAAAATTGGGAAGAACATACAGAGAGTCTCATATACCACACACCCAGTTTCTCTATTAACATGTTACATAAGTCAATGTGGTACAGGTACACTTGTTACAAGCAACCTAAGTCCACGCTCTGTTGAGACTTTCTTAGTTTTTACATGAGGTCCTTTGTCTGTTCTAGGATCCCATCCAGGATCCCACATGACATTTAGTCTTCACATCGCCTTGGGCCCCTCTTGTAAGAGTTTTGCAGATTTTCCTTGTTTGTGATGACTTTCGCCATTTTAAGGAGTACTGGTCAGGCATTTTGTAGAATGTCTCCCTAATGGCATTTACCTGATGTAAATCAGGATTTACATATACTCAGGATTAGACCAGGATCATGGGTTTGGGGGAGGAAGACTACAGAAGTAGAGCACATCGTACGTATTCCTTGAAACATACTATAGACGTGACATCACTGTCAGTGTCCACCCTGGTCACCTGGCTGAAGCAGCACCTGTAGACTCCCCCACTGTGAAGGGCTCCTCCCAGACCCGTCTATCCTGCTCTCTTTGAGAGTAGGGCACGCACAGCCCCACCAAAGGAGGGGGAGTTATGCTTCCCCTTGATGAAGGCGGAGTGTTGACACAGATTACTAGGAGTTATTTTGGACAGGAGATTTGTTTTTC
Source organism: Nycticebus coucang (assembly GCF_027406575.1). Taxonomy (NCBI): domain Eukaryota; kingdom Metazoa; phylum Chordata; class Mammalia; order Primates; family Lorisidae; genus Nycticebus; species Nycticebus coucang. The sequence continues at coordinate 54,043,917 of NC_069782.1, forward strand.
TTCATTTGTTTATTTATTCAGTCATTTATTCATAATAATATAGACTCATGGATATTTATTTTATACTGATTTATAATCCCATATTATTTTAAATTTCTCTCTTTTTTTATTTTTTTGAAACAGAGCCTCAGTTTGTCGCCCTTGGTAGAGTGCCGTGGCCTGGTAGCTCACAGCAACCTCAAACTCTTGGGCTCAAGCGATCCTCTTGCCTCAGTTTTAATTGTTAGTAGAGACGGGAGTCTCGCTCTTGCTCAGGCTGGTCTGGAACTCGTGAGCTTAAGAGATCTACCTACTTCAGCTTCCCAGAGTGCGAGGGTTATAGGTATGAGCCATTATGCCCGGCCAAATTTCTCTTATTTTCTTGCTCAAATTATTTCAACTTTGACCAGTGGGAGCTCTTTTAGCTGGTTCCTATGCTCCTTTGACACAGTCACATCATTGTGCTGTTTTGTTTGTCAACAGCACGCCCTTCCAATTTGGGCACTAAACAGTGAATGCTCTAAGGCGATCTTCACTATTTCTTGCCCTAGTCCTAGAACCTTGGTTCCTTTCATTTGAAGGGTTCCTAATTTCAAAATCTAAACTTCAAAATGCTTCAAAATCTGACACCTTTTAAGCACCAACATGATGCCAGAAGCGGAAAACTTCACACCTGACCTCATGCAATGGGTAGGCACAGCTACTAAAAACACAGTATACAAAATTACTTTTAGTCTAGTGCACAGATGCCTACAACCCATGAACAAACTTCGTGTTTAGATTTGGGGCCCATCCCCAAGATACTTCATTATGTATATGCATATATTCCAAAAATCTGAAAAAATTCCAACTCTACAACACTTCTGGTCCCAAGCTCTTAAGATAAGGGATACTCAACCTGTACTAGAAAACCAGCATCTGGGTTCTAGGTGTGCTCTGTTCTGTTTTTAACTGAAATTTATGTTACTTTGGGGTGACTCTGCATAGAGCAATATAGAAATAAATTCATAAGGAGACCAAGTAGGTGTATGGAGTTCTAAAACTAATTAATCTAAGTATAAACAGGATATTTTATCATGATTTTTTATAAAGGTGTTGTGAAAATAACTCATCTGAAAAGTATAAAGGAGACTAAAGTTTTTTAAATATAAAATTGGGACATGTATTTTTTTGTTGGAAAGAGGAAAAGGTAACAAATTCATAATGGCAGAAACAAAAATCCATCATTATGGTTTCTGTAGGAAATGAACCTACCAACTTTTTGGTCTTAGGACCTCTTTACACTTAAAAATTGCTTAAGGATTTTTCAAATATCTTTTGTAGTATTGGGTTGTACCTGTGGATAATTACCAAATTAGAGGGTAGATATGAAAAGTGTATAAAGTATTAATTTATTTAAAATAAACCTATTACATATTAACACAAATATTTTATTTAATAATAAAAAAAAAGACCTATCGGGCAGTGCCTGTGGCTCAAGAAGTAGGGCGCCGGCCCCATATACCAGAGGTGGTGGGTTAAAACCCAGCCCCAGCCAAAAACTGCAAAAAAACCTATTTCCCAAAAAGCTAAGAAAAAAAACCCATTATTTTACATTTCTGCAATCTCTTTTTTTTTAATTTCAGGTTAATGTGAGGATACAAATAACTAGGTTACAATATTTTCATTTGTTAGGCAGCCTGCAGTCTCTTAATGTGTAGCTTCACAGAAGATGCCTAGAATCTTTTAACTGTAGTATGTTGTTTTGGATAAAGTATCTAAGTACATGAAAAGTAATTGGCCATACACAAATCTATAGCTGGAAAATAAAGTACTTTCTTAATTATTTTAGATGACGTTTAATATTATTTTCTGAGACTACTAAAAGTTAAAAAAAATGGTAGTTTCTTTTTGTCATTGTTTTTGAGACAGAGTCTCACTTTGGATAGAATGCCATGGCATCACAGCTCACAGCAACCTTCAAACTCTTGGGCTCAAGCAATCCTCTTGCCTCAGCCTCCTGAGTAGCTGGGAAGATAGGCACCAGCCACAACACCCATTAGTTTTTCAATTTTTGGTAGAGACTGGGTCTCACTCTTGCTCAGGTTGGTCTCACACTCCTGAGTTCAAATGATTCCCCCCATCTCGGTCTCCCAGAGTGCTAGGATTATAGGCCTAAAACCAAATCAATGAACTTTCCGTGTTCTATAATATTAAAATGTATTGCCAAAACCGATTCAAGAAGAAACAGAAGTATGAATAGTTTTGAAATCCTAGAATTCAATCAGAAATACAAAAAAATCCACACATAAAGAAATTCTAAGCCTAGATGGCTTTACAGGTGAATTCTGCCAAACACGCTAAAGAGAAATAATTTTACACAAAGTATTCTGGAGAATAGTTACTACTAATCAATTCAGAGAACAGAAATCTTTTCAGAAGTTTCTCTCAAAAGAAAAGTAAAAACTATAAGGCTGTTCTGAAAGATCCAAGTAGCCTAAAAGGAGCCAGTTTCATGGATCCCACGCAAAGAGCTGGCCGTATCGTTTAAGAACGGGGAAGCGAGCCTGGGATAAAGATGCCACCAGTAACACCACTTTCGAAAGAAAACATTTAGGATCAGCAACCCTAAACTTGTTTTCCTTATACATATGTTTCATATTAAATGCAGCCATGCTTGGTGTGGCCTCACATTTGCTCCAAACAGTCTACTAATCTGTTATAACAATCAATTTATAAGACAGGCCGGGTGCGGCGGCTCATGCCTGTAATCCCAGCACTCTGGGATCGCCTGAGCTCACAGGTTCAAGACCAGACTGAGCAAGAGTGAGCCCTGTCTCTAAAAATAGCCAAGTGTTGTGGCAGGCGCTTGTAGTCCCAGCTACTCGGGAGGCTGAGGCAAGAGAATCGCCTAAGCCCAGGAGTTGGAGATTGCTATGAGCTATGATGTCAGGGCACTCTACTGAGGGTAATAAAGACTCTGTCTCAAAAAAAAAAAAAAAAAGCATAAGACCAAGATGGCCTATAATGTTGCTCTGACTTATTACTAATCATCTGCATTAAAGGAGATGAATGGCACAACTGTTCTGTTATTCAGAATACCTAGACAGAATTATCTTTTCCCTTACCTTGTTGCTAAGGAAAGGGCTCCCTACCTAAAAGAAGCAGAACGATTGTTTCCACTGGCACAAATTGTTCAGATAGTTCAGAAGCACGCATCTTACTCCAATTTGACACAAACCCAACGTTGGCAGGTTAAAGCAGGCAATGAAAGCACACACACACCTCTCAAACACTTTATTCTAGCCTCAACATATAAAAAGGCATGAATTCAGCAAACTTATGATCAGGGCCTTTAAAAACAATGGGGGCTCACTGATTAGAATTTGGTACTGCATTTCCTACATAAACCTTACCTAAAATATATGTTACTTGAAATGGATCAAGGAATTCTATTTCTGGCAACACAGTAGGTTAGATACCCAGAGGGGTTCTATTGCCTCAATCTACAATACTATATTAAAAAGTTGTTTTAATATTTTTAAACTTCTTACTAATTTAGCACAAATGCAAAAAGCTGTGGGAGTTGGCTTGACTTTAAGGTGACTTCACGACACTGCTTTGAAAACTGCAGCCTGCAGGAGACAGACTACATTTTCTGAGGCTGCTGAAAATCCAAAGGGCTAACCCTAAAAAGCACAACTGCATGGGCAGAGACCTCGCATACAAAAGGCAGCAGCAAACTTGCCTGCTTGATTTTGGTGCTGGAAAAAAGAAGAAAAAAAATCTCCTTTGAGCATTTATAAGTATAAGCCGACTCAAATGAGTTTCTGGAGAAGAAAAAAGATGAGAAGGGTTAAGAAACATGGAAAATAGATTATTTGCCTAATCAGAGTTACAGAAGGAAAAAACAAAAGACATTATTCAAAGCGATAATGGTCAAGAATTTACGATTATTCAAAAACATGATTATTATCCTCAGATACAAGCCCAAAGAATCCCAAGGATTAAATGAAAGAACGCTTCAGTACATTATATAAAACCAGAGAACACTAAAAAGAAAAAAAAAGGATTAAAACAGCCAAATACAAGAGAGATTCCTGACAAAGGAAAGGCAATTAAGACTTCCCAACAGCAACACTGTCAGTCACAGGACTGGAACAGTATCTTTAACATCACGGAAAACTTAGAATTCACACACAGACAAACAACCTTTGGCTCAGTGAGCAGGGCGCCGGCCCCATATACTGAGGGTGGCGGGTTCAAACCCAGCCCCAGCCAAACTGCAACAAAAAATAGCTGGGCAATGTGGCGGGTGCCTGTAGTCCCAGCTACTCGGGAGGCTGAGGCAGGAGAATCGCTTAAGCCCAGGAGTTGGAGGTTGCTGTGAGCTGTGTGATGCCACGGCACTCTACCGAGGGCACTAAAGTGAAACTCTGTCTCTACAAAAAAAAAAGAATGGAGATGAGGGCGGCGCCTGTGGCTCAGTCTGTAAGGCGCAGGCCCCATATACCGAGGGCGGTGGGTTCAAACCCGGCCCCGGCTGAACTGCAACCAAAAAATAGCTGGGCGTTGTGGCGGGCACCTGTAGTCCCAGCTACTTGGGAGGCTGAGGCAAGAGAATCGCTTAAGCCCAGGAGTTGGAGGTTGCTGTGAGCTGTGTGATGCCATGGCACTCTACTGAGGGCCATAAAGTGAGACTCTGTCTCTACAAAAAAAAAAAAAAAAAGAATGGAGATGAAATAAAGACATCTTCAGACGAAGAAAAAAGTGTCTTTTTCACCAAAAGATCTTCACTAAGGAAAATTCTGAAATAACATACTTCAGGTAGAAAAAAATTACCACAGAAGGAAGGTCTCAGACCAAAAAAAGAATAATGAGAAAATAGTAACTAAATAAGTTTAAAAATCAACTACCTAAAACAAGCATTTGTCTGAAATTGTGTGTGTCTTCAGAAGAAGAATGTGCTAACACTCAGATAATAAGCAATAATGTTACCAGCTGGGAAGGGGACGGAGTGTTCTAAATTGCAATATTATTCAGGAATAGGTTAAAGACACTGACTTAAGACTTTTGCTAATACGTGCGGTAAGACAGCTAGAGTAACCACTAAAAGAATAAAGAACGCGTCAACTTATATCCATGTGCATGCAAAGTATGAAAAGGAGACAAAATGAGAAAAAAACATGCATACGTGAAGGTATGTTCACACTTAACACAAAAGAGTGGGAGAGACGAAGAGCAGGATGCACACAAGGAACACAGACAGGGACAGGAATCAATCAAGTCTGCCAGTAACACAACGGACCCAAATCCCCCAGTAAAGACGGCCATTCAGAACAAAAATAGAACTCAACCTTACCCAGTTTGCTAGACACAAACCAAATCTGATATGAAAACTAAAAAATAGAAAATACTATGCTACCTAAAAGTAAACTATAGGGCCGGACACGGGGTCTCACTCCTGTAGTCCTAACACTTCTAGGATTGCCTAAGCTCACGTGCTTAAGACCAGCCTGCACAGAGTGAGACCCCGTCTCTAAAAATAGCCGGGCATTGTGGTGGGCACCTGTAGTCCCAGCTACTCGGGTGGCTGAGGCAAGAGGATCGCTTGAGTCCAAGAGTTTGAGATTGCTGTGAGCTGTGATGCTACAGCATTCTACCGAGGGCAACAAAGTAAGACTCTGTCTCAAAAAAAAAAACAACAAAAGAAAAGTAAACTATAGTAGCTATATTTATTCAAGAAAACAGCAATAACAGTCAAAACAAAAACAAAAAAACTGTAAGGCTAAAAACATTTTTAGATAAAGGGCCTTTTCATAAAGATAAAAAGTTCAATTAAAAAAATTCTACCTTAGGCTCAGCACCCACAGCTCAGTGGTTAGGGCCCTGGCCACATATACCAGGGCTGGCAGGTTCAAACCTGGCCCAGGCCTGCTAAAAACAACAATGAAAATTACAACAAAAAAAAGCAAGGCGTTGTGGTGGGCACCTGTAGTCCCAGCTACTTGGGAGGCTGAGGCAAGAGGACAACTTGAACCCAAGAGTCTGAGGTTGCTGTGAGCTGGGATGCCACAGCATTCTACCAAGGGCAACATAGTGTGACTGTCTCAAAAGAAAAAAATTCTAAATTATACCCAGATGATCAAAAATCATTTTACAACAAAGACATCTGCACCAGAATGTTTACTGCAGCCCCATTCATAATTGCCAAGACCTGGAAAAAGCCCAAGTGCCCATCAACCCATGAATGGATTAAGGAATTGTGGTATATGTACACTATGGAATACTATGCAGCCATAAAAAGGATGGAGACTTCACATCTCTTTATGTTTACCTGGATGGAGCTGGAACATATTCTTCTTAGTAAAGTATCTCAAAAATGGGAAAAAAAGTATCCAATGTACTCAATACTACTATGAAATCAATATATAATTACCTACACATTCATACAAATGATAAAACATAACTATAGTCCAGAAAGTAGGAGGGAAGAGGAGAGAGAGGGCAGAGGAAGGGGGATGACACGAGGGAGGGCATTTGGGGGGACCTCACCTAATGTGCATAATGCAATGGTATATTTCAAAACTATTAAGAAAAGGGTATAAATCTCTTACCGCAACAAACAAGCAAGCGAGGCGATGGGTATGTCAATCAGTTCAATGTAAGCATTTCACATTGTATATCAAATCAGTACACTGAACCCCATAAATGCATCAATGTACACAATTATGATTTAATAAAAAAAGTAAAAAAAAATTCTAAATTGTGGGTGGCGCCTGTGGCTCAGGGAGTAGGGCGCCGGTCCCATATGCCAGAGGTGGCAGGTTCAAACCTAGCCCCGGCCAAAAAAAAAAAAAAAAAATTCTAAATTGTTTTAAAATTTTGCTAATTATTTGGTTTTATTGTTAATGTACTTAACACAGTTTCAAAATAAAGTAAAAATTAACAAATCCAGAAGGAGAAGGTGATAAACCTACCACCATGGTGAGAGACCCTGAGGTGTCTTTTTCAGCGGAGAAATTGATAGAGCAGTTCCAAAATATCACCAAACTTGAATCCAAAACAAAACCAAGACAAACAAATACCGACGATTTGAATACAGCAATTCATATACCCAGAGACATATAGGTAACACTGAATTTAATAAATGGAGAACTTACATTATTTCCAAATGCACATGGAATATTTATGAAAACTAACCATATGCTGGGTCTTAAAGTTAGTCTCTACAAATCTCATCATTATGGTGTGAAAAAACTGGAATTGTATTACCAAAAATTTTTGTATTTAAAAACTTATACATTTTGAAATTAAGAATATAGTTCTAAATAAATCATGGGGCAAATAAGAACTATTTTTAAGATGAACAAAATCAAGACTATTATACATAAAAAAATTATGGGGGGCAGCGCCTGTGCCTCAGTGAGTAGGGTGCTGGCCCCATATACCGAGGGTGGCAGGTTCAAACCCAGCCCCGGCTAAACTGCAACAAAAAAATAGCCAGGCCTTGTGGCGGGCGCCTGTAGTTCCAGCTGCTTGGAAGGCTGAGGCAGGAGAATCATGTAAGCCCAAGAGCTGGAGGCTGCTGTGAGTCCTGTGACATCATGGCACTCTACCGAGGGCAGTAAAGTGAGACTCTGTCTCTACAAAAAAAAAAATTATGGGGAGGCAGCCAAGATGACATTTAAAGTCAAATTTAAAGAATAATAACCCAACTTTATAAGTTTTCAAAAAGAACAGGAAGAATCCCCCCCAAATTCTAAGAAAGTAGAAAGAAAATAATAAATAGAAATTAAAAGAACAGAAAGCATTTATAATAGGGATAACTGATAGATCATTCTTTAAAAAAGTTCATTCTTTAAAAGAATAATTAAAACATCAGGAAAATTAATTGAGAGTAGGAGGAGAAAACAAACAGTAACAAGAATGAAAAGGGAACATAGTAAGACTCATCAGATTAGACAATATTACTGACAATTTTATACCAATATATTTGAAAATGAACTTTGAAAAAAACATTTTTAAATTCAATCTATTAAAAATAATTCAAAAAGAAATAGTACAGGCTGTCATAGTGGCTCACGCCTGTAATCCTGGCACTCTGGGAGGCTAAGGCAGGAGGCTCATTTGAGGCCAGGATTTTGAGATCAGCCTGAGCAAGAGTGAGACCTACTCTCTATAAAAAACAGAAAAATTACCTGGGCTTTTTGCCATGCACCTATAGTCCCAGCTAGGAGGCGAAGGCCAGAGGATCCTTTGAGCCCGGGAGTCTGAGGTTGCAGTGAGCTATCATGGCCAATGCACTCTAGCCAGGATGATAGAGGGAGACTCTTGCCTCAAAAAATACAAAACAAAACAAAACAACAACAACAAAAAAACAGTACTCATACTTTTTAAAACATACTACCATGCTACTATCATCAAGCATCAAATCATCAAGTGTGGTACTGGCATAGGAAAGATATATATATCAATGGAATAGAACTGAAGGTCCATAAATAAACCCATACTGATTTTCAACAAGACTGCTGAGACAATTCAATGTGAAAAATAATCTCTTCAACAAATGGTGTTGGGACAAATGGATTTCCACATGCTTTATATTTATACTATTTATAAAAATCAACTCGAAATGGATTAAAGACCTAAAGGTAAAACCTTAAACTATGAAACTCTTAGAAGAAAACAGGGGGAAAGCATTATGACATTAGATGTGACAAGATTTTATTTAATAAAAAACTCACAGTCAACAAAGGTAAAAAAGATAAACTAGGCTATGTAAAAATTTACATCTTCTGTGTACCTAAGAAAACTATCAAAAGAATAAAAAGGCAACCTATGGAATGGAAGAAAATATCTATAAATCAAATATCTGATACATGGGTAATATGCAGAGCAACCAAAAAGAAAAAAGCAAAACAAAAACAAACAACCCAATTGAAAAATGGGCAACACTTGGAAAACTGCTACGAACAAGATGCACATTGTGGTGGGCGCCTGTAGTCCCAGCTACTCGGGAGGCCGGGGCAAGAGGATTGCTCAAGCCCAAGAGCTTGAGGTTGCTGTGAGCTATGATGTCATAGTACTCTACCCAGAGTGACAGAGTAAGATGAAATAAATAAATAAATAAATAATTTAATTTAAGACAGAAAATGTACAAATAGCCAACAAGTATATAAAACAAGTTCAATATCACTAATGGGGAAATGCAACTCAAAACCACAATGAGATACTTACTTTATACCCATTAGGATGGCTGTTATCAGTAAAACAGAAAATAACAAATGTTGGTGAGGATGTGGAAAAATTGGAACCCTTCTGCACTGTTGGTCAAATATAAATGGTGCAGCTACTGTGGTAGGAAAGCAGTATGGCAATTCCTCCTAATTAAAAATAGAGCCACAGCCGGGCGTTGTGGCACAGACCTGAGCCAGGAGTTTGAGGTTGCTGTAAGCTATGAAGCCACGGCATTCTACTCAGAGCAACAGAATCAGATGCTGTCTCAAAAAAATAAAAGTAAAAATAGAACCATATGATGTCTTAATTCTACTTCTGGATATATATCCAGAAGAACTTAAGGCAAGATCCTGAAGAGGTAGCTGCCTACCTATGTTCACAACAGCATTACTCACAATGCCAAAGGTGAAAGCAACCCAGATGTTCATCAGGAGATGAATACGTAAACAAAACGTGGTATAAACATACAAAGGACTATTATTCAGCCTTTAAAAGGAAGGCAAACTACAATCAAGTTGCAGAGATTGGTTGCACAACAATATACATAACATTATGGAATTGTACACTTACATATGAGTAAGACTGTAAATTTTATGTGTATTTTACCACAACTAAAAAATTTTTTCCTTAAAAACCTCATTTAAGGCTGGGCACAGTGGCTCACACCTGTAATCCCAGCACCCTGGGAGGCTGAGGCAGGAGGACTGCTTGAGCTCAGGCGCTTGAGACCAGCCTCAGCAAGAGTGTGACACCCATTTCTAAAAAACAGCCGGGTGTTGTGGCGGGTGCCTGTAGTCCCAACTACTCAGGAGGCTGAGGCAAGAGAATCGCTTAAGCCCAAGAATCTGAGGTTGCTGTGACGCCACGGAACTCTACCAAGGGTGACAAAGTGACACTCTGTCTCCAAAACAAAAAAACAAAAACCTCATTTAAAAACAGAGATTTAGGCCAGGTGTGGTGGCTCATGCCTTTGATCCTAGCACTCTAGGAGGCTGAGGAGGATGGATCTCTTGAGCTCATGAGTTCAAGACCAGCCTGAGCAGGTGACACACCTGTAATCCCAGCTACTCAGGAGGCTGAGGTAGAAGAATCACTTAAACCCAGGGGTCTGAGGTTGTTGTGACCTGTAACACCACAGCACTTTACCTGTAGTCCCCTAGGCTGACAGAGTGAGACTCTGTCTCACAAAAAAATTAAAAACAAATAGATTTAAAAAAAGAATCTCTCCAGGACAATACGAGAAAATAAAATAACAATCTGACTTATGAAATAGAAGTAAAAATTCTAAACAAAATATAAGCAAATCTTTGTCTTTCATTATTTTTGTTGGTCTGAATCCCATCGTATCTGCATACAGGATTGCAACCCCAGCTTTTTTCTGCTTTCCATTTGCCTGAAATATCATTGCCCATTCCTTCACCTCAAGTCTTGCTTTATCTTTTGAGGTAAAGTGAATTTCTTGTAGGCAACAGATGTCTGGCCTGAGTTTCTGTATCCAGTCAGATACAGAATGAATGTTTCTGGGCACCTACATACATACATAACTGATGTGTGTGTGCCCCGCCCCCCAATTTTTAGCTCCTGCAGTAAGCAGTGTCCTGGAAGATCAGACAATGCTGCACCTAAGTTATAGCACCTTCCCTCAACCTCTTACAAGTGTAAGAAAAAAATAGCGAAAAAAGTTTTCCAGGAAACCTGGAAAGAATCTTGGTAATCGAATGGCTAACAAACATACGAAAAAATGTTCATCTCTATATATTACAGAAATGCAAATCAAAACCACCCTGAGATACCATCTAACCCCAGTGAGAATGGCCCACATCACAAAATCTCAAAACTGCAGATGCTGGCGTGAATGTGGAGAGAAGGGAATACTTTTACACTGCTGGTGGGACTGCAAACTAGTACAACCTTCCTGGAAGGAAGTATGGAGAAACCTCAAAGAACTTAAGCTAGACTTCCCATTTGATCTGGCAATCCCATTACTGGGCATCAACCCAGAAGGAAGAAAATCCTTTTATCATAAGGACACTTGTACTAGACTGTTTATTGCAGCTCAATTTACAATCGCCAAAATGTGGAAACAGCCTAAATGCCCACCAACCCAGGAATGGATTAACAAGCTGTGGTATATATACACCACGGAATACTATTCAGCTATCAAAAAAAAATGGAGACTTTACATCCTTCGTATTAACCTGGATGGAAGTGGAAGACATTATTCTTAGTAAAGCATCACAAGAATGGAGAAGCATGAATCCTATGTACTCAATTTTGATATGAGGACAATTAATGACAATTAAGGTCATGGTGGGGGGAAGCAGAAAGAGGGAAGGAGGGAGAGGAGTGGGGCCTTGGTGTGTGCCACACCCTCTGGGGGCAAGACATGATTGCAAGAGAGACTTTACCTAACAATTGCAATCAGTGTAACCTGGCTTATTGTACCCTCAATGAATCCCCAACAATAAAAAAATAAAAATGGAAAAAAAAAAAGAAAAAAAAAAGAATCTTGGTAATCTGCTCTTCCCTTTTCCTCCTTAGCTAATGGGCCCCTTTATTTTAAACCTTTGTTTTTGGTGAGTAGGATAAAAACTGACCTGATTAACTAAATCTACAGCAGTTTCAAAAAAAGGGAGAAAGGTGTGCTTCAGAGTACATGTTCCCCTTAGGACATGAGATACTGAAAAAGAATAGTAAGTAAGAAATAGTTATTGGCTTGATACCCGTAGCATAGTGGTTAGCACATCAGCCACATGCACCATGGGGGGCAAGTTCACACCTGGCCCGGGCCAGCTAAACAACAGTGACAACTGCAACAAAAAACAGCCGGGCATTGTGGCAGGCACCTGTAGTCCCAGCTACTTAGGAAGCGGAGGCAAGAGAATCACTTAAGCCCAAGTGTTTGAGGTTGTTGTGAGCCATGACGCCACGGCACTCTACCAGGGTGAGAAAGTGAGACACTGTCTCAAAAAAAGAGAAAGAAATAGAGTTATTGATCTTTAAGCTGGTATTTTTTTTTTTTTTTGGCCGAGGCTAGGTTTGAACCCACCACCTCCGGCATATGGGACCGGCGCCCTACGCCTTGAGCCACAGGCACCACCCTCTAGAGTTATTGATCTTTAAAATTCACTTTATAAGCATTTCCAGTTGACAGGCTGAATTAACTAATCAGTGATCACTCCTACCTATCTCAAAAAAATCCTGAGAAAATTTGACCAAAGTAACCTTTTAAAGCTGCCAAGCAACTGATTTCAAGGTAAATTTCGCCTTTCAGAAATCTAATAATAGATTATATAATAATATAAATCAATGGTGACTCAAAATCCATTGTAAAGATAATCATTCAGAAATTTGTTTAAAAAGTGTGAGTGTAAATATGTATATATATGTATTTGTAAAGATGTCACTTAATTTTTTATTATCTACCTGGTAGGAAGCATTCTGCTTTTAAACTAAATGTAGGAATTATACAATTTCCATAGATGGTAACATAACTAAACAACATCCTCTAATTTAAATCCCCTAAGACAGCTTCTACAAATCCTCCAACTCCCCAAAGTCACTTTTGTAGTAAATTCTGAGAGAGTAAAAGAGTAGCTAATAAATTTGGGAGAATCATGAAATAATCAAGAAAAGATACAAAATAAATACATGAGAAAAGAGTTTTTTAAAAATCAAGGGCAATCAAACTTATATTCAACTATATTTGTTGTGTTATTATATTAATGATTTCTTACCTTATGGAATTCTCTTCTGAGAAAAACAGATACAATTTTGTTCCTAAAAACATTTCAGATATAAAGTTAAAATATTAGTTTCAAAAGAGTCTCTTAAAAATAAAAAATTACAAAATGCTAACATTCAGAATATTATGATACTTGATATTACCAAAGCTTAAGAGATAGGTCTCTAACAATAAAAGTAGTTTTTATAAACATGTTTACAAAATATATTACTTTATATTATTTCTGTTATACTCATTTAATAAGTTTTATTATTAAATACTTATTTGGATATTAAATTATGGTTTCAAAAATACATAGAACAAAGATTGAAATGAAAAACATCCAATAAATAATACTTAATATTCTCCTGATTATCAAATCACCTTTCTAGGTACATAATGATGTATATAACACATTTTCATATTCTAAAATACCAGTAACTCAAATAGGTTTTACACTCTCCAAGACCTGATATTCTGAAGGTTATTTTTTTTAGGTGTAATTCACATAACATAAAATTCATCCCTTTAAACAGTGTTTTTTAAACATATTTACAAAGTTTTACCCCCGTCTAATTCCATAGTATTTTTAGTACCCTAATAAATTCCATACTGTGGCTCAGTGAGTAGGGCGCTGGCCCCATATACCGAGGGTGGCGGGTTCAAACCCAGCCTTGGCCAAACTGCAACCAGAAAATAGCAGGGCGTTGTGGCGGGCACCTGTAGTCCCAGCTGCTTGTGAGGCTGAGGCAAGAGAATTGCTTAAGCACAAGAGTTTGAGGTTGCTGTGAGCCGTGTGAAGTTATGGCACTCTACTGAGGGCGGTAAAGTGAGACTCTGTCTCTACAAAAAAAAAAAAAAAAATTCCATACGGGGGCCAGGTGTGGTGGCTCACGCCTGTAATCCCAGCACTCTGGGAGGCTGAAGTGGGTGGACTGCCTGAGCTCACAAGTTTGAGACCAACCTGACCCAGAGTGAGAGACCTCATCTCTAAAATAAAAAATAGCTGGGCGTTGTGATGGGCGTCTGTAGTCCCACCTACTTGAGAGGCTTAGACAAGAGAACTGCTTAAGCCCAAGAGTTTGAAGTTGCTGTGAGCTGTTATGGCCACAACATTCTACTGAGAGCAACAAAGTGTGACTCTGTCTCAAAAAAAAAAAAAAAAGAAATAAAGAAATTCCATACTGAACAGGTGAAACAAATTTTTTTTGAGACAGAGTCTCACTATGTCGCCGTTGGTAGAGTGCCATGGCACAGCAACCTCAAACTTGGGCTTAAGCGATTCTCTTGCCTCAGCCTCCCAAGTAGCTGGGACTATAGGCGCCCGCCACAATGTCCAGCTATTTTTTTTGTTGTTGCAGTTGTTTAGCTGGCCTGGGCCGAGTTCAACCTGCCACCCTCGGTTTATGTGGCTGGCGCCATAACCACTGTACTATGGGCACCGAGCCAGTAACAAATTTAATTTTAAAGATAGACACATACTCTTTAAAATATTATGATGAAATTTATGCTTTTAAAAAATATGTATAACAAAGATGGAAATGAAAAACAAATATCCAAAAATTATAAGAGAAACTATATTTGTATTTGTGATTATAACTTTTTCATATATTAACATTCTCTCTACCAATGTGATTCTATACTATCTTTATGATTTTTAGTAAAAGGTATGGCACAAACATACCTGGACCTATATGTCAGAATTTGTACTACAAAGTAAGACCAAAAATACAAGGTGTCTTTTTTTTTTTTTTGAGACAGAGTCTCACTCTGTCACCCTGGGTAGAGTGCTGTGGCATCACAGCTCACAGCAACCTCAAACTCTTGGGCTCAAGTGATTCTCTGGCCTCACCCTCTCTAGTAACTGGGACTACTACAGGTGCCCACCACAACGCCCGGCTATTTGTGGAGAGGAAGTCTCACTCTAGATCAGGCTGGTCTCGAACCTGTGAACTCCACCCACCTCGGCCTCCCAGAGTGCTAGGATTACAGCTGTGAGCCACTGTGCCCGGCCTCAAGATGACTTTTTTTAATGACCACTATATTTTTTACTAAATGTTCTTCAAAGTAGATAAAATAAATAACTATAGTTTCAAAGAAAAGACATGGCCACACTTACTAATCTGGTTGGAACGCCACAGCTGCATCTTACGTTATGACAAATGGATTGTTTCATCACTTTTGCATCTGGGCATCTACTTCTTAATGGTCATTTCTGAAATAAAACTACAAGTATTAAGGAGGTTATTCTTGAACATATTATTATGTTATAGCACTTTATAAGCATTTAATTATAATTACGTAAATTGTAGTGACCAGAGAGAAGTATCAAAACATTTCTTAAGCAACCTTCTAAATAAAACACATTAACAACAGGGGTGAGAGGTGACGGGGGAGGGCAGAAGACTGGAGCCATCCACAGGAGCAGGCCTCTCCAGTCCTCAGAGCTTCCTCCCAGTGGGACCTAGTGAGTCTTGAGTACCCTTTACAGACAGGGGAAAACACAGGAGGCAGGGAAATAAGTAAAAAAGGGAAGACGTAGATGGGAGCCCTAAAACTGTACATTTTGAACAGAATACACTGTGTATTTATTATGGTTTCCTACTTCCCCCTACACCTAGAGTGTAAGCCCCAGAAGGGCATTTTTGTTGGTTTTATTTACCAATATCTTTCAAGCACCTAATACAATGACTGCCATGCCATGAGTGTTCAGTAAATATTTAATGAAACAATAAAATAATGAATTACTTAACTTCAATTGATGAAATATTTAACTATCCAGTATTTTAAAACAGCAAAGTCTCAAAATGCCATTTCTTTCATAGTAACACCTTTGATACTAACGCCAATATCATCACTGTTTTATCCCCAATAAACAATCAAGACATAAACCCCAATGTTCAAGGAACCAAAACAAAGGGAATGTCACTTTGTAATTTTGTCACTGTACCTTCAGTAAAGACAGGTGAGGAGAACTGTGGGATGTGCAATTTCGCTACGTATTGCCAAATGGGGTAGGTGGGTGATCTTTTTCTTTTTTAAAAAATGCATGCTCTTGGGGCAGCGCCTGTGGCTCAGTCGGTAAGGCACCTGCCCCATATATTTAGCCCTGGCTGAACTGCAACAAAAAAAATAGCTGGGCATTGTGGGGGGCGCCTGTAGTCCCAGCTACTCCGGAGGCAAGAGAATTGCTCAAGCCCAGGAGTTGGAGGTTGCTGTAAGCTGTGTGATGCCATGGCACTCTACTGAGGGTGACAAAGTGACACTCTGTCTCTAAAAAAAAAATGTTTGAAGACAGATGTCCGTAATTTTTAGCAGTGTGTTAACATTTGGGGGGCTGTATTACTTTATTTTCTAAGAGTGACTGAAAGGTGACTCATAATGAGGTTAGTGCTATAATGATTTTTTTTTTTTTTTTTGGCAGTTTTTGGCCGGGGCTGGGTTTGAACCCGCCACCTCTGGCATATGGGGCCGCCGGCGCCCTACTCCGTTGAGCCACAGACGCTGCCCAGCTATAATGATTTTTTTCATAGGTGTATATTCAATTGGGATGGGTGGTGACAGATGAGGACAGAGGTAAGGCAGCACATTCTCAAAATAAAAATGAAAACAGAGCAATCTTACAAAGTTAAAAACAGCTTCTGCTTTCGTCACATCCTGGGCTTCTCCTTTTTCCTCTCAACATCTGCTTCATTCTGCGCTCTGCTCTCCCTAAAGGACTATTCTCACTGGGGTAAGGCACAGCTTCTTATCTTTGTATCCTTCTCGATCCCTTAAACAGTTATTTTGTAAATATGAATATTTAATAATTTCTGGTCAAACAGAATATAAACTCTGTGAGAGCGTTAAAGGACAACAAGAATGGTAAGAGATCTGAAACCCCTATCATATGAGAAATATTTAAATGAACTATGGATATTTATTCAGGAGAAAACTGAATGTATGAACAGCTACCAGTAAAAAGTTTAAAAAAATGTAACCCATGATAAATGGGTTAAAAAATGGACCCAGGATAATTAGAGCATAAATATTTGGTACTAATAGAAACAGTTTTCTGCCTTTATTTTCATGCCTTTGATTTTATAGTGATACTGGATTAATTGCCTACCTTTACATGACCATACTTGAATTACTTACTGAGTTTTAATGACCACACAAGTTAAAGTACCTTTCAAACCATGCAGTTCTTTCTCTTATCAAAGTATGAAATGTTAATAGTGTTTATGTGTTAGGCATATTTGTGCCATTGTAAGCCATACTGTAGCAAAACCCTGTTGCTACTTTGGAAGTCATGTCCAATCTCTACTCCAGCCTTTCAGAGCAACACCTACTTCTGGTATTCTTATAGAAATAACCACATAAACCAAGGCAAATCTACAGACCATTTCAAAGAATAAGGCATACACATTGAGTATAAAACGTTTCAATTTTATTTTGAAGCTCATTCATTAGTTCTAACACATAAAAGAGCTTCTGTTGCTGAATGTCTATTTTTGGGCAAATCTACAGTCAATTTCATAGATAAGGCATATTCATTGAGTATAAAAACTCCTCAATTTTATTTCAAAGCACATTCATTAGTTCTAACACACAAAAGGACTTCTGTTGCTGAAGGTCTATTTTTGAAAAGATTAATTACACAAAAAACGTTCACGTTCAATTCAAAATTCAACTCAAAAAGCATTCGCACTCAATAATAATGTTTATCTTATTTATTTGCTTTCAGGAATATTTTATGTACTTAATCTACATACATTTAATTTCTAAAAAGCAAAAAACTGGGATCACATGTAATGATCCCTCAACATCTTGCTTTTGTCACTATTACACTATATTGTGAAGATGTAAGCCCTTAAGAGGGGCAGGCACCTAATTTAGTCTTCTGGAGGTTGAGAAAGTCATTTAAAAAAAAATGACGCTTGAACTAAGGCCTAAGGGATCCACAGGAATAAAGTGAATGGGAGGGAATGAGTAGAGAGATTTAAGAGTGTTCTTTTGGAAAACTGATTTAGTATTGGCAGAATGCAGCACATGAGCAAATGATGAGGCACACAGCAATGGGGCTGCAGAGTAAGAAAGGCGGAAGCAGGGCAGGCTTTATCATGAGGGCAACAGTTACTGGAGGTTTTAGAATAGCTTTACTGAGATATAATTCACATCCCATACAATTTACTTAATACAATTTAATATATTTACAGGAGTTGTACAAACACACCACAATCAATTTTATTAGGTTTTTATCAAACAAAAAGAAACCCTATGCCCAGTAACATTCACTTCCTATTCCCTCTCCCCCCACCCATTTGCAACCACTAATATATTTTCTACATGTGTGGATTTGCCTATTCTGGACATTTCATGTAAATGGAATCACATAATATGTGGCCTTTTGTGTCTAGCTTCTTTCACTTACCACAATACCCTGTTTCCCCGAAAATAAGAGTGTCTTATTTCAAGGTGTGCTCCCAAAGATGCGCTAGGTCTTATTTTCAGAGGACGTCTTCTCTTTCCTGTAAGTAGGTCTTATTTTTGGAGGATATCTTATTTTCGGGGAAACAGGGTACTTCCAAGTTCACCCATGTGGTAGTACATATCATTACTTTCGTTTTATTGCCTAATAATGTTCAGTTATATGGATATACAATGTTTTACTTATTCATTCTTCAGTCAATAAGACATTTGGGTTATTTTCATTTTCTGGCTACTATGAACATACAGGTTTTGGTGTGGACTTTGAAAGGTTTAAATAAAGCAATTTTTTTTTAGGGCGGTGCCTGTGGCTCAGTGGGTAGGGCCCTGGCCCCATATACTGAGGATGGCAGGTTCGAACCTGGCCCCAGCCAAACTGCAAACAAAAAATAGCTGGGCGTTGTGGTGGTCACCTGTAGTCCAAGCTACTCAGGAGGCTGAGGGAAGAGAATTGCCTAAGCCCAGGAACTGGACATCATGGTACTCTACCGAGGGTGACAAACTAAGATTCAGTCTCTTAAAAAAAAAAAAAAAAAAAAAAGGGCGGTCCCTATGGCTCAAAGAAGTAGGGCAACAGCCTGTACGCTGGAAGTGGTGGGATCAAACCCAGCCCCGGCCAAAACCCTCATGCCCACCCCCCAAAAGTTTGCATTTTCTGGTGGTAATGTCTCCCAAAACATGGTACAGATATCAAAGGCAGTCTGTAAGCAGGAGAGTAAGTGCAAACATTTTATGTTTTATTACTTTATGTATTTAGTCAGTATTAGAAAAACTATAACTAGAAATTCAAACCTACAATTGCAAAAATATTAACATGCAGGAAGGGGCCTTTTAAAAATTGAACTGATTTAAATATAATTGCTACCATAATTACAGCTGGATTCAGATATGGCAAAAATGGCAAAGCGGCACTTGGATGACTAAAGCTTGGTAAACACTGGCCAATACCAGGTTTCCTACATGTGTGCTCAGTCCTGAGGTGTGCGCACACGTCTCTCATCACATCTGAAAGTGTAAAGGCAGGGAGTGTTGACAGACTTCCATGAAATAAAGACTGAAATCTGAAACCAACTATTCCATAGTAGTGATGTATCTGAAGGACAAAGAGCAAGAATACTACATGTGAAAAGTGCTGTGCCACTGTAACTGACCATAACTAATAAGAAATGAGGAAAAGTAGTGAACAAAATGGAAACATTTTACTGTGGCTGGTTAATCAACTACTAAATCCAATACCTATAAACCTAACTAATGTAGTTCATAAGAAGGCAAGCTAGTTTGTATGAGAACTTAATTGTATAGTAAGCACTACGGAGGCTTCTGTAGTCACCACAGATTGGGTTTCTGGTTCAAGGCCTGAGTGAGTACACGGAAGCTAAGGCCTTGAGTGCCTAACAGATCCCATAGCTGGCGAGGGTGCTGCCAGGGGCTTGCAATGCCACCGATGATAAAATGGGTATCACTTTTCAAGATGTTCTTTCTGGATGAAATGTATCTAAATTTCAAAAAGATGCCTAGAAGAGCAAGTAAGAATCAGCAAGGAGAAATCAATCCCCAGTTTTAAAGTTTTACACTTCTGGTGAAGCATTTGAGGTCACAGGTTTAACTTTTAGTCACCAGACGTGAAACTTGGAACTTTAAGAATCCAACATGATTAAAAGGAAAGTGCTGTAATTTCTTCTCCAAAATCGAATGTTTTTTCTGAAGTAGTTTCCTGTCGGGCCAAAACCTTGCTCCAAAGCTTGGGGAAAATGTGTGTTTACAAAGCTTCTGGTACTATGAGCTTTTATTTGGCTTCTCTTTCCCTTCTGTCAAATTTCGGTAGGTGTGTAAATTTTCAAAGAATTGCCACTTTACTTGTGATATAAAAACACTATGTATGATGGCTATATACATGGTACAATTAAAATTATGGGGTGGCGCCTGTAGCTCAGTGGGTAGGGGATTGGCCACATACACTGTGGCTGGCGAGTTCCAACTGGCCCAGCCTGTTAAAATCAACAATGACAAACGCAAAAATAAATAAATAAATAGCCGGGCATTGTGAAGGGCACCTGTGGTCCCAGCTACTGGGAGGCTGAGACAAGAGAATCGCTTAAGCCCAAGAGTTGGAGGTTGTTGTGCACTGTGATGCCACGGCACCCTACCTAGGGTGACAGTGTGAGACTCAGTCTCAAAAAAGAAAAACATATATAACAAAATAAAATAAAATTATGGGAAAATAACATAACATACAGACTAAGAATATACAAATTAACTAGTTTGGTACAAAAGTATGTGATTTCTTTTTAATAAAAAAACTTCCTGTCTCAGCACCTGTGGCTGGAGCGGCTAAGGCGCCAGCCACATACACCTGAGCTGGCAGGTTCGAATCCAGCCTGGGACTGCCAAATAACAATGATGGCTGCAATTAAAAATAGCTGGGCGTTGTGGCAGGTACCTGTAGTCCCAGCTACTTGGGAGGCGGAGGCAAGAATCGCTTGAGCCCAGGAGTTGGAGGTTGCTGTGAGCTGTGACCCCACGGCACTCTACCCAGGGCGACAGCTTGAGGCTCTGTCTCAGAAAAAAGAAAACAAACAAACAAAAAAAACCCTTCCTGTTACAAACGAAAATCACAAGGGGTAAAAATAGGTGCATCTATCTTAAAAATTAACGAGCCAGGAAAATTTGAGAGTAATTGTCACAATATCAAACATTATGTTAGGCTCTATGATAACTTTTTTTTTTTTTAGAGTCTCACTTTGTCGGTAGAGTGCTGTACCGTCACAGCTCACAGCAATGTCGACCCTTTGGGCTCAAGCGATTCTCTTGCCTCAGCCTCCCAAGTAGCTGGGACTACAGGTGCCCAACACAGCGCCGGGCTGTTTTTGGAGACACTTTCTCGCTCTGGCTCAGGCTGGTCTCGATCCACCTGCCTCGGCCTCCCAGAAAGCTGGGTATACGGGACCGGCGCCCTACCCACCGAACCACAGGCGCCGCCCTGATAACTTTTATTAAAAACACAAGCTCACGGGTGGTGCCTGTGGCTCAAAGGAGTAGGGCACTGGCCCCATATACCGGAGGTGGCGGGTTCAAACCCGGCCTTGGCCAAAAACTGCAAAAAAAAAAAAAAGACTATTCCTTTGGCGGCGCCTGTGGCTCAGTGAGTAGGGCGCCGGCCCCATATGCCGAGAGTGGCGGGTTCAAACCCAGCCCCGGCCAAACTGCAACAACAACAAAAAAATAGCCGGGCGTTGTGGCGGGCGCCTGTAGTCCCAGCTGCTCAGGAGACTGAGGCGAGAGAATCGCGTAAGCCCAGGAGTTAGAGGTTGCTGTGAGCCGTGTGACGCCACGGCACTCTACCCGAGGGCGGTACAGTGAGACTCTGTCTCTACCAAAAAAAAAATAAAGAAATAAAAAAATATATAAAAAAAAACACAAGCTCACGTTACTCAATACTCCCTACGTGCCGGGCACTGAGCTGTGTTCTCCGCCCGTCTTGGTTGTAGCTTTGGGGCTTGGCGAACACCATTAACTCGAGCACAATTTCTGAACTTTCCCACGCTTCGGCGGCTCAGTGACCGCGCTCGCCCACTCCTCTCTGCCGCCATCATCCCCGGAACCAGCGGGGCGGCACGCCCGGGGGACCGAGGACTCCCGGGGCAGCTCGTGCGCCCCGCCCTCCTGGCCCTCGGCAGCCTCGCGCAAGTCCTCTCCGGCCACTGCCGCCCCACCGCGGATGGGAGCGTGGACGCGAGGCGGGACGCTGGCCTCAAGGAACGCTGAACTTTCCGCCCAATAGGTCTGACCTGCCCTCCGCTCTCCACGGTTCACACCGGCGGAGAGAAGGCGCGGAAGCAAAGAAACAGGGCCCGGGGCGGGCGGGGCAGCCGTTCCTCTCAGAGGCCCCACTCCTCCGGCGCGGGCCCAAGAGGAGGGTTTCCGGCCCAGGGAGGGCGAGGCTGCCGGCGTTCGGGAAGGACGTGCAGCCCGCGCGGCCGGAAGGCAGCGGCAAGGGGGCGTGGCAACGCAGTGCGCAGGCGCGACGGGCTGCCGGGAGGGCGCGCGACAGTGTGCTGCTGAGCCGGCGGGGTAGTGGGACGGGAGTTAGATGGAGCTAGGAACTAAGACAGTGGTAAAAGGAAACAATCAGGCTTGGCTCCCCTACTCAGTGGTTACGACGCCGGCCACAAATACCGGGGCTGGAACCCGGTCAGGGCTGTGGAATCGGAATGACTTAGGTTGCTCAATCGCAACAATGGAATCTAGAAAAGTATTACCTTCAAAATTGTAGAGGAAAATTACATCCCGTGTACTCTTCAGTACTCAGCCAACTATCAACCAAGTGTGTGACTAGTAAAAGGAATTTCAGACACGCTAAATCTCAAAAGAAGGACCTGGTGTGCACCCATTTCTCAAGATTCCTGGGAAGATCCTGGAGATGTGATCCAGCAACATGAGGGAATAAGCCAAGAGAGAGGAAATTATAAAATTCAGAAAACACTGTGGTCTCAGTTACACGGGAAGCTGAGGCAAGAGAATTGCCTAAGCCCAGGACTTGGGTTCAAACTCAGCCTGGACCAGCTAAACAACAGTAACAACTACAACAACAACAAAAATTAGCCAGGCGTTTGTGGAGGGTACCTGTAGTCCCTATTAGCTGTAGCTGGAAGTACAGGTGTGCTCCACAATGACTGCTGAATTTTTAAATTTTTAGAGAGGAATTCTCACTGTGTTGTCCAGGGTGGTCCTGAACTCCTGCCTCAAGTGACCCACTTCAGCCTCCTAGTGCTGGAATTAAAAGTGTGAGCCACTATGCCCAACCCCATTTAGCAACTCTTTTTTTTTTTTTTTTTCCAGAGACAGAGCCTTACTTTATCACCCTGGGTACACTGTCGTGGCATCACAGCCCACAGCAACCTCCAACTCCTGGGTTCTCTTGCCTGAGCCTCCCGAGCAGCTGGGACTACAGGCGCCCGCCACAATGCCTGGCTATTTTTTTGTTGCAGTTTGGCCGGGGCTGGGTTTGAACCCACCACCCTGAGTATATGGGTCTGGCGCCCTACTCACTGAGCCACAGGCGCCGCCCCCATTTAGCAACTTTTAAGAAAATATGTTTGAAATGATTTCTCTAAATGGAGGGGCAAGAAATATGCTCAGGGCTCAGTTAGAATTAGTGCCACAGGAAGACCTCACTTGTCACATGGATATTGTCACTATGTGTTTCGACCAATATAGGAACTGAGTTTTTTTTTTTAAAAGATCAAACATTGATATTGATTATTATTGTGTTCCCAGAATTACAGTATGTTTGGTTTGGGAGCTTAATTATATTTTTAAAAAGTGGTATAGTTATCCCAGCTGTTCTGGAGCCTAAAGCAGGAGGATTGCTTAATCCCAGGAGTTTGAGGCTTCAATGAACTATGATCATATTCCTGCCTAGGTAACACAGCAAGACACCATCTCTAAGAAACATAAAAATAACAAACACCAAAACAAAACCTCCAACAAACATTGCTTTTCCTCCGAGTCAAATTTTGCCAACTTCTGGCAGTTTCTTCAGTCAGCCTGTGTCATTGGGCTATCCTGGCACTTCCTGGACATGTTCCACTCCTGCTTCCCAGCTGCCACTCTTAAAGTCTCTCCCGCCAACCTTTCCCCATTCTTTGTACACCTCAGGGTATCCTCATATTCTTCATGAGTTTATTTACAGGTGAATGGTCCAGGCTTCTAGAAGCCTAAGGCTGCCTCCAATATGGTGGCTCCTGGTTCTTCCTTGGTTGGTCTTTGTGCTACATTTACATGGCAGAGACAGGGCTTGGAATCCCAGAAGCTGCTGTTCTGGAATCATGTGGCCTTGAAGAGTAAGAAAAATCTTAGAATGTTCAGCATAGCAAGAGTCAGCAAACGATTCAGTCAATCAACTGATATTTTCTGCATATGTACCATGTTCCAGTCACTGTTCTAGGGGTTCAGAATATAGAAATGAACCAGTCAAAGTTTTCTCCTCCTTCCTAACAGGACAGTGGCTCAGCCTGGCATGTCAGAGGAGTGACCATGATAAGGAGGGCATCCAGGAGTTAGTAGGAGGGCGCAGCCCCCAGGGGGTCTCGGAGCTGAGTGGAGGGCAGCTTATACAAGGTATGACAGTGCTGGGAAATTGATTATGTAAATGTACTAAAGATAGATTTTAAGAATATTAATTATAATGATGCTAAGTTTATCACTGTCAGAGAAGGGAGTTAAAATATGGAAAAGGAGGAAACTACAGTGAATCCTGTGGTGTGAGATTGGAATTGGAAGCGTTGGTGTAAACTCATGATTTTCAGTATAAGTAGATGTAGAGATCAATATAGTGTAAACACATGCATTTTCCAGCTCAGTTCTGGCCTGAGAACAGCCACACCTTACTGCCTAGATGCTGCTTTTAAAATACCGTTAGGTACTTTGAGAAATCAGGGTTCCTTGGAGAAATGGCGATTCCATTTCTGGAAGCAAGGAAGGAACAAAGTGAGCATTAGAGTATCTTGTGCCAGAGTGGGCGCCAGCCTGTGTGTGGGGCCGGGTACCGGTGGGAGCTGCCACCGCCCTAGGTGGGATTGCCCCAGTCTTACAAAACAGCATCAAAGACAGGGAAGGTGGCGCTGCAGTGCGAAGGTAATGGCCTTGAGATTCCAGACACTGTGAATGAGAGTAATGCGAAAACTCTGAGGGAATGGAATCAAGAACCAAGCGACTGTGATGAGGAAATGACTGCAGTGGACTAAGTGCCCTTACTTAAATAGAAAACAGATAATTTGAGACTTTCGAGTTACGCTCATTGATGTTACATACTTATTCAGATATCAGAGTTTGCTATTTAACGCATTCTCTTACTTTATGAGGGTCCCATTTGCAGTTTCGAAAATGGTGTTAGGATTTTTATTTAAAAATGAAGATTGCTTTTCATTTATATTAAACTGCTAAGTTATAAGTGATTCCCAAAAAGTATTTAATATGAATTTCGGGAGGGAAGCACGATGAGGACAAAAAATGTTTTAGTTTTTTTCCTCATGTGCATTTAGGATTATATAATCTGACATTTAGGGAAATGACAGTAACCTGTTTTTTGAAAGATTTCTGAGCAATGATGATAGCAAAATAGTCTTTCAGTAATTATGTGCACAGTGATTCTCCTCTTAAATATTAAGCCTATTTTCTCTTATTATAAAATGTGGACAAATTATGTACATTGGAATCTGTATACACTGATGGATTGTACATTGTTACTTCCTGGGCCAGAGTTAAATAGTAAGAAAGTGAACAGTAATACTGTTACATTGATCTTCCTCACTTAATTTGTTGCTTTTTGACAAAGGGGATAAATAATTTCAGGTTAACTCCTTTTGATTGTATTTTATTTTCTGCTTTCTTATTGTGCAACGTGATAGGTTTTATTTGTGGAGACAGAACTAAAGATCAGAGAATCAATGAGTTTAATTGTGTAATTTTTTTCTTCCAAAACACAGGTTGACATTTGACTCAATATTTTGAGTATCATGAAAAACACAGTCATTGTAGAATTGTGTTCTTTGCAGAACTTGTTAAATTCAAGTATCCTTTAGCATCTTTCTTTAAAGGATGCGGTACAAGTGGGTTTTGAGAATTTTCAAGAAAACAATGATGTTGTATGAAGTTAACTAGATATAACTACATGTTGCTAACAGTTGACTTAAAATGTACTATTTTACTTTTGAAAATTAAAAATAAAATTTATTTCCATAGAATATCTTGTGCCAGAAAACAAGTGTTCAAAAACTAATGAGAATATGTCAAAATGACACAGAAGCCGGCTTGCAGGGGCTCACTGGCCAAATAAGGGACAGTGTGAACATCAAAACAAATGATACTTGGCCGGCTTGGTGGATCATACCTGTAATCCTAGCACTCTGAGAGGCCGGGGTGGGTGGATTGCTTGAGCTCACTGAGTTCAAGACCAGCCTGAGCAAAAGCGAGACCTCGTCTCTTTTTTCTTTTTTTTTTTTTTTTTTTGTAGAGACAGAGTCTCACCTTATCGCCCTTGGTAGAGTGCCATGGCGTCACACAGCTCACAGCAACCTCCAACTCCAGGGCCCAGGCGATTCTCCTGCCTCAGCCTCCCGAGTAGCTGGGACCACAGGCGCCCGCCACAACGCCCGGCTATTTTTTGTTGCAGTTTGGCCGGGGCCGGGTTTGAACCCGCCACCCTCGGTATATGGGTCCGGCGCCCTACTCACTGAGCCACAGGCGCCGCCCTCGTCTCTTAAAAATAGAGAAACTGAGGCAAGAGGATCGCTTGAGCCCGAGTTGGAGGTTGCTGTGAGCTATGACACCACAGCACTCTACCCATGGTGGCAAAGTGAGACTCTGTCAAAAAAAAAAAAAGTCCTGAGCACATACAGACATAATAAATAAGTGTATAAATTGCAAATTCAGGGCAGCGCCCATAGCTCAGTGGGTAAGGCACCAGCCATATACACTGAGGCACGTGGGTTGGAACCCAGCCTCGGCCAGCTAAAACAACAATGACAACTGCAACAACAACAACAGCAACAACAACAAAAATAGCCAGGCATTGTGACAGGCACCTGTAGTCCCAGCTACCTGGGAGGCTGAGGGAAGAGAATCACTTAAGCCCAAGAGTTGGAGGTTACTGTGAGCTCCGGCACTCTACCGAGGGCAACACCTGAGACTCTGTCTCAAAAAAAGGAAAAAGAAAACAGAAAATTCATTGAAAAAGTACTTCCCACCAAATGTTTGAGGGAGGAAATGGCTTAGCGACATCACCTTAATCAAATGATACAAGGAGATGTCATCAGTAGAGGGAAGAATCAAGACTGCACGCCCCCTGAAAGATGCGGGGAGAAGAGCATCACTGCTGTGGTGCACAAATTCTGCTAACGATGTGCAATTTACTCAATTAAGAGGATGCCAGAAAAAACCTTAGGGATATTCTAAAACATGACTGCTTTGTGATCTTCAGAAGGGTCAAGGTCATAAAAGTCAAGAAAAAACAACCAAGGAAATGATCCAGATTAAAGAGACTAAAAAAACATGAAAAGCAAATATAACACATGGCTCTGAATTAGATATTTTGTTATGAAAGACTTATCGGAACAACTGATGAAAAGGAGTGGGAGCTGATGATGATGTGATAGTAATGTCATCAGTGTTAATTTCTGGATTTGGATAAATTTTTTTTTTTGAGACAGAGTCTCAAGCTGTCACCCTGGGTAGAGTGCCGTGGTGTCACAGCAAGAAGGACTGAGGAGCTGGGCGTGGTGGCTCATGCCTGTAATCCCAGCACTCTGGGAGGCTCAGCTCACAAGTTCAAGACTAGCCTAAGCTAGAGCAAGACCTCATCTCTCAAAAAAAAAAAAAAGAATAGCCAGACGTTGTGGCGGGCCTCTGTAGTCCCAACTATTTGGGAGGGTAAGTCAAGAGGGTCATGTGAGCCCAAGAGTTTGAGGTGGCTGTGAGCCATGATGCCACAGTACTCTACTGAGGATGACAAAGTGAGACTCTGTCTCAAAAAACAAAAAAAAAAAAGACAGACTGAGGAGCGGTGAGGATGTAAATGAGGAGAAGGCCAGAGAGGAAAGGTGGCTGGAAATAGGAAGTGGTTCCCTTTGTGAATGTTGCTGAAATGAACAGAGATGGTTACTGGAGTTGGCACTAAGGAATCATGGGAGAAATCCTGGGGGAGCAATTTTAGTTGAATGAGGATAGAAGCCAGATTACAGAGAGTTGAAGAGAGAATGGCGGTGAAGACGTGGAGTTGGTGGGAGCAGACACCTTTTCCCAGAAGTCTTGCTGTAAAGAGAGCAGAGAGTGGAGCCATGGCTGGAGGGTTCTGTAGGGTCAATGGAGTATTCTTTGTAAGGGAGAGGTTACTCTATAGGATGACGAAGGTGACCGAGCAAAGAGGGAGAAACTTAGGATGCAGGAACCACTCAGCCTAAGTTGGAGTAGACTGGGATGGGCTAGAGACTGCATGTGGGACACTACCATGGGCTCAAGCACAGGCCCTTCATCCCGGAAATGAGGGGAAGGTGTCAGAGAGCTGATTGGTGACTTTGAAGGAAGGACTTTGTGTGAAGTTACTTATGTTCTCTCTGTGAAACACGAGGCCAGGTTATCTGCTGAGAGCAGAGGGTGGTGGAGGATGGGGGGCACAGGGGACTGTGGGATGTGTGTGTCGGGGTTTTTTAGGAGAGAAGAGTAAAACAGTGATTTTGGAGATCAGGGCCACCAACACAGAAGGAATGCAGAGACGTGACTGAGATGGAAGCCTCCCTTGAGGGCCCATTTGATATTTGTGGTTATGAAGTTAAAGTGAGACCCGTCAGCATGCTTGTAGATTTTTCTCCAGTAATATTCAGCTGGGGAAGGATATAGGCATATAGTAACAGAGCCAAATCATTGTTTTGAAATATATATAGTTTTTCTTCAGAGACCCTAGATGGAGCTAAACAAACAAAAAAAAAGACAAAGTTTGCATTGCAAAGCCTTTAATGATAATGTTTATATTTCTTACAGCATGTGTGATGTCACACCTGTGGTTAATTAGTAATTGTTTCAACGCTTGCAAGCTCATCTGCCTCAGATTTACTCATAATGCATAAATCTTCAAGTTAATAAAATATAGGAATAGAAGTTTAGGAGGAAATATGCTTTATGAATTGGGAATTACTGTGTCATTTAAGAACTACATTACTTCTTTGGTCGTAGATGAAGGTATTGGACGTGGATTTGATGACCATGGTTTTAGGCAACATTTCACCAGCATTAGTTCTATTTGTAAACTGAAAAATGGCTTAGGCTTAACATTAAATAATAACCACACTAGTGAATATTAAGCCTCTTAGAAGGAAGAATATATTTTTCTCCTGCTTCTGCATAAAGGGGAAACAATGGGAGTGTGACCTTTTACTTAACTACGATTCCCTTAATATGAAAGGAGACAAAATGAGCCGAAGAAGGAAAATTCTGTTCTTATACTCCACAACCCCGAGTGTACTGGGTGAGATCTTGGTTTTGACAATGATTTCTCCAGGCCACCCTGGAAAGAAAGGTAAAACAGTGAAAAGGTTATTATAAATCTACATTGCAAAATACATACTCTAAACCTTTGGGGGAAAAAAACTCTTATCAATAGATAAAAAACAGGCTACCAATAGACCCAGGTGTGGCCATTTATTCAATGAAAGTATCTAAAATACTTCACCTGAAATAGTTCACTCCTCCTCGGCACACTCAGCGGAGCATAGAGTGCTGCATGTAAGATTAAGTAGCATGCAACCCTCAGTAGCACCTGCAAAGGGCACTCAATATTTGCTTATTCTACACATAGCTTCAAGAATGGATCAAGTGTGAAGAATCATAAAAGCTCTAGAAATCTCTTAAATAAATTGAGGAGTAATAAAAGAGTAACATTCTGAATCAGTTACGGTAACTGTTTCTTCAAGGATTTTTAGCACAGTGGTTCTCCACCGTCCTAATGCCTAATGTATTTTCATTGTTACAAAGGGGTCGCGACCCACAGGTTGAGAACTGCTGATTTAGCATAAACCAAAAGATGCAATTTTCAGCTCTCAGTAGCATGTTTGTCTTTGAAAGTCTTCTGTCATGGCCAATATCAACAATAGAGTCATTTTCCCATTTAACACTTAAAACATACCATGCTCTGATGCCTTGTGGGTCCCTGACAACTCTCTTAGCACAGTCTACCGCCTGAGTGATGTCATCCTGTAGCAAAGCTGAAAGAAAAATGGGAAGGAATGAAAACAAGTTTCCTAGAAATTGCATGTTAAGTTTAGTTTTGGCCAGCTTTGTTCTGTTAAGCCGAGGAAAGAATACTAAGAAATTATTTTCCAAGAGTCCATGTATCTGTGATTTGTCAGGGGAAACTTTGTCTTTATTCTGCCCCATTACACATGAAATGTAACATTCTGTTTTCTCATTTGCCAAAGTCATTGGGAGCTTTGGAATTATTAACTAATATGATGGAAGGTCCTCTTTGTACTAGACGCTGTAAAAAAAGATGCCTTGTAATTTTTTACTCAGCAGTACCACTATTGTAAATTTGTCCTTAACAAGTAAGATAAGGCACCCCAATAAGTCAAACTGAGATGGGGAACTGGCAGGCATTGCTTAACAGAGTGAAAAGCTCCTAACCACCCTGATCAAAAACCAGATGCGTGACCATACATGGGAAAACCAGCTGGAACTGAGGTCGCAAGGAAACGGGTCACTTCTTGCCCTTGCAGCTCATTATGCTTTAATGCTAAGACCTTAGTGTGCTAAACAAACTCCCACCCATATCGGAACAGTTCCCAGAGGGACCTTATAAACAAAGTGAGGATAGGGGAGCTTCCCATTCTAAGAAAGCTTCACCCTTTTCCAAAAATTAATATGAATATTCTTCCTCTGCTTAGCTTATGATTAAGCCATTGTTTAAATAAAGGTATCCAAAAACCCACAAGGGCTGTTCTCCCTGCAGAAGAACTAGCCTGGGCTCTAGCTGTGGAGGACCATTTACCACATTCCCTAAATAAAATTTGCTTTCGCTTTACACTGCAGGCAGCTCCTTCATTCTCTCTCACTGGAAGCCAAGGACCCACTTGAGCTCCAGGTGATTCCAGCTGTGAGAATTACTTTCCTGTGTCACAAAGATGCATGTGCAAGGCTGTTCCTAGCTGCTGGGGAGGCTGGCTCCAGCAGGAAGCTCTTCAGGAAGCTCAGGTGGGAGTTTGAAGTTACTGTGCTGAGTGAGTCATCTGCACTCCAGCCCGAGAGACAGAGACCCTGTCCCCAAAAAACTAAAAAATAAAAAAGCTGTTTGTCTCAATTTATAAAAGGTAACAATGGAAAACCCTAAGTGCTTAAAAATAAGACTTGGATCAATAAATTATAGATATTCATATATTAGAATTCTGTCCATTCTTCGAAAATGGCAATACAGATTTTAATTGCTGACATGGAAATAATTTTGTGTGATAAGCAAATTGTAAAGCAACACATATAATGCAATTTAATTTTGTAAAATATCATATTGCTTATATGATTTTTATGTGCCTGATATGTGGTATAATTTTCTTTTCTTTTGATGTAGAGTCTTACTCTGTCACCCTGGGTAGAGCACTGTGGCATCATCATAGTTCACAGCAACCTCAAACTCTTGGGCTCAATTGATCCTCCTGCCTCAGCCTCCTGAGTAGCTGGGAATACAGGCACCTGCCACATTGCCTAGCTAATTTTTCTGTTTTTAGAGATGGGGTCTCTTTGTTGCTCAGGCTGATCTCAACCTCCTGAGCTTAAGCAATCCACCTACCTTGGCCTCCCAGAGTGTTAGAATTTCAGGCACGAGCCACCATGCCCTGCCAATTTAACTTACATATGCATGATTGATGTACCTTCTGGAAGAATATATACCAAAATTTACCAATGCTTATAAATCTCTGGGTAATACAATTCTGGGTACTATTTTTTTCTGATTTGCATTTTCTAATTTTTATTTAATGACCACAGATTATTATATAGTATAAAATATTATAAAAGTTAACTGATCTTTTAAAAGAATATTCTTAGATTAATCTTTTCTCATGGAAATTTTAATAATTATATATTTAACAAAATCAAGTTTGTAATGTTCATGCAATACTTTTGGTACTAAGAATTTATATTTATTTCTATTTTTATTATGAGTTCAATAAAATATTTGTTTCACCTCAAATAAACAAATCCATAAGTTAATTGTTAGTAGTGACAATGATTATATAGGAACTATACTTTTTGGACATTCAAACTAAAGAATTTTATTT
Organism: Nycticebus coucang; assembly: GCF_027406575.1. Lineage (NCBI taxonomy): Eukaryota > Metazoa > Chordata > Mammalia > Primates > Lorisidae > Nycticebus > Nycticebus coucang. The sequence continues at coordinate 54,076,128 of NC_069782.1, forward strand.
TATTTTTTTTTGTAGAGACAGGGTCTCACTTTATCACCCTCGGTAGAGTGCCATGGCATCACAGTTGACAGCAACCTCCAACTCCTAGATTTAGGCGATTCTCTTGCCTCAGCCTCCCGAGTAGCTGGGACTACAGGCACCTGCCATAACGCCCAGCCATTTTTAGTTGGGAGTTTGGCCAGGGATGGGTTTGAACCCAGCACCCTTGGCATATGGAGCCGGCACCCTACTCACTGAGCCACAGGCACGGCCCCAAACTAAAGAATTTAAAAATGAAATGTCATAATGTTTCTAATCCAGTTAAAAATATCTCAGGAAAAACATGTAGAAGAAGCAACTATGGCAACATGTTAACAAATGTAAAAAGTGTGTAATGAGGGCCAGGAGCGGTGGCTCACGTCCATAATCCCAGCACTGTGGGAGGCCGAGGCAGGTGGATTTTTTTGAGCTCAAGAGTTCAAAACTAGCCTGAGCAAAAGCAAGACCCGTCTCTACTAAAATAGGAAAACTAGACAGGCACTGTGGTGGGCACCTGTAGTCTCAGCTACTAGGGAGGCTGAGGCAAGAGGATCAATTGAGCCCAAGAGTTTGAGGTTGCTGTGAGCTGTGACATTACAGCACTTCAGTCTGGGGCAACAAAGTAAGAATCTGTCTCAAAAAAACCAAAGTGTGAGGATGGCGCCTGTGGCTCAAAGGAGTAGGGTGCCGGCCCCATATGCCAGAGGTGGTGGGTTCAAACCCAGCCCTGGCCAAAAACTGCAAAAAAAAAATACAAAGTGTATGAAGGACATATGGCTCACCTCCCGAACTTTCTATATATTGAGAACATTTCATAATAAAAAGTTAAACAATGGAAAAAGGACTACACAACCAACATACCCCTAAATCTCCCCAAAGTGAGGGGGAGGAACAGCAGTATTCTGACAAAGCATCAGCAAGGCTATTTACAATAAATTAATAGTTCATTCCAGAAACATTTATATATCAAAAAAAATTAATCTTTTATGATAGCAGCTCTTTGGTTTCTTACTGAGGGAATTATGACTGCATGCTTCTAGAAGTTGAGATGGTTTTTCTGGGTTCCTGATAAATCCTGCAAGGCCTTTTTTATTTACACTGAATCTGTATTCTTGTAGGTGTAACCACTTAGGTCCCGGGCCCTCTCCTGGATGCTGTCTTTTTTTTCTTTATTATTAAATCATAGTTGTGTACATTAATGTGATCATGGGGCACCATACACTGCTGGATGCTGTCTTATCTTACCATTGCAGGATATGCCACAGGCATTGACCGCTCCCGGGGTTTTGCCATCATTGCACCAGTAGCGGCTGTTGATCTGGAAGATCCCGTAGTCAGTGCTCCGGTCTCCTGCGTTGTAGTTGGTGGCTCGTGTGTTGTAGCTGCTCTCCCATTTGGCTAAACACACCCCTGAAAAGAACACATTTGTAGTAATAAACAGGGACAGTCTGCAGAGACCCAAATCAGTTCTATTTAGCTAATTCTATTTTACTGACTTCCTTATAAGTATAAAGATGTATTTACCTTCTAAATTTTTAACACTTTAGTGTTAAAGGTTCCACAGAGAATCCTTTTGCAATGTGAATAATTTTTTTAAACAAACAATAAAAGCTCCTTTAATATTTTTATATTAAAATAGCTTTTTCTTCCATTGCTTTTACCCTTCCTTCAGACAATATTCAGCCTAGAATAGAAAAATGAACAGAGCTATTGACTAGGTCTTATAAATTCATAACAGATAAGTAAACTGATGGAAAAATGAATTTTTATCAGAAAAAAATAAGGATTTTCCCAGAGAGAGAATTTTCTTGCCAATACCTAAAGGTGAATTTGATCTCAAGTTAGAATCTTAAAAATGAGAGTTACAGAATAGGAAAAACTATTCTGTGATTTCATCCATTTGTTTATTCACTCAAAAATATTGAGGGGAAATGTTTAAACATCAGTCTGAAAGTCTGTACAATGATCATATCAACAAATATGGACCAAACTATAAAGTAACTTTTCCTAATAGTCCATCTCAAACTGTGTGAAAGAACATGAAAAACTGTTGTTCCACAGAAGTAGAACAAAACAAAAAGCTCATGTGAGCCTCGGGAAGGAAGGAAGTCTCTTGTACAAATAGGGACCGAGGGGCAATTAGCTCCCACTGCCCTTGTATGGGGAATTCAAAATAATGTCTAAAACCTTTACTGATAAAAATGCCACGTTGTGGAAGGGGAATTAAAAAGAAAAGAAAAGAAAAATACTGCATCACTCTAGGCTCTCAGAGCACAAGTTTTTTTTTTTTTTTTTTGCAGTTTTTGGCCGGGGCTGGGTTTGAACCCACCACCTTCGCACCTCCGGCATATGGGGCTGGTGCCCTACTCCTTTGAGCCACAGACACCGCCTTCAGAGCACAAGTTTTAAATGAGAAAATACTAGAGTTAAGGCTGAGTTCCAGCAGGTCCTCAAGTTCGTCCTTCAGGCAGCCCGTGTGCACTCAGGGTCTGAGGCTGTGGACAGACTTAAGGGCTCTAGAAAGGCACAGCAGGTCCTGTTTTACTTAGAATAGTGTACGATTTTCCCTTGCCATGTCCTCATTCCTTCATCGACACTGATGTTTTTGATCACTCTAAGTATACTAACCCACAAAGAAAATCTCAGAGCCCTTCCTCGTGTTCCTTCCCTCGCACTGTCTCCACACTGGGCTAACTCCAAGGTAGGAAGCACAGCAGACTTACAGTTTGCCAGGCTGTTGCCCCTGTAGCCATCCATTCCCATTCGTTTCAGGGTTCTGGCAAGCTCACACCTTTCAAAGACCTTGCCCTGGGCCGGGACAGAGAGAAGGACAAGGCCCAGAAGAAGGAGAGTCTTCATGTTGGCTGGACAGCTGGACAGTCAGGCTGAGCAGGGCAGCGGCTGCCCCAGTATTTAACAGCTTTGAACTTCCTTCTTCTCCTCGCCGTATGGGGGCTCCCTCTTTGAGTTGTGTGCAAAGCAGGAACTGTTTATTGATTCACTGAAAGGGCATCTATCTGTAGACTTGCTGATTTCCTAAGAATTAACCTACGGGAGAATTATGAAATGACGTTGTTTAAGGACCTGGCTCAGGAAGAAGTGGGGAGAGAGCACTGCTCCTAAGACAGGAACTTTCTTCTATTTTCTTATGAAGTTGAGCAACTATAAAGAAAGAAAAGACAATGATTATTTTTATTTATTTATTTGCTTTTTTAGAGACAGAGTCTCACTTTGTCGCCCTCGGTAGGGTGCGGTGGCATCACAGCTCACAGCAACCTCCAGCTCTTGGGCTTAGGCGATTCTCTTGCCTCAGCCTCCCGAGCAGCTGGGACCACAAGTATCCACCACAACGTCCAGCTATTTTTTTTTGTTGCAGTTTGGTGGGGACTGGGCTTGAACTCACCACCCTCGGTATATGGGGTCCGCACCCTACTCACTGAGCCACAGGGCCACCCAGGACAATGATTATTTTGTCAGCTTAAAGTGGGCTGTGGCTTTGACTAACATTAATTTTCCTGAAATCCTTCTGTGTGCATTCGCTCTGTTGTATTTATCTTTTTCACTTAAAATTATCTTTTTTTTTTTTTTTTGTAGAGACAGAGTCTCACTTTATAGCCCTCGGTAGAGTGCTATGGCATCACACAGCTCACAGCAACCTCCAACTCCTGGGCTTAAGCGATTCTCTTGCCTCAGCCTCCCAAGTAGCTGGGACTACAGGCACCCACCACAATGCCCGGCTATTTTTTTTTTTTTTTTTGGTTGCAGTTCAGCCGGGGCCGGGTTTGAACCCACCACCCTAGGTATATGGGGCCAGCGCCTTACCGACTGAGCCACAGGTGCCGCCCCACTTAAAATTATCTTATAGACACGTGTCTGTTGTCTTAAAGAGTACTTAGCACGACCCCATGTTGCTCAGCCAGTGTTTTGTTCTAGACTTTTTAAATATTATTATTGTAATTTTTTTGTTACAAGTCAATGTTTTTTTTTGTTTTGTTTTGTTTTGTTTTTTTGTAGTTTTTGGCCCAGGCTGGGTTTGAACTTGCCACCTGTGGCATATGGGGCCAGCGCCCTACTCCTTTGAGCCACAAGTGCCACCCCTACAAGTCAATGTTTTACTACTCTAAGTAAGGCTCATGTTAACAACTTTTCTAACTTGCTCTCCACGCCTTGCCTCCTATTTCCATGTTAGAACATGAGGTCTAAAACATGACTTTTAAAATCCTCTCCCCAATCACATTTATCCAACTGAAATAATCATCTCAGGAGACTGTGCACATTTTAAAAAACAACACTACAAGGACCCACAAGAACTGTGCTTCGGGATGTGCCTGTGAAGACAAATTCTGCGCCACACAGAATGTCACCCGTCACTTTGTAGCTCCTCTCATTTTTTATCAATGGCAGTCTTTTTCTGCTTGGCCTCTAGAGGTCACCAGCTTTGACTCTAAATGACTGGCTGGAAACCCGTCCTAAACTCAAGTTAACTCCATAGGCCTGGTAGTGAAGAGAAATAGGAAAATGGAGTTGGTTGGGCTAACGTTGGAGTAGTTAAAATTAAAAGTAGGACACCCCCCACCAAAACATTCTTTTTCCTTGATGTCACCAAACCCCAGACCCAGGTCATGAAGACGTATATCTTAAGGAATTGAGCAAACAATCCTAGTGAGAACAGCACAAGGAGGAAAAGATAGTGTTGCACTATTACAGTAAAGATGACTTTGATGTTGCTGTAGATTAAGTTTTGGATTAAGTTGTAATTCTCGAGATGCCTTTTCTTGGTAACTTTCCATAAAAATGCCTGCATTTGTAAGGAAGGCAGAACAGTCTTAAAGAGGCTACTCTTGCTACCTAGGGGGACAAAGTGAGACTCTGTCTCAAAAAAAGAAAAAGTTACTTTAATGTCCTGGGTTTCTCTAAGAGTTGACATTATGATAACCAAATAAGGTTGGTTTTTTTTTTTTTTTTAGACAGAGTTTCACTCTGTGCAGAGTACCGTGACATCATAGCTCACAGCAACCTCAAACTCTTGGGTGGAAGTGATTCTCTTGCCTCAGCCTCCTGAGTAGATGGGACTACAGGCGTCTGCCACAGGCCCGGCTATTTTTTTCTTTCCTGTTTTTAGGAGACCTGGGGTTTCTCTCTTGCTCAGGCTGGTCTAGAATTCCTGAGTTCAGGCAATCCTTCCACTTCACCCTCCTTGAGGGCTAGGTATATAGGTGTGAGCCACCTTGCATGGCCACAAAAAGATTTCTTTTTTTTTTTTAAAGGTTAGTTTTGTTGAAAAAGATAATTTTATCGAATTTATGGGTTTTTAAAACTTTTTTAAGTCTCAGAGCCCATAGCTCAGTGGTTAGGGCACTGGCCACACACACCAGGGCTGGCAGGTTTGAACTGGCCTGGACCAGCTAAACAATAATGACGACTACAACAAAAAAAATAGCTGAGCGTTGTGGCAAGCACCTGTAGTCTCAGCTACTTGGGAGGCTGAGGCAAGAGACTAGGTTAAGCCCAAGAGTTTGAGAGGTTGCTTTGACCTGTGATGCCACTGCACCCTACGGAGGGCAACATGGTGAGACCCTGTCTAAAAAAAAAAAAAAAAAAAAAAAAAAAAGATTAATTAAACAAGGAAAGGATTATTAGAATCAAATGGAAAGATTGTACGAGGTATATGTTAATCAGTGTGATGTAAACACTCCTAATTCTATATGAAATCAGCACATTGTACCCTTTAAGTGCATTAATATATACATGGTCTATGTGTTTATGATTTAATTTTAAAAAGTAAGTAAAGGACTTATAAAAATTAACTTAAAGTAAAATTTATTAAAGTTAGGTTGGATTTGTTATAAAATTGTATGGAAATTGACTTTATCATTATTACACTAATGCAACGAAATCATTTGAACAAGATTTTCATATGATGTTAACAGAAATAACAGAAGATTTTGGTATACCTTTTTTGTGTAACATTTCAGTGGTCTATATAAGGTCTTAAGATTGGGAAACTGAGTCTCATCCATACTCCATCTGTCCATACTAGGTGTTGTGATTGTTTGGCAAACTGAGTCTTTCCTTTATCATAAAATAAATTTTTGCCTTTTAAAATCTTTTAGTTATCTGTTTGGCTAAGTGAATGGCTTTATAGTAAACTGTGATCCTGTCTTACGGAAAACATTTTTTTTTTTTTTTTTTTTGTAGAGACAGAGTCTCACTTTATGGCCCTCTGTAGAGTGCTGTGGCCTCACACAGCTCACAGCAACCTCCAACTCCTGGGCTTAAGCGATTCTCTTGCCTCAGCCTCCCGAGCAGCTGGGACTACAGGCGCCCGCCACAACGCCCGGCTATTTTTTGGTTGCAGTTTGGCCGGGGCTGGGTTTGAACCCGCCACCCTTGGTATATGGGGCCGGCGCCTTACCGACTGAGCCACAGGCGCCGCCCACGGAAAACATTTTTAATAAGAAAGGTTAAATAGAAAGTAAAATAATATTGAATAAGAAAAGCTCTTTTGTGGTAAACTTTTGTTCTGAAATAGGATGACTGGTTATTTAAGAAAACAGACAAAACAGAAGGTTTTTAATAGGTTTGTCAATTATCTGTGCAGGTTTGGATAGATGTCATAAGACGAAATTTATGAAGAAATTTACATATGATATAGTTCGCTATAATTTATAAAATTTGGTTAAAATAACCAACTTTTCTTGAAATGTTAATCCACTCTTAATGAAAATACATGACATGTTTCTCTTTAATTTAAAAATCACACTTTAGAAGTTTTTTTTTTTAACCTTTTCAGTAACTGGACTGAAAGAAGCACAGATCTTATGCCTCATCTAGATAATCCTTTTGTTGCCTTTATTAGGCTTTTGGCTAACTAGAAAAAAGTAAACCTTAAAAGCATTAAGGTTGGGCGGTGCTCATTGCTCAGTGGTTAGGGCGTGGGCCACATACACCCAGGATGGCGGGTTCAAACCCGTCCCGGGCCAGCTAACCAACAATGACAACTGCAACAACAACAACAAATAGCTGGGCGTTGTGGTGGGTGTCTGTACTCCCAGCACTTGGAAGGCTGAGGCAAGAGAATCACTTCACCCCAAGAGTTTGAGATTGCAGTGAGCTGTGATGCCACGGCACTCTACCAAGGGTGACATAGCGGTTGTCTCTCTAACCATGGCTGTTCTAGGACCTTTGTCTTTCTAGACAATTATTTTATTTTGATTCGCCTCAGAAAGTGTTTTTTTAACTGGCTAGGTCCAAAGTTTGTCTTTCATGGAAAGTAATGGAAAGGCTGACAGGTTCTCTTGAACACAAATTTCTGATAGCTTTGGAGATTATATACAATTGTAATAAAAGCAAATTCCCAGGACTTTATTTCGAAATCTGACATACCCATGAGTATTGCTAACTTAACCTCATACAAAACAGAAATTTGCTAACTTAATCTCACACAGAACAGAAATTAATTATATGGGACTGAGCTTATGACAAATGTATGTATTTGTAAGCAAAATATGAAAACTTAATTTTTTTCTATTTGATTTCCCCAGCATTTGAAAAACATTTGTAAATATTCTTAATTTATGGTGATACAGTAGTAAGTTCTTTCTTTTTTTTTTGAGACAGAGCTCCAAGCTGTTTTCTGGGTAGAATGCTGTGGCATCACAGCTCACAGCAAGCGCAAACTCTTGGGCTTAAGTCCAAGCCTCCCAACTAGCTGGGACTATAGGTGCCCACCACAACGCTCAGCTATATATATATATTTTCTTTTTTTGGTTGTAGTTGTCATTGTTGTTTGGCGGGCCCAGACTGGATTTGAACCTGCCAGCTCCAGTGTATGTGGCCAGTACCCTAGCTGCTGAGCTACAGAAGCCAACATTAAGTTGCCCTGGGTAGAATGCCGTGGCATCACAGCTCACAGCAACCTCCAACTCCTGGGCTCAAGCGATTCTCCTGCCTCCACCTCCCAGGTAGCTAGGACTGCAGGCGCCCACCACAATGCCCAGCTATTTTTTGTTGCAGCCGTCATTGTTGTTTGGCGGGCCCAGGCTGGATTCAAACCTGCCAGCTCAGGTGTATGTGGCTGGTGCCTTAGCCATTTGAGCCATAGGTGCCGAGCCCAACATTGAGGGTTTTTTTTTTTTTTTTTTGCGGTTTTTGGCCGGGGCTGGGTTTGAACCTACCACCTCCGGCATATGGGGCTGGTGCCCTACTCCTTGAGCCACAGGTGCCGCCCCCAACATTGAGTTTTAATATGTAAATCTTTTCATTTCAAAGTGGGGACTGAAAGAAATTAGAAATATTGACCCCAAATACATTTCTTTGACATATTTTGAGATGGCTGCCAAGAGGTAACAGTATGAAAACTTGCTAGGAATATTAGTCCCAATCTAAATTATATGCCAAAAGAGATGTGATTAGAAATTATTGCCAGCTCTAACATTGATGGGGAAAAGACTGCAAAAGCCTTAGGGCTCAACAAAGATCACTCAATTTGCTACCCAGGTGCTCCTAGATAATCAGGCAGTGCTGGGTTTCCCGTTGGCTGCCCTGGAGGGAATCTGTGTAGCTCTGTCGGGAGAAATTGAAACCTGAATAGAAAAATTTCCCAACAAGCAGTGTGGCTACAACAGGGCCCCACAAGTAGCCCCACACCCAGTTAATTTTCAGGACTATTCGCTTAGATTGCCTGGAACTTCAGACCAGTTCTATAAGGGCTGTTAAAGTTAGGTATTATCTATTGTAACCTGACTTAAGAACTGTGCTAAGGGAAAAGACTGCAAAAGCCTTAGGGCTCAATAAAGATCACTCAATTTGGGTGGCACCTGTGGCTCAAAGGAGTAGTGTGCCGGCCCCATGTGCTGGAGGTGATGGGTTCAAACCCAGCGGGGGCCAAAAACTGCAAAAAAAAAAAAAAATCACTCAATTTGCTACCTAGGTGCTGTGCTTCTAGATAACCAGGCAGTGCTGGGTTTAACGTTGGCTGCCCTGGAGGGAATCTGTGCAGGTCTGTCAGGAGAAATTGAAACCTGAATAGAAAAATTTCCCAACAAGCAGTGTGGCTACAACAGGGCCCCACAAGTAGCCCCACACCCAATTAATTTTCAGGACTATTCGCTTAGATTGCCTGGAACTTCAGACTGCTTCTATAGGGGCTCTTAAACTTAAGCTGACTTAAGAACTGTGTGAAGGCTGTAAATAAAAATAATAATGTTCTTGTCATGTAAACCTTGGACTTGAGCCCAGCCCTTAGGGATATCTGCAGCTGACTGCCAAACAGTCTCCTTCTCTTACCCTGCGCACAACCCCTACTTGAGCCCTGTCAGCCTGAGGAGGCCAGACTGGCCATCGCCCCTTTTTCCTCCTCATTTGCCCACACCTCAGGATTGAGGTTAGGTAAAAACCCAGAAGGGAGTTGAAACCACCCTTACGAACCCTGATGAAGGGGTGCAAGGTAAGAACTCTGTAAAGGAGCAGGCTTAGCTAAAATAACGGTAGGAATCCATCACTGTCTCTTCACTTAACTTGATAATCATCTTTCTTGCCTCTGCTCACTTCTTTACCCTGGAGTAGTTTTTGAGATAGCTTCCTAACAGATCCACTAAGACCAAGGAACTCATTCAACTGGCCTTGACCCCTCCACCCAAGATGGCCCTTCCTCCTTTTATAAGGCCTCAAGGAGATGACCCTTGACCTCTGTCATGGCACACCCGGCCACCTCCTGAGCTACACTGTGCCACACTATGAATCGCTTAAAAAGAGCCCTTTGGCCAGGTGCGGTGCCTCACGCCTGTAATCCTAGTACGTAATCCTAGTACGCTGGGAGGTGGAAGTGGGTGGATTGCTTGAGCTCAAGACCTGCCTGAGCCAGAGGGAGACCCCATCTCTGAAAAAAAAAGCCGGGCATTGTGGTAGGCACTTATAGTCCCAGCTACTTGGGAAGCTGAGGCAAGAGGATTACTTGGGCCCAAGAGTTTGAGATTGCTGTGAGTTGTGATGCCACAGCACTCTACTGAGGGCAACATAGTGAGACTCTGTCTCAAAAAAAAAAAAAAAAAAAAAAAGAATGGGGAATGTTAGTGAAGAGAAGTGGGAAAATGGAGCTGGTTAGGCTAAAGTACGAGTAGTTAAAATTAAAAGACTATGTGACACCCACTCTACTTAAGTTCCATTCTTTTTCTTTGATGTCACCAATCCCCAGATCCAGGCCATAAATGATGCTAGAATTTTCCCTCCAGGTCTTTTCCCTCAGGGTCCTAGATCTCAGGAATTGAGGAATGATTTCACAAGTAAATGAAATCAAGAGAATTTACTGAGAAAAGGGGAAAGACGAAAGCCTCTGGTGCAGTGGAGGGGTCCCCAAAAAGGTTGCCATTTTTAGCTCTTTGTCTAGAGTTTTTGTTTTTTTGAGACAGAATCTCATTCTGGCACCCTGGGTAGAGTGCCATTGTGTCATAGCTCACGGCAACCTCAAACACCTGGGCTCAATGATCCTCTTACCTCAGTTTCCTGAGTAACTGAGACTATAGGCGCCCAGCACAAGGCCCAGCTAGTTTTTCTATTTTTAGTAGAGACGGGGTCTCGCTCTTGCTCAGGCTGGTGTCCAATTCCTGAGCTCAAGTGATCCACCTGCCTCAGACTCCCAGAATGCTGGGATTACAGGTGTGAGGCAGTGCACTGGCCTGTCTTAGGAACTTTAAGTCTTAAGTGTCCTCCCGGTTATTTGCGGTGCACTCTGGTTTGCTCTTTGCTTATTACCTGCCAGTGGGTGCTGGCCGGCCTTCTTCGCACAGTCTGGGGATCTTTCTTCCCGCTACCCACCTAGTACCAGCTATTGACTGCTGGCTGCATAGGTTCTTTGTTGCTCTTTGCTCAGGCTCTTTGTTGTGGATATGAAACTTCCTGCTGGGGATTTTCCAGGCCTCTGGGCAGTGCCCAACCTCCTCCCCACCTTCCTTCTTTTCTGCCACATTTCCCTGTCCCTGCCTAAAAGCCTTCTGATTCCTATCATAATGAGTCCATCTTTTGGAATTGAGCAAACAATCCTAGGGAGTAAAAGGCAATGTTGCATTGTTAAGAGTAAAGGTTACTTTAAAGTTTTCGATTAAGCTCTAATTCTCTAGATGCCTTTTCTTGGTAACTTTCTATAAAAATGGCTGTGTTTGTAACCAAGGCAGACCGGTCTTGGGAGAGGCTACTCTCTGTTCTCCAGAACTGCTGGCCTTCTGATAATAAAGTTTGGTGGACCTATCCCTGTCTCTGCAGATTGGCAGAACAGAGATGGGCAGCCAGACAGGCCTAGGGTATCCTTTAATAATAGCGAGACAGATTTTCAGGACCCAAAAAGACAGAAACCAGTTAAAAGAGTTCGTCTTTGGTCCCCCTTATATTATTCTCAATATAATGCTAACAAATATCCAGTTATCACACATGCTGGTTTCAGCCTTCTGTTTGATGAAGTTAATTTTTCTTTTCAAATGTTAGAATAGTTATGAACTTATACTTTCTTGGGTTTAGAATAAGCAAATATTTGTTTGCCACCCTGAGCCAAACTGATAGCATGGTATCATGTGACTCCTAGGAGAGAAGAGAGAACAGAAGTTATGGGAAGTTATAACATCCAATTATAATCCTATTGTTCCATTTTAGGCGTGTTTAATGAACCATCTATTTAAAAATAAAAGGGTGAGGAAGCATGGTTTGGGGAATTTTGGACTTGCTGCAGGTTCTACTTGATGTAACATGTGCATTCTGGCTTTTTAGGAAAGTTACTTATAGATCTTACATTATTCTGTTGTATTACAATGGAAACAGCCATAATTTATTCAACTGGTTTCTCAAAATAGAGAAAAATAATTATTTATGGTAAGTGTTAGGGGTTTCAGGCCTAGGAAAGGGAATTTAACCAAGGATCTCTCAGATTTTTTACTATTCCTCAAAACTAAAACCATCCTTACAAGATAAAGATTTTCCACCATTTTTAGGACATTCTATTCGATTTAAGATATGCTAATAGGACCTCTAATAAAAGGAGTGGGTTAGGTATGCAACTTTATCTCTGTTTCCTTGCCAAATCTCATTAAAATCTCAACAAAAGAAGTTTTTTTTTTTTTTGTAGAGACATAGAGTCTCACTGTACCGCTCTCCGGTAGAGTGCCGTGGCGTCACACGGCTCACAGCAACCTCTAACTCTTGGGCTTACGCGATTCTCTTGCCTCAGCCTCCCAAGCAGCTGGGACTACAGGCGCCCGCCACAACACCTGGCTATTTTTTTGTTGCAGTTTGGCCGGGGCTGGGTTTGAACCCACCACCCTTGGCATATGGGGCCGGCGCCCTACTCACTTAGCCACAGGCGCTGCCCAACAAAAGAAGTTTTAAAAGGTCTAAGACTAATGAAAAGTAGAAGAGATGATAATAGATAAGAAATAACACAGAGTGGATGAATTTTACTAACTTAGGATAATAGAGGAAGCTCACAGCCAAGTGCCTACAAAATGGGAAATCATTAAAATGCAAGCTGGTTCTTGCCCTAGAGCAGTGGTTCTCAACCTTCCTAACGCTGCGGACCTTTAATACAGAGGCGACCCACAGGTTGAGAACCACTGCCTTAGAGGCTGCAGAAAACCAGGCACAGTCATTCTGAATGCAGGACTGCAGGGCAGTGCTGTGAAGGGAGGAAGGTTGGAAGTCCATACAGGGAGAAGCTGGACCTAGACCTTCTCCAGTCCAGGACACCAGGCTGCAGCTCCTTCCCAACCCCAGAGAAAAGAAGGGAAGATCACTCTTTGGAGAGGATGAACCAGAGAGACTTTGGAACTCAAAGCACAGCTGAAGGCAAGGGGCAGAGCCATGAGGACCGGTGATTAGGGGTGAGTCTGCATCCTGAGAAGTAGCTTTCATCCTGTCCCCACTGAACTCCTTGATTTCTGGCTGCCAAAATTACCTCCCAGGCAGGAGCCAGGAGCATCCTTTCTGTGGTAAATGTCTGAACCAGAAGAAAAGACGTATAGATCCATGTATTTGGAGCTGCAGTGAAATGGCCAGTCTTGCCCAACTGCCTGTGGTGAGGCCACCGGGCTCACAAGATTTCTCACTCAGTTCTTATACAATCAACCAGAGCTCACCAAATGGTTAATGAAAGCTACTATTGTGAAAGACAAGTCAAAACAAACATTTACAGAAGAGGAACTCAAAGGAAATAGAGGCAAAACAAAAAGAAATATAAACTACAATGCATATCTCAGAAAGATAAGAGAAAATAAAAGAGAGGAATGTGTTTTAGTCATTGGAAGGAATTCTCAGAGAGGAGTTCCAGAAACGTTTTAATCAATAGAAGAATTAGTAAAATAAAGGGGATTATTTTAAAGCCTTCATCCTCCATCTGGATATATGAGCTCTGTCGTGTTTACTGAGATCGTCATGTACTTGATAATCCTGGATATATGAGCTCTGTCGTGTTTACTGAGATCGTCATGTACTTGATAATCATCTTTCTCCGGAGCCCGTCATCTGTACCCAAATCTGTGATCTCTCCAATTGAAATGGAAAGCAGTTAAACACTTTCACAGAGTTTTATGAGCTGCATTAAAATGACAGGTAAGATGTGAAAAGGAACCAGAGAGAATATCTCAGAACAATGCTCTTTTGGTAGGATTACTTTTGTAGCACAGTTAATTTTTTTTTAAAATTAAAAAACACTCTTATGAGAATAGCATTTATGGTCAGGCATAGGGGTTCATGCCTATAATCTAGCACTCTGGGAGACCAAGGTGGGAGGATCACTTGAGGCCAGGAGTTCTAGCAGTTTGAGAATAGTATTTGCATACCCTGGAACAAAACACAAGTTGCCAAGGTTCCAGAAAACCTTGGGAAACTAAATTCTCAGGGGGGGATGAGCCAGGGAGGGGATTTTCTGAGGCCATGGGTATTGAGGGGGCAAATCGGGCAGATCTAAGGTGATAGTGGTAACATCCCACTCCCAAGTGGGGCCCAGGGAAATAGCAAGAGGCCTCTTGGATGCCATGTGGCCCCTAGGAAATTGAATGCTAATTGCCTTGGGAGTCAACAAAGCTTGGGAAGGAGCCTCCTGCCTTCAAATGGCTGATTAGTCTGGGCAATGAGCACGGCAGGTGCATCTTGGGTGTGACCAGGGCAGGCGGAAGCTTTAGGTCTCCCCGACCTTTTCTGGACTTTACATCATTTCTTGAGACTCTTGGAGGCACCTGCACAGGGCATCAGCTAAGAAAGCTTTAAGAAGACTCATTGCCTGACCACGTGGGGAGAAGTGGGGCTTAGAGACTAAATTTGTGTGAATGTTGAACAGGCCAATATCAAGTTCTTTTCTTGCTAATACATTTGAGTTCTCTGTGGATTCTTGTTATTAAACCTTTGTTGGAGACATAACCTGCAAATATCTTCTCCCATTCTGAGGGCTATCTGCCTGCTTTACTTACTGTGTTCTTGGCTGTGCAGATGCTTTTTAGTTTGATCAGGTCCCAGCAGTGTATTTTTGATGCTGCTTCAATTGCCCGGGGGGGTCCTCCTCATAAAATATTCGCCCAGGCTGATTTCTCTTTTTTTTTTTTTGAGACAAAGCCTCAAGCTGTCGCCCTGGGTAGAGTGCTGTGTCATCATAGCTCACAGCAACCTCCAACTCCTGGACTCAAGCGATTCTCCTGCCTCCGCCTACCAAGTAGCTGGGACTACAGGCGCCCGCCGCAAAACCTGGCTATTTTTTGATTGTAGCTGTCGTTGTTTGGCAGGCCCAGGCTGGATTCAAACCCACCAGCTCAGGTGTATGTGGCTGGCGCCTTAGCCGCTTGAGCCACAGGCGCTGAGCCGCCCAGGCTGATTTCTTCAAGAGTTTTCCCTGCACTTTCTTCTAGTATTTTTATAGTTTCATGTCTTAAGTTTAAATCTTTAATCTAGTGAGAGTCTTAGTTAATGGTGAAAGGTGTGGGTCCAGTTTCAGTCTTCTACAGGTCACCAGCCAGTTCACCCAGGACCATTTGTTAAATAGGGAATCTTTTCCCTACTGAATGTTTTTTATTTTTTTAAGTCTTTTTTTAAATTTTTATTTATTTATATATTTATTATGCAGTTTTGACCAGGGTCGAGTTTGAACCTGCCACCCTGGGTATATGGGACCAGCGCCCTACTCTCTGAGCCACAGGTGCCACCCCCTACTGAATGTTTTTAATTGGCTTGTCAAAGATCAAATAACAGTAAGTAGCTGGGTTCATCTTTTGGTTCTTTATTCTGTTCCATACATCTACCTGTCTGTTTTTTTTGCCAGTACCATGCTGTTTTGATCACTATTCATTTATAGCATAGTCTGAGGTCTGGTAGTGTGATTCCTCCTGCTTTGTTTTTATTTCTGAGTAATGTCTTGGCTATTCGAGTTTTTTTCTGATTCCATATAAAATGAAGTATTATTATTATTATTTTTTTTTTTGGTTTTTGGCCGGGGCTGGGTTTGAACCCGCCACCTCCAGCATATGGGACCGACGCCCTTCTCCTTGAGCCACAGGCGCCACCCTGAAGTATTATTTTTTCAAGATCTTTAAAGTATGACAATGGAGCTTTAATAGGGATTGCATTAAAATTGTATATTGCTTTGGGTAGTATGGATATTTTAACAATGTTGATTCTTCCCAGCCATGAGCATGGTATGTTTTTCCATTTGTTAACATTTTCAGCTATTTCTTTTCTTAGAGTTTCATAGTGCTCTTTATAGAGATCTTGCACATCCTTTGTTAGATAAACTCCCAAATATTTCATCTTCTTTGGCACTACTGTGGACAAAATAGTCCTTGACTGTTTTTTCAGCTTGACTATTGGTATATATAAAGGCTACCGATTTATGAATGTTGATGTTGTAACCTGAGATGCTGCTGTATTCCTTCATCACCTCTAAGAGTTTTGTAGTAGAATTCCTGGTGTTTTCCAGATATACAATCATATCATCTGCAAAGAATGAAAGTTTGATCTTTTCTGACCCTATATGAATACCCTTGATTGCCTTTTCTTCCCTAATTGCAATGGCTAAAACTTCCATTACAATGTTAAAGAGCAGTGGAGACAATGGGCAACCCTGCCTGGTTCCTGAGTGCAAATGATTTCAATTTAACTCCATAGATGGCCTCTATCAGTTTAAGAAATGTCCCTTCTTCGGGAGGCTGAGGCAAGAGAATCACTTAAGCCCAGGAGTTGGAGGTTGCTATGAGCTGTGTGAGGCCACGGCACTCTACCGAGGGCCATGAAGTGAGACCCTGTCTCTACAAAAAAAAAAAAAAAAAAAAAAAGAAATGTCCCTTCTATACCAATTTTCTTAAGTGTTCTGATCATGAAGGGATGCTGAATATTATCAAAAGCTTTTTCTGCATCAATTGAGAGAATCATATGGTCTTTATTTTTTAATTTGTTTATGTGCTGGATTACATTTATAGATTTATGTATATTGAACCAGCCTTGAGACCCTGGGATAAAACCGACTTGGTCATGATGTATAATTTGTTGGATGTGTTGCTGGATTCTATTTGTTAGGATCTTGTTGAATATTTTTGCATCTACATTCATTAGTGATATTGGTCAATAATTTTCTTTTCTTGTTGGGTCTTTTCCTGATTTGGGGATCAGGGTGATGTTTGCTTCATAGAATGTGTTAGGTAGTCTTCCTTCTCTTTCTACATTTTGGAACAGGTTGAGTAATATACGTACTAGTTCTTCTTTAAAGGTTTGGTAGAATTCTGACGGGAAGCCATCTGGTCCTGGGCTTTTCTTTTTAGGGAAATTTCGTATGATTGATGCTATTTCAGAACTTGATATTGGCCTGTTCAACATTTCCACTTGATTCTGGCTAAGTCTTGGAAGGTGACGTGCTTCCAAGTATCGGTCAATTTCCTTCAGATTTTCTCTTTCTTTTTTTTTTTTTTTGTAGTTTTTGGCCGGGGCTGGGTTTGAACCCGCAACCTCCGGCATATGGGATGGTGCCCTACTCCATTGAGCCACAGGCGCTGCCCCTCCTTCAGATTTTCATATTTCTGAGAATAAAGTTTCTTGTAATATTCATTAAGGAGTTTTTGAATTTCTGAGGAGCCTCTTGTTATTTTGTCTTTGTCATTTCTGATTGATGAAATTAGAGATTTTACTCTTCTTTTTTTTTCTGGTTAGGTTAGCCAAAGGTTTATCTATTTTATTGACCTTTTCAAAAAACCAACTTTTTGATTTATTTATCTGTTGTATAATTCTTTTGTTTTCAATTTCATTTAATTCTGCTCTAATTTTGGTTATTTCTTTTCTTCTACTGGGTTTGGGGTTGGAATGTTCTTCCTTTTCCAGTTGCTTGAGATGTCCCATTAAGTTGTTAACTTCCTCTCTTTCTGTTCTCTTCAGGAAGGCTTCCAGTGCTATAAATTTCCCTCTTAGCACTGCCTTTGCAGTATCCCAGAGGTTCTGATAATTCGTGTCTTCATTGTCGTTTTGTTCCAAAAATTTGGCAATTTCCTTCTTAATCTCATCTCTGACCCAACTTTCATTCAGCATAAGGTTATTTAACTTCCATGTTTTTGTATGAGTATGCAGATTCCTGTTGTTATTGAGCTCAACTTTTATTGCATGGTGGTCCGAGAAGATGCAAGGAATAATTTCTATTCCTTTAAATTTAGTGAGGTTAGACTTGTGACCTAAGATGTGATTGCTTTTGGAGTATGTTCTGTGGGCTGATGAGCAGTATGTGTATTCAGTTTTGTCAGGATGAAATGTTCTGTAGATGTCTGTTAAATCCAAATGTTGGATGGTTAGGTTTAAATCTAAAATTTCTTTGCTCAGCTTCTTTTTTTTTTTTTTTTGGTTTTTGGCCGGGACTGGGTTTGAACCCGCCACTTCCGGCATATGGGACCGGCGCCCTACTCCTTGACCCACAGGCGCTGCCCTGCTCAGCTTCTTATTGGAGGATCTATCCAACACTGCCAAAGAAGTGTTGAAATCTCCGACTATTATGGAGCTTGAGGAAATCAAGTTGCTCATATCTGTTAGAATTTCTCTTATAAATTGAGGTGCATTCTGGTTGGGTGCATAAATATTAATAATTGAAATCTCATCATATTATTACCCTTAACAAACATGAAGTGACCATTCTTATCCTTCTTTACTTTTGTTGGTTTAAAGCCTATTGTATCTGCAAATAGAATTGCAATGCCTGCTTTTTTCTGATTACCATTTGCCTGAAATATGGACGCCCATCCCTTCACTCTGAGTCTATATTTATCTTTTAAGGTAAGATGTGACTCTTGTATGCAGCAAATATCTGGCCTGAGTTTTTGAATACAGTCAGCCAAACTGTGCCTCTTTAGAGGACAGTTTACGCCATTCACGTTAATGGAGAATATAGATAAGTTTGGTAAAATTTTGGGTATTGAGTTTTTTGAAAGTCCAGCGGACATTTTTAATCCTTTTGCCACTGTTGAAGTTGGAATTTGATCAAAAGTTTCTGAGTGAGTTTACTTTTGTGGTAGAGGATTGGGCTGGTCATTATGGAGGATAGGTCTGAGACTATCCTGAAGAGCTGGTTTGGTTATGGAAAATTTCTTCAACATGTGAATGTCATTAAAGTATTTAATTTCTCCATCATAAATGAAACTCCGTTTAGCTGGATACAGGATCTGGGGTTGAAAGTTATTTTGTTTTAGGAGATTAAAAGTCGATGACCACCCTCTTCTTGCTTGAAAACTTTCAGCTGAGAGATCATTCTAATATTCTTCCCTTTGTAGGTAATAGTTTTCACTGTCTTTTTTTTTTTTTTTTTTGTGGTTTTTGGCCGGGGCTGGGTTTGAACCAGCCACCTCTGGCATATGGGACCGGCGCCCTACTCCTTGAGCCACAGGGGCCGCCCGGTAATAGTTTTCTTACGTCTGGCTGCTTTCAGAATTTTCTTATTATTAACTTTAGTGAAGTTAATTATGATATGCCTGGGGGATGTCTTATTCGGGTTGAGTCATGCTGGGGTTCTGAAACTGTCTGCTATCTGAATTTCAGAATCTCTTGGGTCTGCTATCTGAATTTCAGAATCTCTTGGCATGTGTGGAAAATTCTCTTTCATAATTTCATGTATAAGAGCCTCTGTGCCTTGCAAAGCCACTTCATTGCTTTCAGGGATTCCAATAAGGCAGATATTAGCCTTCTTCAAATTATCCCAGAGCTCTCTGAGAGAATGATTCGTTTTTGCTCTCCATTTCTCTTCCTCTTTGAGAGTTTGGGAGCATTCAAAAGCTTTGCCTTCAATGTCAGAAATCCTTTCTTCTACTTGCTCCACTCTGTTACTGAGGGATTCTACTGTATTTTTCAGATCTTTGAGGGCTGCAAATTCTTGCTTCAATGTGTCAAAATCTTTGGTGGTTTTGTCTTTAAATTCGTTGAATTCTTGAGACAACTTTTGAATTGCTCCTTGAATTTCTAATTCCAACTTTTCCTCCATTCTATTAATCTTGTTTGCAATCCAAATTATGAATTCGATTTCTGACATCTTAGCCATCTGTTTATGAATGGATATCTTTCCTTGGGGGGGGTTGATCTACTCTGGTTATTCACGTTACCAGAGTTTTTCCACTGATTCTGCCCCATGATTATTTTACACCATTTGACTAGATGAGTGGTTAAAGAAAAGTTGGGTTCGGGACTCCATGAGTAGTGATTAATCAGCCCTTAGTCCAAAAGCTGGGACTGGTGTCTGTACCTTTTCCCCTTGAGCTTTGCCAAGGATCTGTACAGTGCTACAGCCTGAGAAAGTGGGGACCTGCTTGGTGTGGTGGGGCTAAGTGGCTCTGTCTTGTTTTCAGCTGGTCTCTGTCTGACCCTAGTGAATCAGTTACTCTGGGTTGAAGTCTCAGCTGTGGAGAAATACCAGTAATTAAGTCACCCCACCCCCCACAGGCAACAATTGGAAAAGGAAAATCAAACCTTCCTACAACCATATACCCAGGGTACCACTTGGATAGTCCTCAGGCGATTAACCCAGTTCAAGAGGTCCAAATCAATTATCTCAGTCAGCACCTGTCTCAGGTGGGAGCGTTTAAAAGGTCTCTGACAACTACATCACAGGGATCTGCTGACAACTCAAATATGACTTGCTCTGGTTACATAACCACTTATCAGAGTGGCTATCATGGCAGAATTGGAGATGCTAAGGAGATTTAACACTAAGTATAAGGCATGGTGCCTGTAGCTCAGCAGCTAGGTCACCAGTCACATATAGCAGAGTTGGCCCGGGCCTGCCAAACAAAAATGACAACTACAACCAAAAAATAGCCAGGCGTTGTGGCAGGCACCTACAGTCCCAGCTACTTGGGAGGCTGAGGCAAGAGAATTGTGTAAGCCCAAGAGTTTGAGGTTGTCGTGAGCCATGACACCATGGTATTCTACCAAGTGTGACATAGAGAGACTCTGTCTAAAATAAATAAATAAATAAAAAATAAAGCTAAGTATGAAACTTTAAAACACATCTGTCATCTTGGGTCTAATTTTTTTTTTTTGTTTTTTTAGACACAAACATTTATTTTTACTGACTGTGACCTAAGTCAGCAAAAGAGACAACAAACTTCATCTTGGGTCTAATTTTAATCACGAGGGCACAAACCTCTTTAACAAGAGAGACTAGAGTTTCATCACTTCCCAAACAACAACTGGGCAACTACGGGCCACTCTGTGCTGAGTGCTGGCAATTGTAAGATGACAGAGTGACGTGGGAAGAGTGAGGCCCTCTAAGTGTTAAAGCTGGGGTGTTGGGAGTTAAGGGTAGGTGGGCATAGAGGAGGTGACATGAGCCAAGAGAGGAGGGCACATCTGGAGCAATCACTGACGCTGATTTTAACAGTAAGAACATTTCTGTTCAAGGGATATTTAAAGTTAAGACGCTTCTAGAGAGATATTTAACATTTAAAAACACTTTTGTGCTAGGCATCCTGGCATTTAAGTTCTGAGTTGCTTTTCACATGCTTCCTATAGTAGCAGTTTTGGCCATATGCCATGCTCACGTGCATTTACTGGGAATGATTTGTTTGATGGTGTTTCTCTAGTAGCTGCCATCCGCAAGGCAATACCCACACTAGGAGCCCAGGTTCTGATAGGAGCCAGCAGTTTATAGAAAAGCAAGCCATGCTGATTGAAAATAAATAATTTGAGGTGCAGTCAGTGCTACAGAAGTAGAGCCGCAGCGCTGATGGGAGAAATGGACAGAGGCGGTGAACACATGAAGGAGGTTCTCAGTGAGGCCCGAGGGGTGATCTGACAGAGGTGGGGAAATTGTGGGCGTATGGAGCTGAAACAGCACATTCCAAGACCCAGAGGTTTTGAATAATAAGTTGACATAGGCACTGAACTAAGTGCTGGGATGTCTGGTGGAAAAAAATGGTAAAGAGAAAGGAGGCTGGGATGGGGGGAGCAGGGTCACACATAGGCAATTAATCCCCCAAATAATGGGAAATTATTGTTGAGTATTCAAATGAAGAGACTCAAAATACTCTAGAGCTCATAAATACTCTGGGTGGCAGGCGGTGACTGGGTGTGGAGAGAACGGGAAGGTTCAGGAGACATTTAGAAGGTGGAACTGTCCAGACTTGGAGATTATTCAGACTACATGGACATAAAGGAGAAAGAGAAAGGAAACAATACTAGCTTCAATTTATTGCCTGCTTATAAAGTACTAGTCACATAATAAACGTTACCTATAATTCTTACGGGGGAGTATTACTTCCATTTTACAGATGAATAATATGCATCCCAGAGAAGTAAAGTAACTTGCCCAAAGAAACGTAGCTAGTAAGTGCCAGAGCTGGGGTTTGCACTCAGGTCAGCCCCACCTTCTTCTCAGCCCCTCAGTAGCTTGTGCAAAATGAAGTGGAAAGGGGATCAATTCTACTGAGACCCAGTTCTCACACTTTGATACTTAACTTTCTTATCTTTTTAAATCTTGTTTGATTTAAATTCTTGATATAGCTGTGCAAGCACATTTTTTAAAACATTAGTTGTTTTCTTTGAAGATGTAGTCTTACTATTTTGCCCGGTCTAGAGCACAGTACCTATTCACAGGTGTGGTAATAGATCACTGCAGCCCCAAACTCCTGGGCTCCAGCAGTCCTTCCCCTAAGCCACCCAAAGAGCTGGGACTACAGGTGTGCACCACTGCACCTAGTTTACATATTTATTCTAAAGGTGTGAGTATTCTCAGATAGATTGGTCTAACACCAGGCAATGCCAGAGAACACTTAGAGTCTATTTTAAAAATCAGTGTCCTTGGCTGGGAGCAGCGGCTCATGGCTGTAATCCTAGCAATCTGGGAGAATACAGAGGGAGGATCCTTTGAGCTCAGGAGGTTGAGACCAACCTGAGCAAGAGCGAGACCTCGTCTCCACTAAAAATATAAAAATTAGCTGGACAGTGGCACCCGTAGCTCAGTGGATAGGGCACCGACCACATACACTGAGACTGGCCAGTGCAAACCCGGCCCAGGCCAGTTAAAACAGCAATGACTACTGCAACAACAACAAAAACGTAGCCGGGCGTTGTGCTGGATGCCGGTAGTCCCAGCTACTTGGGAGGCTGAGACAAAAGAATCGCCTGAGACCAAGAGTTTGAGGTTGCTGTGACACCAGATGCCATGGCACTCTACTAAGGGCGACATAGTGAGACTCTATCTTGGAAAAAGAAAAAGAAAGAAAGAAAAAAAGAAAAAGAAAAATTAGCTGGGCATGGTGGTGAGTACCTATAATTCCAGCTACTTGGGAGACTTAAGTCGGAGGATCACTTGAGCCCAGGAGTTTGAGATAGAGTGAGACTCCATCTCAAAAAGAAAAAAAAAAAAAAAAAAAATCAATATCCTTGGTATTGCATAACTGATAAAATCACTCTTGAGAACTTTTGATTCTTTATTAATACTTTCTTAGTATCCTATTTTTGTTAATCTTTAAGCTTCCAGGGCCAAAGTAATTAGAACGGAACTTTGGCTGGGTCTCACTTCCCTTTTTCACGCTATAAGCAAATACTTTCCTTTCTACTTTGGTTAAGTTACAAAGGTCCTTTCTCAATTTACACAATAACTGGGCATTCAATATTGAGAAATTATAATGAAATAGGTAACTGATTTTTCAAACATATGATGAAACACAGACTTGTTCTCAAAGAAACGGAAATGTTCCCATTTTGATTTCCTCTTTTCAGAACAGCATTCTGATTTCACTTCTGTATTAAGTATGATTGTTGAGTATAAATTCTGAATAATTTTTCCATTTGTGCCTATCCATCTGTATAATTATTAAATTATCTTTCATCGAATTAGAAACCCATGATTTCAACCTATAAATGAGCACTGGTACCACCACACAAAATGTTGAGGGAAGAGGGAAGAAACTGTTGTAAACAGAGGAGTGGGATCATATACTTGGGTAGTATTTTCTTCCCTCTTGACAAATATTTTATTGCAACTTTAGCAAATAAATAAGATACACTCTTAACCTCTTATTAACGGTAGACTATGATACTAGAAAATGATGCTGTTCTTCCTTCTGGCATCATGCTAAGTTATTCTGGATGTGGCTACAGTATCTTATTCTTCCCTGCCTACCTCCCCCAAACTGCAGGACAGCACCTCTCTCTCGGGGAGGTGGCTGGCTGCTGGCAAGGGCACAATCTGTTTCTAACTCAGTCAAGTAGAAACCAAACCCACAAACAGAGTTCCATTTACACATGGGCCTTGCAGCAAAGTCAGGCTGACCCAAAGCCGATGAGGGCCAGAATCAGGATCTCACACACTTACTTTGGAAAGTAGTTTCCTTGACTGCTGATTCAAACTGGTAACAGAAGAGTAACTTAGTAAATTAGAGGTGTTATTTTTAAAAACAGGATGGTAAATGCTAATCTGCTAAAAAAAAATGATTTTTTAGCATCTAGGAAGTAAAGGTATTTTTAAGTTTCCCCCATAAGCAACACTTATACACACATTAGATTGCTAATTTTTGTGGAAAACTATAGGAATAAAACAAGCAAATACAGTAAAAACTGCACGTAAAGTTTACATGTTTTTTTTTTTTTTTTTTTTTTTTTAATTTTTTTTTATTTTTTAATTTCAGTGTGCTTGTTCATGTTTGTTTGAAGTACTCCTTTTTTGTTGATTTTCTTTGTCCTGCAGTGCTGTCTGTTTTTGATGTTGTTGGTAGAGACGGGGTCTTACTCTGGCTGACTGCTGCTCATATGGGTTTTGAACCTCTGAGCTCAGGCAATCCACCCGCCTCGGCCTCCCACAGCGCTGGGACTACAGGCGTGAGCCACCACGATGTGTTTTAAACTCTCTCTCCTATGTAAGAAGTTCAGCCACACTGTGAGCTGAGTGTCCTCGGTATAGCATGGGCTGGAGAATCTGAGACCTGCCTGAATCTCGTGACTCACCGACCACATGGCCTTCTCACCATGCTCCAGAAGTCCAGTTTCTCTCCCCTCTGACCCATTCTGTGCCCAGCGTGTGCCATCCTTGAACTCCGAAGACTTGGTGTTTAAAAGGCAACATTGTCGGTTACGTGGCATCTGTAACTTCATCACTACTGTGTGGCTGCTGTCCTGTTGTCTTTATAATTGCCACCATGAGCTTTCTGAGAGCTTCTTACACTCCTTTCAGCCTTCTTTTCTGCCTTCCCAGGGACAAGCACATCCCTTGGATGATGTGGACTCTCAACAAATTTGGTAATGTCATTGTATAAAGAACAAGTAAAGTGTCGCTCCTCTCCCTGACCAGGTATGTTAACATGAGGATTCTGACACAGCAATAAGGTCCCACCAGCTTACAGTTAAAAACCAGCCACAAACTACAGAAAAATGTGCTTTTTGAACATTAGAAAATAATTATAAAAAATAGCTTAGAGCTAAAAAAACAAGAGAGAGAGAGAATAATTTTGAAAAAACATACAGTTAACTTACCAGTTCTCTGGAATAAATTAGAAATAAGACAAGGCTCGGCACCCATAGCTTAGTGGCTAGGGCACGGGCCACATACACCGGGGTTGACGGGTTCCAACCTGGCCCAGGCCTGTCAAACAACAATGACAACTACAACAAAAAAAATAGCTGGGTCTCGGTGACTATATCTCAATGGTTAGGGCACTGGCCATATATACTGGGGTAATGGTTTTGATCCCAGCTCGGGTCTGCCAAACAATATTGACAACGACAACCAAAACATCTCCAGGCATTGTGATAGGTGCCTGTAGTGGCAGCTACTTGGGAGCCTGAGGCAAGAGTTGGAAGATGCTATGAGCTGTGACACCACGAAACTCTACCGAGGGCGACCTAGTGAGCCTCTGTCTCTGAAAAAGAAAGAAGACACTATGTTTCAGAACAGAGGATTTTTCTTAACCAATCTAGGTAGAAATTATTTTAAGGTATGATTTGATACTTCATTTAAAGTTTAAAAGGGTAAAAATACTTGGTGGATCCATGAGGCAGGTGGATTGCCTGAGCTCACAGGTTCGAGACCAGCCTGAACCAGAGCGAGACCCTGTCTCTAAAAGTAGCTGGGCATGGCGGCTCCTGTAGCTCAGTGGTTAGGGCGCACGCCACATACACTGAGGTTGGCAGGTTTGAACCCAGCCCTGGCCAGCTAAAATAACGACAACTGCAACAACAACAAAAAAAGCTGGGCGTTGTGCTGGGTACCTGTAGTCCCAGCTACTTGGGAGGCTGAGGCAAGAAAATTGCTTAAGCCCTAGAGTTGGAGGTTGCTGTGAGCTGTGATGCCACAGCACTCAACCGAGGGCAACATAGTGAGACTCTGTCTCAAAACAAACAAATAAACAAAAAACCTGGGCATTGTGACGGGCAACTGTAGTCCCAGCTACTGGGACGGTGAGGCAAGAGAATCGCTTAAGCCCAAGATTTTGAGGTTGCTGTGAGCCGTGACACTACAGTAGTCTACCAAGAGTGACAAAGTGAGACTTTGTCTCCAAAAAATAAATAATAAATAAATAAATGGGTAAAAATAAATTCCACTTCAGGCGGCGCCTGTGGCTCAGTGGGTAGGGTGCCAGCCCCATATACTGGCCCTGGCCAAACTGCAACAAAAAATAGCTGGATGTTGTGGCCGTGTCTGTAGTCCCAGCTACTCGGGAGGCTAAGGCAAGAGAATTGCCTAAGCCCAAGAGTTGGAGGTTGCTGTGAGCTGTGACGTCACAGGAGTCTACTGAGGGCAATAAAGTGAGACTTTGTCTCTAATAAATAAATAAATTCCACTTCGATTGCCACAGAAGTATATATGATTAGTTTTAGGATAGAAGAAGGTTCTGTATAACATTTGCTTACAAAGTTTAAGAATCAGTCTATTTGGCCAGGCGAGGTAGCTCATGCCTGTAATCTTAGCACTATGGGAGGCTGTGGCAGGTGGATTGCTTGAATTTAGTTCCAGACCAGCTTGAGTAAGAGTGAGACCCTGTCTCTAAAAATAACTGGGCGATATGGCCAGCACCTGTAGACCCAGATACTTGGGAGGCTGAGACAAGAGAATCGCTTGAGTCCAAGAGTTAGTTTGAGGTTGCTGTGATCCGTGATGCCACGGCACTCTACCCAGGGCAACAGAGTGAGACACTGTCTCAAAAAAAAAAAAAAAAAAGAAAAGAAAAGAAAAGAAAGAAAGAAAGAAAAAAAGAAAACAAAAGGAACTTACTATTGGTTTTGTTGAATTATCCAGCTGTATTTTCTTATAATCTCAGTGAGTTTTCTTCAGACCATCACTTTGAATTCCTTTTCTGGCAAACTGCTGATTGGGGTCTGTTGACTGGAGTCTGTTACCTGACAGTTAAGTTCCTTTCGTGGGGTTCTATTCCCTTGCTTTTTGATGTTTCTTGTGCCTCTTCCACCTTTCTAGAGTGGCTTTCACAGAGAGACTTCCCTGTGCAGTTGGAGCTCAGTGTGCCCCCTGAGCAGATGCCGCCTGTGTCTCCGGTGGTGCAGGGCGGTCTCTGCACAGCTCCCAAACAGCAGCAGTGACTGTGGGCCCCTCCGTGGCCTGGGCTGTAGAAATCTGTTGTAGTGGTGGCAGCAAAGTAGGTTGTTAATATTCTCAGTGGCAATGGCTTTGGGGGTTTTATTCTTATTTTTCCTGTAACAAAGAGACTTGGCCAATGTGCTTCTTCTCCGTGTCAGGTCAACATGGCCCACAAGCAGCTGCGGCCGTGCTGGGCTCCAGGCACAGAGTCCACGCTCAGGGTCTCACAGACCTACTATGGCACCTTGATCCTGGGTGCAAGATTTCTCTGTGGCAGGTTGGATGTAGGTTACTCAGAGCACCAGGACCTGTGATTCTGAGGCACTCCACAGTGGCGAGGGTCCAGGGGGTCAAGTTGTAGCTGTGATTCTATCCCTGTGTGGAGGGCAGAGCATAGCCCTGGAAGAAGGGATGCTCTGGAGGGGTGAGCCTGGGGCACAGGGTGTGACTGTGACTCAGGAGCCTGAGATAATAGGGCTGAACGGGCAACTTGGGTCCCAGGGGATGAGACAAGGTGTAGTGATGAGTCCCCTCAGACTGAGGGGACTAGTGCACCTACATCGGAGCAGGTTCCAGAGGCCTTTGGCCTGTTGGACTTGCTGTTTCAGCTCAGCCATTTCTCTGCTGCCGTGGGACCCTGGGGACAGCCTCAGGTCAGGTCTGGGATGCCCCAATGCCCAGCTCTGCCATAGCGGCAGGTGGTTCTCGAGCTGGCCCTTCAGCTCAGGGGAGGTGGGCCTGCTCCAGGATGTGCAGGCAAAGTCCCTGGGCTGCAGGGCCGCACCACAGGCCTGCTTCTGCTGGAGGCAGAGTGCAGCTGCCCGAGGCCTTAGAGGTCAGCTCAGCATGCTGAGCGGCACAGGGGCTGTTCTTGGCTGTGCTAGGGAAGGACAGCACAGCTGCAGTGCCCGCAGGGCTGGGGAGGCAGCCGTCCCCTCATCTGGGAAGGGGTGACAGCTGCTCCGAACTCATCTGGGGGGCATGGCGTCAGGCCAAGTTCTGCAGTGGTTTAGCCTCAGGGATGAAGGCCTGTGTGGCAGTGTGCCCTCAGGGCAGGACACATGCCCCATTAGTGCCAGCTCCGGGAGGACAGTTCAGTAGTGTGTGCACCACAGAGGACTGGCCACAGTGTCTCTCCCTCAGCCAGGGAAACAGCTACATGGCCTCCAGGCAGCTGTCTCAGTTGGGCTCAGTGCCCGTGAGGCACACAGGTGACCTGGTGGTGAGGACTGTGTGTGTCCAAGGTGTTGCTGGGACCTGCTGTTCACCGTGGCTGGGGTGGGGGTTGGGGCCCTGAGTTCTTCCTTGAAGTTGCTGTGCTTATCAAGGTTTCTGCCACTCTAGCTCTCTCCCTTAGTAACTGTCATTAAAATGTAATTTTATTCCTTGTTTGGACTCTGTGGAAGGAACAAATGCTACAGGCTTCTAATTGGCCACCGTGCTGGCATCACTCATCTTTATACTAGAAAATGAACAAACTAGCCAATCTCCAAAGGGGCACATGCTGGATGATTCCACTTAGTTAACATTTGTGAAATAACCTAATAGAAACGGAGAGCAGAGCAGTGGCCGGGGGGACATGGCTACACAGTGGTAACATGACAGCGTCTGCTGGTGACGGCACAGTCTGATACTGGTGATGGCTCGTACCTCCACATGAGTCTCCGTGTGGTAATGTTGCACAGAACCACACACAGAAATGAGTGCTTGTGAACTCATAACTAGTGAAATGTAAATAAGCTCTAGACTGTACCAATGTCAACTTCTTGGCTTTGATATTGTACTATAGTTGTGTAGGTTGTTAGCATTGAGGGTAGGCTGGAGGCTGCAACCTCCTGTGACCTATAATTACAGCAAAGTAAAATCTTTTTAACCAATAAAATTTATATTAAAAAATACTGTAACAAATAGATTGACTGGATACGATAAAAAGACTTTTATAGCTACTGAACTTTCCTAAATTGAAAACCTGCTTCCCTTTCTTCTCTCATTAAAAATCTTTCAACAAGGGCGGCGCCTGTGGCTCAGTCGGTAAGGCGCCGGCCCCATATACCGAGGGTGGCGGGTTCAAACCCGGCCCCGGCTGAACTGCAACCAAAAAATAGCTGGGCGTTGTGGCGGGCGCCTGTAGTCCCAGCTACTCGGGAGGCTGAGGCAAGAGAATCGCTTAAGCCCAGGAGTTGGAGGTTGCTGTGAGCTGTGTGAGGCCACGGCACTCTACCGAGGGCCATAAAGTGAAACTCTGTCTCTACAAAAAAAAAAAAAAAAAAAAAAAAATCTTTCAAAAAATCATCTTGACAATTAGAAACTGGTACAGACAAAATAGACCAGTGGGAAATATAGCTGCCAAGTACCCATGATGAGCTGGATAGTGTCATTTTTAGAAAAAGAAAATAAACGAGGCACAAAAATGTACCTTTTATATTTAAATGTTTTTCTGGATGTTTTGTAGGTTACCTGGACCTCAGTGTTGTTTTTGTTTTTATTTATTTCATGACTATAAATAGCATAGATGTTGCAAAATTATAAACAATATAGAATTTTGTGCTCCCAAAGATGCACTAGGTCTTATTTTCAGGAGACGTCTTATCTTTCCTGTAAGTAGGTCTTATTTTCGGAGAATGTCTCATTTTCGTGGAAACAGGGTAGTTCACAGTAACCTCAAACTCTTGGGTTCAAGCAATCCTCTTGCCTCAGCCTCCCGTGTAGCTGGGACAACAGGCACCTGCCACAATGTGCCTGGCTATTTTTTTAGAGACGAGGTTTCTCTCTTAGGCTGGTCTTGAACTCCTGAGCTGAAGTGATCCACCTGCCTCGGCCTCCCAGAGTTCTGGGATTACAGGCATGAGCCACCGCACCTGGCCTATGGAAGGAGTTTTAAAAACCTGAGTGGAAAACCAGAAGTCTTAAAAGATTAGTAAATTTAGGGCAGCACCTGTAGTTCAGTGGGTAAGGCGCTGGCCGCAGACACTGAGGCTGGCAGGTTCAAACCTGGCTCACGCCAGCTAAAAACAACAATGAAACTGCAACAACAACAAAAATAGCCCAGTGTTGTGTGCATTGTGGCAGGCACCTGTAGTCCCAGCTACTTGGGAGGCTGAGGCAAGAGAATCGCCTAAGCCCAAGAATTGGAGGTTGCTGTGAGCTCGCTATGGCACTCTACCGAGGATGACAAAGTGAGACTCTGTCTCTAAAAAAAAAAAAAAGCAAGGTGCAGAGCAAGCAGAGGTGCATGAAGGAGAACAGAGCCCACGAAAATAAACCCAGAAAACATGCAAACAATAACAATAAGCCATGGGTGGAGAGGTGGGAGATCAGTATGTGGACTTGGTACAAAAGATTATGTCCGGTCTCCAAAAAATACTGGCAAATATATTACATAGCACAAGAGAGGCAGATGGGAGCAAAGCTGTACTGAGCTAAGGAGATAACCAGGTAATTATAATAATGTTCGATTGGAATAATAATATATGTAATATGCATTACGACAATACCACACAAAGAGGGGAAAGGGGATGGAGCTACATGACTGACATCCAGTAAACATCAAAGACAACTAAATTTAGTTGTTATTGCCCATGTCCTTTTCGCTGATGTTCTGTGGATGGAATAGCAATGTTTGCATAAGAAATAAAACAAACATAAATTTTATGAGTTACATCTACCCCATGAACTTTATATTTTTGTCTTCATTTCAGCAGAATCACAATAAATCACAATAAACCTTTCACACAATTCGCATTCCATGAATGATCTCAAGGATCACAAACTTAAATACTGTTTACCCACAGTGCACCAAATCTGTACAGAGGTGAGCAAAGTTCTTTGTTTTGAAAAGCCAGAAAACCAATACTTGGTACTTAGTGGAAAACAATGCTGCTTTATGCAAAAATCTTCTGCATTTGTACTGAGAGGGAGGATTTGACAAGTTAATTAACTTGTCATTTCCCTAAAACCCCTGAGAGGCAAATCCTCCCAGCTCTCTGCAGCGCATCCCTGGCAGCACAACTTACAGACGGGAATGGTGTAGGTGCAGTTATCTTTTGTTTCAAAGACACCGGGCAAGAGAGTTGAATGGTGCTGCTCCCAGAGCAGTTTAAAGTTACCAGCTGCACTGCGCTGGTGCTGGACATCGGTCCAGACTGACAGCTGCCTGTGTGCTCTTTAACCAAACTGTGTGCTGTGGCCAACGGGTGCCTCTGGAGTGCAGGCCCAGAGCAGGCCCTGTTAGTGTAGCAGCACCAGCATTTCATTATACTTTCCCCCTTCTCTGTGAAATGCTTTTTTGGTAATTTTTGTCATCCAATGCCAATTTTACTGCCCTTTCTCACAGTTTTCTCTCTTTAGCATCTTTTAACCATGAGTGCATTGCCAGGTATTCCAGACTATTCATCCCTGTTGGCTCTTCCAGGAGCTGCTACCGATCCCTCCTCCCCAAGTCCACAGCAGTGCACCTGCACTACCCATTTTTAGTATTACATGCATCTTCCGGCATTTGAAGTGTTTTGCGTTTTTTTTTTTTTTTTTTTTGAGACAGCGTCTCACTCTGCCACCAGGGTAGAGTGCAGGGGTCACTGCAACCTCCTACCACTGGGTTCAAGCAATCTGCTTGAGCCTTTGGAGTAGCTGGACTACAGGTGCCCACCACAACGCCTGGCCAATGTCTCTATTTTTTGTAGAGGCAAGGCCTTGCTCTTGCTCAGGCTGTTCTCAAACTCCTGGCCTCAAGCGATGCTCCTGCCTCAGCCTCCCAAAGTGGTAGGATTATAGGTACGAGCCATCTTGCCAGCCATGTTTGAAGATTTTGACCTGTAATGCCGTCTTGCTTGGTGTTACAGGTTGAATTGTGTCTTTACACTCCCCAAGTAAAAGATGTGTTGAAGTCCTAACACCTATACTACCTGGGAGTGTGAGCCTATGTGGAGAACCAGGTAACTGCTATGGAGTCAGTCAGGAGGAGGGGGTGCTGGGGTGGTGGGCCCTAATCCCAAGTGGTCGGTGTGCTTGTAAGAAGATAGCCATGAGAGTTCGGAGACAGACGTGGAGAATGTCCTGTGACAAGGCAGACTGGAGTTATGTGACTGGAAACCCAAGAGCATCGACGACCTTGCCAGAAGTGAGGACAGTGCAGCAGGAGCTCCCGGAAGTTTCCAGAGGGGGCACAGCCCGAGGCCCCAGAACTGAGGGACCACAGATTTCTGTCACTTTGTGTTTTTGCCTCCCTTGTTGCTCTGGTTCTATTCGAGGAGTGCGTGAAACTTTGCATCTCAGCTATCACGGCTCATGCTACTCACCATTCCCCACTTGTACCACAGAATCATGTGACTTTACTTCCTGCATGATTGCCTCCAAAGACATGGGTTCCTCCTCCATCTGCTAACCCACAAAGGATCCTGAATAAATAAATATTTGCAGAAGTATTTTTTTTTTTTTTTGAGACAGAGTCTCACTATGTCCCCCTCGGTAGAGTGCTGTGGTGTCACAGCTCACAGCAACCTCTAACTCTTGGGCTTAAGCGATTCTCTTGCCTCAGCTTCCCAAGTAGCTGGGACTACAGGTGGCCACCATGACACCCAGTTATTTTATTTGTGCTGTTGCTGCACTTGTCATTGTTTAGCAGGCCCAGGCTGGTTCGAACCTGCCAGCCTTGGTGTATGTGGCTGGCTCCATAACCACTGTGCTACGGGGGCCAACCCTGTAAGAAGTATTTTTATACATGGAAACAACTGAACTTCTCCCAAGCATGAGTCTGACTCCAGTCAGTAAGGTGTTTGAGTGCCCTGGGAGAGGCCTTCTGTCAGTGAACACACACCAGGTTGCAGTAAACGTCCATTCTGCCCTCTTGTCTCATGTGGGGACACAGGCTTACGATGTCAGAAAAATGGGGATTTCCATTTTC
Source organism: Nycticebus coucang (assembly GCF_027406575.1). Lineage (NCBI taxonomy): Eukaryota > Metazoa > Chordata > Mammalia > Primates > Lorisidae > Nycticebus > Nycticebus coucang. The sequence goes on from NC_069782.1 coordinate 54,109,058, forward strand.
CACTGGGGACTATGGAGGACTGAATGTTGTCACTATTCCAGACCTTTCTACCTCCCCATTAGTCCCTGCCAGGAAGGTGACTACCTTGTCAATGTGTGTACTTCTTGGGGCTTCAAATTCATATCAGGAAAGGCAAGAATTGGGAGATGGACTTGCAAATGTGGCTTGGCCATCCATGTCATCGTGACCTTTGGTATGTGCAAAGTCCCAAGCACACATTGCTTAATACTAACATCTCCTTCCAGCTGCTTTCCCATTTATTTGCTCTTCTTTACAATAATATTGTTGTTATTGTTTTTTTTTTTTTTTTTGTAGAGACGGAGTCTCACTTTACTGCCCTTGGTAGAGTGTCGTGGCGTCACACAGCTCACAGCAACCTCCAGCTCTTGGGCTTAAGGGATTCTCTTGCCTCAGCCTCCCAAGCAGCTGGGACTACAGGCACCTGCCACAACGCCCCGCTATTTTTTTTTTTTTGTTGTTGTTGCAGTTTGGCCGGGGCTGGGTTTGAACCCACCGCCCTCGGTATATGGGGCCGGCGCCCTACTCACTGAGCCACAGGCGCCGCCCCATATCGTTGTTATTGTTGTGGTGGTAAAAAACACATTACACGCCGGGCGCGGTGGCTCACGCCTGTAATCCCAGCACTGTGGGAGGCTGAGGAGGGAGAATCGCTTGAGCTCAGGAGTTCGAGACTCGCCTGAGCGACAGTGAGACCCCGACTCGTGAAAAAAATGGAAAAACCCAGCCGGGCGCCGCGGCGAGCGCCTGTAATCCCAGCGGCTTCCGGAGGCTGAGGCAGCGGGGTGCCCGCAGCCCGAGTCTGAGGTTGTGGTGAGCTACCACGCCCACTGCACTCTGCTCAGGGGCATAGGGTGGGACCCTGTCTCAACAACAACAAAAAAAAACAAAAAACACATTACACTTACCATCTTAGCCATTTTTTACTTTAAAAGTATATCTTTTCAGTATGGTTAAATATATTCACATTATTGTGCAACAGATCACTAGAATGCTTCCATCTTGCAAAACTGAAACCTTATACTCCCTAAACAATAACTCCCCCGACCCTTAGGCCCTTGAAACTGCCTTTCTACTGTCTATGATTTCTGACTATTGCATAAGTGGAATCCTTATAAGTGTTCGTCCTTTTCATCATGGGCTCATTTCATTTAGCACAATGTCCTCGAGGTTCATTGGTGTTGTAGCATGACAGAATTTTTTTTTAATACAAGCTGCATAATATTGTATTGTATGACTATAACACACTCTTTATCCAGTCATCTGTTGATGGACATTTGAGTTGCTTCCCATTTTTGGCTATTGTAAATAATATTAAAATAAACATGGGTGTGCGAGTATCATTTTCCAGAACCTGCTTTCAATTATTTTAGATGTATACCTAGAAGTGGGATTGATGAATTAAATGTATATATACATATATAATTATATTTTTAATTATAAATTAAAATTTTTATTTTTTAATTTTTTGAGGAACCTCTTACTGTTTTCCACAGTAGCTATACAATTTAACATTCCCACCAGCAGTGCACAAGTGTTCCAATCTCCCCATGGTCTTGCCAGCACATCACTTTTGTTCTTTGGATGACAGCTATTTTGATAGGTATGAGGTAAAACCTCATTGTGGTTTATTTTTTTGAGACAGAGTCTCACTATGTCACCCTTGGTAGAGTGCTGTGGCGTCACAGCTCACAGCAACCTCAAACTCTTGGGCTTAAGTGATTCTCTAGCCTCAGCCTCCCCAGTAGCTGGGACTACAGCCACCCACCACAATGCCTGGCTATTTTTTGTTGCAGTTGTTGTTGTTTAGCTGGCCCAGGCTGGGTTCGAACCCACCAGTCTGTTTATGTGGCTGGCACTGTAACCACTTTGCCAGCCCTCATTGTGGTTTTGACATGCATTTCTCTAATGATTGGTGATGTTGAGCATCATCGTGTGTTTATTGGCCATTTGTATATTTTCTTTGAAGAAATGTCTGTTCAGATCCTTGACCTTTTTATTTTTAAGAGGCAGGCTCTTGCTCTGTCATCCAGGCTAGAGTGCTGTGGCATCATCAAAGCTCACTGTAACCTTGAATCCCTGGACTCCAGTGATCCTCCTGCCTCAGTTTTCCAAAGTGCTGAGATTACAGGCATGAAACACTAAGCCTGGCCATTTTTGTCCATGTTATGTTATATTACTATCAATTTTAAAATCAAGTTTTTTGTTGAGTTTAGAACTTTCATACATATTCTGGATATTAACCCTTTATCAGATACAAGATTTCAATTATTTTCTCCCATTTAATAGATTACCTTTTCACGCCATTGTTTCCTTTAATGTCTGGAAGAATTTAAATTTGATGTAGTCCCATTTGTTTTCTTTTTGCTTTTGTTACCTGTGTTTTGGTGTCCTATCCAAGAAATTATTGGCAAGTTCAATGTCCAGAAGCTCCTCCCCTGATAGTCTTCTATAGAAGTTTTATAGTCTGGGTGGCGCCTGTGGCTCAGTGGGTAGGGCGCCGGTCCCATATGCCGGAGGTGGCGGGTTCAAACCCAGCCCCGGCCAAATTAAAAAAAAAAAAAAAAAAGAAGTTTTATAGTCTTAGGTCTAACAGGTCTTTAATCCATTTTATTAGTAACTTAACTTTTTATTTCTTTGGTTTTTTTTTTTATTTTTATTTGAGACGGAGTCTCAAGCTGTCACCCTGGGTAGGGTACTATGGCGTCATAGCTCACAGCAACCTCAAACTCTAGGGCTTAAGTGATCCTCTTGCCTCAGTTTTTCTATTTTTAATAGAGACAGGGTCTTGCTTTTTGTTCAAGCTGGTTTCCAACTCGTGAGCTCAAGCAATCCACCCGCCTTGGCCTCCCAGAGTACTGGAATTACAGGCTTGAGCCACCATGCCAGGCTAGTAAGTTAACTTTTGTTACATGGTGTAAGGTAAGGGTCTGACTTCATTCTTTTGCATGTAGACATCCGGTTTTCCTACATCTTTAGGTGAAGAAACCGTCCTTTCCTTGTCATGGGATCTGAGCATCCTGGGGAAGGCCCTCTGGCCGTATGTCTGACACAGATGTGTTTGTCTATGATCTCTATGCTGTCCCATCAATCTACATATCTATCTTTATGGCATTATCACGCCATCTTAATTACTGTTATTTTGTGGTTTGTTTTGAAATGAGGAAATTTGAGGCCTCCAACTTTGTCCTCTTACAAGATTGAAGATTGTTTTGGCTATTTGGGGTCCTTTAAAATTCCATAAATTTTAGGGTTTTTTTCTTATTTCTGCAAAAACGTGCATGGGGATTTTGGTAAGAGATTGCATTGAATCCTCCTTGGAGACGCGCAGGGCGCCACCTGCCAACCTGCCAGCGGTTGCCGTCCTTGCCTGTTCCCACCGCTACGTGGCTGTCAGCAATCCCAAGAAGGAAGGAAAGGTGACTTTCTCAGCCCAGGGTTCGAGGACAGCCTGAAGCAGGACTGAGGGTGTGAGGGGCCTCCCCAATCACTCATCCCTTCTACCCATCACAGCACACGAAGCAACACCACCTGCATTTCCCCCTCATTGTCCCTTAACCCCACGCAACAAGGATGTGACACGCAATAGGGGCCAGGAGAGGGGCTACTTTCATTTTTACTACATTACCCCAATACAAAAATCTAGATATTAAAAAATAAAAAAGATTATTTCTACTCAGCCTGGCTAGACAGCAAACGTTTAATGCGTCTCCACGCTAATTGGAGTTGTTTTGCTGCGCAGGCGCGCCCCCCGGGGTTCTGCGCGGGCGCCAAGGCTCGTAGCGACCTCGGCGCCGGAGCTCCGCCTGGTGTCCATCAGTGGTACTGCGGACCTTCGCGCACCGTCTTGGGTCTGGAGACCCCAACCCAGCGCCCTGTTCCCCGTCAGTTCTGGAATTCAGGCAAGACATAAACTAATTCCTCGGACAGGCTCCTAAAAGTCAAAATGTTTAACATGTGTTTTACTGTTTCCCCTCTACAGGGAAAAGACGGCAGTTGAAGACCTCCCAGGGATGGGGGCCTGGCCTGGGAAGCACCCCGAATTTTCCTGCCTGTCTTCAAGCAGTTGATTTCAGACTTGCCTGTGGTAACGGAACCTTTACCTGATTTATGGACTTATGAGGACTTTGTGTAAATTTGTTTCTCCATGAGAATGAGGCTTCAGGGCTTCCCGTCCCACCTTCTTGCTGATACCCTGCAATACTCTGGAAAGATTCTTTTCTCCGGCAGCTAATTAAGCCCACCATGCTCCTTTCCTCGTGGAGGCCTGGTGTGCAGTGGCTGCAAACAGCAGCCTCCTTGGTAGTGTACGCAGCCTGTTGCTTGTATAGGTTGCTCTAAGGGACCTTGGAGACATTCCTTTCCAATACATGTTCATGTATTAGACCTTGTGCTGTCCCCAATCTAGGCTCCAGACAGGTATGCGTGCTGCCTTTGGAAAGCCCCAGGCACTGTGGCCAGGGTTCACATTGGCCAAGTCATCACGTCCAGCGGCACCAAAACTACAGAACAAGTAGCAGGTGATTGAGGTCCTGTGCAGGGTCAAGTTCAAGTTTCCCTGGCCGTCAGAAAATTCACTTCTCCAAGAAATGGGGTTTTACCAAGTTTAACGCAGATGAATTTGAAGACAGGGTGGTTGAGAAGTGGCTCATCCCAGATGGTTGGGGGGTCAATACATCCCCAACCGTGGCCCCCTGGACAAGTGGCAGGCCCCACACTCGTGAGGACTTAACACTGTGTTGCCTCTCATTTTTGCCTACCAATATTAAACCCTACTTCCTGTCCAAAGAAAGAGATTGTTTTCACTTTCTCCCCTTAATCCCTCAATTCTTTTGAATCACCCTTTTGTCCTCACTACTTGCTGAATGGAATGGTCAGTTCAGGCAGCACTTCAGTACCATTTTATGCACTTCACCACCCTCTTCTGAAACTTGGTTTCTGGGACACTCTCCCCACACACACTCCATCTGTTTAATTTTCTTCTTCTTTGGCTTTCTCACTCACAGGTTGCCCCCTCTCAGCCTTCTCTATTTAAAATACACGAGCACCCACGATTCATTCAGCTGGCTGACCTTTACTCTTTTTCCATTATCATTCTCTCAGCAAGCTCGTCTGGCCCCACTGCTTTAGATACTGCTTATACACCCAGGCTTTCCATATTTGAAATATTCCTGATCTTGACCTTGAACTCCCAAAATGTATATTCAGGTGACTCCTTCATACACATTATCTCCACTTGGTGATCTCTTGGTTTTCTCAAACTCAACATGTTCAACATGAAATGTTTGATACCTACACCCACAAAAAAAATTCCATACACAACTCTCAAGTCCTATTCATTTCAGTAGAAGATATAATTAAAATCTAACTATCTCCACTGCTATTCTCCTAATCTAAGCCTCTCTATATTTTTTTTTTGTAGAGACAGTCTCACTTTACCACCTTCAGTAGAGTGCCATGTCACAGGACTCACAGCAACCTCTAGCTCTTGGGCTTCAGCGATTCTCCTGCCTCAGCTTCCTGAGCAGCTGGAACTACAGGTGCCTGCCACAACGCCCGGCTATTTTTTGGTTGCAGTTCAGCCGGGGCTGGGTTTGAACCCGCCACCCTCGGTATATGGGGCTGGTGCCCTACTCACTGAGCCACAGGCACCACCCAGCCTCTATTTTTTTTACCTTTATTAATGCAAAGCCATTCCAGTTGCTCTGCCTGTTTGCACAATTGCTCCATTACAGTTTATTTTTCAAATAGTAACCAGTAATAAAATGTAGGATTATGTCACTTATTTGCTCACACTGTTCCAAATTTCTTGTCGTACCATCAATAAATATACTACAATCTTTCTATCAGTCCCTATAAAGCCCTACAAAATCATGTCCCCAAATACCACGCCCAGCCATTTTCCTCTTCTTTTCTTCTACCAGATTTTTGCCATCTCAGTGACACTTTGGGTCATTTGAACTATTTCGCTGACTCCCCATCTCCTGCACTCTGTTCAAACCACACCTTGTAGGGCTCATCCATGATGAATTTACATAATAACTTGCTTTATACCACTAATTAACTTTTAATACAAACTATAAAATAAGGTCTAAGAGAGGAAGGATATTATATTCACTGCTATGTTCATTTCTAGCACCTGGATGTGTGGCCAGCATGTTTGTTGGATGAATGAATGAATCCTACCTACTATATGCTGTCCTGATTCAGATCACATTGACCTCACATAAACTCTTATTCCAAGATATCCTGAACACTGCACCACCACTTCTTTGGGGACTAATCCTGAAAAGCACATTATGTGAAAGTTCAAAAAGCAAAATCCCTGAGTTACGTTTTCTCCAACCAAGTTCTATCTATAGCAGCCAGTAAGATCTTAGTCATAGGAGACTGAGAGCCCTTTGAATTTGATCAAAATTGCTGGGTGTAGTGATACACTTAAAGTCTAGTGTCAAGTTAGCTCAGGAGTTCAAGCTAGGCAACATAGCAAGACCTCACCTCTAAGAGAAAAAAATTTAAAACATATGTATCTATTGCTTCTTGCAAAAATTATCTATTTATTTTCTGACAGAGTCTCGCTTTGCTGCCCTTCATAGAGTGCCATGGCATCATAGCTCACAGCAACCTCAAACTCTTGGGCTTCAAGTGATCCTTTTGCCTCAGCCTCCCAAGTAGCAGGGACCACAGGCACCCGCCATAACACCCGGCTATTTTTTAGAGATGTGGTCTTTCTGTTGCTTAGGCTGGTCTCAAATTCACCTGCCTCAGCCTCCCAGAGTGCTGGGATTACAGGCATGAGCCACCATACCCAGCCTCTTCTCGTTTTTCTGACATAGAGTTTTGCTGTTATTGTTAGTGTTTGGCCCCAGTACAATGCCTGGCATGCTACAGGCAACTCAGTAATTCTGAAAGAGTGAGGGCACAGAACCCACTGGTACTTAAAACCTTTCAAAAATGTGAAGACACTATTTACCACCAGCCAAATCCTAGCTTCCCCAACCCAGCCTGGTGGCCTGTCACAGTTGCTTCCAACATTGCTAGGGCCCATTCTGTCTCAAAGACTCTGGTCTTAGTGAACTCTTATCTTACCCAATTTCTTCAGGAAGTAGCCTCCAATCATTCCAAGATTTGACAGCTGTTAGCACTCAAAATAGTATTTGAAAAAATGGAGACATCACACCACCCTAAGGCCAGAATAGTTTGGCACAGGTAGATTTCCATCAGGTGCAAAGATGTCAGGAAGAGATATGTGCTCACCAGAGGGGCCCTAAGAGGAATCCAGTTCCATAACCATCTGCCTCACAGGGAGCATGGCTGTGATTGTCTGCAGTCAGGTGCACATTAGCACTGACTGATGCATCCCAGCCAAGAGAAGACGGGAGCCTTTGTGCAGCATCACAGGCAACTCAAGGTTTGGAACTGTTGACCCTGTTAGTGACCAGAAGATACCATCACTGGTTAAGTACGCTCTTTCCATCCCCGAGTTCAGTACTGGGATGCTGCTGACTAGGCACCGGACTTTCTCCACCCAGTGCTATGTGAAGACTGACTTGATGGCTATCCAGACAGTAGTGTTATGAACTCACTTCTGACAAAATATAAGCCTTATGATCCATTTTGACAGTAAGTGAAAGAAAATATAACCAAACAATGACAGTTTTAGAATATGCTTTTTCAAACTACACATCCCGTCCCTCCCTTCCACGCCAAGTCTCTAAAAGAGCTGGAGAATGTTTGCAACTTTACCTATCTGCTACCTCCAGGCCCTCACTGCTATCTACCACTTCAACTGTACTAAAACAAATTTCAGATATATAAGTAGAAAATGGTTTTAAAATGGTATTTGCTATGTTGAGACAAATATTTTATTATTTTAAATACCTGATACTATCATTTTTAAGGTATGATGGTAGCTTAACTGATCTAGAATCCAGTTAGATGTATACAAGTATATTTATATTATTGTACATACATATCACTACACATGTGCATTAAGATGTATTAAAAACACACGAATGCCGACCAACATTCCTCTACCTCCCTGCCCCCAAAACAATTATGCTGCACTTTATTAATGATTTCCTTGCATTGTGTTTCTATCTCTATTGTTGGAATATTTATAGTACAATATCATAATTTTCCGTTTTGGAACTTCAAAGAAATGGAGTTAATACTGTGTGGATCTTCTGTGACTTGCTTCTCCAGTCAACACGTTAAGATTCATTTATGTTCATGGGTGTGAAAACGTTCTTACATTTTCAGTCTATACAGTATTTCACCGTATGAACATTCTACAATTTATTGGTTGATAACTGAGCTATTTTCAGTTTTTTTACTATTAAAAATAACATTGCTGTATTTGTGTAAATGTTTCTTTTTCTTTTTTTTTTTTTTTGTAGAGACAGAGTCTCACTGTACCGCCCTCGGGTAGAGTGCCGTGGCGTCACACGGCTCACAGCAACCTCTAACTCCTGGGCTTCCGCGATTCTCTTGCCTCAGCCTCCCTAGTAGCTGGGACTACAGGCGCCCGCCACAACGCCCGGCTATTTTTTTTTTGTTGTTGCAGTTTGACCGGGGCTGGGTTTGAACCCGCCACCCTCGGCATGTGGGGCCGGCGCCCTACTCGCTGAGCCACAGGCGCCGCCCCTGTGTAAATGTTTCTTAGTGGAAAAGATGCAAGTGTTTCTCTAGGAGCCATACCAACACTTACTTTACAATAGCTAAACTACTTTCTAAAATAGTTGCATTAACTAACACCACTTTCCATCACACCATATCCTAACCAATACTTAAACATTGGTTAAACATTTTTTTTTGCCAAAAAATTTTTTTTAAATAGTCTCACTTTGTTGCCCTTGGAAGAGTGGCGTGGTGTCTCAGCTCACAGAAACGTCCCAAACTCTTGGGTTCAAGCAATTCTCTTGCCTCAGCCTCCCAAGTAGTTGGGACTTTAGGCGCCTGTCACAATAGCAGGCTATTTTTAGAGATGGGATCTCTCTGGCTCAGGCTGGTCTTTAACTCCTGAGCTCAGGCAATCCACCCACCTGGGCCTCCCAGAGTACTGGGATTATAGGCATGAGCCACTGTGCCCGGCTGCCAATCCTGTAGGCATAAAATGATACCTGTGATTTTAATGGGCACTTCCCAGATGACAAGTAAAGCTGAATTTTATTTCATGTATTTTTTTTTTTTTTTGTAGAGACAGAGTCTCACTTTATCACCCTCGGTAGAGTGCCGTGGTGTCACACAGCTCACAGCAACCTCCAAATCCTTGGGCTTAGGCGATTCTCTTGACTCAGCCTCCCAAGTAGCTGGGACTACAGGCGCCCGCCACAACACCCGGCTATTTTTTTTGTTGTTGTTGCGTTTGGCCGGGGCTGGGTTTGAACCCGCCACCCTCGGCATATGGGGCCGGCGCCCTACCTGCTGAGCCACAGGCGCCGCCCTATTTCATGTATTTATGGACTATCTGCTGGTTCTGTAAAATCTCAGTTGATGTCTACTGCTTTTTTTTTAGAGACAGAGTTTCACTTTATCGCCCTCGGTAGAGTGCTGTAGCGTTACAGCTCACAGCAACCTCCAACTCCTGGGCTTTGGAGATTCTCTTGCCTCAGCCTCCTGAGGAGCTGGGACTACAGGCGCCAGCCACAAGGCCCGGCTATTTTTTGTTGCAGTTTGGCCGGAGCCGGGTTCGAACCCACCACTCTTGGTATATGGGGCCGGCGCCCTACTCACCAAGCCAGAGTCTATGTTGCCCTCAGCAGAATGTTGTGGCATCACACTCACAGCAACCTCAAACTCCTGGGCTCAAACCATTCTCTTGCCTCAGCCTCCCAAGTAGCTGGGACTACAGCACCCATCACAATGCCTGGCTGTTGTTTGGTTGTAGTTGTCGTTTGACAGGCCCAGGCTGAATTTGAACCCGCCAGCTGTGGAGTATGTGGCTGGTGCCCTAGCTGCTGAGCTACAGGCACCAAGTCTATAGTTTATTCTTGATATTAGTCCTTTATATGTATTTCAAGTACTTTCCTCCAGTTTGAGACTTCTCTTTTCAACCTTTTAATGGCCAGAAATTCTTAATTTATTATGTTCAAATTTACAAATTTCTTATCATTTGTACTTTTACATCTTAAGAATTCCTTCTGGGCTCGGAGCCTTAGCTCAGTGGTTAGGGCGCCGGCCAAAAGCACCGGGGCTGGTTGGTTGGAACCCAACCTGGACCTGCTAAACAGCAAGTACAATAAAAAACAGCTGGGCGTTGTGGTGGGTGCCTGTAGTCCCACTACTTGGGAAGCTGAGGCAGGAGCATTGCTTAAGCCCAGGAGTTTGAGGTTGCTGTGAGCTGTAACACTACAGCACTCTACTGAGGGTGACATAGTAAGACTGTCTCAAAAAAACGAACACTCAAAAAATTCCTTCTGCAGTCCTGCATCTTTGAACAATTTCCTGTTATTTTTCCTTTAATCAATTTAGTTAGGGCTGAGTGTGGGTGGCTCACGCCTGTAATCCTAGTACTCTGGGAGGCTGAGGCAGGGGGTTGGGGGGCGGTGTGTGTGTGTGCCTGAGTGAGAGTGAGCCAGGGCCTATTTTGTTTTAAGGCCTCACTGTTGCCCAGCCTGGTCTCAAACACTGGGCCTTAAGCATTCCTCCTGCCTTGGCTTTCCAAAGTGCTGGAATTTACAGGTATGAACCACCACACGTGGCTAGCTTGGTAAACTTTTTAATTCTAATAACATCTGTTGATTTTTTCTACATTATCATCTGAAAGCAATGACTGCTAAGAATCAGCTCTACTGTCACATTCTCTAGGTTGGCTCTTCTTACACATAAAGTGAACCATTGCTCTGCTATTAAATTGTGCCTATATTATCCTTCCAAATAATTGTTTTTTTCTTTGTGTGCTTACAGTATTTTGCACATGGCAATAATTTTGAGTATTCTCTGAGCAGAAATTATTTCTCAGTTCCCAAAACCCAGAAAAAATATTCCTCGGCTTTACAACCCCTTCGCACATCCCACATCTCACATGCATAGATCAGAACTATAAATGCTGAAAAAGGCAGGCTTTCACCAAAGACAAAGCCTAGCATTATCTGGCTGAGCAGAAGTAAGCCTACAACACCTACCATGCAAATTCTATTCAGAAAATTAGGTTGCTATAAATTTCCTCAAGGAAATGTTTAATGAATCCTCTTAACAATCCACTATAAATACAAAGTATCTTCCTTTTAAAATGACTCTGTTGTATGCATTGAGCAAAGTTACAAACATTTTCAGCATAAAAATGGAAATAAGGTGGCTTGGTGCCTGTAGCTCAGCGGCTAGGGCACCAGCCACATACACTAGGGCTGGTGGGTTCAAAGCTGGCCCCGGCCTGCCAAACAACGACAACTACAACAAAAAAATAGCCAGGCATTGTGGCAGGCGCCTGTAGTCCCAGATAATTGGGAGGCTGAGGCAAGAGACTCACTTAAGCCCAAGAGTTTGAGGTTGCTGTGAGCCGTGATGCTACACCACCTTAAGGGCAACATAGTGAGACCATCTCAACAACAACAAAAGAAAATAAGGGTTTTGACTAGCTGACTTTACCACAATAGTCAAGATATTGTTATTATGAGGGTCACTTTGGTTTTGCTGTACTTCTGTGACGTAACAGAGGCTATAGGTTAGAAAAGTATCTTTCAGATCTTTCTTGGTTCTTGGGTCTGCCCATTCTTGGCTGTATTATGTGGGGCCTGAACACGTGTACTAAACGATCACCACATCATGACTTACTGCTTCATTTGTAGCATACGACTATCTCTAGATGGCAGCATGTCACGAATATTAAATATTTAACCCACCCTAAACATCACAAAATATTTTAAAAATAAGATACCAATTTTTATCTCCAGAGCCAAGTTTTTAAAGCACCCATTGAAAAGGCTGTAGAGAAATATGCATTTTTACACATAACTGGGGTAACGGTAAATCAGGGGATTTACCAACTTAATGTAAAACCCCTCAAATTTTCATAATCTTTGAATCAAGCATTCCAATTAACTAATTCTTGGAAAACTTGCACTAAGATTTACTTATAAGGATATCCACTGCAGGACCCTTTATACCAGCGTTTCTCAACCTGTGGGCATTAGTAAGGTTGAAAACCACTGTATTAAAGAGATTATGGCACATGTTGAAATACCAATCATTACACACAAATCACCAGGGGATTTGTTCAAATGCAGATTTTCTTTGGCATGTTAACAGGTCAGAGCTCACAGCAACCTCAAACTCTTGGGCCCAAGTGATCCACCCACCTTGAGACACCTAGCCCAGTCTTTAAGTTTCTGCCCAAATTTCCAGACTCAAGGCCAAGATTTCTCACAAATGAACCCATCTACCTTGTGATCTACAGGGTAACTAAAGTAATAGCACAGGCAGAACCTATGCAAACAGTTATACGAGACATTTTTAAAAATAAGATACCACACTAAATTGCTATGGTCTGTCTTATACTGAAAGTATTTTAACCCAGTTATCTTTAGAGTAGGTCACTCCAATGTTTGTGAAAATGGAACATTTGAAAGTAATATATTCCTAAATGCTTACACTTCAGGCATCAATAAAAGTTTAAAAGTTTTTGGTGGTGAGGGCTTAGCTTGATAACACCAAATAAGTAGAAACTTGGTATCATAAAATCACTCTAACCTCTGCTCAATAGTCTGCCATTTGTAACCTCCTGCGGCCCACTGCCTTCTTGGAAAAAACAGAATGCTATCATACAGGATCATTAAGAAACTACTGAAGCTGGCTGGGTGTGGTGGTTTACACCTCTAATCCTAGCACTCTGGGAGGCCAAGGTGGGTGGATAGCTTGAGCTCCTGAGTTAGAGACCAGCCTGAGCAAAAGCAACACCCTGTCTCTATTAAAAATAGAAAAACTAGGCTCAACGCCTGTGCTCATTGGTTAGAATGCCAGTCACATATGGTGAGGCAGGTGGGTTCCAACCGGGCACTGGCCTGCTAAGCAACAATGACAAATGCAACAAAAAAATAGCCAGGCGTTCTGGTGGGCCCCTGTAGTCCCAGCTACCCCAAACTCGGGAGGTTGAGGCAAAAGAATTGCTCGCCACAAATGCGTGGCTATTTTTTTTTTTTTTTGGTAGTTGTTGTTTGGCAGGCGCTGGGTGGGGTTTGAACCCACCAGCTCTACTGGCGCCGAGCCTAAAAAGGATATTTTTAAAAGGTAATGAGTATGTATGTCTACATACGCAAAGCAATCATGCTAAAAAAAAAGTATGTCATTTTTCTAGAACTGACAACTGACACTAGAATTGATGTGTCATGCTATAGTTACATGTGTACTATAACTATTTATAAATTATAAAAAGGAGATAAACACCCAGAATGCATTGGAAACCATTTCCAGTAACAATTCTTGTTTTCACAGCAATGATTACGAAACAAAATTAGGAAAATTCTATCTACAAATCCTTTGTAAAAAGGCTAGTCTCCTGTGGTGCATCTTACAAGGGTACATGCGAAACTTAGTAAATGTAGACTATAAATGTCTTAACGCAGTTATCTAAGACAATGCCAGGAAGGCTATGTTAACCAGTGTGATGAAAATATGTCAAACGGTCTACAAAACCAGTGCATGGTGCCCCATGATCACATTAATGTACACAGCTATGATTTAATAATAACAGAAAAAAAAAAAAAAGGCTGGTCTCTCTTCCATGAAATTAGCCTGGAATAATTCACCTTAAGTTTAGTGTGCATTTGGTCAAAAGATATTCCCAATGATATTTTCTTGGAGCTAAATTCTATAGGCCAGAGACAGCGTCTCAATTAATTCAACTGAAGTGGAAAATCAATGAATGTAAACATATAACAACGAGCAAAGGGGAACCTAATGAAAACGTGAACCACAATCTTAAGAATGGAAAGGAATTCCAGTAATTTATTTTCCGTATGTTTTTTTCAATTGTTGCCTTCAACGGACTCTGGAGCTTGCAGGTCAGAAATTCGGGGCCTGATACTCGGCACGTGAATATTTACCGAAATCATAAATCCTTTACGGTTTAAAAAGTACCCTGGCTCAACGCCCATAGCACAGTGGTTACAGTGCCATACACCCAAGGCTGGAGGGTTTGAACCCAGCCCGGGCAACTAAACAATGACAACTGTAACAAAAAATAGCTGAGCGTTATGGTGGGCGCCTTGTAGTCCCAGCTACCTGGGAGGCTGAGACAAGAGAATCGCTTAAGCCCAAGAGTTTGAGGGTGCTGTGATGCCATAGCACTCTGAGGGGGACATACTGAGACCCTGTCTCAAAAACAAACAAACTCCTCCCCCATTTTGTTTTTAAGCTAACCACTTAAGTATTTTTTTTTGCCTTGAACCTTCTTCCTTTTTTTGAGACAGTCTCACTATGTCACCCTCAATACACTGCCATGGCATCACAGCTCACAGCAACCTCAAACTCCTGGGCTTAAGCGATTCTCTCACCCCAGCCTCCCGAGCAGCTGGACTACAGGCGCCCACCACAACGCCCAGCTATTTTTTGGTTGCACTTGTCATTGTTGTTTAGCAGGCCTGGGTCAGGCTCAAACCCATCAGCCTTGAAGTATGTGGCTGGCACCCTACTCACTGAGCTACGTACGGGAGCTAAGGCTTTCCCTGAACCTTTTTGAGTAGTCTAGTGAGGTTAATAATAATTTAAAACTAACTGAAGTTTAAGAACAGTAAAATGCCAATACAGAAGGAAATAATCTACTTAGGAGGCTGGCTTAAAGACACAATACAGACAATAGACAAGTTTCTGTTCCCTTGCATATTGCCAATGGATATTAGTTATTTGAAATCATATACAATGGTCAACAAATTAGAAATAAAAAAAGGGACAAACTGCGAAGTTTTATCAAAACTTTGTTTTATTTTCAATACAAGATAAATACCATGCTTGTTACTAGCGCAGTTTAAGGCCAACAGTGGCCAAATAGCAAACTGCTGAACAGTCACCTAAATGCTAAAGAAAGAAAAGACAAAGTAAACATTAAACACAAAATTGCAATTACAAATATTGTAATAAAATGGAAAGAGTTTTTTAATAGAAGCTAATATGGATGTCTAGTTCTCATGGACGTCAAAAAGATGTCTCTTTGATCAAATATCACCTTACCTTTTGCACAGAAATCTTATTGTGAAGTCACCATAGAGTCAATAGCTAAAATCTTAAGACTTTCTTTGGCCTTCAGATATTAAACAAATTATTTACAAACTGTGATTCAGCAATTCATGGGTACTGGTAATATGATACAATTTTTTTAAAGGGCTTTCCATTAAAAATTGTAAAACAACTTTGTAAGGCTGTACAGGGCTGTAAACTACTTTGCTAAGATACCATGGGATGCAGAGGAAGAAGAATTAACAGACCTTTTTTAAGGCTAAAGTCATCAATGTTATAGATGCATTCCTTAGAATACATTGTGATTTACCCCAAAGGATCCTTTCCCGTTAAATACCACCTGAGTACTACAATTTTCAAAGTAAAAAAATAAACATGAATTTGCTATTGTATTTTAAAATAATTTAACTTACAGAACGCTGAGAAATGTTAAGCAGTAACAGTGTGACAAAAAGAACACACCTTCAAAATGAAATGTCTTTACTAAATGTAGGGTCTGCCTAATTATGAAATCAATGTGAAACATTTACACCCATGATGGAGTTTTAGGGTACTCCTACATGAAAAATTCTTGGTAGTATTTACTATCCACAGATATCCACTTCAAGATTTGTGTGACTTTGATTAAATCTAACCTAGTATTTAAAAGACTTCCATTACCACGTTAATTAATAGAATAGGAAGTCTTTAACATTAAAACCTGTTCCCACATAACCAAGTGTTCATATGTCCCACACAAAAATCATAGCACTTGCATGCTCAGTGAATGCCAACAACCTGAAATTAAAAACAAACAAACAAACAAAAAAAAAAAACACTGGTTAAGGGTGGTGCCCATAGTTCAGTGGGTAGGGCACCGGCCACAACATCTAGGCTGGCGGGTTTGAACCCAGCCCAAGCCAGCTAAACAAAGACAACTGCAACAAAAAAACAAGCCAGGCATGGTGGGCGCCTGTAGTCCCAGCTACTTGGGAGGCTGAAGCGAGACAAGGCTTAAGGCTTAAGCCCAAGAATTTAAGGTTGCTGTGAGCTGTGGACACCACAGCACTCTACTCAGGACGACATAGTGAGACTCTGTCTCAAATAAAACAAACAAACAAAACAACACTAGTTAAGACAAACCTAAATCAATCTGAATAGGAAAACTGCCTGAATATTTAGAATATTCATAAAAATTCCTATTTTTTGCTTTTTTCTTATGCCAAGAAAGAAGAGTATAAAACTTTCTCCCAGGCTTGGCACCTTTACTCAGTGGTTAGAGCACCTGCCACATACACTGCGGCTGGCAGGTTTGAACCCGGCCCAGGCCTGCTAAACATCAAGGACAGTTGCAACCAAAAAAAAAAAAAAAAGAAAACAATAGCTGGGCGTTGTGGCGGGCGCTTGTAGTCTCAGCTACTTGGGAGGCTGAGGCAAGAGAATCACTTAAGCCCAAGAGTTTGAGGTTGCTGTGAGTTGTGACACCATAGCACTCTACCAAAGACAACATAGTGAGACTCTGTCTCTAAAAAAAACCGAAAAAAAAAAAAAAAAAAAAAAAAAAAAAGAACAAAAAAAACTTTCTCCCAGAAGCCTAAACATTTTAACATATTTTCTATTTCAACTTACAATGAAACTTCAATCTTGGATCTTGATTTCTCTAAATCAAAAATCTCATATTGCGAAAACAAGGAATGCCATATGTAAGGCCACATCTTCTTTTTTTTTTTTTTTGTGGTTTTTGGCCAGGGCTAGGTTTGAACCCACCACCTCCGGCATATGGGACCGGCGCCCTACTCCTTGAGTAGGCGCCACCCAAGGCCACATCTTAATAAATTTGTAATTTTTTGGTTGAATACTTACTGAAAAAACTAGTCTAAGGCTTCTAAGTATCAAGTTGCTAAAAATTAAAATAAACATACCAGTGTTTAAACTGAAGGTAAATGCTAAAACAAACAAACAAAAAAACCCACACTGTAAGAACAGAAAAATAGAATGCTTTGCTATAAAAATCCCACTTAATATATTTTAGCACAAAAAAATGTCTATTATATACGATGGATAAGCGTGCATTTAAGTACATACAACTGGGGGAAGCATTTACAGATGGCTATGGGATATGAATGAACTTAATGAATAAAATTTAAAAAGCAGTTATCTGTAAAAAAGAATCTCAATACTATATTCTCCATCGTTGAAGAATCAGAACACAAAACTTCCTCTTAAAATAATTTAAGCTGAAGCACAAAACACAAAATTTGAGCCATTTTATAAGATACAGAAAATGCAATGATCACTCAGGTATGAAAACCAAAATGTCTCAAGCACTTGAACAAAAAAATTCTCGTAGCATCTCATTGTATAAAACAGGATATATTTAGGTTATTGGCACATTTCAATACATAAGGGAAGAGAAAGTCTTTAACTCTTTCAACAATTTTCCCCTTTCACTATAAAATATTATACAACATTCATTAAAACCTCCATGTTTAAGAACTAACCTGAAACTAGTAAAAAATAAAGCAACATTCTCCACAGGAGAATTAAATGAAAATAATATCTTAAGCTACAAATTATTTGTGAAGTCTAAATTGTAGTTAACTGCTTAAGAACATTCTAGGTAAAAGAGTAATTAACTGTAAATCACTCCAAATCTTGCTTATGAAAACTGAGAGAACAAAATAAACACCCTCAATGTTACACTGGCGTATGCTTTTCATAACATAGTTCCTTTCAAATCAAAGGGTTGCTTCGTAAGTGATACCATTCAGGTGCTGTACCACATCCATAACTTTACTACTGGCTAAAAGGAATGTGACTTCATAGCAATGATAAATGCTATGGTTTAAAATTCAAGTTTGCTTTCATATCCACTACAGTTATTAAGGAAAAAATAAAAAGGTCTCTGAGACACTGTATTTTTTTGGTGTCTACACAAGGGTTTATCTCTTTGGATTGTTTTTACACATTAAAAAAAAAAAAAGAAGAGCTTTCAAATACCAACCTATAAACAGAAGGGGTATGAAACATTATACAAGGTTTGCAATTTCACCGTAACTGCTATACATTCATGTGTTATCAGGTAGAGGACTTTGTAAAATTACTTGGTCAGACCAAAAAGTTCTGGCAACACTTAAAACAATGGACTAGCAGCAAACAAATCTAGTACACTCATACTGTCTGTAACAAGTCATGCAACAAAATGAGCCGAGCGGGGAGAAGAGTGACATAGAAGGAGCAATTAAGGGTTCCACTGATAGAAAGTGAATAGGTAAACAAAGGATTTAGTTAGTACAAAATTTCCAGTTTCAAATTCAAGTGCAATTAGATTTTCGTGATTCCATTAAAATTGTTCAGAGAAATTTTTATTCTCATGGACACTTTACTTACCTTTTAATCTTACTATTAACTAACTTTCCTTGTAATATTTATGTCCATCCTTCTTCGCATTAGGGCATTGTACTTAAAATTTTTAAAAGCTAAGAAATGACAAAAACTAACAACCTATACAGAAAACGAGAAAATTGAATTTGATACAACTTTTGAATAATGTTAAAAAGGCAACTGCATTTTCAACAACACAAAAACACTAAAAACTCACTTCTATGAGTGAATAGTTCTGATAAACACCAATGATCCCATGCACATACTCTAAACACAAAATACTTTTAAATAAAACTGGCAGTTATAAGGATAATTCAAAACAGCTAATGTTGTGAGAAGCAGTTTGATAGCAGCCAAGATGTAACTGGAGGACGGCAGTGGAAATTTCTGGAGGGCTTCTACAGTTGTTCATTATATAATATCTAGGGTACTTAAGTACTTTAAGCATTATCTTAAAATTTGGCTATACTTTAAAATCAATGTGTATTATCAGACCTCTCAAAGATAATCAGATCTTAAAAACATTTTAACAAATTAACTTGTTTAAAATTCTAACTCAAATTTCTGAATTAGTGAGTTATAATTACCTTCCTAGAAAATAATCAAATCAAGACACTGCCTATAAGTTTCCAAGAACGCATGCCACCCAAGTGTTTTAATGTGGGCCTGTATGTAAGGCAGGTCTTAAAAAAAAAAAAAATCTTTGATTAGCTAAGTAACTCTAGCATCAATCAATAGGTTCAATGAATCTACACAGAATTCCTTCAACTGTGCAGACAGGGCACACCTGTATCTCCTGCTACACACTCTGGAGAGTATGACCCAAGGTTAATAAACATGACTTCCTTCAGGAATCTGTACCAATCCAAAAATAAAACTAAGGCTCTCTTAACTCTCATGTATCTTCTGCACACTGTATTTACACTGACTGGCTTCAAAAATAAATAATCAATATGAAATAAGAAATAACTGCAGCATCAAATCAGAATAATCGAAGTATTTCTTCAATGCTAGCAGTACACAATTAAGTGTTTCAGTATATCTGTGTTGTAATTAAGCTGCATTACATAGCAAATATGTATGGGTTTTTACTAAAAAGTTTAAACTTCACATTTTTTTGACCCCTAATACATTGACTGGATTGCTGTGTCTGTCAAATTTCAGTTTTTACAAGTTTACATACCATTCAGCAAAGTCACAAGCTAAACTAGGTAAAAATAGCTAGAAAAGCAGAATATAGAAATATTAAATATCCATGTAATCACCTATTCTAATATCAAAATCAAGGGCAAGTGACAATTAGTATGTTTAATTCACTGAACGCAAGATTAGACTGTAGCATATCCAAAACGCTATTGCAATGCTTTTGTAAAGGACAGTAAAAATGTTGTCATAGTAACATTATCTTTAGATATTGCTGAACACAAGACTTTCCCTGAGGTGTAAACATCAAATAACTTGAACAGCTTTACACATCAGCCCCATTAAACAGTTTATTACAACACTACATCTATTGTAATCAAAGTGGTGCTGTTTACAGACATTATCATATGAACATTTTTAACAAGAACAAACTACTATAAAAACAAGCATTTACTTGACTTTTTTTTTTTCCAATTGCTTGCACATTATAATGGCCAAATGTATATAACCAGTAATAAAGTTGCAAAAGCTATAACTTTTTAAATCACATAGGTTTCCTTCAAATAAAACAGTTAAGCAACATAAAAAATAAAAGTAGAGCTACTGGTTACCATTTATGCAGATTTGCTTTATTCAGATCTATTCCTGTTCATTTTATCCATGAATCCTTACAGGTTCAGTTCAATCACAAGAAGTAAACTGCTGGACAAGCGTCATTTTTCCCCCATGAAGACTCCTTTGTCGTAGAAGGTGATCCTCTTCCTTCAGCTGTAATGTGTCAAAATTTGTGATGTAGATTTTGCTATTCCCCATAATACACAGAAAAACGCTGGCTTAACTATACACAAGTCGTGCATCTACTTCCCTGCTGTTATATCATTCTAGCACACAGTAAGAGTTAACTGAAACAGTAGCTGCCCTCGTGCTGGAGAAATGTTCTCAAATTTATCTGATGATTAAAAGACATTCTGATTTTTTTCTTAAGATATTATTGCCTTATAAATTTAACTGAAACAGAAATGAAAATATAGCAGCTACTGTTTCTGTTAGATGGAAACATTCAAAGTCATTTTCTAAAATATGAAAACTACAAAAATAAACGGAAAATGCTGGGATGATTTTAATGTAAATATTTTTCATTTGCCCACATATCAATTCTATATCGACTCATTTAACAATTAAAGGCTGAACTGAATATAAAATGCAATGAATTATTTTACAGATTAATTATATTTATTTGACAGCATACAGGAACTTCTGCAATTGTTATAAATCAAATGGTGCTCCACATTACAAAATTTATTAATGAAATTTATAAATAGTTCAATATGGACATTTAAAATATGACATCCACATACAAATCTTTAGACATAATACAGATTTAAAACATTTACTTTACTTTTACTCTATTTCACCTACATCAAAATATCTAACTTAGTATATAAATTAACCAAAAAGAAGCAAAATGGGATCCACAATGATAAATTTTATCAAAAACTCACATAAAGGAAAAATAAACAGAATAAAGTTGATAAACTAAAATTTCAAAAGTACGTATGTATGTGTGAACTTTAGGTAGAGGTTCACATCAATTAACTTGAAGGTAAGTGATCCCTGAAATTTATATTGAAAATATAAATTCTGAGAACACTTCAAGAATAAAGTGATCTTAGAGTCAAAAGGGCACAATGTTAAATGATAATTCTCTCATAAAAATAGTTGAAAAATATTTTGCTCTAGAATAAAAGTAATTTTCTGTTGCAATCATAAATTTTTCCCCAACTAGGTTTTATCTTAAGAGCATCAGCTTATAAATTCACAATGCCTAGCAGCAAAAACTTAAAAATTTGATAACTACAAAAGGAAAAAAAGATATTACAATCCCTAACTCTCTCTTTTAGTTTCTATATGCCCACATTTTCCAGAGATACTTCAGCCATTTCTAATGTTACCTTTAATTGCACCTTCATCTTATATGTTGATGAAGCTATTTAGTAAATTATTTAATGGAAAAAATCTAAAACGGCAGTTTTCAAATGCTTTATTTTTACTATTGGCAATGCACTTATTAAAAACTGAAAGACAAAGGATATGTTCTAATGTGAAAAAGGAATTACTGGGAAGTGCATAAATCTTACTGCAAAGAAATGCTATTTCCCTAAAGTTTGTTGTGCTAGAACAGTGGTTCTCAACCTTCCTAATGCCACGCCGCCCTTTAACACAGTTCCTGTGGGTCACGACCCACAGACTGAGAACCGCTGTGCTAGAAGGAATGAAGACGAGATCGGGCCATTTGAGAGGGAAAAATTAGTCACAGTGAGCAGAACAAAAATATTCGATCCTTCCAAAAAACACATCACATACACTACAGACTTTATATCATCATCACTCCAGTGAAGAATTATACTACTTTTTATTTGGAGAGTACTTTTTGTGAAATTACAACACATACTTTTATTCAGGACTAATGAATTCATTTCATGCTTGATTATGCTTTTATATAGATAGACCTTTACTATTAATAAAACTCTAATTTTTCACCATACAGACATATAAAATCTGGGGGATAGTCTAATGCTTTTAACTTCTATTTCTAAACACTTTACATTTATCCACTTGGAAATACAAATGTTACAATCTCAAATGGAAGCAAATTTGAAGGCAACACAACCCATTTCCAATAATCCAATTCCATATTATAGTCTCAATGTCTAAGTAGACATCTACATAAACAAAGATATAAAAAGAAGCTGAGAATTAACAAAATACATTCAATGCCCAAATTTTCATAATTTCATTTGGTCAAATCTGTAATGTTAAAGTCGCACAATTACTTGCTTTAGCTATCAATTATAAAATGAAAACCTACATAGGAACAATCATTAAAACAATTAAGACAAACGGAATCTACAACAGCTCTTTAGTAAAGTCTATAAACTAAAGTGAGAACTTCTGTAAAATCTCAATACAAA
Organism: Nycticebus coucang; assembly: GCF_027406575.1. NCBI lineage: Eukaryota > Metazoa > Chordata > Mammalia > Primates > Lorisidae > Nycticebus > Nycticebus coucang. The sequence continues at coordinate 54,131,725 of NC_069782.1, forward strand.
GAGAAATACCTATGTTTTAGATAATATAAATCACACCATTATTAACAACTCAAATTATTAATGTTTCTGTTAGAAACTTATCTAAGCAAATTTGTTAGTATTGGTATTTTAAACTCATTGTAAATTCATCTTTTAAGAGTCAAGTACATATCTGATAGGGCACTTTTAAGATTTTCATATTGATTAAAAGAATTCTCATATAATTTGAGATGTACTACTAATGAAAAAAAATCACTTTTCTCTATCACATAATCTCTCCTTAATGAGAAGAATGGAGAAGAGGTGGGCAAGAGAAATAAGTATCTGTATACAAGATAACTTTTTAAAATGAAAATTCCTTCTTGTGTTAATGTATTACACAAAACCAAATGTTTATTACAGATGCTTACACAATGTTCCTTGCTGCCAAACTTCTCATACTGTCATCCTCCTACCTCGGGACACAGTACTTACCTCATTTTAAATAAATATTTCAATACTCTATAAAGCATATACATAATTGTTACTCTAGGCAGTCCACTAAATAGTAGAAATAAACTCGTCACAAAAGAAAAATTAGCTTTGCTCCCAAAAGATTCACAAAATGGACATGTTTTTCTCTCTCTCTCTCTCTCTTTTTTTTTTTTGGTTTTTGGCGGGGGCTAGGTTTGAACCCACCACCTCTGGCATATGGGACCGGCGCCCTACTCCTTGAGCCATAGGCGCCGCCCAACACAAAATGGACATTTTAAAATAAGCTATTTGTTATTTAGAATTCTTTGTGAGTTAAAACAAGCTACCACAGAAGGCAAAATCATAAATATGGATAGCATAATTGGCACCCATATCCTTTTTTTCATTGTTAGGTTTTCTTTAAACAATGCTAACTATTCATCGAATTATTTATTTAAAACAATCTAATTTACATAATAAAACAATGGTAGTTAAGTTTCACATTGAGATGAGGTGAGAGAGTAAGGTGACTCACGCTAGCACTGAAATTTGTTTTAAACCAGGAACATCAATCATTTGTAAATAAAATTACATTCTTAAACCACAGTGAGCAAAACACACTATACATCCATTCAAGGGATCACTTCCTATCCTCTTTTGTAACCAACTAAAACAGCTGTATAGTCAGGTTTTGTAAATAATACTAAAAACAAGAATAGAGTTTGAGAAACAAGATCTACCTTGTACAGATGAAGCAGAGCAGTTAGGGAGTGTGGCAAACACAGGAGACATAGGGCTGGACTTGATAGATAACCCTCAGATGACTGAAGAGTTGCAGAATAACTTTTAAATCTTATTACAACCAGTATCAGTAACCAGGTAACTAAGAGAATTGTAATTTCCACATAAGCCTTAAAACAACACTAACTCTTAAGAAAAGGAAACATCTTAACATGTACCAAAAAAGCCTTTTAATTCTTTTGGTTTGTTTTTTTTCCAAATTAAAACACATCTATAAGCTAAATAAGCAAATACAAAGCATTATAAATCTTATACAAAAGTAACAAAATCTAAGATCATGATATTTAAGGTAGAAAAAAGGCAGGAAAAAAATTAATCACATAGCAAAATGTATCTATTCCAGAGTCTATATACAATGCTTAAAATTTTTATCAAAGAATTGGATAGGGGCGGCCCCTGTGGGCTCAAAGGGGTAAGGTAGGGCACCAGCCCCATATGCCGGAGGTGGTGGGTTCAAAACCAGCCCCAGCCAGAAACTACAAAAAAAAAAAAAAAAAAGAATTGGATAATGATTTGGGAATATGTAAAATCTCACAGACTAGGGAAAGGGAAAGCCTGAATAAAGAGTATTATTTTTTTTTTTAAAAAAACTCTTGTTTCAGTACACAAAGAAAAACAACACAGATTTACTGAGTAGGGCTGTTCCAAACAAGTAATGAGAGGAACACTACCTAAAAGAAAATAACTCAACTACGAAAGAGAAATTATTTCCTAAGAAGTACACTCTTAAAACACTGAACTATTTTTATTTTGCTCAGAGTGGTCTCAGAATAGAGGCAGAAATTACAGAATATGAAGCACATGCATTTACATATTGAAATTTACAATAGTAGTATCTTCAAAATTAAAATATTGTCTATGGAACTTAGATATTGAATGCTTTTATAGAAAAACTCATACATTTTAAAATGAGAGAAAGCAATTAACACTACCAACAGTTCAAACACAAAAAAAATTAAGATGGGACAGACATTAACAGCTTGCCATCATCATTAAGTTTCCAGTTAAATTAAGAACTTGCCCTTTTAGTCATCCATCATTACTTTAATAATAAATTACATTAGTATTTTACTTGTATACAGACTTTACTGACATTCACTTTAGCTTTCAAGTCACTCTTATTCCATTTAGTCCATTTAATACATGAAAGCTCAAAAGGACTCATATATTAAAACTTCTAAAGAGGTCAACAACAGACCTGATTATGATGGTGATATAATTTGCACTTAAGTTTTTTTATTTCCTTAAAAAAGTTTATCACTTGAATATAATTAATCCCAGTCCCCACCCTTTTATTCATTTTCTACATCCACAATAAATACTGTTTTATATAGCAGAGGTACAATAATCCAGGACAACAGAATTTTTTGCACTGGAAATGCTCATGTAAAATTTGGCTTGGATGAAGGCACATACAATATTACAACTCAATTCTGATTAATGTACAAACAAAACATGGAAATTCTGGTATGGTACATCAGTGATTAAGAAAAAATGTCAACAACAATATTTGCACGTTAGGAATTCATAGTTAATGTCTGAATGTAATGAAACTCAAGTCATGATATATTTAGGTGTACCCATTACTAGAATGTAATGTTAGTTAATTCAAAGTATTTAAGATTAACAACGGACTTTTCAGAAGGACTTTATTTGATTGAATATGCTAGTTTTTCCAAAAGCAGTAAGAAAATTCTCATTAACTAACTTGGGGTTTAAATTGGTTTAGAGGCCCCTTGAAGGGTACTATCCAATTTGAGATGAATGAAGGTATATTCGATTTTTTTTTTTTTTTTTTTGTAGAGACAGAGTCTCACTTTCTGGCCCTTGGTAGAGTGCCGTGGCCTCACACAGCTCACAGCAACCTCCAACTCCTGGGCTTAAGCGATTCTCCTGCCTCAGCCTCCTGAGCAGCTGGGACTACAGGCGCCCGCCACAACGCCCGGCTATTTTTTGGTTGCAGTTTGGCCGGGGCTGGGCTTGAACCTGCTACCCTTGGTATATGGGGCTGGTGCCCTACCGACTGAGCCACAGGCGCCGCCCGGTATATTCGATTTTTCTTAATCATGACTTCACTAACTAGAAGCTTATTGATAACTTATAAAGTCTAAAAATATATGTACCTTTCTGTAATTGAAATGGCTAATAAAGTTAGGCATTTCAACTAATAACCTGACCACATTCATCTTAAGTAAATGATGGACACTGTACATTTTCCTTTGTGAGATCAGATGTATTCAGGGGGAAAAAGTACTACATCTTTAAAACTTAGTGTTTCAATTTACATGATATAACATTCAATTTTTACATCTGCAAATAGTATCAATTTCAGTAAGTTTAGTTTTAGAGTGAAAGACGTTTTGCCTCATATTCAAGAAATATTTTGAGAATACTTATATTAAATTTGGTAATACAATACATGGAAAACTATATAAAAATGAAAAATTTGATATTCAACCTATATGTTTAAAATGCAAAGAAAAGTATTAAAACCAGCCTTTTCAGTTAAAAGCCCTTAAAACTGTAAACAGTGTAAGAGCTCATAAATGTCCCATAAAAATAAGACTTTACATGCTTACTTTCTAAATAGTATTTATTATTCAAAAGGATCTCATTTGCCGAAGTTATGCTTAAAGAAACTGCTGTTCTGTCACAGAATTACAAACACTTGATAAAGCCTTTAATTTTGTAGGTAACAATTTAAATACTAACAATTACCATGAATGAATTTTCAGTAAGTTTCCCATGAGTAGTGAGTAATTGCACAGAGTATTTACTTATAAGGGGTTTGTTTTAGCCTAATTTAATTTGGATATGCCACCAACATATATATAGAAAATACTTGTTTACAGAGTAACTTTTGTGTAACATGAACAAGCCTTATAGTGCCCTCCTCCCAACTCTTCACATGAATAAATGCTGTCCACAAATATAAAAATAAAATTACATGTGAAAATGAAGCATCAACAGACAACTCTCCCCACTTTATGAAAAATGTACACAAGAAATAGTTCTAAAATACAGAAAAAAAAGACAATGATTATGGTTTATGAATGAAACATCAAAGAAAATTATTTCAATGTTATTCTAACCTGGGATGTACGGCTTGACACAATCTAAAATTTTTAGATATGGAGTATCCTGAACCCATAACTCATTTTAATTAAGTACTTCATATGTTCTTTGCAAATTAAGGAATACTGTTTCTTTTCTTTAAAAAAAACAAATACCAGATGCCAAGATAACATGTCTTTTATAAAATATATTACTTTAAGGAAAAAGACTTTCCGTGCCGAAAAAAAAAACACAAAACTTCCTGTTATTATAATAGCTTAATGTGTTAGACGTTCTTAAAGTTATAGGGACAAATTAAATTAGTTCAAGAATAGAAACTTTAAATTGATTTTTAAAAATCCCAGCATGTAATATATATGAGAAATAACTCCCAGTACATTTCAAATCACATGAAAACTGTGTTATATGATTATAAGAATTCCAATTTTTGGATTTTAGAAGTACACAATGAGTCCTCTTGATTATTTCCTTGCTATGTTAAGACCATTACTAATTTGGAACCTGAAAGTGATAACTCTCAATATTCAAGAATAAAGAGTCAAAATTTTTACCTGTAATTACTTACCTGTTATCAGTCTCAGGTGTTTCCAGAAGATTAAATTCAGAACAAGTAGTTGGACCATTTAAAATGTAGGTATATACTGTATAAACAATAGCCTTGGAGTTATAATCGCTGCTAATAACACACATGCTAAATACACCAGGAACAAGGGGTACTCACCTTCTAGCGATGGCGATACTCTCGCTCCCGGTCACGTTCTCGGTCGCGGTCTCGATCCCGATCCCGGTGCCTTTCCCGTTCTCTGCTTCTCTCTCTGTAATAATCGTCATGACGATCTCTACTACGGGATTTATGACGCCGACTCTTCTCTCGTGATCTACTATGGTCCCTCTCTCTTGATCGTTCACGTCTTCTAAAAGAAATTACTGGATTAATCCTCTCCATAATTGGATAGCTTAGAAAGCGAGCAGTATTATGGTGTTTGAAAAAAGTCTTTGTAAATCCAGTTTAGACTTACTGCCCTAACCTGTCAATAATGACTTACCAACTCACCAACAAGCATGAATCAGAAATTTCCTTTTTTAAAGTATTTACTGAATCAGAGAACCCCATACCATGAAAATACATCAGACGGGGCGGCGCCTGTGGCTCAGTCGGTGACGCCCCGGCCCCATATACGGAGGGTGGCGGGTTCAAACCCGGCCCCGGCCAAACTGCAACCAAAAAATAGCTGGGCGTTGTGGCAGGCGCCTGTAGTCCCAGCTACTCGGGAGGGTGAGGCAAGAGAATCACGTAAGCCCAGGAGTTGGAGGTTGCTGTGAGCTGTGTGAGGCCATGGCACTCTAAAGAGGGCCATAAAGTGAGACTCTGTCTCTACAAAAAAAAAAAAAAAAAAAAAAAAGAAAAGAAAATACATCAGACGATCTATTTAAACTAGTGGCCTTACACTGACAAGTGGCATATACCGACTAGACAGAAAGGTAAAGGAGAGATACTTTCAAAGCACTTGTATTTGAAGATAAGAAAATTCATAAAATCACAACATATGATGGGGTCTATATAGATAAAATACCACCTCTACCTACAAGTTACCTCATTCTACATATAAAATATTATTTCTACACTTCTGAATGACATCAGGTCATTCCTGATGAACCAAAACATGGTTCATCAGGAGCACTATGCTCCACTAAGAAACTTTCTAACACATATGTAAAGATGTTATGTCCAGAGAAGAGGTAGAAGCCTGATAATAATTAACTGTGACCAGTAGGAAGGACTGCTACTGTATTCACATTGTATTTAATAAGTAGAAACGTTGTATGAATTGCCTTAAAAAACAAAAACAAAAAAAACCCAGATAATCTAACCACAGTTTGTTACTTAAGATTTTTAGAAACTCTGCTAAGTTCACAATGAGGCAATAACTACTGTCTGTTAGTTTAAATAAAAGAATTTTTACCCTGTATTTATGCAACAGACAGCTAGGCTTAGCAAATATTATTAAGTGTAAAGCTCCTTGATCAAGGAAGTTCCTTGGACTTAAAAGAAACAAACTCTACGAAAAAAGGGCTAGTTAGGGTGGCTCGCACCTATAATCCTAGCACCCTGGGAGACCCAGGTGGGAGGATTGCTTGAGGCAGGGAGAGACCAGTCTGAACAAGAGCAAGACTCCATCTTTACAAAAAATAGAAAAATTAGCCAGATGTGGTGGTGCATGCCTATAGTCTCAGCTAATCAGAAGGCTAAGAAAGCAGGAGTTGCCATGAGTTGTGACAATGCCACTGCCCTCTAGCCTGGGAGACAAGAGTGAAACCCTGTCTCAAAAAATAAATGAATGAAAGAAAAGGAAAGAAAGGAGAGAAGGAAAGAAGAAAGGGAGGGAGGGGAAAACCAGAGACAAGATATGGTCTATAGCTATGATAAATTTGTTCAGATACAAAGATCTTTACACTGGGTCAAAAAATAAGTTATAAAGTTGGGGACTATGCCAATGACAACCTCCATTTCCTTAAGGAAGATTCTATTACCAGATAAAGTACACTAAAGGTCTATGAATATCCTATAAAGATTAAAGACCTATCTCTCAAAAATATACATAATCTCATGGCTATCAGTAATGGTAAAAAGAACTACTAAAAACTAGGTTAGTTAATCAGTCATTCACACTTTTACTCCCTCATTCTAGAAATACTCATTTAGCACCCACTCTATACTAGGCACTTTGTAGGAATTAGAAATGTGTGCTATAGGCCAGGTGCAGTGGGTCACACCCATAATTCCAGTATGCTGGGAAACTAAGATGGGGAGGAATGCTTTAGCCCAGGAGTTCAAGATCAAGCTAGACAACACAGTGAGGCACTGCCTCTACAAAAAAATTTAAAAAATCAGCTGAACGTGGCAGCATGATCCTGTAGTCCTAGCTAATCAGGAGATCCTTCAGCCTGAGAGTTAAGAGATTGCAGTGAACTGTGATCATACCACTACACCCTGGGCAACAGAGAAAGACTTTGCCTCACTGAAATAAAAGAATATAATGAATAGGATGAATAAGACTCCTGTCATCATTTAAGATGTATTCTACAGAGAAGGAATGTGCATTGATAACAACAGGTGATGGTAAGTACTATGTAAGAAATAATTATGGTGGCACCTGTGGCTCAGTGGCTAGGGTGGCCACATACACCAAGCCTGGTGGGTTTGAACCCAGCCTTGGCCAGCTAAATTAACAATGACAACTACAACAAAAAAATAGCTGGGTGAGGCTCGGCGCCTGTGGCTCAAGCAGCTAAGACACCAGCCACATACACCTGAGCTGGTGGGTTAGAATCCAGCCTGGGCCCGCCAAACGATAATGGCTGCAACCAAAAAATAGCCAGGCGTTGTGGCAGGCACCTATAGTCCCAGCTTCTTGGGAGATGGAAGCAGGAGAATTGCTTGAGCCCAGGAGTTGGAGGTTGCTGTGAGCTGTGATGCCACAGCACTCTATCCAGGGTGACAGTTTGAGGCTCTGTCCACCCCCCACCCCCCGCCAAAAAAAAGAAAGAAATAGCAGGGCATTGTGGCGGGTGCCTGTAGTCTCAGCTACTTGAGAGGCTGAGGCAAAAGAATCGCTTACATCCAAGAGTTTGAGGTTGCTGTGAGCTGTGACGCCATGGCACTCTACCAAGGGAGATATAGTAACACTCAGTCTCCAAAAAAAAAAAAGGAAAAGAAAAGAAAGAATGAATCAGAACTATATGGCAAACTAATCTGGCTAAAGATTAGTTAGATTAAGTTGAGACATGAAGGATAAGGAACTAGATATAAGAGGCAGGGGGTAAGGCTTCCAGCAGAAGAAATCTCTAATACAAAGTGAGGTGGTCAAATGTTTAATGTATCCAGAGAAAAAAGAAGGGAGACCAATATGGCTGGAGAATACTAAGTGAAGAGATACAAGGACTGGGTGCAGTGGCTCAGACCTGTAATCCCAGCAACCTGGGAGGCCGAGGTGGGTGGATTGTCTGAGCTCAGGAGTTCAACACCAGGCTGAGCAGGAGCAAGACCCCACCTCTGAAAATAGCCAGACGTTGTGGCAGGAGCCTGTAGTCTCAGCTACTTGGGAGGCTGAGGCAAGAGAATCGTATGAGCCCAAGAGTTTGAGATTGCTGTCAGCTATGATGCCTCGGCACTCTACCGAGCGCAACAAAGTGAGACTCTGTCTCCAAAAAAAAAAAAGAAAAAATAGATTAGATGAGGCTAAAAAAGACAGGCAAGGACATCACATAGTGCCTCGATCTTCACAGTGTTATTCTAAGAGTAAACTCAAAGACCTGATATTTAACTTAGTTTACAAAATCAGTCTTGCTCTTAAGTAAACACTAAATAAAAGCAAAGTCCTATTTAAAAGCCCTATACACTGTATTTTTTCCATTTGTAAGCCAGCAGTTTTAAATAAACATGAGACAGGAAAGTTTTACCTTGATCCAGAACCATATGACTTGGACTCAATTCCATGAAGGCAATCTTGCAAAGAGCTAATAAGAACTTTGCAACGATCATCAGCAGATACTTTGGACTGTTTAATTAAAGAAATTGCAGTTACCAATGTCTCTATAGCACTCCCGTAATCACCTGTGGGGGGAAAGGTTAAGGGGTTGAAGTCAAATGAATATTATTTTCAAATTACCATCAAAACTCTTAGGGCTAAGAGTGATAAAACATTTTACAAAAGTAGTCGTGCTTTAAAATGTCTATAAAAGATGTCTGTCTTTAGTGCTTTACTATCAAAAATCATGAAATTAACACATGAAACAGGTTAACATTTTACAAATATGAGAGTCAGGGAGCTGCCTTAAGGTCCCTGGACTATTAAATGTCAAGGCTAAGACTTAAATCTACATCTAATAACTTAAAAATTAGGGGCCTTTCCACTACTGTAGCACACATCTTTCTTCACTATTTCTAAAATAAATTAAGTAATGACTTAGAAATATAAAAATAACTATTACATGTAAGTGATCTATCTATCAGACTGCATGTAAGTTTTGGGGTCATTCCTAATAACGTAAATATTACTACAGGAAAAAATATACAAACCAGCACTGGCATCAGACACAGCTCTTGAAATAGCACTGCTTGAGATTGCCCTATTTCTATTCATGATTTCCTCAAACTCAGCTTCACTCAATGGCGTTCGTGCAGTATCCATTTCCCTATAAAATAAAAATAAACCACAACAGTATTTCCTCTTAGAACTCAACAGACTTTCTAAGTTAATCATAAAAGTATAAAGCAATTCATACTAGCTGCTTTTGGACATATGCCTTAGATAAAAGTTAATTTTCTAGACTGAAACAAGCTAAGAATTCTTACACCAACTCAGAAACTTACAGCAACTCAGAAACCTCATCTTTCTGAAGGCTGAAATGATATTATTTACATACCTACAATACAATGTTTTTCAGAGTCCTTGTTTTTATGTTTTACCAAATATTGTCAGAGATATATACTGTTTCCCTGAAAATAAGACAGTGTCTTATTTTAAGGTGTGCTCCCAAAGACGCGCTAGGTCTTATTTTCAGGGGACGTCTTATCTTTCCTGTAAGTAGGTCTTATTTGTGGGGAAACAGGGTAGTAACTTACCTTCCAGGGGGCCCATAGTCACCCCTATCATATGGTGGAGGTCGGCCATAGGGGTCTGTTGGTGGTGGACCTCGGCTATCTGATGTTGGCATGCCGCTGTTAGTTGGTGGAGGAAAGAAAGCCGGGTTCACATGTGGAGCTGGCGGTGGGGCACCTGGAGGTGGTCCAGGAAGATGCGGAGGAGGAGCAAGTGTAAGGGGTGGCCCAAGAGGACCAGGTGGGCGAGGTGGAAAAGGGCCTGGAGGTGGAGGTGGTCCCTGTTGTGGAGGTGGTGGACCAGGAGGGGGGCCGTAGCCTGGAACTGGAGGTGGAGGGCCAGGAGGAAGTGGACCCAACGGAGGCTGCCCAAAGGGTTGTCCAGGAAAAAGAACTGGTGGTGGAGGGCGATCTCCTCGATTGGGAGGACCGGCTAGAGGAGGAGGCAGAACCTGACCAGGAGGTGGAGGACCTGGTGGACCAGGTGGGCCTGGAGGACCTAAGGGTGGACGTGGTGGAGTCTGTCCAGCTATAGAATAAAGGAGAGAGAAAAAAACACTTCAATAAGATGATTTCAACCTTTATATGCCAAGATAATACTTTTAAAGCACAACTCATAGATCAAGATTCTTTCTCTTTAAACGAAACCCATGTGGTAAATACTAGTCTACCAGCTATAATGGTGAAGCATATCCTTACAAATTTAACTAGCTCAACTTATGCTTAAGAAAAATTATTGAAACAAAAGCTTTAATGAGAAGATTACAACACTTAAGAGAGATTTTCCACCTTTCCGTGAACATACTTCTTACAGTGACATCACCCACCTTATAGTCTACTCTGATGACAAGCTAGAAAGTGAAACAAGGAAAAATGGTCTTGAAAGGATTTTTTAAGAGGTAAGAAAATAAGATGGATGTAAATATTCTATATATAAGTCAAGCAAGTTTGGAGAAAAATAAAGACCTTTTAGGCCAAAAATGGGTATTTCCTCTATGCTGTGCCCCATATGCCATGGAATCCTAGTTTCCAGGAACAAAGGCCGAGTTCCTTTAACAAGATGCTTGATCAAATTTCCTGGATTCCAAAAATAGCATAACAAGGAGAGTAAGTCACATTAATAATGCATTACTTGAAAAAGAGAGAAAAGGAAAAGAGGTATTAGGTTGACAAGTTTTATCCATGGTAATTTAAGAAAAGTTTTACCTGGAAAAGGTGGAGGTGGCCCTCCTGGTCCTGCTGGCCCAGGAAATCTGTCCCCACCGGGAACAGCCCCTGGAAAACGGCCCCGTCCTCTACCACCTTGCGGAAATGCTGCACGTGAACTGCCTCCTGGAGGACCAGCTTTACCTTCCCCAGACATTTGTCCTGATTGTGTAGCTGCAAATATCCAAATACTCATAAATAGCACTTATAGAAGAGTTCTCTGAAATGTAACCACTGTTATTAGAAACAACCCTACTTCAAAATTCATTTGTACTAGAGATTAAGTTGCAGATGCCTTGGGCCTATGCGAACTACGTGAGAAATACTGGTTAGAAAAACCTTCACATCTATTTACATTTATATATGTCCAATGTGTATACATGAGTTACTTTCAAACTCTGCAGTTCTCTGCAGCAGCCAAGACCAAAATGTTTCAACAGAAATCTTAATTTCAGTAGCATATATCATTTGAATTTTCTTTTCTTTTTTTTTTTTATTTTTGTAGAGACAAGAGTCTTACTTTATGGCCCTCGGTAGAGTGCCATGGTGTCATACAGCTCACAGCACCTCCAACTCCTGGGCTTAAGCGATTCTCTTGCCTCAGCCTCCTGTCATTTGAATTTTCTAACATATTCTTCAATTAAATCTCAAGTGATGAAACATTAAAAGAAAAATAATTGAATTTCCGTTAATTACATGACCATTGATCTTATCTCTTTACATGATAACATTTTTAAGTGTATAATGACATATCTCTTCCATATTCATTTACTAAGCAGTGAAAGGTCTTGGCACCAAGCAAAAAAATCAAACAATTAGCTTCTGGTTCTCAATGGTCTCTCCTCCACCGTAACATACATCCACATAGCCTTCCCTTGATCTAAGGATCAGAGTATTGTTTACTCCTAAGTTCAGAATGAAAGGACAAGAATGGCAGGGCTATAGAACTTGTAAATTTTGTAAAGTTCTGGGACTGTTACATCTAGAGAAAAATGAAATGGAAGTACCATATACTGGAACTGAGTATATGGTACTCAGCAATTAAATCAAATTCAAAGCACAGACTTTCTCAAATAGAGTTTCAATGAACTAGTAACAAAACAACCTTAATCAAATGCACTACGCGTAACCTTAAACAAATGCACTAGGGTTAAAATGCACATCTTTTAATAAAAGCCTCTGAGGGATTGCTTACTTTTCCTGGACTGCATTTCAAACTGACTCAGGAACTGTTTATTGCATGGCGTTACAACAGGATTTTGACCATGAAGTTCTCTTTTAGGCAACAAATCCATTAACTTTTTTGAAGATGTTTCAGATCCAACACCAACAAGGGCAAACCTAAAACGTGTTTAAAGGAAAGGGTAGAAAGTGAGGAAAGAGTAATAATGTTACTGTTATTGCTTTTAAAAATTGTATGAATTTACTTTTATCTAAGATATTGAAAATATTTCTTAAACTTATGTAAGAATGCACTTTCATATTTATCTTTCCATACTAACATACCTTAGAATGTTATTTGATCAAGCATATTGTTACTCGTTTAAGATAGAAAATCCAATGACCTTTTAGTATGTTCAGTTTTACCACAATCATTTTCATCATCCTGGAAAGAAAGAAATTCCATGCCCATCGGCTGTCACTCCCATTTCTCCCCTTCCTTTACCCTTAGGGAATCACGAAGTCCATTTCCTGTCTCTATGGACTTGCCTGTTCTGGACATTTCTTCTTCTTCTTTTTTTTTTTTTAGTTGTCATTGTTTTAGTTGGCCCAGGCTGGATTCGAACCGGCCAGCCTTGTTGTATGTGGCTGGCACCCTACCCACTGAGCCACTGGTGCCTCCTGGACATTTCATCTAAATGGAATTATATAGTAGAAGGTCTCCTTTATGACCAGCTTCTTTCACTTGGCATGTTTTCAAGGCTCAACTATGTTATACCACGTATCACTACTTCATTTCTTACAATGGCTTAATAATACTCTGTTATGGATGTTCCACATTAAAAAAATCTGTCAGGCTCAGTGGTTTCGGTGCCAGCCACATACGCCGAGGCTGGCAGGTTCAAAACCTGCCCGGGCGTGCTAAACGATAACAACTACAACAAAAATAGTTGGGCATTGTGGCAGGCGCCTGTAGTCCCAGCTATTTGGGAGGCTGAGGGAAGAGAAGCACTTGAGCCGAAGAGTTTGAGGTTGTTGTGAGCTATGACGCCACAGCACTCTACTGAGGGCAGCATAATGAGACTCTGTCTCAGAAAAACAACAACAAAAAAACTAAATGATTGCCCACTTGTACAGTTTTAAGGATTTCTAAATTATCCTAAGAGGACAATCTTAGCTTTAAGATCTTTTCTGCCTAATGTTCTTTTTTTAAAGAGATAGTCGCCCTTGGTAGAGTGCTATTGTGTCACACCTCATAGCAACCTGAAGCTCTTGGGTTTAGGCGATTCTCTTGCCTCTGATTCCTGAGTAGCTGGGACTACAGGCCCCGGCCACAATACCCGGCTATTTTTAGAGACGGGGTCTCACTCTGGTTCAGGCTGGTCTCGAACTCCTGAGCTCAGCCATCTGCCTGCCTCAGCCTCCCAGGGAGCCACTGCACCCAGCCTGTGATGACTCTTTTTCTTTTTTGGGGAGACAGAGTTTCACTTTGTCACCCTCGGTAGAGTGCCATGGCGTCACAGCTCACAGCAACCTCCAACTCTTGGGCTTAGGAGATTCCCTTGCCTCAGCTTCCTGAGTAGCTCGGACTATAGGTGCCCACCACAACACCTGGGTATTTTTTTGTTGTTGTTGCAGTTTGGTCAGAGCCGGGTTCGAACCTGCCACTCTCGATATATGGGGCTGGCACCTTACTCACTGAGACACAGGCACTGCCCAACTGCTTACTGTTCTATAGGGTTCTTTCTTTTTTTTAAAGATAGTCAAGTGAAGCAGTAGGAATAGAGAAGGAATGAAGGAATCTGTAACTGGTAAATATTATTCTTTAGATAGATCTCTTATTCTAGTCAACAAACTCTGTTGGTTGATCAAGATTATCTTTGATCCAACATTTAGAAACAGCTTAACTCATTTCATAAATATTTACTAAGCACCACTCCGCCTATACATTGAGCACCATTCTAGGGCTGCAGATACAAGAGTGAACACAATTCCTGCTCTCATGAAACTTAAGTTCAGGGAGAGGAGACAATACAATAAACAAGTAAAATCTGTTATAGCAGAAAAGAATAAAGGAAACAGAAAGGATAGAAAAGTGCTATTTTGCACAGGGCGGTTGTAAAAGGAAATTCAAAATATGTTGGAGACCTGAATGAAGCAACATGTGGATATTTGGGAGGGGGGAAGTAAACAAAGAAGAGGAAACAGTAAAAAGTTCTGAGAAACAGCAAAAAGACTAATGTAGCTGAAATAGGAGTCAGGAGAGGTGGTAGGAAAGGAGATCACAGGGCAGCTTGTCAACACTGGGAGTGGTGCTGGGTGAGACCGGAAGCACTGAGAAGATTCTGAGCAGAAGGTATTGCTGTCACTTTTTAAAATTAAACTTTTACTATGTCGAGTACAGAATGCAGGGGATTAGGGTGAAAGCAGAGGTGTCAGTTAAGAAGCTACTGCCAAAGTTCAAATGAGAGATGCTGGTGGCTTGGACAAGGTGGAAGTGAACGTTAATTGAAAAGTATTCAGATTATGTATACTGTGAAAATATTCTTAATTTAGTATAAATTAGCACGATCTTTTTAATAGAACTAAAAAATATACATCTATTCTTTATCACTCTGTATCTAGCAATTTCTCCTTCTTAAAAAAAAACCCAGCCACTTGCCCAGGAGTCTGAAGTTGCTGTGAGCTGTGACAGCATAGCATTTCACCGAGGGTGCCAAAATGAGATTTTTGTCTCAAAAACACAAACATGTGAACCATAATTCTATTATTTTTAAGGAAAAAACCCTGAAAGTATATTCACTAAAATGATAAGAGTAACCATCTGTGGATGGTAAGATAGTGGCATTTTACATTTTTACTTCTGAATATCAGTTCTTATAATATTCTTGAAAAGATTCTCTCTCACTTGCACGGTTTAGGAGTTAAATAAAGCAAAACACCCATGTTACCTTTTTTTCCAGTTGTCCATCTTCCCCTATCACACAGGGAAAGCAAAGCTTCTTAAAACTGACAATTCAATAAACCACTTCAACCACAGATGGAGAAAACTTGGGAAAATTAGCCAACACTAGACCTAATCTGTCCACATCTCCAACTCCACTAGTTTTAGTGCATTCAATTAATAGGGCACATGAAATGAGTATGAATTGTTGCCTAAGAATCTCTTTCCTTCATAAACAATGTGCCCTACACATGTGTATAATTAGCAGTACCTTAATAATTAATAGCTACAAACTTATGAAAAAAAATACTAGGTACTCAAAAAAAAAAAAAGAAAAAAAAAAAAAGAAAAAATTCTTACCCTTTTGATTGGCCATTTGCCCGATTTTCAAAAAATTTTATCTCCAATATATCATTTACTCCCAAAGAATGAACTGCTTCAGTTAAGTCTTCATCTGTTGTCCACTGCAAGACATTTCCCCCTCATTAATCATTAAAACTTATTCAAGGTTTCTATTATTTCAATTTGGTTTTTAAGGGTAAATTCTAGATAAAAAAGAAAATGAATGCTCTGTACAAATTGAAGTATAGTTACTGCCAGTCTCCAATTTTTAAATGGCACAAAAATGAGAACTTAACTTTGTTCCCTGATACGCGTTTCAGAAAGTGGAAGGCATATATATCCTCAGAAATAAGATAGGCTTTTACTTTCAAGAGTTTCTGCTATCTTTCAGGTTTAAACTACTGATTATAAATTTTCAATGAAACTAATCTTACTTGTCACTTCCTCTTAAAAGAAAAATGATGTGAAATAAATCCAGTCTTGTTTAAATACAAAATGGAAAGAAGAAAAACTAACATGTACTGAATACTTACCATGCATTTTACATCAACTATTAATAACACCCAACACAATGCAATGGAGAAGTTAAAGAGCTTGCTTTAGGTCACAAAACTAATAAGACAGTGGAGCTAAGACTCAAATTCTTAGTCAGCCTCCACTCTCTCCCCTAACTATGGTCTCCAATAGTTATTGCTCAGACTCGGAGGTAGATCAGTCACAACTGGTTTTAAAAGAAATGTAAAGAAGACATTTTAAAAGAAAATGTTATTCAAGAAATGTAAGTTTTAGTTTGATTTTTAGATTTGTAATTTTCTTAACTCATATGTAATAACACAAAGTAGAGATATAAAAATGCTATAGGGCTATTTGAGTGAAGACTTAATGGTAGTAAAATTAAAAATCAATATATACATGCGGTTAATGATACTCTCAGTCAGTAACTGATAGTCTTATGAACAGCTCAAATTAAAATACAACATATAGTAGCAGTTTCTATAAATTAGATTTCAAATTGAAGAACAGAAATGAAACTCAAATCTATAATATGAATTTGAAATGAACAGTATTTTTATTTTATTTGCAGTTTTTTGGTCGGGGCTGGGTATGAACCCGCCACCTCCAGTATATGGGGCTGGTGCCCTACTCCTTTGAGCCACAGGTGCCGCCCTGAACACTATTTTTAAACTAGGAGTGATAATCATCTCTTCCTTTCCTTCTATGCTTCTGAATCCTGGTTTGAAATCCAATGTTTTCTTTCTTCTTGGTAAAACTGGGATATCCGAAGTGAGATAAAAGTAGTAATATATAAAGGATAACTGAAGACAAAAATAAGTTTACATTTAACTACAAGGTGAATGACCACAAAACTCAAAACTATTAGAAATGGAATTAATGATGTTTTAAAGTACTTGTATTTCCCTCCTCATTGCACAAAAAAAAAAAAAAAGAAAGAAAGAAAGAACACAAATATAGTAACTTCAAAACTTTGTTTTTAAAAACCGGGAGAAATGGAGGGAGGGGAGTGGGGCCTTGGTGTGTGTCACACTTTATGGGGGCAAGACATGATTGCAAGAGGGACTTTACCTAACAATTGCAATCAGTGTAACCTGGCTTATTGTACCCTCAATGAATCCCCAACAATAAAACAAAACAAACAAACAAAAAAAACGGGAGAAATGGCCAGGTGCGATGGCTCGCCCTTGTAATCCCAGCACTCTGGGAGGCTGAGGTGGGTGGATTGCCTGACCTCATGGTTTCAAGAGCAGCCTGAGCTAGAGCAAGATCACATCTCTAAAAATAGCTGGACATGTGGTGGGCCTGTAGTCCCAGCTACTTGGGAGGCTGAGGAAAGAGAATCGCTTGAGCCTAAGAGTCTGAGGTTGCTGTGAGCTGTGATGTCACAGCACTCTACCAGGAATGATGAAGTGAGACTCTGTCTCAAAAATAAAATAAAATAAAATAAAAACGGGAGAAAAAACAGCTACTAGAGGAGCTCCAAATCAATTACCAATAATCTAATTAACATGTTAACTTTACTTACCCATGTCAGGTTTCCAATATATAATGCAATTCTCTTTCCAGTGTATGTATAGACAACATTTGGTGCTGCTCCTTTACCCACGTCATCACCAACAGTTGGTGGGAGAGCATCCATATAATCCCGGTCTTCTGGGGCATCTCCATTATTTGCAGATGGAGATATGACATCATCATACAAATCTATCTGATCATGCCCACCATATTCAGCTTCCTGTAAGACAAGAATAATGCTCCAGATCACATAACAGTCAGAATACTATTAAATAGATTTGAATACAAATTCAAATTTTTTGTTTTAAAAATCTGATAAAGTCACACCTGTAATCCTAGCACACCTGTAATCCTAGTTGAGGTAGGTGAATTGCTTGAGCTCACAGGTTCGAGAACAGCCTGAGCAAAAGTGAGACCCTGTCTCTACTGAAATAGAAAAACTGGGGCAAGAGAATCACTCGGGCCCAAGAATTGGAGGTTGCTGTGATCTACGATGCCACGGCACTCTACCCAGGGCAACAGTTTGAGACTCTGTCTCAAAAAACAAACAAAAAAACAACAACAAAAAGAAAATCTGATATCTCATTCCTTTTATGCAAGAGATTTATTCTTCAACAGTGCCTGTAAAGTAAATTTCTATAATATGGTGCATCCTACTTTCCAACTGGTATTTATTTTAATATAAAAATAATATTCCCTTGGGAAAAGAGTGACATGGAGTAATAACATAACTTTGCTTGGAAATAAATACTCTTAAGTAACAATGCATAAATACAAATAGGTCTTTTTTTAAAAAGTCATAAAAATATCACCAACATACCCCAAACTCATTTTAAGTCTTCACTATTTGATTGTAAAAAATACAATTATTGGGGCGGCACCTGTGGCTCAAAGGAGTAGGTCGCCGGCCCCATATGTCAGAGGTGGCAGGTTCAAACCCAGGCCCGGCCAAAAACAGCAAAAAAAAAAAAAAAAAAAATTATTTTCTTTGGTATTTAGATCTTGTTTCCCAACCCTGAGAAAGCTACTACTTTTATTTTTATTTATTTATTTTTGACACAGAGCCTCAAGCTGTCACCCTGGGTAGAGTGTCACAGCATTATAGCTCACAGCAACCTCCAACTCTTGGGCTCAAGTGATCCTCTTGCTTCAGTTTATCTAATTTAGTAGAAACAGGGGTCTCACTCTTGCTCAGGCTGGTCTCGAACTTGTGAGCTAAAGCAATCCATCCACTGTGGCATCCCAGAGTGCTAGGATTATAGCTATGAGACACCATGCCAAGCCAAAGCTATTACTTTCAGAAAAAAGCAGAGCGAACTAACTGAGCTATGGGAAAGTGAACAACAAAAACGGGTATGTAAATAATTCAAAATGTCATTAACAAGGCTTGGCTCCTGTAGCTCAGTGGGTAGGGCACCTGAACTCAGCCTGGGCCAGCCAAACAACAATGACAACTACAACAAAAACATAGCTAGGCATTGTGGCAGGCGCCTATATTCCCAGCTACTTGGAAGGCTGAAGTAAGAGAATCACTTAAGCCCAGGAGTTTGAGGTTGCTGTGAGCTGTGACACCACAGTACTCTACTGAGGGCGACATAGTAAGACTCTGTCTCGAAAAAAAAAAAAAAAAATCATTAACAAGGGAAAGAGAAATAATGCACTATAGATAAAACTACCCAAATTAGTACCTTATAATAGTTTTAGTATTCTCAGTGAACAAAGAGCTAATGCTTACCTGGCTTCTTAGATACCTAGTCAAGTAAATTACCAAGAGAAAGAGAGAGTTCAGGGTCTAGTAAACAAACTTTTGCTACCGAGTATCACCAGTGAAATTAAAGAAATACTAGTAGATGTCACTTATAAGCTTAAATGATAAGCAAGGAAGGGGAAAACAAAACAGATCTGTGAGAAGAAAAATGGAAAGTGGTTCAATTTGTAAAGAAGCATAAGAAAAATAAAATGTAGGTATTAGCAAAACGCTTAACCCCTTTCCAATTGCCTTTGCTAACTAATCATTACTGGGCCACAAGCTTGACTAAACCCCCACCAGAGGAAAGGTCCATTTTTATCTTCCTCTCTCCTTTTTGGGAACTAAGTACTTAAATCAGTGTCCGTAACTATTTGATTCTTATGAGGTAAAACATCTTATGAGAAAACAAAGGACAAAGAACAATTTTAAGAGAACTTAAAAGTTTAGACATAACCCAAAGACTCTCCTAATTAATGCAATTTACTAAGGAACTGTTAGCATGGCACATCACAGGGAGCTAGTGTCAGGGACTTTTACAGGGATAGAGAAGGACCAATAAAAATCCACTTGTTTTATGACTCTAAACAGATCAACAAGATATTATTATGGATCCCAAGGGGGGTATGGATACGCTTTGTTATTTAGAAGAGAAAGCAAGAATACAATTTTTTAAAAAGGAAAGAAAAAGGCCTAGAAGGAGAAATAGCATTTATTTTACACATAGCCAAAGGGACCTCAAATTTTGCAAGGCATAATGAAAGAGTTATCCAATTAACTAATTACAGAAGGTTTACATACCAATTTTACTTGTTATGAGGTGGAATGCCTGTAAGACTTATTTATTTAACAAGGTGCCCAAGATCTCAAGGTTGTATCAGAAAACAAAGCCATTTTTAGCAAGAGGCAGAAACTAAGACATTGGTCACTGAATAATGCCATAGTTTTCTTCATACAGCAATACAAAAATATTTTAAGAAATCAATTTTTATTGAATAAAGTAACGTGCTCAAATTGTAGTGACAGTAAAAATTAGAAAAAAGTAACTTAAGTTTTGTTAAGAAGTTTCAATGCAGCTGTAGCTTCAGGCGGACTGGTTGCAGCAGTAGTTCTACACACTTAATACACTAAAGAGCTTCCCACAAGGGCCAGTGAGCACTTTAAACTCTTCTGTAAATAAGAATTATCAATATTATTCAAAGGGAGCTGGGCATCCATCTTCCTCAGCAGAGACTATAACCACAACACATGGTCTGAGGAAGAGTAAAAAAGAACGCAAGTATTATTAAAGGCAAGAATAAAAGAACATTGGTTAACACATTATTTGATTTTTTTATTTGCTGTAAATCTGTAAAAATGTTTACACAAATAGAAACAACTTTACAAGCATAACTGCAGCTACACTAACCTGGTACAACACAATCACTATTTTAGTCCATCCATAAATACCTATGTTGACACCAGTTTCCTATATTGATACAATCCTACCAATACTTAGGATCAGCCATTTTGTCAGATAGTTGGGACTGCTTCCAAATGGTTGTAGCATGATGCTAATTGAGATCAGGGTCCTGGGGTTTGATCTCCGTGTGGACTAGTTATCACTCTCTCTCCCTTCTAAGGAGTTATTTTAGATGGTATTTTACTACCCATAAAAATTTTACTGTGATAACCTTGGTATCGCGTATCGCTGTCAAAGAATCTTCATTCTCCCTGACAGGCTCAACATTGCTTTAGGTGGTCCTAAAATTACAGCAGTAACATCTATGCATTATGATCTACCAGTAATGCACAGAAAAGGCCACTTCTTTCAAAGCCCCTCTATTACAAAAAAAAAAAAAAAAAAAAAAAAAAAAGATTTTGGCTGGGTGCCTATAGCTTAGCAGCTAAAGGGTTCCAGCCACATAAACCAGGGCTGGAGGGTTCAAACCCCACTCAGGTCTGCCAAACAACAACAGCCGGGCATTGTGGCAGGTGCCTGTAGCCCCAGCTACTTTGGAGGCTGAGGAAAGAGAATCACTTAAGCCCAAGAGTTTGAGTTTGAGGTTACTGTGAGCTGTGACACTACAGCAGTCTACAGAGGGGGCAACAGTGAGACTCTGTCTCACAAAAAAAAAAAAAGAAAAAGAAAAAAAGAAATTTTGACCCTGGCTCAGCGTCTGTAGCTTAGCAGTTAGGGCGCCGGTCACAGACCAAACACACTGAGGCTGGCGAGTTTGAACCTGGCCAGGGCCTGCTAAACAACGACAACTGCAACAAAAAAATAGCCAGCGAGAGTATGAGGTTGCTGTGAACTGTGATATCACAGCATTCTACTGAGGGGTGACATAGTGAGACTGTCTAAAGAAAAAAAAAAAAAAAAGAAAGAAATTCTGACCCCCCCCACAAACAAGCAAAACACACACTTCAGTGCACACAGCGTAAGTTTTCCTGAAGTTCACAGAATTTTTTTTTTTTTTTTAAATCGAGACAGAGTCTCATTTTGTCATCCTCGGTAAAGTGCACTAGTGTCATAGCTCACAGCAACCTCAAACTCTTGGGCTCAAGAAATCATCTTGCTTCAGCCTCCCTAGTAGGTGGGACTACGGGCACCCGCCAGAATGCTTGGCTACTTTTTTTGTTTGTTTAGCAGGCCCGGGCTGGGTTCAAACCTACCAGCCCTGGGGCATGTGGCCAGCGCCCTAACCACTGAGCTACAGGTGCCCAGCCCACAGAATTTTTCTTGACTTTTTTCACATCAGCAAGAATTCTATACACTACTATGAACATAAAGAGTGGTATCTACGATACAGAATCTGTCAGTGTCCCCCTCATCTGTTGGGGATATGTCCCAAGACCTCTAGTGGATGCCTGAAACCATGGAGATTATGAACCCTAAATATGCTTTGGTTTTATACATGCTTTTTTTTAATGCAAAAGTTTAACTCCAAAACTTATACATACTATGATGTTTAATTTATAAAATTGGCACAGCAAGAGATTAACAGTAACAATAAAATAGAACATGCCTGATGTTTTAGGCAATGATGGATCATATATGTGCATAGATAGTGATCCCATAGATTATAACAGAACTGAAAAATTACTTTAGCCTAGTGATGTTGTAGCTGTGTTAACATCACAGCACAACACATTATTCAAGTGTTTGTAGTGGAACAAACCTACTGCACTGCTAGTCACATACAAGTACAGCATATGCAAATGTATAGAGTGCACAATATTTGATGTTAAGTGAATGTGTTTATATACCATTCATCATTATTTTAGCGTACTCCCATTTATATAGTAAAAAGTTAACTATAAAATGGTCTCAGGCAAGTCCCTCAGGAGATATTCTAGAAGAAGGCATTGATACCACAGATGACAATTCCATATTATTTGTCCCTGAACATCTTCCAGTGGGACAAGATGTGGAAGTGAAAGACAATCCTTACCCTATAGATCTAGGCTAATTGTGTCTTAGTTTTTAACAACAAAGTTGAAAAACTGAAATAAAGAAATTTAAAAATAGAAAAAAGCTACTGGTTTGGTAGCTCACACTTGTATTCCCAGCACTGGTAGAGGCCAATGAGGGAGATCTCTTGAAGGCCTGGCCAACACAGTGTCTTAAAATAAAAAAAAATAATAATAAAATAAATAAATAAATAAAATACTAGTCAAGCATGGTGGTGTGCACCTGTGCTCCCAGCTACTGGGAAGGCAGAGGTGTTATTACTTGAGGCCAGGAGGTCAAGGCTGCACTTAGCTGTGATCATACCACTACACTACACTATACTACCCTCTAGCCTGGACAAAAGAGTGAGACCCTGTTCCTATTCAAAAAAAAGATAGAAAAGAAGAAAAAAAGCTTACAGAGTAAGGATACAAGGAAGGAAAATATTTTGCACAACTATACAGTGTTTTTTCAACTTTTCAATAGAGTGTTACTACTAAAGAGGTAAAAAGTTAAAAGTTACAGTAAGCTAAAGTTAATTTATTATTGAAGAATGAAAAAGAAAAAAATATAGTGTAAGCCAGGTATACTGGAAAACATTAAATAAAGTCTACAGTGGTGTATAGTAGTATCCTAGACCTTCAAGCCTGATTTATGTGCCCCTTATTTTACCTTTTTTTTTTTTTGAGACAGAGTCTGAAGCTGTCGCCCCTTGGTAAAGTGCCATGGTGTCATAGCTCACAGCAACCTCCAACTCTTGGGCTCAAGCGATCCTCTTGCCTTAGTTTTTCTACTTTTAGTAGAAATAGGGTCTTGAACCTGTGAGCCCAAGCAATCCAGCCTTGGCCTTCCAGAGTGCTAGCATTACAGGTGTGACCCACCATGCTCAGCCTCATATTTTACCTGTTATAACATATTTTTCCTGTACCTTTTCTATGTTTAGAAACACAAATACTCCTCAACTGTTACAACTGCCTACAATATCAGTACGTAACATACTGTATAGGTTTGTAGCCTAGGAGCAATAGGCAATAAATACCACACCTAGGTGTATAGCACAGATTTATGTTAAGTATCCTCTATCATATTCACAGGAGGAAATCCCCTAATAATGTGTTTTTCATAAGTATCCCTCTGTCATTAAGGGACACATACCTTCTTGACAATATACTGTAATAAAATTTAGTCTGGGCAAGGTGGCTCATGCCTGTAATCCTAGCACTTTGGGAGACTCCACTTTGCTGCAGCTCGGGAGTTCCAGACCAGCCTGAGCTAGAGCAAGACCCCATCTCTAAAAACAGCGGAGCGTTGTGGCAAGCACCTGTAGTCCCAGCTGCTCGGGAGGCTGAGGCATGAGAATGTCTTGAGCCCAAGAGTTTGAGGTTGCTGTGAGCTATGATGCCACAGTACTCTGCCAAGGGTGACAAAAACTCTGTCTCAAACAAATAAAAATAAGAATAGGGCGGCGGCTGTGGCTCAAAGGAGTAAGGCACCGGCCCCATATACCGGAGGTGGCGGGTTCAAACCCAGCCCCAACCAAAACTGCAAAAAAAAAAAAAAGAGAGAGAGAGAGAGAGAAAAATAAGAATAAAACACTATAAGGCAAGAAAATTTATGCAAATGTGGCCTAAGTACCTTACTATATATATTTTTAAATCTTGGGTCAACTAAAGGTAACTGAAACCATGGAAAGTAAAAGTGTGGATAAGAGGGGAGATTGTAAGTAGGTGTCTCATCCTCACTACAGTGTAGTCTAAGGGTAGAAACTATCTTTATACCCCACCCTCGTTGGCCTATAACAGATGCCCACAAAATGTATTTTGAACACCTAAAGTTTTTAAAATTATCATTTAGTTTTGGTCAAAATAAAAAAGAAAATCTACAATTACACAATATTGGGCTAGTACTACTATAATTGAGTACAAATCCCAGTTCAAACTGAACTGATACTCTACTTAAAGTATGAGACAGAATCCTTTTTTCTCAACTCCAAATTCAAGTAACATAGAGGTTTAGAAATAGTTTCAAATTCCCTTTCCAGTAAAGCAACTGTTCTCAATTTGATGACATCCAAAGACCTTCAATTTATGGTGCCTGCCATACAGAGCCTGTCCTATCCTCTAGACTTAAAACCCCTAGATTAAAGAGTCCACGTGGAGACTCCCGAGGGAGTTCTTTAGTTCTTTCCCCCTTCCAGAAGCTCTGGTGCTTTTCTGTATTCCTTTCTAACTTCTAATAAAAGTCCTATCTTACCACTGGGGGTGTGGAGGGTGTGGGGGAAAAGCCAGTCCCTAGTGCCTTCTCTCCTTCATTCTCCATTCTTAAATTCATTTGGCTTAGAAAGGATCTCTATTATAGTTTCACCAATTTATTCTCATCCTATCCCAAAACAGTTTCTTCTAAAACTGTTGAATGTCTCACGCTTTTTGAAATACTGCGCTTTACCAAAACAACAACAAAAAACCCTTCATAGAAACATAACATTTAAAATGGTAGAAAATGGAAAACACAGAGACTACAAAGAATTTTTTTTTTTTTGAGACAGTCTCACTTTTGTGCACTCAGTAGAATGCTGTGGCGTCATAGCTCACAGCAACCTCAAACTCTGGGTTCATGCTCAGCGCCTGTAGCTTAGTGGTTAGGGTGCTGGCCACACCAGGATTGGCAGGTTTAAATCTGGCCCAGGCCTGCTAAACAAAGACAACTACAACAAAAAAATAGCCAGGCGTCATGGCGGGCACCTGTAGTCCCAGCTACTTGGGCGGCTGAGGCAAAAAGAATTATTGAAGCCAGTGGCGCCTGTGGCACAGTGGGTGGGGTGCTGGTCCTATATACTGAGGGTGGTGGGTTCAAACCTGACACCGGCAAAACTGCAAAGAAAGAAAAAAAAAGCCAGGGGTTGTGGCAGGCACCTCTAGTCCCAGCTACTCGGGAGGCTGAAGTAAGAGAATCGCCTAAGCCCAGGAGTTGGAGGTTGCTGTGAGCTGTGATGCAACAGCACTCTACTGAGGGTGATAATAAAGTGAGACTCTGTCTCAAAAAAAAAAATCACTTAAGCCCAAGAGTTTGAGGTTGCTGTGAGCTGTGACTCCATAGTACCCTACAGAGGGCAACACAGTGAGACTCTGACTCAAAAAAAAAAAAAAAAAAAAAAAAATCTCTTGGGACTACAGGCATCTGCCACATCTTTATAGGTAGGGTCTTGCTCTGGCTCAGGCTGGTCTTTTTTTTTTTTTGGAGACAGAGTCTTACTTTGTCACCCTTGTAGAGTACTGTGGCATCATAGCTCACAGCAACCTCCAGCTCTTGGGCTTAGGCGATTCTCTTGCCTCAGCCTCCCGAGTAGCTGGGACTACAGGCACGTGCCACAACACCTGGCTATTTTTTGTTGCAGTTTGGCCAGGGCCGGGTTCAAACCTGCCACCCTCGGTATATGGGACCGGTGCCCTACTCACTAAGCCACAGGTGCTGCCAGGCTCAGGCTGGTCTTGAACCTGTGAGCTCAGGGAATCCACCCGCCTCAGCCTCTCAGGGTGCTAGAGTTATAGGCGTGAGCTACCAGACTACAAAGAACTTTGAAATACACAAATGCAATTCAAACTGCAGCTCACACCAGAGAATAAAGGATTTTTAAAAATGTTTACACTAGTTTAGGAGCCAAAGTAAAACTGGTTAATACTTAGCAAAACATTTTACTGAAGTACAATAAAGTCAGTTTGTTATAAAACCCGGTAGAAATAAGATTACCAATTAATAACGATGCATATTAAATCAGTTGGAAATAATTTTGTAATTGCCTCTTATTCTGATAAAATTTCATAAAAATATTTCAGTGACAGTAACTTTTTTTTTTTTTGAGACAGTCTCACTATGTTGCCCTCAGTAGAGTGCTGTTGCATCACAGCTCACAGCAACCTCCAACTCTTAGGCTTAAGCAATTCTCTTGCCTCAGCCTCCTGAGTAGCTGGGACTACAGGCGCCTGCTACAAGTCTGGCTATTTTTGGGTTGCAGTTATCACTGTCGTTTAGTAGGCTGGGTTCAGGCTTGAACCCAGCACCTTTGGTGTACGTGGCCTGCGCCCTACTCACTGAGCTACTGGCGCCAAACCAAACGCTAACTTTTTTAAAAAAGAGAATAGGACCAGGCATGGTGGGTCAACCCTGTAAGCCTAGCACTCTGGGAGGCCGAGGTGGGTTGACTGCCTGAGCTCGTAGGTTTGAGACCAGCCTGAGCTAGAGCAAGACCCCAGTCTCTAAAAATAGCTGGGTGATGTGGTGGGTGCCCATAGTCCCAGCTACGTGGGAGGCTGAGGCAAGAGAATTGCTTGAGCCCAAGAGTTTGAGGTTACTGTTAGCTGTGATACTATGGCACTCAACCAAGGATGACAAATGAGAATTTGTCTCAAAAAATAAAAAAAGAATAAGCTTTTACAATAACTAACTATCCTTTTGAGGCCTTTTTCTGTACCATGGCAAGCTGTAAATTAGAAGCCAATGATGGGTAAAATAACAAAAACAGTGCCTCCATTTAATCTCCCCATTAATATATACAAACACATAAAAATTTTACCAGTAAAATGATATAACTATGTGTTAGATATAATGCTGAACCAATAGTGTAGTTCACAGAATGGTAACCTCTTACCCCCTGCTCAGTCAACACTAGCAACTGCATAAAGGTAAGAAGGTTCACTCCACCCAGCCACCTGAACAGGGGAGATGTCCGTCCTAAATGCAGTATGTGAAAACCTAAAAATATTTCATTAGGAAATACTAAAGAACACTACATTGTAAAATTGTGCACCAGTTCTTCCTTTACAGGGCATAGAAAGGTGAAGCAATGTATTCTCCGTTGAGAAAAGCTAATGAATAGGGCGGTGCCTGTGGCTCAACGAAGTAGGGCACCAGCCCCATATGCCCGAAGTAGTGAGTTCAAACCCAGCCCCAGCCAAAAACTGGGAAAAAAAAAAAAAAAAAGCTAATGAATAACACAACTATAATCATTATTATACTTTAAAATAACTAAGAGTGGAACTGGAATGCTCCTAACACAAAGAAATGATAAATGCCTGAAGTGACCCATAACCCAATTACCCTGATTTGATTAATTCACATTGAATGCAGGTGTCAAAACATCACATGTACAAACATATACAACTATTACAGCTCCGTAATAATTAAAAACTTAAAAAAAAAAAAAGGTAACAGTCTGGCAGCGCCTGTGGCTCAAAGGAGTAGGGTGCTGGCCCCATATGCCGGAGGTGGCAGGTTCAAACCCAGCCCCAGCCAAAAACTGCCAAAAAAAAAAAAAAAAGTAACAGTTTAACAATTAATTGCTCCTTTACTTGTAGTTATGACCCTCCTCTGGATCCTTTTTTTTCCAGATAATAAAAAGAAATTTCCTAGAGATCTTTTATCTGTTGACTTTATTAAATGCATTAGAGTCTGTGATGCACTCAAGGAATTTTGCTAATTTGTAAATGACAAAACTCATGCATCATACATTCAAAAAAGCACAATTCGCTGGGTGCCCCAACCACATATATCAGGGCTGGTGGGTTCCAACCCGGTCCAAGCCTGCTAAACAACAATGACAACTACAACAAAAAAAAGCCAGTCGTTGTGGCCGGCGCTTGTAGTCCCAGCTACTTGGGAGGCTGAGGCAAGAGAATGGCTTAAGCCCAAGAGTTTGAGGTTGCTGTGAGCTGTGACACCACAGCACTCTACCGAGGGCGGTATAGTGAGACTCTATCTAAAAAAAAAAAAAAAATATATATATATATATATATATATATATACATATATATGCACAATAAAAAAAAATTAAAACCTAACGTTTGATTACAATGGGATACATCTAAACAAATCCAGTTATTAACACAGTAGGAAACATTTAAGAATGATGGGAAAGGGCGGCGCAGTGGCTCAGTGGGTAGGGTGCGGGCCCCATATACGAAGGGTGGCAGGTTTGAACCCTACCCCAGCCAAACCGCAACAACAACAACAACAACAAAAATAACTGGGCATTGTGACAGGTGCCTGTAGTCCCAGCTACCCGGGAGGCTGAGGTAGGAGAATCGCCTAAGCCCAGGAATTGGAGGTTGCTACGAGCTGTGACGCCACAGCACTCTACGGAGGGTGACAAAGTGAGAGTCTCTTAAAAAAAAAAAGGCAGGAAATATTTTTCTTTTCTAATATTTAAACCAGAGACACAAAATCACTCCTGAGAAACAGAACAGTAAAGATTTTTGAGTTTCCATATTTTTTAAAATCTTGAGCACCTAAGTGACAAATAAGATCCTTACTGGAGGAAGAAACAACTCACGCCAATCAGCAGGATTTTGTTAAGCTTTTCACACAGACTGGGGAAACAAAAAATAAAGCATTCAGATGCACTGCAGTTAGGCAGTTTGATTCTATGAAACGTGTTGCTACACAAAGCGCGGTGCAGTCGTGCAGAGCAGGTTCAGAGCGTGCACGTCACTGCCCTGGTGACAAACGGCATCTCCTGCATCAGGGATGCCCGTTACCAGCCGCGCAGGCCCGCCGCCGCCCCTCGGCCAGCCTCGCCTCTCCGAGGACAGGTAACGCCGTTTCCGAAAGCAGGGTCGGCCCCACGTCTCTTGACTCCTAACCTCTACCCTGAGGGTTTCAGGAGGACGTGCCCGCACTGCCATCGCTCCTCTGCGGGGGAGCGCCCATCTTTTTGTTCTCCCTGCCTGTGGCGCAGGCCGCGGTCTTCACGGGTTCCCACCACAAAAGCCGAGCGCGGCCGGGCCTCCAACGCCGCGCCAGCCGCAATCGCCGGGCGGGACCCGCGCCCCGCAGATACGACCCGCTGGCCCCAACGTCAAAGGACTGGTTGCAAACGTGCCCGCTCGAGCCAGAGCCAGAGAGAGAGAGGGAGAGAAAGAGAAGGCGGGCGCCATGCCGAGACCCGCCGCCGACGCGAGCGGGGAGCCCAGGAGACCCGGCGCGCGGGATACAAAGGGCGGTGAGCGCGGCCTTCCATGAGGCGGCCGTAAGCCGACGGGAGACAAAATGGAGCGCCGGGAGGAATCCGAGCCCGAGCGGCATCGCCGGGGCGGCGACGGCGGCGGGGGGCGCGCGCCCGCCGGGCTTCCTCGTCGCGCGGGAGGCAGCGGGGATTGGGGGGGGCGACCCGTTCTCCCCGCCGCGCACACGCGGCCCGGCCGCCCGGGCCTAGCGCGGCGGGAAGCGCCCGCCGGCCCCCGCCAACAATGGGAGCGAGGCGGGGCGGGCGGCGCCTGCAGGGCGGCCCGCGTCCGCGCTCCGGGCCCCGCGGCGGGTCGCAGCGCCCGCGGCCCGCGAAACGACGCGGTAGAACGGGGGGCGAGGGGGCGCCGCGCCGGGGTCGGGCGGCGCGGCCCGCAGGCGGCAAGGGCGCACGGGTTGCAGCCGCACCCGCTCGCGGTCCGCGGCGGTCCCCGGCTCAGCGTCCCGGCCGCAGCGCCGCCCGCGTCGGCGGCGTTGGCCCCGGCGCTCACGTACCTGGTTGAACTCTTCGCCCACATCCGCGTAGATGTCTATGTGGTCCACGCCATCCGCCATCTTCCCTCGGCCTCGGCCGCCGCCGCCGCCGCCTCCTGCAGGTCCGCCCGCCGCGGCAGCAGCAGCGGATCTGGCGGCGGGGGCGGGGCGCGCTGCGTCACTTCCGAGGCCGGAGGACGTGGGGGGGTGCGGCCGGGGGCGGTCGGGCAGCTGCGGCGCGGCCGCCGGGCTGGCTGAGGGAGCTGCTGCGCCCGGGCTGGTACGAGCCGGTGCTTTGGCGTGTCGGGGGCGTGGAGGGGCTTGGGTGGGGGGCGCTGGGGGCAGGTTTTCTCCTCGCGCGGCCGGCGCGCTAGCGGGTCCCGCCTGTGTCCGCAGTCTTTTCACGCTGCCTCTGATTCATTCAGACGCTTCCAAATGTTTTTCGTCTCTGCGGTTTTCTCACATTTTTCAATTCCAGGTTTTATAGAGGTGGGAGTTACGTAAGTCCCGGTTAGATACATGCGTTCCGTGAGCGCCTTGGACCCAGAAGGGTTATCTTAGACCTGCATCCTCCGAGCCCCGCAAACCCGTGTTTACATCGTCCACACCGGACACCATCGGTGGATCTGTCTGTGCGCCGTTTAAGCGGCCATCTGTCTCTAGTCGTCGTCCGAGGCTTCTCTCCTCTCCTGCTCGTTGCCCTTCGTTGTCTCCTCTTTAGATCTGCAGTAGGTCTTCTCTGGCACGTTTCAGATGCTTCCAACTTAAATGTGCAGGTATCTAGCGTCCAGGGGCTTCTGTCTCCAAAACAATCTCGGGTCTGAGCGGGAAGAACACTGGAAAAGGTGTCATTAGGTCCAAACATCCCACTTTACAGACTAGACAACTGAGGCCTAAAAGGAACTTAATGGTTCAACTGAATCCTATCTGCAAACTCCCTTTAGCTGTGTTAGGTAACGTATTTGCAGGATCACGTGGTTAATAAAGGTAAGAACCTTTTGCCACCAATACTTTATTCAAAACTCCCTCTATAGGGCGGCGCCTGTGGCTCAAAGGAGGAGGGCGCCAGCCCGGGGCAAAAACAAACAAACAAAACCACTGCCTGTATAGTTGAAACCCTTCTCCGTTCTTTATTTTCCACCCATTTAAAAGCCCACTCGGTTACCGAGTGTTTTCTGAGATACAGACTGCCCAGAAATCAATCATACAATGATAAGCCAAGCAACATCTGTACAGCTTGAGCACCCCAATCTGAAAATTCAAAATGCACCGACTGAAACTACAAGTGGAGAAATTCACACCTGATCTCGTGTGCTGAGTCGCAGTCAAAATGCAGTCAAAACTTTGTTTCACACAAAAAAATTATTTAAGGGCGGCGTCTGTGGCTCAAAGGAGTAGGGTGCTGGCCCCATCCCATATGCCAGAGGTGGTGGGTTCAAACCCAGCCGCGGCCAAAAACTGCAAAAATAAATAAACAAATAAATACATAAACTAAAATAAAATATTAAAAAAAAACAAAATAAATAAAATTAAATTAAATTAAAATAAAATACTGTGTCATGGGCGGCTGTTGCTGTCCACTGGCCTAGTCAGAGACACTGCAGACAAAATGAATGATTTATTAAGGGAAGGCTGGTGCTTGCTAAGGCACAGCAGCAAATGGCCGTTCTTACTCACATTCTTATATATCCGAAATCATCAGATAGAAATAATCCAAGAACAAGGAAGACAACAGGTAAAGATGCCTTATCAGAGTTAACCCAGCAAAGTATGTACACACCTTTCTAAACCAAGAATATCTTGTTTAGAGATAAACAACAATGGAGATGAACCAAAAAGGGCTGGGTTGTCTGTTTTGTTTGCCTACTTCTGTATATGATTAGTTGAAAGTTTTTGTGTAAATAGAGGTAGGGGATTAAATGCAACGGTCCATTGCCGAGGCAGAAGCTCGTCTCCAGCTATGACTTGGTGAGAGCCCTCCAGGATATTCTTTCCTTTAAGGCCTGCATTTTTCAGCAAAGCCACTTATGTGAGCTGGGGGAGATTATCCCCCAAAACTCACACCTAGCCCAAGTTTTGGAAATGTCCCTTCTCAGGGTCTCATAACTTCCAGGAGCACAAATGAGACTGATTCACCTACAAGGGTGCAGTGGACTGTGCTCCTTTAGGCGGCGCCTGTGGCTCAGTGAGTAGGGCACTGGCCCCATATACTGAGGGTGGTGAGTTCAAACCCGGCCCTGGCCATGCCGGTGTGGTGGTGGGCACCTGTGGTCCCAGCTACTTGGGAGGCTGAGGCAAGAGAATCGCCTGAGCCCAGGAGCTGTAGGTTGCTGTGAGCTGTGACACCGCGGCACTCTACTGAGGGTGATAAAGTAAGACTCTGTCTCAAAAAAAACTGTTGTCTTAAGATTATGTGTACACAGTGCATTATGAAACATAAATTAATGTCATGTTTTGACTTGGGTCCCATCCCCAAGGTATCTCATTTTGTACGTAACAAATATTCCTAAATCTCAAAAAATTTACAATCTTAAACTCTTCTTGTCCTAAGCATTTCAGATAAAGGATACTCAGACTGTCCTTGGTATTTTGGAAAAAGCTCCACTGCACTCATGGAGACCAACCTTGTGATCTAGGCACCAATTTCTACTGAGATATTTTACCAACTAGAAGATTTGGTCAGGTATTGACTCTCATTTTTGGTCTCAGGATCTTTAAAATAATACCTACCTCACCAAGGGTGAAGGTTGATGGGAAGTTAAATGAGATAATATACCAAGGGATCTATTCTCTTTAGCTTCTTGGAAATACTGATTTGCTTCCTTTATTGGAGCAGTATTGGAGAAAAGAAACACTCCAGTTAAAGGGTGAGAGCATTTTTTATATTGGTGGGAAGAATAATGACCCACCACAGATGTTTGTGTTCTTATCCCCTGAACCTGTGAATTATGTCACCACACAGCAAAAGGGACTTTGCAGATATGATTTAAGTTAAAGACCTTCAGCTAGGAAGATTATCTTTGGTTGCCTGGTGGGCTCAGAGTAATCACAAGGGTCCTTATAAGTGAAAGATGATAGAATCTGATAAGGTGCAAGGACAGAAGCAGTTTATATTCTTTCTGTACGTGCAAAATTCATTTCAAGGCTCTGGCTTCTATTGTCGTCTGTGAAAAGTCAGCTGTCAGTGTGGCTACTGCTTGAAAGTAATTGGTCCTTTTACTCTGGTTGTTTTAAAATTTTTTTCTTGGATTTTATTTTTCCTTTCTTTTACTTTTTGCTCTTTATTTATGACACTTGGGATTTACTGAACCTCTTGAATATACAGATTGACATGTTTCATGAGTTTTGGAAAATTCTGAGCCATCACCTCTTCAAAATATTGCTTCTCTTCCCTCTCTCTATTTTTTCTTTTTTTTTTTGAGACAGAGTCTCACTATGTCCCGCTGGGAGAATGCTGTGGCGTCACAGCTCACAGCAACCTCCAACTCTTGGGCTTAAGCAGTTTTTTTGCCTCAGTCTCCCGAGTAGCTGGGACTACAGGCGCCCGCCACTATGCCTGGCTATTTTTTTGTTGTGGTTTGGCCGAGGCTAGGTCTGAACTCTCCACCCTTGGTATATGGGGCTGGCGCCTTACTCACTGAGCCACAGGCACCGCCCCCATGCCCCTAATTTTTCATTATTTTATCTCCCTATGCTTTATTTCGGGTAGCTTTTTTTCCTGATATATTTTCTTTCTTTCTTTCCTTTTTTTTTTGTTTTTGGAGACAGAGTCTAACTTGGTAGAGCGCCATTGTGACAGAGCTCACAGCAACCTCCAACTCTTGGACTCAAGCGATTCTCTTGCCTCAACCTCCCAAGTACTTGGGACTATAGCCACAACACCTGGCTACTTTTAGAGATGAAGTCTCACTCTTGAACCTGTGAGCTCAGGGCAACCCACCCTTCTCAGCCTTCCAAAGTGCTAGGATTACAGGCATGAGGCACTGCGCCTGGCCTTTTCTTTCTTTCCTTTCCTTTTCCCTTTACCTCCCTCCGTACATTCCTTCCTTCAACTTTTCTCCCTCCCTCAGGCTGATCTTAAACTCCTGAGCTCCAGCAATCCACCTACCTTGGCCTCCCAGAGTGCTAGGATTACGGGCGTGAGTCACTGTGCCTGGCTCCTAATATATTTTCTGTATTACTAATTCTCTCTCCTGTGGTGTTAAACTCATCTGCTGAGATATTAATTTCATGTTTTTCATAATTTTAGGCTCTATAATTGTTACCTGGTTCTTTACAAAATTTATTAGGTTTATTTTTATAGCATCTAATTCTTTGCCAAAATTGTTGGTCTTGGCTTTTATCTCTTTGAATATAGTAGGCATTTTTGGTTTACAATCTGTTGTCTATGATAATTCCAATATCTGGGAGTCCCACTGGAACTGCTATATACTGTAGGTTCTGGCTATGGCCTGGCCCCCTCCAACAATATAAATGACATAAAATCAAAGTATTTAAGAAGGATAGGAAAGAGGTTGGAAGGAGGTAAATAATGTTGTGATGTTCTCTGTACAGCTGTTTCTCTATACAAAAGAGCTTTTTCTCCTTTTCCTTCCTCTGCAAAAATGCAACCTCAGTTCCAGAGTTCAGATAACCACCATTCCAAAAAATGCTCAGTGGTCTTAATTTCAATTATAATGTCTAGGGCAGTGGTTCTCAACCTCCAGGACCTGTATCCTGTTCCTGTCGCGACCCACAGGAACTGTATTACAGGGCTGTGGCATTAGGAAGGTTAAGAACCATTGGTCTATGGGCGGCGCCTGTGGTTCAGTGAGTAGGGCGCCGGCCCCATATGCCGAGGGTGGCGGGTTCAAACCCAGCCCCAGCCAAACTGCAACAACAACAAAAAAAAATAGCCGGGCGTTGTGGCAGGCGCCTGTAGTCCCAGCTACTCGGGAGGCTGAGGCAAGAGAATCGCATAAGCCCAAGAGTTAGAGGTTGCTGTGAGCCGTGTGATGCCACAGCACTCTACCCGAGGGCGGTACAGTGAGACTCTGTCTCTACAAAAAAAAAAAAAAAAAGAACCATTGGTCTAGGGGAAAAGCAACTATTAGCTCCATTGCTGTAAGATACAATTCCTAAACCAAACATGTTGTTTTATAGGGGTGGAGTCACAGAGTAGAAACGTGACTTGACAATTCCTACTCTGTGAATTAGGAAGCCTAGAAAATTCTCAGTGAAAGTTGGTTGCTTTGAACCAAGCAGGCACCCAAAAGGACGCCCCAAAGGATGTCTAACATATTCCACCAATTAGAGGACAACACACCAAAGCATGACAGTTAGGGAAGGCAAACCAAAGGATGTCTAACACATTCCACCAATTAGAGGACAACACACCAAGGCGTGACAGTTAGGGAAGGTAAATACTAATCCATAAATATTTAACACTTGCTTTTATTTCCTACTTACTCCAAATATGTCCATGCCATATCTCTGTAGGAACATGATTTGAGTTCCAATTTACTACAGGACAGAGTTTAGTCCTATGGTCCCAAAACTTTAAAAATTACTCACAAGGGCAGCACCCGTAGCTTAGTGGGTAGGATGCCGGCCACATACACTGACGCTGGCAGGTTTGAACATGGCCCAGACCAGCTAAAACAACAGTGACAACTGCAACAAAAAAATAGCTGGGTGTTGTAGCAGGTGCCTGTAATCCCAGCTACTTGAGAGGCTGAGGCAAGAGAATGACTTGAGCCCGAGTTTGGGGTTGCTGTGAGGTATGACACCATGGCACTCTACCTAGGGCAACAGCTTGAGACGCTGTCTCAAAAAAAAAAAAAAAAAAATTACCACTATCAGTATGACATTTTAAAACAGGCAGCCATAATGTATGTAAATTTCAAATATTTTAGTAAGGCAATTTGTGTTAACATTTTTACATCATGAACACAATATGAATATAAAATATAAAAATCTAAAGCATGAAGTAATTAAGATTTTTTTTTGGTAGAGACAGAGTCTCACTTTATCGCCCTTGGTAGAGTGCTGTGACGTC
Organism: Nycticebus coucang; assembly: GCF_027406575.1. Taxonomy (NCBI): domain Eukaryota; kingdom Metazoa; phylum Chordata; class Mammalia; order Primates; family Lorisidae; genus Nycticebus; species Nycticebus coucang. Next base: position 54,168,027 of record NC_069782.1, read on the forward strand.
ATAGCTCACAGCAATCTCCAACTCCTGTGCTTAGGCGATTCTCTTGCCTCTGCCTCCCGAGTAGCTGGGCCACAGGTGCCCGCAACAACGCCCAGCTATTTTTTGTTGCAGTTTGGCCAGGGCCAGGTTTGAACCCGCCACGCTCAGCATATGGGGCTGGCGCCCTACCCACTGAGCCACAGGCGCCACGCAGTAATTAAGATTTTTAAATGTCTTAATAATCACACTGGCCTCATATTATCCTTAGTAAATATAAGTCCAAGTTTCTTTCTTTCTTTTTTTTTTTTTGCTTTCTTCCATTGTAACATATTGGATTAGATTATCTTTTTATTTATTTATTTTTTTGAGACAAAGTCTCACTATGTCGCCCTTGGTAGAGTGCCATGGCATCACAGCTAACAACAACCTCAAACTCTTGGGCTTAAGTGATTCTCTTGCCTCAGCCTCCTGAGTAGCTGAGACTACAGGTGCCCACCACAACGCCCAACTATTTGTTGGTTGCAGTTATCATTGTTTAGATGGCCTGGGCCGAGTTCAAACCCACCAGCCTCAGTGTATGTGGCTGGCGCCATAACCACTGCGCTACAGGTTCGGAGCCTGGTTCTGTTTAATACTTTGTCAAAATGGAATTCTCTACTGGAGTGAATACACTAAATAATGAGGCATATAAAACTAGTGAACTCATCATACATTTCTTCTCTTTGTGAGAAAATTACATGAAATTTCTAGGCTCGACGCCTGTAACTCAGCAGCTAGGGTGCCAGCCATATACACCGGAGCTGGCGGGTTCAAATCCAGCCCAGGCCTGCCAAACAACAATGACAACTACAACCAAAAAATAGCCAGGCATGTGGCAGGCACCTGTAGTCCCAGCTACTTGGGAGGCTGAGGCAAGAGAATTGCTTGAGCCTAATAGTCTGAGGCTCCTGTGAGCTGTGATACAACTGCACTCTACCTGTGACACTTGAGACTCTGCCTCAAAAAAAAAAAGAAAGAAAGAAAGAAAGAAATTGAAATTTCTATTTCCTTTCTTCTTTAAATACCCATTTAGTGAGGCAGAGTGGCTCATACCTGTGATCCCAGCACTATGGGAGACCAAGGTAGATGGATTGCCTGAGTTCAAGAGTTCTCAGACCAGCCTGACCAAGAGCAAGACCCCAACTCTAAAAATAGCCAGGCATTGTGGTGGACACCTGTAGTCCCAGCTACTTGGGAGGCTGAGGCAAGAGGATCGCTTGAGCCCAATAGTTTGAGGTTGCTGTGAGCTATGATGCCACAGCAGTGTACTGAGGGTGACAAAATAAAACTGTCTCAAAACAAATAAGAATAAATAAATAAATATGTATTTAACTATTTAACTACTTTCATATCTTATTTTGTATTTGTATTTTAAAATTCTTTTTCTTTTCAAGCAACGTGTTCACAAACATTTAACTTTTCTTTTCCTTTGTAGTTAGGACACCGGCATTCCACCCAATTAATGTGGAATGTACTCCCCTAGGGATCCAAGACAGTCCTAGAATTTGGGAGAATGGTCTGAATAAACTTCTCAGACAGCTGAGCTTGGCTCCTCTGAGTGCCCTTATTCAGTATGCAGATGACTTGCTAATCTTATAGCCTCTCATATAAATCTTCTGCTGAGAACGTTAAACAAGTGTTAAAATATCCTTAAGGAGGAAGGATTTCAGGTGTCAAAGGAAAAGGGTCAGTTGTGCAAACCTGAAGTTACTTACTTGGGCGTTGTTCTTTCTTCTGGTGAGAGGAACCTCCCATAGGAGAGAAGTTTGTTCTGTCACTAGCCCCTTTACAAAAAACAACCCAGGGAGTTCCTGGGAATGACATCTTAGTATGGAGAGTTTGCTAAGCCTTTATATGGTGGTTTAACAGGAGAAGTTATGGAAGGACTAACATGGGATAAAGAACAAGAAAAAGCCTTCTAGGCTCAGCGCCTGTGGCTCAAGCGGCTAAGGCACCAGCCACATACACCTGAGCTGGTGGGTTCAAATCCAGCCCAGGCCACCAGACAACAATGACGGCTGCAACCGAAAAATAGCCGGGCGCTGTGGCAGGTGCCTGTAGTCCCAGCTACTTGGGAGGCGGAGGCAGGAGACTTGCTTGAGCCCAGGAGTTGGAGGTTGCTGTGAGCTGTGATGCTACAGCACTCTACCCAAGATGACAGCTTGAGGCTCTGTCTCAAAAAAAAGAAAAAGCCTTCCAGAGCAGCGCCCGTAGCTTAGTGAGTAGGGCACGGGCCACATACACTGAGGCTGGCGGGTTCGAACCCTGCCAGGGCCAGTTAAACAACAATGACAACTGCAACAACAACAACAACAACAAAATAGCCGGGCATGGTGTTGTGACGGGTGCCTGTAGTCCCAGCTACTTGGGAGGCTGAGTCAAAAAAATCCCTTAAACTCAGGAGTTGGAGGTTGCTGTGAGCTGTGATGCCACCGCACTCTGTAGAGTTTGTTTCTTGACTCTGTCTCAAGAAACAAACAAACAAACAAAAATAAGAAAAGCCTTCCAAAATAATAAAAATAAATAAAATAAATAAGAAAAGCATTCCAAATTTTGAAACAGGTTCTTTTAAATAGACCTGCCTTAGAGAAACCTTTCTTTCTGTATCTTTTTATCGAGCCTATAATTATAATCATCCTTGTCTTAATGTTTGTGTTAGGCAATTGCCCCAGATAAAGCTCCTCTCCCAGAAAGCCCCTTCCTGCTTTCAACAGACCAAGATTAGCTGTCTCACTCTTAAAGCTCCTTTCTAAGCACAGGGAGTTGCCCTCTAAATAACAGGGAGTTGCCTGCTAAACATCTCCCTATCCCAATTACCCGCTAAAAATTTCAAACTATGGCCTGCCCCTAACAGCTCTTCCCGCCAGAGCAGTAACTCCTTATTGGCTATTCTACCACCCTGTCACCATTCTAGGACTTCCCCTAACCCAACTTATATAGGGGTGCGCTTTTGTTTTGGTTCTCTCTCTTCTTTTCTCTCCTTGGTGCTACTCTGCAGCATCCCTCCCTCGCCAATAAAGGCCTTTCGTACAAGCCTTGGTGGTCTGTGAGATCTCTGCTGGTTGAGTGCCGCCCTTTCAGTTTGGACCCTGCCTGTTCAAACTCATTAAGTTTGTTTTCCAGGCTCCAGCAGTTCCACGTTAAAATGACGGCTATACAGAGATTCCAGTAAATACAAATGGAACCTGTTGACTAAGTGACCAAAAACATCCAACCCCCTGAAACCCTTTATTTTATTAATTTTTTTGAGACAGAGTCTCATCATGTTGCCCTCCGTAGGGCACTGTGGCGTCACAGCAACCATGAACTCTTGGTCTTAAGAGATTCTCTTGCCTCAGCCTCCCAAGTAGGGACTACAGGTGCCTGCCACAATGCCTGGCTATGTGTGTTGTAGTTGTCATTGCTGGTTAGCTGGCCCAGGCTGGGCTTGAACCTGCCAGCCCTGGTGTATGTGCTACTGTGCTAAGGGCGCTGAGCCTCTGAACCTCTTTTAGAGTAGGGAACCTGAGGAGGTCCCTGATAGGCCAAAGCCTCTTTTTGACAGCAGGAAGTAGCTAAGAGCAGTAGCCATTCATTTTTCCCTCAAGATATGAGGACCCTATCTCCTCAAGGGGGGGATGAGCAGGAACAATCAGGAGTTCAAGGGGGATGGGAGGAAAGCCTGGCCTGCTGAACAAGGAAGTCTAGAGGGGCTTGTGGGATAACCTAGGTAACCAATGGCCAATAGAAAGAGACAATAATGTGACCAATAGAAAAGGGCAATAATGCCTAGAGGCACAGAGAGGCCAATGAGAAAAAATTGGCCAATGCAACCAATTTCAGAGAGAGAGTATTTATGCCTCTGTATTGCCTATGAATCTCTGTCTCTTTCACCTCTTCTCCAGTCATGAGAGAGACCCACTTCCATCTCTCTTTGGAAGTGCTCTAAACTTTCTCTTTGTTCTTAGAAATAAACATTTTCTTTGTTAAAAAAAAAAAAAAAGAGAGAGAGAGAGCGAGAGACGGCTGGGTGTTGTGGCGGGTGCCTGTAGTCCCAGCTACTAGAAAGGCTGAAACAAGAGAATCTCTTAATGCCAAGAGTTTGAGGTTGCTGTGAGCTGTGACATCACAGCACTCAACCCCAGGGCTGAGTGAAACTTTGTCTAAAAAACAAACAAACAAACAAAAAACCTGTCTCAGGATACAAAATCAATACTTACAAATCAGTAGCCTTTTTTTTTTTTTTTTGAGGCAGAGTCTCACTTTGTCGCCCTGGGTAGAGTTCCATGGCATCACAGCTCACAGCAACCTCCAACTCTTGGGCTTAAGCAATTCTTTTGCCTCAGCCTCCCAAGTAGCAGGGACTACAGGTGTGCACCACAATGCCCGGTTATTTTTTGGTTGCAGTTGTCATTGTTGTTTGGCATGCCAGGGCTGGATTTGAACCCTCCAGCTCCAGTGTATGTGGCTGGTGCCCTTAGCCTCTGAGCTATAGGCGCAGAGCCACAAACCTGTAGCTTTTATATATGCCAACAATAGTCAAGCTGAAAATACAGTCAAGGACTCTATTCCTTTTACAGTAGTCCCAAAGAAGATGAAATATCTTGGAATTTACCTAACAAAGGATGTGCAAGATTTCTATAAAGAGAACCATGAAACTCTGAGAAAAGAAATAGCTAAAGACGTTAACAAATGGAAAAGCAGGGGTGGCGCCTATGGCTCAGTGAGTAGGGCACTGGCCCCATATACCTAGGGTGGTGGGTTTGAACCTGGCCCCAGCCAAACTGCAACAAAAAATAGCCAGGTGTTGTACAGCGGGCACCTGTACTCCCAGCTACTTAGGAGGCTGAGGCCAGAGAGTCGCCTAAGCCCAAGAGCTGGAGGTTGCTGTGAGCCGTGACGTCACAGCACTCTACTGAGGGCGACAAAGTGAGACTCTGTCTCTAAAACAAACAGACAAACAAACAAACAAATGAAAAAACATACCATGCTCATGGTGGGGAAGAATAAACATTGTTAAAATGTCCATACCACCCAAAGCAATCTACAGATTTAATGCAATCCCTATTAAAGCACCATTGTCATACTTTAAAGAGCTTAAAAAAATAGTGCTTCATTTTATATGGAATCAGAAAAAACCTCAAATAGCAAATACATTACTCAGGAATAAACAAATCAGGAGGTATCACGTTACCAGACTTCAGGCTATACTATAAATCTACAGTAATCAAAACAGCATGGTACTGGCACAAAAACAGAGAGGTAGATTTATGGAACAGAATAGAGAACCAAGAGATGAACCCAGCTACTTATTGTCATTTGATCTTTGACAAGCCTATCAAAAATATTCAGAAGGGGAAAGACTCCCTACTTAAATGGTGCTAGGTGAACTGGCTGGTGACCTGTAGAAGACTGAAACTGGACCCCCACCTTTCACCATTAACAAAAATTGGTTCTCACTGGATAAAAGATTTAAACTTGGGGCAGCACCTGTGGCTCAAGGAGTAGGGCGCTGGTCCCATATATCAGGAGCGGCAGGTTTGAACCCGGCCCCGGCTGAAACTGCAAAAAAAAAAATTTAAACTTAAGACATGAAACTATAAAAATACTAGAAGAGAGTGCAGGGAAAACACTTGAAGAAATTGACTTGGGAGAATATTTTATGAGAAGGACCCCCCTGGCAATTGAAGGAACACCAAAAACACATTACTGGGATCTGATCAAATTAAAAAGCTTTTGCACAGCCAAGAGCACAGTAAGTAAAGCAAACACACAATCTTCAGAATGGGAGAAGATTTTTGCAGGTTATGCTTCCAACAAAGGTCTGATAACTAGAATCTACAGAGAATTCAAACTAATCAATGAGAAAAGAACAAATAACCCCACTTCTATGTGGGCAAGAGACTTGAACAGAAACTTCTCTGAAGAAGACAGGCACTTGGCCTACAAACACATGAAAAAATGCTCATCATTCTTAATCATCAGAGAAATGCAAATCAAAACCACTTTGAGATATCATCTAACTCCAGTAAGAGTAGCCCACATCACAAAATCCCAAAACCACAGATGTTGGTGTGGATGTGGAGAGAAGGGAACACTTCTACACTGTTGGTGGGAATGCAGGCTAATATGACCTTTTTGGAAAGAAGTTTGGCGAACACTTGAGGAACTAAAATTAGACCTACCATTCAATCCTGCAATTCCTCTACTAGGTATATGCCTGGATGATCTAAAATTATTTTACAACAAAGACATTTGCACCAGAATGTTTATAGCAGCCCAATTCATAATTGCTAAGTCATGGAAGAAGCCCAAGTGCCCATTGACCCATGAATGGATTAATAAATTGTGGTATATTTACACCATGGAATACTATGCAGCCATAAAAATATGGAGACTTCCCATCTTTTATGTTTACCTGGATGGAGCTGGAACATACTCTTCTTAGTTAAGTATCTCAAGAATGGTAAAAAGTATCCAATGTATTCAATACTACTATGAAATCAATATATAAATCACCTACACATTCATATGAATGGCAAAACAAAACTATAGTCCAGAAAGTAGAAGGGAAGAGGAAAGAGAGGAGAGGGAGGACATGGGAATAGGAAGGGTATTTGGGGGGACCTCACCTAATATGCATGATGGAATGGTACATTTCAAAACTATTAAGAAATGAATATAATTGTGATGAATGTGTTACTTAGGTCAATGTAAGCATTTCATATTGTATATCAAAGCAGTACACTGAACCCCATAAATGCATCAATGTACAAAGTTTCGATTTAATAAAAATAAATAAATAAACCACCTCCGAAATATTAAAGCATCAGGCACTAAATGTCTATCTCATACCTTAGTGACACAAAATCATTTGACATGTGAAATGAGCAAGGATGCCATCATCAGTCCATATACAGGGGGTACAAAAAATGTATACACATTTTAAGTGATCTTGTTGGAAGTGAGTGAAAGCAGTCATTCCCCTGAAGTGTTATAATTACAGGTAAAATGCATGTGAGTAGCATGTCGAGGTACACCTGACCGGTAACAGTACCTTCAGTACCACTTTGAAAAGTGTTGGGGTCCTGCCCCCGAGACCAGCGACCCCTGAGACCTGTGGAAACTGGCTGCGATCAACTGAAGAAATATGGAGTTAGAAGCAACGGTAAAGAAAGACTCGAGACAGAGAGCAGAATTAAAAGTGGGAGCTCAGGGGTCCATTACCCATTGTGGGATTCCAGCAATGGCCTAGAGTGTTTGCTCCACTCTGATTTTATTGAAGTCTATGTGCCCAGAGGGTAAGATGAGGGAGGGAACAAAGATGTCAGCAGTTTCTCCTACTGATGATATCAGCTTCTGTTCTTATTATAATTAATCTTAAAGTAATCTGAAATCTGAGCCTTAGATTAGGGAGGTGTTAAGTACCACTAGTTCTCATTAATCTCCTCTGAGGGATCGATGGGAGGGAGGCATTTTCCTCCCATCATCACCACACATGATCTTCCTCTGCTATAAGGAATATAACCTCTTCTGCCCATATCTCAGACTTCAAGCCCTTGGTGTCTGCCCCAGGCAAATGCAAATCTCCACAGTCTGCTTTTGCCTGTTTAATGGGCAGGAAAAGCCCCAGATGGTGTATCTTTTCTTAGGACTTGTTGCAGCCTCTTCTATGACCATTATTCTCCTCAGAGTGCTCACAGATCCAGCAGGGTATTTGTAAGCTGTATCCCCAACAGGCTAGAATTTCAGAAAAAGCAAGAAGCTTGCTAGCAATGGCTAGCTTAAAGGTAAACTAGCTGACTTTTCCCTGTTTGGACATACTCAACTTACTTTTTAGTTTTCCTTTTATTCTGGGGTTTCTTTCCTTTGCCAAGAATGGGGTATTTGGGTGGCAACTGTGGCTCAGAGTGTAGGGCGCCGGCCCCATATACTGAGGGTGGCGGGTTCAAACCCGGCCCCGGCCAAATTGCAACAAAAAAATAGCCAGGTGTGGTGGCGGGCACCTGTAGTCCCAGCTACTCAGGAGGCTGAAGCAAGACAATCACCTAAGCCTAGGAGTTGGAAGTTGTTGTGAGTTGTGATGCCATGGCACTCTACCGTGGGTGATAAAGTGAGACTCTGTCTCAAAAAAAAAAAAAAAGAAAAAAGAAAAATGAGGTCTTTGGTTTCCATTCTCCCAGCAAAAAGTAATACATATATACATTTTTTGGCTCTAGTAGTATTGATAAATAGTCGTTAAGCTTATTTTTTTTTATTTTTTAAACAAAATATGAAAGTATGCAGTCATATCTTTTCTATTTATTTATTTGAGACAGAGTATATGGGGCTGGTGCCCTACCCACTGAGCCACAGGTGCCACCCAGCAGTCATATCTTTTCATGTCCCAATGATTTGTATGGCCTACTTAAGAGAAAATTGTCTAAGCCAATTATTTTACAATGGCTAAGTAAGAAATACTTACTTTGGGTCCCCCAAAGAGGTGTATCATACCTTTTACTTCTCCTCCTTAAATCAGTTGATCCCACATTTCAAGCCCTGTACTTCTAGTTACCAAATTCTGTTAGGTGGAACCATACAAGATTGCAGTTTTTAATGAGTCGAAAGTGGACAAACACCTGCAAATCTACAGGTTTACCCTAATATGTCATTTAGGATGCATTCAGCTGCAAGTAAAAAAAAAAAACTCAAACTGACATAAATAATAAGGAAACTTACTGTGAGGATATCAGTGAACTCACAAAACTGACTAAGCAGCTGGAGAACCAAGCTGGGGAAATGGGCAAGAAACCAGAGGAGGCAAAATACAGTCAAGATCATGCCAAAGATGTGGAGAAAAGGGAACACTTCTACACTGCTGGTGAGAATGCAAATTAATACATTCCTTTTGGAAAGATGTTTGGAGAACACTTAGAGATCTAAAAATAGACCTGCCATTCAATCCTATAATTCCTCTACTAGGTATATACCCAGAAGAACAAAAATCACATTATAACAAAGATATTTGTAACAGAATGTTTATTGCAGCCCAATTCATAATTGCTAAGTCATGGAAAAAGCCCAAGTGCCCATGGATTAATAAATTGTGGTATATGTACACCATGGAATATTATGCAGCCTTAAAGAAAGATGGAGACTTTACCTTTTTCATGTTTACATGGATGGAGCTGGAACATATTCTTCTTAGTAAAGTATCTCGAGAATGGAAGAAAAAGTATCCAATGTACTCAGCCCTACTATGAAACTAATTTATGGCTTTCATATGAAAGCTATAACCCAGTTATAACCTACAGGCACCGAGCCCCATTTTTGCTTTCTTTCTTTTTTTTTTTTTTTTTTTGAGACAGAGCCTCTAGCTGTCGCCCTGGGTAGAGTGCTGTGGCATCACAGCTCACAGCAACCTCAAACTCCTGGGCTCAAGCGATTCTCCTGCCTCTGCCTCCAAAGTAGCTGGGACTATAGGCGCCCACCACAACGCCTGGCTATTTTTTTTGTTGCAGCTGTCATTGTTGTTTGGCGGGCCCAGGCTGGAGTCGAACCCACCAGCTCAGGTGTATGTGGTTGGTGCCTTAGCCGCTTGAGCCACAGGCACCAAGCCCATTTTTACTTTCTTAAGAAATAGGATAGATTTTTACCTCTATTCCCTCTTCTTCTGCTTTCTGTCTTGAATACAAACTTGATAGCTAATGGAGTTATGGCAACCATGTTGTGACCATGAGGTGATAAGCTAATATGCTAAAGATGATGAAATGGAAATGGCCTGTGCTAGGTTCTGCTTTGGAGAACTGTTGAATAATCTCTGACATCAATAAAAAATATAGTTAAATATATTATTCAGAAATAATAATTATGGGCTTGGCACCCATAGCTCAGCGGATAGGGAGCCAGCCACATACACTGGGGCTGATGGGTTTGAACCTGGCCAGGCCTGCTAGACAACAATGACAACTACCCCCCCCAAAAAAATGCCAGGCGTTGTGGCAGACACCTGTAGTTCCAGCTACTTGGGAAGTTGAGGCAAGAGAATTGCTTAAGCTCTCGGGCTGTGAGCTGTGATGCCAAAGCACTCTACAGTGGGCAACATAGTAGGACTCTGTCTCAAAAAAAAACAAAAAAACCTAATAATTATGCAGAAAGATTTGGAGTCTGAGAGGCCAGGGCAGGGGCTGAATCCCCTACTGACCCCCCTGCAGGAACCACCGGCTAGTGATTTGTCTCCTTGCATCCAGCCTTCCCATGGAAACCAGGTTAACAGCACCTACCTCAAAGGGCTGTGGTGGGAGACAATGGAATACACAAAAGCCTCACCAAAAAGTGCCTGTCCCAGTGTGAGCTCTCAAAGTTAGAAAACACCACAGTGCCAGTGATCAGAGTAGCCCAGGGCACTGCCTCCTCTTGTCATTTGTGGGGCCTGGGCACAGATCTTATATGTATAGATATTAAAAAATTATAAATAAAATGAATTAACTATTAGATATGTCCCGTCATTCCATCTTGACAAATATTCCTTCATAACAACAAAATAGGAAATGTGTGTAAAGCTATGCTATGATGGTTGTGAAACATACTGAAAAGTAGCAAAATCTCAGGAAGGAGAATCTGATCATTTGTGCACCTCTTAGGATGTTGTTCTGCTAGCAATGTTTGGGTAAGTAATAAGAATAAATACATAAATTGATCAATTATATACTTTGTATTCATTAATAAAAATTCATTTTCTGGCCTTCACGTCCATAAAATCGGTGATTATATCCTCATAATCAAAATTCTCACACAATTTGTTTCATTGATAGCAATAACCTAATTATATTAAAATATACAAAATTTGAATATGCTTTCATCAATATGCAAATCAATGTAAAAAACAAAAAAATAATTATTTTGGATGTGTTTTCAAAAATTTTTTCTTCTTAACAATTCAAAATTATCAGTTATAAGCCAAATGCAAATTAGTGATAAATGTCAAAAATTAAAATAAAGTTATTCAAACAGAAAAAAAAATTAAAGGTAGCATCCAGGTGGTGCCCATAGCTCAGTGGGTAGGGTACCTGCCACATACACCGAGGCTGGCGGGTTTGAACCCGGCCTGGGCCTGCTAAATCAACAATGACAACTACAATAACAGAAAAAAATTAGCAGGGCATTGTGGTGGGCGCCTGTAGTCTCAGCTACTTGGGAGGCAGAGGCAGGATAATCGCTTGAGCCCAGGAGTTGGAGGCTGCTGTGAGCTGTGATGCCCAGCACTACCCAGGGGGACAGCTTGAGGCTCTGTCTCTAAATAAATAAATAAATAAATATAGAAAAACTTGCCAGGCAAAGTGGCTGGTGCCTGTGGTCCCAGCTACTTGGGTGGCTGAAACAGGAGAATCCCTTGAGCCCAGGAATGTGAGGTTGCTGTGAAGTAGGGCACAGCACTCTAGCCTGGGCAATAGAGTGAGGCTCTGTCTCCAAAGAAAGAAAAGGGTGAGGGATGCAAAAAGGTGTAGCAAGTAAAAATCAGCCCAAATCAAGGTGGTATGGCTATATTAATATCAGATAAATGTGAAGTTAAGGGATTAAAAACTATTAATAAAGATACCTGCAACTGGGGACGCCTCGGGGAGACAGCAGTCTGTCAGCTATGGCTCAAAAGTTTGTGAACAGCAAAATCCAGCCCGGGAAGGCCGATGTTCGTCAAACCCACCTGCCCCTCCTGCAGGAGGACCCGAAGGATCTTCAGTCAACTGCTCCTCAAACAGGGGTTTCTGGAATTTGTCGATATGACAGCCACCAGCTGCCCAAACCAGATTCAAGATTATTTGCAACTGCTGCCAGGAGCAGGAATGTCTAGGTGGGTGCAGTGACCTCATAACCATGCAGGGGAGCGAGGAGCTGTGCAGAGCAGGACCCAGCTGACATGTGCCTCCAGAGCTGAGCAGCATTCCAGATGGTGACAGCACTTCCTGGAGGATGGAATCTGGGGGCACAAACAGCTTTTCTCTTCTTTTGACTCAACTTAGGTTGACGGGTCATCTTGTTTTATTCTGCTTTGGTCCTTTGAGTTTCAGAAGATGGCGACAATTTTTGGCCCAAGATTCACTCACTGACCCAAACTTTATTTTTCTTTGGCATGTGTTTCTTACCGTACCGAGTGCCGGCAAACCTCTGCCTCTGAATCAGCGTTTCTCAGGCACCTTCGTCCAGACCTGCCCTGGCTCAGAGCTGCCACTGCCCATCAGCTGGAACTGTTTTGCTGAGCTTCATTTGATGGAGTCTGTATTATGAAATCGGGGAGGAGGTTACTTTGAATGTGTTCTTTCAAACTACATGCGTCCCTCTGCCCACCTTAAGAATTATGGCTCTGAACCAATGTTCACAACCTGGCCCTCTCAGAGATCCTGAGGAAATGCCCCACCTTTGTGTGAAAGGTTTGGGACCGAGTGTGAGGCCCTGCAGAGTGAAGCAGGGTCAGACTTCACTGGTGCCAGGGGACCAGAGGCACCAGCAGAGGCTGTGATCACGTGGGCCAGAGGCACCAGCAGAGGCTGTGGTCACGTGGGTCAGAGGTGCCAGCAGAGGCAGTGGTCACGTGGGCAAGAGGCGTCAACAGAGGCTGTGGTCATGTGGGCCAGAGGCACCAGCAGAGGGCTTGGTCACATGGGTCAGAGGAGTCAATAGAGGCTGTGGTCACGTGGGTCAGAGGTGCCATCAGAGGCCATGATCACGTGGGGGAGAGGCACCAGCACAGAGGCTGTGGTCACGTGGCCGCAGTCGATGTAAGGTAGTTATCCAGGCAGGTGGTCCCTAGCCACCGTATGCTAATTTAGATCAATTTAGATCGCAGCAAAATGAAAACAGAAGGTGTAGGCTGTTATGGTGGAAAACTTGCAGCCCGTCCCTCACAGTATGTTTGTGAAAGAGCCAAATTTGAGAAACACTGTTCTGAACTAATCTTTTACTTGCCCCTTGAAAACAATTTCTTATCAGGAAGTTTGTTCTAAAATTGAAAGATTAGGGCGGCGCCTGTGGCTCAGTGAGTAGGGTGCCGGCCCCATATACCGAGGGTGGTGGGTTCAAACCCAGCCCCGTCCAAACTGCAACCAAAAAATAGCCGGGCGTTGTGGCGGGCACCTGTAGTCCCAGCTGCTCGGGAGGCTGAGGCAAGAGAATCACCTAAGCCCAAGAGCTGGAGGTTGCTGTGAGCTGTGTGATGCCACGGCACTCTACTGAGGGCGGTAAAGTGAGACTCTGTCTCTACAAAAAAAAAAAAAAAAAAAAAAAAAAATTGAAAGATTAAGTTTATTTCCTTCAGCAGTCTCTAGTGAAAATTGTCAATACCTAATAAAGTACTGACAGATGATGTAAAAAAACTAGTAGTAAAAATGTGTTCTCTGGGCAGCATCTGTGGCTCAGTGGGTAGGGCGCTGGCCCCATATAAGGAGGGTGACGGGTTCGAACCTGCCCCAGCCAAACTGCAACAAAAAAATAGCAGGTGTTGTGGCGGGTGCCTATAGTCTCAGCTGCTGGGGAGGCTGAGGCAAGAGAATTGCCTAAGCCCAAGAGCTGGAGGTTACTGTGAGCTGTGATAGAACAGCACTCTCCAGAGGGTGATAAAGTAAGACTATGTCTCCAAAAAAACAAGATAAAGATTTTTTTCTAAAGATAAATTTAAATGATCAACTAATACTTTAAGTCTGTGTATAATTTACTCAGCTGTTTCCCCACTGTTTAATAGGCTGTTTACCATTTTTCACTTATAGATGCTGTCTTAGCTTGTTTTCTGCTCAGTACCAGAGACAGGGGCAGAAGATACTACATGGCCAGAGAGGACATAAGGCCAAACCCCTCTTTTATCAGAAATTAACTCCTGGGTTAAATTACCCCCTTTCAAGGAAACAACATTAATTCCTTCATTACAGAGCCTTTGATGACCTAAGCACCCCTCAAAGGCCCCAACTCCCAATTCCATTACATTGGCAATTAAATTTCAACGTGAGTTTTGGTGGGGACATTTAAACCATTATAGATGTTACAAAAAGAATTATTTTGCAGAATAACCTTTTTTTTTTTTTTGAGACAGAGTCTCAGTATGTTGCCCTTAGTAGAGTGCTGTGGTGTCACAGCTCACAGCAACTTCCAACTCTTAGGCTTAAATGATTCTCTTGCCTCAATGTCCCAAGTAGCTGGGACTACAGGTGCCCACCACAACGCGTGGCTATTTTTTGTTGTTGTCGTTGTTCAGCAGGCCTGGGCTGGGTTCGAACCCACCAGCCATGGTATATGTGGCCGGTGCCCTAACCACTGAGTTACAGGTGCTGAGCCTCCTCAAGATTATTATAAATACAAGAAAGCCACTAGCATTAAGCCAAAGCATTAAATAATTGTCTAATTAGTAATTAATACTTTTATAATTAGCATATTTGCCCTGGATAAGTCAAATTTATGATTTAATAATGTTGAATTTAATGTGCTGATCACACTCTTGACAGTATAGGCAATCTTCTTAGGAAATCTATGCAGAGAGGGCATTTATCTGTGTTTTATAGGGCTTGAGCAGCTTATTGCAATTTTTAGTTGTTATAGACTTTTACAGTGGTTTCCTTGCTTTTTTTATAAGTCTGTGTGTGTTTCCTGCTAAATCGTTGGTCATAAAATCCCCTAATCACAACATCATTTTTCCCTGACTCTCTACTTGTCTCACTATGTTGCCCTTGGTAGAGTGCTATGGCATCACAGCTCACAGCAACCTAGCCTCCCAAGTAGCTGGGATTACAGGCACCGCCACAATGCCCAGCTGTTTTTTGGTTGCAGTTGTCATTGTTGTCTAGCAGGCCCAGGCCGGGTTCGAACCCGTCTGCCTTGGCGTATGTGCCCGGCGCCCTAACCACTGAGCTACAGGTGCTGAGCCTCTACTTCCTTTAGTTGTAAAGACCAGCTGGGCTGGTGGGAGTTCTGTGACACAAAGACTGGTGGCGGAGAAGTTCTGTTGCCTGAGGCGGTAAATGTAAATCCAGGGAGTATTCCAAGCACAGAGTTGTATGGACCTGGACCAAGTGAGCTGGAGAAGAGAATTCTAGATCTTCAGATTAAGGGCAAGGGGCAGAGGCAGATAGATACTGGACATTAGAGCATAGAGCTAGGAACTGAAAAACAAGAGATTCAACAGTGGAGGTAAAAAGATAGATTTGGTGGAGAGTCCAGAGTCTAAGATTGTCCAAATAGTACCTGGTTGGAAGCCATAACTGCTGGCTTCATTGTGGGAACCTCCACACGGTACACGAAGGTGTGCGTGAAGAGTTAGGGCAGACCTGTCACCAACATGCCCTCCATGTCTTTCCAACTTACCTCCTTTGGGTTGGGTGGAATGGCAGCTTTCCCTCTGTTAACTAATAGGCTCATGTAGCAGTTTTCTGTTACTGCTGTAACCAATTATAACAAACCTAGTTGGCTTAAACATTTATTATTAATAGTTTTGGAGGTCAAAAGTCTGAAATGGATCTCACTCATCTAAAATCAAGGTGCTGGCAGGGCTGTGTTCCCCAGAGCTTTAGAAGAGAAGCTGTTTCCATACCTTTTCCATAAAAGATCAGTTTTCAGGTATCCAGCCATTTTTTTTTCTCTGGTCTACATTGGAAGAACAGTTTCTTGGGCTACAAATAAAATATGCAAACACTAACGAAATCTGGTGAGCCAAACAGAAGATCCACACATATTTTTTGTGGTATCTGCCACCACAAATAACCCAAAAAAGTCCTCACATAATCCACATGCAGCCCTTGGGCCACTGGTTAGACACCCTGGGAGGAAACCTTTGGTTGTGTACTTACTTTCACAAAGGTCCCAACCTTACACCACAGAAGTTTTGAAACCTAAACAGTCCCATGTAGGGTATATTCTAGAAAGCCCACTTCAGATGTGGCTATAGAGCAGAATGGAGGAAAAGAACTTCCCAGGGACAGAACTTGGAGCCACGGAGAGAGAGAGAGACAGAGATTCAGAAGAGGGATCTTTGTTCCTCCCACTTGCCCACCCCCAGGGTGCAGGAATATATTGCAGCTGCCAAGCGGGATAATCTGGGAACTTCCTTGGAGGGGAGTCTTTGTAAATACTGCTTCTGGGCTTTGGGGATTTCTCTGAACCAGAGACTGCTGTTTATTTGCCATTATTCTCTTTTTCAAATAGATTAAACAAAACTGTAGCCATTCTATTCCTGCGCTACAATTTATAAAAGGAAGATTGGAGGCAGGTAACTCGTTTATTCAGTTTATAGGCTATCAAGCCATGAGGAAACATATATGCACATTACAAATAGTATCGAAACCTAACCAGAGACTGTGAACTTTGATCTGAATGCAGAAATTGGGTGAGACCTTGGCAGTCTGCCCCAGAGAAGAAATAAATGTGGAAAGAAGGGAACACATGGATAGGGGACCAGACAGGAAGAACTGGCCAGAGATTATTAGTTGCCTCTCAAAATCTCTTCCTTGTTTTTTTTTTTTTTTTTTTTTTGACAGAGTCTCACTACGTCGCCCTTGGTAGAGTGCTGTGGCATCACAGCTCACAGCAACCTCAAAATCTTGGGCTTAAGCGATTCTCTTCCTCAGCTTCCCAAGTAGCTGGGACTACAGGCGTCCACCACAATGCCCGGCTATTTTTGTTGTTGTTGTTTGTTTGTTTAGCAGGCCCATGCTGGATTCTAACCCACCAGCCCCAGTGCATGTGGCCAGCATCCTAACCACTAAGCTACAGGCGCCCAGCCAATATCTCTTCTTTTCTTTAACTTGGCAGTGGCTACTCAGAAACAGTGGCCTTGCTTGCAGCTAGATTATTCACATATTTACGTTCTGGGCAATGGGACCTGAGTGGAAGTGATATTGTGACTTCTGGGTTGCTTCTTAAGAGAAGCAGCATACTCCCTTCTTCTTTTCCTTCTCACTGAAAGGAAGATGTGAAGCAACGCAGTACGCTTCAAGATGTCCAGAATAGATGAAAAGTGTCCTTAGGTATTTTGAGCATGGACAGAGATCCATGCAGTACCATAGATTATTTCTGTTGCATCTGGAAACCTCTAACTGTGGGCTCTGGCTTTGTTGTTTTTTGACTATATCCAGAAGCTGTATTTACTCTAGAGCTAAATCCCCACTCTAAAGAGCTAATATAGGTGAATATCAAGTGAATTTTTGATAGGTTGTCATTTAAAATCACTATGCATCTTCTGAGTAGCCACCACCAGTTTTGCTGATAAGACTTCTTTGTGCTGTATATGAGTCACTACAGCTGTACACACCGTGTCAAAGTGATAGTCCTTTCAGTTGGTGATGCATTGAACACAAAAGTTCAGTTAATATTATTTGAAAACAAGGTTTTATTTTGATGAGTTTCTAAATATTTATTTATTTTTTGAGACAGTCTCAAACTGTCACCTGGATAGAGTGCTGTGATGTCATAGCTCAAGGGATCCTCTTGCCTTAGTTTTTCTATTTTTAGTAGAGACAAGGTCACACTTTTGCTCAGGCTGGTCTTGAACTTATGAGCTCAAGTAATCCACTGGCCTCAGACTCCCAGAGTGCTAGGATTACAGGTGTGAGCCACCCTGCCCGGCCCAGGTTTATAAATATTTATTGCAATTTTATCATTAACTTTGATCTCTGGAAAGAGGTGAATTTGTTAATGAAAAAAGCACTGAGTAGCTCAGTGGGAAAAAAATCTGTTATCTGTTTTATTGTATCATTTTTCTCATATTTTCATTGCTTAAGTATTATCTTGGTTAAATATATATTGGTTAGCTCCTTAAATATTCATATCACTAGAACTCTGCAGGCACCCCTAAATCATAAGTAATTTTAGGCTACCCATTACACACAATTTCCAGATAAGAGTTAGAGTGCCTGGGCAGCACCTGTGGCTCAAAGGAGTAGGGTGCCGGCCCCATATGCTGGAGGTGGCGGGTTCAAACCCAGCCCCGGCCAGAAACTGCAAAAAAAAAAAAAAAAAAAGAGTTAGAGTGCCTTGTGAAGCCTCTGGACGCAAGTGGTAGCATAGAGAATACCTGGGTAAGGGCTGCTTTACTTAGAGAAAGACAGACTAACAGTTACGTATTATGTAGTTAGTGTTATAGATACACTGCTTGAGAAAGTATTTTCTAGAATTGTAAATTAATTAATAACCTGGATTTCTTTTTTCAGACTTATAATCCATATATAATGGAGGACTGAAATTCATTTAGTATAGGTTTTATTTCTTTAAAATTGTTAGTTTTGCCTGTAATCCCAGCTACTTGGGAGGCTGAGGCAAGAGGATCGCTTGAGCCCAAGTGTCTGAGGTCGCTGTGAGCTATGATGCTACGGCACTATACTAAGGGCAACATAGTGAGACTCTGTCTCAAAATAAAAAAATAAATACATAAATAAAATAAAATTTTTACTTTCTAAAATTCTCTCATTCTTACATTTTCTTGTTAGAGAACCAAAATTACTGGTCAATAGAGTTTTGTCCAAGAAATAGCAGTATTTTGACACTTGTGAATTTTCTGTATTATTTTTTCTTGTTTTATTTATACTCAATTTTTTAGGGCAGCTTATGTTTGTAAGACTTTAACACACACAGAGGCCGGGTGCGGTGGCTCACACCTGTAATCATAGCACTCTGGGAGGCCGAGGTGAGTGGATTGCCTGAGCTCACAGGTTTGAGACCAGCCTGAGCAAAGGCGAGACCCCATCTCTACTAAAATAGAAAACTGAGGCAAGAGGATCACTTGAGTACGAGTTGGAGGTTGCTGTGAGTTAGGACACCACGGCACTCTACCCAGGGCAACAGCTTGAGACTCTGTGTCAAAACAAAAAACAACAAACAAACAAACAAAAACCCCCAAAACAAAAAAACTTCATTCTTAATTGTATAAACAGAAGTAGAAGCTCAGCGCTTGTAGCACAGTGGTTATGGAGCCAGCCACATACACCGAGGCTGGCAGGTTAGAGCCCGGCCAGGGCCTGCTAAACAACAATGACAACTGTAACAAGAAAATAGCTGGGTGCTGTGGCAGTGCTTGTAGTCCCAGCTACTAGGGAGGCTGAGGCTAGAGAATCACTTAAGCCCAAGAGTGTGAGGTTGCTGTGAGCTGTGATGCCACAGCACTCTACCGAGGGCAACGTAGAGAGACTCTGTCTCAAAAAAAAAGAAGTAGAAAGAGGTAGAAAGTTGCAAAAGAAATCACAGTTGGCAGAAGTGTCCCCCATGTAAACATCAGTAGATCAAAATGAATGTTACTGGATATAGAATTTGTATGGGCAATATTTTATTAAAAGGATCCTATGTGTTTGCATAGAGTTTCTCCCTTTTTTTTTTTTTTTTTGTTGTTGTTGTTGTTTGTTTTGAGGACAGAGTCTCACTATGTCACCCTGTGCTATGTCTACCTGGGTTTTATCTCATTTTTTAAGACTTTATTGCCTAAAGGTTTGCTTGCCTACCAAAAAGCCCAGTTATAAAACCTAGTTCATTACACTAAGCTCTATAAATCCTTGAGGATCTATAGCTATCATGTAAATAAATACAAATATGGGCTTGGAGCCCAAATAGCACAGTGGTTATGGTGCTAGCCACATGCACTGAGACTGGCAGGTTTGAACTCAGCCCGGGCTGAGCTAAACAACAATGACAATTGCAAGAAGAAAATAGCCAGGTGTTGTGCCAGGCCCCTGTAGTCCCAGCTAGTTGGGAGGCTGAGGCAAGAAAATTGCTTGAGCCCAAGAGTTTGAGGTTGCCGTGAGCTGTGATGCCAAGGCACTTTACCAAGGGTGATATAGTAAGACTCTGTCTCAAAAACAATAAATAAATAAATACAAATATGGATTTTTATTTATTTATTTTTGAGACAGGGTCCCACTATGTCTCCTTCAGTAGAGTGCTGTGGTGTCACAGCTCACAACAACCTCTTGGGCTTAAGCAATTCTCTTGCCTCAGCCTCCCAAGTAGCTGGGACTGCAGGTGCCCGCCATGACACCTGGCTATTTTTTTGTTGCATTTGTTTAGCTGGCCCAGGCAGGGTTTGAACCTGCCACACTTGGTGTACATGGCTGGTGCCATAACCCCTGTGCTACAGGCACCGGGCTGAGTTTACCATATTCTTAAATAAATTATGAGATATGTTCTCTCAATTATCCCTTATTTCTGGTAACTTTTTGTTTTCTTTATTTTTTTATTTGAGACAGAATCTCACTTTGTCACCTTTGGTAGAGTGCTGTGGCATCACAGCTCACAGCAACCTCAAACTCCAGCGCTCAAGTGTTCCTCTTGCCTCAGTCCGCCTAGTAACTGGCACTGCGAGTGCCCGCCACAACACCCAGCTATTTTTAGAGATGGAGTTTTGCTCTTGCTCAGGCTGGTCTAGAACTCCTGAGCTCAGGCAATCCACCTGCCTCAGCCTCTCAGAGTACTGGGATTACAGGTGTGAGCCACTGTGCCCGGTCTATTTCTGTTAACTTTTTAAAGACTGGAAAACTCTGCGAATGTTGTCAAAGTGTGGGTTTGCTTTTCTCTGTGTATTATAATAAATTTGTGGTGTTGCAAAACAAGACAAGAGCTTGAAGTACTCTTGAGAAAAACAAATGCAGATATCTAGTAGATATTTCTCCTGCATATTTTTTAACATTGAGGAGAAAAGTCTGGGTGGAAGTACTTCTTTAAAAGGCATGCTCGCATGAATGGTATTTAAGTCCTTGGCAGTAGATGAGATAGCCCGGGGAATGTACTTTCCTGTGTTGAAAACTGTGGGGAGTGGGCTATGGCCGGCAGGGCACCCATAGACTGGGAAATGCTCAGAGAGTGACCGCAACCACTTCTCCTCTCTCTCTCCTTTTTTTTTTTTTTGAGACAGAGCCTCAAGCTGTCACCCTGGGTAGAGTGCTGTGGCATCACAGCTCACAGCAACCTCCACCTCCTGGGCTCAAGGATTCTCCTGCCTCTGCCTCCCAAGTAGCTGGGACTACAGGCACCCGCCACAATGCCTGGCTATTTTTTGGTTGCAGCCGTCATTGTTGTTTGGTGGGTCCAGGCTGGATTCAAACCCACCAGCTCAGGTGTATGTGGCTGGCGCCTTAGCCACTTGAGCCATAGGCACCGAGCCCACTTCTCCTCTCTTAACAACATTCTTTTCACCTGTCAAAAGATAGGTAGCCTGGCTCCGCGCCCGTAGCACAGTGGTTATGGTGCCAGCCACATACATTGAGGCTGGAGGGTTTGAGCCCGGCCCAGGCCAGCTAAACAAAAATGACAACTGCAACAAAAAATAGCCGGGTGCTGTGGCTAGTGCCTGTAGTCCCAGCTACTTGGGAGGCTGAGGCAAGAGAATCGCTTAAGCCCAAGAATTTGAGGTTGCTGTGAGCTATGATGTCACAGCATTCTATTGACAGCAACAAAATTAGACTCTATCTCAAAAAAAAAAAAAAAAAAAAGTCAGGAGCCCATGCATACTTCCCTTGTTATGGGCAAACACACAGTTCTTCCTCTTTAAGGCTGATCTCTACCTCATGTGTTCTACCTCATGTACGCAACCTCGTTAAGACACTGTATAAATAAAACTGTTTCCACGGTTCAGGTGCCGGCTGCAGCCATCGGCTGCATTAGTCCTCCCGATGCCATCCTAGCTCACGTTTCCCGTCTTTGTCTCCCGTCTTTATTTCTCTCCTGTCTTTCATGGCTTTATTTTCCAATCTCTCACCATTTCCACTCAGGTAAACTCTCCTTCCTCGCCCCAGGTTAGGAGAGAAAACACTAAAATTATACCTGTTTAGATGGTAGTTTCTCAGGGAGAGCAAGGCATTGTGAAAGGCATGTGGGGTGAAAAGATTTGGACATTATTTCCATCACCAAAATACATTCCCCATCTTGATTTTCTTTCTTTCATTCTTTTTTTTTTTTGAGACAGAGTCTCACTATGTCACTCTTGGTAGACTGCTGTGAAGTCACAGCTCACAGCAACCTCAAACTCTTGGGCTTAAGCGATTTTCTTACCTCAGCCTCCCAAGTAGCAGGGACTACAGGCACTGCCACAATGCCTGGCTATTTTTTGGTTGTAGTTGTCATTGTTGCTTAGCTGGCCCAGGCTGGGTTCGAACCCACCAGCCCCAGTGTACGTGGCTGGTGCCCTAACTGCTGAGGTATGGGTGCCAAGCCCCCATCTTGATTTTCTTTGTCAACAAATACCCTCAATTCCAGCCCATTCTGTGGGTACTATTTGTTCAGAGATGGTAATGTGTCTCAGGCACAGCTGATGAGCCACAAGGAAACGTCTGCTGGGTCTTCCAGGAAAGCCTCTGTCTTCTTTGGAAACTACTTGTATCTGCCTGGATGGATGGTGTGATGGAATGTGCTTGAATTGCTGCAGCCATTTTGTTAACATGAGAAAATTCTAGAACAAACTCAAGGGTCTTAGTGTGGAGGCCGAGGATGAAGCCAGCACTGAGTGGACAGATAGAGAGAAACCTGGCCCTTAGTGACATGGTTTGTGCTTCAGGTCTGAACGCTGAAGGTCCTCCCTCGGGGCCTCCTAGTCATGGGAACCATAAGCCAACAATTTGCCTCTGTTGTTTAAATCATTTTAAGATGGATTTTCTGTGACTTGCAATAATAGGTGTTCTGGCTGATAGAGTAAGCCAAGAGGTCAATACTTTTCAAGACCCTGACGAACCCCAGTGCTGGTCATCTCAGTTTTTTTTTTTTAAAGCATGGGCAGGTGATATATTTGCATAAGAAATGTAATTAAATGATGCCGCCCACTTTAATAGATTTCCTCAGTGCTTAATAGCAACAAATGTTAGGCCTAGGCTATGATGGAAAATACTATTTAATTCCTGGCAAATTCCTGGCCTGCAAGCCCTCAACAAAATGGAATAAGTCTGGTTCACTCCCAAAATAGATGGGAAAGTACTCACGGACTTCTTGCTTGACTAATTCCTGGGCCTGGGAACCGAACTGACTATCATGAGACTGACCTTTAAACAATGCCGGGTGGAGAGAATACTGAGACAAAGATGTATGGAGAAAAAGTACTGGAACTAAGGTGAATGGGAAAATATTAAAACAAAGATATATGACATATAGATGACTAACCACAAAATTCTGCTTCTGTATAATGCTTTCTTGATACCCCACCCAAATACACGTGGACAGCCTGCATGCCAACCAGGATACAGACCAAGCCTTAAAACCTGACCCCTTAAGCACTCGGGGCTGCTTTCAGAAACCCCATGTTGGGACACTGAGGAAGTTGTCGGCTGGCTCTTCAATAAAAGGACTCTGCTGGGCAGCGCTGGTGGCTCAACGGAGTAGGGCACGAGCCCCATATGCGGGAGGTGGCGGGTTCAAACCCAACCCCGGCCAAAAACTGCAAATAAATAGATAAATAAAATAAAAGGACTCTGCTGTAAATTGGCTTGTTTGGCAGTGTGGTCTTTGTGGAACTCCTGGGCATTACACAAACACACACACGTTGCTTTTGGACAGGGAGATTTCCTGTAGGCTTTCTATAATGACTTATGTCTTCTACAGGTGCTGGCCAGTTGCTGAGGGAATAGTGGCATGATATGGGGGAAAACATTTTCTACAAAAGACAGTGTTTTGGGTAGAGAAATCCACAGTGCTGTGTATAATATCTGCTTTTGTTATGGGATAGACCTAATTATTCTCTTTGGAAGCACAGACATGGAAGTATTGCTCTAAGATTTACTTAATACACCCAACCGGGTGGACAAGAGGACGCAACATTTTATTTATTTGAAACATTTTTACGTGATCATTACATCATCTCCACATGTCTTTCACATGATCCCCATTTGTCCTTCACGTGATAACTACTTGTCTTTCATGTGATCACATGGATGATCCCGGAAGGATACATGGTGATCACATCAAGGACATGTAAAGATCATGTGGCAATGTACTTAAAACATGAACCACTACAAATGCAGCTGAAACCTGCTATGTAACTTTTCCTCACTCTTCACACCTGCTACACAGAATTTTTGAATGAAGCAGATTTTCTATTAATACAAACTACAGTTGTATTATAGTTAGGACTTCCACTTCACTAATTCAGTTCCATAAGTCAAAAATCAAAACGAGTCAAAGATCTGAAAATTTTTCTAAAGATATTTACTTTTTACTCTTTTATAATTATTTCCCAAGTTTGCATTTAGATTTCTGAACCCCATAAATTATTGGTAGAAATGTTAATATATGTTGAAAATTATAGTAATAGAAGAAATGGCTCATTCAGTGCAGATATCACTGAGCTCACTGCACTCACTCTGGGGGTTTCTGCTGACCTGGCCACTCCTGCAGATTCTGCAAAGCACTCAGCAGAACTTGGTCAGTGATGAAGAGAACAGTTTTTTTTCTCTTTTTTAAATGTTCCACTCTGTTGGTGGGATTGCAAACTAATACAGCCCCTTTGGAAAGAAGTAATGAGAATCCTCAAAGAACTCAAAGTAGACCTCCATTTGATCCCACAATCCCATTACTAAGTATCTACCCAGAAGAAAAAAAAATCATTTTACCACAAGAACATTTGCACTAGATTGTTTCTTGCAGCTCAATTCACAATCGCCAAGACGTGGAAACAGCCAAGTGCCCATAAGCTCATGAGTGGGATAGATAAACCATGGTGTATGTACACCACGGAATACTATTCAGCCATCACAAAGATGGAGACTTTACATCTTTTGTATTTACCTGGATAGATTTGGAGAACATCCTCCTAAATATCACAAGAACGGAAGAGCAAGTATCCAGTGTCCCCGATACAAATATGAAACCAAGGGATGAACAACCACACACCCACATGAGAGAAAAACACAACTACATTCAGAGGAGAGAAGGGGGTGAGCTCTCACCTAACAGGTGCGACGTAGCGAGCACCTCCTGGGTGAAGGGCTCAACTGCAACTTGGACTTTCCCTAACAAGCTCAAACAATGTAACCTAATCGTTTGTACCCTTACATTCAATCTGAAATTTTTTAAAAAGACATAATTTGAAAAAAAAAATCTATATATATATAGATTTTTATATAAAAATATGAAATATAGATATATATATCTATATATATATAGATTTTTTTTTTTAAGTTCCACTCAAGAGTGGCATTTGCCTGGCAGACGGGCAACCCACGGACAGCTGCAGATTCCAGTGACGCTGGAGCGCGATTGCAGACTGAGCACCCGAGACGCTCCGGCTGCGACGGCCCACACGGGGGCAGCCTCCCGGGACGTGAGGTCTAGAGACACCTTTTCACCCTGCTGGAAGGAAATGGAAAGCTCGAAAGAAAAGTACCCGACTGAGGCAGGAGCGCAGGCGCGATTTCAGACTCAGAAGAGAGACTCAGCGTGGCGGGAGACTCACGGGAAGAGCGTGGCGCCGGGACAGTGACCGGCGTTCCGTGTCTCCGGGGCACAGAGTCTGCGGTGGGAAGTGGGAGATTCCAGCCGGAGGAGCTGCGCCGTCCAGGAGAAGCCGTCGGGGAACGTTCCACTCCACAGAGCGCATTTATGGAAAATAAACAGCGGGCAAAGGTGCTCAGAAACTGGTGGGAGGAAGCGAAAAAGTAAAGTGGAATTTAAAACTCAAGTTATAATTTTTCCTAACACTCCCTACAATGTCAAAATAGTCTTCACGTATCCTGTTCCTCATTTATTCGGTAACGGCGACGTTCTCAGGCTAAAGAACAACTGAGTGCAGAGGTCGGCAACTGTGGCTCAGTGAGTAGGGCGCCAGCCCCACATACCGAGGGTGGCAGGTTCAAACCCGGCCCCGGCCAAAACACACACACACCCACCCCTACCTGAATGCGCTGAGCGGGCGCTCAGTCCCAGTCACGCGGCGCCGGGAAGACGCTTCAACGCAGCCGGACCTGAGAGCGCGCGGCCCAGTAGGGGCTGACCCGCTCACAGGCCGCGGGGCTGACCGGTTCGCAGGCCCCTTCATGATGCGCGAGCGCCCGGGCGAGGGCTCAGTCTGAGACCTCGGCCCCCAGCACGCCCAGGAAAGTGGGGGAACAGCAGCTGCAGAGGACACAGCAGGCAGGGACACCCGGGCAGGCCCGAGCCTGGGCTCCCGAGAATAAAGGCCAGAAATGGCAAAGACACTCAGCCCGTCTCAGACCCGCCGCTCAAGGTCAGAACGAAACCGGCTTCCCGGGGGAGGAGCGCGCAGACACGCGGGAGGTACTGGGCGTCCTTCCAGAAATGGCAATGGGGGTGATTGGTTAATTCGACCATCTAAAATAAAGCCAGGGAACAAAACTGTAAACGTGCCAGAGAGCAGCAGGTGTCTGGTGGGCCCTGGGGAAGCCTGGGGTGGGCGAGACCCGAGCAGAACCACAACAATTAGTCCAGAGGCCCGGGACAAAGCGACGGGGCGCGGTGGGACCCCAGAAACATCACGCGAGGGCCAGTCTAGTGCCCTCGTGTATAAAGTAGGAAGCCACGTGTTCTGTACGCAGGCGAGATTCTCCCCCAAACATTTGGTAAGACCTTTCCCCTCTGAGCTTTAATCACATTACGTTAATTGCTCAGGGCTATGCAATAGACTCCGAGAGACAAACAGAGGCCAAGAAGATTTGACCTGGATAGGGACAGTAGGAAATCTTTTTTTAAAAAATTTATATAAAACAAAGGGAGGCACTCCTCAATGTCCCCGCTTGCGTCACCAAGTCCCACACAGGCGCACAGATTCCCAGAGCACCGCGGACCGAGGGATCCCGGGACGCTCCACAAGGTGGCGCTGCCCGCCACTCGGCAGCTTTGGTTCGTGCCCGTCGGTCCGCCTGGTTTCTCTGCCCAGGACTGAAATCACTTACACATCCTATTGCCTTTTCCTTATGATTTTATAAAATGAACACGAACTGGATGTTGTCATGAAGGAGAGAATCTACTGGCCAGAGGGGATCAGTATCTGCTCCCTTCTGTAATTACTCTTTTTTGTAAAATAATAAACTGTCAATTCTTATTTCATTTTCAATCCCTAATGGGGTTTCCTTTTTAAATTTTCTTGATTTCTCTTTTATTTCAGAACAGTGGAGAAAATGGAGTTTCAAGACTATAGGTCAACATCCCTAACTACAACCAACTGACAAAGTCACCCCCTGTCGCCTGTCAGGGCAGCCCCTGGGTCACTGGAAGCCCACTGGGGAATTCTGTGGGTCTCTAGGCGGATTTGCGGATGTCACACACGTCTTATTTTCAGGTACCAGGTGCTTTTCCCTGTGAAATGCTTCCCAAGATCTAAAAGCACAGCATTTTGAGGCCTGTGTGCCCCATTCAAAGGGACTGAGCAGGCAGGAGGGTGGCCGTCAAGGTAGTGGGGACCAGTCACCAGAATGGAAAAGCAAGTATCCATTGCACTCAGTACTCGTATGAAACCAACAGGAGAGCGACTACACGCCCACACGAGAGAAAAATACAAGTACATTCCAGTGGAGAGGAGGGAAAATGGAAAGGGGAGAAGGGAGGAGGACTGGCAAGCTCTCACCTAATGCTCACAATGTAAGGGTACACAGCACAGCCCCTGGGGGAAGGGCTCAGCCACAACTTGAACTCTACCTTAAAACACAAGCGATGGAACCCAATCATTGCACCCTCATAGTAATCTGAAATTTAAAAAAAATTAAGTATCATTTCAATAAATGTTGAAATCCTGAAAATAGCATGAATATCGTTTATATATACATGCCCTAAAATATTTAATGAAATATTACCAAAACATGAAACTGTGGGTGGTGCCTGTGGCTCAAGGAGTAGGGATACTGGGGGTGGCAGGTTCAAGCCCAGCCACGGCCAAAACTCCCCAAATAAAATAAAAAATGAAAATATGCAATATTTATTGGAAAGCTGATTCATCTGAAGTTCATAAAAGTGATTACATCTGAAGAGAAAGAGAGAAATGGGATCACATTAGAGTACGAAAAGAATGTCTATTTCATCGATAACGATTTATTTAAAAAGAAGCTAAAGAAAATATTTTAAAATGTTAAACTATGGCTTGGTGTCCTTAGCACAGTGGTTACGATGTCAGCCACATGTACCGAGGCTGACAGTTCAAATCCGGCCCAGGCCAGCTAAACAACAATGACAACTGCGACAAAAAAATAGCCGGATGTTGTGGAGGGGGCCTGTAATCCCAGCTACTTGGGAGGCTGAGGCAAGAGAATCACTTAAGCCCAAGAGTTTGAGGTTGCTGTGAGCTGTGATGCCATGGCGCTCTGCAGAGGGCGACATAGTGAGACTCTGTCTCAAAAAAAAAAAAAAAAAAAAAAAAAAATTAAAATTTAATAGAGTGGGATGGTGTGTATTTAGGAATTTATTTTAATTTCTTTCCTCTTCCATATGCTTGTTATATTTATTATAAATGTTAAAGATTACTTTGCAAAAATAAAAGCTATGTTGATACATTAATACAGGAAGGAGTAGATAAATAGTATAAGCAATAAATCAATTGTACTAAAATGTTCACAGTAGGATGTCAGTTGTGGATTTCTGGATGTTCACAACATAATTCTTTCAACTTTTCTGGATGAATGTTTGAATAAAATGTTGAGTGATCTATTTTTGAAATCAAATGACAAATAAAACAAAAACTGAATATTTCTAACAACCAAAAATGTAGTGGGGACCAAGCAGGCAACTAGGGCAGGTGTGGGGAATGAGTCCAAGGGAGGGCCCTTGTATAGCAGCCAAACATCAGGATCAGAAGGATCCAAACCAAACCCTCAGGCCAAGGAAGAGGATCACAAGTGATAGGTGAAAGCAAAATTCAGAAATGGAACAGAGACTAGTGCAGAGAAGTCCAGAAAGAGGCCTGGGATAATACCCCATTAATGCAGGAGAACCTTTGCGTCCTACTTTGATGAGTTGGCAGGTGTTTGGAGTGTCTATTGGGCTGGGTTAAAGCTGTAGAATCAGCCCAGCACAGTGACTCACACAGTAATCCCAGCATCTGGGAGGCTGAGGGAGGAGGTTTGTTTGAGCTCAAGAATTTGAGACCAGCCTGAGCAAGAGCTAGACTTGACTCTACTAAAAATAGAAAAGCTTGCCAGGATGGTTGCAGGAGCCTGTAGTCCCAGCTACTGAAGAGGTGGAGGCAGAAGGATGGATCCCTTGAGCCCAGGATTATGAGGTTGCTGTGAGCTATGATGCCACGGTATTCTAGCCAGGGAGAATGAGTGAGACTCTGCCTCCAAGAAAAAAAAAAAAGCGGTGGACGGGAGGCGCCTGTGGCTCAGTGAGTAGCGGTGGAATTAGAAAAGAAAACTCCCGGTTCCTCCAGTTAGTTTGCCCTTTCAACATTGACCTGCCCTCAGTGACAGTGGCAGCCATACCCCTGGCACAGTCATGGACCTGAGAAGGGCACCAGCGTAGGCTACATCAGCGTGTCCAAGCCCACAGGCACCAAAGATCAGAGTCATCTGGCAGTTTCCCATCTTCCTGGAAAGTGGCCCTATTCCCAACTCATCCAAGGTGAACTGGAGGAACCGGGAGTTTTCTTTTCTAATTCCACCGCTTTTTTTTTTTTTTTTTTTTGTAGAGACAGAGTCTGTACCGCCCTCGGGTAGA
Source organism: Nycticebus coucang (assembly GCF_027406575.1). Classification (NCBI taxonomy): domain Eukaryota; kingdom Metazoa; phylum Chordata; class Mammalia; order Primates; family Lorisidae; genus Nycticebus; species Nycticebus coucang. Next base: position 54,197,604 of record NC_069782.1, read on the forward strand.
GTGCCATGGCGTCACACGGCTAACAGCAACCTCTAACTCTTGGGCTTACGCGATTCTCTTGCCTCAGCCTCCCAAGCAGCTGGGACTACAGGCGCCCGCCACAACGCCCGGCTATTTTTTTGTTGCAGTTTGGCCGGGGCTGGGTTTGAACCCGCCACCCTTGGCATATGGGGCCGGCGCCCTACTCACTGAGCCACAGGCGCCTCCCGTCCACCGCTTTTTTTTTTTCTTGGAGGTAGAGTCTCACTCTGCCAACTCATCAAAGTAGGACGCAAAGGTTCTCCTGCATTAATGGGGTATTATCCCAGGCCTCTTTCTGGACTTCTCTGCACTAGTCTCTGTTCCATTTCTGAATTTTGCTTTCACCTATCACTTGTGATCCTCTTCCTTGGCCTGAGGGTTTGGTTTGGATCCTTCTGATCCTGATGTTTGGCTGCTATACAAGGGCCCTCCCTTGGACTCATTCCCCACACCTGCCCTAGTTGCCTGCTTGGTCCCCACTACATTTTTGGTTGTTAGAAATATTCAGTTTTTGTTTTATTTGTCATTTGATTTCAAAAATAGATCACTCAACATTTTATTCAAACATTCATCCAGAAAAGTTGAAAGAATTATGTTGTGAACATCCAGAAATCCACAACTGACATCCTACTGTGAACATTTTAGTACAATTGATTTATTGCTTATACTATTTATCTACTCCTTCCTGTATTAATGTATCAACATAGCTTTTATTTTTGCAAAGTAATCTTTAACATTTATAATAAATATAACAAGCATATGGAAGAGGAAAGAAATTAAAATAAATTCCTAAATACACACCATCCCACTCTATTAAATTTTAATTTTTTTTTTTTTTTTTTTTTTTTGAGACAGAGTCTCACTATGTCGCCCTCTGCAGAGCGCCATGGCATCACAGCTCACAGCAACCTCAAACTCTTGGGCTTAAGTGATTCTCTTGCCTCAGCCTCCCAAGTAGCTGGGATTACAGGCCCCCTCCACAACATCCGGCTATTTTTTTGTCGCAGTTGTCATTGTTGTTTAGCTGGCCTGGGCCGGATTTGAACTGTCAGCCTCGGTACATGTGGCTGACATCGTAACCACTGTGCTAAGGACACCAAGCCATAGTTTAACATTTTAAAATATTTTCTTTAGCTTCTTTTTAAATAAATCGTTATCGATGAAATAGACATTCTTTTCGTACTCTAATGTGATCCCATTTCTCTCTTTCTCTTCAGATGTAATCACTTTTATGAACTTCAGATGAATCAGCTTTCCAATAAATATTGCATATTTTCATTTTTTATTTTATTTGGGGAGTTTTGGCCGTGGCTGGGCTTGAACCTGCCACCCCCAGTATCCCTACTCCTTGAGCCACAGGCACCACCCACAGTTTCATGTTTTGGTAATATTTCATTAAATATTTTAGGGCATGTATATATAAACGATATTTATGCTATTTTCAGGATTTCAACATTTATTGAAATGATACTTAATTTTTTTTAAATTTCAGATTACTATGAGGGTGCAATGATTGGGTTCCATCGCTTGTGTTTTAAGGTAGAGTTCAAGTTGTGGCTGAGCCCTTCCCCCAGGGGCTGTGCTGTGTACCCTTACATTGTGAGCATTAGGTGAGAGCTTGCCAGTCCTCCTCCCTTCTCCCCTTTCCATTTTCCCTCCTCTCCACTGGAATGTACTTGTATTTTTCTCTCGTGTGGGCGTGTAGTCGCTCTCCTGTTGGTTTCATACGAGTACTGAGTGCAATGGATACTTGCTTTTCCATTCTGGTGACTGGTCCCCACTACCTTGACGGCCACCCTCCTGCCTGCTCAGTCCCTTTGAATGGGGCACACAGGCCTCAAAATGCTGTGCTTTTAGATCTTGGGAAGCATTTCACAGGGAAAAGCACCTGGTACCTGAAAATAAGACGTGTGTGACATCCGCAAATCCGCCTAGAGACCCACAGAATTCCCCAGTGGGCTTCCAGTGACCCAGGGGCTGCCCTGACAGGCGACAGGGGGTGACTTTGTCAGTTGGTTGTAGTTAGGGATGTTGACCTATAGTCTTGAAACTCCATTTTCTCCACTGTTCTGAAATAAAAGAGAAATCAAGAAAATTTAAAAAGGAAACCCCATTAGGGATTGAAAATGAAATAAGAATTGACAGTTTATTATTTTACAAAAAAGAGTAATTACAGAAGGGAGCAGATACTGATCCCCTCTGGCCAGTAGATTCTCTCCTTCATGACAACATCCAGTTCGTGTTCATTTTATAAAATCATAAGGAAAAGGCAATAGGATGTGTAAGTGATTTCAGTCCTGGGCAGAGAAACCAGGCGGACCGACGGGCACGAACCAAAGCTGCCGAGTGGCGGGCAGCGCCACCTTGTGGAGCGTCCCGGGATCCCTCGGTCCGCGGTGCTCTGGGAATCTGTGCGCCTGTGTGGGACTTGGTGACGCAAGCGGGGACATTGAGGAGTGCCTCCCTTTGTTTTATATAAATTTTTTAAAAAAAGATTTCCTACTGTCCCTATCCAGGTCAAATCTTCTTGGCCTCTGTTTGTCTCTCGGAGTCTATTGCATAGCCCTGAACAATTAACGTAATGTGATTAAAGCTCAGAGGGGAAAGGTCTTACCAAATGTTTGGGGGAGAATCTCGCCTGCGTACAGAACACGTGGCTTCCTACTTTATACACGAGGGCACTAGACTGGCCCTCGCGTGATGTTTCTGGGGTCCCACCGCGCCCCGTCGCTTTGTCCCGGGCCTCTGGACTAATTGTTGTGGTTCTGCTCGGGTCTCGCCCACCCCAGGCTTCCCCAGGGCCCACCAGACACCTGCTGCTCTCTGGCACGTTTACAGTTTTGTTCCCTGGCTTTATTTTAGATGGTCGAATTAACCAATCACCCCCATTGCCATTTCTGGAAGGACGCCCAGTACCTCCCGCGTGTCTGCGCGCTCCTCCCCCGGGAAGCCGGTTTCGTTCTGACCTTGAGCGGCGGGTCTGAGACGGGCTGAGTGTCTTTGCCATTTCTGGCCTTTATTCTCGGGAGCCCAGGCTCGGGCCTGCCCGGGTGTCCCTGCCTGCTGTGTCCTCTGCAGCTGCTGTTCCCCCACTTTCCTGGGCGTGCTGGGGGCCGAGGTCTCAGACTGAGCCCTCGCCCGGGCGCTCGCGCATCATGAAGGGGCCTGCGAACCGGTCAGCCCCGCGGCCTGTGAGCGGGTCAGCCCCTACTGGGCCGCGCGCTCTCAGGTCCGGCTGCGTTGAAGCGTCTTCCCGGCGCCGCGTGACTGGGACTGAGCGCCCGCTCAGCGCATTCAGGTAGGGGTGGGTGTGTGTGTGTTTTGGCCGGGGCCGGGTTTGAACCTGCCACCCTCGGTATGTGGGGCTGGCGCCCTACTCACTGAGCCACAGTTGCCGACCTCTGCACTCAGTTGTTCTTTAGCCTGAGAACGTCGCCGTTACCGAATAAATGAGGAACAGGATACGTGAAGACTATTTTGACATTGTAGGGAGTGTTAGGAAAAATTATAACTTGAGTTTTAAATTCCACTTTACTTTTTCGCTTCCTCCCACCAGTTTCTGAGCACCTTTGCCCGCTGTTTATTTTCCATAAATGCGCTCTGTGGAGTGGAACGTTCCCCGACGGCTTCTCCTGGACGGCGCAGCTCCTCCGGCTGGAATCTCCCGCTTCCCACCGCAGACTCTGTGCCCCGGAGACACGGAACGCCGGTCACTGTCCCGGCGCCACGCTCTTCCCGTGAGTCTCCCGCCACGCTGAGTCTCTCTTCTGAGTCTGAAATCGCGCCTGCGCTCCTGCCTCAGTCGGGTACTTTTCTTTCGAGCTTTCCATTTCCTTCCAGCAGGGTGAAAAGGTGTCTCTAGACCTCACGTCCCGGGAGGCTGCCCCCGTGTGGGCCGTCGCAGCCGGAGCGTCTCGGGTGCTCAGTCTGCAATCGCGCTCCAGCGTCACTGGAATCTGCAGCTGTCCGTGGGTTGCCCGTCTGCCAGGCAAATGCCACTCTTGAGTGGAACTTAAAAAAAAAAATCTATATATATATAGATATATATATCTATATTTTATATAAAAATCTATATATATATAGATTTTTTTTTTTTCAAATTATGTCTTTTTAAAAAATTTCAGATTGAATGTAAGGGTACAAACGATTAGGTTACATTGTTTGAGCTTGTTAGGGAAAGTCCAAGTTGCAGTTGAGCCCTTCACCCAGGAGGTGCTCGCTACGTCGCACCTGTTAGGTGAGAGCTCACCCCCTTCTCTCCTCTGAATGTAGTTGTGTTTTTCTCTCATGTGGGTGTGTGGTTGTTCATCCCTTGGTTTCATATTTGTATCGGGGACACTGGATACTTGCTCTTCCGTTCTTGTGATATTTAGGAGGATGTTCTCCAAATCTATCCAGGTAAATACAAAAGATGTAAAGTCTCCATCTTTGTGATGGCTGAATAGTATTCCGTGGTGTACATACACCATGGTTTATCTATCCCACTCATGAGCTTATGGGCACTTGGCTGTTTCCACGTCTTGGCGATTGTGAATTGAGCTGCAAGAAACAATCTAGTGCAAATGTTCTTGTGGTAAAATGATTTTTTTTTCTTCTGGGTAGATACTTAGTAATGGGATTGTGGGATCAAATGGAGGTCTACTTTGAGTTCTTTGAGGATTCTCATTACTTCTTTCCAAAGGGGCTGTATTAGTTTGCAATCCCACCAACAGAGTGGAACATTTAAAAAAGAGAAAAAAAACTGTTCTCTTCATCACTGACCAAGTTCTGCTGAGTGCTTTGCAGAATCTGCAGGAGTGGCCAGGTCAGCAGAAACCCCCAGAGTGAGTGCAGTGAGCTCAGTGATATCTGCACTGAATGAGCCATTTCTTCTATTACTATAATTTTCAACATATATTAACATTTCTACCAATAATTTATGGGGTTCAGAAATCTAAATGCAAACTTGGGAAATAATTATAAAAGAGTAAAAAGTAAATATCTTTAGAAAAATTTTCAGATCTTTGACTCGTTTTGATTTTTGACTTATGGAACTGAATTAGTGAAGTGGAAGTCCTAACTATAATACAACTGTAGTTTGTATTAATAGAAAGTCTGCTTCATTCAAAAATTCTGTGTAGCAGGTGTGAAGAGTGAGGAAAAGTTACATAGCAGGTTTCAGCTGCATTTGTAGTGGTTCACGTTTTAAGTATTGTAGTGGATATACCGGTAGTTAATATGTTAGTCTTTATTTCTATTTTAGAAATTAAATCTCACTCTGTTGCCTAGGCTGGAGTGTTGCCACCACAGCTCATCGCAGCCTGGAACTCCAGGGCTCAAGCGATCGTCCCACCTCAGTCTCTCAAGGAGCTGTGGCTACAGGGGTGCACCACCATGCCTGGCTAATTTTTTAATTTGGGGGGTAAAAAATGAGCTCTTCCCTGTGTTAGTCAGGCTGACCTTGGACTCCTGGCCTCGAATGATCCTCCTGCCTTGGCCTCTCAAGTACTGAGATCACAGTACTCAGTGCCTGTGAACCACAGTGCCAGCCTTCAAGTAAATTGAAAAACTTACCGCTAACTGAACAAATTTAAGGCAGTTCGAGATAACAGCCTCCCCAGGAAGCAGGTGTACTAGTCCTCTGTTGGCACTGATTACACTGGTGAGTACCTTAGTTGGTGTGTGAGTATCTGTTTCTCCAAGTGGACTGTGAACTCTCAAGGGCAGGACTGTTTATTCTTCACTGTTGTATCTCTAGTCTCAAGCCTACTGCCAACATAGAATTTGTGCTCAGTAAATTGTTTTTTTTTTTCTTTTTTGAGGCAGAGTCTCACTCTGTTGCCCTAGACTAGAGTACCGTGGTGTCATAGGTCACAGTAACTTCAAAATCCTAGGCTGAAGGGATCCTCCTGCCTCAGCCTGAGTAGCTGGGACTACAGGTGCTTGCCACAACACCTAGCTAGTTTCTCTATTTTTATTTTTTTGTTTAGCAGGCCTGGGCCGGGTTTAAACCCACCAACTCTGGAGAATGTAGCCGGCACCCTAACCACTGACCTATAGATGCACAGCCAAGTTTTTCTATTTTTAGTAGAGACGGAGTCTCACTCTTGCTAAAGCTGGTCTCAAACTCCTGAGCTTAAGTAATCCTTCCATCCCATTGTCCCAGAGTGCTGGGATTACAGGCATAAGCCACCGCCTGGCTAATGCTCAATAAATATTTGTTGAGTGGATGGGTGGATGGATGAATATAGAGCCGCTCACGTCTTCCAAGTAGCCACCTAAGGAGCAACAGAATTCTAGTTCACAGGTCTCTGCCATTGACTAATCCTCTCATTCCCTTCCCTCATAAAAACGTAGTTTGTAGGGGGTTTAAGAAATGTGTCCCATAGGTTCATGCTCAAATGGCAAAGCCTCCCCCATAGCTCTCCAGAGAGGTCCACAGTCTCAGGTCACTCTGCTGAGTGACTTTGAAAAGGACGGGTAGACAGGCTCCCACTTTACTCATTGTCTGCCACGTGTCTACATCCATGCTAGACACTTCCACAGAAATATTCTGATTTGATTTTCACAATACTCCATTCCCCCTCTGGGCAGGTGAGGAAAGAGATTCCCGGAGTGATGATGGACCCTGACCCTGTTACAAGTAGGGAGAGATGGAGCCCTGGCTCAGACTCAGGTCTGCCCGACCCCAATGCCCAGCCCCAGTCTTTCTTCCCACACAGTGCCGTGAGCCACAGAATGTGGTGACCTGAAAGCACCCTTAGAGGTTGCCAAGCAATCCACTTTTAAAAAATTAATTTTCTTTTAAAAAAAAAAAGAATGTTGGAACATTTCTCTTGCCAAATAGTTTTGCAAATCATGATTTTTGCCTTAGAGAAACAAAGAACATTCAATTTTCCTTTATCTGTAATTGACTAAGCAACTCTGAAAATTAGCCAGGAACCTCTTTGGATGTGTTGGAGGAGCAGGGCATACCTCACCATTTTCTGAGAGAGGGACATGAATTCTGGCCTGGTTTCCTGTACCACAGGGGTTATCTTTGTTCATCTCTGAGTGCAGCTCACAGGCTGGACTCCACACTGCTGCTGCTGCCAGGTCAACCTACTCACTCATTAACTCCCGTTTACTGCACCCTTGGCTATTGGCCAGGCCAAGTCTATTGGCCAGGCATCATGTGTAAATCATCTTGGTTAATCCTGTGACTTTATGGAGAAGGTAATTATCTCTATTTTATCTTTAGGGAAAAAGTAACTTGTTCATAATTGGTTTACCTGGATTTGGATCCCGATGACTGTGAATTCAGAACCAAGTGTTTTCACCACTTTATGAGCCTTTCACACAGGCAACATACTGGTCAGGGTGTTATGGTGAAAATGAACCAGTCAGGCTATTATGGGGAAGAGGTATCATGAGGATGTTATGGAGAGGGTTCGTCAGTCAGGGTGTCATGAAGAGGGTGCATCATTCAGGGTGCTATGGAGAGGGTGCATCAGTCAGGGTGTCATGGAGAGGGATCATCAGTCAGGGTGTTATGGAGAGGCATCATCAGTCAGGGTGTTATGGAGAGGGATCATCAGGGTGTTATGGAGAGGGATCATCAGTCAGGGTATCATGAAGAGGGTGCATCATTCAGGGTGCTACGGAGAGGGTGCATCAGTCAGGGTGTTATGGAGAGGGATCATCAGTCAGGGTGTTATGGAGAGGGATCATCAGTCAGGGTGTTATGGAGAGGGATCATCAGTCAGGGTGTTATGGAGAGGGTTCATCGGTCAGGGTGTCATGAAGAGGGTGCATCATTCAGGGTGCTATGGAGGGGATCTTGAGTCAGGGTGTTATGGAGAGGGATCATCAGTCAGTGTGCTATGGAGAGGGATCATCAGTCAGGATGTCATGGAGAGGGTGCATCAGTCAGGTTGTTATGGAGAGGGTTCATCAGTCAGGGTGTCATCAAGAGGGTGCATCAGTCAGGTTGTTATGGAGAGGGTTCATCAGCAGGGTGTCATCAAGAGGGTGCATCGTTCAGGGTGCTATGGAGAGGGATCATCAATCAGGGTGTTATCAGGAGGATGCATCAGTCAGGGTGTCATTGAGAGGGCACATCAGTCAGGGTGTCATGGAGAGGGTTCATCGGTCAGGGTGTTATGGAGAGGGATCATCAGTCAGGGTGTTATGGAGAGGGTGCATCAGTCGGGGTGTTATGGAGAGGGTGCGTCAGTCAGGGTGTCATGGAGAGGGTTATTCAGACAGATTGTCGTGGAGAGGGTGCATCAGTCAGGGTGTTATGGAGAGGGTTATTCAGTCATGGTGTTGTGGAGAGGGTGCATCAGTCAGTGTGTTATGGAGAGGGTGCATCATTCTGGGTGTCATGGAGAGGGTATATCAGTCAGGGTGTTATGGAGAGTGTGCATCAGTCAGGGTGTTATGGAGGGGGTGCATCAGTCAGGGTGTTATGGAGGGGGTGCATCATTCTGGGTGTCATGGAGAGGGTATATCAGTCAGGGTGTTATGGAGAGGGTGCGTCACTCAGTGTGTCATGGAGAGTGTGCATCATTCTGGGTGTCATGGAGTAGGTGCATCAGTCAGGTGTTATTGAGAGGGTGCATCATTCTGGGTGTCATGGAGAGGGCACATCAGTCAGGGCGTTATGGAGAGGGTTCATCAGTCAGGGTGTCATGGAGATGGTGCATCATACATGAGCATGTTCAACTACCGCCTGCTGCAGGGCAGCATTTCCTGGGTCTGAGTTGGAAGTGACAAGCAGACTTTTAGTAGTTGTTGTTTCAGTGAAGACCCAGGTTTGTTAGAACTATCAGGCATAATTCCAGAATCACCAATCCCTTTCATTACTAGAAGGGATTCCTTTGTCTGGATTTTCTTTTGTCTTTAGACCGACCCCTTTGTTGAAAAAATTCAGGGAATTTTTGTGTTTTCAACAAGAGGCTTGGAAAATGTGGGCACAAATCATTTAATGTTAGTGTGTATGTGGGATCACTCCAGAATGTAAACAGAATTGACAAGATTGAGGCCATTTGGGGGAAGATCTTCATGATCAGGATTAATTTTGCGAGATTCATATCATGCCTAGAAGTTTGCCACCACACACGGTTTATTTGTTTTTAAATTAAGAGGATTTATTTCTTAGGTAACAGAAACATACATAGACATTAGCAAATACCCTCAGGACTGAAACTAGAGTAGTAGTGGTGAAATGAAAACAGCTATATGAGAAAGTTCTTGAAGCTGTGTTTATTATGATCACCTTCTTTTGGGACATGAGGAAAGGAAAGCAGATGTCAGCCTGGGGAGTGTTTTACCTTGAACAGTTTATGGTTCTGTCGCCTTGAAGAGGAGGAGTAAAACTGATATGTAACATTTAGCTTGGAAGGTAAGGTGAATCATGCATTGGTGAGCAATGACGTGAGGAGAATTATTGAGAACCTGGCCCTGCTCTTAGGGAAGGGAGTGTGCATTTGTGTGTTGGGCCCCAGAAAGGGACTGTCTCTAGTCATAGGCGGCTTTTTTTTTTTTCAATGACATCTACCAAGTTCTGACTTGACCCTAAATGACTTCCCTGGTAGAGAAAGCAACCAAGGACAGGACTCAGTATTAGACCAGGCGGGTCAATGGGAGTCGCTAACCACATGCTTCCTGAGGAAGAATACCGGCCTATGAGGACATTGTCCCTGCTGCCCAAGATCATGGGATGCATTGGGGACAGGCCATGGTCACCTCTCTTTTAGCCTTTTCTTTTTCTAAATAGTCTATTGTTAGATCTTACTATATGGGAGGCTGAGAAGGATTTTTTTTTTTAATTTCAGATTGATATGAGGGTACAAATGTTTAGGTTACATTGTTTTCCTTTTCTAAGGTAAAGTTCAAGTTGTAGTTGAGCCCTTCACCCAGGGGCGTGCTGAACACCCTCACATTGTGTACATTAGGTGAAATTCTGCCAATCACCCTCCCTCCTTCTCTCCCCTCCCCCTCCTGTCTTCCCCCCCTCCCTTCCCCTTCCCCTTGATAGACTATACTTGTTTTTCCTTCGTGTGGGCGTGTATTGCTTTTTTATTTGTATTGAGTACATTGGATGCTTGTCTTTCTGTTCTTGTGACACTTTACTAAGAAGAATGTGTTTCAGTTCCACCCAGGTAAACACAAAAGATGTAAAGTCTCCATCTTTCCTTATGGCTGAATAGTACTTCATGTACCACAGTTTGTTAATCCATTAGTACTTCATATACCACAGTTTGTTAATCCATTCATGGATTGATGGGCACTTGGGTTGCTTCCATGTTTTGTCAACTGTGATTGAGCTGCAATAAACATTCCAGTGAAAATGTCCTTGTGGTAAGTGATTTTCTTTCTTCAGGGTAGATACCTATTAAAGGGATTGCAGGAAACGTTTAGTTCTTTGAAGATTCTCCATACTTTTTTCCATAGAGGTTGTGTTAGTCTGCAATCCCACCAGCAGTGCAAAAGTGTTCCCTTGAGAAGGATTTTTTTTTTTAAGAGACAGAGTCTCACTTTATCACCCTCAGTAGAGTGCCATGGTGTCACAGCTTGTAGTAACCTTCAGCTCTTGGGCTTAGCCGATTCTCTTGCCTCAGACTCCCCAGTAGCTGGGACTACAGGCGCCTGCCACAATGCCCGGCTATTCTTTTGTTGCAGTTTGGCTGGGGCCGGGTTTGAACCTGCTACCCTCAGTATATGGGGCCGGCACCCTACTCACTGAGCCACAGGTGCTGCCTCAACCTTGAGAAATATTTTTAAAATACTGGTTTCATTCTACAAAAATACCTACAGCTAATTCAGGGAAGACACCTGCAATAGACCCCCAGAGACCTGCGTGCCTCTGCCACTAACTACCCTGTTTCCCTGAAAATAAGATAATGTCTTATTTTAAGGTGTGCTCCCAAAGATGCGCTAGGTCTTATTTTCGGGGAAACAGGGTAGCTGTGTGATCTTCAGCAATCACCTATGACATATCTTGGCTTCAGATGTGTCATCAGTAGAAGGAGTGGCTTGATAAAAGGATGATTTCTAAGGTCCCTTCAAGCCTAAAATCCACGGACCCAACTTACCTATAAAATTCACTGAAGGAATTTGGTGGCTGTTCATAGGTCAGATTTCAATGAACATGAAGAAAACTTGGTAAGGCTGGAAATTCAGGTGGATAAAATGGGTCTCAGGGGATGGTTTCTGTGTGGAAGATTCCCCCCCACCTCATTTTATGTTGCCTGTCAATAAAGAAGTTTCTACATTCTGCAAGCTGAGCCTTAACAGATAGTCACTTATGTCCTTAAAAGGAATATCTGTGGGCTCCGTGCTTGTGGCTCAAGAAGCTAAGGCTCCAGCCACGTGCACCTGAGCTGGCGGGTTTGAATCCAGCCCGGCCTGCCAAACAACAAAGACCACTACAACCAAACATAAATAAATAAATAAATAGCCAGGCGTTGTGGCAGGCGCCTGTGGTCCCAGCTACTTGGGAGGCAGAGGCAGGAGAATTGCTTGAGCCCGGGAGTTGGAGGTTGCTGTGAGCTGTGATGTAACGGCACTCTACCAGGGCGACAGCTTGAGGCTCTGTCTGGAAAATAAATAAATAAATAAATAAAGGAATATTTGTGGAGGAATTCTGAGGTTGTTTATTCATTCTAATTTCATTTTTAATGCAACCTTTATTTATTTTATTATTTTATTTTTTTGAGACAGAGTCTCACTATGTTGCCCTAGTTAGAGTGTCGTGGCATCATAGCTCACAGCAACCTCCAACTCCTGGGATTAAGCCATTCTCTTGCCTCTGCCTCCCAAGTAACTGGGACTACAGGCACCCACCACAATGTCTGGCTATTTTTTTGTTGCGGTTGTTTAGCTGGCCCGGTTGCAGTATTTTTAGCTGGCCCAGGCTGGGTTGGAACCCGCTACCCGCTACCCTTGGTGTATGTGGCTGGCACCATAACCACTGTGTTACAGGGACCCAGACAATGCAACCTCTGTTAAATAGTCTCACATTGTTGGGTAATCATGACGTTTTGGAATTTTAAGGACATATGATACTGAATGGAACTTAACATTTTGTATTACCCCTTAGCTCACTTCATTAGAATTTATCTGTTTTCAAGTCTGCCGTGCCAACTAAACGGTTAGCCTGTTGAAGGTAGAAATCGTGTTTTATTTATCTTTCTATTCCATACTGCTGGAATAGTTATCTTTTGAACAACAGATAATTAATTCATCACTGTCAGTCCACAAATTGCAAGTCAGACTTAGTTGACTCCCCCACGTAGTTACTGTGCTAAGAAGGGTACAGTTGCCGCTGCTGTTCCCTTGGATCCCGGGAGGACCACTTGCAGCAGCCTCTGGGTCGGGGCTCGCAGTCCCCGCCGCCTGGTGGCGCTGCTGAGGCCTGGGGCAGCTGGACTCGCGTCCGTGGGTGCCGACCCCTACCCCCCCAGCCAAGGCGCGGAAGTGGGATGCCCTGGCCTGGGGCCACTGCCCTCCCTTTCCCTGCATTGTCGCTAACATGGTCCCTGGTGGCCGGCGTGTTGAGTGCCAGCGTTGACCGGGAGATGGAACTGCAAACATGACGTTCTATTTATGATGGAGATGAAAGTTTCTGAGAATTAAGTCCAGTTTCTTTTCAACACAGGATAGGTGAAAATGGTGATCCTGAAGCCTTCTTAATAGAGATTTCCTGGACAGAAACATATCCCCAAACACCTCCAGTTACATCTGTGAATGGTTTTTTTTTTTAACAACACCATATCATCAGCTGTACAGCAGAGTATATTAGCCAAGTGACAGGAAGCAGTGGAGGTCAGCCTTGGACTGGAAATGACCTACACGTTGTTTGAACATGCCAAGGACAGTAAAGAGCGGTTCAGGGAGAATCACCATCTGGTTAATTTTGCAACATCAACAAGCAATACAATCTCAGTTGAAACTCCTGATACAAACTCATCAAGCAAGAAAAAAGACAAAAAAGAACAACTCCCAAAAGCCCAGAAATGTAACCGGGCAGGCAAAACAGATCGCAAAGGGGAACTTCCTCGGGGTTGGAACTGGGTGGATGTTGTCAAGCCTTTAAGCAACACTGGCTCTAAAGATGATGAATAGTGCTTGGAATTTGAGACAAGGAAAGAAGATTCTTTACAAAGTAAACTGGGTTCACAATCTTTCATTACTATTTTATGGTATCAAGGTGGCTTTTTATAAAATAATTTTTTGTATGTTTCCTACATTTAAAATGTTGTAAGCTGAAAGTTCATGAGAGAGCTGTTTGTATTATATTATTTTCACAAACTTGCCTTAATAAAAGGTGAAAATGTTACTGTTTAGCATACTTTAAAAAGCCTGTGGAGCTTTATAAATGGACAAGTATGGGCGGAAATAATCAGTGTTAATTTATGTGATCTTATTCTAGAGGATGTGGTATTTTTTAAAGGAGTATGAAGCCCTTTCAAACTGTTATCCAATGGAGTAGAACAGAGACCCAACTCTGGAGCATGATCCATTTTAATAGCCCTCTCATCTGAAATAAAGTCTTCATCTCTTCTTTTGCTTAATTACCGAACCATAAATTGCTTCAGAGAAATTTAAATACCAATATCTGAACTTTATACATAATAGTCTTTGTAATTCCTTTTGATTTTTAAAGAGTGAATTGCTTCCCTTTAGTAAATTGATATCTATTTATACTTTTCTCTTGATTTGGGTCAAGATGTTTGATATAGCTTTTAATGGTATGTGGAATAGAAGAACATAAAGTCAAATCTGCCAAATATTTTGGAAAACATTTGATTAAAGAGTGCTGGCTCTTACCTAAAAAAGAAAAAAAGAAGGGTACAATTGGTGGCACCCATAGCTCAGTGGGTAGGGTGCCAGTCACATACACTGAGGCTGGTGGGTTTGAACCCAGCCTGGGCCAGATAAAAACAACAATGACAGGGCGGCGCCTGTGGCTCAAAGGGATAGGGCGCCAGTCCCATATGCTGGAGGTGGTGGGTTCAAACCCAGCCTCGGCCAAAAACCACAAAAACAAAACAAAACAACAACAATGACAACTGCAACAAAAACATAGCCAGGCGTTGTGGCAGGTGCCTTTAGTCCCAGCTACTTGGGAGGCTGAGGCAGGAGAATCGCTTAATTCCAAGAGTTTGAAGTTGCTGTGAGTTGTGATATGGCACTCTACCCAGGGTGACAGCTTGAGACTGTCTCAAAAAAAAAAAAAAGAGAAGAGTACAATGGTGTGGGACCCTGAGGCTCACCTGCTCCCGTTCTTCCATCCTCCCCATTCTGATAACACACTTAGTGGTGATCGAAAGGGTGCATTTTTAAAAGACTCCCCGTATAATTATGTATGTTTCCTATTATTCCAAACAAAAAAAGAAACACATGCTGAAAAGTTGCACTTTTCCCAGGCATTCGTGCTGTGGGCTCTGGACTCCAAGACCCCTGGGCTGCTTGGACACGCTAAAGAGATGCACAGTGCCCTCATGACTAGGGGTGGGGTGGAGAGAGACCCTTTCTCAGTTCATGAGCCTGCATCAAGGCAGGAGGAGAGAGAGTGATATGCCTTGCTCTGAACACCTGCTGCCTTTGTCACAAGGCAAAGAAACTATCCCCACACAAACTGAGGTGTAATGCACCAGGAAGGAACATGTTTTCAAGGTTAGTTTTTTTTTGTTTTTGAGATAGAATCTCAAGCTGTCTCCCTGGGTAGAGTGTGGTGGTATAATACATAGCTCACAGCAACCTCCAACTCAGGCTCGAGTGAACCTCTTGCCTCAGTTTTTCTATTTGTTAGTAGAGACAGTGTCTCACTTTTGCTCAGGCTGGTCTCAAACTTGTGAGCTCAAGCAATCCACCTGCCTCGGCCTCCCAGAATGCATGAGCCTTACAAGCATGAGCCACCGTGCCCAGCCTCAAGGTTAGTTTCTTGATGCAGCTGATGCAACCATTTTGAGAAACAAAAAAGGGGAATAGAGAATTATTTCCTATAAATATAAATTTTACTGACCTGCCTAAAACATCAAAATAGAACAGAAATGTTCACAAAGGAATTTTGCCAAAAGGAGAAAAGTTCAAATATTTAGGAATATTAAATTGAAGCAATGGAACTGCATGGAGAAGAAACAACTGGATTGAGTATTAATTGGAACAAATTGGGACATCCATTAGATGTATGAAAATTTGAGATCTTCATCTGGAATCCCGGCTCTTCAAAGGTTTCCCTGGGACTCCATCTAAAGCAGCCTCCTGGGTCTCAGCCACTCGCCTTGTTTCATGTTACCCTACTTCAGTGCATTGACTTGTTCCACGTTGTTTATACTGTGTATCATCTGAAATTATCTTGTTTCTTCTGGTGCAGGCATTCTCTGTGTCATTTCTTATGTGTCCAGCTCCTTGGCATGGAGCAGGTGCCCAGGAGAGATTTGCTGCCCAGAGGATGGAGTGAATATGATGCATTGCTCTTTGGAATAATTCCTCAAAACTATTTTTCAGCTTGGCACCCATAGCTTGTAGGATAATGTTTAGAAATAAACATATCCTACATCAAGCACACAAAATGAACTCAGTGTGAATTTAAAATGGCTTGCTTTTTTTCCAGAGGCTTAAGAGACCTGGGCCCACCTGGGACACACACAGAGTTTGGCTTGCCTGGAGTTAAAAATTCCACAAGCCCGTTCTCTGAAGCTGTGCTCCCCGTGAAGCCTGAGATCAAAGGGCATGCCGCCCTTCCTGAGAGATACGGGCCAGAGGGTTGACGTATGTTAACAACATATTGTCAGAGGTCTATAGGTGCTCTGCCCTGAGGAAAAGACACAGTCGTTACTTCATACTGAGTAAACTGAGTGAACACTTGAAGATACTCTTCCGTTAACTCTGTTCCCCTGTGGCTACTTTCTTCTTTGTGATCTTTATTTAGATACCTGCCCAGAGATTAGTCAGTGTCTAGAAGAAGATGTTTACTACAAAAGTGATTGTGTTGATATGGTAACAGGATATTTCCTTTCAAGTTAGTTTCAGATAGGTAAAATGAGGTAATGGTGAAACTAACAGATAATAGATTGTGTATGTGACTAGAAAGGTATAAAATCAAACCCCTAAATAAAGAACTTCGCTACATGCCATCCCATCCCATGTAGTCTGTTTTTTAACTTAATAATTACAGGACCGAGTTTACACCCATGGCAAAGCTGCTGTTCATTCGTGTTTCTGGTCACGCAACATAGCTCAATGGGTAGGGCACCCATCACATACACTGAGGCAGACAGGTTTGAACCTGGCTTGGGCCAACTAAACAACAATGACAACTGCAGCAAAAAAAAAAAATGGCCAGGCATTGTGGAGGGCACCTGTAGTACCAGCTACTTGGGAAGCTGAGGGAAGATAAGCACTTAAGCCCAAAAGTTTGAGGTTACTGTGAGCTGTGATGCCACAGTACTCTACCCAGGATGACCTAGTGAGACTCTGTCTCAAAAAAACACCAAAACCAACCAAACAAAAACAAAAACTATTTTTCAAGATGGGAAAACTGTCAGGAAAAAAAAAAAAAACACTCTGTTTCAGATTTGCCTGGAAAGAGTGATCAGATGCATGGAGGCCGTCCACAGCAGAGTGGGTAACAGCTCAGAATGTGGAGTCAGACTGCCTGCCTCCTGCAGAACCCAGAAACGTGTCCATTAAATGCCCATGGAGGGACAGTGTCAAGGTTTAGTTCAAGTTTGTGCTCACAGCATTAAGAACACATTATTTATTCTGTAATACTCATGCAGTGAGTGGGGATTGTTGTGTAGCAGAAGAATGAGGTAGGAGATTCTTCCTCAAACAAATTCCTTGTTTTAAAGGAATGTCTAAACTTACTGACCTCAAAAAACAATGTTATTCATGAAAACACAAAGCTCTTTAAGCCTGTAGAAAACCAAACATGGCACATAATTTGTTTTCTTGGCTGTTTTATGCAACAGTACAGAAGGTAGAGTCAAAAGACAGTTCTCATTTAAGCTCTGTCACTTACCAGCTTGAGGAAGACAGTCTCTATGAGGCTCACTGGTCTTATCTGTTGGAAATAAAGAAGGCAACACAACATTCCTGCCCCTCCAGGGTGGCTGTTAGGCTGCAGGAACACAACCTATATGAAGGTACTTAGCAAACAAGGGTTATAAGCAAGTTGGCTGTATATTGTCTATGTTGATGATGGAAAGACGTTAGCATATTATGACCTTGTGAATGGCGGAGAATTTAATTCTACTTCAATGGTTATCCTACAACACTAGGATGTTTGCCTTCAAGAAAGATCAAATGAAATGGTAAATGCCAGGAAAAAGGATAGAAGCTGAAGTTATGGAGCTAATTGGGTCAGATCTCAGCAGTGCGTTTATTGGAAATTCAGCAATTGGAATAGTTATCTAGAAATCTACACCTCTCTTATCTACAATAGGCGATGCTAAAATGGAAAATTACCTCATAAGACTGCCTTCTTATGGCCATTAACATTCAAACAGAGCTTTTCTTTTCTCCTCTCCTCTCTTCTCGTCTTTTTTTTCCCTTTCCCCCCTCCCTCCCTTCCTTCTTTGAGACAGAGTCTCACTCTGTCACCTGGGGGTTGAGTATCATGGCATCAACCCTCACAGCAACTTCAAACTCTTAGGCTCAAGCCATTGATTCTCTTGCCTCCCAAGTAGCTGGGACTATAGGCACCCACCATAATGCCTGGCTAGTTTTTCTATTTTTTTAGTAGAGATGGGGCCTTGCTTTTGCTCAGGCTAATTCTCAAACTCCTAAGCTCAGGCAATCCATCCACCTCAGCCTCCCAGAGTGCTGGGATCACAGGCATGAGCCACCACGGTGGGCCTGACCTTTTCCTTCTCTACTCTCACTCTCCCAATTCATCAAATTGTGCTTTACATTTAAAAATCCTATTTTATGCCTGAAAATTTTTCATTTCTAGAGCACCAACTGTTGTGTGACTGGAGACGCAAACAAACAGCAGCTTTGCCGTGGGTGTAAACTCACTCCTGTAATTATTAAGTCAAGAAACAGACTACATGGGATGGGATGGCATGTAGTGAAATTCTTTATTCAGGGTTTTGATTTTATACCTTTTTAGTATTTTGATATTATACCTTTCTATACTTAATCTATTATCTGTTAGCTTCACCATTACCTCATTTCACCTATCTGAAATTAACTTGAAAGGAAATATCCTGTTACCATATCAACACAATCACTTTTGTAGTAAACATCTTCTTCTAGACACTGACTAATCTCTGGGCAGGTATCTAAATAAAGATCAGAAAGCAAAAGGTTAAAGATGGCGGCTGAGTAACAGCTTCCCTGCAACTGGGAACAGCGAGTCTGGGGAGACAAGACTCCAGGCATCTCTGGCCGGTGGGATCTGCCTATAATCATCCCTTTGAGGATACAGGGAGCCAGAAAGGGACTTCTGGACCCCAAGAGGAGGACAAAAACAGTGGAAAACTGGCAAGTGGTTGCATGTGTTTGATCAAACTAATCACGCCAGCAACCGTAAGTACAAGCAGCAGTGAGACTGCAAACCGGAAAGGCCTTACCTGTGAACTGTTTCGGTGTTCTTGGACTTGGAACTCAGTTAAACTGCCTTGGGGAGAGCTTGAGCAGGAGTGTGGAGAACTTTGAGCATTGTCTGGGGCACCAGACTGAGCCACTGAGCTGGGCGCAGGAAGCCATTGTGAAAGAACTGCCCCAGCAAGCTCCACACTCAGGGTCTCAGAGCAAGGATTGGGCGGGTCAAAGTAACCTACTGACTGAGCAGCCTAAAGGCCGGGACTGAGCTGCCATCCAGCCTTAATCCTTAGGGGCAGAGTGAGATGGTTTTGGCACACTGGAGCCTTGGGCTATTGCCCTGGGTGGATTGCCGTGATGTCACAGCTCATAGCAACCTCAAATTCTTGGGCTTGGCACTGCCCAGACCTCCATAAGAGCTATGCAGTGACCCCCGACTGGTGACCCAGTGACCCGCACCCACCAGACCTCCACATTCCCTGACCAGGAACTGTGGGAGCCACGCAACCCTGCGTCCTCCCTCCTGTGTCCTCCCAGCTTCCACACAGCCATTCATCTGGTAGCTGTGTGCCCTTTGGAGCCCTCCCTGCCTCTGTGCAGAGCTCTTCTCCTGGCCAGAGACGGCTGGAGCCTTGGGCTCTCTGTGCCAAAGTCACTGGGCGCCTGGCACTCCCAGAACCATGCACACCACCCCCAGCCCTGTTGCTGGAACTGGGTGTGTCACAAACCGGAGCTGCTTCCACAACCAGAACTCCCTAGCTAGAGCAGCCCCAGAGCAACTTCACAGGGTCACTTCCTACAAAGATCCAGCAACAATAGAGTGATCCCGCTGGGGTCTAATCTTGGAGAGACACCTCCCCAACTCTGAGGACAGCCAGAGGCAACGATGAAAAACAATCATGAGGCGAAATCAACAGAAAAACTCTGGCAATATGAATAATCAGAGTAGATCAACTCCCCCAAGGATCAATGGGGCAGAAACAGCACAAGACCCCATGCACAAAGAAATAGCTGAGATTTCAGAAATTGAATTCAGGATCTCGATAGCAAATAAGATCGAATTAGAATTCCAGAAGTTATCTCAAGAATTCAACAGATTCAGGGGCGGTGCCTGTGGCTCAGTGAGCAGGGCGCCGGCCTCATATACTGAGGGTGGTGGGTTCAAACCCAGACCCTGGCCAAACTGCAACAAAAAAATAGCCAGGTGTTGTGGCGGGCACCTGTAGTCCCAGCTACTCGGGAGGCTGAGGCAAGAGAATTGCCTAAGCCCAGGAATTGGAGGTTGCTGTGAGCTGTGTGACACCACGGCACTCTACCGAGGGCAATAAAGTGAAACTCTGTCTCTACAAAAAATAAATAAATAAATAAATAAATAAAAAGAATTCAACGGATTCAAAGACCAAATGAACAAAGATTTCAACACATTGAGACAAGAAATTGCATCCCTCAAAGATCTGAGAAACACAGTAGAATCCCTCAGTAACAGAATGGAGCAAGCAGAAGAAAGGATTTCTGACATTGAAGACAAAGCTTTCGAACGCTCCCAAACCCTCAAAGAAGAAGAGAAATGGAGAGCAAAAACAGACCACTCTCTCAGAGAGCTCTTGGATAATTTGAAGAAAACCAATATTCGTCTTATAGGGATCCCCAAAAGTGACAAAGTGGCTTCACAAGGCACAGAGTCTCTTCTCTATGAGATTAGAAGGAGAACTGTCCAGACATGCCAAGAGATTCCGAAATTCAGATAGCAGACAGTTTCAGAACTCCAGCATGACTCAACCCAAATAAGACATCCCCCAGACACATCATAATCAATTTCACTGAAGTTAATATGAAGGAGAAAATTCTGAAAGCTGCCAGAAGAAAGAAAACCGTTACCTACAAGGGGAAGAATATCAGAATAACTGCAGATCTCTCTGCTGAAACCTTTCAAGCTAGAAGAGGATGGTCATCGACTTTTAATCTCCTAAAACAAAATAACTTTCAACCCAGGATCCTGTACCTAGCTAAACTGAGCTTCATTTATGACAGAGAAATTAAATACTTCAACGACATTCACATGTTGAAGAAATTTGCCACAACTAAACCAGCTCTACAGGAGATTCTTAGACCTATCCTCCATAAAGACCAGCATAATTCTCCACCACAAAAGTAAACGCACCCCAAAAATTTTTGATCAAATTCCAACTTCCACAGTCACAAAAGGATTGAAAATGTCCACCGGTCTCTCGAAAGGCTTATCAATACTCTCAATTAATGTGAATGGTTTAAATTGTCCTCTAAAGAGGCATAGGTTGGCAGACTGGATACAAAAACTCAAGCCAGATATCTGCTGCATCCAAGAATCGCATCTTACCTTAAAAGACAGATATAGCTCAAGGTGAAGGGATGGTCATCTATATTCCAGGCAAATGGAAAGCAGAAAAAAGCAGGCGTTGCAATCCTGTTCACAGATGCAATAGGCTTTAAACCAACCAAAATAATTAAGGATAAGGATGGACACTTCATATTTGTTAAAGGTAATACTCAATATAATCTCAAATATAAATTGAGATTATAATTAATAATCTCAATTATTAATATTTATGCACCCAACCACAACACACCTCAATTTATAAGAGAAACTCTAACAGACATGAGCAACTCGATTTCCTCCAGTTCCATAGTAGTTGGAGATTTTAACACCCCTTTAGCAGTCCTGGATAGATCCTCCAAAAAGAAGCTAAGCAAAGAAATTTTAGATTTAAACTCAACCATTCAACATCTGGACTTAACAGACATCTACAGAACATTTCATCCCAAAAAAACTGAATACGCATTCTTCTCATCAGCCCACAGAACATACTCCAAAATCGACCACATCCTAGGCCACAAATCTAACCCCAGCAAATTTAAAAAAAATAGAAATTATTCCTTGCATCTTCTCAGACCATCATGGAATAAAAGTTGAACTAAATAACAAGAGGAACCTGCATACCCATACAAAAACATGGAAGCTAAACAACCTTATGCTGAAGGATACATGGGTTATAGACGAGATTAAGAAGGAAATCACCATATTTTTGGAACAAAACAATAATCAAGACATGAATTACCAGAACCTCTGGGATACTCCAAAAGCAGTCCTAAGAGGGAAATTTATAGCACTGCAAGCCTTCCTCAAGAAAACGGAAAGAGAGGAAGTCAATAACTTAATGGAACATCTCAAGCAACTGGAGAAAGAAGAACACTTCAAACCCAAATGCAGCAGAAGAAAATAAATAACCAAAATCAGAGCAGAATTAAATGAAATCTAAAACAAAAGAACTATACAACAGATCGATAAATCCAAAAGCTGGTTTTTTGAAAAGATCAATAAAATAGATAAACCTTTGGCCAACCTAACCAGGAAAAAAAGAGTAAAATCTCTAATTTCATCAATCAGAAATGGTAATGATGAAATAACAACAGACCCCTCAGAAATTCAAAAAATCCTTAATGAATACTACAAGAAACTCTACTCTCACAAATATGAAAATCTGAAAGAAATCGACCAATACCTGGAAGCACGCCACCTACCAAGACTTAGCCAGAACGAAGTGGAAATTTTGACCAGGCCTATATCAAGTTTTGAAATAACATCAACTATACAAAATCTCCCTAAAAAGAAAAGCCCAGGACCAGATGGCTTTACGTCAGAATTCTACCAAACATTTAAAGAAGAACTAGTACCTATACTACTAAACCTCTTCCAAAATATAGAAAAAGAAGGAATATCACCTAGCACATTCTACGAAGCAAACATCACCTTGATCCCCAAACCAGGGAAAGACCCAACAAGAAAAGAAAATTATAGACCAATATCACTAATGAATATAGATGCTAAAATACTCAATAAGATCCTAACAAACAGAATCCAACAACACATCAAAAAAATTATACACCATGACCAAGTTGGATTTATCCCAGGGTCTCAAGGCTCGTTCAATATACGTAAATCTATAAATGTAATTCAACACATAAACAAACTTAAAAATAAAGACCATATGATTCTTTCAATTGATGCAGAAAAAGCTTTTGATAACATCCAGCATCCCTTCATGATCAGAGCACTTAAGAAAATTGGTATAGAAGGGACATTTCTTAAACTAATAGAGGCCATCTACAGCAAACCCACAGCCAATATTGTATTGAACGGAGTTAAAATGAAATCATTTCCACTTAGATCAGGAACCAGGCAAAGTTGCCCATTGTCTCCATTGCTCTTTAACATTGTAATGGAAGTTTTAGCCATTGCAATTAGGGAAAAGGGTATCCACATAGGGTCAGAAGAGATCAAACTTTCACTCTTCGCAGATGATATGATCATATATCTGGAAAACACTAGGGATTCTACTACAAAACTTTTGGAAGTGATCAAGGAATATAGCAATGTCTCAGGCTACAAAATCAACACCCATAAATCTGTAGCCTTTATATATACCAACAATAACCAAGCCGAACAAACAGTCAAGGACTCTATTCCTTTCACAGTAGTGCCAAAGAAGATGAAATATTTGGGAGTATACCTAACCAAGGATGTGAAAGATCTCTACAAAGAGAACTATGAAACTCTCAGAAAAGAAATAGCCGAAGACGTTAACAGATGGAAAAACATACCATGCTCATGGCTGGGAAGAATCAACATTGTTAAAATGTCCATACTGCCCAAAGCAATATATAACTTTAATGCAATTCCTATTAAAGCTCCATTGTCATACTTTAAATATCTTGAAAAAATAATACTTCATTTTATATGGAATCATAAAAAACCTCGAATAGCCAAAACACTACTGAGCAATAAAAACAATGCAGGAGGAATCACGCTACCAGACCTGAGACTGTACTATAAATCTGTAGTGATCAAAACAGCATGGTACTGGCACAAAAGCAGAGAAGTAGATGTCTGGAACAGAATAGAGAACCAAGAGATGGATCCAGCTACTTACCGTTATTTGATCTTTGACAAGCCAATTCAAAACATTCAGTGGGGAAAAGATTCCCTATTTAACAAATGGTACTGGGTAAACTGGCTGGCAACCTGTAGAAGATTGAAACTGGACCCACACCTTTCACCATTAACTAAGATAGACTCTCACTGGATAAAAGATTTAAACTTAAGACATGAAACTATAAAAATACTTGAAGAAAGTGCAGGGAAAACTTGAAGGAATCGGCCTGGGTGAATATTTTATGAGGAGGACTCCCCAGGCAATTGAAGCAGTATCAAAAATACACTATGAGGAGGACTCCCCAGGCAATTGAAGCAGTATCAAAAATACACTACAAACTAAAAAGCTTCTGCACAGCCAAGAACATAGTGAGTAAAGCAAGCAGACAGCCCTCAGAATGGGAGAAAATATTTGCAGGTTATAGCTCCCATAAAGGTCTAATAACCAGAATCCACAGAGAACTCATACGTATTAACAAGAAAAGAATATGTGACCCCATCTCAGGGTGGGCAAGGGACTTGAAGAGAAACTTCTCTAAAGAAGACCGACGCAAGATCTACAAACACATGAAAAAAAGTTCGTCATCCTTAATCATCAGAGAAAGGCAAATCAAATCTACTCTGAGATATCACCTAACCCTAGTAAGAGTAGCCCACATAACAAAATCCCCAAAACAGAAATGTTGGCTTAGATGTGGAGGAAAGGGCACACTTCTACACTGCTGGTGGGAATGCCCACTAATACATTCCTTCTGAAAGGATGTTTGGAGAATACTTAGAGACTGAAGACTAGACCTGCCATTCGATCCTATAATTCCTTTACTAGGTTTATACCCAGAAGACCAAAAGTCACAATATAACAAAGACATCTGTACCAGAATGTTTATTGAAGCCCAATTCATAATTGCTAAGTCATGAAAGAAGCCCAAGTGCCCATCGACCCATGAATGGACTAGCAAATTGTGGTACATGTATACCATGGAATACTATGCAGCCTTAAAGAAAGATGGAGACTTTACCTCTTTCATGTTTACATGGATGGAGCTGGAACATACTCTTCTTAGCAAAGTATCTCAGGAATGGAAGAAAAAGTATCCAATGTACTCAGCCCTACTATGAAGCTAAATTATAGCTTTCACATGAAGACTATAACCCAACTATAGCACAAGACTATGGGGAAAGGGCCAAGGAAGGGGAAGGGAGGGGGGAGGTTTTGGTGGAGGGAGGGTAATGGATGGGGCCACATCTACAGTGCATCTTAGAATGGGTACAGGCGATTGCACTAATGTACACAGCTATGATTTAACAATAAAAGAAAAAATCACAAAGCAGAAAGTAGCCACAGGGGAACAGAGTTAATGGAAGAGTATCTTCAAGTGTTCACTCAGTTTACTCAGTATGAAGTAATGACTGTGTCTTTTCCTCAGGGCAGAGCACCTATAGACCTCTGACAATATGTTGTTAACATACGTCAACCCTCTGGCCCGTACCTCTGAGGAAGGGCGGCATGCCCTTTGATCTCAGGCTTCACGGGGAGCACAGCTTCAGAGAATGGGCTTGTGGAATTTTTGACTCCAGGCAAGCCAACTCTGCATGTGTCCCAGGGGGGCCCAGGTCCCTTTAGCCTCTGGGAAAAAAGCAAGCCATTTTAAACTCACACTGAGTTCACTTTGTGTGTTTGATGTAGGATATGTTTATTTCTAAATATTATCCTACACCAACCCTCATAGTTTAGAAAGAAGTCAGTTAAAATGTTAATGGTGGGCCCGGTGCTCATAGGTCAGTGACAAGGGTGCTGGCCACATATACCAGGGCTGGCGGGTTTGAACCCTGCCAAGGCCTGCTAAATGACAATGACAACTACTACAAAATGATAGCCAAGTGTTGTGGCAGGGGCCTGTAGTCCCAGCTACTTGGGAGGCTGAGGCAAGAGAGTCACTTAAGCCCAAGAGTTTGAGGTTTCTGTGAGCTGTGATGCCACAGCACCGTCCCAAGGGCAACATAGTGAGACTCTGTCTCAAAAAAAAAAAAAAAAATGTTAATGGTGGTTATCTCTGGATCGTAAGATTATGAGTCACATTTTAAGATTATATTTTTGTGTATTTTCCAAATTTTCCATAGTGGGCATTTATTCTTTTTATATTAAGAATAAAACAGGCTGGGCTTGGTGGCTCACACCTGTAATCCTCGTACTCTGGAAGGCTGATGCAAGTGGATTGCTTGAGCTTGGGAGTTTGAGACCAGCTTGAGTAAGAGGGAGACTCTGTCTCTACTAAAGGCAGAAAGATTATCTGGGTGTTGTGGCACATGCCTGTAATCCCAGCTACTGGGAAAGCTGAGGCAAGAGGATCACTCGAGCCTAGGAGTTTGTGGTCACTGTGAGCTGATTCCACATCACTCTACCCAAGTGACAGAGTGAGACTATGTCTCAAAAAAGAAAAAGAAGAAAAACAAAGCAGATTTAATTAGTGAACCCTTGTTTGGTAAGCACTTTCATATAGGTTGTGTTCCTGCAGCCTGACAGCCACCTTGGAGGGGCAGGAATGTTGTGTTGCCTTCTTTATTTCCAACAGATAAGACCAGTGAGCCTCATAGAGACTGTCTTCCTCAAGCTGGTAAGTGACAGAGCTTAAATGAGAACTGTCTTTTGACTCTACCTTCTGTACTGTTGCATAAAACAGCCAAGAAAACAAATTATGTGCCATGTTTGATTTTGTATAGGCTTAAAGAGCTTTGTCTTATCATGAATAACATTATGTTTTGAGGTCAGTAAGTTTAGACATTCCTCAAAGGGTGTTACAGACAGCTACAACCCAGGGGAGATCCTTTAAAGAAAAGGATACCTTACCATATACGTTTTGCAAATACCAGACTATACACTTTAGCCTCTTTTGGAAAATAATAGATTAAATATTTTCTTTTCTTTTTTTTTTTTTGTAGAGACAGAGTCTCACTTTACCACCTTTGGTAGAGTGCCATGATGTCACAGGACTCACAGCAACCTCTAGCTCTTGGGCTTCCGTGATTCTCCTGCCTCAGCCTCCCGAGCAGCTGGGACTACAGGCGCCTGCAAGGTTTTTCAAGAAATAAGCCTGCTTAATTTTGTTTAATCTAGAATTTTTCTTTCTTTCTTTTTTTTTTTTGAGACAGAGTCTCACTTTGTCAACCTCAGTAGACACAGCTCACAGCAACCTCAAATTCTTGAGCTTAAGTGATTCTCTTGCCTCAGCCTCCCAAGTAGCTGGGACTATAGGTGCCTGCCACAACACTTGGCTATTATTTTGTTGTAGTTGTCATTGTTGTTTAGCAGGCCTGGCGGGTTTGAACCCACCAACTCCAGTGTATGTTGCTGGCACCCTAACCCCTGAGCTATTGGCACCGAGCCTAATGTAGAATTTTTCAATTTTCCCCCCACAAAACCCTTTTTTTTCCATCTGTAATCTGTTAACATTTTGGGAAACCAGTTACCCATAGAACATATTTTTGGGAGATAGGCAATTTGGAATAATTTTTTTTTCTGCTGAGCAAGAGGATGATGTGGGCTTTTTCTCCAGGGTTCGTGGATCACTGGAGGCTCATGAATTCAGTGGCTCTGACCTTTGCCCAACATTTATATATGTATATATGAAGTCAAAAAATTAAGTTCATGAACTCATTCTAGCAAAAGTACTACATATTTCATTTCTGACTGTGCCTTTGAAGTACTCCCCTTGGGAAGCTATGCACCTGGCCAGCATTTCAACCGCCCTTCACAGCTTTTTTTCTAGAATGAGTTCATGAACTTAATTTTCAGACCTCATAGGATGACAGCTGTCATGACCATTCCAGAAAAATAGTTTCTACATTGCTGTAAAGCATGGATGAGGTGCTGGCATTAGTGCATAGCTTCCCAAGGGAAGTACTTCAAAGGTGACCATAGTGATACTCAGCAATGAGGTATGTAGCACTTTTTCTAGAATGAGTTTATGAACTTCATTGTCCAACCTACATGTGCCTTCTCCTGGGGAAAGGATGTGGAACACTCATCACATTCTCAGGTATCCACATCTTATAAAGATATGTGACATTTGGTACTTTCCCCAGCAACACTTTGCCACCAAAACAAAGCAGAAAAAATCAAGAAATGTGTTGCCATATTTAGCAAAAAATATAAACAGTAGAGTGCAGTGGAGACAGAGATGCCAGCCTCATGAGAATTGGCACAGCGGCAGCAGCACAAAGTGGTGCTGAGTCACAGTTTCTGTGAACTCAAACATCCCCTGGCCCACAGTGGAATACAGCCTGGACCGAAACGCAAATTGCATGAGAATATAAGTGGCAGCAACATCTGGGATGGGGCTGGAAATGAGTGATACTCCCCAGCTTTATTAAGCTCCTGAGTTGGTCAGGCTTCAGCTCCCCCTGCTGGCTGGTGGCAGAGTGTGGCGGCCTGGCCGAAGAGACATAGATCTCCCTGTGACTCAAGCAGGTGCAAACCCCTGGCACATCTGTTCATTGGAGGAAACTGGGCCACAGCCCTGTGGGGTTAAAAGTGACTGGGTGTGACAGAGGTGCAAGGTGGGAAGGAGGCAGAAACCTCACTGGACTAACTCATTTGCTAGGTGGGCCCTTCTGACTCCATGGAACACTGGAGCAAGCCACACTCGAATTGCCAGAAGACCCCTGCTATCTAGTTGCTGGAGACCTTTTGAACTCTCCCACTTGAGACTCGGTGCTGACTGGGACAATTGATTTGAAACTCTTGACCTGGGCCAATCACCCGAGGACCATGCAAGGTGGTACCATGGGTGTGTGGTTGTGGGAAGGTTTGATTTTCCTTTTCCAGTTGTTGCCCATGGTGGGGCAGGGTGTCGTAGTTGCTTTTATTTCTCCACAGCTGAGACTTCAACCCAGAGTTACTGATTCACTAGGATTTGACAGAGACCAGCTGACTACAGGACAGAGCCACCTAGCCCCAACACACCAAGCAGGTCCCCAGTGTCTCAGGCTATAGTTCTATATGGGTCCTTTGCAAAGCTGTAGGCGAAAAGCTGTAGTCACCAATCTCAGCTCTTGGGCAAAGGGTTGGTTAATCACTACTCCAGGAGCCCCCAATCCAATTTTACCTTACCTGCTCATTTAGCCAAAGGGTGAAAAATAATCATGGGCAGAAGCAGCGGAAATACTCTGGCAACATGAATAATCAGAGTAGATCAACTCCCCCAAGGAACGACAAGGCAGACACACCAGAAGATCCCATTCATAAATGGCTGAAAAGTCAGAAATCGACTTTAGAATTTGGATGGCAAATAAGATTAATGGAATGGAATTAAAGTTGGAATTAGAAATTCTAGGATTAATTCAAAAGTTGTCTCAAGAATTCAATGAATTCAAAGACAAAATCACTAAAGATTTTGACACATTGAGAAAAGAATTTGCAGCCCTCCAAGATATGATAAATACAGTAGAATCTCTCAGTAACAGAATGAAGCAGGCTGAAGAAAGGACTTCTAACATTGAAGACAAAGCTTTTGAATACTTCCAAACACTCAAAGAGGAAGAGAAGGGGAGAGCAAAAATGGATCATTCTCTCAGAGAGCTCTGGGATAATTCCAAAAAAACTAATATTCACCTTATTGGAATTCCTGAAGGTGACAAGTTCGCTTTGAAAGGCCCAGATGCTCTACTCCAAGAGATAATTGAGGAGAATTCCCAAACATAGCAAGAGATTCTGAAATTCATATAGCAGACAGTTTCAGAACCCCAGCATGACTCAATACAAATAAAGCATCTCCCAGACACATTATAATTAACTTCACCAATGTTAATATGAAGGAGAAAATTCTGCAAGCAGCCAGACGTAAGAAAACCATAACCTACAAGGGGAAGATTATTAGAATGACTGCAGATCTCTCTCCTGAAACTTTTCAAGCTAGAAGAGGATGGGCATCAACCTTTAACCTCCTAAAACAAAATAACTTTCAGCCCAGGATCCTGTATTCAGCTAAACTAAGTTTCATTTATGATGGACAAATTAAATACTTTAATGACATTCACATGTTGAAGAAATTTGTCATAACTAAACCAGCTCTCCAGGATATTTTCAGACCCATCCTCTACAATGACAAGCACAACGCTACCACAAAAGTAAACTCACTCAGAAACTTTTGATCAAAACCCAACTTCCAGAGTGGTGAACGGATTAAAAATGTCCACTGGGTCATAGATGAGATTAAGAAGAAAATTATCAAATTTTTGGAAAAAAACCATAATAAAGACACAAATTACCAGAACCTCTGGGATACCGCAAAGGCAGTCCTGAGAGGAAAATTTATAGCATTGCAAGCCCTCCTCAAAAGAACGGAAAGAGAGGAAGTTAATAACTTAATGGGACATCTCAAGCAATTGACAAAGTAAGCCAATCCCAAACCCAGAAGAAGAAAAGAAATAACCAAAATTACAGCAGAATTAAATGAAATTGAAAACAAAAGGATTATACAATAGATCAATAAATCAAAAAGTTGGTTTTTTGAAAAGATCAATAAAATAGATAAACCTTTAGCTAACCTAACCAGTAATAAAAGAGTAAAATCTTTAATTTCATCAATCAGAAATGGCAAAGACGAAGTAACAACAGACTCCTCAGAAATTCAAAAAATCCTTAACAAATATTACAAGAAACTTTATTCTCAGAAATATGAAAATATGAAGGAAATAGACCAATACTTGGAAGCATGCCACCTTCCTAGACTTAGCCAGAATGAAGTGGAAATGTTGAACAGGCCTATATTAAGTTCTGAAATAGCATCAACTGTACAAAATCTCCCCAAAAAGAAAAGTCCAGGACCAGATGGCTTCACATCAGAATTCTACCAAACCTTTAAAGAGGAACTAGTATCTATATTACTTAACCTTTTCCAAAACATAGAAAAAGAAGGAATCCTTCCCAACACATTCTATGAAGTAAACATAACCTTGATCCCCAAACCAGGAAAAGACCCAACAAGAAAAGAAAATTATAGACCAATATCTCTAATGAATATTGATGCAAAAATATTCAATAAGATCCTAGCAAACAGCATCCAGCAATACATCAAACAAATTATACGCCATGACCAAGTGGGTTTTCTCCCAGCTTTTCAAGGCTGGTTCAATATACTTAAATCTATAACTATAATTCATCATATAAACAAAATAAAAAACAAAGACCATAAGATTATCTTAATTGATGTAGAAAAAGGTTTTGATAATATTTAGCATCCTTTCATGATCAGAACACTTAAAATAGGTATAGAAGGGACATTTCTTAAACTGATAGAGGCCATCTACAGCAAACCCACAGCCAATATCGTATTGAATGGAGTTAAATTGAAATCATTTCCACTCAGATCAGGAACCAGGCAAGGTTGCCCATTGTCTCCACTGCTTTTTAACATTGTAATGGAAGTCTTAGCCATCCAGCAAGAAAAGGTGATCAAGGGTATCCATATAGGGTCAGAGGAGATCAAACTTTCACTGTTCACAGATGATATGATTGTATATCTGGAAAACCTCAGGGATTCAACTATAAAACTCTTAGAAGTGATCAAGCAATGCAGCAGCATCTTAGGTTACAAAGTCAATACTCACAAATCTGTAGCCTTTATATATACCAACAATAGTTAAGGTGAAAAAAACAGTCAAGAACTCTATTCCCTTTACAGTAGTGCCAAAGAAGATGAAATATTTGTGAGTTTACCTAACAAAGGATGCAAAAAATCTCTATAAAGAGAACTATGAAACTCTAAGAAAAGAAATAGCTGAAGATGTTAACAAATGGAAAAACCTACCATGCTTATGGCTGGGAAGAATCAACATTGTTAAAATGTCCATACTACTCAAAGCAATATACAATTTTAATGCAATCCCTATTAAAGCACCACTGTCATACTTTAAAGACCTCAAAAAAAAAAATACTTCATTTTATATGGAATCAAAAAAACCTTGAATAGTCAAGACATTACTCAGAAATAAAAACGAATCAGGAGGAATCACAGTACCAAACCTCAGACTATACTATAATCTATAGTTATCAAAACAACATGGTACTGGCACAAAAACAGAGAGGTAGATGTATGGAACAGAATCGAGAACCAAGAGATGAACCCAGATACTTACCCTTATTTGATCTTTGACAAGCCAATTAAAAACATTCAGTAGGGAAAACATTCTCTATTTAACAAATGGTGCTGGGTGAACTGGCTGGCAACCTGTAGAAGACTGAAACTGGACCCACACCTTTCACCATTAACTAATATAGACTCTCACTGGATTAAAGATTTGAACTTAAGACATGAAACTATAAAAATACTAGAAGAAAGTGCAGGGAAAACACTTGAAGAAATTGGCCTGGGCAAATATTTTATGAGGAAGACCCCCTGGGGCAATTGAAGCAGCATCAAAAATACATTACTGGGATCTAGTCAAACTAAAAAGCTTCTGCACAGCCAAGAACACAGTAAGTAAAGCAAGCAGACAGCCCTCATAATGGGAAAAGATATTTGCAGGTTATGTCTCTGACAAAAGTTTAATAACCAGAATCAAAACTATTAGCAAGAAAAGAACAAGTGATCCCATCTCAGTGTGGGCAAGGGACTTGAAGAGAAATTTCTCTGAAGAAGACAGGCACATGGCCTATAGACACATGAAAAAATGCTCATTGTCCTTAATCATAAGAGAAATGCAAATCAAAACCACTTTGAGATCTCATCCAACTACAGTAAGATTAGCTCACATCACAAAATCCAAAATGTTGTGGGCGGCATTTGTGGCTCAAAGGGGTAGGGCGCTGGCCCCATATGCTGGAGGTGGCGGGTTCAAACCCATCCCCAGCCAAAAACTGCAAAAAAAAAAAAAAAAAATCCAAAATGTTGGCATGGATATGGAGAAAAGGGAATACTTATGCACTGCTGGTGGGAATGCAAACTATTATGTTCCTTTTGGAAAGATGTTTGGAGATCACCTAGGGACCTAAAAATAGACCTGCCATTTGATCCTTCAATTCCTCTACTAGGTATATACCCAGAAGACCAAAAATTACTTTATAACAAAGATATTTGCACCAGAGTGTTTATTGCAGCCCAATTCATAATTGCTAAGTCATGGAAGAAGCCCAAGTGCCCATGAATGGATTAATAAATTGTGGTTTATGTACACCATGGAATATTATGCAGCCTTAAAAAGATGAAGACTTTACCTCTTTTATGTTTACATGGATGGAGCTAGAACATATTCTTCTTAACAAAGTATCTCAAGAATAGAAGAAAAAGTATCCAATGTACTCACCCCTACCATGAAACCAATTTATAAACACCTACACTTCCATATGAAAGGTATAACCCAACTATAGCCCAAGATGAAGGGGAAAGAGGAGGGGGAGGAGAGGGGAGAGGGGAGTATGGGTGGAGGGAGGGTAATTGTGGAGGGACCACACCTATGGTGCATTTTACAAGAGTACATGTTAAATCTACTAAGTGTAGACTATAAATGTCTTAACAACTAAGAAAATGCAATGAAGGCTATGTTAACCAGTTTCATGAAAGTATTTAAAATTGTATATAAAACCAGCACATTGTACCCCATAATTGCATTAATGTACACAGCTATGATTTAATAAAAACTAAAAAATAAAATAAAGTAAACAAAACAAAATAAGACCCTGCATTAAATGTGGATTTCAGATAAACAACAAATAATTTTTTAGTACAAAGGTGATATATGCAATAGTAGGGGCATCTTTATACTAAAAAAGTTATCAGCGTTTCTCTGGATCAGCATCACTGACATAATCCAGAAGCTTATTAGAAATGCAGAATCTCAGGTCACACCCCAAACCTGCTCACACAGAACCTGCCTATCTCAAAACCCCAGGTAGAGTGTTCATATGTTAAAGTTTGAGAAGCCCTGATAAAAACAATTTCTGGCATGATGGTTTTCAATCCTGACTATCTGTTGGAATCACCTGTAAGCTTTTAATGTTGAACTGCCTGGGCTCACTCCCAGAGTCATATTTAATTGTTGTGAGGCACAATCTGGGCATTGGGACTTTTGACACCCCTTCTCCTCTACCCCTGATGAGTCTCATGTGCAGCCCAGAGGACCCGGGCAAAGTGAAGGCCATCAGAGTTACCTATGGAGAGTTTTCCAACAGCCACTTCTGTGCCCTTCACAGATCTCCTGAATCAAAACCTGCAGGTGTGGGTTGCAGTTTCATGGGGTATAGGTGAAAAGCCTATATGCCTCTGTGCCGACCATTCTGAGAGTGAGCAGAGACAAAGTTCTTACTTTGCACAGTCAGGGTGAAACCAGGGCTGAACCCTAACTAGGCCATTAAGCCTGAGTGCTATGGAGGTAAAAGTCCAGTGCTCAGAAGCTGGCCATGGGGCCAGGGCGTGCAAGCACACCACCAGTAAGTTCTAGGAATCTCCAGGCTGTCATTTTTTGAGATAAGGTCTCTACCTCCAGGTGGTTTGGGCCTCCAGGGAGCAGGAGAACAATCAACCTTTTCCCTGTAGCAGTCTTGTGACTTAGCGGCTTACGGGGTGGGGAGGTGGTGGGGGGGGAGGGATGGCTAACGGCATGTTTTTACAGGACTACTAATTTTAAATATAATAGAAAGTTTAGAAGTACTAATCTACTGATCAATTGATCAGTAGATTAGTAGGTTCCAGGAAAAGGTTAATTTGTATACCTATGAAATGATTTTGTGATTATTGATTAACAGTGTGTACGTGCAGAACTGGCTATTTAAGCTGGTCAGAAATAAAGAAGTTTGCTACATGCCACCAGAGCTTGTAGTCCTCTTTGCCTCATACTATTTCAATAAGCAGGTTTAAACTCTGCCCGCTGTCAAGGGAAGAAGGTCAAAGCAAAAGCATGGAAGGATTTAAGTAACCCTCAATTATATTATCCAGTGCAGGTGGTGACTTGTTCATCTGCTGAAACTGTAACTCCAGCTGCAGAGAATGACATGAAGCACCTCTCAGGAGTGCTGGTCCCTGGGCTGACAACAGGCCAAGTAATAGCAACAGTTAAAGAAATGACCTCGTTCTTTCCTCCAGCAACTCTTGGTAGTTGAGTGCAAGGCTTAATATGAAACAGGCAGGATTTTAGTCAAAGAAATGAAACTCTATTAAATCTTACGAATTTTATCCAAGGTTGAGCCTGAATGATACCTTAGTTTGTCTTTTAGATAGCATTATTTTGTAACCTCCTTTGGAAGAAACTAGGTACATAATATTTTTTGCTGTCTTAGATTCTTTTCCTACTAATTAAGAAGGAATAAAAAAAGTTTAATTTTTCTTGAGGAAGGATGAGAAATGGGATGTAAGCACAGTAAGAGCAGTTAAGGTGTCTTTAATAGAGGCAAATATTCCTATTTCTGGACTTGGAACCTCTTCGGTGGCCTTCAGGCTTCACCACAAGTTCATGTGGTTGATGACATTTACACAAGGCAGCCAGTGACCTATTTAGTTCAAAGGGGGCAAGCTGGTGCTTTAATTCTGTCTCAGAAGTTCCAGAGTAGATCACGGTCAAGGTGGAAATGACTGAAGATTCTAGTCCAGTAAAGTGATTGTGATCTACTTTCTTTAATTTGTATTAAGTCTGCCTCTGACTTTTACCTGCTTCGGGATCATCTAGGGATCTTGGGAAAACACAGTGTTTAACTGAGTAAGGCTGGGCAGGGGCCTGAGGTTCTGTGTTTCTGACAAGCTCCAAGCTGATGTTGATGCTGCTGGCCTACAGACCACACTTTGCGTAGCAAGGCTATAGAATCGTTGTTTAAGCCATGTGTTAGGTAATTAGCCAGAGAAACAGAATGAATGGGATATAGATAGTTTTAAGGAATTGGCTCATGTGATTGTAGGGACTGGCAAGTCCAAAGTCTGCAGGGCAGGCTGAAACTCAGGGAGGGGTTAATGTTGCAGGCTCAAGACAGTGAATTTCCTCCTCTCTGGAAAAACTCAGTGTGTGCTCCTAAGGCCTTTCAACTGATTGGATGAGGCCCACTTACATTATCAAAGGTATTTTCCTTTACTTAAAGTTGGCTGATTGTAAATATTAATCACATGTACAAAATACCTTCACTACAACACCTAGATTAGCAGTTGACTAAATAACTAGGTATTATAGCCTAGCCTAGTTCACACATAAAACTAACCAGCACACCATGGAACTCCTTTTTTAGTGACCGTTTCCACTAATACCCAGTAATCAAAGTAGATAAAAGCAAAACCTCTCTGGTTAAACTAGGATCAGAGATCTGGAGTCTGGCCTTTCTTTCCTCTGACCTCTCACCCCTTCCCAGCTCCTCCCTTTTCTCTCTACAGAAGTTCTAAGGAATGTAGTTTCAGGATCACTGCCTTCCACTTCTTCACCTGTAAAATGCAGATAAGTAACAGCATCTGACTCAGGATTAAACTTGGTCATCTGAGTAAAGCCATGGCATATGATGCCAGACACGTTGTAGCTATTTTATATATGTTAGCTGCTTTCAGTAATTATTATTAGTCAGAACTCTTCTGAAAAATAGACTTTTTCTTCTGAAAAATAGACTTTTCCTCAAAGAAAGAGAAACTCAAAATACTTCAGTATAAGGCTGATGTTTCACAGTGAGCTCCTAGGATATTATGTACATTTCTGCTTCGTCTTTGCTGCTTACCTGGTGGGAAGATGACCCTATGGACCAAGTAGGTCCAGCTTTAGGACAAGCAATTAGATCGGTGGGAAGGAAGGTTAAAGGTTACTGCTTTGTCCCCTTTACTGCCTCAAAGGACCTCATCTAACCTTTCAGACCTCTTGACCGAGAACTGTGGCTTGTCACACCTGGTAGCTGGAAAGAACAAGTACTAGGCTTGCCTTCATTTCAACTGCAAAGAAACAATTATTATTAGGCTGCAGCCTAATAATTCTTTGTTACATGAAAAAAGGACAGTTACCTTTGTTTCCTTAGAAATAAAGTTCAAAAAGCAAAAGAAGTTATCTCCTATATTTGTTTTGCTTACAAATAATTTAATAGAAGAGGGAACGCACAATCGTTTAAGAAAGAAACAGAAAAAAAGTCTTAGACATTTATAAGGGGTCTCAAGTTCCTTGAGTTTAAAAAGCAGTTTTGAACTACAAAGTATTTTCCATCCCAAAACACCAGGTTAATAAATTAGTTAAGAGACTGTGTTTCAACTGTATATTTCATAAAATCATCGTGAAGCTTTGAAAACACACAAATTCAGGAGGTAGACATGCTTTGATTTCTTTGAAGGCAGCTGGAATTAGTGCTGTGTGGGGAGAGAGCGGCTTCCAGCTCACTGCTCCTCAGCTATATGGACTCTGCAGTAAGGAAAGCAGTGAAAATCTCCGCCCTGTTAGAAAATGAGAAAATGTAACTTGAAGACACCAGGAATAGTTCCTTCAAGTGTGAAGTTACTTCCTGATGACAGCCTTATTTTACATGAAGTGCTTCAGAAAGCTTCCATTGACTGTGGTAGTTACTTCTTATCTATAATTAATATTAATTAGTTCTATAGTTAAAAAAGGGTGGAGCAAAAAGTGTGGGGCTCAGGGGAGCATGGAGGCAGGGCAGAGTGTGAGTTAGGAGTGACAACTCCAGCACTTTGGTTTTAGATAGACATGAGTTCAAGTTCAGACTCCAAGAGTTACTGTGTGACCTTGGACAAGTGAATGAATCTCTCAAAGGCTTAGTTTCCTTGTCTGTAAAATGTGGTAATACCTCACAGGGTTGTTCTGAGGATTAAGTAAAATGAAGTGCATAAGCATTCAATAAATACTGTAAGATACTGCTAGTGGGTCAGGAATAGGGAAATGGGACAAAGCCGGGCTCTCCCAGCAGTCATCAGGCTTGGGTGGCCCAGAGGACCCCAGGAGGTGCTGGGATGAGGTAAGTTATGGGCATTCCTGGTTGAACTGTGCTGGGGCATGTCGGGGCGAATCCTCCTGCAGCTGTGACGCTCTGGGCAAACAGCCTCTCTAAGCAACAGTTCTGCATGAAATCGTCATGGTACCTACTCCATAGGTGGTTATCCTTAATAAACTTTTCATTTTGGAGTAATTTTAGATTTATAGAGAAGTTGCAAAGATTTTTGTATAGAGTTTTCTTGTATACCCCTTGCCCAGTGTTTTTCCATTGTTAACATCTTACCTTAATGCGGTATATTTGTCAAAATTAAGAAACTGACATAGGCACTGTAGACTAAAGAAAAGAAGTCGAGCTTTTAAAGAATTAAAGTTAGTTTTGTTCAGAGTCTTACTGAGGATTATAGACTGAGCCTAAGCTTGAAGGACCCAGTGATGCCATTTTGGGCTTTTCATCATTTCAGGCTTTTGTCCTCCATTTTAAAAGCAACCTGAAAATCTTTTGTTTCATTTCTTAGTAAACCACACCCTTCCCTGTCTCCTAGGATGCATCCCTATCTCCTGGAGTGCCAGAATCCCACCCACCCACCCTCCTGCCCTTGAGATTGGCGGGACCCTATCAGCCTTAAATTCTAGTGTCAGCATAAGAGATAACCAACCCGAAGGCCATGCTTTGTCCACACCCCTCACCCCATAACCACTCCATAAAAACCCCACGGGCGATGAGCACAGCGCTCTCGGTCCCAGTTGTGTCTGGTAACACCAGCAGCCCTGGCTTGAGCCTGAATAAACGCCCTCATGTAATTTGCATTGGTGTCTGGCTCTCTCTTATGGTCATTGGGGATTCTGATTCTCCAGTGTAACATTTGGTACATTGGCCGGGAATCCCCAAGATCCTGAGAGACTCCACACTGAGGGCCGGTAAGTGTACGTGTCTTTGTTTGTCTCTGTGAATTCTTTCTGTACTGTGCCAGTTTTGGATTGTGGTTGGAAGACGGCCTAGATGGATGCACTGGAGGGCCACCAACCGGAGGCAGTGGAAGAGTTCCCAACTCCTTGGGGGAAGGCTGGGTTGTGGAACCCCTAGCCTCCTACAGGGATCACATACAATCAATCCCCTTAGGGCTTTTGAGTAGGGGTGGGCTATGCCC
Source organism: Nycticebus coucang (assembly GCF_027406575.1). NCBI lineage: Eukaryota > Metazoa > Chordata > Mammalia > Primates > Lorisidae > Nycticebus > Nycticebus coucang. Next base: position 54,236,151 of record NC_069782.1, read on the forward strand.
ACAGCCAAGCGCCAGGCCATCCATTCACTTTCAGTTTTGCTTCACTTCAGTCTGCAGCTGTGTCTGCCTTTTGTATTGTGTGTGTTGTGTTGCGTGTTGACTGGGTGACTCTGACAATGGGATGGACTCAGACGACCCCCCTTTCCCTTATCTTTGCCCACTTCCAGAACCTGAGTCTAGTGGTAAATAAAAATAAACTTGAGACCATTTGCAAGAGCGTTCTCAGCACAGAGTGGAGCCGGCCAGTGCAGGGGCATGGTGCTGGGCGGGGAGCAACCAGGGCACCACAGAGAGAGCCGCCTGCGCAGGGGTGGGCAGGCCCTGGGCACCCAGGGGGCTGGCAGTGGCTGCAACTCTGGATGCAAGCTGGGCCCTTCCTGTGGATTGTCCTGGCTGTGGCAGGCATCATGACTACCCCCCAGGGAGCCTGGTGGGGGCTGGTGGTCTCCCCGCACTGCACGTGTGCATGGGAGGGGGAGCCTGGTTGGGCAGCAGGCATCCCACACCCCTGCTGCCCCCAACGGGATGCTGGGTAGCTGGACTGAGCCAGAATGCGGGAGGCAGCTGCGCCTGCACCCCTGCCCTCTCAGGCCCCGCGGTGGCGAGCCGGTGGCAGGACCTGGTTGAGAACCCCCCTCCCTGGCTGAAAAGTATCCTACCGCCTCAGTTGGAAAAAGCCGAGGCCAGCACAGTGTTTGCCCTGTGGGAAAAGCCTAAACCCAAAGAGGCTAGACCCCCTGCCTCTGCACCCCTGTATCCTGTATTGCTGAGTGAGGCGAGCCCAGAAGAACTTTTTCCCCCCGTCTTACTCCTCTTTAATTCAGGCCCCATGCTCAGCAGGTCCCAGGAGAGGCTGAAGCAGCAGCAGCACCACCTGCCAGCAGTCCACCGCATACCCGCAGGAGGGCCCTACGGGAGGCATCTGGACAGCCTGCACGGGCTGTAGCTGATTCTATGGCCTTACCGCTCCGGGCAGTGGACCCTCCTGAGGAGGGAACTTTACACTATTGGCCCTTTGCCACGAGTCACCTATACAACTAGAAAAATGCAGAACCGTAAGTTCTCAGAAAAACCCACCACCATTATTGACTTATTAGATTCTGTCCTTTTCACTCTGTCCACTTGGGACAACTGCCAGCAACTGCTACAGGTCCTCTTCGCTACTGAGGAGAGGGACCAAATCTTGGCAGCTGCATGGAAGTTTGTCCTAGACAACAATAGGCAGCCTACCACAAATCCAGCACTAATTGAAGCTGCGTTCCCACTGCGTTCCCAGATTGGAATTTCAATACGGCAGAAGGTAAGGAGAGACTCCAGGTTTACTGCCAGACTCTAATGGGGGGGGTCTCTGGTAAGCGGCTCCGAAGAGAAGGAGCAGAGGCCAGGGAAACTGGCCGCCAGAAGAGGTAGGTAGTCACCCGGGGGGATAGACCTCGGCTGAGAGATCAGTGTGAATACTGCAGGGAGACTGGCCACTGGGCCAGAGAATGTCAAAACAAACAAACAAAAAACAACAGGACAATGCATCCTAGTGGGGAAGCATAGTGACCTTGATAATGAAATAAGTAGCATTAGTATATATCTGCCTTCATGAAAATGCCATTTTCAAGGACAGACTGGAGGACACACGAGTGCCTGGATGGAGATTGGCCACTAGCATCTGATGTGAATTCAGAGACCACAGTCTTTAACTTAATAACACTGCTCATGCCAAAAGCTAGTTGAGTGAGTGCAGGCATAAGTTTGCCTACTTCTTCCTGTTTCATGTTTTCTTTGATATTGTTTAATGAATTCAAACTGCAGGAAAATGATAAAATGAAGTCTTCAGCATAAGCTAAAAATCATTCTTTATGTTTCCCCAATATATTGTATACATGTATGTATAAACTGAAACTACTTGATAGAGAAGAATTATGGTTGTAGGGCAGTGATTTTCAAACGGTGTGCTGTGAGAAGATCTTATGTGTGGCCCCCAAATTTTTAAGATTATTAATTAAATTACTTTTGAAGGAAGTCTAAAAACAGTGGACATGGGGGCAAGCCTAGTGTCACACGCATTCATGGTTATCCCAGACTGCTCTTACCCCTTACTTGGTAGAGACCTCCTTGGGAAAATCGGAGCACAAATTTCTTTCAAACAAGGAATGCCACAGGTTACAGACAGACAGGACATCTTGTCCAGGTTCTCACTCTGCATTTGGAAGATGAGTATCAACTCCATCAACAGCCTCTACCACCAAGCCAAGCAGATGTCTCTGAGTGGCTGAACTCCTACTCGTCAGCCTGGGCTGAAACAGGGGGAGTGGAACTGGCAAAACACCAGGTCCCGGTGCAGATAAGACAGTACCCCATGACCCCTGAAGCCAGAAACAGAATCCTGTCACACATTCAGTGGCTACTGGATGCTGGCATTCTGATCCCCTGCCAGTTCCCATGGAACACCCCCTTGTTACCAGTTAAAAAGCCCATCACTAATGATTACTGGCCAGTTCAAGACCTCCAGGAGGTTAATAAGTGGGTAATGGACATTCACCCGACTTTACAACCTCTTAAGCTCACTGGCCCTGTCCCAGACCTGGTATACATTATTAGAAAAGGCGCTTCTTCAGCTTGTTGCTGGTGTCCCAGAGCCAGGCCCTATTTGCCTCTGAGTGGAGTGATCCACAGATCCAACCCGCTTGCCACAAGGGTTTAAAAACTCTCCAACTATCTTTGATGAGGCCCTGCATGAAGACCTGGGTGAGTTCCACAGGCAGCACCCCAACCTAATTCTCCTTCAGTATGTAAATGACATCCTGCTGGTGGCCATCAACAAACAGGACTGTCTGCAAGGCACACGAGACCTGCTCGTCACACTGGGGGTCTGGGGGTATTGGGCATCAGCAAAGAAAGCCCAGATCTGTCAGCAAACTGTAAGTTACCTGGGATACACCCTTAAAGATGGACAGAAGTGGCTCACTGAGGCCAGGAAGCAGACTGTACTTAAGATCCCGACCCCAACAAACCCCAGGCAAGTGCGAGAGTTTTTGGGGTCTGCAGAGTTCTGTTGACATCGGGTACCAGGCCTTGCTGAAATTGCAAAACCCCTCTGTGAAGCCACAGGGAGGGGCATCCCTTCATGTGGACAACAGACAGAGAATTAGCTTTTCACAGACTTAAAACTGCTTTGCTTTCTTCTCCCGCTTTGGGGCTCCCTGACATTACAAAACCTATTTCATCTCTATGTGGATGAACATAAAGGGGTGGGCAAAGGAGTATTGACTCAGACTCTAGGACCCTGGACTCATCCAGTAGCCTACCTGTCTAAAAGGCTGGACCTGGTAGCATCCGGGTGGCCCCTTTGCTTACATCTCATAGTGGCCACCGCCCTCCTGGTAAAAGATGCAGATAAACTCACCCTGGGGCAGGAGCTATTAATAACCATACCCCATGCTATCGAAGGAGTCCTGAAGCAGCCCTCAGACCGGTGGATGAGTAACACATGGCTGATGCACTATCAGAGCCTGATGATGAATCCACCATGGGTCTGGTTCCTGCCCAGTGCTGCCCTCAATCCCGCCACTCTTCTGCCCAGCCCAAACCCAGAGGCACCGATCCACCACTGCCAGGACATTCTAGCCCAGGTCCACAGCCTCCGCCAGGACCTGACCGACTGGCTGTTGCCAGACGCCAAAAAGACCTGGTTCATGGATGGTAGTAGCTTCATGAAGGATGGACACAGGTACGCAGGAGTGGCAGTAGTCTCTGAAACAGAGACCCTTTGGGCTGAGCCACTCCCAGGCGGTACCTCTGCCCAACGAGCAGAGCTCATCGCCCTCACCAAAACTCTAGTCCTGGGGAAAGAGAAAAAGATCAACATCTACACTGACAGCTGCTACGAGTTTGCCACGGCCCACGTCCATGGAGCCATGTACCAAGAGAGGGGACTACTGACAGCAGAAGAAAAAACAGTCAAGAATAAACAAGAAATACTGGATCTCCTAGCCACCATCTGGCTGCCAAGAAAGTTGGCCATCATTCACTGCCCAGGGCATCAGAAGCCAATCACCCCAGTGGCCAGAGGTAATCAGCGGGTGGATGAGGCCACCAAGGGTGCAGCCCTTAGTGCAGCCCAGACCCTGACCATCAGCCTGCCAGACCCTGGGCCTCCAGTCCTGCCAGAGAAGCCTGAGTACACCCCAGAAGACCTGGCATGGCTCCACACTATCCCCCAAGCAAACAGGCCTCTGCAGCATAATGGCTGGTGGTGCACCATCGATGGAAAGCACAGCTAGGGGTGGAAGTGCTGCAGGGCATGCACCAGGCCACCCATATGGGCAACAGAAGACTGAAGGACTTAGTCTGCCATGCAAAGATCAAAATTGAACGACTGGACGCCAAGGTTGATCAGGTAATCAGTGCTTGCAAGGCTTGTCAGCTCACCAACGCCAGGGCTGGGCCAACTGTCCAAGGAAACCGTGAGTGGGGAAACAAGCCTGGTGCATATTGGGAAGTGGACTTCACAGAGATTAAGTCTGGTCGGTATAGGTACAAATATCTCTTAGTCTTTGTAGATACCTTTCCAGGGTGGGTGGAGGCCTTCCCCACCAAAAACAAAACCACGCAAATCGTGGTGAAAAAGCTGCTTGAAGACATTCTTCCCAGGTATGGACTGTCAGCTTTAATCAGCTCAGACAATGGGCCAGCCTTTATTTCTCAGATAACTCAGGGGGTATCCACTGCACTGGGAACAACCTGGAAATTACACTGTGTGTACAGGCCCCAGAGCTCAGGACAGGTAGAAAGAATGAATAAAACCTTAAAAGAGACCTTAACTAAATTAATCCTGGAGTCTGGCGGAGACGGGTGACTCTCCTTCCCTTTGCCTTATATAGGGTCAGAAATTTCCCCTATACCCTAGGTGTCTCTCTCTATGAAATTCTCTATGGGAGACCACCTCCTATTATTCCAAATATCTGCATAGATCTTTTAACAGAAGCAAATGATGAAGATTTTCTCCTTTCCATCTGCTGTTACTACCCTGTTTCCCCGAAAATAAGACATCCTCCGAAAATAAGACCTACTTACAGGAAAGATAAGATGTCCCCTGAAAATAAGACCTAGTGCATCTTTGGGAGTACACCTTAAAATAAGACACTGTTTTATTTTCTGGGAAACAGGGTAGCAGGTTCAGAAAGAGAATTGGAACTGCCCGAGTGCCACCTATGCCGTGGGCCTGATCCCAGAGCCTCACAAGTTCTGGCCAGGGGACTGGGTCTATGTCAAGAGACACCAGCAGGAAACTCTCAAACCCTGGTGGAAAGGGCCTTACACTGTGATTCTGACCACTCCCACCACACTCAAGGTCGATGGCATTGCTGCATGGGTCCATCACACCCACATCTGGTTGGCAGACCCATTTGCCATCAAGGAAGATTACCATGAGCAAGAAACTGTTTTTCAGAGATTTGAAAGCACAGGCCTTCATTTCAAAAGGGAACCAGTGATGGCACTCACCATCTCCGCCCTGTCAGGACTGGGGTTAGCAGGGGAGGGCACTGGGATCTCAGCTCTAGTCCTCCAAGATAAAAACTATGGGGCGCTAAGAGCGGCCATCAATTTAGATATAGAAAGAATAAAAAAATCCATTACTCTACTTCAGGACTCCTTCACTTCCCTCTCTGAAGTAGTGCTCCAGGACCGGAGGGGGCTCGATTTGTTATTTCTGCAACAAGGGGGATTATGTGCTGCTCTGTGCAAGGAGTGCTGTTTTTATGCTGACCATTCTGGGATAGTTAAAGAATCCATGACCCTAGTATTAGAAGGACTACAGAAATGCAGACATGAAAGAGAGCAAGCTCAGAGTTGGTATGAGGCTATGTTTAATTGGTCCCCGTGGCTCACCACCCTTATTTTTGTCATAGCTGGACCCCTAATTCTGCTCTTATTAGCCTTAACAATAGGACCATGTATAGTTAACAAACTTATAGAGTTTATATAAGAACGAATTGGGATGGTGCAACTGATGGTTCTCAGGGCCCAGTATCAGCCCTTGAGCTCCCCACCACCACCGAACATCTCAGACTCACCATGGAGGTCCCATGATTGGGTCCTCCTAGTTACAATGAGAAAGGGGTAATGAAGGACACAGTGATGCCATTTTGGGCTTTTCATCATTTCAGGCTTTTGTCCTCCATTTTAAAAGCAACCTGAAAATCCTTTGTTTCATTTCTTAGTAAACCACACCCCTCCCTATCTCCTGGGATGCATCCCTATCTCCTGGAGTGTGTCAGAATCCCACCCACCCCTGCTCTGGCCATTGAGATTGGCAGGACCCTATCAGCCTTAAATTCTAGTGTCAGCATAAGAGATAACTGACCCAAAGGCCATGCTTTGTTCCCCACACCCCTCACCCCATAACCACTCCATAAAAACCCTGCAGATGATGAGCACAGTGCTCTCGGTCCCAGTTGTGTCTGGGAATGCCAGCAGCCCTGGCTCGAGCCTGAATAAACACCCTTGTGTGATTTGCATTGGTGTCTGGCTCTCTCGTATGGTCATTGGGGATTCCAATTCTTGGGTGTAACAGGCTCAGCCCGGCAGACAAGTTCTGTCAGTAACAGAGACAGTATAGATTACAGTTTATATGCCAAAGTGAATTACAGATATGAACAAAACAAAACAAAACATGGTAACAATTTAACAAAACCAGGACATTAATTATACTCTTTGTCCCCTGCCCTTTTTATACCCATACTTATTAGAGTCTATTTCATGAAAAGTAATTTTTTTTTTTTTGAGACAGAGCCTCAAGCTGTTGTTTCCCTGGGTAGAGTGCCATGGCATCACAGCTCACAGCAACCTCCAACTCCTGGGCTCAAGCGATTCTCCTGCCTCCGCCTCCCAAGTAGCTGGGACCACAGGTGCCCACCACAACACCTGGCTATTTTTTGGTTGTAGTTGTTATTGTTGTTTGGCAGGCCCAGGTTGGATTCAAACCCACCAGTTCTGTTGTGTGTGGCTGGCACCTTAGCCATTTGAGCTACAGGCGCTGAGCCCTTAACCACTTTAAAATTCAGTTTTTCTGAGCGATCCAAAAACTAATAAAGATAACAAAGGGATTATTATGATAAAATGTAAAATCTTTGTGTTTTTTTTCTTTTAGACGTTTGCCAAAAAGGTAAGGGAAACCCCCTGTCATGTGGCTGCTTCTCCTTACAGGAAGCCCGTATAGATAAGCTGAAGGTCAAACCTATGAAAGGGGACTCGATGTATCTGACACAAGAAAAATGTGTCTGAGGTTATAGGTGTACGCTATGTTATGACTATGCAAATAAACAACTACTACTTTGAGCAGGGAAATACATGGCTCTTAGTAACAGCATGAGAAGTTTCCTAGTTACATCAAAGAATTCAGACATATTAAGGAAAACCAATGTATAGACTCAAGTTACACCTGAGGAAACCGCTGATTTTCTAGACCTTCAAGATAAACATTTCACACTCAGGCCATGACAGTAGAGTTAGAATTGGAGAAAAAAGTTACAGGAGCTGACAAAAAGGTTGAGAGGGAGAACTGTTATCCCAGCCAAAAAATAGGTTTATCTTTTCAAGGGGAGAAAGAACAGAAGGCGATGATGTATGACCTGTAAGTCACAAGCAGGGAGATGCAACAGAAGTTGAATTTCTGAGATATAAATATGAGACATTTAAAAAAGAAACAGATTACAGAATTAAAAATCAAAACCTCTTACAATTTTATTAAATCAGAACTTTTTTTTTTCTTGAGACTGAGTCTCACTCTGTCACCCTGGATAGAATGCCATAGCTCATAGCAACCTCAAACTCTTGGAATCAAGAGATCCTCTTGCCTCAGCCTCCCAAGTAGCTGGGACTATTGACATGAGTCACCACACCTGGCTAATTTTTCTTTTTTTTTTTAATTCAGTCATATAAACATAGATCATAAATACATTTATGCATATGTGGGGTACAATGTGTTGATTTTTTTTAATGCAATATGATGTACTTACATCAAACCAATCGACATAGCTTTTGCCTCACTTACTTGATTATTGTGTTAAGACAGTTATGTTCTACACTTGACAGATTTGACTTGTACTCTTGTAATATGCTCCATAGGTGTGGTCCTGCATTTTACCCTCCCTCTATCAAACCTTACCCACCTCCCTTCCCACTCCACTTCTCTCCTTCATCCTGGGCTATAGTTGTGTTCTATCTTTCATAAGAAAGTATGAGTAAATATAAGTTGTTTTTATACACGTACTGAGTACATTGGATACTTTCTCCTCCATTCTTGAGATACTTTACTAAGGAGGATATGTTCCAGGTCCCTCCATGTAAACATAAAAGAGGTAAAGTCCCCATCTTTTTAAAGACTGCATGATATTCCATGGTATACATATACCACAATTTATTAATCCATTCATGGGTCTATGGGCCTTTGGGCTTCTTCCATGACTTGGCTATTATGAATTGAGCTGCAATGAATAATCTGGTGCAAATACCTTTTTTGCAGAGTGATTTTTGGTCTTTTGGATATGCTCTTAGTAGAGGAATTGCAGGATCCAAGGGCAGGTCAATTTTTAGATCCCTGAGTGTTCTCCAAACATCTTTCCAAAAGGAACGTATTAGTTGGTATTCCCACTAGCAGTGGAGAAGTGTTCCCTTTTTTCCACATCCACGCCAACATCTGTAGTTTTGGGATTTTGTTATGTGGGCTACTCCTACTGGAGTTAGATGGTATCTCAAAGTGGTTTTGGTTTGCATTTCTCTGATGATTAAAGATGACAAGCATTTTTTCATGTGTCTGTAGACCATGAGCCTATCTTCTTTGGATAAGCTTCTGTTCAGGTCTCTTGCCCGTAGTGAAATGGGATCACTTGTTCTTTTCTTATTAATAAGTTTGAGTTCTCTGTGGATTCTGGTTATCAGACCTTTGTTGGAAACATAACCTGCAAATGTCCTCTCCCATTCTGAGGGCAGTCTACTTGCTTTACTTACTGTGTTCTTGGCTGTGCAGAAGCTTTTTAGTTTGATCAGATCCCAGTAATGCATTTCTGGTATTGCTTCAATTGCCCAGGGAGTCCTCCTCATAAAGTTTTCTCCTGGGCCAATTTCTTCAAGTGTTTCCCCTGCCCTCTTTCCAAGAATCTTTATCGTTTCATGTCTTCTGTTTAAGTCTTTTATCCAGTGAGAGTCAATTTTTGTTAGAGGTGAAAGGTGTGGGTCCAGTTTCAGTCTTCTACAAGTCACCAGCCAATTCACACAGCACCATTTGGTAAATAGGGAATCTTTCCCCCAATTTAAGTTTTTGATAGGCTTATCGAAGATCAAATGATGATAAGTGTCTGGATTCATCTCTTAGTTCTCAATTCTGTTCCATACAGCTACCTCTTTATTTTAGTGCCAATACCATGCTGTTTTAATCACTATAGATTGCTAGTATAGTCTGAAGTCTGGTAGCATGATTCCTCCTGATTTGTTTTTATTTCTGAGAAATGTCTTGGCTATTTGAGGTTTTTTCCTGTTTCCATATAAAATGAAGTATTAGTAAAATGAAGTACTATAAAATGAAGTACTTCCAGATCTTTAAAGTATGACAGTAGTGCTTTAACAGGGATTGCATTACATCTGTAGATTGCTTTGGGTAGTATGGACATTTTAACAATGTTGATTCTTCCCAGTCATGAGCATGGTATGTTTTTCCATTTGTTGACATCTTTGGCTATTTCTTTTCTCAGAGTTTCATAGTTTTCTTTATAGAGATCTTTCACATCCTTTGTTGGGTACACTTTCAGATATTTCATTTTCTTTGGCACTATTGTAAAGGGAATAGAGTTCATGACTCTTTTTTCAGCTTGACTATTGTTGGTATATATGAATGCTACTGATTTGTGAGTATTGAGTAGCCTGAGATGCTGCTGTATTCCTTTATCAATTCTAAGAGTTTTGTGGTTGAGTCCCTAGGGTTTTCGAGGCATACCATCATATCATCTGCAAAAAGTGAAAGTTTGATCTCCTCTGACCTTATATAGATACCCTTGATTGCCTTCTTTTGCCTGATTACAATGACTAAGATTTCCATTACAATGTTAAAAAGCAGTGGAGACAATGGGCAACCTTGCCTGGTTCCTGATCTGAGTGGAAATGTTTTCAATTTTACTCCATTTAATATGATATTGGCTGTAGGTTTGCTGTAAATAGCCTCTATCAGTTTAAGAAATGTCTCTTCTATACCTATTTTCTTAAATGTTCTGATCATAAAAGGATGCTGGTAAAAAAAAAAAAAGGTTGCTGGTTATTATCAAAAGCTTTTTCTGCATCAATTGAGAGAATCATATGGTCTTTGTTTTTTAATTTTTTTATGTGATGTAATATATTTATAGATTTACATATATTGAACCAGCCTTGAGAGTGTGGGATAAAACTCACTTGGTCGTGGTTTATAATTTGTTTGATGTGTTGCTGGATTCTGTTTGCTAGGATCTTATTGAATATTTTTGCATCAATATTCATTAGAGATATTGGTCTATAATTTTCTTTTCTTTTTTTTTTTTTTTTATTGTTGGGGATTCATTGAGGGTACAATAAGTCAGTTACACTGATTGCAATTGTTAGGTAAAGTCCCTCTTGCAATCATGTCTTGCCCCCATAAAGTGTGACACACACTAAGGCCCCACCCTCCTCCCTCCATCCCTCTTTCTGCTTCCCCCCCCATAAACTTAATTGTCATTAATTGTCCTCATATCAAGATTGAGTACATAGGATTCATGCTTCTCCATTCTTGTGATGCTTTACTAAGAATAATGTCTTCCACTTCCATCCAGGTTAATACGAAGGATGTAAAGTCTCCATTTTTTTTAATAGCTGAATAGTATTCCATGGTATACATATACCACAGCTTGTTAATCCATTCCTGGGTTGGTGGGCATTTAGGCTGTTTCCACATTTTGGCAATGGTAAATTGAGCTGCCATAAACAGTCTAGTACAAGTGTCCTTATGATAAAAGGATTTTTTTCCTTCTGGGTAGATGCCCAGTAATGGGATTGCAGGATCGAATGGGAGGTCTAGGTTGAGTGCTTTGAGGTTTCTCCATACTTCCTTCCAGAAAGGTTGTACTAGTTTGCAGTCCCACCAGCAGTGTAAAAGTGTTCCCTTCTCTCCACATCCACGCCAGCATCTGCAGTTTTGAGATTTTGTGATGTGGGCCATTCTCACTGGGGTTAGATGATATCTGAGGGTTGTTTTGATTTGCATTTCTCTAATATATAGAGATGATGAACATTTTTTCATATGTTTGTTAGCCATTCGTCTGTCATCTTTAGAGAAAGTTCTATTCATGTCTCTTGCCCATTGATATAAGGGATTGTTGGCTTTTTTCATGTGGATTAATTTGAGTTCTCTATAGATCCTGGTTATCAAGCTTTTGTCTGATTGAAAATATGCAAATATCCTTTCCCATTGTGTAGGTTGTCTCTTTGCTTTGGTTATTGTATCCTTAGCTGTACAGAAGCTTTTCAGTTTAATGAAGTCCCGTTTGTTTATTTTTGATGTTGTTGCAATTGCCATGGCAGTCTTCTTCATGAAGTCTTCCCCCAGGCCAATATCTTCCAGTGTTTTTCCTATGCTTTCTTTGAGGATTTTTATTGTTTCATGCCTTAAATTTAGGTCCTTTATCCATCTTGAATCAATTTTTGTGAGTGGGGAAAGGTGTGGGTCCAGTTTCAGTCTTTTACATGTAGACATCCAGTTCTCCCAACACCATTTATTGAATAGGGAGTCTTTCCCCCAAGGTAAGTTCTTGTTTGGTTTATCAAAGATTAGGTGGTTGTAAGATGTTAGTTTCATTTCTTGGTGTTCAATTCGATTCCAAGTGTCTATGTCTCTGTTTTTGTGCCAGTACCATGCTGTCTTGAGCACTATGGCTTTGTAGTACAGACTAAAATCTGGTATGCTGACGCCCCCAGCTTTATTTTTGTTACTAAGAACTGCCTTAGCTATACGGGGTTTTTTCCGGTTCCATACAAAACGCAGAATCATTTTTCCCAAATCTTGAAAGTACGATGTAGGTACTTTGATAGGAATGGCATTGAATAGGTAGATAGCTTTGGGAAGTATAGACATTTTAACAATGTTGATTCTTCCCATCCATGAGCATGGTATGTTCTTCCATTTGTTAATATCCTCTGCTATTTCCTTTCTGAGGATTTCATAGTTTTCTTTATAGAGGTCCTTCACCTCCTTCATTAGGTATATTCCTAGGTATTTCATTTTCTTTGAAACTATGGTGAAGGGAGTTGTGTCCTTAATTAGCTTCTCATCTTGACTGTTATTGGTGTATACAAAGGCTACTGACTTGTGGACATTGATTTTATATCCTGAAACATTACTGTATTTTTTGATGACTTCTAGGAGTCTTGTGGTTGAGTCTTTGGGGTTCTCTAAGTATAAGATCATGTCGTCAGCAAAGAGGGAGAGTTTGACCTCCTCTGCTCCCATTTGGATTCCCTTTATTTCCTTGTCTTGCCTAATTGTATTGGCTAGAACTTCCAGCACTATGTTGAATAGTAAAGGTGACAGAGGACAACCTTGTCTGGTTCCAGTTCTAAGAGGAAAAGCTTTCAGTTTTACTCCATTCAGTAAAATATTGGCTGTGGGTTTGTCATAGATAGCTTCAATCAGTTTTAGAAATGTGCCACCTATGCCTATACTCTTCAGAGTTCTAATTAGAAAAGGATGCTGGATTTTATCAAATGCTTTTTCTGCATCTATTGAGAGGATCATGTGATCTTTATTTTTGCCTCTGTTAATATGGTGGATAACGTTTATAGACTTGCGTATGTTAAACCAGCCTTGCATCCCTGGGATGAAGCCTACTTGATCATGATGAATGACTTTTTTGATGATAAGCTGTAATCTATTGGCTAGGATTTTGTTGAGAATTTTTGCGTCTATGTTCATGAGTGAGATTGGTCTGAAATTCTCCTTTTTGTTTGGGTCTTTTCCTGGTTTTGGTATCAGGGTGATGTTTGCTTCATAGAATGTGTTGGGGAAGATTCCTTCTTCCTCAGTTTTTTGGAATAATTTCTGCAGTACAGGAATAAGCTCTTCCTTGAAGGTTTGATAGAATTCTGGAGTGAAGCCATCTGGACCAGGGCATTTTTCAGTTGGAAGCTTTTTTATTGTTTCTTTGATCTCAGTGCTTGAAATTGGTCTGTTCAGGAGGTCTATTTCTTCCTGGCTAAGTCTAGGGAGAGGGTGTGATTCCAGATATTGATCCATTTCCTTCACATTGTCAAATTTCTGGGCATAGAGTTTCTGGTAGTATTCAGAGATGATCTCTTGTATCTCTGTGGGATCAGTTGTTATTTCCCCTTTATCGTTTCTGATTGAGGTTACTAGAGATTTTACTTTTCTATTTCTAGTAAGTCTGGCCAATGGTTTATCTATTTTATTTATTTTTTCAAAAAACCAACTCCTTGTTTCATTAATTTTCTGAATGATTCTTTTGTTTTCAATTTCATTGATCTCTGATTTGATTTTGGATATTTCTTTTCTTCTACTGAGTTTAGGCTTAGATTGTTCTTCTTTTTCCAATTCCATAAGATCTCTTGTGAGATTGTTGATGTGCTCTCTTTCTGTTTTTCGAATGTAGGCATCTAAAGCGATGAATTTTCCTCTCAAAACTGCTTTTGCAGTATCCCACAGGTTTTGGTAGCTTGTGTCTTCATTGTTGTTATGCTCAAGGAAGTTAATGATTTCCTGTTTTATTTCTTCCTTCACCCATCTGTTATTCAACAGAAGATTGTTTAATTTCCATGCCTTTGGGTGGGCTTGAGCATTTTTGTTAGAGTTGAGTTCCACCTTTAGTGCCTTATGGTCTGAAAAGATACAAGGTAAAATTTCAATTCTTCTGATTCTGTTGATATTTGTTTTGTGTCCCAGGATATGATCAATTTTGGAGAATGTTCCATGGGGTGATGAGAAGAATGTATATTCTTTATCTTTGGGGTGGAGTGTTCTATATGCATCTATCAAGCATAGTTGGTCTAGGGTCTCATTTAAATCTCTTACATCTTTGTTTAATTTCTGTTTAGAGGATCTGTCCAGCTCTGTAAGAGGTGTGTTAAAGTCCCCTGTTATGATGGTATTATCAGATATCATATTGCTCAGACTGAGTAAGGTCTGCTTCAGGAATCTGGGAGCATTTAAATTGGGTGCATAAATATTTAGAATTGAAATGTCTTCTTGTTGTAGTTTTCCCTTGACCAATATAAAGTGACCATCTTTGTCTTTTTTGACTTTAGTTGCTTTAAATCCACATGTATCTGAAAATAAGATTGCAACTCCTCTTTTCTTCTGAATTCCGTTTGCCTGAAAAATTGTCTTCCAACCCTTGACTCGGAGCTTTAATTTGTCTTTTGAGGCCAGGTGTGTTTCTTGCAGACAGCAAATGGATGGCTTGTGTTTTTTAATCCAGTCAGCCAATCTATGTCTCTTCAGTGGGGAATTCAAGCCATTAACATTTATTGAGATAATTGATAAGTGTGGTAGTATTCTATTCGTCTTATTTGGTGAGAGTCCATTGCTTAATTTTATCTTTTGCATCATTGTGGAGGTTAGGTTTTGTCCTTTGATTTCTGAGTTCTTACTTTGCTGCTGATCCATTGTGGTGGTCAGTGTGCAGAACAGGTTGAAGTATTTCCTGTAGAGCTGGTCTTGTTGTGGCGAATTTCCTCAATGTTTGTATATCCGTAAATGATTTGATTTCTCCGTCAATTCTGAAGCTTAGCTTAGCAGGGTACAGAATTCTGGGCTGAAAATTGTTCTGTTTAAGTAGATTAAAGGTAGATGACCATTGTCTTCTTGCTTGGAAAGTTTCATTAGAGAAGTCTGCGGTAACTCTGATGGATTTGCCCCTGTAGGTCAACTGGCGCTTACTCCTGGCAGCTTGCAGAATCTTTTCTTTTGTCTTGACTTTGGACAGGTTCATCACAATGTGTCTTGGAGAAGCTCGGTTAGAGTTGAGGCGACCTGGGGTCCGATATCCCTCTGAAAGCAGTGTGTCAGAATCTTTGGTGATGTTTGGGAAATTTTCTTTTATAATATTCTCTAGTATGGCTTCCATTCCTCTGGGGCATTCTTCTTCCCCTTCTGGAATTCCTATAACTCGTATGTTGGAACGCTTCATAAAGTCCCATAATTCTGACAGTGAACGTTCTGCTTTCTCTCTCTTCTTTTCTGCCTCTTTTACTGTCTTAGTTATCTCAAGAACTTTGTCTTCTACCTCTGAAATTCTTTCTTCTGCATGGTCTAACCTGTTGCTGATACTTTCCATTGTATCTTTAAGTTCCCTAATTGACTGTTTCAGTTCCTTCAGGTCTGCTATATCCTTTTTATATTCTTCATATCGTTCATCTCTTATTTGATTCTGTTTTTGGATTTCCTTTTGGTTATTTTCCACTTTATTAGCAATTTCCTTCATTGTTTCCATCATTTCTTTCATTGTTTTCAACATGTGTATTCTAAATTCCCTTTCTGTCATTCCTAACATTTCTATACTGGTGGAATCATCTGCAGTAGCTACCTCATGGTCCCTTGGTGGGGTTGTTCTAGACTGGTTCTTCATGTTGCCTGGAGTTTTCTGCTGATTCTTCCTCATGAGTGATTTCTTTTATCTGTTTCCTTGCCCTAATTTTCCTTTCACTTCCTCTTGCTCTTTAAGTTCTTATGCCTGTGGACTAAGGGTTATAGGACCAGAAGGGTGAGAAGGTTGAAGAGCAAAAAAAGGGGATGAAAGAAAGGAGGACCGAGTGATAAGAAAAAAAGAAAGATAGAGAAAGGAGAGGGGGTGGGTATAAGGAATATTGACAAAAAGAAGAGAGGCACAGAAAGAGGGAGACAGGGCAATATAGGTGTACAGTAGGGTACTTTGACACAACCTTAAAAAAACCCCACCTTCTGGGGGTGCCCAGTTGCGTGGTTCCCTTGAGGTCAGCAGCTCTTTGCTAACCTGATCAGACACAGTACCCCACCTCCACCAAGTAGAGAGGAAAGACAAAAATGCTATAAATCAAACCAAAAGAAGCAAACAGAAAACTTTACGGGGATAAAATTGGGTGAAAAACCAAATTATATCGGTAGAAACACTAGCAAAAATGAAGTTGAAGTTATTAAAAAAGGCAGCAATGGGAAATTATAATTAAACTAGGAAAATTGAGAAAGAAAAAGGGATCTGTGTGGAAAAGATTGAAATTAAAAAAACAAAAGAACATCAGCAACGTCAAAATAAACAAACAAAAAAAACAACCAAACCAAAAAAAAAAAAAAGAAGAAAAAAATACACAACCAAAAACAAAGCAGTTTGTATATGTTATTGAATATTGTCTGGGCAACACGTGGTCTTCTGGGGTATGAGATGTTAGTCACAGTTCTGATACGACTGGAGGCTGCTGATTTCTCAAACCCCAGCAGGTAGACACCCTAAATCTCTCTTCAGCCTACTTAAAAGGCACTTTGAACTTGTAAACTTGCTGAGCAGAAGCTTTCCCAGCTTTCTCGCTGGAATCGCTGCTGAAGTGGCTATGCACTTACTCAGTGTGCCAAAACCGATCTCACTCTGCCCCTGAGGGTTAGGGCTGCAAGGCGGCTCAGACCCCACCCTTAGGCTACTTGGTTGCTGGGTTATAAGCTCCCACCCGTTTCTAGCTCTGCGACCCTGAGGGCAGAGCTTGCCGGGGCAGATCACTGACAATGGATCCGTGTGACCCACCACCAAACACTATCAGCTCCGTCTGGCTCAGCGGCTCAGACTGGGGCCCTAGACAATGGCCAAAGTTCTCCGCACTCCCGCTCAGGCCCTCCCCAAGGCAGTTCAACTCAGTGCCAAGTCCAAGGACATCAAAACAGTTCACAGGTAAGGCCTTTCTGGTTTGCAGTCTCGCTGCTACTGAACTTACAGTTGTGGGCGGGTTTAGACGGATTGAACACACGCGACCACTTGCCGGCTTTCCACTGTTTTAGTCCTCCTCTTGGGGTCCAGAAGTCTCTCGCTGACTCCCTGTATTTTCATAGGAGTGATGATAGGCAGATCCCACCAGCCAGAGATGCCTGGAGTCCTATCTCCCCAGACTCACGGTGCCCAGATGCAAGGAAGCTGTTACTCGGCTGCCATCTTGCTCCGCCTCCTGGTCTATAATTTTCTTTTCTTGTTGGGTCTTTTCCTGGTTTGGGGATCAGGGTGATGTTTACTTCATAGAATGTGTTGGGTAATATTTCTTCTTTTTCTATGTTTTGGAAAAGGTTAAATAATATGGGTACTAGTTCCTTCTTAAAGGTTTGGTAGAATTCTGATGTGAAGTCATCTGGTCCCAGGATTTTCTTTTTGGGGAGATTTTGTATAGTTGATGCTATTTTAGAACTTGATCTAGGCCTGTTGAAAATTTCCACTTCTTCCTGGCTAAGTCTAGGAAGGTGGCATGAATCCAAATATTGGTCAATTTCCTTCAGATTTTCATATTTCTGAGAATAGAGTTTTTTGTAATATTCATTAAGTGTTTTTTGTATTTCTGTGAAGTCTGTGGTTCTTTTGTCTCTGTCATTTCTGATTGATGAAATTAGAGATTTTACTCTTTTATTTCTGGTTGAGTTACCCAAAGGTCTATCTATTTTATTGACCTCTTCAAAAAACCAACTTTTTAATTCATTCATCTGTTGTATAATTCTTTTATTTTCAATTTCATTTAATCCTGCTCTAATTTGTTTATTTCTTTTCTTCTTCTGGGTTTGGGGTTGGAATGTTCTTTCTTTTCCAGTTGCTTCAGCTGTCCCATTAAGTCGTTGACTTCCTCTCTTTCAGTTCTCTTGAAGAAGGCTTGCAATGCTATAAATTTCCCTCTTAGGACTACATTTGCAGTATCCCAGAGGTTCTGGTAGCTTGTGTCTTAATTATAATTATGCTTAAAAAATTTGGTAATTTCCTTCTTAATCTCATTTATGACCCAGCTATCATTTAGCATAAGATTATTTAGTTTCCATGTCTTCGTGTGAATTTGCAGATTCCTGTTGTTACTGAGTTCAACTTTTACTCCATGACAGTCTGAGAAGATAGAAGAAATAATTTCTATTTTTTAAAAATTTGCTGAGGTTAGCCTTGTGACCTAAGATGTGATCAATTTTGGAGGATGTTCCATGTGCCGATGAGAAGTATGTGTATTCAGTTTTGTTAGGATGAAATGTTCTGTAGATGTCTATTAAATCCAATTGTTGAATGGTTAGGTTTAAGTCTTAAATTTCTTCGCTGAGCTTCTTATTGGAGGATCTATCCAACACAGCCAAAGTGGTGTTAAAATCTCAGGCTTTTATAGTGCTGGAGAAAATAAAATTGCTCATTTCAGTCAGAGTCTGTCTTATAAATTGAGGTGCATTCTGGTTGGGTGTATAAATGTTAATAATTGAAATCTCATCATGTTGAGTGTTACCCTTAACGGATATGAAGTGAACATCCTTATCTTTCCTTACTTTTGTTGGTTTAAAGCCTATTGTATCTGCAAATAAAATTGCAACACCTGCTTTTTTCGGATTTTCATTTGCCTGAATTATAGATGACCATCCCTTCACCCTGAGTCTATATTTATCTTTTTTTAATTATTAATATTAAATCATAGCTGTGTACATTAATGCAATCATGGGGCACCATACTATATTTATCTTTTAAGGTAAGATGAGATTCATGTATGCAGCAGATATCTGGCCTGAGTTTTTGTATGCAGTCAGCCAACCTGTGCCTCTTTATAGGGCAATTTAAGCCATCCATATTAATTGACAGTAGTGATAAGCCTGGTATTATTTTGGGTGTAGAATTTTTTGGAAGTCCAGTGGACATTTTTTAATCCTTTTGCCACTGTGGAAGTTGGGGTTTGATCAAAATTTTCTGAGTGAGTTTACTTTGGTGGTAAGTGTTGTTGTGATCATTGTGGAGGATGGATCTGAGAATATCATGGACAGCTGGTTTAGTAATGGCAAATTTCTTTAGCATGTGAATATCATTAAAGCATTTAATTTCTCCATCATAAATGAAACTCAGTTTAGCTGGATACAGGATCCTGGGTTGAAAATTGTTTTGTTTTAGGAGGTTGAAGGTAGATGACAATCCTATTCTAGCTTGAAAAGTTTCAGGAGAGAGATCTGTGGTCATTCTAATATTCTTCTCCTTGTAGATTATGGTTTTCTAGGTCTGGCTGCTTGCAGTATTTTCTCCTTCATATTAACTTTGGTGAAGTTAATTATAATATGTATGGGAGATGATTTATTTGGGTTGAGTAATACTGGGGTTCTAAAACTGTCTGCTATCTGAATTTCAGCATCTCTTGCCATGTTTGGGAAGTTCTCCTCGATTATCTCTTGGAGAAGAGCATCTGGGCCTTTCAAAGCAACCCCATCCCCTTCAGGGATTCTTATAAGATGAATATTAGCTTTCTTGGAATTATTCCAGAGCTCTGTGAGAGAATGATCCATTTTTGCTCTCCACTTTTCTTCCTCTTTGTGCATTTTGATGTGTTCAAAAGCTTTGTCTTCAATGTCAGATATCCTTTCTTCTGTCTGTTCCATTCTGTTCCTGAGGGATTCTATTGTATTTTTCATATCTTGGAAAGCTACAACTTCTTTTCTCAGTGTGTCAAAATCTTTAGTGATTTTGTCTTTGAATTTATTGAATTCTTGAGACAACTTTTGAATTATTCCTGGAATTTCTTTTTTTTTTTTTTTTTTGGTTTTTGGCCGGGACTAGGTTTGAACCCGCCACCTCTGGCATATGGGACCGGCACCCTACTCCTTGAGCCACAGGCGCCACCCTATTCCTGGAATTTCTTTCTTTTCTTTTTTTTTTTTGTAGAGACAGAGTCTCACTGTACCGCCCTTGGGTAGAGTGCCGTGGCATCACACAGCTTACAGCAACCTCTAACTCTTGGGCTTACGCTATTCTCTTGCCTCAGCCTCCCAATCAGCTGGGACTACAGGCGCCCGCCACAACGCCCAGCTATTTTTTTGTTGCAGTTTGGCCGGGGCTGGGTTTGAACCCGCCACCCTCGGCATATGGGGCTGGTGCCCTACTCACTGAGCCACAGGCGCCGCCCTATTCCTGGAATTTCTAATTCCAACTTTACTTCCATTCTGTTAATCTTATTTGCTATCCAAATTGTAAACTCAATTTCTGACATCTCAGCCATCTGTTTATGAATGGGATCCTCTGGTGTGGCTGGTTTGGCATTCCTGGGGGAGTTGATCTGTTCTGATTATTCATGTTGCCAGAGTTTTTTTTGCTGATTCTCCCCCATTATTGTTCTTCACCATTTGGCTAGATGAGCAGGTAAGGTGAAATTGGATTGGATGCTTCTGGGGTTGTGGTTGACCAGCCCTTCACCAAAGAGCAGGGACTTGTGACTGCAGCTTTTCCTCTACAGCTTTGCAAAGGATCCATACAGTACTGCAGCCTGAGACTCTGGAGACTTGCCTGGTGTGGTGGGGGTAGGTGGCTCTCTCTTATATTTAGCTTATCTCTGTCCAATCCTAGTGAATCAGTGACTCTGGGTTGAAGTCTCAGCTGAAATTTGTTTCCTTGGAGTCACAGCTTGCCTCGGCAGAGAAGATGTGCAATGATCTATTTCTTCTCTCAGCTTGGCTCCCACGCTTTGGCTTTGTTGGGTTCTTTCTGGCCGTTATCTCTCCATCTGGGCTGGAGCTTCTGTTGAAAGCTGGCTCCAGTCAGCCATCATCCCCCATTCCCCCTTGTTCTTATTGAATGTAAAAATTGGAGTTAGGGAAAATAGCCAAACCAAGGATTTAGCAAAACACAAGAAACAAAATGAACAAATATACAAACAAAAAACTACCAGACACACAAGCACACAGATGCACAATCAGAAACAAATAAACAAACAGACAAAAAAATTAAAAAAACAAAATATAATAATTAAAAAAAGAAAAGGAACAAACTCTAATCGTCTGATGTAAACACTCTCAGCAACCATAAGAAGGGAAGAAGAGGAAAAGAAAAAAATAGTATTAATAATAATTTTTAAAAAATTAACAATTACTCCTACAAGAAAAGGAAAAAATACAAAAGAGCAAAAAGAATGAAGAGAAAAGAAAAAAGAGAAAAAAAGGCACCACCAACAAAAATATTATCCTTATATATATATATAAAAACATACAACTATATATATATGTATGCTGTAGGCATCAACTTTCTTAACAATATATTTATGTTACAATATACTTTCTGGACACCAGGTGGCGGTGTGAATCATTCCCAGACTTATACCTGATTCATGGTTTATACTATTTTTTTGGTGGTTGCCTGGCTACCTGCTTGGTGCTTAGACCCCACTGAATTGATGATTCCACTGATTTAAAAAAAAAAAATCTTCACAGGCAGGTTTCACAAATTCTCCCTGCAACAGTTCCCGTGAAGTGTGGGGTATCCTGGACCTGCTTTGGGTGCAGGATGGCTGCCTGTAGGTGAGACTCAAATTGCCACACTTGGCCTGTGCAAAAAGGCTCCTGTGGCAGTCACCATTTCTGAATTTCAAAATATGTCTGCTTCCTGACTGGGATTCTTCCTGCTTGAGTGTCTCTCTGGCTGTCTAGCCCCAGCTGTGCTGCTCCAGACGGCACCCCTATCTGACCACCAAGTTCCGCTCAGGAGTCCACACTTCACCAATTTTTCCACACAACACCTAGTTTCCCCATGAACTGAGAATTGTAATCTTCCGTGGGGGAGGGGCTGGTTACTGCTAACGCTCCCACAGCTTTAGCAGGGGCACAGAGATTTTTCAGTCAGGGCACAGCAGTCTTCGCTGCTCCAGATTATGCTTTGAGTCCAGCAATCCACCACTTTGCTACACACCCCAAACTGCCTGTCTACACCAGTGTTCCCCGCAGGGAATGATCTAGGCCACTCCCTCTCATCTGTTGTTCTGGGGAGCTGAACTAAATGTCTATCCCATCAGCCATCATGCTCCACCTCCTAGACCCTGCCAAACTGTTGATTTCACTGATCTCAAAAAATCTTCACAGGCAGGTTTCACAAACTTTCCCTGTCACAATTACTGTGAAGTGTGGGGTATCCTGGACCAGTTTTGAGTGCAGGATGGCTGCCTGCAGGTGAGACTCAAATCGTCACAGCTGGCCAGAGGGAAAGGGTGCCTATGGCAGTCACCATTTCCAAAATTTCAAAATATGTCTGCTTTGTAAGTGGGATCCTTTCCCCCTGATTGTCTATCCAGCTGCCTAGCCCCTGCAGTGCTGCCCCAAATGGCACCACTTTCTGGCCACCAAATTCCACTCAGGAGTCCACATTTCACCAATCTTTCCACACAACACCTATTTTCCCATGAACTGGGAATTGTAGTCCTCCATGGGGCTGGTTGCCGCCACCTGCCACTGCTTGAGCAGCGGTACAGAGATTTTTCTGGCAGACTCCACAGCTCCAGATTACATTTCTTTTTCTTTCTTTCTTTCTTTTTTTTTATTAAATCATAGCTGTGTACATTAATGCAACCATGGGGCACCATACACTGGTTTTATAGACCGTTTGACACATTTTCATCACACTGATTAACATAGCCTTCCTGGCATTTTCTTAGTTATTGTGTTAAGACACTTACATTCTACATTTACTAAGTTTCACATGTACCCTTGTAAAATGCACCACAGGTGTAATCCCACCAATCACCCTCCCTCCGCCCATCCTTTCCCCTCCCTCTCCTCCCTCTCCCCCTTCCCCCCATTCTTAGGTTATAACTGGGTTATAGCTTTCATGGGAAAGCCATAAATTAGTTTCATAGTAGGGCTGAGTACATTGGATACTTTTTCTTCCATTCTTAAGATACTTTACTAAGAAGAACAGATTACATTTCAAGTCCAGCAATCCACTGGACATCCCGAACTGCCTGTCTACACTAATATTCCACACTGGGAAGGAGAGAGCCCACTCACTCTCACCTGTTGTTCTGGAAGAGCTGAGCTAAACGTCTATCCCATCCACCATCATGCTCTGCCTCTAATTTTTCTCTTTTTAGTAGAGACGGGGATGGCAAGGGTGGGTGGGGGTTGTCTCGTGCTTGCTTAGGCTGGTCTTGACTCCTGAGCTCAAGGGATCCACCTGCCTTGGCTTCCCAGAGTGCTGGGATTACAGGCTTGAGCTGCTGCACCTGGCTTTGCAAATTGGTACTTTAAGAAAACCTTGTTCTAACATAGGGGACCACAATTTTTAGTCTTGCATCAGTGTATTTTTTAATATCAAAGCTCTATTTTCAGGAAGGCTTATAAATAATTTTCTTTTAATTATAGCTAATTTAATCACATGTAATTCCATTTATAAATCTTATCAAAAGGGAAAGAATTCCTCTTCATGAATATTGTCACAACATGTATGGACTTCCTGCTCTGTAATTAATGTTCATCCTCTTCCCTAAATGACCAATCATTTCACTTTCAGACAAAAATTTACCATACAAGATTTTTTTTTCATACAGAATTATTCTCTTTTATTTTCTTTCTTTCTTTTTGATACAGAGTCTTACTTTGTTGCGTTGGGTATAGTGCCATGGCATCCCAGCTCACAGCAACCTCAAACTCTTGGGCTTAAGCAATTCTCTTGCCTCAGCCTCCCAAGTAGCTGGGACGATAGGCGCCTGACACAATGCCCAGCTATTTTTTGGTTGTAGTTGCCATTGTTGTTTGGCAGGCCCCGGCCTGGATTCAAACCTGCCAGCTCCAGTGTATGTGGCTGGCGCCCTAGCTGCTGAGGTATAGGTGCTGAGTCTCTCTTTTCTTTTTCACCTTCCTTACCAAAAATATACCCTTATGTCCATAACTTTCTTCACATCTCTCTCTCCTACTTACTGGTTCGTTTCTACATTGTTTTTATTTTCTTCCTTTAAATAACTTCAAAATTGTTCTTTCTTATTAAAGAACACATTTTTGTGTTTTATAATTTTTCTCATTAAAATGTATTTTTTTGGCATAGTTCATATATAAAATTATACATATTAATTAGAATTTTTAAGTCTTAGTAACCCTAAAATTTAATTAAAACTTAGAAAGCAAAAAATCTTGAATTGTCTATCACATATCAGTATTTTATAGATGAGAACCATTTTATAATTTTTAGAAATATGTTTCTTATGACATTCTTTTTTCTTAACTAAAAATGACCCAGACATTTAATGAGTATCTGTTATTGAAAAATTAACTTAACTTTAAGAACTCAGATTCCATAATAATTTCATTTTAAGCATTTTCCCCCTTACAGTTACTTGATTTATTTATAAAATTTTGTTGAGATTACTTATGAAAACTGAACTATTAGGCAAAGCAAGTCAACATTTTAAGTTATTTCCCTGTTAACCATTTTTATGCCTCTGAATATCAGGTGCTCATCTAGGCAGGAACCTTGAAGTTAAATATATGAGTACTTTACTGATAACTCAGAAAATTTTGCTGTTTTCATTAAACCAACAATATTAAGTTAAAATTAATTAAAAATTAATATTAAACATTACATTAATTAAATAACAATCAAATATTAAATATTAAAATTGATTTGATATTTCATTATAACCAACAATATTAAATTACAAAAAAACGACACCAAGATCATTCTGTTTTAGGCTGGGTTCATAGTTTTATAATTTGTATGTCAAACTCAGACACCTTAAAATATCTATCAGGGACAAATATAAACTATTTGACAAGTAAGACTGGGAAAAACTGTATGCTGACAATTCTGAAGACATTTCCATTTTCACTTTACCAATAATTTTAAAGCTTCCTTATTTATTAAAGATTCGCTTAAGTCATGTATACTTGGACAATATTAGGGCTTATTAATTTATAAGTACTCATTTATGTCAACTTGATACCATGTAAACACAACATATAACATAATACATGTATATAAACATATCTAAACACAGGCTGAGCACAGCGGCTCACACCTGTAATCCCAGTATTCTGAGAGGCCAATGCAGGAGGATCCCTTGAGGCTAGAAGTTTAAGACCAGCTGGAGCAACATAGTGGGACCTGACAGCCAAAAAATTAGCTGGGCATAGAGGCATGCACCAGTATCTCAACTACTCAGGATGCTGAGATGGGAGGATCACTGAGCCCAGAGGTTCAAGGCTGTGATGGCACCACTGCACGCTAGCCTGGGTGACAGAGTGAGGCCATGTCTCAAAAACATACAGAGATCTTATAGCTTTCCTTTTAGAATTTTATTAATGAGACTGTAATACAAACTTGCCCTTTAATAGTTAAGCCGGATGTTGTGGCTCCTGCTGGGGTAGTGTGGCTACCTGCCCCACGTCCATCCAGACCCTTCATAGGACTTTTGTGACCAGTGGGATGGAATAGCCCAAAAGGGTCTATAGCCAGATGTTTTAGGCCACCTGAGATTGGAGCTGACTGGCACCTTTTAGGTTAAATGGATTATATCGATTTGGGATTATGTGGAGTTGGTGTGCTTTTTAAGAATACGATTACATTTGTATGATAAACCAGAATCTAGTGCAGCGGTTCTCAACCTGTGGGTTGTAACCCCTTTGTAACAATGCAAACACATCACGGCATTAGGAAGGTTGAGAACCACTAGTCAAAGTGGGACATAAAAAGTTAAAAGAGATATTAAAGAATAAAGTGTAAGTAAATTTTTAAAAAAGTTAAAAGGTGGGGCAGCGCCTATGGCTCAAAGGAGTAGGGCAACGGCCCCATATACCAGAGGTGGCAGGTTCAAACCCGGCCCTGGCCAAAAACTGCAAAAAAAAAAAAAAAGTTAAAAGTTGAACTGTGAATTGGGGAAAATAATTGCATGTAAGTTGCTCAGACAGGCATAGATTGGCAACCTTATCATGCAAGGGACCGCTGTGAGGCTTCTAGGCAGTCTTCACAGATTCATAAAGTCTACAGAAGTCTGTTGAGCACTGTTATGTATCCCGCAAAATTCATGTGTTGAGAGTCTAACCCCTAGTATCTAAGAATATGACGTTATTTTGAATAGGATCTTTACAGAAGTAATCAGGTTAAAGTGAAGACTTAGACTGGGTCCCAACCCAGTATGCCTGGTGTCCTCATAAAAAGGGGAAATTCGGACACAGTGAGAATAGACAATGTAAAGAGAGAAAGGAAAACTAGTCATCTACGAGCCTAGAAAAAAGGCCTGGGACAAATCCTTCCCTTGCAGCCTCGGAAGGAAGCCCCCTGCTGACATCTTGATTTTGAGGCAGTCCCCAGTACTGTGATATAATACATTTCTGTCATTTAAGCCCC
The DNA here is from genome assembly GCF_027406575.1 of Nycticebus coucang. Lineage (NCBI taxonomy): Eukaryota > Metazoa > Chordata > Mammalia > Primates > Lorisidae > Nycticebus > Nycticebus coucang. The sequence continues at coordinate 54,262,481 of NC_069782.1, forward strand.
CAGCAGTGCACTTGCTTACAGCAGCCCTACACAAACTAATATAGGCACCTGTTGTGTGTCCGATACCGACCTGGGTTCTGAGAACATGGCAGTGAACAAAACTGACAGCACCTGCCTTGTTGGGACTCACATCCCAGCAGGAGAAACAACAAAATAGATACAATAGATGTCAAGTCATGATCTGTGTGATGAGCAAATACAAAGTGACTCAAGGAGACAGAATGACTGTGTGTGTTAGTTAGACCACATAGAGGGGGGAGGTGATCAAGGAAAATTCCTCTGAGCAGGTGCTGGCTGAGAGCTGAACAAGGCAAGGGAGCAAGGCATGTGGATTCCTTGGGGAAGTGGGTTCCTGGCAACAGAAATAGCAAGTGCAAGGGCCTGAGTCAGGCACGTGTTCGACATGGTGGAGGAAGAGCAAGAAGGCTGCTGTGTGTGGAGCACAGGAGAGAAGGGGCCAAGGGTGGACACAGGTCAGAGAGGAAGGCCAGGCCCTGTGAGGGCTTTGGGGAATATTCTAAGTAGGGTGGCAGCACTCACAGGTTGTTGAGCTGGGGATTATCCGGTCAGTCTTCTTCAGGGCTGCTGTGTGAAGAAGATGTTAATGAGACAGGAAGGGGAGCAGGGAGACCAGTTACATAGCAAGAGGCTCTTGTGATAATTCCTGGGAACAGTCATGGTGGCAGCAAGGGAGAAGAAAGTGGCCGATCCCAGGCCTATTTTATGGTTAGAATCTGCATAATTTGCTGGTAGATGGGATATGAGATGTAAGAGAAAAAAGTCAAGGTAAGGACAACCTTATGGTTTTGGCCTGAAAAAATTAAATGAATCATGATGCCATTTACTGAGATGGTGTTAGCGGAGAAACAACTTTGGGAAAGAAAATCAAGAGCTCTGTTTGGGATGTATCTATTCTGATGTGACCATTGCACATCCAGGCGGATTGTAGGTCAAAGGTCTGGGCTAGAGATGTAAATTGATGATTCTTTAGGACATAAGTGGTATTTGAAGCCAAGGCCCTGGCACCTGGAAGGGGAATGCAGAGCAGAAAGAAATTTTAAGCCTGAGCAACAGAGGTGTTGAAGAAGGGAGACCCAACCAAGGATCCTGGGAATGATGGCCAGGAGAGGAGTAAGTCAAGGGCAACAGCATTTCAAGGAGCAGGGAGATATACACTCTGTTAATGGTGGCTCATGGATTAAGTATAAGGAGGGCTGAGAGCTCCATTAGTGACCCTGAATGACATGATGGTTTTGACACAAGATGATCACCTCACGGGTGTGGGTTCCAGAGAGAATGGATGGTGAGCAAGGGGAGACAAGTCTTCTCATCACACTTCTTTTTTTTTTTTTTTTTGTGGTTCTCAAACTTTAATATGCATGCTCATCACCTGGGGATCTTGCTAGACTAGAGAGTTTGATTCAGTAGGCAGATTAATCACCTCCGGCTGCCATAACAAAACAACACAGCCCATCACACTTCTGAGAAGTCTTTTCTATAAGGCGAAATGAAGCAGTAGCCAGAAGAGATGGGCTCTGTGGAGAGCTTTTGTTTGTCTTTGTTTTTAAGCTGGGAGACAATGTCAATGTCATATGTTTCAGATGTTATGCCCAAAGTGGGAAATGATGACGTAGGGCACAGGATTCTTGCAGAGGCAAGAATGAGGCAGGTGAGGGGGGTGGGCTCCATGAGCGCATAAAGGGCTGGGCCGGGTGTGACATCCTGGTCTTTCCCTTTCCGGATGTTTTGTCCACAGGAGGAAAGGAACATGTACAGGAACAAATGTAGGAAACTGGAGGGCAAATGCTTGATATTCTCAGGGAAGCAGGACCAAGGGCTTGAGCAGAGGATGAGGAGAGAGGAGGGCGTGTTGGAGCCCGAGGGAGCAGGAGAGTGGATGGAGCAACAGCAAGTGACAGGCTCCCAGATGGGCTGAAGACTTCCTCGAGGTTTGAGACCCTAAATTTAGAGTGAGACTAGTTGGTGTGTGGTTGTTTTTCTTCACCTGTGTATGGCTATTCAGGTGCAAGCTAAAAAGTGCTTAGAGTGAGTTAGAGTTAACCACTGTTACAAACTCGAGTGTCCTCTCCAGATTTGTATGTTGAAGCCCTAATGTTCCGTGAGCTGGTGACAGGAGATAGAGCCTTCCAGGATGTAGTGAGGTCATGAGGGTAGGGCCTTAATCCTAGGGGTCTGGTGTCCTTAAGAGAAGAGGAAGATACACCAGAGAGCTCCCTCTTTCCATGCACACCCAGGAGAACCTGTGAGGACACAGCGAGAAGGCAGCCATCTGTACACCAAGCAGAGACCCTCACTAGAAGCCCACCCTGCTGCACCTCCAAACTGTGGGAAATAAACCTCTGTGGTAGGCCTGGATTTGAATACTGGATATACCGCCTATTATTGATTTTTGAATGCATTGGTCATTTAAATACATTTATGGAACCAAAAAACGCAACCTCTGTTGTTTAGGCCATCCAATCTTTGGTATTTTGTTATGGCAGCCCAAGCAGACTAATTCTCTGAGGGATGGAGCTTTACCAGTTAAATATTATAGAAGAAAATGGAACAAGGAGTGATTGTCAAGGTGGACTGAACGAGAACATGTAGGATGTTAAGCCTGGAATGTGGCAGTTACTCAGCCAGTAGTACCTGCTGTCGCAGCCTCCTAAGGGGCCTGTCTGGCTTCCGTCCCCTGTGGCAGGCACTGTGTTAGGAAAAAGGGAAGAAGTAAGCAGTGAGGTGCTTGTCCAAGGGGGTGGGGGCAACAGGCGTGGAGAGCATCAGCATGACATGTACAGCATGTCCCCCCGTCACAAGAAATCGATCTCATTCTGACTCAGGAAATGTCACGGTAGAGGTGGCATTTGAGCTGAGCACAGACGCTGAAAAGGAGTTTGGTAGAAGAAGACTTAGAGGAAGACAGGCATATGGTCAAGAGAACAGAATGTCTCTCAAAGCCTTAGTGTAGGAGGTGGGGGCAGGGAAGGGCGAGGAGGCAACTTCTAACTAGAATGTGAAAGGCCTGGAGCTAGTCCCCCAGTAAGCCATAAGCAGACAAGTGATGTCATCAGATGTTCTTTTTTTTTTTTTTTGAGACAGAGTCTCACTATGCCATCCTCAGTAGAGTGCTGTGCTGTCACAGCTCACAGCAACCTCAAATTCTTGGGCCTAAATGATTCTCTTGCCTCAGCCTCCCAAGTAGCTGAGACTACAGGCACCCACCACAATGCCAGGCTATTTTTTGTTTTTTTTTTTTTTTGAGACAGAGTCTCACTTTGTTGCTCTCAGTAGAGTGATATGGTGCCACAGCTCACAGCAACCTCCAGCTCTTGGGCGTAGGCAATTCTCTTACCTCAGCCTCCCAAGCAGCTGGGACTACAGGCGCTTGCCACAACATCCGGCTATATTTTTGTTGCTGTTTGGCTGGGGCCAGGCTTGAACCCGCTACCCTTGGTATATGGGGCCGGAGCCCTACTCATTGAGCCACAGAAGCCGCCCCACCCAGCTATTTTTTGTTGTAGCTGTCATTGTTGTTTATAGGCCTGGGCCGGGTTTGAACTCACAGGCTCCGGTGTACATGGCCAGCACTCTAACCACTGAGCATAGGAACTGAGCCTCATCAAATGTTTTTTGAAAGAAAGATAAAGTTCAGTTAGCACTGGAGACAATAAATCAGAATGGGAAAAGAACTTCAGGAAGCATTTGCAACAGTCCCATTAGGCCTGAACCAAAGGTGGGACAGAGAGGGTTCTGAGGGGGTGAATTCAAGGTTTGGTGGCCAAAAAAAGACAGAGACATACAGGAAAGGCGAGGCGCTCGGACAACGGTGTATATCTTAACACTACTTACCAGTAGGGAGCAAGAGGTGAAAAACTGGGTGAAATTGGGTTGTTTTGCTTTTATTATTATTTTTGTTGTATATCATATTTATGGGGTACGGTATGATGTTTCAATACACGTATACAATGTATAATAGTTAGATCAAGGTAATTAGCATATCCATCACCTCAAGCATTTATCATTTCTTTGTGTTGAGAATGTTCAAATCCACCCATCTAGCTATTGGAAAATCTACAACACTGTTATTAATTATGATCCTCCTGCAGTGCTGTGGAACACCAGGCGTCAGCCCTGCCATCTAGCCGCACTTTCGCATACCTTAGCCAATTTTGGCTACATCCCCTCCCTGGTACTCTTCCCAGCTCCTAGTAACCATTTTTCTGTCCTCCCCTTTTTTTATGAGGTCTTTTTCATCTCCCACATGTAAGTGAGAACATGTGGTAATTTTATTTCTGTGCCTGGCTCATTTTGTTTACCATGATGTCCTCCAAGGTCATCCGTGTTGTCTGGCTTGGTGGTTGGAAGGGTCTTGATAAGTCCAGTCTTTGACACAGTCAGTTTGAGGGCCTGTAGGAGACTCAGTAGGCAATGAAAAGCCCATTTGGAGCTGAGGAGGGAGCACCAGGCTGGAAAAATCCATCCTGTTATTTGTACTGGAATTAAAGCCATGGATGTGGTTGAGAAAAAAAACAGCCATCACTCACTGGTGTTTATCACATGCCAAGCACTGCCCTGTACGGGGATCACCTCATTTAACACTGCCAGAAACTTTATTTAGGAGTTACTAATGTTGCTGATGTTTTCTCAGATGAATGATCTGAAGTTTAAGAGATTAAATCCTTTTCCCAAGTTTGCATAGTTGATAAGTGAATTTGTTTTTTTTTTTAAGTTTTTTAAAGAGTTTATTTCATTCTTTTTTTCCAAAGTCTCAAAAAATAGACAACTAATATTTATAAATAAAACTAGAAGATAATTTCCAAAAACAGATTGTGCCAAATCTTATAGACAATAGAAAAAGAAGAAATACTTCAAATTCCTTCTACTTCATCTGGATATACCTGATATTAAATTGAAAAAAATTATTATAAAGGGAAAAGTTACAAACATATTTCACAATGAGGATGCAATATCCTAAACAATATATTAATAAGTTGAATTAAAAATTATTGTTCAAATAATGTACTTTGGTCAAAATTAAGTGAATTTGAACCCAAGTGATCGGACCAAAGTGCCCTGCTCCCTGGAGTTTGTTGTGGAGATATCCACATTTAAGGGCAAATAGAAGTGGGGGTCTAAGCTGAATGCACTGGCTCACGCTTATAATCCTAGCACTCTGGGAGGCTGAGGTGGGTAGATTGCTTGAACTCAGGAGTTTGAGAGCAGCTTAGCAAGAGCGAGACCCCATCTCTGCTAAAAATAGAAAAATGACCCAGGCATTGTGGTGGGCTACTCTGGAGGCTGTGGAAGGAGGATCACTTGAACCCAGGAGTTTGAGGTTGCTGTGAGCTATGACTACCTAGGGAGACAGAGTAAGACTCTGTCTCAAAAAAAAAAAAAAAAGGAGGAAAGAAAGACTGACTGCCCTGATGAGTGTATAGGTGATGTCACCTTGGCAAATTTATCTCCAGCCCTCAGTTTTGCAGGCGCACAATCCAAGCTTGCCAGCACAAGGGTCCAAGCTCCTGTGAGCTTATGTTCAAAAACCAGACTGTTGATTGATTAATTGGTATTGTGTAATAAACTACCAAACAAGCCAGCTGTTCATGACTTGTTGATGAGAGCTTTATGGCTTGTAGGCAGAACCTCATTGTCATAAAAATGCTGCCAGAAAACCTTCCCTCAGAGCAGAGGAATCAGCTAGATAATATGGCTAGTGTAATGGATCTGTGAGACACTCTGCACACATCTCTTCTGCATCTGGATTCGCCACATTGTTCAGAAGCTCATGTTCATGGGCTGCAGTGCTTTCTCTTTGGGCACATTTCATTTCTCTAGAGTTTTCTCTTAGAGAAACCATCCCACTCTCCTTGGCTCAGTGCTTCCCAGCATGCTCATTCTCTTACTATCTTCACGATACTTGCCATATCCAAACATCACCCACATGTATGATTATAGTTGAATCCTGATTATACCTGGGGAGTTAGGGGACCAATCCCCACGTAGTCAAGACTCCCCCCGCCCTGCCCCGAATTAACAACTCAATAGCCTATTGTTCACTGGAAGCCTTACTGATCAATAGCTAATCAATACATATTTTGTAGGGCATATTTGTTATACTGTATTCTCTCAGTACAGTGAGCTAGAGAAAAGAAACAGGTATTAAAAACATCATGAGGGGCGGTGCCTGTGGCTCAGTGAGTAGGGCGCCAGCCCCATATGCCGAGGGTGGCGGGTTCAAACCCAGCCCTGGCCAAACTGCAACAAAAAAATAGCCGGGCGTTGTGGCGGGTGCCTGTAGTCCCAGCTGCTCAGGAGGCTGAGGCAAGAGAATCGTGTAAGCCCAAGAGTTAGAGGTTGCTGTGAGCCATGTGACATCATGGCACTCTACCCGAGGGCAGTACAGTGAGACTCTGTCTCAAAAAAAAAAAAAAAAAAAAAAGCATCATGAGGGCTTGGCGCCTGTGGCTCAAGCAGCTAAGGTGCCAGCCACATACACCTGAGCTGGCGGGTTCGAATTCAGCCCAGGCCACCAAACAACAATGACGACTGCAACCAAAAAATAGTCGGGCATTGTGGCAGGTGCCTGTAGTCCCAGCTACTTGGGACGCTGAGGCAAGAGAATCCCTTAAGCCCAGGAGTCGGAGGTTGCTGTGAGCTGTGATGCCACGGCACTCTATCCAGGTGACAGCCTGAGGCTCTGTCTCAAAAAAAAAAAAAGAACATCATAAGGAAAGGTGAATACATTTACTATCCATGTCTTGCAGGTGGATCAGCTGGTGGAGAAGCTGGTTGATACACAGTTTTTACTAAAGGAAGCCTAGAGCCAGAAGAAATTCCCTCCGGCTGTCGGTGAGACCATGTGTGCAAGAATAAGCTGGAAGGGACGCGGAGTTCTTCAAGGAAATCTACTTTCAGTTGAAGCCTAGGAAACAGAGGAGGTGGTGAGTGAAAAGGTTAAGAGTATGGGGAATTATTTCAAATTTTGGCACTAGAATAAGAGTTTTAAAGGGTACAGTGTAAATAGAAGCCATGTCGGGAGAAGCCAGAGTTGAACGGGAATAAGACTGTGTTGAAGGATCTGGGCCCTCCTGGGAGTGCTACCCTTGTGCACGCCACAATCATCACTGAGAATCACAGAAAAAAGGGAGCAGAGCCTGAGAGGGGGGCAGGGAGGACAGAGACAGAGCCACCTCGCTCAGCAGTTTTAACCAAATGCCTTCTGGCTTCCTCTTCAATTTAGCTGGTTAGTTGTGAGGTATGGTTCCTGCCTCTGCTGACCTTAGTCAAATTCTATAAGAAAACTTGTACTTTTTAAAGGACTGAGACCAATTTTATGCAGAACAGCATGTCATATGCAATACTAATTAATTAATAATTGTCCTAAACAAGTCTAAATGTGTTTCTTCACAAGCTATAATAAAACTGTGCTTCTGATTAAAGGGTGTTTTGCCCATATTAGGCTCATAAGTGCTCGCTGGGTTTAACTGAATTGAGATGAGTCACAGTGCTAGACACTTGGATTGAGGGCCACGAGAGAGCATGATATTCCTAAGTGATGCCTGCCTTATTTACAAGATAGAATGAGATCAGCCCCTGCCACAGCATCATCAGGGAGCTGGGAGGAAGGGACCTGGCATGTTAATGTCTGGTTTGTGACGTCCAGGGCTACAAACTCTGTCGTTCTATTAGGTGGGCTAGACCCTGTGAAGTCAAGTCCCTCCTTTTGTACCTCAGGTATAAAACCTAGAGCTAATGCAGGCTTTGTTTCTTTCTACTAAACTCCTGAATCCGGTCTTTTTTTTTTTTTTTAGAGACAGAGTCTCACTTTGTCACCCTCAGTAGAGTGATGTAGTAGCGTCACAGCTTACAGCAACCTCCAGCTCTTGGGCTTAAGTGATTCTCTTGCCTTAGCTTTGGGAGTAGCTGGAACTATAGGTGCCCACCACAATGCCCGGCTATTTTTTTGTTGCAGTTTGGCCAGGGCCAGGTTCAAACCCGCCACCCTCAGTATATGGGGCCAGTGCCCTACTCACTGAGCCACAGGCACCACCCCTGAATCCTGGTCTTTAGATATTCACCATTTCATGACATGGAAATCAGAAGGGGAAAACCCAAGGAAAAGAATGATGGAAAGACAGCATTTCTCTAAAGGCACCAAGCAGAGCTGGCCATGGCTTCGCAGGGTGGACACCTCCCAGGCAGATGGTCACTCGGTCTCTCTTACTACACCAGTTGCACAGATAAGAAAAAGAATCTGTGGTCGGCGCCTGTGGCTCAGTGGTAGGGGACTGGCCCCATATATAGAGGGTGGTGGGTTCAAACCCCGCCCCCAGCCAAACTGCAAAAAAATAGCCAGGCGTTCTGGTGCACGCCTGTAGTCCCAGCTACTCGGGAGGCTGAGGCAAGAGAATCACCTAAGCCCAGGAGTTGGAGGTTGCTGTGAGCTGTGATGCCACAGCACTCTACTGAGGGTGATAAAGTGAGACTCTGTTTCAAAAAAAAAAAAAAAGAAAGAAAGAAAAAGAATCTGAGAGTAGCAAAGAGATGGAAATCTGAAGAGCCCAGTTCCCAGTAAGGCAGAGCTTATAATCTCTTGTTAGTAGTAACAAAAGTTCCACCCTCCATGGCATGGCCCAGTTGTGTCCTTGACTTTCATGCACAGCAAACGCTCCCATCCTTGAGATGAGAGGGGGCGGGAGGAAGCCTTGAGTCTTACCTTACAAACCACAAGGTAAGTGTCCCTTTCAAACTCCAAGCTCATCAGCTAAAAACTGCTGTGTGTATTCATTGTGTATTTGTTCATCCATTTGTTCCTTCCAGTGTGCAAAGCTAATGACTTCTTTAATTAAGCACTCTGCACCCTTATTAGAGTTGTTAGCATATTGGAGGACATTTGCTACTCTTTGTTCCCACCGGACCCAGGCATGCATTTTCAGGGAACAGCTGGGGTTGTTATTTGTACAATGTATGTCAGGTGTGAAAACGACAATTTACTGCCTTTCAAAAACCTATTTCTTCATTTTCAAGTGGGTGCAGCTGCCTGGAAATGCAGGGTGTTTGGCTGTCCTCAGGCATTGATGAAGACTGGTCTTGGCTAGCTAAGCGCCTCCAGAGCTGGACACAGAATTAGGTGTCTTGGAAGCACTTGTCTGTGAATCCTGAGTTGCTGCAGAGAGAGATGTGGTTTTAATTAAGTACTGTGCTGAGTCCAGGGGCTGTGGAAAGGGTCTGCAGGGTGGCACCATGATGTCAGTCTCAAAATAGTTACTCTTGGTGTGGTACAAGCATGGGGATTATTCTGAATGATTTGACCACCTCTCCTCTCTTAAATACTGAGCTAGGTATTCTTAGGGCTGGTTCTTATCTCTATGGAAACCAGAGACTCCAACTGGGCTGACTTCATGAGTGTATGTCCTGTGTAGACACACAGCACCCTACTCTTACAGGGGTCCCATGCCTGGGTTAATGCTCTTTTGTGGTCATCTTGATAGTATTTAAAAAAAAATTTTTACATTTTTATTTGTTTATTTACCCAAAGAAGACAGAAAAACTGTCCTGAAATTCTTTGTTTTATTTATTTATTTACTTATTTATTTATTTTGAGACAGAGTCTCACTTTGTCACCATTGGTAGAATGCCATGGCGTCATAGCTCACAGCAACCTTAATCTCTTGGGCTCAAGTGATCCTCTTGTCTTAGCTTCCCAAGTAGCTGGGACTATAGGTGCCCACCACAACACTCTACTATTTTTAGAGATGAGGTCTCGCTCTGGCTCAGGCTGGTCTCAAACCCATAAGCTCAGGTAATCTATCCACCTCAGCCTCCCAGAGTGCTAGGATTATAGGCATGAGCCACTGTGCCCAGCCGTGAAATTCTTAATAACTTTTTTGTAAAGGATTGAGTCCTACTAAGTTGCCCAGGCTGGATTGCACAGCAAGTCACAGGTGTGATAATTGCAAACTACAACCTCCAACTCCTCAGCTCAGCCTCTTAAGTAACTTTTTTTTGGGGTGGGGAAGACAGAGTCTCAAGCTGTCACCTTCAATAGAGGGCCGAGGTGTCACAGCTCACAGCAACCTCAAACTCTTGGGCTTAAGCAATTCTCTTTCCTCAGCCTCCCAAGTAGCTGGGACTATAGGCACCCGCCACAATACCCAGCTTTTTTTTGTTGCAGTTGTCATTGTTGTTTAGCTGGCCCAGGCCATATTCAAACCCGCCAGCCTTGGTGTATGTGGCCAGTGCCCTACCCACTGAGCCTGAGTAAAGGGACATGGCATTTTCTTGTTGTCCTGTGTCCACAAATAAAGGAACTTGTCCTGGTCTCCAATATCGTTGCTTTCTTTGAGAGCTCTCTAATTTCAAAATTACTTCTGTAATGGCCCATAATCCTTTGCATGCATTTATTTACATGTTTATGTCCATTTTCCAGACTGCAGTTTCCCGGAGGTCTTGGATGTCCTCATCTCTTTTCCCCAGGGCCTAGGAGAGTGCTTAGACAATGTTTGTTGAGTGATCGAATACTTGAAAGAGGCCTTGGGGGATATTCTCATAGCTAAGGTAACAAGTAGACTATTGGGATAGTGCCACATTTGGTGTCAAGTTCACTGTAAAGGGGGTCATTAGTTCTGGATACAACTTCCCTCCCTCCTCCTCAATCGTTTCTCTCTGAGCTGTAAGCTGTAAGCTGCTTTAATGCTTGAGTGCCCACAGTGATTCTCTGTTCACCTGACTCCTGATTCTGTAAGCTGAGCAGGGAACCCTGTGCTGGCTGAGACAGCTATGTTTAGAGGACCAAGATGAGCTGCTGCTGCCAGCGTTCAGGGATATAGACCTTTGAGTTTTGACCTTGGGCTTAGGCAAGCCTTCACTCTGGCCAGCAGAGCTGTGGGGTCTAGAGAACTTAATGTGAGAACTTCCAAGGCAGTGAAATGAAGAAGCTGGACAGTGAATGTGGCACTTGTGAGCACCAGCAGTGCTGTGGGTCATGGTGGCGGTCACTGACTGGCCTTGGAATTTTTAAGGTGCTCCTGAGCCAGGTATAACAATTTTTACTGCATTTTAAATAAATTAGAAGAGAGCTAATTAAGGAAACACCTAAGTCTAGGGACCACAAACAGGATTCACGTCACATGGCCACCTGAACACCATGTGAATAGGACAAAGCTGGTGATTGATCAGAAGTGCCCACAGGGGCACTCACGCAGCATTTTGAGAGCCAAACACAACTTTGAACTTGTAAACGCCCCTGTGTGTTGGCTGGCTGATAAACAGATCAGTGAGGCCCTGAAACTAGGTCATTTTCAATAAGTTCTTCAACTTGAACTTTAGTTTCCTTACGTATAAAAATACTTGATGGTCTGAAATATTTTCTAGCTTTAATAATAGTAATCACGTCACTCTTTTGTAAAAGGAAGACTATTTCCATTAAAAAAATATCCCTCATGCCTTCATTTTGTCTGGATATGCTCAAGGCTTCATTCCTTCAAAGCCTTTGCTATGGGAGTCTGTCTTGATTTCTAATGTTGCAAAATATCTATGTGGCATATTTTTCATAGGACAGCCAGAGTTCCTTTCTTTTGACTCTGGACTGTGGCAGATGATGAGAAATGGGTATTTCAAGAATTATATCTTGGCTGGATGTGGAGGCCCAAGCAGGTGAATTGCCTGAGCTCATGGATTCAAGATCAGCCTGAACTAGAGTGAGACCTCCTCTCTAAAAATAGCCAGGTGTTGTGGCGGCACCTGTAGTTCCAGCTACTTTGGAGGCTGAGGCAAGAGAATTGCTTGAGCCCAAGAGTTTGAGATTGCTGTGAGCTGTGACACCACGGCACTCTACCAAGAGTGACAAAGTGAGACTGTCTCCCAGAAAAAAAAAAAAAAGAATTACATTTTAAAGTGACCACTGAACACAGAACCTGAACCCATGGCTTTGTTTCTTCGTTTTCTAAACCTAGGAGACATATGACCTCTTCAGACATTTATGCCACTTTTATTGATTTTATTTATTTATTTTTGAGACAGAGTAGTCTTGCTCTGTTGCTCTAGATAGAGGGCTGTGGTGTCATCTTAGCTCACAGCAAACTCAATCTCTTGCACTCAAGTGATCCTCCTGCCTCAGCCTCCCAAGTAGCTGGCCTACAGGTGTCCCCCAGCTAGCCCCTAGCCCTAATCCTAACCCTAACCCTACTTTTAGTAGAGATGAGGTCTTTCTCTTGCTTGGGCTGGTCTCAAACTCCTGAGCTCAAGGGATCCACCTGCTTTGGCGTCCCAGAGTGCTAGGATTTCGGTAGTGAGCCACCATGCCTGGCCAGTTTTGTTGATTTTAAACCAGAAATGATTCCTCACAGTAAACATGAAAGATGGAGACATTTGCCTCATTGTGGCTCTTAAGGAGGGGACTAAACCAGAACGTGGTTTTTCAATACATGTTCCTCTCTTCTCTAGGAGCTGTTCCTCCTTACTCCCCTCATCTTCACCCCCTCCTCCAGAAAATAATAGCTGCTTTCTTTTTTTTGTTGTTATTTCAGATTCGTGTGAGAGTAAAGATGATTAGGTTACATTGTTCGCATAACAGCCTTTTCCCAACTTGCAGAGAGGCTGCCTGAGGAACGTCTCAGGACGATGCCCTGGAATCAGATAGCCAAGCAGGGTAATTGGGTATTTGAGAAGAACCAGGGCATGCTGGATTTCTAGTATTATTTTTGTTTGTTTTGTTTTATTTTGAATAAGAAAGAAATCAGGGAGTCTCAGGGATCTTCTTGGGGAGCTAGCCTGGTGCTTTGGCATCAGAGCTATTATCTAGTTGAAGTCACAGAAAGCATCAGACATCAGGAAAGCTTCTCAGTTGTGCAGGTGCATACACTGTTGGCACTGACAACGGCCCTCGTGTGGATTTTTTTTTCCAAAGAAGAGTCTCACCGTATTGGCCAGGTTGGAGTGCAGTGGCTCTTCACAGGTATGATCACAGCTCACTGCAGCCTGAAATTCCTGGGCTCAGAAGAGTGGCCTGGAGCTGAGAGAACCAGACTGACGCTATATCTGAGAGAACCAGACTGATGTCATCTTAAGGGTTCAGCCATTTTGGCTTCCGTCAGCCATTTTGTCCAAAACTGATGAGTCACCGTGAATTGCTGGGTTTTGTACTTTGAGTTATTGGCGTCCAATCAGAAACTGCCTTCTGGAATGGGCCATATGGCAGGACCAGTGGCAACCAATCCAGAAGCAATCCCTTTGTTTAACTTGTATACGCCTACTTTGCTGTGCTATCCTATAAAAATACCCCTGTTCCAGAGCTCAGGGCTCCTGGCTCAGATCTATTGTAGTGGAGACCCTGGGAGCCCAAGCTGGAGCTTGCAATAAAACAGCTCTTTTGCTTTTGCATCGGACTCGGCTCCCTGGTGGTCTTTGTGGGGGATTTGGAGAACTGGGCACAACAGAGCTCACAGCAGACTCCTGAGTGCCGTGCACTGTAGCACCCTTACATGCAGCAGTTCCAAGATCATGTGATTTCCCTTTACCCTGCCTTGATCTCTGAATAGCTTTTTTTTTTTCTTTTTTTTTGAGACAGAGTCTCAAGCTGTCACCCTGGGTAGAGTGCTATGGCGTCACAGCTCACAGCAACCTCAAACTCTCGGGCTTAAGCGATTCTCTTGCCTCAGCCTCCCAAGTAGCTGGGACTTACAGGTGCCTGGCACAACACCCAGCTATGTTTTGGTTGTAGTTGTCATTGTTGTTTGCTGGGCCTGGGCTGGATTCGAACCTGCCAGCCTCCGTGTATGTGGCTGGCACCCTAGCCACTTTAGTTACAGGTGCCGAGCCTGAATAGCTTTATTAGAGATTAATTCTTTGCAGTTACAGTTTGGCCTGTAATAAAAATAAAGTGCTTATAGGAGAGATAATACATTGAATGACTAGCAGCCATTAACAATCAGCCCTTTTTTTTTTGTTGTTTAGTTTTATTGCAAAAGTAATATGCTTTTGTTGTAAAAAAAAAAAAAATTAAACATTACAAATAACTAAAGAATCCCTCAACCAGGACCACGTTGTTGCATGAATCTGCAGATGCTACACTGAGCAGTGCAGTGTTGGCCAACAGCCCCTGCCTGGGTCTGCCTACCCTGCCATCCCACCCTGTCCTCTCACCGGAGGGAAACATGGCATGGGTTTGGTGGAAATCCTCCCAGGGATTTTTCTGTGCATTTATATATAAGCATACAAGGAGACTTCAAAAAGTTCATGGAATTTAAAGGTAGAAAAATAGGGCAGTGCCTGTAGCTTGGTGGTTATGGTGCCAGCCACATACAACAAGGCTGGCGGGTTCAAATCCAGCCTGGGTCCAGCCCTGCCCGCACCTGCCAAACAACAATGATAACTGCAACAAAAATTAGCTAGGTGCGGTGGAGGCCACCTGTAGTCTAAGCTACTTGGGAGGCTGAGTCAAGAGAATTGCTTAAGTTTGAGGTTGCTGTGAGCTGTGATGCCATAGCACTCTACCCAGGGTGACATAGTGAGACTCTGTCTCAAAAAAAAAAAAGAAAAGAAAAATACAAACTTTATTTCTCAACATAAGGTCCATCAAGTTCAATAGAATTGTGTAAGTGATGATACTAGCCATTTAGTCCATCCCTAAAGAACTGAGGGTTTGGGGAGTTTAACCATGTCAAAGCAGTCTTTTCACCATTTTTTCTTTTTTAGACAGAGTCTTAAGCTATTGCCCTGGGTAGAGTGCTGTAGTATCACTGTTCACAGCAACCTCCAACTCCTGGGCTTAAGCGATTCTCTTGCCTCAGCCTCCCAAGTAGCTGGGACTACAGGTGCCCGCTACAATACCCATCTATTTTTTGGTTGTAGTTGTCATTGTTGTTTGTCAGGCCCAGGCTGGATTCAAACCCACCAGCTCTGGTGTATGTGGCTGGCACATTAGCTGCTTGAGCTATAGGCACCAAGCCTTTTCTCCATTATTCACTGAAGAAAAATCGGTATCCTTTACAGATTTCTTTTTAAAGATTACAAAACAAAAAAATCAAGAAGTCACAAGGAGCCAAATCAGGACTGTGGGATGGGTGCCTGATAATTTCCTATCAATATTTTCCCCACATTGCCCTTGTTTAATGAGAGGAAGAGCAGTCGCTCCTGGGGGAGAAGGACTCTCTGGTAAAGTATTCCCTAGGGTTTTTCTGATAAAGCTTTGTCTAACTTTCTCAAAACATTCTCATAATAAGTAGATGTTATCATTCTTTGGCTTTCCAGAAAGTCGACAAGCAAAACTGCTTTAACAACTGCTCCAAACTCTTCTGACATTACTTTTATGTCAGGACATAGTATCTGTTGACTTATCATCTTGAAACATTGCCTGTTAACTTCCCGTGACCATGGATGAGGGTTTAATTTCCTTCCCCCTGATACAGTTACAGGGGCACATTTAGTTCCTTGTCTGGGCACCCCTGGACCTTCAGCCAACTGAACTACTGTCGTGACCTTTGCTTTTGACCTGTCAGCTGTTGCTTAGACTGGACCACTTCCGCTTCTTGGTAGCCTTTGCTTTGATTGTGCTTTCCCTTCAGGACAGTCCTGGTGAAGCCATCTTTAATCTGCTGTTGTAATTCTTTGCAGAAATGCTTCAGGATCTTGATCCCACATGTTGGAAATTCCCAATGAAATTTCTGCTCTTGTCTGCAGCTGATCTGCATGCAACAGTTTGGACATCTCCAAGTGGAAAGTTTGCTCAACTTTAATTTTTCAGAGTTTTGTAACTGAACCAATTGAGGTATCCATGGTCCTCTTCAATTAGGGCACAAACAAAATTAACTTTTTCCTCACAAATTGACATGGGAGTTCTGCTGGTATAGGCCTCATCTTTAACTTTATCTCACCCTGTCTTAAAATGAATTATCTACTTGTAAACTGCTGCTTTCTTTGGGGACATTGTCCCCTTAAACTTTTCATAAACTGTCAGGGACATCAGCATTGTTCCACTCAAGCTTCACTGTAAATTTGATGTTCTTGCTTAATTTTAGCAGAATTCAGGTTGCTCTGATAGGGGCTCTTTTCAAACCTATTTCTTATCTGTCTTAGTGCCTCAAACTAGATCACATTCAGATGTTATAACAAGTTAGTATGAGTTTATTTTGATGCAAAAAATTGAAATTCATGCACAGTGTTTTCATAATATGCATTTTCTGTGAACAAAAATAGTTCCTGATGTTCTCTGGTGGTATGAAATTAAAGGGTATGAACCAGAGAACATCAGGATCTATTTTATGTTCCTTTTTATCTATATAAATGGTATTGGGGTCATACATTATTCTGTAAAAGGCTTTTTAAAACTCAATATTACTTAGAGATCGTCTCATATCAGTGAGACGTATTAAAACACTTAACTGATTTTACACATGGTTAAAAAAAGTCAAATAACAGAGACATCAAAGCAGCCTTCCTGCTTAATACTCCGGAGATGGTCCCACATCACAAAAGGAGCCACTTTTAACAACTGTTCCAAACTCTTTTGACGGTTACTTTTATGTCAGGACATAGTATCTGTTGACTTATCATCTTGAAACATTGCCTGTTAACTTCCTGTGACCATGGATGAGGGTTTAATTTCCTTCCTCCTGATACACTTACAGGGGCACATTTAGTTCCTTGTCTGGGCACCCCTGGACCTTCAGCCAACACACACTCCATTCCTTGTTCCATTGACATACGTGGAACCTCTTGAATCACTGTTTTTCAAGACAGCAAAGCATTTCAGTTTCAGAAGCATTCACATTACAACACCCAGGCAGGTGGCACTCACTGCGGAGCTTGGCAGTGCTGGGACGGAACTTCCGCTCTTCAGAGCTGTGGCCAGAGCTCCCTGCCACTCAGAGGAGACAATTCAGAGTTTCCAGTTAAAAGGAGCCCTCCTCCTCTTCCTCTTCTCCATTTTTCTCCTCCTTAATTTTCTTCTTGTCTTCTCTCCCTTCCTCATCTTCCTCCTCTTTTACCTTCTATATTCTCACTTTCCACTTCAGCAATCTTTTATTAACACCTCCTGTTTCAGGGCCCTCTCCCCAGTTCCACAACCCCTCCCTGGCTTCCCCCAGATGGGAGGGGTCCTGGTTCCAGGTTGGCCCTGACTGGTTTTGGTCTCCTTTGCTCTCTGTCAGTTCTCCTGTCTCCACTCTGTTTTCTGTAAGTATTTTGAAAACTCTTATTCCCTTTGTTATTATAGAATCATACACGAACCACATTCCTTTGCTCTCATTTCATGGTGTCTTGGGTGAGAAGGCATATGAATGCCTGTGCTTAGCCCCCATCGTGAACCCAGATATTATTTTTTCCAAAAGGAGAACAATCTGAGAGAGGATCTTGAATGTGGTAGATAGAAAATAATCACTAAGTAACAAATAATGTTTAGCAAATAATGTTTAGTAAATGTATAATAATAATGTTTACTTTATAGAGATCTTTCACATCCTTTGTTAGATAAACTCCCAAATATTTCATCTTCTTTGGCACTACTGTGAATGGAATAGAGTCCTTAACTGTTTTTTCAGCTTGACTACTGTTGGTATATATAAAGGCTACCAATTTGTGGATGTTGATTTTGTAACCTGAGACGCTGTTGTATTCCTTGATCATTTCTAAGAGTTTTGTAGTAGAATCCCTGGTGTTTTCCAGATATACGATCATATCATCTGTGAAGAGTGAAAGAGTTTGATCTCTTCTGACCCTATATGGAGACCCTTGATGGCCTTTTCTTCCCTAATTGCGATGGCCAAAACTTCCATTACAATGTTAAAGAGCAGTGAAGACAATGGGCAGCCTTGCCTGGTTCCTGATCTGAGTGGAAATGTTTTCAATTTTACTCCATTCAATATGATATTGGCTGTGGTTTTGCTGTAGATGGCCTCTATTAGTTTAAGAAATGTCCCTGCTATACCAATTTTCTTAAGTGTTCTGATCATGAAGGGATGCTGAATATTATCAAAAGCTTTTTCTGCATCAATTGAGAGAATCATATGGTCTTTGTTTTTTAATTTGTTTATGTGCTGAATTATATTTATTGATTTATGTATATTGAACCAGCCTTGAGACCCTGGGATAAAACCCACTTGGTCATGGTGTATAATTTGTTTGATGTGTTGCTGGATTCTGTTTGTTAGGATCTTGTTGAATATTTTTGCATCTATATTTATTAGTGATATTGGTCTATAATTTTCTTTTCTAGTTGGGTCTTTTCCTGGTTTGGGGATCAAGGTGATGTTTGCTTCATAGAATGTGTTGGGTAGTATTCCTTCTTTTTCTAAATTTTGGAAAAGGTTAAATAATATAGGTATTAGTTCCTGTTTAAAGGTTTGGTAGAATTCTTTTTTTTTGTAGAGACAGAGTCTCACTGTACCGCCCTCGGGTAGAGTGCTGTGGCATCACACAGCTCACAGCAACCTCTAACTCTTGGGCTTACGTGATTCTCTTGCCTCAGCCTCCCGAGCAGCTGGGACTACAGGCACCCGCCACAGCGCCCGGCTATTTTTTTGTTGCAGTTTGGCTGGGGCTGGGTTTGAACCCGCCACCCTCAGCATATGGGGCCGGTGCCCTACTCACTGAGCCACAGGCGCCGCCCCCGGTTTGGTAGAATTCTGACGTAAAACCATCTGGTTGGTCCCAGGCTTTTCTTTTTAGGGAGATTTTGTATAGTTGATGCTATTTCAGAACTTGATATAGGCCTGTTCAACATTTCCACTTCATTCTGGCTAAGTCTTGGAAGGTGGTGTGCTTCCAAGTATTGGTCAATTTCCTTCAGATTTTCATATTTTTGAGAATAAAGTTTCTTGTAATATTCGTTAAGGATTTTTTGACTTTCTGAGGGGTCTGTTGTTATTTCATCTTTACCATTTCTGATTGATAAAATTAGAGATTTTACTCTTTTTTTCCTGGTTAGGTTAGCCAAAAGTTTATCAATTTTATTGACCTTTTCAAAAAACCAACTTTTTGATTTATTGATCTGTTGTATAATCCTTTTGTTTTCAATTTCATTTAATTCTGCTCTAATTTTAGTTATTTCTTTTCTTCTGCTGGGTTTGGAATTGGAATGTTCTTCCTTTTCCAGTTGCTTGAGATGTCCCATTAAGTTGTTAACTTCCTCTCTTTCCTTTCTCTTGAGGAAGGCTTACAGTGCTGTAAATTTCCCTCTTAGGACTGCCTTTGCAGTATTCCAGAGGTTCTGATAATTCGTGTTTACATCATCATTTTGTTCCAAAAATTTGGTAATTTCCTTTTTAATCTTGTCTATGACCCAGCTATCATTTAGCGTAAGGTTATTTAGTTTACTGTTGTATGAGTATGCAGATTCCTGTTGTTACTGAGTTCAACTTTTATTCCATGATGGTCCGAGAAGATGCAAGGAATAATTTCTATTCTTTTAAAATTTCTGAAGTTGGACTTGTGACCTAAGATATGATCAATTTTGGAGTATGTTCCGTGGGCTGATGAGAAGAATGTGTATTCAGTTTTGTTAGGATAAAATGTTCTGTAGATGTCTGTTAAATCCAAATGTTGAATGGTTAAGTTTAAATCTAAAATTTCTCTGCTCAGCTTCTTATTGGAGGATCTATCCAACACTGCCAAAGGGGTGTTAAAATCTCCGACTATCATGGAGCTGGAGGAAATCGAGTTGCTCATACCTGTTAGAGTTTCTCTTATAAACTTGGGGTGCATTCTGGTTGGGTGCATAAATATTAATAATTGAAATCTCATCATATTGAGTATTACCCTTAACAAATATGAAGTGACCATCCTTATCTTTTCTTACTTTTGTTGGTTTAAAGCCTATTGTATCTGCAAATAGAATTGCAACACCTACTTTTTTCTGCTTTCCATTTGCCTGGAATATAGATGACCATCCCTTCACCCTGAGTCTATATTTATCTTTTAAGGTAAGATGAGATTCTTGTATGCAGCAGATATCTGGCCTGAGTTTTTGTATCCCATCAGCCAACCTGTACCTCTTTGGAGGACACTTTAAGCCATTCACATTAATTGAGAATATTAGTAAGCCTGGTAGAATTTTGGATATTGAGTTTTTTGAAAGTGGACATTTTTAATCCTTTCACCACTGTGGAAGTTGGAATTTGATCAAAAGTTTCTGAGTGAGTTTACTTTTGTGGTGGAGGATTATGCTGGTCTTTATGGAGGATAGGTCTGAGAATATCCTTGAGCGGGTTTAGTTATGGCAAATTTCTTCAACATGTGAATGTCATTAAAGTATTTAATTTCTCCATCATAAATGAAACTCTAAGAAAAGAAATAGGTGAAGATGTTAACAAATGGAAAAACACCATGCTCATGGCTGGGAAGAATCAACATTGTTAAAATGTCCATACTACCCAAAGCAATTATAATTTTAATGCAATCCCTATTAAAGCTCCACTGTCATACTTTAAAGATCTTGAAAAAATACTAGTTTGTTTTATATGAAATCAGAAAAAAACTCAAATAGCCAAGACATTACTCAGAAATAAAAACAAAGCAGGAGGAATCACACTGCCAGATCTCAGACTATACTATAAATCAATAGTGATCAAAACAGCATGGTACTGGCACAAAAACAGAGAGGTAGATGTATGGAACAGAATAGAGAACCAAGAGATGAACCCAGCTACTTACCATTATTTGATCTTTGACAAGTCAATTAAAAACACTCAGTAGGGAAAAGATTCCCTATTTAACAAATGGTGCTGGGCGAACTGGCTGGCGTGTAGAAGACTGAAACTGGACCCACACCTTTCACCATTAACTAAGATAGACTCTCACTGGAGAAAATATTTAAACTTAAGACATGAAACGATAAAAATACTAGAAGAAAGTGCAGGGAAAACTCTTGAAGAAATCGGCCTGGGTGAATATTTTATGAGGAGAATCCCCCGGGCAATTGAAGCAGCATCAAAAATACACTACTGGGACCTGATAAAACTAAAAAGCTTCTGCACAGCCAAGAACACAGTAAGTAAAGCAAGCAGACAGCCCTCAGAATGGGAGCTATTTGCAGGTTACATCTCAAAGGTTTAATAACCAGAATCCACAGAGAACTTAAACGTATTAGCAAGAAAAGAATAAGTGATCACATGTCAGGCTGGGCAAGGGACTTGAAGAAAAACTTCTCTGAAGAAGACAGGTGCACAGCCTACAGACATATGAAAAAATGCTCATCATCCTTAATCATCAGATAAATGCAAATCAAAACTAATTTGAGGTATCATCTAACTCCAGTAAGATTAGCCCATATCACAAAATCCCCAAACCAGAGATGTTGGTGTGGATGTGGAGAAAAGGAAACACTTCTGCCCTGCTGGTGGGACTGAAAACTAATATGTTCCTTTTGGAAAGATGTTTGGAGAACACTTAGAGAACTAAAAATAGACCTGCCATTTGATCCTACAATTCCTCTACTAGGTACATATCCAGAAGACCAAAAATCACACTTTAACAAAGATATTTGTACCAGAATGTTTATTGCAGATCATAATTACTAAGTCATGGAAGAAGCCCAAGTGACCATTGACTAAGGAATAGATTAATAAATTGTGGTATATGTACACTGTGGAATATTATGCAGCCTTAAAGAAAGATGGAGACTTTACGTCTTTCATGTTTACATGGATGGAGCTGGAACATAGTCTTCTCAGCAAAGTATCTCAAGAATGGAAGAAAAAGTATCCAATGTACTCAGCCCTACTATGAAACTAATTTATAGCTTTCATATGAAAGCTATAACCCAATTATAGCTCAAGAATATGGGGAAAGAGGAGAGGGAGGGGAGGGGAGGGGGGAGGGCAATTGGTGGGACCACACCTACAGTGCATCTTACAAGGGTATATGTAAAGCTTATTAAATGTAGAATATAAATGTCTTAACACAATAACTAAGAAAATGCGGTGAAGGCTATGTTAACCAGTTTGATGAAAATATTTCAAATTGTATATAAAACCAACACATTGTACCCCATGACTGCATTAATGTATACAGCTATGATTTAATTAAAAAAAATAATGTTTACTAAATTTTCTTCACTTTCCTGTAACATTTAACACTATGGGCTACTCCCCTCCACCCCCCCTTTTTTTTTTACATGAGCTGCTCCCTTTTTTGAAACTTTCTCATTCTTCTCTTCTCCCTCTATTGTTCTACTACCCACAGGCCAAAAATTTTCCAAATTTTTGTCTCCAATGCCAAAGTCCTTCCTGCACTACAGACCTTCAGTTCAGGCTGCCCGTGGGACACCTTGGCCTGCAGGCCCCACAGGCACTCTTTCTGTTACACCTGCCCTGCTGCGCACCTTATCTTGGCTAACAGAGCTGCCAGCTAAGTGGTCCCTGAAGTCAGACACTTGGCCTCTCCCTCTCCATGGCAGACACTGGCTACCGACTTATTTCCCATTCCTGTCTGCACAGCTCAACTGTGCTTCCCAACTCCTCCACTGGTAGGAATGGCTGATGGGATGGAGGAGGGATGCAGGTCACTTCCGGGCCTGGCCTACACCGTGGTCTTTAAGAGCCTGTCCTCTCTCCTCCTCATTTCTCAGCTGGCTAGAGGTAGACCACAGGGCTGAAATCCCCCATACATGTTGGGAAGGGAGAGAATTCATCACTTCCAAAGGTATAGTTACTGCAAAAGCACTTACCTAGTGTTTCTGTGAATGGTGAATTTAAAACTCTGCGGCTCAACTCAGCTATGCCTTGGCACCAGGTTGTTGGGTCAAGCACATCTACCCTGTTTCCCCGAAAATAAGACAGTGTCTTATTTTAAGGTGTGCTCCCAAAGATGTGCTAGGTCTTATTTTCAGGGGATGTCTTATCTTTCCTCTAAGTAGGTCTTATTTTCGGAGGATGTCTTATTTTTGGGGAAACAGGGTAGCTATTGCTGTGAAAGAACTTTTTAGATATAATTAACATATCCCTTGGGCTTTGAATAAAGCAGGTTACCCTCTATAATGGAGTGGGCTTCATTCCATTAGTTGAAAGACTTAAGAGCAAAGACAGGTTTCCCAAAGAAGAAATTGTGTCTCAAGAATGTAATGTAGAGACCCTGCCTCAGTTTTCAGTGTGCTATCCTACCCTGCAGATTTTAGATTTGCCATTTCCACAACTATATGAGCCAGTTCCTTAAAATAAATCTCACTCTTTCCTTCAAAATCTCTCTCTCTGGGTGGCACCTGTGGCTCAAAGGAGTAGGGTGACAGACCCCATATGCTGGAGGTGGCGGGTTCAAACCTGGCCCCAACCAAAAACTGCAAAAAAAAAAAAAAAAAACTCTCTCATTCTCTCTCACACATGTATGTATGGAGAACCCTGACTAGCACACTGCATAATATTCCATGGTGTAAATATACCACAATTTATTGATCCATTCATCGGTCGATGGGCACTTGGGCTTTTTCCATGACTTCTTCCATACATACTCTGTTTCTCTGGAGAACCCTGACTAGCACACCAAGGAAAAAGCCGGTTCCTTTCCATGTGATCCCTTAAGCATTCCTACCACCATGTCAGCTTGAGACTGGATGTCAGCTGTGTCTGCACACATCCCAGATCCTGCCCAAGGAGACAGATGAGCTACAAAGCTTTTTCAAGAGTTGGAACCTAATGGCCCCTTCCCCATTCCTCATAAGAGAGGAGGCTGCAAAACAGATACCCGGGTCTTGTTGGATTTTCTTCTTGGATCTTCTATGCAAATTTTTACTGGAAACCAAGAACAACTTAAAAAGAAATGGTTCTCCACTGAGAGGGTTAATGATAGAAAATACATCTTTTCCTCTGTCAGTTGATACTAGGACAGGATCCAAAAAATGTGCATCTTGGAGGTTGGACTGTCCTCTCAAGTGCACCTCATGCTCTTCCCATCCCATACTCGTGCAATTGCCCAGATTGAGGATTGAGGCTGGGGAGCAACAGGGATCCTGATGCACCCTACACAGAGTCACTTTTATAGTGGCTAGGGCCTACAGCTGCAGGTACAATTTAGTGGCCATCCCTGAGAAGGAGTCAAATACTGAACCAGAAAAAAATATAAAGAAAAAAGGAAGGTCTAGGTGCAGCAGCTCCCATCTAAAATCCCAGCACTTTGGGAGGCAAAGATGGGAGGATCATTCAAGGTCAAGAGTTTGAGACCAGCCTGGGCAATAGCAAGACCTCCACCTCTACAGAAAGCACAAAAATCAGCTGGGCATAGTGGTGGATGCCTGTAATCCTGGCCATCTGGGAAGCTGAGGCAGGAGCATCACTTGGGCCTGGAAGTTTGAGGTTGCTGCAACTGTGATATTACATGAATTAGTATCTCACCTAAGGCTCAGGTCAAGGCACCACACAAACCTGGAAAGTGAGAGATTCTCCTGGTCTTCTGTTGGACAAGGGCAATATCTCCCCTTTCTGAAGCCCATTGCCATTACACCTGTGGAATCAGTTGTCATCTAAAGAGTATGGCTCTGGGGGCACCAAGATTAGTCCATGGCCTACCCATTTGCCTCCTATTATTTCCCAGTCAGAAAGCACCTTTTTTGTTGTTGTTTTGTTTTAGCAACAGGGCCTTGCCCTGTAGCCCAGGCTGGAGTGTGGTGGTACAATCATAGCTACTGTGACCTTGAACTCTTGCCTCAGCCTCCCAGGTAGCTGGGACTACAGGACCATGTAAAATGCAACCTGTAGGACCAGCTCTAAAAGACTGGCAGAAACTACCTCCTGCCTCCTGCCTCCAAACCACAGTTCCCTGCTCGGACCCTCCCTCATCACTGGCGCCTGTTCTGCTCCATTCTTCCATGTCCTCCACTGCTCCTGTCTTCTACTCATCAGCAACCAGCCCCACCTTAGATACATGTCCTGTGGGTTGAATTACAGTAACTGCCCTCCCAGCAGGTCACCATAGCTTCCAGGAGACATTTTCCCCTTCCTCCCTGGATTTCCTTATAACGCTGCTTCTCACCCAAGCCTCCCTGCTCAGAGATGCTTAGAGGTCTCACAGCCTCATTTCCCAATGTCCAAAATCAAGGTCATCAGCTCCCTGCAAACCTGCTCCCATTCCCAGATTTTCTGCTTCTAACTGCCGAGCTTTGAAACTTTAAAAACATTTGGAAAAGAACTCTCCCCTTCATCCTCTAGTTCCATGTAGTGCCAAGTCCCCGCGTGCCTGTGTTTCTATGTCATCTCTGAACCAGGCCTCAACACCATCCACCTGGACCAAGTGGTGGTTTCTCCTTGGCCTCCAGGCCTCAGTTCTCCCCTCCCTGCCATCCTGTGTGACACGGTCACATCAATCTTCCCTTTATACTCTTCTGTCCTCTTAAAAAGACTTTTAGGCTCATTGTTTCCTGGAGCTCCAAGTCTTAGCTTGACACACAGGAAGAGGAAGGATGATGCTGAGCAGGTGATAGAGAGACACACATCAATATTAGCCCTTGAACTTGGACAAGTCAGTTAACTTTTCTCTTTTTTTGAGACAGAGTCTCACTGTGTCACCCTGGGTAGAGTGCCATGGCGTCACAGCTCACAGCAACCTCCAACTCTTGGGCTCAAGTGATTCTCCTGCCTCAGCTTCCCAAATAGTTTGTACTACAGGCACCTGTCACAACACCTGGGTATTTTTTTTTTTTTTTTTTTTGGTCGTAGTTATCATTGTTTGGCAGGCTCTGGGCCAGTTTCGAACCTGCCAGCTCTGGTGTATGTGGCCAGCGCCCTAACCGCTGAGCTATAGGCGCCAAGCCCAGTTAACTTTTTGAACCCAAATTTTTATATCTGTACTATGGTGATAACATGACAGCACTTAACATTATTCTTTTTACTATAAGACACTATATAGATGTGGAGTATAATTGGGGTATTGTTATTAACATACTCATTTGTCTGGATTTTAAGGATCTCTGTAAACTAGTAGTAGGAGGGTTCCCCTTAAATCTTGGTCTTGAAATTGCCAAGCCAGAGACTCCAAGACCATGGCTAGAGTGTATCAAATTACTTTTAGATATTGTGTTTCCCAAATTGTGATATTCCCTATTGGTCTAGTTCTGGGTTAATAAAGTGAGTGAAGGGGTTTTAGGATCAGAGAGGATGTTTGTGATCCTTACATACAAAGGTGGTGCTTTAAAGCCACTGTGAAGAATGTGCTTGCTCAGAGAGAGTGGGGACATGAGAAGGGAACCGAGAACAAAGCCTAGGGCACTGCCAGAATAGCAATAGGCAATTTACTAGATATCCTAGAGTTTAGCTCGGTGCCTGCATGAAGTAGGTGCTTTATACACCCTTTTTGGATTGCATTCCATTAAACAGCATGTGTTTCATTCATTCATTGATTCGCTCACTAAGTAGATAATAATACCTAGAAAGGGTTAGGTTATGTGCTGGGAATCGAGGATACAAACTGAAGTGATCCAAGTAAACACTGCTGGGAGTTTACAGCTGGGGGATGGGAGGCTGAAGACAGACCTTAGTCAAATAATCTCAACAATACAATTGCCAACATGATAACATAAAAGCTAACCTAGAGTGTCATGGAATGTGTTTCTAAGAAAGTGGCACTTACACTAAGATCTAGTGGGGCTCAGACTCATTCTATTGGAATGGTCAATAAATTCTTATCAGCAGACACTGATGGCCTTTGGTATTTGACCCAGCCAAGAGACATAGACACTGAGAATTTCTGGGGGAGAGGAGGCAAGGGTGGGACCAGAGATAAGATGCTGGGCAACCACATCCTCTTCTGCAAGGGAAGCCTCAGAGGGCTTCTCAGATCACCCTGTGCATGTTGCCCTCACTGCATGCATTAAGTTGCCTTATTTAGGGCGATGCTTGTGGCTCAAAGGAGTAGGGCACTGGCCCCATATACCGGAGATGGTGGGTTCAAACCCGGCCCTGGCCAAAAACTGCAAAAAAAAAAAAAAAAAGTTGCTTTATTTAAGAGGCTTAATAGTGAAAATCTGAGTTTGAAAATTACTTGGAAAATGTTTTAAAGATGCCAGTGAAAGAAAATATTACCATGAAAATGTGACCACTTCTCACTCCCTACCATAGGAATGTGACCACCTCTCACTCTCTACCATAGGAATGTGACCTTTTGTAACTGTTCCAGGAGATAGCCCCAGGAGCTGCAGCAAATGTTTACTATTAAGCAAATATTTGACTGTTAGTCTTGTCTTAAGACAGTTGAATAATGAACCAGAGTCCTTCTTATCTGGTTAGAGCCCCAGCTGTGTCTATTCCCTCTTACTTTATTGTTAGAGCCCCTGGCATGTCTGCTATTCCCGCCTACTTTGTAGTTTTTGCCTTTATAAGCTTGTAAAAAACTGCTGTGCGGGGCTTGACTCCTCAGCTTCTAAAAGAGTTGTGGGTCAAGTCACGGCATGCAGGAATAAAAATCCTCTTGCGTTTTTGCATCAAGCGACGTCTCTTGCGGTTGATTGGGGTGGTCAGAACTCCGGGCAGAGTGGGGGGTTCTGCCCCAAGTCTTTCATTTGGGGGCTCGCCCGGGAGATAACGACCACCCTTCACCTGCAGAGTCGACCTTGGAGGTAAGAAAAGGGTACCCCGAAAACTGTCTAGTCTGTGTCTTCAGTCCTTTTGTTTGACTTTGTGTGCGCGCTTTCGATTTCGCAGCCGTTCGGCACCTCGTGAGAGTGGCCAGACAGTGGTTGGTAGACGTGCCCGGAGGACCACAGGCTGAAACCCTGGGGGACGCCCCAGGAATTGAGGAGAACCAGGGACGCCTGGTTGTCTCCTGCTGTAAGGGTGCTGGTCGAGTCTGGTTGTTCGATCAAAAATTACGGGAAACGCGCCCGTCTGATTCTGTTATAGGCTTGTGAAGGACCAAGTGTTGTAGGTGGGTCCTTGTACCTGTAATATTTCTGTTATTTCTGTTATTTGTGTTTCTGACATATCCACTGATGATGGGACAGACTGTGACAACCCCTCTGAGTTTAACTCTAGATCATTGGACTGAAGTGAAGAGAAGAGGTCGTGATCTGTCAGCAGAGGTTAAAAAAGGCCCATAGCAGACTTTCTGCTCCTCGGAGTGGCCTACTTTTAATGTCGGCTGGCCCTCATGAGGAACCTTTGACTTATCTCTTATTTTTGCTATTAAAGAGATTGTTTTTCAGAGAGGACTGGGAGCCCATCCGGATCAACAACCTTACATCATAGTCTGGCAGGACCTGGTGCAGAATCCGCCCCCCTGGGTTCGGCCGTGGACTGCCACATCCAGGCCCCCGTCTAATCCTCCAGGTGCTCACTGTCCAATCTTCCGGTCCCAGAAAAGGGGGCGACAGTTCGGACCCCCCTAAGAAGATCTACCCGGAAATCCAGACTGATCATCTTCTCCTCGACCCTCCACCCCCTTCTCCCCCATACCCTCCCGCCTTGGCTCCTGTTGGGGGGCAGGGAGGACCAGCATCGCTGGATCCGGCGATTGCCCCCTCTGCACCCCCGGGGGAACCTTCACTGGGGCCCGCACAAGGTACCAGGAGTCACCGCCGGGGAGGAGTGTCTCCCGACACTACTGTTGCCCTACCCCTGAGGGCATACGGCCCCCCGCCGGTGGCAACAGATGAGGGACCACCTCCTCTCCAGCCCCTCCAGTACTGGCCATTTTCTTCCGCAGACCTGTATAACTGGAAAATTAATCACCCCCCTTTTTCAGAAGACCCCCAACGCCTGACTGGGCTGGTAGAGTCTCTGATGTTCTCTCATCAGCCCACATGGGATGACTGCCAGCAGCTCATACAGACTCTCTTCACTACTGAAGAGAGGGAGAGGATTTTACTAGAAGCTAGGAAGAATGTACTCGGGGCGGACGGGCGTCCTACCCAGCTCCCCAACATCATCGAGGCTGCCTTTCCCCTCTCCAGACCAGACTGGGATTTCAACACGGCAGAAGGTAGGGAGCGACTGTCAGTCTATCACCAGGCTCTAGTGGCTGGCCTCCGTGGGGCGGCAAGACGCCCCACTAATTTGGCTAAGGTAAGAGAAGTAATACAGGGGGCCACGGAACCCCCCTCCATTTTTCTTGAGCGTCTAATGGAAGCTTTTAGGCGTTACACCCCATTTGACCCTGCCTCTGAAGGACAGAGGGCTTCCGTGGCTATGACTTTCATAGGGCAGTCAGCTGTAGACATTAAAAGAAAGCTGCAGAGAATTGAAGGATTGCAGGACTATACCTTGCAGGATTTAGTTAAGGAAGCTGAGAAAGTATACCATAAAAGAGAAACTGAGGAAGAAAAAGAGCAGAGAAAGGAGAAAGAGAGAGAAGAAAGGGAAAATAAGAGAGACCGAAGACAGGAGAAAAACTTAACACGGATTTTGGCCGCAGTAGTAGGGGAGAAGAGCCAGGAACAGACCCAAGGTAGAACTAAGAAGTCAGGTAGCCTGAGCAACCGCATCCCGTTAGATAAGGATCAATGTGCCTACTGTAAGGAAAAGGGGCACTGGGCCAGGGAATGTCCTAAAAAAAAAAAAAAAGAAAGAACTCTCCAAGAAAGTACTGGCCTTAGAGGAAGAAGAAGATTAGCGGGGACGGGGCTCGGAACCCCTCCCCGAGCCTAGGGTAATACTTAAGGTGGAGGGGAAGCCAGTTGAGTTCCTTGTAGACACCGGAGCTCAACACTCAGTCCTACTTGAACCATCAGGACCCGTCTCCAAGAAAAAATCCTGGGTTGTAGGGGCCACAGGGCATCAGCAGTACTCATGGACTACCCGAAGATCAGTAGATCTGGGAGTGGGACGGGTAACCCACTCGTTCTTAATTATCCCTGAGTGCCCTGCGCCCCTCCTCGGGAGAGATTTACTCACCAAAATGGAAGCCCAAATCACTTTTACTCCTGATGGCCCAGAGGTAACCCAAAATAAGAGGGTAATAGCCCTGACCATGCGTTTAAAGGATGAACATAGACTCTTTGAAAAGCAGCGGGAGAAAGGGACTAGTCTCGTAAATGACTGGCTAGAAAAATATCCCGGGGCATGGGCCGAAACTGCTGGAATGGGACTGGCCGCAGAAAGGCCGCCTATAGTCATAGAACTCAAAGCTACTTCCACTCCTGTGGCAGTGCGCCAATATCCTATGACTAAGGAAGCTTGGGAAGGAATTAAGCCTCACATTCAGCGTCTCCTACAGCTGGGCATACTAGTAAAATGCCAGTCACCATGGAACACGCCCTTATTACCCGTCAAGAAACCCGCACAGGAGACTATCGCCCTGTGCAGGACTTAAGAGAAGTAAACAAGCGGGCGCAAGACATCCACCCCACCATGCCTAACCCTTATAATCTGTTAAGCGCTCTCCCTCCAAACCATATCTGGTACACTGTCCTGGATTTAAAGGACGCCTTCTTCTGCCTCCGACTACACTCCTCTAGCCAGAACATCTTCGCATTTGAATGGAGAGACCCGGACTCTGGAACAATGGGGCAATTGACATGGACCCGACTTCCACAGGGGTTTAAGAACTCCCCAACCATCTTTGATGAAGCCCTCCACCAAGACCTAGCTCACTTTCGCGCCACCCACCCTCAGGTAACGCTCCTACAATATGTAGATGACTTACTACTAGCTGGAACAACAAAAGAAGAGTGCTATCGGGGCACAGAACTGTTGCTAGAAGAACTAGCCCGCTTAGGATATCTAACCTCTGCTAAAAAAGCCCAGATCTGCCAGAAAGAGGTAACGTACCTGGGTTACACCTTAAGAGGAGGGCAGAGATGGTTAACAGAAGCCAGGAAGCATACTGTGACTCAGATTCCAGTTCCCCGCTCGCCCCGCCAGGTGCGAGAATTCTTAGGAACTGCGGAGTTCTGCCGCTTATGGATACCGGGGTTTGCTACTCTGGCAGCTCCCCTCTACCCTTTGACCAAGGAAGGCACTCCCTTCAAGTGGGGTGCCAGCCAACAGTGGGCCTTTGACAACATTAAAAAGGCATTATTATCAGCCCCGGCCCTGGCTCTACCAGATGTAACAAAACCCTTTGTCCTATGCGTAGATGAGAAGAGAGGAGTGGCCCGAGGGGTGCTGACGCAGCCTTTAGGGCCATGGAAAAGACCGGTAGCATACCTCTCCAAGAAATTGGACCCCGTCGCTGGTGGTTGGCCAGCCTGTCTGAGGTCTGTGGCGGCAGTAGCGGTACTGGTAAAAGATGCAGACAAATTGACTATGGGGCAGAAGTTGACAGTCATTGCCCCCCATGCTTTAGAAAGCATCATCAGACAGCCCCCTAACCTGTGGCTGTCTAATGCCCGCATGACACATTACCAGAGTCTCCTATTAAACGGAGACAGAGTCCAGTTTGGACCGCCTGTCATCCTCAACCCAGCTACCCTATTACCTGATACCTCTGTCCAGAAAGATGTATTACACACATGCCAAGAAGTACTGGCTGAGGAAACTGGAACTCGGAAGGACCTCTGTGATCAGCCCCTGCCGGATGCCCAGCTGACCTGGTTCACTGATGGGAGTAGCTCCATAATAGAAGGTAAAAGGGTGGCCGGGGCGGCGGTAGTGGACGATAAGCAGACCATCTGGGCAAGTAGTCTGCCTGAAGGGACGTCGGCCCAGAAGGCCGAGCTGGTCGCCTTGACCCAGGCCTTACGTTTGGCAGAAGGGAAAAAAGTTAATATATACACCGATAGCAGGTATGCTTTTGCTACGGCCCATGTTCATGGGGCCATTTACAGGCAGCGAGGACTGCTGACTTCAGCAGGAAAAGAAATTAAACACAAGGAAGAAATCCTAAGTCTACTGGAGGCTGTTCACCTCCCTAAGAAAGTGGCCATTATCCACTGCCCTGGGCATCAGAAAGGGGGGTCCAGAGTTGCCGAGGGAAACCAAAGAGCCGACCGAGAAGCTAAGCTAGCAGCTCAAAGGCTCAACATCCTGCCGCTATATGAAAACACTTTAAGGCCTAGCCTTAAAGAAATAGCACCCCCCCTTGTCAAACACTTTAAATATTCGGAGCGGGATCTCGAGAGAATGAACAGATTAGGCCTCCACTTAGAATCCCCAGAGGGGATCCGAGAAACTCCGGAAAGAAAAATCATCCTCCCTGAAGAGCAGGCGATCACCTTTCTCAGACAACTTCATAAATTAACTCATTTGGGCCCCAAGCATCTAAGAACTATTGTTCAGTCCTCCCCATACTATATTATGAAATTAAGTAAACTCGTTGACGCAGCTGCAAAAGAGTGCAGACCTTGCCAATTAGTAAACACCCAGCCTAGCACATTACCTCAGGGAAGACGACTCCAAGGAGATCGTCCTGGGAGCTACTGGGAAACAGATTTTACAGAGATTAAGCCGGCCAAATACGGATACAAGTACTTGCTGGTGTTCATAGATACTTTCTCAGGATGGGTCGAAGCTTTTCCTACAAAAAGGGAGACTGCTCAAGTCGTAGCCAAAATAATATTAGAAGAAATTTTTCCAAGATTTGGGCTACCCAAGGTAATCGGATCCGACAACGGTCCCGCTTTTGTTGCCCAGGTTAATCAAGGTTTAGCCAAAATCCTGGGGCTTGAATGGAAATTACATTGTGCTTATCGGCCCCAAAGCTCAGGGCAGGTAGAGAGGATGAATAGAACCCTAAAAGAGGCCATGACTAAATTATCCTTAGAGACTGGCATTACTGACTGGACAGTCCTCCTTCCCTTTGCCCTGTTCCGTGTGCGCAACACCCCTAGCACTCTCAAGCTGACCCCCTTTGAAATCCTATATGGAGCTCACCCCCCGCTTGTTGCCATGCAGCACCTCCCTTCCCCAGAATCTTACTCCTCTCAATCTCTATACACCAGATTAAAAGCCCTTGAAACTGTGCAAAAGGAGGTGTGGAGCCCGCTGATCGAGGCCTACAAGCCCGGGGATCTGCAAATACCTCACCAGTTCCAGGTTGGAGATTCGGTGTACATCCGGCGCCACCGGACAGCCAACCTTGAACCACGGTGGAAAGGACCATACCTAGTGCTGCTCACAACCCCGACGGCAATAAAAGTCGATGGCATCGCAGCCTGGATCCACGCATCTCATGTCAAACCGGCACCGCCACCAGACTCCGGGTGGAAAGTGGAAAAGACGGACAACCCCCTCAAGCTCCGCATTCGCCGCAGTAGCCCTGCTCCTGCTGATACAACTCCCAGTGATAAGTAGCTCTGGTCCCAACCCCCATGCCCCCCAGAGGTTAACCTGGCAGGTTGTCTCTCAGACTGGTGATATAGTATGGAGTACTACAAAAGAAGACCCTCCTTGGACCTGGTGGCCGTCCCTCACCCCAGATATTTGCGCCTTAATAGCAGGGCTAGATAATTGGGATATCTCCGATGAGACCTTTAAAGAGGTTCCATCAAGCCTTGATCACCATTTAACAAAGCGCTCACTTACCCAAGGCTCCACATCCCAAGGCCAGTACGTTGCAGACGCCCCTGGCTGTGGCAACTTGCCCGCCCAGCGCCAGATGCGACAAACGGAGTTCTATATCTGTCCCCGGGACGGGAGAATGAGAAGCTAAGCCAACAGATGTGGGGGGGTAGAAAATTTCTATTGTAAACAATGGGGATGTGAGACGACTGGGCAGGCCTTCTGGCACCCCTTCTCCTCTTGGGACTTAATAACCGTAAAGAGGAGCAGTACCGGAGCAGGGTCAAACCCCCTAAATATTTCCTTCACGGAGAGGGGGAAACAAGCCCGAGATTGGATAAAAGGAAGAACATGGGGATTCCGTTCTATATGTCAGGGTGGGATAAAGGATTTACCTTCTTCATCAAATTAAAAATAGAGACCCCCGTCGCTGTCCAGATAGGACCCAACATCGTACTCTCAGGACAGCAGCTGCCAGCTAGGCCGCCTATTTCTCCCCGTATGCCCCAGACTCCGGCGAGCACCCAATTTACTGAGGCCAGCACAGCCCCATCGCCTGCGAAACTGTCTCCCCAGGTAACATCCCCGGAGACTCCAAGCACCGGGCAGAGACTTCTTAACTTAATACAGGGGGCTTTCAATGTCCTCAATACTTCCAACCCTAATCTTACCGAATCTTGCTGGTTGTGTCTAGCCTCAGGCCCGCCCTATTATGAAGGGATCACCTTCTCAGGTATCTTCCAAAATACCACCTCCCATAATTCCTGTGACTGGGGATCCAAGATCACCCTTACAGCAGTCTCTGGGCAAGGCATTTGCCTAGGCACGATCCCTGAAAATTGCCAGCATCTGTGTAGTCAGACCATTAAAAGCCCATCAACCACTATCAATTATTATCTAGTGCCCCCTAAAGGAGGATGGTGGGCTTGCAGCACCGGGCTAACCCCGTGCATTTCCTCATCAGTGTTTAACTCCACTGCAGACTACTGTATCCTCGTACAATTAATACCTAGAGTTATCTATCATGAGGCGAGTTCCTTCGAGGCAGAATTCGATCTCAGACTCCGTAGACAGAAGAGGGAACCAGTCTCTATTACTCTAGCTGTCCTGATGGGTATAGGGGTGGCGGCCGGAGTAGGAACAGGAATGGCTGCGCTTGTCCAGACCCCACAGTATCTCAAAGAACTGAGAGCAGCTGTAGATGAGGACCTAAAAGCCATAGAACAATCAATCACAAAATTAGAAGAGTCACTAACATCCTTATCTGAAGTAGTATTGCAGAATAGACGGGGACTCGATCTCCTGTTCCTAAAAGATGGAGGGTTATGCGCTGCACTAAGAGAAGAATGCTGTTTCTATGTAGATCACTCTGGTATGGTAAAAGACTCCATGTCTAAACTCAGGGAGAGACTAGAAAAAAGACAACGAGATCGGGAGGCCCATCAAGAATGGTTTGAAAGTTGGTACAGCCGATCACCTTGGTTCACCACTCTCGTTTCCAGTTTAATAGGCCCTCTTATTATACTGCTTCTAATTCTTACCTTTGGGCCCTACATTTTCAACCATATAGTCACCTTCGTCTGGGAGAGAGTGAGTGCTGTACAAGTATTAATGCTCAGACAGCATTACCAGTCTCTCCGCCGGGACGATAGCCATGAGAATGAATACATAGAGCCAGAAGTTCCATGATTAGAACTTCCCAAAAAAACAAATGGGGGAATGAAAGAAAATATTACCATGAGAATGTGACCACTTCTCACTCCCTACCATAGGAATGTGACCACCTCTCACTCCCTACCACAGGAATGTGACCTTTTGTAACTGTTCCAGGAGATAGCCCCAGGAGCTGCAGCAAATGTTTACTATTAAGCAAATATTTGACTGTTAGTCTTGTCTTAAGACAGTTGAATAATGAACCAGAGTTCTTCTTATCTGGTTAGAGCCCCAGCTGTGTCTATTCCCTCTTACTTTATTGTTAGAGCCCCTGGCATGTCTGCCATTCCCGCCTACTTTGTAGTTTTTGCCTTTATAAGCTTGTAGAAAACTGCTGTGCAGGGCTTGACTCCTCGGCTTCTAAAAGAGTTGTGGGTCAAGCCCCGGCATGCAGGAATAAAAATCCTCTTGCATTTTTGCATCAAGCGACGTCTCTTGCGGTTGATTGGGGTGGTCAGAGCTCCGGGCAGAGTGGGGGGTTCTGCCCCAAGTCTTTCACCAGCAAAGCTTAACACCCATTTACACATTTAACATCTGTCTAGCTCCATCCTGTCTGGGGAGAGTAACACTCTGCCCCAAGTCTTTCACCAGCAAAGCTTAACACCCATTTACACATTTAGAATCTGTCTAGCTCCATCCTGTCTGGGGAGAGTAACACTCACGTTTGGCATCTGGCAAGGGACTTTGGCTTGGAGCTAATACCTCCCCTTTCCTTGACAAATTTTTTTTCACTGATGGGTTTTCAAGGATAAGTAGGTTAAGGATTAAAGGGAGTACATGAGAAAAGCATTTGTCTTGTTTCACTTTTGTCGTGTCAGTTAAAAAGGAAATAATGCTTAGGAAGATGGGATGGAATTTCCTAGCAGAAACCACAGGGTCAGGTTGCAACATAATTGAATGCAGGGAAGACAAAGGCAACATGCTTTCATGGGTGCTCACTCAGCCCAATCCTTAAAAGGTTTTTTCTCATGGATGCTAGAACTTTCCAGGCCTTTTCTTAGGTCATTGTGAGTCTATGCCCACTACTTTTTTTTCTTTCTTCCTTTAAAACCTTGCAAAAGAAAATGTTTTAAATATAAAAGGTATGTGTGTGCGGGAGTTAAAAATCAATTAAGGAAGCAAATATGATACGTGTGGGAAAATAGACCTGCTACTTGCTGAATTTAGTCAAAAAATTTTTTAGCCCGGCGGGAGGGCTGCTGGGGTGAGTAGGTGCAGGCCACATGGAGTCCAGGCTTTTTTCCTCACCCACAACCAAAAGAGGGTCAGACAAGAATCCTTGTCCGTGACTTCTGTGGGCAAGTAACAAAAATGTCCTTGAACCAACTGTACCAAAAATGGATCACTTATGTTTGTTATCTGTATTTTCATCGTGCCTTTAGTTTTTTTATTTTTTCAATCTTTTTTTTAATCATCTGTCTTTGAGCATATCTCAAAACTTTTGGGAAGCTGCTTCTTCATTCATTTTTCAGGCTGTTTCTCAGAGCAATTTCATAACTGGTATTGTTATATTTTTACATTTTATCACACTGGGGGGAATGCCTGAGATATTAATTACTTCATATAATACAGAGCTGTAATGTTTTCTCAATAAACATCTAGGTCAGAGCTAGATTAGGTAACTAGTTAAATAGCTTGAAGGGGCACTTTTCTTGATATTTGCAGTTACTATTCCATTTGTTTTCATTTTTGCACTTTTTTTTATTAAATCATAGCTGTGTACATCAATATGATCATGGGGCACCATACACTTGTTTCATAGAATATTTGACACATTTTCAACTCATTAGTTGACATAGCCCTCCTGGCACTATCCTAGTTACTTTGTCAAGACATTTACATTCCACATTTGCCAAGGCTCACATGTACCCTTGTAAGATGCACCACATGTGTGATCCTTTCAATCCCCCTCCCTCCACCCACCTCCCCCCTCCCTCCCCACGCTCTCCCCCTTCCCCCTGTTCTTAGGTTGAAACTTGGTTATAGCTTCATGTGAAGGTCCTAAGTTAGTTTCATAGTAGGGGTGAATACATTGGATATTTTTTCTTCCATTCTTGAGACACTTTACTGAGAAGAATATGTTCCAGCTCCATCCATGTAAACATGAAGGAGGTGAGGTCTCCATCTTTCTTCAAGGCTGCACAGTATTCCATGGTGTACATATACCACAATTTGTTAATCCATTCATGGATCGTTGGGCACTTGGGTTTCTTCCATGACTTAGCAATTATGAATAGGGCTGCAATAAAGATTCTGGTACAAATATCTTTGTTATGGGTGGTTTTTGGTCTTCTGGGTATATGCCCAGCAGAGGAATTACAGGATTGAATGGGAGATCTATTTTTAGATCTCTAAGTGTTCTCCATATATCTTTCCAAAAGGAATGTATTAGTTTGCATTCCCACCAGCAGTGCAAAAGTGTTCCCTTTTCTCCACATCCACGCCAACATCTCTGGTCTTGAGATTTTGTGATATAGGCTAGTCTCACTGGAGTTAGATGATATCTCAAAGTAGTTTTGATTTGCATTTCTCTGATGATTAAAGATGATGAGCATTTTTTCATATGTCTGAAGGCCGCTCACCTGTCTTCTTCAGAGAAGTTTCTTTTCAATTCTCTTGCCCAGCCTGTGATGGTATCCCTTGTTCTTTTCTTGCTAATGCGTTTGAGTTCTCTGTGGATTCTTGTTATTAAACCTTTGTCAGAGACATAACCAGCAAATATCTTCTCCCATTCTGATGGCTGTTTGCTTGCTTTACTTACTGTGTTCTTGGCTGTGCAGAAACTTTTTAGTTTGATCAAGTCCCAAAAGTGTATTTTTGAAGCTGCTTCAATCGCCCAGGGGGTCCTTCTCATAAAAAAATCACCCAACCCAATTTCTTCAAGGGTTTTCCCTGCACTCTCTTCTAGTATTTTTATAGTTTCATGTCTTAAGTTTAGGTCTTTAATCCAGTAGGAGTCTATCTTGGTTAGTGGTGAAAGGTGTGGATCCAGTTTCAGTCTTCTACAGGTTGCCAGCCAGTTCACCCAGCACCATTTGTTAAATAGGGAATCTTTTCCCCACTGGATGTTTTTAATTGGCTTGTCAAAGATTAAATAATGGTAAGTAGCTGGGTTCATCTCTTGGTTCTCTATTCTGTTCCAGACATCTACTTCTCTGTTTTTGTGCCAATACCATGCTGTTTTGATCACTATCGATTTGTAGTATAGTCTGAGGTCTGGTAGCGTAATTCCTCTGCTTTGTTTTTATTTTTGAGTAATGTCTTGGCTATTCGAGGTTTTTTTTGATTCCATATAAAACGAAGTATTGTTTTTTCAAGATCTTTAAAGTATGACAGTGGAACCTTAATAGGGATTGCATTGAAGGTATATATTGCTTTGGGTAGTATGGACATTTTAACAATGTTGATTCTTCCCAGTGATGAGCATGGTATGATTTTCCATTTATTAAAATTCTCAGCTATCTCTTTTCTTAGAGTTTCATAGTTCTCTTTATATAGATCTTTCACATCCTTTGTTAGATAAACTCCCAAATATTTCATCTTCTTTGGCATTACTGTGAATGGGATAGAGTCCTTAATTGTTTTTTCAACTTGACTATTGTTGGTATATATAAAGGCTACTGATTTATGAATGTTGATTTTGTAACCTGATACGTGGCTGTATTCCTTGATCACTTCTAAGAGTTTTGTAGTAGAGTCCCTAGTGTTTTCCAGATATACAATCATATCATCAGCGAAGAGCGAAAGTTTGATCTCTTCTGACCATATGTGGATGCCCTTGATTGCCTTTCTTCCCTAATTGCGATGGCTAAAACTTCCATTACAATGTTAAAAAGCAATGGAGGGCGGCGCCTGTGGCTCAACGGAATAGGGCGCCGGTCCCATATGCCGGAGGTGGTGGGTTCAAACCCAGCTTCTGCCAAAAAAAACCACAAAAGAAAAAGCAATGGAGACAATGGGCAGCCTTGTCTGGTTCCAGATCTAAGTGGAAATGATTCCAATTTAACTCCGTTCAATATGATATTGGCTGTCGGTTTGCTGTATATGGCCTCTATCAGTTTAAGAAATGTCCCTTCTATACCAATTTTCTTAAGTGTTCTGATCATGAAGGGATGCTGGATGTTATCAAAAGCTTTTTCTGCGTCGATTGAGAGGATCATATGGTCTTTGTTTTTTACTTTGTTTATGTGCTGAATTACATTTATAGATTTACGTATATTGAACCAGCCTTGAGACCCTGGGATAAAGCCAACTTGATCATGATGTATGATTTGTTTGATATGTTGCTGGATTCTGTTTGTTAGGATCTTGTTGAATATTTTTGCGTCTATATTCATTAGTGATATTGGTCTATAATTTTCTTTTTTTGTTGGGTCTTTTCCTGGTTTGGGGATCAGGGTGATGTTTGCTTCATAGAACGTGTTGGGGAGTCTTCCTTCTTTTTCTACATTTTGGAAGAGTTTGAGTAATATAGGTATTACTTCCTCTTTAAAGGTTTGGTAGAATTCTGATGTGAAACCATCTGGTCCCGGGCTTTTCTTTTTGGGGAGGTTTTGTATGGTTGATGTTATTTCCGAACTTGAAATGGGCCTGTTCAACATTTCCACTTGATTTTGGTTAAGTCTTGGAAGGTGACGAGCTTCCAAGTATCTGTCCATTTCCTTCAGGTTTTCATATTTCTGAGAGTAAATTTTCTTGTAATATTCATTAAGGATTTTTTGGATTTCTGAGGAATCTGTTGTTATTTCGTTTTTGTCAGTTCTGATTGATGAGATTTTACTCTTTTTTTCCTGATTAGGTTGGCCAATGGTTTATCTATTTTGTTGACCTTTTCAAAAAACCAGCTTTTTGATTTATTGATCTGTTGTATTGTTCTTTTGTTTTCAATTTCATTTAGTTCTGCTCTGATTTTGGTTATTTCTTTTCTTCTACTGGGTTTGGGGTTGGAGTGTTCTTCCTTTTCCAGTTGCTTGAGATGTCCCATTAAGTTGTTAACTTCCTCTCTTTCCATTCTCCTGATGAAGGCTTGCAGTGCTATAAAATTCCCTCTTAGAATTGCCTTTGCAGTGTCCCAGAGGTTCTGATAGTTCGTGTCTTCATTGTCGTTTAGTTCCAAAAATTTGGCAATTTCCTTCTTGATCTCATCTCTGACCCAGCTATCATTCAGTATGAGGTTATTTAACTTCCATGTTTTTGTATGAGTATGTAGATTCCTGTTGTTACTCAGCTCAAGTTTTATTCCATGATGGTCCGAGAAGATGCATGGAATAACTTCTATTCCTTTAAATTTACTGAGGTTAGATTTGTGACCTAAGATGTGATCAATTTTGGAGTAAGTTCCGTGGGCTGATGAGAAATATGTGTATTCAGTTTTGTTAGGGTGAAATGTTCTGTAGATGTCTGCTAGATCCAAATGCTGGATGGTTAGATTTAAATCTAAAATTTCTTTACTCAGCTTTTTGTTGGAGGATCGATCCCTCACTGCCAAAGGAGTGTTAAAATCTCCAACTATTATGGAGCTGGAAGAAATCAAGTTGCTCATGTCTGTTAGAGTTTCTCTTATGAATTGAGGTGCATTCTGATTGGGTGCATAGATATTAATAATTGAAATCTCATCATATTGAGTATTACCCTTAACAAATATGAAGTGACCATTCTTGTCCTTCCTAACTTTTGTTGGTCTAAAGCCTATTGAGTCTGCAAATAAAATTGCAACACCTGCTTTTTTCTGGTTACTATTTGCCTGAAATATGGATGACCATCCTTTGACCCTGAGTCTGTATTTGTCTTTTAAGTTAAGATGTGACTCTTGTAAGCAACAGATATCTGGTCTGAGTTTTTGTATCCAGTCAGCTAACCTATGTCTCTTTAGGTTTAAGCCATTCACATTAATGGAGATTATTGATAAATTTGGTGAAATTTTGGGTTTCGAGTTTTTCAAAAGTCCAGTGGACGAATTTAATCTTTTTGCCATTGTAGAAGTTGGAGTTTGATCAGGAGTTTCTGAGTGAGTTTACGTTTGTAGTAGAGGATTGGGTTGGTCATTACGGAGGATAGGTCTGAGAATATCCTGAAGAGCTGGTTTAGTTGTGGCAAATTTCTTAAACATATGAATGTTGTTAAAGTATTTAATTTCTCCATCATAGATGAAACTCAGTTTAGCTGGGTACAAGATCCGGGGTTGAAAGTTATTTTGCTTTAGGAGATTAAAAGTCGATGACCACCCTCTTCTGGCTTGAAAAGTTTCAGTAGAGAGATCTGCAGTCATTCTAATGTTCTTACCTTTGTTGGTAATGGCTTTCTTTCACCTGATAACCTTGAGAATTTTCTCCTTCATGTTGACTTTAGTGAAGCTAATTATGATATGTCTGGGGGATGACTTATTGGGGTTGAATCACGCTGGAGTTCTGAAACTGTCTGCTATCTGAATTTCAGAATCTCTAGGCATGTCTGGAAAATTCTCTTTCATAATTTCATGCAGAAGGGCCTCTGTGCCCCTCGATGCCACTTCATCGTTTTCTGGAACTCCTATTATTCGTATGTTTGCCTTCTTCGAATTATCCCAGAGCTCTCTAAGAGAAAGATCTGTTTTTGCTCTCCATTTCTCTTCCTCTTTGAGGGTTTGGGAACGTCCGAAGGCTTTATCTTCGATGTCAGAAATCCTTTCTTCTGCTTGGTCCATTCTGTTGCTGAGGGATTCTACTGTATTTTTCATATCTTTAAGGGCTGCAAATTCTTGTTTCAGTGTGTCTAAGTCTTTGGTGGTTTTGTCTTTAAATTCGTTAAATTCTTGAGACAACTTTTGAATTTCTCCTCGGATTCCTAATTCCATTTTATCGATCTTGTATGCAATCCAAATTCTGAATTCGATTTCTGACATGTCTGCCAGTTGTTTATGAATGGGATCTTCAATTGCATCTACCATTTCTTTTCTTGGGGGGGTTGATCTATTCTGGTTATTCGTGTTACCGGAGTTTTTCCGCTGA
The DNA here is from genome assembly GCF_027406575.1 of Nycticebus coucang. Lineage (NCBI taxonomy): Eukaryota > Metazoa > Chordata > Mammalia > Primates > Lorisidae > Nycticebus > Nycticebus coucang. Next base: position 54,304,533 of record NC_069782.1, read on the forward strand.
TTCCGCCCCATGGTTGTTTTACTCCTTTTGATTTTTCCCCTAGGGTTTTGTTGAGGGCCTGTTCAGTGTTGTAGCCTGAGAGACTGGGGTCCTGTCTGATGTGGTGGGGCTGAGTGGTTCTGACTTCTTGTCAGCTGGCTTCTGTTTCACCTCAGTGAAGCACTTACTCTGGGTTGAAGTCTCAGTTCTCTGAGTCGGCCCTACCCTGGATGTTTCCGGGGTCTGTGAGTCACCTCGGGCAAATCCTATACTCAGGGGTGGCCTCCTCTGGTTGCCCAGGGAGGCAGGGGTATGGCTTCAGCTGCCTCAGGGAACTGCCGCTCTGATGTGGGTCTCCCCCAGCCTCACTCCTGTGTCCCAGAGTCAGGACCGACAAGCCGCAGTTCGGGCACTGTCTACGCCCCGACAAATCCCTCAAGAATCTGGACTCCCGGGGGGACAGGCCTCCAGATCCCAGAGTGTGGGTGGGGTGGGGTGCTGGGAACTCAGAGCCACCGGCAGTAAGCTCACTCCTTTTCTCCCAATCTTTGGCTCCACTGCACCGCCACAGCCCAAGCCTCCAGGCTTCAGAGTGAGGGGGGCCTGGGGGAGTGGCTGGAGCCCAGGACCGCCGAGCAGCAAACAGACTCAGCTCCACCCAGTTCCCTGCCCGGCCACACGGCAGACACTCAGGTCTCCAGAGCACAGAGCAAGGGTGGGGAGAGCTCCAGGAGCCCAGAGCCAGCAGGGGCTCCGAGCTGCAGGGAGCCCAGTCGACAGCGAGCAAATTTAGTTCCTCCCAGACTCTTGCCCGGTTGTACCGCCACAGCTCAAGCCTTCAGGCTTCAGAGTGGGGGCAGAGTGGAGGGAGCGGCTGGAGCCCAGAACCACGCAGGCATTCAGGTCTCCGGACCACTGAGTGAGGGCGGGGTGAGCGCCGGGAGCCCGGAGCCAGAGCCCAGTCGGCAGGGAGCAAATTCAGCCTCTTCCAGTCTCTCGCCTGGTTATACCGCCGCAGTTCAAGCCTTCAGGCTTCAGAGTGGGGGCGGGGTGGGAGGGAGTGGCTGGAGCCCAGAACCGCCGGGCAGCGAACAGACTGGCTATCCCCAGTTCCCTGCCCAGCCACACGGCAGGCGTTCAAGTCTCCGGACCACAGAGTGAGGGCGGGGGGAGCGCCAGGCACTCAGAGGAGCTGGTAGCTAGTTCGACTCAGCTATATGCCTGGTTGTATTGTTGCCCAAGGAGGGCTGCTACACCTCGCCTCGGGGAAGTGCCACCCTGGTGAGGGTCTCCATCCGCTGACTGTCTTGACCTCTCTCCCGTGCCCCAGAATCAGCGCTGACCAGCCACAGCTCGAGGACTGTCCTCTCCCCTTTAGGAGTCACCCAAGAATCCGAACTCCTGGGGGACAGGCTTTCAGACCTCAAAGAGAGTGGAGGGAAGTGCTGGGTGCTCAGAGTTGCCGGCAAAGGATATTTACAGATTTATACAGTTTTATGCCTGGCAGGATAACACCTAGGCGTCCTAGTAAGGGAGGTAGGTCCAGTTTGTAGTAGGTCTCTCCCATGAAGTGTAGTGGGATGGCCTTTGATTTCTGCCCTTTTGTTTGTGGGGTCCTTAAGCCGATCAGGTGGGGGAGGGGAGACTCCCGTCTGCTTGGTGATGGGTTTTGTACCTTTTGTTTGCTTCCTTGTGGTCGCAGCTCTCCTCAGCGGGGTTGATGTGCGTTCTTCAACTTTCTCGCTTGGTGTTGCTGGAATCCATCAGGTTACTTGCTAAATTTTTGTCCCCTAACTCTCCTTCAGGACAGGAGCTTCTGTGGAAAGCTGGCTTCAGTCCGCCATCTTCCCATCATCCTTTTGCACTTCTTTTTGAGACAGACTCTCACTTTGTTGTTGCACTTGGTAGAGTGCCATCGCATTATAGCTCACAGCAACCTCGAACTTTGGGGCTCAAGAGATTCCCTCACCTCAGCCTCACAAGTAGCTGGGACTATAGGCGCTGCCACAATGCCCAGCTATTTTTAGAGAGGAGGTCTCTCTCTGGCTCAGGCTGGTCTCCAACTGTGAGCTCAGGCAATCCACCAGCCTTCGCTTCCCAGGGTGCTGGGATTACAGGCGTGAGCCACCTTGCTGCAATATCTGCACTTTTAATTACCAGATTCTGCTATTTAGCAAAGAGTTCTCTGTGTGTTTGCAAGTCATGAGGTCTCTAGCCAGTTGGAATTCATACCTCTCTGGAAACCAGGCTCGACTCACATGGCGCCTGGTTTGCTTCTGATCTCCATGGGATATGAACCCTCAACCCATGTACTGTTTTTCTTTAGTCAATAGTTTTTTGTGCTCAAAGCCTCATGGGAACACATAAGGAAACAAAAATACAGCACCCCAGGGCTTGAAGAATTTCATCTTCACGCCAAAATGCTTTTGTTTTATGACTATCCTTGTTCTAAAAAATGCATGTTTTCAAGAGGGAAGAAGCTGAAGCAAAGGAAGAAAAGGAGATGAATAGTAAAGCAGGAAGAAGATAAAAGTGGCCTTGATCAGAGAAGAAAGCAGGAAAGGGAACAGTGACCCAAGCACAAATTTAGCAGGAGATCCTATGGTCTCTTATTTTTAGCGCTTTCCAGTTTTGATTCTATTTCTATTCTTTGCTGAATTTAGTGGAAAGTTTTTTAGCATTTGCAGGGTTAGCCCGGCAGGAGGGCTGCTAAGCTGAGCAGGTGCAGGCCACAGGGAGTCCAGGCTTTTTTCCTCACTCACAACCAAAAAAGGGTCAGACAAGAATCCTTTTACTCCATGACTTCTGTGGGCAAGTAACAAAAATGTACTCGAACCAACTGCACCAAAAATGGGAAAGTGCACTTGAATTTTAAGATCCCTCACAGAACCCAAGGCTGGTGAGTGTCCACAGGGAGGGAGCCATAAATCAAGCACAGTGGGAGATACTTCTCGTGGCCACACTTTTTCTAGGGTGGGATTCACGGGGCTTTATTCCCGCCCTGCTCCATGAGGTCCCCAGGCATCCTCTAGTCCTCGCTGGAGGCCGCTCCGCTCAGTTCCTTAATACCCACCCTGCGCATGCTCAGGGTGGAGCCACTTAAGGCCCAACTGACCAATGAATCACCTCTGTCCTGGTCAGGTGCACCCTCTTATCCAATCCAGTTGTAGTCAGTGGAAGGGGGTGTGGCCTCATGACATAAATGGGACTTTAGGTACTCATGTCTGTGTATGTGAAATGGTCCTCAGAAGAGGAGAGTTCGGTGAGGCAGAGTTCATTCCAGTGCCTTAATTTCAATTTATTTGTTTTGGTTCCCACAGGAACTAGAGAGAGGAGAAGGGAGGGGGAAGTATTCCTGGCTTGTCCATTGAAATTCCTAGCATGAAGGAGCCATATTCATTCACAAGTATTGAATGATTGATTAGCAAGGATTTCCTCTGTCACCAGGCTGGAGGATTTCTCGAGGGCCACAGTGAATGCCGTCAAAGCCCACACTGGCCTGATACCATGACTTTCTCCTCAACACTATTTGTAAATGTTTTGATTTGATAAAGCTATGTAAATAAGCAGGGAATAGTGGGTCTAGATGGGATGGACAGGCGCAGAGTGATTTTTTTTTAAATTTCGGATTAATAAGAGGGTACAAATGTTTAGGTTACATCGTTTTGGTAAAGTTGTAGTAGAGCCCTTCACCCGGGGGTGCTGAACACCCTCACATTGTGGACATTAGGTGAGATCCGCCGCTCTGTGGAGTGACGTTTGGTGTGTGGCAGTGTGGTGTGGGGTGGCACAGGCTCCGTCCTGCCTGGGGACGACTTATGGCCAGAGAAGCAGGTTTCCCCTGGTATGTCGGTCAGCTCTGAGACTCTCCTGGCTGAAAATACTGGCAGCTTCCCGGTCTTCTTGTATTTTGACAGAAAGCTTTATGCATGGAGGTAATCAAGGGGCCTACAGGCCAGCAGGAGGCTCTTCCTCGTCTTCAGGGCCTCTCTCTCTCTCTCTCTTCTTATTTTCAGGGCCTTTCTCTGAGGAGACAAGTTTATGGAGTACTTTGTGATACAACAACTCAGCCCACTAAGAGGTCCACAGTCTCTCCCACAGTCCACATGTGCTGAGGGCTTCCCCAGTGCCATGTCAGGCCCTGGACAGGCACCTAATGAGTTTCCAGGCCCTGGCACGGCTTCGCCTTTCTTTGTGCACCTCAGGGTGGGCCCTCTAATTAATCTCCAAAGCGTCTGGATCCTGTTTCTCCATACAGGTTAAATAACTAAGCTTCTTGAGCCCCTCTATCTGAGCCCCATGAGAATGAAAAGGCGCTGTGCGTTCTGAAGGATTTGCCTCAATGCTGTGATGTCTTCCTTATAGGAGCTGACAAGGTGCTGTGCCCATTCCCAGGGGTGGATGATATCAGAGAGTCCGGGATCGTTTTTAATTTCTGAAATGGGAGCAGCACATTGTGGGGTAGAGAAGCGTGGGCGAAATCTCTTTGAGAAGGACTGAAAGGTTTTCTTCTCTTTTTGATGGCTTTGTTTCTGCCCCTCCTGCCTTCTCTCCCATTCCCTTTGTCTCCTTCCTCTGAGACAGCCTTCCTGTCTCTCCCTGAACTCCCTGATCTCTCTGCTCTCCCATCACTGTCCCCTCACGTCCTTTCCAGTGGCATCACTGTTTTGTAGGAGGCTAGAACAGACTCCCCCCTACCCGACTATGCCCCACTTTCATTCCCCTCCCGCTCTAACCTGACTCCATTTCACAATTCTATGTATTTTGATTAAACAAAATACATAGAATTTTGAGAGCTATTTATGCTGCTCCTTCATGTATTTAGATCAAGACACATTCTGTCAGAAATACAGAATGTTTTTCACTTTAACCAAAATACACCAGCAGGATTGATCCGAAGACCTTCTTGGTATGACTTATAGTTTAAGGAGACTTTTTATGTTATTTCTTTATACACATAATGAAAAAATGTATGTGTCTTTGCCTTCTTTTTAAAATGTGGAAGCAAATTTAACTTCAAACAAATACAAAAAGCCTGAGTGACTCCTACCTACCTATCACCCAACTTTCACGACTGTCTACAATTTGTCAGCCTTGTCTCCTTTATCGGTCACCGTGTTTTCCTTTTCCTCAGTGTTCTAAAGCAAATCCCAGCTCCTCTCTCCTTGCCTTGGTCCAGGCTTCAGTGTATTCACTGGTCTTTAACATTCATAGGGAAGCACAGAGATAGAAGGTGAAAGAAAACCTTTGAAAATTTTCATTTTTATTTATAAATTTGTTTGGAAATGTAAAAAGCCAATTTATTTATGGTATAACAAAATTCAACTGTGTTCCTGTTACTCCAGAACCCCACAGGTAGGAATTTAGGATAGAAGGCCTATATTGCTTTCAGCTAGCATTTATTCTTAGTGTTTCCCAGACAAACTCCATTTACTGCTGGGTTCCTGCCCTTCTAAGACTCACGGACGAGAACCAAAACATTTCACTTCAGATGACAAGTGAGAGGGCAGACGGCCATCCTCATGTTGTACTTTGAGGTTGATAACTAGAAGGACTGTTGTGCCCAGGAGTTCTGCAGAGACCACACAACCAGACAAGCCCAATTTGCAAGGGAGTCTCTTTATTAAAAAAACAGCTGGCAACTGCCTCAGTGTCCCAATGGGGGTTTCTGAGAGCAGCACCGAGTTGGGTTTTTAAGGCTTGGTCTGCATCCTGGTTGGCACACAGGCTGTCCAGGTGCATTCAGGTGGGGTGGCAAGTAAGCATTGTACAGAAGCCGAATTTTGCAGTTAGTTAGCCATACGTCATACGTCTTTGTTTTAATAGTTTCCCCTACACCTTAGTTCCAGTACTTTTCCTCCATACATCTTTGTCTCAGTATTCTCTCCACCTGGTATTGTCCAAAGGTTAGTTTGTTTCCCAGGCCCAGGAGTTAGCCAAGCAAGAAACTGGGAGTGAACCAGAAGCAAGAAATCGATTAGTACTTTCTCATTTATCTTGAGGGGTGAACTGGACTTATTTCATCTCTTTTTTTCTTAAAGCTTACAGTCTGGAAATGTTCCAGGAGTTAACTGGTATTTTTCCATCATAGCCTAGGCCTAACAGGACAACTTTTTTTAGAAGTCTAAAATACCTTCATTTTTTAAAGTCAGGCTCACTTGGTGCCAAATGGTTATTTGATGTTATAACATCAAGTAAGGGACAGTGGAAAGCAGCACGCATCAGTGGGTCAGAACCAAAGAATAGTGGTGGTAGCTTTTCCATCCAGTGTATTCTCATTCCTAGGTTATTCTGTGCTTTTTTCAATTGAAAAATTTTAATTCCTGTTTATTAAGCAGGTATGGGGTCTCAGAATGGAAGCCTTGTTAAACTTATATTCCTCTGAGTTTTATGAAGACAGCCAGAGAGATCTCAGTGGTTTCTACTGTAAAAATGTTTTACTCTGTGTGAATTCTTTCCTTTTGGGATGAATTTGTTAGCTGGCAGCTGGGAAGTTAGCCTTTGGTGTGCCTAATATTACAGCTCTTTCTTTGAGGGTAAGGGCACTAGAGAACAGACTATCTTTATCGTTAAGTCTTAAGCCAGCTGTGGAGGACTGAGGGTTCACTTGGAATTCACAACGGCGGCAGCCCCCAATATTTCTATAGGAGAGGGGTTTACAAGATGGTGCTATGAGGGTTTGTCTCAAAATTGCATTTGCCTAGCACTTTAGGTAAAATGGAGAAAATGTCAACTGTCCACACCCAAGAATGGGGTTGTTGACAGATTATGAGGTACTCAAAACCTAATGTCTATTCCTGGGGAGAATCTTATCATCTCTTCTCTCCCCCTGGCTTTCTATAACAAGCTTTCTCCCAGTTTTTTCTCTTGCAAAACTTCACCTATGAATGAATCCATAAAGATCAGGGATCACTTTTATTAATACCCTACCTATTTCCAATAATTAATATACTTATACCCTACCTCTAATAATAATTAGAGGCAGCCAAGAGTACCCAGCTGTCCCCCAGCTTTAAAAAAATGATACATTTGACGGTGAATTGTACTCTGTGTGTACAGGTGTAATTGACAGAGCTGATTCAGGACCACATGGTATATTTTCTTTGATTAGAAGCCTTTGAAATTATCAGAAGGGTCAGTCTTGTTGGAAATTCTCTTTGCAAATTCTCTGCTGGGAAGATCCTCTCCCCAAAGCAGGGTTTTTAACCTGGGGCTGGACATCAGGAGGGAGTATGGATTTCCTACAATTATAGGCAAAATTTATTGGGATTTTTTTCTGGGGAACCCATATTTCTCTTTAGATTCTCAAGTGATTTCACCTCCTCGAAAGGTAAAGATCAACTGTTTGCTATCCAAATTTCTGGGCAGATTTAGTGAAAGCTAAGAACTCCTGCCTTCCCAGCCTTCAGTGTAGGTTTTCACAGCTCAGTGGTAGTTGCCCCTGTGACCCCAGGAGTCTGATAAGTGAGTCACCTGTATTTAAACCCATTTGTGTAGGCTCTCTATCTGTTGTTAAAGTGACAAAGATCCTACAAGGGCCTTCCTGTCACCATTGTCAGAAAAGGCACATATCAGCCTTGAGAAGCTAAGCTGGATTCTTTCCCAAGGACTTGTCAAAAATTCCGAAAGTGGTGAGTCCCCTTTTGCAGGCACTACATGTGAATTTGATCTATTTTATGTAGGTGAACTGCAAAATGTTGGTTCATTTCTTCCCTTTCGAAATCTATGGATATCTAACACATTTAGTTATTTTTAGCAGCCAACTGTCATTTTCTGTAAATGTTGGGTTCTCTTCTACCAAATACAGACACAGTGAGTATGCCAGCACTGCCCCGACCTACTTAGGCAGCTGATGGCATTTTAAAAACTATTCACAATAATGTTCACCTCTGCAGGTGTAAATAACTGAACCATAGGCTTGGCACCCATAGCACAGTGGTTATGGCTCCAGCCACATACTCAAAGGCTGGCGGGTTGGACCCTGGTCCAGGCCAGCTAAACAACAATGACAACTGCAACAACAACAACAACAACAAAAAATAGCTGGGCATTGTGGCGGGCACCTGTAGTCCCAGCTACTTGGGAGGCTGAGGCAAGAGAATCACTTAAGCTCAAGAGTTTAAGGTTGCTGTGAGTTGCGACAGCATGGAACTCTACCACTCTACCGAGGGAGACATAGTGAGACTCTGTGTCAAAAAAAAAAAAAAGTAATAATAATAATAATTGAACACAAGTATCATCAAGAATGGCAGGATTTTAATTATAGAAAAGCTCTTTAACTGGAAAAGCTGAAATATAGGCATGAGCTATTAGAACCATTACAAAGTTGCATATTAAACTGGGTACTATGAAGCCTATCTTTTGGGTTTCCAATTCTGCCTTGACCTTCCTTTTCCTTCCCTTCCCTTCCCTTTTTACTTTTCTGCTTCATATTTCTTGAGTCTGTTGTTAAGCTCTGAATATGAACAGGGCACTTGATTACTATCCCTCTGAACATCTCTTCAAAAAGTAACTTCAGAACCTGCAGTTGAAGACCTCTTAAACCAGGATTTCTAAACTGCAGATCACGAATCTTTAGTGGGTCATGAAATCAATTTAGAGCATTGCAACATTGATTTATATTTTTAGTGAAATAGAATTGAGGTATCAGAGGACATCATAGATGAGTGAATGTAAGTATTGTTTAAAGATTTTTGTTTAAGTCACGTATGTATGTGTTTGATAGTGGTATGCTGGAAAATATTTAACAATGGGGTTTCTGGTAGATATGTATGTATATATTTACATAAATTATAATAATTTTTACTGATATAAAGGATGTGTATCTCAAAATTTACAAATGGTAACAAATATACAATGTTCATTATAAATTTCATACAGCCAATTGATTCTGAAAAAATGTTTTCATTGATTTTTGCCAAACTTTTGTATCCATATCCAACCTGGGCTTACAATTCAACTTTAATTTGACAAATAATGCTATAATAAATGTTTGATACCTATCTGATTCAGCAAAGAAATCCCTCACATTGTTGATGAGTGAGTGTGTTCTGGCATGAATATTAGTTAATATTTTCATTTACATTAATAAGATGAAAGTGAAGCACTGAAGCCATGTTGAAACTTCACTAATTTATCAATGACATGAGTGAATCTTTGTTGAACCGGATAGTAATTTTCAAATACTAAAGGAATATTTCCTCAATTTTAAAATTATATTTCAAATTTTTTGTAGACTGCAGTCTCGATATGTGGTCCGTGCAGGTCTTGAACTCCAAGTATCAAGAGATCTTCCAGCATTGGTCTCCCAAGATGCCAGAAATACAGGTGTGAGCCACCATGCCTGGTCCTTGATTTTTTGTGTATACTATTCACAATGTAATAGCAATAGACACTTTTAAATGTAATCTGCATTTTAAATATTTTCTCCATCACTTTCATGATAGAGTATCAACAAAACAATAAATCAAGCCCAGTTTTTTGTTTTTTTTTTTGTAGAGACAGGGTCTCACCTTATGGCCCTCGATAGAGTGCCGTGGCCTCACACAGCTCACAGCAACCTCCAACTCCTGGGCTTAAGCGATTCTCTTGCCTCAGCCTCCCGAACAGCTGGGACTACAGGCGCCCGCCACAACGCCCGGCTATTTTTTTGTTGCAGTTAGGCCGGGGCTGGGTTTGAACCCGCCACCCTCGTTATATGGGGCTGGCGCCATACCGACTGAGCCACAGGCGCCACCCAAGCCCAGGTTTTTTTTGTTTTTTTTTTTTTTGTAGAGACATCACTGTACAGCCCTCAGGTAGAGTGCTGTGGCGTCACACGGCTCATAGCAACCTCTAACTCCTGTCAAGCCCAGTTTTGTAGTGTTTGCTAATTTCCATGGTGTAAATATTCCCACTAGGGTTACTTCAAGCTAATACTGTGATATCACAGGATTCAGAGTCAGAAAGATATATGTAGTAACACAACATTATATATATTTTTTCTACACAGATATAAGAGACATAACCTCAAGAACAGAGATGATCATAAAATGTACTATAGTCCCAGCTACTTGAGAGGCTGATGTAAGAGGATTGCTTGAGGCCAGGAGTTCAAGGCTGTTTTTTATTATAATTGTGTCTGTAAATGGTCACTGCACTCCAGCCTGGGCAACAGTGAGACCTTGTCTCAAAAAAAGGACAATGTAGTAAAAATATGTAGGAAGTGATGAATTGTAAATGCTTATTATCTTTATTTTAATGCAATTTATTTAATTTTACATATCCATAACTTAATTTTTAATCATGATTATTTAATGGCTAGTTCACAACATTTATAAAAATGTGAAAATCTGCTCTCACAGCCCATACAACCTGATCCAGAACACCCTTGTAGCATATCACAAAAACGTAAAGTGCATTTTTTTTTTTTTGAGACAGAGTTTCACTTTGTTGCCCTCAGTAGAGTGCCGTAGCATCACAGCTCACAGCAACCTCCAGCTCTTGGGCTTAGGCAATTCTCTTGCTTCAACCTCCTGAGTAGCTGGGACTATAGGCACCCACCACAATGCCCAGCTATTTTTTGTTGCAGTTTGGCTGGGGCCGGGTTCGAACCCCCCATCCTCAGTATATGGGGCCCCGCGCCCTACTCGCTGAGCCACAGGCGCCGCCCGTAAAGTGCATTTCCTAGTGAAGGTTGTGGTTGAAAATGTGTTTAAAACACTGCTCTGAAAACCTCCTACTAGTGCTGTTGCTCTCTGTGGCCTGATGGTTTGATATTGAACTTCACAGGGTCATCTCCATATTAAAAGAGAACTGTAAATTAGCCCATTTCTCCCATTTTCTTGCATATTCTTTGCCATTTGATTTCTTAACACCTAAAATCAGATGCTTCCCTTTGTTTTGCTTTTTAGTTCAGGAAGACTTTACCCAAACATTTCAGATCAGACTCTCTTTTAGGGCTTGTTTCCATGACCATTTTAAATCTCGAACCACTGAGAATTCCCTAAGTTTGAATCCGAAGGGGCTGCTCTCTGCTTGGCAATCCTATTAATCTACCCTCCTGCTTCTCGTTGAGATGACCACTTACTACCTTCTCTTACCTCAACCATCCTCCCCAGTCCTCACAACCCAGAGGTATCAGAAATTACCACAGTTAGTATTTTCATATAACTTTCTGGCTTTTTCTATATGGATATGTAGACTTTGCCTTTCTTCCCCAGTTTAATTGAAATATGACTGACAAGTAAAAATGGAATAAATTCAAAGTTTACAACACAGTATTCTGATATACACGTACATCAAGAAATGATTACTGCAATCAAGTTAATTAACATAACCATGACCTCAATAGTTACTTTCTGTGTGTGTGGTGAGAACAGTTAAATGTACTCGCTTAGTAAATTTCATGCTGTATATTAAGTGTCCGGAACTTACCCATGTTATCATGGAAAGTTTGTACCCTTTGGCCAAGATCTTCCCATTTCCCCGCCCCTCAGCTCCGGTAGCCCCTGTTCTACTCTCTGCTTCTGCGAGCTCAACTTTGGAAGGTTCCACATGTAAGTGAGATCATGCTGTATTTGTCTTCCTGTCTCTGGCTTATTTTACTTCCCGTAGTGTTCTCCTGTTTCATCTGTGTTGTTACAAATGGCAGGATTTCCTTCTTTTTATGACTGAATAATATGCCTCTGTGTGTGTGTGTACCACATTTGTTTTATTTATCTGTTGATTGACAACTGAGATTGTTTCTATCTATACCTTGGCTATTGTGAATAATACTGCAGTGAACATGGGAATGTGTGTATCTCTTCAAAGTAGTGATTTTATTTTGTTTGGATATATATCCAGAAGTGAGATTGCTGGATCATACCGTAGTTTTTTTTGTCTTTGTTGTTGCTTTCTTTTTTGAGACAGAGTTTCACTTGTCATCCTTGGTAGAGTACCGTAGCGTCACAGCTCATAGCAAACTCATCCTGTTGCCTCAGTTTTTCATTTTTAGTAGAGGTGAGGTCTCACTCTTGCTCAAGTTGGTCTTGAACTTTTGAGCTCAAGTGATCCACCTTCCTCAGCCTCCCAGAGTGCTGGTAGTTTCATTTTTAATTTTTGGAGGCCCCTCCATACTGTTTTGCATAATGACTACAGACTTTGCTTTCTGCTGAACTCATTCTATGTGACTTATCGCTTGTAATTTTTCACTAAATAATAATAGCTAATATTTATTGAAAAACTGTTTTATGTCTATTGCTACTGTGTGTAAGAATGTGAGTCCAGTTTGAAATGCAGCAGTGAGAACGTCTGTTGGCTCGCCCAGCTTGCAGTCTGGACGTCTGGTGATGACAGAGAAGCAGGTCCTCCTGTCTCTGCGGCCACTCGACAAAGTGCTTGCTTCCTTCTTTAAGTGGTTTCTCCCTTGCTTGTGGCTGCAGCAGCTATTAACATGCATGCTTCTTTGTTTCTGGGCTGTCCAACCTGTGGCCGATGGGCCATGTGCGGACTGTTTGAGGCTTGTTTTGCTTACCTGTGGTGTGGGATATCTTAAACATTAGGCATGGACCTTTTTGTGCACATCAGCTTTTGTTAGTGTTTGTGTATTTAATGTGTGGCCCAGGACAACTCTTCTTTTTCCAAAGTGTGGCAGGAAAAAAAAAAAGATTCAGCATCCCATCCAGCCAGCATAAGACAGATTGATTAACCATAGTTTTTTTTCCGGAAGACCCCATGAAGGTTCTCCTCATAACTCATCAGCCCAAACTGGCTGAGTCCTGCCTATCTTTGACCAACCAGTGTGACTGAGATTTCCAGGGCCCCTGGAGCTGAAAGCCACGGAGGAGTGATGTGAGGAGTCGCTCCCGATTCCTCTCCATGACACTCAGGGCATTTGAAAATCCTGTGTTGTTATCGACTTTTCTTACTTAATTATATGTTGTAGATATTTTTCAGTTTTTCTTCTAAACTGTGGTTTATAATAATTACGCTATTCCTTTGTTTGATATACTTGGCATCTGAACTTTCACTGTGTCAGGGAACCTCGCAAACACAAATACAGTTTCCTACGGCCCTTCGCTAGCCAGCTCTCACTCCTGATGTCTGAACTTTGGCAACAGGGTAGAGTGAAGCTAGTTTTTGATGAATGCCTCAATACCTAAACGCTCACACTGCTCCCTGTCTACAACTCAGAAGTTATGCCAGGGATGGTGGTGAGCTCACACTTACAGTCCTAGTACTTTGTCAGGTTGAGTCAGGAGGATTGCTTAAGGCCAGGAGTTTGAAACAAGCTTGAGCAAGAGCGAGACTCTGTCTTGACAAAAGTAGAAAAGTTAGCTAAGTGTGTGGCGGGCACCTGTAGTCCGAGCCACTTGGGAGGCCAAGGCAGAAGGATCACTTGTGAGCTACGATGATGCCAGTGTGCTCTAGCTGGAGCAACAGAGCGAAATCCTGCCTCAAAAACTAAAAAATAAACAAACAAATAAAATAAAATACTCAGAAATCAAATAGAGTTAGATAATATACTGTGCCTCCCTACACAAATATGTGCACTAAATAGATTCATGCAATGAGGAATACTTGCAAGTGCTAATTGCTGTACTAGAGAAACAGTGGTGTCAACAAGCAAACTTGACTTCATAGAACTTAAAATACAGTGTGGAGACAGACATCAAACAAATAATTACACAGGTAAATATTAATTATAATGTTGCTAAGTGCTATAGAGCAGAGGTCCCCAACCTTTTTGTCACCAGGAACTGGTTTCAAGGAAGACAGTTTTCCATGGATAGGGTGGAGGGTTTTGACGTGAGTCTGCAAGCAATTGATGTATTGTGGTCTCTGCACAGTCAGGCCTCTCTGCTAAGGACGATCTGTGTCTGCAGCTGCTCCCCAGCACCAGCATCTCACCTCGGCTCAGTCATGAGCATTAGATTCTGACAAGGAGCCACAATCTAGATCCCTCCCAATTTACAGTAGGGTTCTGGCTCCTGTGAGAATCTAATGCTGTTGTTGATCTGACAGGAGGCGGTTCTGACGTGAGTGATGGGGAGCAGCTGTCAGGTGAAGCTTGACCCACCTGCACCCTGCTCACTCCTGGTTCCTAAGAGGCCACAGACAGGTACCAGTCCGAGCCTGGGGCCTGGGGACCACAGAGGGAAACATGAGCTGTGAGTGAAAATCAGTGACTTGGTGTCTTAACCTCTTCTGTTGGGGCTGGAGTGGGGAATTATCCCAGGAAAGTGACATCTAGCCCAAGATGAGAAGAATGAATAGGTCTCAGGTGTCCTCAAACTACGGCCCACGGGCCACATGAGGTGGTGTGATTGTATTTGTTCCTATTTTGGTTTTTTACTTCAAAATAAGATATGTGCAGTGTGCATAGGAATTTGTTCATAGTTTTTTTGTTTTTTTTTAAACTACAGTTCAGTCCTCCAACAGTCTGAGGGATAGTGAACTGGCCCCCTGTTTAAAAAGTTTGAGGACCCCTGGCCGGCATTCAACCACATGGCCAAAATTCATCATAGGATTGTAGGATTGTGTCATAATTTTTTAACCAATCCCCTATCACTGAATACTTGAATTTTTTTACCTTTTTTTTTTTTTTTGAGACAGAGTCTCAAGCTGTCACCCTGGGTGGAGTGCGGTGCCGTCACAGTTCACAGCAACCTCAAACTCTTAGGCTTAAGTGATTCTCTTGCCTCAGCCTCTCAAGTACCTGGGACTACAGGCACCTACCACATGGCTGGCTATTTTTTGTCATTCTTGTTTAGCTGGCCCAGGCCGGGTTCGAACCTGCCAGCCTTGGTGCATGTGGCAGGCGCCGTAACCACTGTACTACAAGCGCCGAGCCACAGAACTCTGAATATTTCCTTAGGAAGTGAAGTTGCTAGGCCAAAAGACAGAAACGGATATTAAGCTGTCCTTTTTGTAATGATTTTACTTTCCCACAAGTCATAGGTGAGAGTGCCCATTTTCCTCATGACTGAATCAACACACAGCATTATATTATTTAAGACATCTTTGACAATTTGATGGGAGAAGAGCTGTTATCCCTTCTATATCCCTTTGAACGCTAGTTAATGAAGTTGAGCATTGTTATATTTATATAACTTTTTCCTTCTCCTTTAAATAATAGTAGCTGCTCACTTTTGGGCAAAATGCTATCTGTAAAGGCTACTTATTATAGCATTTTTCCTCCGTGAGTCATTTGGGAGCAATATAGCAATTTTTATCATAGTAGTAGAAGGTTTGTAAATTACCTAATGGTCCACCAGTCTGAAATGGTGATGTGAAAATAGTTCATCTATACAACAAACAGCTCTATGTATCCATTTTTTTTAAAGCATCTAGAGAAAGAGGAAGCTAGAACTTTCAAGAAGCCATCACCTAGAGGGTGGTGCTGGGAGAAGGCACGGAGTTGCCACATTCCGTGTCCTGCCTGCCCAACGTCTCTCCATCTGCCTGTCCCTAAGTGGCATTCTTTCATTATAAGTTGGAAATGCAGTAATTGTTTTAAAAGAAGAATGAGAAAGCTCTTTTTAAAGGAGATCACTAAAAGGTAGAATGAGGGTGCAGAGCAGAGTGTTGAATGTGAGACTGGCCCAAGAGTGCAAAGGAGAGTTTTCATTCACACTCACTTGTACTTTAAAATTTCGATTTACATGACTATACTGCATATTTAAAATTAAATACTTTTCATTCTTATTAGCATTTATCGTTTTCCAGGCATTTTGCCTGCAACACTGTACATCACCAATAACTTCCCTACTTCCCCAATTTTGACTTCAAGCATCCACTCTCTGACCACCATCTCCTGTTCTCCAGCTCACCCCATGCCCCCAACCCAAAATGCTTCAAGTTCATCAAATCTCCAGTCTTCTGGCCCTTTCACCATCCCCTCCGCCCCTCTCCACCTCCCACAGCAGAGTTTCCCGTCCATGATTATAACGTTTTCCTTACTAACATCTCAAACCTGGTAAAACCCCACCCTGGTTAAACCCAAGTCTTTCCCACACTCTGAAGTGCTGCTCCTGCAAACTTGCCGGCACCTAAAGGCAAAACCACTGTCTGTCCTGCAGGTGCTCCTGGCGGAGCTTCTGCGTGGACCGGCCCTTCCCCTCTCTTCTGGTCCTCTTCTTCATAGCTGCCTTTCTTCTCTGATCTGCTACCAGTGATCTGCACATGGGTCCTACAAACAGGCATGCAAACGGTCTCTCACCTCACCCTTTCCTCTCCCCACATTTCCTTCCCACCAATTTCATAGCAAACCAAAAAGAGCAGTTGCACTTTACCTAATTCTCAGCTCCCGTGAGCAGCTGGCTCACTCCAATGTAGTTTACAGCCCTCCCATTCCACAGTGCAGGGCTTGGCAAGGCCAAACTCCATATTGCCAAGTGCAACACTCCTCTGCCCCCATTCTTCTCAATCCCTCACCAGAATCTGGAAGTCTATTCTTTCCCAAATCACTTACCTCTTTTGGCTTTCAAGATCCTACATACTTCTTATTTTTTTCTTGTTCCTGGTCACACCTTCTTGGTTTCATCTCTAATGTTGCCATGTCCCAGGGCATGGTCCTAGGCCCTCACTTTATGTGTGTTGATGAACCCTCCCCCCGCCTCGTAACTTTATGTACCATCTATCTGCCCACTCATCCTCGTCTCCAGACTGTCTAGCAGGTGACACTCAGCGACCATTCTGCTGCATCTAACAGGCATCTCAGAGTGTCATGACCACAGCAAAATCTGCATTCCTCACCCTTATTCTTCTAATTCTTTCTTCTCCAGTCTTCCTAATCTCAGTAAATGGAATTCCCCCATCATGAGTCAAAACTCCTGTTGGAATGGCCAGGTGTGGTGGCTCACAGCTGTAATCCCTGCATTCTGGGAGTTGCTTGAGTTCAAGAGTTCAAGACCAACCTAAACAAGAGTGAGACCCCATCTCTACTAAAAATAGAAGAACTAGCCAGGCATTGTGGTGAGCACCTGTGGTCCCCGCTATTCAGGAGGCTGAGCAAGAGGATCGCTTGAGACCAAGAGTTTGATGTGGCTGTGAGCTTTGACACCACAGCACTTTACCAAGGGTGACAGAGTGTGACTCTGTCTCAAAAAAAAAAAAAAAAAGTTGTGTTGGAAAAAAGAAGCCAGGCCAGTTGTTTGAACAGAGAATTGTTAATTAGGTATAAAGCTGCCAACTGCAAAGGTGGAAAGAGGGCACTAAAAAGTGCAGCTAGCAACTGCAGGAAGCCGCTCCCCCCCTCCCCCAAAGGGTGGGGACGGAAGCAAGAGGCTGGAATTATTAACTTTTAGAAACATAAAGAGAGGGCACTGCAGAGAAGAAATTCTGACCTCGGAGGGGCGGGCGCTGGGCTGGAGCTTGGATACAAGCTGGCAAATGGGATGCATTTAATGAGTATTTGCTGAATTAATGAATCTCAAACAGTCCTCATAACAACTTTCCCCCATTATACAGATGAGGACTTAAAGACACAGAGAAGATAAACAAATTGCTCAAAGGCAGGGAAAGAAAAAGATTTGAGTCTGCATTGTTTAACTGTGACCAAAACTCTTAACTTTAATACCACATTTTTAGCCTTCAATTTACAGGTGTAACACCTAGGTCGCGTGCTTCACTTAGGGAACTATAAATACATTTTTCTCTGGAGAAAAATGTCCATTAGCTTTACAATCATGAGCTCTAGCGTGGAAACGGCCTTTTCATCGCAACTTCTAAAAGTCCTGGCAGAAGTTGACAGCTGGGCTTTTTGAAGGAGCAGGGCTGATTCTTTTAAGAAGATATAATTTTTCTAAATGCTGTCATCCACAAATAAGTTTTAGGAAAGAACACCATAGGTGACATAAATCTTCCTTTCTGAAAATGAAAACGAAGGGCTGGATTCAGATTAGTAAGAGGAGCCCAATTAGCTCCTCTGCGCTTTCATCTCAGCTACGTCTGCAGGTCTCAGTTGCCTTCTCAGAGTCCAACTGATCTGCTTTCCCTGTCACACTATGGTTCACATGAAGAAGCAAGGAAAACATTCTCAGATCTTGTATCCCTTAAAAAGATTCAAGTTATTACTCTGAGATGGATTTCACAGATTAATAACTATGATATGTGTTCTGATCTCCAAATCCTATTTAAAAGAGGTAAGAATTGGTATTATCTCAAATTTCCCATGAGTATGCCAGCCATAATGAAAGGTTGCCAAGAAATACTTTATTTCCATCAAAGATCCACTTTGGGGAAGTGGAGCCATGGGTGTTCCCCACTGCCCCAGGCTCTAAAGCCCTTCTAAACAGGTTCATTTTAGTTCCTTGGGTATTAGCTAGAATCATACTGGAAAATCTCTGCGAGATGAAATAGTCATATGTTCCTAAATTATAGGATTATTTTCTGTGCTTCAAGCATTTAAAGCATCTACATGAATTTGCCGTGAGCAAATATTTCAATATGTAGTCTACACTCGTTACTGCGCCTCTTGTTAAGCCGACAGTCCTTCAGTTGCCAAGACTTTCTGCCAACATGTGTCTAATTCATGCAACTTCTCACTCTCCAGTCATGTCTTCCACCAGACATCGGCCTATGACAAAGGAATGGAAAACCAGGGAACCTGGAATGCATTTAATGGGACATACGAGGAAATAAATTCTGTGTATCTTCAGAAGAGTATAAAACACACAGCGAACATGCTGACGTGTCCTGATGTCCAAATCCTACTTACAAGTCTCCTGGCCTGTGCCCAGCAGTGGCAAGAAGGTTTTGGATGATGAAACTGTGTTATCTTGAACATTAGTCACTGCTTTGGAACGAGTGCCGGTTTCCTCATCACGACAGGAAAAGCCAATAACTCTGTTCCTTCCTTCCTGCCCCAGGGCCAGGATGGTGACAGGGTCGGCATTTTGGGGTTTTGCCTTATTCTTATGTTTTAACATCCTAGGAAATACTACACTGCATCAATTCACTTCATCAGATTGGCAAAGAATAAAAGCCTGATGGTGTTGACAAAAATATAGGACAATGAGAATATTCCTACAATGCTGATGGAGATAGAAATTTGTTAATCCCCATGGAAATCAATTTGCCAAAACTTAGACTATTTGAAGATCCACCTAACCTCAGAGCTGGCAATACTACTTCCAGGAATAAACGTTGAAAGTTTGCATAAGAGAACACTTATAAGAATGTTTCTAGGGCGGCGCCTGTGGCTCAGTCTGTAAGGCGCTGGCCCCATATACCGAGGGTGGCGGGTTCAAACCCGGCCCTGGCTGAATTGCAACCAAAAAATAGCCAGGCGTTGTGGCGGGCGCCTGTAGTCCCAGCTACTCCGGAGGCTGAGGCAAGAGAATCGCTTAAGCCCAGGAGTTGAAGGTTGCTGTGAGCTGTGTGATGCCATGGCACTATACCGAGGGCCATAAAGTAAGACTCTGTCTCCACAAAAAAAAAAAAAAGAATGTTTCTAGTCCTTATCTTAAACATTGTTATTGTTATTAAAATTTAATTTTAATTTTGTGACGGCAAAAGAAATGGAAACCTATTAAACACATATGTAAAAATAAAGAAAATTTAAAAAAGAATGTTCGTTACAGCTTTATTGGTAATTACAAAAATTGGAAACATGTTCAATGTCCATCAAAAGTAGAATAGATAAATGATGGTGTATTTAACACAATAGGAGACTTTATAGCTGCAGTCCCCAGCTCAGTGCTGTGGCCTTGTCCTGGTCTATGGCCTGTTAGGAACCAGGGGCCAGTAAGTGAAGCTTCATCTGTGTTGAAAGCCACTCCCCATCACTCAAATCACCTGTGAGCTCTCCTCTCGTCACAGCAGCGGGCATTAGATTCTCACAGGAGCATGAACCCTGCTGTCAGCTGTGTGTGTAAGGGCTCTAGGTTGTTCTCCTATGAGAATCTAATGACTGATGATCTGAGGTCGAGATGTAAAGCACTTGAATCATCCCCAAAACCACCCCCACCAGGGGCTGTGGAAAAATTGTCTTCCATGAAACCAGTCCTTGGTGCCAAAAAGTTGGGACCACTGCTTTGTAACAATTACAATAATGTCATAAGAATTCCATGTTTCAACATGAATGCTTTTTTTTTTTAAGCAGAGTCTCACTATTTCACCCTCGGCACAGTGCTGTGGCATCATAGCTCACAGCAACCTCCAGCTCTTGGGCTTAGGTGATTGTCTTGCCTCAGCCTCCCGAGTAGCTGGGACTACAGGCGCCTGTCACAATGCCCAGCTATTTTTTGTTGTTGCAGTTTGGCCGGGCCAGGCTCAAACCCACCACCCTCAGTATATGGGGCCCACACCCTACCCACTGAGCCACAGATGCCGCCCTCAACATGAATACATTTTTAAAATATGATGTTAAGCAAAATTTAAAAAGCCAACTTGCAGAAGGATCTGCAGTATGATACCATTTGTATTACATTTAAAAACATGCCAAACGACCACCTGTGTTGTTTACAGATATAATATTATGCAGGAAGGGCATAAACCATGGATGGAATTGATAAGTACCAAATTCAGGGTCCTGAATCCAGGGTACTCAGAAAAATTGGCAGAGAATACAGGCGCTTCAAATAATTATAATTCACATATTTCCTAAAACAAACGTAATATCTGAAACAAACATAGCAAAATGTTAACATTTTCCAAAATTGGGCTGTAGACCTATGGATGACACTCATTTTATTCTCTGCAACTCCCTATTCTTGAAATGTTAGTGAAAAAGCCATTACTGCTGTGGGTTGTTTATTTTCTTTTTATAAATATGGGTTGAGCATCTGTAAGTCAGACGTTGTGTTAAGTGCTGGGAGCCAGGGTCCTTGTCCTCAAGAGGACTTAAAATCATGTGGGGAGCTGACCCTGAACCTCCCCTCTGACCTCTTAGCAATTAATTTGTACCTCTATCATCACCTTCGCTCGGTATTATGGTTTCAGCTTTCCTGACATTTTCCTTCTATAGCAGTGCTATCCAGTAGGACTCCCACAGCAGCCAAAACACTCTCCATCTCTGCCATCCTGTGTAGCAGCCATGAGCCACCATGTCGCCATTAAACTCTTCCAATGTGGCTAATGTGATAGAGGGACTGAAGTTTTCATTCTAATTAATTTTATTTTACATAGCCTCATGTCAGCTACCATGCTGTAGGACACAGAACACAGGCTGTCAAAAAACTGTCTCACACGTTAAGAAAGGAAAAAACTATCGGGCGGCGCCTGTGGCTCAGTCGGTAAGGCGCCGGCCCCATATACCAAGGGTGGTGGGTTCAAACCTGGCCGCGGCCAAACTGCAACCAAAAAATAGCTGGGCGTTGTGGCGGGCACCTGTAGTCCCAGCTACTCGGGAGGCTGAGGCAAGAGAATCGCTTAAGCCCAGGAGTTGGAGGTTGCTGTGAGCTGTGTGATGCCACAGCACTCTACCGAGGGCAATAAAGTGAGACTCTGTCTCTACAAAAAAAAAAAAAAAAAAAAGCTATGTTAAAATTGCAATACTCACATCACACTTGACTTCTGCAATTCTTTCTGTTACCAGTATATATTGAGAATTACAGTTTTAATACAATTTCCTCCTCTGTTAAAATGTGTACCCATTTTACACATATGTACCCTCTGCATATGCTCTGTGAGGGCAAGAACTGTCTTTCTCATTTTTATAGCCCACGCCTGAGTCCCAGTGGAGTGCCTCACAGAGGACATGTGATGGGCATGGTGTGGGAGCCTCACAGAGGACACGTGATGTGTGTGCCCCTCACAGAGGACATGTGATGGGCATGGTGTGGGGGCCTCACAGAGGACACGATGTGTGTGCCCCTCACAGAGGACATGTGATTGGCATGGTGTGGGGCCCTCACGGAGGACACGTGATGTGTGTGCCCCTCACAGAGGACACGTGATGGGCATCCCTATGTGCCCCTCACAGAGGACACGTGATAGGCATCCGTGTGGGGCGCTCACAGAGGACACATGATGGGCATCAGTGTGTCCAGGGAACTCTGGAATGAGTCCTTGTGGTGCCATTACCCAGTGTGTGCCCGGGGGAGAGCCAGTTCATCTCTGTACATTCGGCCATTTATTTACTAGATGTAAATAAACTGTACACCAGTTCTGTGCTGAGCTGAGGGAATATAAAAGTAAATAAAACAGCTGTTTTTCCTTGAGGATTTCATGTTCTTGTCTGGGCAATGTTTGTCTTGGAAATAAAATGCTGGCCTGGGTGGTGGGTCCCGCCTGTGATCCCAGCGCTTGGGAAGGCCGAGGCAGGTGACTTGCTTGAGCTCAGGGGTTCGAGACCAGCCTGAGCAAGAGAGAGACCCATCTCTACTAAGAATTAAAAACTAGTCAGCCCTTGTGACGGTGCCTGTGGTCCCAGCTACTAGGAAGGCTGAGGGAAGAGGGTAGGTTGAGGTTGTGTGACTCCAGGGCACTCTATTCAGGGGACACTCTTCCTAGGGAAGGAAGACGGGAAGGAAGGAAGCCCTGAAGATTTCTAAGACACCATCCAGCACCAACATTCTACATATACATCCATCGTGTGCCTCTGATCACTTTGACAGTATGTAGGTTAACAATAAATCAATAAAATAAAGACTTCTCAATGTGTGGAGAGCCCTTTGGTTTTAGTTCTTTATTCATTCATTTGACAAATATTCACTGAACACTCCTATGTTTTGGTGCCTTCTCTACACAACCAGTGAGAGAGGGATTCTCACTCAAGGTTATAGGGGTGGCCCACATTTAGCGCCTGACACTGGGTAGTTTGATTGACAACAGTTTATTAGTCACAGGCAGTCACGTCCAGGGAAGGCAGACACTGCCTATCACACAGGGCCACACAGGAAACAGAGTGACCGACCAGGAAACAGAGTGACCAACCGAATGCCCGCAGGCAGGAGTCGCAGTATCCAGGGAATGGGGGTCCCCAGGTCAGCAGGCCTCGTGCCCAGTCCACCAATGAGGAGGGCTGTCTGGCGAGGGGGCCTTGTTCATAGGAGCAGGGGAAGGGGAAGGTGCAGTTAGGCCACTTGATGTCACCAGCCATCAAGGCAACACAGAACACCCAGCCTTCATTTGGGGTTTACACCGGAGTGGGTCGATGTTACACCAGGTACGCTCGTGGGCAAGATGAGAAAAAGTGGTTCCTGCCCTCCTGGGTCTTCTAGTTTAAGTTTGGGGGACATGTGAATGGTCTATAATGCCATTTGCAACAGAGACGTTTGTTCCCCTCTTTGGCTCTGCCATGACCCCGAGCCCTGACAGTGAAGAAAGGAGAAGGGCTTCTTGTGGCCACCAGAGGGCATTTCTAACTTTCTGGGTAGGCCCCAATTTCCCTGGGTTTTCGCTAAAACTGTGAGCTCAGCATTCATCAGAACCACTTGGCAAAATTTCAAAGATTCCACCTCCAAAGATTCTGCCGGGTAGAAACAGGACTGGGCTGGGGCCTCTAATTTGAAAATGTTTGACAGGTGAGCAGGGGAGCAGCCTGACCTCTGAGGGAGGGGCCGTTGCTCCCATTCCAGAGGAAGGAATAAAATGAGCATTCCTCACGCTTTCTATGTCACCTGTAGTTAACTCATCACAGCCCAAATGACTATCATCTTTCAGTTAAATTTCAAAGTAAAATTTGAACATGCTTGGGTTCAGGGTTTCATTTTACTGATTTTTAATTTTTAATGTCTTCTTATTTTTGTCTGTATTCTTTGCGCTCCAAATGTAAAACAGAGAATAAGAAAGCTGGCAGGAGTGGGGAAAGGTGAGGAAAGATGAGATTTGTTTTGAAAACAAAGCTTCAGAGAAACCTCACGACCAGACTGTGCTCTCAGGGCCCATGGTCAAGACCATGGATAAGCACCAGTGTCTGGCAATTCACAGAGAGCCAAGAAACACGTAAAAACACTCACTGTACTGTGCTCTTGTGGCACAAGGAGGTCTCTTCAGATGGTTGCAGTGGGCACTGGTTACCTGCACAGTGCCAGCCTCCTGGGGGACCCAAGTCCCTGTCCTAGCTCAGTTCACAACTGCTCTGTCACCGTAAGACATACGACCTTGAGTCCTGTTGATGCAGAAGTCTCCCCAAGCTCATTGGGGAGATTAATTGAGATAATGTATGTTAAGGTCATTTACAAATAGTACAAATAGTTACTTCTAAAACCCAAACAGCTCAGATGTCTCTAGACTTAGCCTGAGTGCCAGCAAGTCACACTGACATGTATGCTGAATGATGTCCTACCTAACAAGGAGCCACCACCAGGGTCCCCTGGTAGCCTGGTGGCTGCCCTGAGTCTAAATACAAAAGCTGTTTTGAAGCAAAGAAGAACTGGGCAGGCTGGCCTGTCACCACCTGCAGGCTGTGCTTGTCATCTAGACTCCTAAAGCCCCAGGCTTGGAAACCAGGTGCTATGGCTTTGCTTGTAAATAAGCCTCCACCCCCACCCCACCCCCCATGAATCTATGTGATGCTGGGGATGGGGGAGAGACAGGATTGTATACCTTCCCCTTCTGTTTTCCTCATCCACCCTCCCAAGTCAGACACAAAATTCTCCCTCTGCTCAAAAAGCAAATGCTCTCACTTCTCAAAGTACAGAGTCCTGAAGGAGCCACCAGCCTGCGGCCCAGCTTCCCGTGGAGGGCAGTGGGCTCGGGCAGCACCTGTGACACCCAGATTCCCAGGGCTGTCATCTCATCTCCCGACTTGTTCTTATTTAATTCTGAGAAACAGGAAAGAAAAGGCCATGATAGTTGGAAACAGCCCAATTTCCCATCTCTTTAACACCAACTCACTAAGTTTTTAGAGCAGTGGTTCTCAACCTGTGGGTCGCAACTCACAGGAACTGTATTAAAAGGCTGTGGCATTAGGAAGGTTAAGAACCACTGCTTTAGAGGGTCTTTTTCTGTTGAAGTTAGTTATGGTGATTTTTGCTGCCTTTTTTTTTTTTTTTTTGTAGAGACAGAGTCTCACTGTACCGCCCTTGGGTAGAGTGCCATGGCATCACACGGCTCACAGCAACCTCTAACTCTTGGGCTTACGTGATTCTCTTGCCTCAGCCTCCCGAGCAGCTGGGACTATAGGCGCCCGCCACAACGCCCGGCTAGTTTTTTTTGTTGTTGCAGTTTGGCTGGGGCTGGGTTTGAACCCGCCACCCTCGGCATATGGGGCCGGCACCCTACTCACTGAGCCACAGGCGCTGCCATCCTTTTTTTCTTTTTTTAATTAAATCATAGCTGTGTACATTAATGCAATCATGGGGTACAATGTGCTGGTTTCATATATAATTTGAAATATTTTCATCACACTGGTTAACACAGCCTTCATGGCATTTTCTTAGTTATTGTGTTGAGACATTTATATTCTGCATTTAGTAAATTTCACATGTAACTTGTAGGAAGCACCATAGGTGTATCCCACAAATTACCCTCTCTCCATCCATCCTCCCCCCTCCCCTCCCCTCCCTTTCCCCTTTCCCCATTTTCCTAGGCTATAATTGGGTTATAGCTTTCATATTAAAGCTATAAATTAGTTTCATAGTAGGGCTGAGTACATTGGATACTTTTTCTTCCATTCTTGTGCTGCTGCTTTGTTTTGATCTGTGAGTGAAATGAGCTCCCTTCAAAATCTTAAATGAGTTCTCAAGTGATATATTTCTGGTTACTTGTTCTAATTATTAGAACAGGGTAATTATTATACTTGATCATAAAATATTCCATGAACAAAGTTGAAGGGAAGCCTCCAGGCCAGAGAGCCACAGAAGTGTTTAAGGATTACAGGCTTCCTACACTGGTGGCTCAGACCTGTAATCCTAGCACTCTGGGAGGCCAAGGCAGGTGGATTGCCTGAGCTCACAATTCAAGACCAGCCTGAGCCAGAGCAACCTCGTCTCTAAAAGTAGCTGGGCATTATGGAGTGCACCTGTAGTTCCAGCTACTCAGGAGGCTGAGGCAAGAGAATTGTTCGAGGCCAAGAGTTTGAGGTTGCTGTGAGCTATGATGCCATTGCACTCTACCGAGCTTGACAAAATGAGACTATGTCTCAAAAAAAAAAAAAAAAGACTACTGGCTTCCTTTCAAGGCAGTTGTGCTAAATTATGACAAGCGTGCTCCCTGGAAGACAAGACAAGTTCATCCGGAAAAGGCAAGCTGTCCCCTGTTACATAAGCTGACAGTTTATGTGGGCCTCCAGAGACTGTACAAACACATAAAATACTGTTCTATTTATTAATTGTCAGAAAAAAAATTTAAAGTACCCAGAGTTAAATTGTAAATGTTCCCTCGAAACCAAAATGTTTAACTAACGAGGGACTATGTCTTCTGGGTACAGAAGAGGATGCTTGAGCTGGGTCTCACATGGCCTAAGAGCTGCTTGGGAGCTGGCTTTTCTTTTTTCTTTTAAAACCCTCTTTAGGAAGCTCATTTGTGAGCCTATGCAAATCAGATGTTCCTCAGCTTTTGCTTCTGAATCACTCACTTGTATCACTCACCCTACCATTCAGGAAGAGAACAAGAATTTGCCAAACAATAACTTGAATGAAGTCTGTCCCAAGGCCCAGGACATCCCACAAAATTGCAAGTGTTCCCCAGAGGCAAGGGTGTGTCAGGGTGTGCATTTACAAATGATCCTCTCCAGAACTAAGCCTGTAATTAGAAATTCCTTATCAGATAAGCCTATTTGAGATGGGGCAACGAAACAGAATCGTAACATTTATATTAAAATGATAGCAAATAAACTACTGTGAATCTCACCTCCCTTTTTCATAATTGCCATACACTTACAAAATACATTCCTAGGCAAATCAAGCTTCTGAGGAGAAGCTGAAAGAGTGTGGGTTGTTCTTGTTTTATAAAGCCAAGCTATAACTTTAGCAGCTAATGGTGACAGCTACTGTTTTGTTGAATGCCTGCTCACTGCTGACAGGCACCATCCTAGGCGTTTTACACTCAGTCTCTCGTTTAACCCCCTACCAACCTCCTACCATGCCTATTTTACAGATGGGAAACCAGGGCTTAGGAAGGCCCACAGTGCTCACGTCACCCACGAGTAGAGGATGGGCAGGGCATCCGCGTGGCACTCACGCAGGTCAGTCACTTCCCACGAAGGTCCCCAGCCATGGGAATGCTTAGAGACTTCACTTGCCTGGCCACACCCCACCCAGAGAGGACCCCTTATAGCATGAGCAAAAGCTCTGCCTGGGCTAGCAGGGGTCCTGAGTCAGGCAGCTGACGCCAGACTCACTGAGTGTCACACCTTGCCAAGTACATTTTCCTGCCACAAAGGGCCCCAAACTCTGGCTTTGGGAGAGACACGGGAGGAAGGATGAGTCTCTTCCCAAAGGGAAGTGGATAGACGCCCTGTAACTTCTGGAGTAGCCTGGTTTTCTGGTTTGCTGGGAGGGTCATGATGGGATCAGCAGCAAAGCTGTGTGCTGTAAGCTGCCAGGGGCCTGGCCCCTGGGAGGTTCTCCTGGCCTGCATTATGCAGCAGGGCCACCTGTGGGGTCTGGGTGAATGGCTGTCGGGGCTCTGAAGAGCGACACTCCGACACTCCAGTGCAGGAGTTGGACGAAGGGATCCTCAGGTCCTCTGTACAGCAGGCTGCCACGTGGCCTCAGGCAGCCACTAAACCTCGGTGGCTTCGCTTTCCCATCTGAAAACACAAACAGTGATAACAGGTGCCCCTGAAGTCCTCGGGGTGTGGTGCTCAGATGTAACTCCAGGAACATTTTAAAGGAGACAAAATTTGTCTTTGGCACTTACGTCATCTGTCCTGCTCTCTCTGTTCCATTTCTCTTCCCCCTGGTGTTCTCTTCTTTTCTGATCTTTCCATAGAAGGAATGGAGTGAACTGATAAAAACCAACTAGCATTACAGATGTTAAAATGACTGACTTTCCCCCAAACTATCTCTATCCCAAAGAAAAGGCAAGCAGGGATTTGTCCAAAGGATTCCGTGACCATTGCATGAATTTTAGCAGCTGGTGAGGGCTTTGGTTCTTCCCAGAGCCTGTAAAGCACAAAAGTGGCAATTAAGGATTGGGCTGACCTGGAATAGCTTTGTAAAGTATTTTAGGGGAAAAAAAATCACACATGTATATCTAGTTGGTGGAAGATTGCATCGTCACTATAAAAGGTCCTTTATGAAAACTATGAGGCAGCACCAGGGACAACTCCCATGTACAACTTGACATGTTAAAAAAGCAACACTCCAAAACATATTCCAACTATGGACACAACTACATAAAAACTACATGCATAAACAAAGCCTAGAGGATAATACAGAAAAATGAAAATAAATCATTGGTTGAAGTTGTCACTGAACCTGCTAGGAAGGTCAGATTGTTCTGACAGAAGGCCTAGGTCGGATTGTTCACCACACAGAACACCAATTACTGAAACAATGAGGATTGTCAAGGGAGCAAATTCATTTATTACAGATGATGTCACCTAGGAGATGGGGAAACTGCCTTGAGTCTGTCTCCCTGACTAACCGAGGGGAGGGGCTGCGTGTTTGGATAAGGTTGTGCTGAAAGCAGCGTGTGCAGGAGGCCTAATTCCGAAGCCACAGGTTGGGGATGGATGAGGAGTCTTGAGGTTCAGGACGTCTTATTCAGAGGTCACAGGCTGGTGACAGATGCTTGAGTCTTGGTATTATCCTGCAAAGACTCTCCTATTTCTGGGAGATAACTCAAAAGGTAAAAGGATCGGCTAAATAGAACGATCATAATATTCCATTCCTCAATAGCTGCAGAGGAGACGTCACTGAGAGGGGATGGGGTGCTGATTACACAGGGAGATGTCACTGGGGGGGTGCTGATTGCACATAGTAGACATCACTGCGGGGGCGGGTGCTGATTACACGGGAGAGACATAACTGGAGGTGCTGATTACACAGGGGAGATGTCACTGCGGGGTGTTACTGTGTATTTGCTCTTGAAGCTGATTACACAGTGGTGGAGTGCTGAGGGATTTTCAAATTTTTAGCAGATGTTAACAACATTGTAAAGCATATTTAGAAATACTTATAAAAAGGGAAAATTTCATCATTTTAAGAACATTTATAAAAAATTGACAACATAGATGATTGATAAAAGATGATGTTACCTGATAAACAGAAGAGCGAGCAGCTGTTGGCTGCCTTCACGTGATGACCCTGTTATGATAATCCAATCCATAACTTTTCTTTCACTTGGTATAAGACATTTTGAGATTCAATATTTTCATAAAGCTCTTCAGTATTTTTTTGCCAATATAAACACAATGTGTCATCAACTACATGCTTAAGAATCTTTATATCAAGATGTTTTGTTTTTCTAAGGTTCAAGATTCTTTTAAAAAGGGAACCTGGTTAAAAATATATGACAATATTGTGGTGATTCTGAGGACAGTGAATAGTGTTGGGCAGGTTCATATCTCAGAGCTTTTACTTAGTACAAACCCAAGGTATATTCTTCCTAAATGTTCCCCAAATGGATGAAGGGGGCATTTCCAGGAAGTGTTCAGAGCAATCTAACATATTCTTTAATCTGATCATCTTTGCAGGGGGTTCTGAATGAACACTCCCTAGGATCTGTAGGTAGAGAGCTAATAATTATGTCATTCTCATCTCCCAAACAAGACACAGGATGTTTCCTATAAATGCAATTTGAGTTCTAATCTAATGAAAAAATAGAATAGGGGTGGTGCCTGTGGCTCAAAGGAGTAGGGCACCGGCCCCCTAGGCTGGAGGTGGTGGGTTCAAGCCCAGACCTGGCCAAAAACTGCAAAAAAAAAAAAAAGAAGAAGAAGAAGAAAAGAAAAAGTAGAATAGAAATTTCAGACACTACTACTAGCTTTCTGCATGGTCAGCTGTAAAGATTTTTCACATACACAACTCAGAGGCCCTGTTATTCTCAGGGACTGTTCTTCCTGTTCTTCACCAGCAATTAAAAAGTTTTTTAGCAAATCACAGACTCTCAAAACTAGAAGGAACTTTGCAGGTTCTACTTTACAGATGAGAAAACTGAGGCTCAGAAGGTGAAATGACTTGCCCAAGGTCACGCAAAGGGTTAGGAGCAATTTTTTCTTTTCTCTTTGGGCACTTGTCCTGCTTAAGGCATAAATTTTTTTTTTTTTTTTTTTTTTGCTATTTAAGGAACCCTGCTATGGGTTCTTTTTTATTTTTTTATTAAATCATAACTGTATACATTGATATGATCATGGGGCATCATACACTCGCTTCATAAACCATTTGACACATTTTTATCACAGTGGTTAACATAGCCTTTCCGGCGTTATCTCAGTTACTGTGCCAAAACCTTTACATTCTACATCTACCAAGTTTCGCAAATACGCCTGTAAGATGCACCACAGGTGTGATCCCACCGATCCCCCTCCCTCTACCCACCCCCCCTTTCCCACTTCCCCCTATTGTTAAGTTGTAACTGGGTTATAGCTTTCATGAGAGCCCCAAATTAGTTTCATAGTACGGCTGAGTACATTGGTACTTTTTCGTCCATTCTTGAGATACTTTACTAAGAAGAATATGTTCCAGCTCCATCCATGTAAACATGAAAGAAGTAAAGTCTCCATCTTTCTTTAAGGCTGCATAGTATTCCATGGTATACATATACCACAATTTATTTATTTATTTATTTATTTTTTATTGTTGGGGATTCATTGAGGGTACAATAAGCCAGTTACACCGATTGCAATTGTTAGGTAAAGTCCCTCTTGCAATCATGTCTTGCCCCAATAAAGTGTGACACACACTAAGGCCCCAGCCCCCTCCCTCCAACCCTGTTTCTGTTCCCCCCCCATAACCTTAATTGTCATTAATTGTCCTCATATCAAGATTGAGTACATAGGATTCATGCTTCTCCATTCTTGTGATGCTTTACTAAGAATAATGTCTTCCACGTCCATCCAGGTTAAAACGAAGGATGTAAAGTCTCCATTTTTTTTAACGGCTGAATAGTATTCCATGGTATACATATACCACAGCTTGTTAATCCATTCCTGGGTTGATGGGCATTTAGGCTGTTTCCACATTTTGGCGATTGTAAATTGAGCTGCAATAAACAGTCTAGTACAAGTGTCCTTATGATAAAAGGATTTTTTTCCTTCTGGGTAGATGCCCAGTAATGGGATTGCAGGATCAAATGGGAGGTCTAGGTTGAGTGCTTTGAGGTTTCTCCATACTTCCTTCCAGAAAGGTTGTACTAGTTTGCAGTCCCACCAGCAGTGTAAAAGTGCTCCCTTCTCTCCACATCCATGCCAGCATCTGCAGTTTTGAGATTTTGTGATGTGGGCCATTCTCACTGGGGTTAGATGATATCTCAGGGTTGTTTTGATTTGCATTTCTCTAATATATAGAGATGATGAACATTTTTTCATGTGTTTGTTAGCCATTCATCTGTCGTCTTTAGAGAAAGTTCTATTCATGTCTCTTGCCCATTGATATATGGGATTGTTGGCTTTTTTCATGTGGATTAATTTGAGTTCTCTATAGATCCTAGTTATCAAGCTTTTGTCTGATTGAAAATATGCATATATCCTTTCCCATTGTGTAGGTTGTCTCTTTGCTTTGGTTGTTGTCTCCTTAGCTGTACAGAAGCTTTTCAGTTTAATGAAGTCCCATTTGTTTATTTTTGTTGTTGTTGCAATTGCCATGGCAGTCTTCTTCATGAAGTCTTCCCCCAGGCCAATATCTTCCAGTGTTTTTCCTATGCTTTCCTTGAGGGTTTTTATTGTTTCATGCCTTAATATAAGTCATTTATCCATCTTGAATCAATTTTTGTGAGTGGGGAAAGGTGTGGGTCCAGTTTCAGTCTTTTACATGTAGACATCCAGTTCTCCCAACACCATTTATTGAATAGGGAGTCTTTCCCCCAAGGTAAGTTCTTGTTTGGTTTATCGAAGATTAAGTGGTTGTAAGATGTTAGATTCATTTCTTGGTGTTCAATTCGATTCCAAGTGTCTATGTCTCTGTTTTTGTGCCAGTACCATGCTGTCTTGACCACTATGGCTTTGTAGTACAGACTAAAATCTGGTATGCTGATGCCCCCAGCTTTATTTTTGTTACTAAGAACTGCCTTAGCTATACGGGGTTTTTTCCGGTTCCATACAAAACGCAGAATCATTTTTTCCAAATCTTGAAAGTACGATGTAGGTACTTTGATAGGAATGGCATTGAATAGGTAGATTGCTTTGGGTAGTATAGACATTTTAACAATGTTGATTCTTCCCATCCATGAGCATGGTATGTTCTTCCATTTGTTAATATCCTCTGCTATTTCCTTTCTGAGGATTTCATAGTTTTCTTTATAGAGGTCCTTCACCTCCTTCGTTAGGTATATTCCTAGGTATTTCATTTTCTTTGAAACTATGGTGAAGGGAGTTGTGTCCTTAATTAGCTTCTCATCTTGACTGTTATTGGTGTATACAAAGGCTACTGACTTGTGGACATTGATTTTATATCCTGAAACATTACTGTATTTTCTGATGACTTCTAGGAGTCTTGTGGTTGACTCTTTGGGGTTCTCTAAGTATAAGATCATGTCGTCAGCAAAGAGGGAGAGTTTGACCTCCTCTGCTCCCATTTGGATTCCCTTTATTTCCTTGTCTTGCCTAATTGTATTGGCTAGAACTTCCAGCACTATGTTGAATAGTAAATGTGACAGAGGACAACCTTGTCTGGTTCCAGTTCTAAGAGGAAAAGCTTTCAGTTTTACTCCATTCAGTAAAATATTGGCTGTGGGTTTGTCATAGATAGCTTCAATCAGTTTTAGAAATGTGCCACCTATGCCTATACTCTTCAGTGTTCTAATTAGAAAAGGATGCTGGATTTTATCAAATGCTTTTTCTGCATCTATTGAGAGGATCATGTGATCTTTATTTTTGCCTCTGTTAATATGGTGGATAACGTTTATAGACTTGCGTATGTTAAACCAGCCTTGCATCCCTGGGATGAAGCCTACTTGATCATGATGAATGACTTTTTTGATGATAAGCTGTAATCTATTGGCTAGGATTTTGTTGAGAATTTTTCCATCTCTATTCATGAGTGAGATTGGTCTGAAATTCTCCTTTTTGTTTGGGTCTTTTCCTGGTTTTGGTATCAGGGTGATGTTTGCTTCATAGAATGTGTTGGGGAAGATTCCTTTTTCCTCAATTTTTTGGAATAATTTCTGCAGTACAGGAATAAGCTCTTCCTTGAAGGTTTGATAGAATTCTGGAGTGAAGCCATCTGGACCAGGGCATTTTTTAGTTGGAAGCTTTTTTATTGTTTCTTTGATCTCAGTGCTTGAAATTGGTCTGTTCAGGAGGTCTATTTCTTCCTGGCTAAGTCTAGGGAGAGGGTGTGATTCCAAATATTGATCCATTTCCTTCACATTGTCAAATTTCTGGGCATAGAGTTTCTGGTAGTATTCAGAGATGATCTCTTGTATCTCTGTGGGATCAGTTGTTATTTCCCCTTTATCGTTTCTGATTGAGGTTATTAGAGATTTTACTTTTCTATTTCTAGTTAGTCTGGCCAATGGTTTATCTATTTTATTTATTTTTTCAAAAAACCAACTCCTTGTTTCATTAATTTTCTGAATGATTCTTTTGTTTTCAATTTCATTGATCTCTGATTTGATTTTGGATATTTCTTTTCTTCTACTGGGTTTAGGCTTAGATTGTTCTTCTTTTTCCAATTCCATAAGATCTCTTGTGAGATTGTTTATGTGCTCTCTTTCTGTTTTTCGAATGTAGGCATCTAAAGCGATGAATTTTCCTCTCAAAACTGCTTTTGCGGTATCCCACAGGTTTTGGTAGCTTGTGTCTTCATTGTTGTTATGCTCAAGGAAGTTAATGATTTCCTGTTTTATTTCTTCCTTCACCCATCTGTTATTCAACAGAAGATTGTTTAATTTCCATGCCTTTGGGTGGGGTTGAGCATTTTTGTTAGAGTTGAGTTCCATCTTTAGTGCCTTATGGTCTGAAAAGATACAAGGTAAAATTTCAATTCTTTTGATTCTGTTGATATTTGTTTTGTGTCCCAGGATATGATCAATTTTGGAGAATGTTCCATGGGGTGATGAGAAGAATGTATATTCTTTATCTTTGGGGTGGAGTGTTCTATATACGTCTATCAAGCATAGTTGGTCTAGGGTCTCATTTAAATCTCTTACATCTTTGTTTAATTTCTGTTTAGAGGATCTGTCCAGCTCTGTAAGAGGTGTGTTGAAGTCCCCTGTTATGATGATATTATCAGATATCATATTGCTCAGACTGAGTAAGGTCTGCTTCAAGAATCTGGGAGCATTTAAATTGGGTGCATAAATATTTAGAATTGAAATGTCTTCTTGTTGTAGTTTTCCCTTGACCAATATAAAGTGACCATCTTTGTCTTTTTTGACTTTAGTTGCTTTAAATCCACATGTATCTGAAAATAAGATTGCAACTCCTCTTTTCTTCTGAATTCCATTTGCCTGAAAAATTGTCTTCCAACCCTTGACTCGGAGCTTTAATTTGTCTTTTGAAGCCAGGTGTGTTTCTTGCAGACAGCAAATGGATGGCTTGTGTTTTTTAATCCAGTCAGCCAATCTATGTCTCTTCAGTGGGGAATTCAAGCCATTAACATTTATTGAGATAATTGATAAGTGTGGTAGTATTCTATTCGTCTTATTTGGTGAGAGTCCATTGCTTAGTTTTATCTTTTGCATCAGTGTGGAGGTTAGGTTCTGTCCTTTGATTTCTGAGTTCTTACTTTGCTGCTGATCCATTGTGGTGGTCAGTGTGCAGAACAGGTTGAAGTATTTCCTGTAGAGCTGGTCTTGTTGTGGCGAATTTCCTCAATGTTTGTATATCCGTAAATGATTTGATTTCTCCGTCAATTTTGAAGCTTAGCTTAGCAGGGTACAGAATTCTGGGCTGAAAATTGTTCTGTTTAAGTAGATTAAAGGTAGATGACCATTGTCTTCTTGCTTGGAAAGTTTCATTAGAGAAGTCTGTGGTAACTCTGATGGATTTGCCCCTGTAGGTCAACTGGCGCTTACTCCTGGCAGCTTGCAGAATCTTTTCTTTTGTCTTGACTTTGGACAGGTTCATCACAATGTGTCTTGGAGAAGCTCGGTTAGAGTTGAGGCGACCTGGGGTCCGATATCCCTCTGAAAGCAGTGTGTCAGAATCTTTGGTGATGTTTGGGAAATTTTCTTTTATAATATTCTCTAGTATGGCTTCCATTCCTCTGGGGCATTCTTCTTCCCCTTCTGGAATTCCTATAACTCGTATGTTGGAACGCTTCATAAAGTCCCATAATTCTGACAGTGAACGTTCTGCTTTCTCTCTCTTCTTTTCTGCCTCTTTTACTGTCTGAGTTATCTCAAGAACTTTGTCTTCTACCTCTGAAATTCTTTCTTCTGCATGGTCTAACCTGTTGCTGATACTTTCCATTGCATCTTTAGGTTCCCTAATTGACTGTTTCAGTTCCTTCAGGTCTGCTATATCCTTTTTATATTCTTCATATCGTTCATCTCTTATTTGATTCTGTTTTTGGATTTCCTTTTGGTTATTTTCCACTTTATTAGCAATTTCCTTCATTGTTTCCATCATTTCTTTCATTGTTTTCAACATGTGTATTCTAAATTCCCTTTCTGTCATTCCTAACATTTCTATACTGGTGGAATCATCTGCAGTAGCTACCTCATGGTCCCTTGGTGGGGTTGTTCTAGACTGGTTCTTCATGTTGCCTGGAGTTTTCTGCTGATTCTTCCTCATGAGTGATTTCTTTTATCTGTTTGCTTGCCCTAATTTTCCTTTCACTTCCTCTTGCTCTTTAAGTTCTTGTGCCTGTGGACTAAAGGTTACAGGACCAGAAGGGTGAGAAGGTTGAAGAGCAAAAAAAAAGGGGATGAAAGAAAGGAGGACCGAGTGATAAGAAAAAAAGAAAGATAGAGAAAGGAGAAGGGGTGGGTATAAGGAATATTGACAAAAAGAAGAGAGGCACAGAAAGAGGGAGACAGGGCAATATAGGTGTACAGTAGGGTACTTTGACACAACCTTAAAAAACCCCACCTTCTGGGGGTGCCCAGTTGCGTGGTTCCCTTGAGGTCAGCAGCTCTTTGCTAACCTGATCAGACACAGTACCCCACCTCCACCAAGTAGAGAGGAAAGACAAAAATGCTATAAATCAAACCAAAAGAAGCAAACAGAAAACTTTACAGGGATAAAATTGGGTGAAAAACCAAATTATATCGGTAGAAACACTAGCAAAAATGAAGTTGAAGTTATTAAAAAAGGCAGCAATGGGAAATTATAATTAAACTAGGAAAATTGAGAAAGAAAAAGGGATCTGTGTGGAAAAGATTGAAATTAAAAAAACAAAAGAATATCAGCAACGTCAAAATAAACAAACAAAAAAAACAACCAAGCAAAAAAAGAAAGAAAAAAATACACAACCAAAAACAAAGCAGTTTGTATATGTTATTGAATATTGTCTGGGCAACACGTGGTCTTCTGGGGTATGAGATGTTAGTCACAGTTCAGATACGACTGGAGGCTGCTGATTACTCAAACCCCAGCAGGTAGACACCCTGAATCTCTCTTCAGCCTACTTAAAAGGCACTTCGAAGTTGTAAACTTGTTGAGCAGAAGCTTTCCCAGCTTTCTTGCTGGAATCGCTGCTGAAGTGGCTATCCACTTACTCAGTGTGCCAAAACCGGTCTCACTCTGCCCCTGAGGGTTAGGGCTGCAAGGCGGCTCAGACCCCACCCTTAGGCTACTTGGTTGCTGGGTTACCAGGTCCCACCCGTTTCTAGCTCTGCGACCCTGAGGGCGGAGCTTGCCGGGGCAGATCGCTGACAATGGATCCGTGTGACCCACCGCCAAACACTATTAGCTCCGTCTGGCTCAGCGGCTCAGACTGGGGCCCTAGACAGCGGCCAAAGTTCTCGCACTCCCGCTCAGGCCTTCCCCAAGGCAGTTCAACTCAGTGCCAAGTCCAAGGACATCAAAACAGTTCACAGGTAAGGCCTTTCTGGTTTGCAGTCTCGCTGCTACTGAACTTACAGTTGTGGGCGGGTTTAGACGGATTGAACACACGCGACCACTTGCCGGTTTTCCACGGATTTAGTCCTCCTCTTGGGGTCCAGAAGTCTCTCGCTGACTCCCTGTATCCTCATAGGAGTGATGATAGGCAGTTCCCACCAGCCAGAGACGCCTGGAGTCCTATCTCCCCAGACTCACGGTGCCCAGATGCAAGGAAGCTGTTACTCGGCTGCCATCTTGCTCCGCCTCCCATCCGTTCTGACTTGTTTTTTTCTTGCTGATGCGTTTGAGTTCTCTGTGGATTCTGGTTATTAAACCTTTGTCAGAGATATACCCTGCAAATATCTTCTCCCATTCTGAGGGCTGTCTGCTTGCTTTGCTTCCTGTGTTCTTAGCTGTACAGAAGCTTTTTAGTTTGATCAAGTCCCAGTAGTGTATTTTTGAAGGTGCTTCAATTGCCCGGGGGGTTCTCCTCATGAAATACTCACCCAGACCGATTTCTTCAAGGGTTTTCCCTGCATTCTCCTCTAGTATTTTTATAGTTTCATGTCTTAAGTTTAAATCTTTAATTCAATGAGAGTCTATCTTAGTTAATGGTGAAAGGTGTGGGTCCAATTTCAGTCTTCTGCAGGTTGCCAGCCAGTTCACCCAGCACCATTTGTTAAATAGGGAATCTTTTCCCCACTGAATGTTTTTAATTGGCTTGTCAAAAATCAAATAGCAGTAAGTAGCTGGATTCATCTCTTGGTTCTCTATTCTGTTCCAGATATCTACTTCTCTGTTTTTGTGCCAATACCATGCTGCTTTGATCACTATCGATTTGTAGTAAAGTCTGAGGTCTGGTAGTGTGATTCCTCCTGTTTTGTTTTTATTTCTGAGTAATGTCTTGGCTATTTGAGGTTTTTTCTGATTCCATATAAAACGAAGTAATGTTTTTTCAAGATCTTTAAAATATGACAGTGGAGCTTTAATAGGGAGTGCGTTGAAATTATATATTGCTTTGGGTAGTATGGACATTTTGATAATGTTGATTCTTCCTAGCCATGAGCATGGTATGTTTTTTCATTTGTTAACATTTTCAGCTATTTCTTTTCTTAGAGTTTCATAGTTCTCTTTATAGAGATCTTTCACGTCTTTTGTTAGGTAAATTCCCAAATATTTCATCTTCTTTGGCACTACTGTGAATGGGATAGAGTCCTTAACTGCTTTTTCAACTTGACTGTTGTTGGTGTATATAAAGGCTACCGATTTATGGATGTTGATTTTGTAACCTGAGATGCTGCTGTATTCCTTGATCACTTCTAGGAGTTTTGTAGTAGAGTCCCTAGTGTTTTCCAGATACACAATCATATCATCTGCGAAGAGCGAAAGTTTGATCTCTTCTGACCCTAAATGGATTCCCTTGATAGCCTTTTCTTCCCTAAATGCGGTGGCTAAAACTTCCATTACAATGTTGAAAAGCAATGGAGACAATGGGCAGCCTTGTCTGGTTCCTGATCTGAGTGGAAATGATTCCAATTTAACTCCATTCAATATGATATTGGCTGTGGGTTTGCTGTAGATAGCCTCTATCAGTTTAAGAAAAGTCCCTTCTAGACCAGTTTTCTTGAGTGTTCTGATCATGAAGGGATGCTGGATATTATCAAAAGCTTTTTCTGCATCAATTGAGAGAATCATATGGTCTTTGTTTTTTAATTTGTTTATGTGCTGAATTACATTTATAGATTTACGTATATTGAACCAGCCTTGAGACCCTGGGATAAAACCGACTTGGTCATGATGTATAATTTGTTTGATGTGTTGCTGGATTCTGTTTGTTAGGATCTTGTTGAATATTTTTGCATCTATATTCATTAGTGATATTGGTCTATAATTTTCTTTTCTTGTTGGGTCTTTTCCTGGTTTGGGGATTAGGGTGATGTTTGCTTCATAGAACGTGTTGGGTAGTCTTCCTTCTTTTTCTACATTTTGGAACAGGTTGAGTAATATAGGTACTAATTCCTCTTTAAAGGTTTGGTAGAATTCTGACGTGAAACCATCTGGTCCCGGGCTTTTCTTTTTAGGGAGGTTTTGTATAGTTGATGCTATTTCTGAACTTGATATGGGTCTGTTCAACATTTCCACTTGATTCTGGTTAAGTCTTGGAAGGTGGTGTGCTTCCAAGTATCGGTCAATTTCCTTCAGATTTTCATATTTCTGAGAATAAAGTTTCTTGTAATATTCATTAAGGATTTTTTGGATTTCTGATGAGTCTGTGGTTATTTCGTCTTTGTTGTTTCTGATTGATGAGATTAGAGATTTTACTCTTTTTTTCCTGATTAGGTTGGCCAGGGTTTTATCTATTTTATTGACCTTTTCAAATAACCAACTTTTTGATTTATTGATCTGTTGTATTATTCTTTTGTTTTCAATTTCATTTAATTCTGCTTTAATTTTGGTTATTTCTTTTCTTCTACTGGGTTTGGGGTTGGAATGTTCTTCCTTTTCCAGTTGCTTGAGATGTCCCATTAAGTTGTTAACTTCCTCTCTTTCCGTTCTCTTGAGGAAGGCTTGCAGTGCTATAAATTTCCCTCTTAGAACTGCCTTTGCGGTGTCCCAGAGGTTCTGATAGTTTGTGTCTTCATTGTCGTTTTGTTCCAAAAAATTGGCGATTTCTTTCTTAATCTCATCTCTGACCCAGGTATCATTCAGCATAAGGTTATTTAACTTCCATGTTTTTGTATGAGTATGCAGATTCCTGTTGTTACTCAATTCAAGTTTTATTCCATGATGGTCCGAGAAGATGCATGGAATAATTTGTATTCCTTTAAATTTACTGAGGTTAAACTTGTGACCTAAAATGTGGTCAATTTTGGAGTAAGTTCCGTGGGCTGGTGAGAAGTATGTGTATTCAGTTTTGTTGGGATGAAATGTTCTGTAGATGTCTGCTAAATCTAAATATTGGATGGTTAGGTTTAAACCCAAGGTTTCTTTGCTCAGCTTCTTGCTGGAGGATCGATCCAACACTGCCAAAGGAGTGTTGAAATCTCTGACGATTATGGAGCTAGAGGAAATCAAGTTACTCATGTCTGTTAGAGTTTCTCTTATAAATTGAGGTGCATTCTGGTTGGGTGCATAGATATTAATAATTGAGATCTCATCATATTGAGTATTACCCTTAACAAATATGAAGTGACCATTCTTGTCCTTCCTTACTTTTGATGGTTTAAAGCCTACTGTATCTGCAAATAAAATTGCAACACCTGCTTTTTTCTGATTACCATTTGCCTGAAATATGGATGACCATCCTTTCACCCTGAGTCTGTATTTGTCTTTTAAGTTGAGATGTGACTCTTGTATGCAACAAATATCTGGCTTGAGTTTTTGTATCCAGTCAGCTAACCTATGCCTCTTTAGAGGACAGTTTAAGCCATTCACATTGATGGAGAGTATTGATAAGTCTGGTGGAATTTTGGGTATCGAGTTTTTCAAAGGTCCAGTGGACATTTTTAATCCTTTCACCAGTGTGGAAGTTGGAGTTTGATCCGAAGTTTCTGAGTGAGTTTACTTTTGTGGTATAGGATTGGGTTGGTCATTGTGGATGATAGGTCTGAGAATATCATGAAGAGCTGGTTTACTCATGGCAAATTTTTTCAACATATGAATGTCATTGAAGTATTTAATTTCTCCATCATAGATGAAACTCAGTTTTGCTGGATACAAGATCCTGGGTTGAAAGTTATTTTGCTTTAGGAGATTAAAAGTTGATGACCACCCTCTTCTGGCTTGAAAAGTTTCAGCAGAGAGATCTGCAGTTATTCTAATATTCTTACCTTTGTACGTAATAGTTTTCTTTCGCCGGACTGCTTTGAGAATCTTCTCTTTCATGTTAACTTTAGTGAAGTTAATTATGATATGTCTGGGGGATGACTTATTGGGGTTGAATCGTGCTGGGGTTCTGAAACTGTCTGCTATCTGAATTTCAGATTCTCTAGGCATATCTGGAAAATTTTCTTTCATAATTTCATGCAGAAGGGCCTCTGTGCCCTTGGAGGCCACTTCATCATTCTCAGAAATCCCTATAATTCTTATATTGCTTTTTTTCGAATTATCTGACAGCTCTCAGAGTGAGTGATCCGTTTTTGCTCTCCATTTCTCTTCCTCTTTGAGAGATTGGGAGCGTTCGAAGACTTTATCTTCAATGTCAGAAATCCTTTCTTCTGCTTGCTCCATTCTGTTGCTGAGGGATTCTACTGTATTTTTCATATCTTTGAGGGCTGTAAATTCTTGCTTCAGTGTGTCTAAGTCTTTGGTGGTTTTGTCTTCAAATTTGTTAAATTCTTGAGACAACTTTTGAATTTCTCCTCAAATTCCTAATTCCATTTTATTAATCTTGTCTGCAATCCAAATTCTGAATTCGATTTCTGACATCTCAGCCAGTTGGTTATGAATGGGATCTTCAATCACATCTGTCATATCTTTTCTTGGGGGGGTTGATCTATTCTGGTTATTCATGTTACCAGAGTTTTTCCGCTGATTCCGCCCCATGGTTATTTTACTCCCTTTGGTTTTTCCCCTGGGGCTTTATCGAGGGGCCGTACAGTGTTGTGGCCTGAGAAACTGGGGCCCTGTCTGGTGTGGTGGAGCAAAGTGGTTCTGTCTTGTTTTCAGCTGGTTTCTGTTCGATCCTATTGCAACTTCTACTCTGGCTTGAAGTCTCAGCTGTGTGGAAAAATCAGCAATTAAGTCACCCCGCCCGCCCACCTCTGGCCCCAGTTGGAAAAGGAGAATCAAACCTTCCTACAACCGGACACCCAGGGCACCGCCTGAAAAGTCCTCAGTCTATTAGCCCAGTTCAAAAGGTCCAAATCAACTGTCTCAATCGGCACCTGTCTCGGGTGGGAGAGTTCAAGAGGTCTCTGGGAACTGGATCACAGGAGCCTGGTGACTCCTCTGACACGGCTCACCCCACTGCAGTGTGGAGTCAGGAGGAGCCACCCAGCAAACAGAGCAGTCTGGGAAGGTTGACGTCTCCTTCCCCACTTTGCCCCTCCATCGGACCCAGTCACTGTTATCTCTGCAGATGGCTAACCCAGTTGCCTGCAGTGAACAGACACTCCAGGGGTTTGCACCTGCCTGAATCGCAAGGAAGTCTGCCAGGCCCCCGCAGACTGCCGCTATCTAGTAGGAGGAGATGGGGCCTGACATCTTTGAGTGCTTGATGCAGGTGATGGGAAGGAGGTGTTCACTCAGGCTTAGCCCCATCCCTGATGGATGCTGCTAACAGAACAGAACAGAACAGACAACTTTGCGGGGTTCTGTCTGTTCCTGCCGAAATCGCCTACAGAAGACGGGCTGTTCTGAGTTCAAACGTCTTTGCTGCTGGAGGTTTGTGTCCTCTTTGCTACTGGAGGTTTGCGTCCGATCACCTCTCTGGGTCGGCCCCGCCCTGGAAGCTTCCCGGGTTTGTGAGCAGTGTCAGGAAATCCCCCGCTCACCGGTGGCCTCCTCTGGTTGCCCAGGGAGACAGGGGGTGTGGCCTCAGAATATCCAGGAGTGTTCTTCCGTTAAAGAAAAAACGGCTGTTGATCTACCTCCAGGGAACTGCTGCTCTGGTGTGGGCACTCAGCCGACCCTTTTCTCCTCTGTCTGGCGCCCCAGAGTCAGCACTGAGTGGCCGCAGTTTATGCTGGGTCCACACCCCTCAAGAGATCCCCCAAGAATCCGAACTCTTGGGGGATAGGCCCCCAGACCCCGATTGGGAGTGGGGGGGAAGCTAGAGTTTCATTCAGTTTTACGCCCACCCGGGGAGGGCTGTTGCACCGCACCACAGGGAAGTGCTGCCAAGGCTTGATTTCCCCTCAGCAGAGTGCCCTCTCCTTGCTCATGTGTCTCAGAGTCAGTGCTGACCTGACGCAGCTCGGGCACTGTGCACTCCCCTCGAGAAATCACCCAAGGATCCGAACTCCTGGAGGATAGGTCTCCAGACCCCGAGTGAGAGTAGGGGCTCTCAGCTCTCAGCGGGGAAGCTAGAGTTTTATTCAGTTTTGTGCCCGGCCCCGTAATGTTGCCTGGGGAGGGCTGCTGCACCTAAGCCACAGGGAAGTGCCGCCGAGGCGTGACTCCCCCTCAGTAGAGTGCTTTCTCCTCGCTCGCGTGTCTCAGAGTCAGCGCTGACCAGTCGTGGCTCGGGCACTGTGCGCTCCCCTCGAGAAATCACCGAAGGATCCGAACTCCTGGGGGACAGGTCCCCAGACCCCGAGTGAGAGTTGGGGGGGAATCTAGAGTTTCATTCAGTTTTATGTCTGGCTGTATTGATGCACGGGGAGGGCTGCTGCACCGCACCACAGGGAAGTGCCGCCGAGGCATGACTCCCCCTCAGCCCGGTGCCCTCTCCTCACTCGCGTGCCTCAGAGTCAATGCTGACCAGTCGCAACTCAGGGACTGTCCACTCCCCTTGAGAAATCACTCAAGGATCCGAACTCCTGGGGGACAGGCCTCCAGACCTCAGTGGGTGGGAGGGGAGTGTTGGGGATTCAGGGTTGCCGGCAAAGGATTTTTAAAGTTTTATTGAGTTTTATGCCCGGCAGGAGAATGCCATGGCACCCCAGTAGGGGAGGTAGGTCCAGTTTTTAGAAGGTTTCTCCCGTGGAGTGTAGTGGGAAGGCCTTTAATTTCTGCCCGCTTGTTTAATTGTGGGGCTCTTGAGCCGGTCCCATGGGGGAGGGGGACTCCCGTCTGCTTGGTGGTGGATTTTGTACCTTTTGTTTGCGTCCTTGTGATCACAGCTTGCCTCAGCGGTGTTGATGTGCGTTCTTCAACCTTCTCTTTTGGTGAGGCTCAAGTCCACCAGGATACTTACTAAATTCCTGTCCCTTAACTCTCCTTCTGGACGGGAGCCTCTGTTGAAAGCTGGGTTCAGTCCGCCATCTTGTCTCCCTCCGCATAAATTTAATTCAAGGGTCCCTTCTACCCCAGTAATGAAGTTAATGTATAGCTTGATTATATATTATATATATATAATATATGCTTGATTATATACTTGAATATATACTTTACAACTTTAAAGAATACTATAAATATTATTCATAATTCTACCACCCAGAGAAAACTCCATTAATATATTGTGTGTATGTGTGTGTGTGTGTGTATATTTAGAAATACTAATACACACACACACACATATATATATACACATATATATACATTTTTCAGGCCCATTAGTCACTCATTCAGGTGGACAGGGTCACAGAGTCACAGTGTGCAGCGGGGTGAGTGTGGAGGACACAGCTTCTGTGGCCTCCCTCAGAGAACAGCCTTGGGAGGTGGAGCCCAGGCTGGCCTTTGAGATGGGATTTACATCACCTACCACCAGCTGTCTCTACCTGGAGCGAGTTAGCCTCCAGAGATGTGAGAAGAGACATTTCTCATGTTCAAGCTACTCAGTCTATGGCATTTCACGGTGGCAGCCCAAGCT
This sequence comes from Nycticebus coucang, assembly GCF_027406575.1. Taxonomy (NCBI): domain Eukaryota; kingdom Metazoa; phylum Chordata; class Mammalia; order Primates; family Lorisidae; genus Nycticebus; species Nycticebus coucang. The sequence goes on from NC_069782.1 coordinate 54,348,932, forward strand.
GGCTAATAGATTTCAGCACCAAGAAGCCGGGGGCTGCTGTAACCTAAACATGTCAGAATGGCCTTGGGACCTGGTAATGGGATGAAGTTTGAGACCAGGTGCTGACGGGATGGGTCCTAGGGAGGGCTCCCTCCTGGCCTGCAGTCAACCTGCTTCTCACAGTGCTCTCACGAGGCCCTTCCATGGAGAAAGATCTCTCTCTTCTGCTTCCTATGTGGGCATCAATCCATCAAGAGGACGTCCCCTTCATGACCTCATCTAAATCTAGCTGCCTCCCAAGCCCATCTCCAAATACCATCATCTTGGGCTTAGGACTTCCACAGATGAATTTGGGAGCAACACAAGCATTTAGCGCATGGCACAGGAGGAGAACACTTCAACTGTGAGGGCGCCCACCGGGGACCAGGGCCGGCAGGACAGCAGGGCATGGCAGGCGCCACTTCTGTCTCACCCTTCCTGTCCACTCCACTGCCCTGGACAGCCTCGTGTGCTTTTCAGTGTGAGAAGCATTCTTCTCTACAGGCTAAGATGCACAGATCAAGGGGGGCTTAGCCCTTGCTTTCTCTCACTGTAAAATGAAAAAATAAATTGAGAACATTTTCCCACATTAATAAACATTCTTGTATAGCTGGATCTTAATTTCCTTTTTTCTTACTTTTCCTTGATGGGGGAGTTGTTACACACTCCTCAGCGGATTCCTATTTGCACAGCCACAGCTCTGCTATTGCTGAATTTTAGTCTTTCCTTACGAGTCTACAGGATGCATGAACCATACTTCATTTCATTAACCTCCTATTTTTGGAAGTGTAGGTGTTCTCCAATTTTTTACTGTTAAAAACAAAATGCAGTGAACGTCCTTGAATAGTTTTTACATATATGTGCCTATCTCCTACTATATATATATTTTAGGGTAAATTCTTAGAAATAGAATTGCTGGATGAAAGAATATACCTTTTTTTAGACAGAACTTCATTCTGTGGCACTGGTTAGAGTGCTATGGCATCATCATAGCTCACAGCAACCTCAAACTCCTGTACTCAAGAGACCCTCTTGCATCCGTTTTTCTACTTTTAGTAGAGATGGGGTCTTGCTCTTGCTCAGGCTGGTCTTGAACTCCTGAGTTCAAGCAATCCACCCACCTCAGCCTCCCAAAGTGCTAGGATGACAGGCATGAGCCACCACGCCTGGCCAGAATACACTTATTTTAAAGGCATCAGATACATTATACCTAGTTAACGCCAGATAGTTGTTTTGATGTTCATTTCTACCTGTCAAGAGTTGGGTCATCTTTCATGTTGGCCAAAATTTAGAACTCACCCCCTTCTCTCACTTTGATTATTTTAATCCCTAGCAGGCAGAAGACTCAGATATCAGGAAATGGATGGTTCAAATAAGATAAGACAGAACTTGGCCAAAGGGTTTATCTTTTCCCTGTATTTCCTACTCAGGACAGAGTTAAGCAGCATTCAGCCAGTCCCTCTGCTCTCTGACAAAGTAACTTTGCTTTGAGCACCCAAGAAGTCCAGGATTGTTGAGCTGATTCAGTTCACTCACACAAAAAGGACAGAGAGTTTCCTCCATGAGTCATGGCCAAGCCCAGCGGGGCTGTAGTTCCTGGGTCCTTCCTTAGTGCCCTGGGGTCAGAAAGGGTAGAACAAGAGGACATCTAGACCCAGTCTTTTCCTTTTCTAAGACAAGTTTGATGCTGATTTCTCTTCCTTATTTGAAACACTGTTGTCTAATGAAAACATTAAAGAAGCAAGTCAGCAAACTTTCTGGATAAGAAGGAACTTCTTACAGGAATTTTACAAATATTGTATGTTTCTTTTTTTACAACCTCTTATTCCAAATATTTAAGTTTTTTTTTCTACCTTCAAGGACAAGGATTCACAAATTCTAGTGTAAACTGCTCACAACTACATTCTGGAAGAAAGGGGATAATACTGCTTCAGTACCCGCTATGTGCTGGCAATGTAGTGAATGCTTTATGCCTGTTTATTCACTTTATCTTGGAATAGCCTATTTTGCAGATGTTACTATTGTTATCTCCACTATACAGATAAAGAAATTGAGGTGCAGGGAATCTAAATTATTTGCCACTAGCACATGGCAGAACTAAAAGCACAGCCTTGCTCCAGAGACCAGGTTCTAAAGGGCCGCACCCTTGGACACCCACCTCCTTCTGCAATCCTGTCTGAGACCTCCCATCATAGGCCATTCATTTTTAATTAACAACAAATGGACTTCAGTGGAAAGAGTCATCCTCAATTATTTCAGTGGTTCCTGGATTATCTTCATACCTTGGACCCATCTCTCTTCTTACTCTCTACTCCTTTTCTTATTCATCCAGTTTCACCCATTTAAGACGTTTCTCTTTTGCCTTTGTCTGGACATGGTATGTGGTTCTCTCGCCTGGGTTTAAAGGCTGGTGACATCACTGTGGTTGTGCATGGTGCAGTCCTTTTCCCAGGTGCTCGGCCCAGTTTTCAGGCTGACAGTGGTTACTCTATGTTTTAATCGCAGTTCGAGTTAATTATGACTGTGACCACAGCAGCTGTGATGTGCAGAATAAAACACATAAACTTGATTTAGTAAACACCTTTGTTACCCATGAAAGGTATTCCCATTACTCAAGTAGTAAAAGAACAGCTTTTTCTTGGAAGCCTAAAGGAAACAAGTAACAGAACAATAGGGTCTGTAGTTGGCATGTTTGTGTCAAGGTTCTTTACAAGAGTCTCTCTTGTTTCTTGCCCTTCCCTTCCCAGGCACACAGCACAACCTCTCCTTTGCAGATGGGGCTACTGAGACTGGAGAGGTGAAGTGAGGCAGGGCTGGACGTGCACCAGCGCTCCCTGCCGCTGGCTCAGCCGCTGGTCCTGAGGCCGTGCTGTGTTTTTCTTTTGCTCTTGATGTCATAAGATAATCTAGGACTGAAGATGAGCTTCTTCCTATAGAAAGAAATCTTCAATGATAATGCTAAGATATTGGTTATAAGTGCCTTTAAGAAAGGAACATCAGTCTGCTTGGAAAGAAAAATCATCCACCCCCTGCCTTCACCAGTGATACCTGGTAGGACTATCAGACACTGAAGAAATAACCGTGGCTCTGCATCATCTCAAGCTGTGACTCTTCCAAATCCCCAAACATGCTGGGAGTTTCGCACAAGGTGCCCAATCTGAGATGCCCTTGGTCTGTAGTTCTTCTTTTCTTATAAAACATTCTCTGTCTACTCACACACACTATACACCACACACACATACACACACACACTATACACACACATAGTATGGTACACATACACAAACAAAATCATGTTTTGTTTTGTTTTGCTTTGTCTGAGACAGCCATGCTCTGTCACCCAGGCTAGAGTGCAGTAGTGTCATCATAGCTCACTGCAACCTCCAACTCCTGGGCTCAAGCTTCCTCCTGCCTCAGTCTCCCAACAGGCGTGCATCATCACCCCCAGCTAGTTTTTCTATTTTTCTTGTAGAGACAAGGTCTTGCTCTTGCTCAGGCTGGTCTTGAACTCCTGACCTCAAGTGATCCACCTGTCTCAGCTTCCCAGAGTGCTGGGATTATAGGCCTGAGCCACCTCACCTGGCCTGTATCTTTTTTACTATAGTAGAACCTCTGTAAGCTGACCACCCCAGGGCCTGTGACAAACTGGTCAACACATGGAGGTGGTCAGCATGAGGACCCCGGCCTGCTGTGCTGACAGGTACATGTGGTGCATGTCCAGTCTGTGAGAGTCAGGTCAACTTAAGGCGGTGGTCGGCTGTGGAGGTTCTACTATATATTTTTTCTACTTTCTTCCTGACTCACCCCTTCTCCCTTCCCCAGCCTTCTCTCACGAGCCACCCTCTGAAGGAAACCTTGTCATTTTCATGTCCACATCCTCCATATTTTTACCAATGCTCATATAATCCTATCAAATAAACAGAAGCACAGGCAGACACGTCCATCCACCTCCATCTCATACGGGTGGATGTCATTCTTTCTGACAAAGATGGGATCATATTGTATCACACTCTCCTCACCCCGCATTCCTTGTGGAAATCCTTGGACAGCTGGGATTCAGCCTTTTCAATAGTTTCTGTAGGAAGAGCAGTACTGTAACTTAGCCAATTCCCCTGTTGGTGGACATTCACATTGTTTCCAGATTTTGTTACCAAGAGCAATAATGTAAGAAATATCTCTGTATTAACACTCTTTCGATTTTCTTTCTGTAGGCCAGAGCCCCAGTAAAGAGATTATGGATCAAAGCATACAGACATTTTAAACATATGTTACCCGATTGCTTTCTAAAGAATCTTTTCCTAGTAAATGTCTTGGTATAAAGTATTGTTGACAGCAAACTTTTTACCATTATTTGAATTGAAATATTTTTTTCTAAATAGGCATATTCTACCGTGAACGGTATTTTAACCTGTTAATTTGGTTTGTTATTTTACTTTGTGAGTCTTTAGTTTTATGTAAACCTATTTCTATATTTTCTGCACTAGACTCTTGATTTTCCTCTTTACTTCCCTCCTGGGCCTCACCCTCTGACCAAGCTGCTTACTTAGCTTCCCAGAATCGGCTCAAACTCAGAAGTCACCTCCTGGGCAGCTTCCCCACCCGCCCTTCCTCCCGTCTCTTGATGGAGCCTCCTTGGCAGACGGGCAGGGCGCTGGTCTGAGTCTGTCAGCACCCCCCTCCCCAAGCTGGAAGCTTCTAGAAGGCAGGAGCAATATGTGATTTACATTTACTAAACACATGCTTTAAATTTCGCAGCTCAATTAGTTGAAAAATGACATATTTAAGTGTCTTTATGTAAATTCTCACTTCATACCTAGTTTAAATGATCTACTTAGTGCCTCTAAAAAAGAAACTAAAGATGAAAGTTGGGGGTGACTCAATATTCCTGAATGAGGTGACATCAAGGCATATTTGTGATGTCTATTAAATATTTTAGGGGAGAAAAGGAGCAGTTAGTCATTTACCACAGATTCTGAATTAGTACATAAGGGGGGTAAGTCAGGACAACGTGGTGTCTGTCCCCCTGTGCCTCGCTCATTTCACTCCACACGTTGTTCATGCCAGGCTGTCACAGATGGTAAGACTTTGCTCCTGTGGCTGAACAGTGTTCTGTTGTGCATACAGATCACATTTTTTTTTTTTTTTGTAGAGACAGAGTTTCACTTTATCACCCTCACTTAAGTGCTGTGGCGTCACAGCTCACAGTAACCTCCAACTCCTGGGCTTAGGCGATTCTCTTGCCTCAGCCTCCCAAGTAGCTGGGACTACAGGCACCTGCCACAATACCCGGCAATTTTTTTGTTGTTGTTGCAGTTTGGTCGGGCCGGGTTTGAACTCCCCACCCTCAGTATATGGGGCCGGCGCCCTGCCCACTGAGCCACAGGTGCCACCCACAGACCACATTTTAAATCCATTCATTTACTGATGAACGCCTGGCTGAGCCCATGTCTTGGCTACTGTGAATAGTGCTGCAATGACTGTGGGCGTGCAGACCCCTCGTGGACATGCAGACCCCTCATGGACATGCCAACTTCCTTGCCTTTGGACAGATGCCCGGTAGTGGATCTGTGGATCTGTGGTTGGATCTATGGTAGTTCTGGGTTTTTTAAGTTCTGTTGGTTTTTTTTTTTTTTTTCTTTTTGCCAGGGTAGGGTTTGAACCCGCCACCTCCAGTACACTTCTTTGAGCAACAGGCGCCACCTGGTAGTTCTGTTTTTAATCTTTTGAAGAGCGGGCATGCGTTGTCCGTACTGACTGTGTAAGCGTTTCCCTTTCTCCACTCGGAAAGACAGATGCTGCATGAACTCACTCAGATGAGGGATCTAAACAAGTTTGTCTTGCAGAAGTAGAGAGTCGAATAGTGGTTACTAGAGACTGGGCGAGAAGGGGGAGAGGGAGACGGGGAGACCCTGGTCAGCAGTGACAAAGTCATAGGCAAACAGGAGGAACACGTCTGCTGTTCTGTCACACAGTAGGGCATCTGTGTCAACAAGAATGTGCTGTATACATCCAGCCCAAAGAGACAGTGCTGAACGTTCTTCCCACAGAGGAGTGTTTGGGGTGATATCTATGCTGATTATTGTTATGCGATGGATACATGTAACAAATATCATGCTGTTCCCCATAAGTATGTGTAATTATTCTGTGTCCACTAAAAACAAAATAATATGCATTTTTATAGATGTTAAGTTTCTCTCAAAAAATTAAACACCTGAATGTGCAATCCACGTGCTTTGACAATACAACATGATTGCTGCTGATAACTCAGATGGCCACCGTTCTCCAGGATGCCCTGTTGCTTCACAGAATTTCATGTGCTATTTTCCTGTCAGAAAGCTTTCTATTTAGTAATGTTGCCTGTCCAATACGTGCACAATGCAGAGATTGGTATGTGACCACGTACCAGATTGTCTTTCTTACTTTTATCTTTTGTCTTCTTCAATGACTATTATTATTATTTTTTTAGAGATGGGGGTGCAAAGCCATCACACCTGGCTTTACTTCTATGATTATTGAGGGAAAAAGTTAAAGGCTAGGGATGTCCAAGATGAAAAACTTAACAGGCCTTGTGGCTCATGCTTGTAATCCCTACACTCAGAGGGCAAAGGAGGGACATCCCTGGAGCCCAGAAGTTCAAATTCAACCTGGATAATAGCAAGACTTTGTCTCTTACAAAAATAAAAATAAAGAAAGGCTTGACTTTCCAGAGTTCTTTATCTGAACAATTTTTTGCCTTAACAGAACCAGTTAACTTAAAACATTAAAGAGGTGATCATCTTGAAACCTAGTGTCTTTCATCTTTCTATGCTAGTCACCATTTGGAAGGCAACAGTAAACTTAAATGTATCTAAGTTAAATTTGGCTTAAATCTGTACGTAGTCCCTGGAAGATAATAGATATTCACTACTTATTTATTGGATAAAAGACTGATAAATTGTTATAACTGGCAACCTCATTTATTGTTAACTCATATATTTATGGTTGTTTTAAAATACTCGCACCCAGCATTTTCTAGCCAATGGCTTAAAAAAAAGTTGATCATAAAAAGCCCATTTGGCAGAAACTAATTTTGCTAAAGGACAACAACAGAAAATCCATCTCTGGATTTTTTTCTTCCTGGCAACTCAGGCCCAAAGCAGCCTCTAGTAACAAGCTTAATGCGAGGCTTTTTTTTGAGCACTGGGTCATGATGCAAATATTTTTTGTTTTGGTGCCATGCATAACAAACTAAAAAAGCAAAAATAGATCTAGAAGTAGACTTTTGTCCAAGATTTGACTGAAGAATATGAATGTTGGTCTACCTGGCCACCCTAGGAGCATGTGGGGGAAGGTGTGAAGTTAGATATGGTTGGCAATTCAGAGAAACACAAAATAATGTAAAGCTTGAGCCACCATTCCAGGTTTTTAGGATGTAAATCAGAGAATAAAATCTACTTATGAGAACCTGTTACAATGTATTGATTCTTTAGCAATAAATAAAAATATAAAGTATTGCACAATTTTCCCTTCAGCCAACATTTCACTCTCCCGACATCTGGGAAACTGGGCAGGGGAGACAGAGGCTGCTTCTCATTATCCCAAGGCAGCCAAAGATTCCTTGAACTTCTAAGGTATGAGATGGAGCAAGGGAGGATAGTAAAAATAGAAAATAGTTTTCACAAAACCTCTCACAGATCTTTAGCTTGTGCATCTTACAAGGGTATATATGAAACTTGGTAAACAGTCTGTAAAGCTAGTGAATGATGCCCCATGATCATATCAATGTACACAGCTCTGATTTAATAAAAAAAAAAAAAAAAGAAAGAAAAAGAAATGAAAACAGCTCTAGTTTCCTGCTTTTGCCCTTGGTGTCATTTTCCAAATACTTGACCCTGATGGACAGTCACTATTTTGTTGAAAGTCACATTAGAATTCTGTGACTCCCTCTTGGATCCTGGGGAAAGAAACAGGCTCTCTTGGTTCTCAACCTCCCTAATGCCATGACCCTTTAATACAGTTCCTCAAGTTGTGGTTACCCCCAACCATAAAATTATTTTCATTGCTACTTCATAACTGTAATTTTGCTACTGTTATGAATCATAATGTAAATATCCGATATGCAGGATGGTCTTAGGCGACCCCTATGAAAGGGTCGTTCAATCCCCAAAGGGGTCACGACCCACAGGTTGAGAACCACTAGTGTACCCCAAAGCCAGGAGGCTGTATTGCAGACAAGGGCATGGGGATGAAGAGAGGGTGATCTGGCTCTCAGAAACATCTAGCTCAAGTTACTTTAAAAAATATATATTACCTCTGGGTTGTTGATTCTAAAGTTCTGGATCTTTCCAATGTAACAGGATCACTGCATTCACACCAGCATGTACATTACAGCATTCAGAGGTATGCCCTGGGGCTGTGCTGCACAGGTGAAGCCGGAGACACCACAGGTACTGACAGATAAGCTAGCCACTAACCAGAAGACAGAAGCCACACAGCGGGCTGGACGGGGACGCTGAATGTAGAGAATGTGAATTATGGTGGAAGAGTGACCGTATGACAGAAGCAGACTCTGTTTGTTGGCCAAGAGTAAGAGAGAGTATCCAAGGAAGGACAGACGTGGGAAGAGTTCAGATCTCACTGGAGAAGGGGTTGAGCCACTGGACAGCAGAGAAGTCCCTGGGTTTGGCTAGGCCGATGCTGGCCTGCAGCTGCTGGGCAGACACTAGGCTGCCATCCAGGGAGTGGCGGGAGTGTGACCATGTGTTGGTGAGTGGACGGAATCTGGGCACCAAATAGGGGCAGAAGGCTGATGGAGTACATGTGTGGGGGCAGGTGGGTCCTGCAGAGGGAGCGGCTCCGGAGCATGTGACCTTCTTGCCCAGAGGATGGAGCTTTCAGAGTGTGCAGGGTAAGCAAGGCTCTGGTTTCTTTTTTTAATTTATATAAGTGTCTGGAATATACATGCAATTTTATTACATGCATAGTGGGGAAGTCAGGGATGTTAGGATGTCCATCATGTGAATAACATACATGGCACCCTATAAGTAATTTTTTTTCTTTCTTTTTTTGTTTTTTTGAGACAGTCTCACTTTGTCCCTCTCAGTAGAGTGCTGTGGCATTATACCTCACAGCAACCTCTAACTCTTGGGATCAAGTGATTCTCTTGCCTCAGCCTCCCAAGTAGCTGGGACTACAGGAGCCTGCCGCAACGCCTGACTATTTTTAGAGAAGAGGTCTTGCTTTGGCTCAGGCTGGTCTCAAACCTGTGAGCTCAGGCAATCCACTCGCCTTGGCCTCCTAGAGTGCTGGGATTACAGGCGTGAGCCACTGCACCCGACCCTTTAAGTAATTTCTTATCATCCACCTCCCTCCCTTCCTTGGTGACATTTGATACAATTAATTATAGGTAGTGTAGTCAGAGCACAAAGATGTATCAAAGGCGGAGATAACCTTCCAGAACTCTGTTTTTGCCTTGCGATCAGAAGTCCAGTCTCTAGTCTCCTGGACTAGGGCTTGCCTCTAGTAAAATAAGATGGCTAAACTTGTCTACCACTCAAAGTTCTGTAGTTTTCAGAGCAGTGACTTTGGACCACACCAAATTTGTTTCTTTTTAAGCTAAGCAACTATAGTGAGCTGTCCCAAAGACTTCCTACATCTATAGAAACGGTCCCTGGTGTTGACCGTGAGGCTGTTCACTGAAACTGAACAGGTGAAACAGGTGGGTATAGAGGATTAAACATCATACTTACTACAACAGCCACCAATATCATAACTCATCTGAGGAATTACTGAGAACAAGACATTCTTCTGCCAAGCCTGGAACTCCCTTGTGACTTGGAAGGCAAGCCACCAAGTAACTCAGTAATCCTGGAGGAGCAAAGTTCAGTTCTCTAGTAGTAAGGCTAATGTTAAACATTAAGCATTTTACGTCAGTTCCTTGAAGGATTAGTGGAGACAAATTGCATGTAGTATTTTGGAGATCATTTCCCTTACCACCCTTGAAGATCATTTCCTTGAGTACAGACTCTCTTGGCACCTCTGAGATCGTTTCCCTGAGCACGCAGCCCCTGCACGTCTTTGCTTAGTAATCTTTCTGCCCATTATGTATCTTCTCAATAAAAGGACTCTGCGAGAAGTGCTCAGTGCTATCCTGCACCGATGATTAGCCTCACTTCTTGCAGCATGTATTGTCAATCCGTGCCTCACGTGATCATTTATGCAGTTGTGACAGGTGGGAATAGCAGAATGGCCACCTGGAGCAGCCAGTGTCTCTCGTGTGTGCCACTGTGACCTGCCTCGGGGACAGTCTGAACTCCAGAATCCTTAATCTGCATTAATGCTGATAAGGTCAACCTAACATGCTCAGAGTCTAGGTAGCCTCATCCCTACAGGCTCCCACAAATAGTCAAGATTTATTTATTGAGCTCCTACTGAGGGCTGAGCCTCGTGCCAGACTCTGGGAACACAGCCATGAGCAAAACATACACATTTTTGCCCTCAGAGACCTCACAGCCTAAGAAAGAAAAACAGGTACTTACAACAGCAATTGTGGCAGTGCTAAGTGCCTCAGGCTCCCGTGAGGGGGCTGCACCTCAGAGCCAGGCCACCGCACCCTTTCCTTGTTCCTTTCAGAAGAGGTACCTTTCAACTGGGCAATGGTACCATGCCCGCCCAGGAAGGTAGGAATCTAGCAAATGGGGAGTGACGGTCAATCAGCTTCAGTGTTTCCACATGTGGTTTCCTCCTTAAATGCTGCCTTTGCTGCAGGAACAGAATTTTCCACATTGGGAAAGTAGAGTCAGTGTCTCTTAATACGCCAATGGCAAGCACTCCCCATGCTGGCAGACGTCTCTGAGGACACAGGCAGTGAAAAGGCCAGGATGTTTTTTTTTTTTTGACCGGGGCTGGGTTTGAACCTGCCACCTCTGGCATATGGGACCGGCGCCCTACTCCTTGAGCCACAGGCGCCGCCCGAAAAGGCCAGGATGTGAGGCCAAACACGCTGCTGTATTCACATCAGACTTACAGGGGCCTCTGTGCTCATTTGGACCCTTGTCTGGACTATGCATTTTGAACTCTGGATCGCAAGGCAAAACGCTGCCAGGAAAGCAAACTGTTCATAGGCAAGTGTTTCTGATTGATTCTGGTCTCTGTGAGCATCTCCATCTTCCGTCATCTTCCACACAAGATGGCCTCAGTTCAGGTTCTTCAAAAGCGGAGCCTGAGATGACGATTCACGTGCAAGCAATTTACAGAACGTGCCCCCATGAGGAGGCCAGGACAGGGTGGGGAAGGATCCAAGCAAAGGCACAGGTCAGGTAAAGTCCCAGCTTCTGCCTGGCCCTGCAGGACAGCAGCTCAGGGCAACCCCGCATGCCTCAGAGCTTGTCCCAGCCAGAGGCCAGGTAACTGGGCCTTTATACGTCATGCCATCACTCAATGGCTAAGGGACACCCCAGGGAAATATAAATTCTTAGACACCTCCTTTTCTGTGTACAGGCAAAAATGGCCCTGGTACCCAAGGGCAGGGCTTGAGGTGAGTCCCAAGCAAAGGCCGGTGAGAGGTCCCGGAACATAAGAAGTCCAACACGGGGCACAGAGTGTGTGCAAGGGATGCCGAGGATCCAAGGGAGGCGGACGGGGCCTCTGCTCAGTGAGTTCTACTCCCATTAACAGGGGGAGGGCCACTCACAGCCAGGAATAAGTGACAGAAGACTCTTACACTTTTATGATATATACCATGCATGTCACACTTTTAAGTAATAACCTGAAAGTTCTAGAAAAACAGAAAATTCTAATTTATTTTCTTGAGCAATACCAGATTGTGTTTCAGGAAATATGTGTCCTACTTCTGTTTCTATCACTAACTAGCTGTGTGACCTTTGGCGACACAGTTTGATGCAATTCAATGCATGATTATGGATTGGCTGTGCCTCTGCTGTGACTCACAGCAGACATGGGGATGGGAAGGGCAAATCCACCTCCCCGTGTGCAGGCCAGAAATGGGGGAGGCCCCAGCACATAGGAGCAATAAAGGAGGAGCAGTGGAAATGTACGAAGAAAAGTTAGCCATGCTGAGCACGGGGGCTCCCGCATGTGGTGCCTGCTACTGGAGAGGTCCAGGTGGGAGGCCAGGAGTTTGAGGTCAGCCTGGGCATCATAGTGAGACCTTATCTCAAAGGAAGGAAGAAACAAAGAAAAAGAAAGAAAAGGAAGGAAGGGAGGGAGGGAGAGAAGGGGGAAGATGGGAGAAAGGGATAAATAACAGACAGACAAAGCCCTCAAAGACAGGGAAAGCCCCCCCCCCTCCAAGCTAGGCCTCACTCTCCAACCCCGCCCTGCCCACCTGCCCACTGTCACCTGCAGCTCTGGCTCCTTCAAGGCAGAAGCCAGAACAGGGTCAGGAAAGGTCCTGCTTGTTTGACGCCCATATGGTGTTGGGTTTCATCAGCCTAGAAACATATTTAATGTTGACTCTGTGGTGGGCATTTTCATGGGTTCTTCAGAGACCCCCCTCCTCCAGGGTCTCCCACCTGTGTTTTTGGATTTGGGCAATGTACTCGCAGCTGGTCACAGAGGACTCATTACTCAACCCAGAGCCATGGGGCTATGTACCTTCAGCGTCCCTCTGCTAAGGTCTCCTAAGCACTCCCTGTGGCCTTCCCTCCAGGGAAGAATCTACAATAACAGCTCCCTGGCTCTCCCTCCTGGCCCACTAGGACACTCTGTCCAGGAGAGCACACTTCACGGCTTACACCACAGCCCTTGTGCTCTTCCAGACGTGAGTCAGATCCTGGTCCATTATCTACCCAACATCAGTCTCTCCTTGAGCCCCTCTCTCTGGCCTTGTGGTGACAAAAAGATACTGTAACACCCCACAACAGGGGCAGGGAGGAGCTGTGGGGCTCACGTGGACTCCCTGAAAGAACACTTCCAATCACCAGATCTCCACCACTTCCATTGCTGGTTCCAGGGCTCATCCTTGGCGCGTCCTGCATAGGTACTCTGGAGTCTCACATGAAATTGGAAGAGCACTTGGTTCACATAGTCTCTGGTCCTCAGCCAAAAATGAGTCTGAGAAATTCCACTCTAACACCCCATTGTGCGTGTAGACCGTGCTATAGTCCAGGAAAGCTGTGGCTCCCTGTCATTGTTTAACTTTTAAAAATTGATTAATAGCCTATCTAGTAGGAGCCTCTTTTAAAATATGAAAAGTCTGCAGGTCTGTAAATCTACAACAATAATGGGGTCTAACAGAGTTATGAGGAATAAATGAAATACCCAAGACAAAGGCCCTAACACAGGCTGGCATGGAGTAAGTGCTGAATAAACACTGGCACTTATCATCATCATCATTACACCATGTGAAGAAAAGATGTGGATCTGAGCATCTTGGTTGGGTTTAACATTTTAATAAATATTTGAGAACAACTTAGCCCTTTTGGTCTCTGTGATTGGTAAGTACATGTCAGGTAACCGCCCAGCACACCTTTTACTGACCATCATTGAAAGCTGTCCCACTCCTTCGGACCCACCGATGGGGAAAATCTCATAATTAGGCTAAGAGGTGAAGGGTGATAGATAAAGAAAACAGAACATCGGTACAATTGCTTGAATTTGAACTGTTCAATATCTTACAAAAGGAACCATCCTTACCCCTGCTCAAATTGCCAAATGCCAAGAACGTGGAGTTTCATAATCTCTGCTCCAATAATCTCATTTCCTTCCATTCGAATCCTACAGTATTTCTCATGGTTTGTTTTTAAATATGTTAGTTTTATATTATAACCAATTCATCTTGCTGTCACCACCAGAGCACAAAGGAAGAGTGTACTCTTTTGCTCTTCTATTTAATAATTCAAAGCCCCACCTATTACAAGAATAATTTCTTCCATTGCAGAGTTTTCCCTTTATAAGCCAAAAGCCCCAAGGGGCTATTTAACCCAACTCCTGTCCTGTTGCCTCCCAGAAAACTTGTGGGGTGCACTGGGGTTCCTCATTCTCTGTGGCCGTCACTGGACTCCTGCCACTCGTAATGCCCAGCAACCCCCTCCTCCAGCCTCTGCTTTGGTGGTAGACACAGGCAGTGGTTTCTTTGAAGGGAAGGGGAAGGGGGAAGAAGAAGCAGGCCTGACTCCCGTGTTACATTTCTTTAAACATTGATTGCCACACTTTAGGAAACAAATTTTTTTTCCTGGGAGCCACAGTGTTTTATTAAGTCAACCACATTAACTGCCATGTGAGTTGTATTTCACTCATGTTAGTTTTGAGCCTGGGGCCTTGTGAAGCATATATAACTCACACATCTCTCTTTTTTTAAATTTCAGATTGATATGAGGGTAGAAACAATTAGGTTACAGTGTTTGCATTTGCTAGGTAAAGTCCCTGTTGTAGTTGTGTCCTGAACCCAGGTGCACCATTGACCCTACATTGTGCCCATTACGTAGGAGCTCACCAATCCCCCTCCCTCCTCCTCCTTCTCCCCCTCGTCCCACTTGAATTGAATTGCGTTTTTCTCTTGTGGGGGCATAATTAGGTCATCTACTGGCTTCATATTAGTATTGAGTACATTGGATACTTGCTTTTCCATTCTTGTGGTACTTTTCTAAGAAATATGTATTCACTCGGCTCTTGACCTAATAAAACCATTGCCCCCAGGCCAAAAAAAATTCTTTTTTCTAGTGTGACAGTCAATGTGCAAGAGATGTGTGAATTATATTCATGAGGCTCCAAGCTCAAAGCTAGCATAAGTTCAACTCACATGGCAGCTAGTATGTAAATTCCAGCTCTTGCAGCTTGCATGCATTCTCGGTTATTTCCCCAAGGCCACTGACAGTGGCAGAGTGGCAGGGAGAGGAGGGTCTCCACCAGCAGCCACCTGTGGAACCATCTGCCACAATCACCCAGGCCCTGGGAGAGACGGCACCACTGCACCACGCTGCCCTCTCTAGAGGTGAGCTTCTCTTGGGGGTCCCAGTGCTTTCTGCTCTCTGCCTGGTGGCCTCAAACTGGGGCCAGTTTAATCCATCAGGGATGTGTTGTTAGCATCTGTAGGAAGGAAAGGGATTTGCGTCTCCATCCCTCTCCTTTGGATCTCTGTGGCTTCAGTGCCAGGTTGCCCGTTTCTTCCCAGCAACATCTGGGCTCCCTCACTAACGGGAGGCAGGTAGGCCTTCCCGAGACAAAGATTTGTGTGAGGAACTGCGTATCACCACAGCAAGAGAGAGAGGCGATGTTAGTTAAAAGAGGTTTCGATGTCTGCTTTTACACGGCAGTTTCACTTAAAAGGGATAAGGGAGAAAAATGAATTCTTCCACGCTGGGCATCATTTGCCACCTAAAAGTTTCAAAATGTGCAGTGATTCACGTCAACATTGGGAAAATCTAAACTCCAAGACAGACTTACCACAACTAGCCAGGAATTAGGACACCAAAGAAGCTAGCAAGAGAACAAGGCCTCAAGGCCATCCAGCGAAGGATCTGGAAAAAATTAAGGAAATTGCACCGTCTGGATGGTTATCTCAAAACACACACACACACAAGATCTGTCATCACCTCCGGTGGTGCACACCACACACAGTGAGGGCTTCGGGGGCGGTTCATACACAGCACCTATGGTGGTGGCAACCTCTCTGCCATCAGTTAAGAGAAATTCCTGACCCAGATGCCAGATGCACTGAGTCACCTGGAACATCCTCTTCCTGGCTGCAGGAATATGAAGGTGTGGTTTCAAGTGCTTTAAATAATTTGCCTTTGAGAAAAAGTATCTATCAATACATGTAAAATCAAACTTTTAATTCCTCTGTCTGGGGACCAGAACGATTTTGTCTGTTGCTGATCTGTGCTCTACTTGGTCATGAGAGATGGGTTAGATCGTGCTGTTTGCCTTTCAGATTACTTTTGGCAGGTAATCTCGTCTTCTCTGGATGGAATATGACAGCAACGTGAAATTCTAAACTTTTTGGAAAACACAAGGTCAGAAACATAGGAGAAAGAATTTCCAGTTGGAGTCTGGCTCTGAGAGAGATTTGTAGAATATCAAAGCTGACAAAACTCTGAGTTGTGGGAAGTTCTTGGCCTCCTGATTAGAAGCAGCTATTACAGCATCTGTGCTCTGCCCTTTTCCCTCCTCCCCATCATCTGTGAGTAAACCCCAAAATTTAGCCTGAAAATACAAAGACCTTGAAAACCAGCCCAAACCCACTTCCTAGCTTAATTTCCACCTCATCCTGTCTAAAATCTGCACCCCAATTTTATCATTCCCTGTGTATAGAACAGTCTTCCTGACCGCAGTGCTCACCTCTATCTAGAGGGCTCTTCCTCCCTTCGGAACCTGCCAAAACCCAGCTCAAAGAGCATTTTTTAAGAAAGGCTTTAAAACTGGTGACTCTTCCTTTAAGCTTCTATAGTACTCAGAACTTAAACTGACATCTCACTCTAGTACTCTGGGAGGCCAAGGCAGGTAGATGGCTTGAGGTCAGGAGTTTGAGACTAAGCAAGAGCGAGACCATGTCTCTACTAAAAATAGAAAACACTAGCCAGATGTTTTGGCAGGCATTGTAGTCCCAGCTACTCAGGGAGGCTGAGGCAAGAGGATCACTTGAGTTTGAGGTTGCTGTGAGCTATGATCATGCCACGGCACTCGACCCAGAGTGACAGAGTGAGACTCTGTCTCAAACTGTCCTCCCCACACTGCCAAACCCAAACAAAAACCAAAAAACCTCAACTATTTAATTGCACAATACAGTGATTATCTGTTCACTCATCTGTCTCCTGTGAGATCTGATCTCCAGGGAACAACAATGTCTCATTTTCTTCCCGTTCCCTGGGCCAGGTGATGCCTGGCCAGGTGCACATAGTGTCCACTCAACAAATGGATGTCGGTTGCTGTCGTGGAGGGTCAAAAGCTTGCTGAGGAGCCCCTCCTTTTCTGATCCAGAAGCAAAGCATCTGAGACAACCTGCAGAGTTACCTGGAAGGGCGTGAAGCTGCCCTCTGAGACCACCTGTAGAGTTACCTGGAAGGGTGTGAAGCTGCCCTCTAAGACCACCTGTAGAGTTACCTGGAAAGGTGTGAAGCGCCCTCTGAGACCACCTGTAGAGTTACCTGGAAGGGTATGAAGCACCCTCTGAGACCACCTGTAGAGTTACCTGGAAGGGTGTGAAGCTGCCCTCTGAGACCACCTGTAGAGTTACCTGGAAGGGTGTGAAGCTGCCCTCTGAGACCACCTGTAGAGTTACCTGGAAGGGTGTGAAGCTGCCCTCTGAGACCACCTGTAGAGTTACCTGGAAGGGTGTGAAGCTGCCCTCTGAGACTACCTGTAGAGTTACCTGGAAGGGTGTGAAGCTGCCCTCTGAGACCACCTGTAGAGTTAACTAGAAGGGTGTGAAGCCATCCTCTGAGACCACCTGTAGAGTTACCTGGAAGGGTGTGAAGCCACCCTCTGAGACCACTTGTAGAGTTACCTGGAAGGGTGTGAAGCCGCCCTCTGACACCACCTGCAGAGTTACCTGGAAGGGCGTGAAGCCGCCCAACTCAGGTGACACAGATGCAGATGGAGTCTGATGCTCAGTCTGATCTGACCTTGTGCCTGAGTCATAGACCCTGGGCTTTGGCATTGATCTTACAACCATACTCCTAACTCTTCCCTAGATTCACATTTTACTACCTCTATGGGCAAGACTGATCCTTTTTATTGCAATGCGACAGAAACTTCTAGACATTGAAACGTTAGTCAACAAGTTTTACTGTCAAGTCCCTGTCTGGCACGGTGTTGGGAGCACCTGACACCTGTCTCACTTCCAGCCCTTGAGCAGAGGGTGAAATTCCTTAAGTGTCTACACCACTCTGGGGGTGGCTCACTCAGCAAGGGAACTTTGCCCAGACCTACAGGAAAAGGGGAGAGATAGCAGTAAGGGGATCGGGATGATTCTAAACCATCGCTGTAAATGTTTTGACAATCCTCCCAACTAGAAGTGGTATCTAAGTCCCCACTCCTCAAATCTGCATGGACATGTAACTACTTTGACTAAGACATGGTGGGAGGGCTGCCGCATGATTTCGACACTTATCATAAAAGGCTGGACAGCTTCCCACTTACTCATGGGAAGACTGCGCTGGGAGCCTGGACCTCCTTGTAAGGATCCAGGCTGAACCTCGCTGTGGCCTGAGTGTTTGTGTCCCCTTTAAAATTCATGTGTTGAAACCTAAGCTCTAATGTGATGGTATTTGGAGATGGGGTCTTGAGAGATGATTGGGTCATGGAGGCAGAGCCCTCGTGCATGGGACACTAGTGTTCTTAGAAAGCCTGGAGAGCACCTTGCCTCCTCCCAGCATGTGAGGGTATAGTGAAAAGAGCCCTGTGAACCTTTCCCGCCAGACTCTGAATCTGCCAGCACCTTGGTCTTAGACTCCCCAGACTCGGGAACATTGCGAAATAAGCCACCCTAGTCTGTGGAAATTCATAGCAGCCAGAATGGATGAGCCATGAGCAGAGCCATGCTTCCAGCAGATTTCCTGCCACCTTCATGATAGAAAAGCCACGGGCTCTCAATTCATGCCACCCTCCCACAACTGGGAACCCACCACAATAAGGACGTCACCAAGATCTGGTGACTGTCCCAGACCCAGAACCACATCAGCTTGCTGCAACCTGCCCCAGCAGGATGAATGCCCGGGACCTCACATCTCCACACCCACAACCTGCAGTGCCCATCGCTGTGAGAGGAAGGCAGAGGCAGGAGAGGCCAGGGCCCCTAGTTGGCTTTTGTTTCTGTTTTTCAGCACTCCCAGGTTTGTAGTATGAAAAAGCACAGTCAGAAATTAAGAGGGATGTCAAGTCCAAATCTGCAATATCACCCTGGTGCCTTCTCCCCTCTACCAGACTGTGAGCAACTTGGGTTCCCCTTCACATCACTCCCCCAGAGTTTTCAAATAATCATTGAGATAGGAGGGGGGGGGGGCAAGGGAAGGCTCCTGAAGACCCATGTGCCTCTTGCAAGTTTCCTCCGGACACTGAGCGCTCACCGGCAGGATAGCGCCATCTTAGTCTTAAATTGCCTCTGTGCTACACATTCCCCGCGTGCCCTTCCTGCTCCCAGACCCACTGTCCCCTCGTCTCGCCCCGGTGGGCCGAGCTCCACAGACGGCACCCCCTTTGACTTCGGGCTGAACTCAGCCGTGGGAGGCACCGGCAAAATATCAGACGGAAGGGGAGAGCGGCCAGGTTGTGGATGCCCCAGTCCCCTCTGTTCAGGCTGTCATGTGGCTTTAGACCACCTGCCGCACGGCCCAGCTCCCGAGTGCTGACCGGTCCTCTGCTGGCGCAGCCAGAGCGGCCGTCCTGGACCTCTGTCCCGCGCTCGCCCCCGAGTGTGCTGTGTCTTTGCTGCCACACTGACTCAGCGACTGCAGAGTGTCCCAGCCCACCGACCTGCACATGCTTCCCTCCTGCAGGGCACCGTAGGCTGCAGGTCCCGCCCTGCCCCTGGCTGGACTTCCTTCCTGCGCTGACACGGGGCCTGCTGCCCCAGCACCGGAGCCCTTGGAACCTGACGCGGCTGTGGCTCCGCGTGAAGTTTCCAGAGAAGCAGCGAGCAGGCCTGGAGAGGACAGATGGGCCAGATGCATGGCTCCAGGCATCCAACTGCGCAGTCTCAGTTTCCCACCTGTAAAGTGGCGAAAACCAGCCCCCCCCAGGCCGGACTGGAAAGCGTTATGTAAGTAAAACAGCGGAGCAAACCACAGTGCAGGCGCACGACTTTCGCTAACGCCGTCCCACAGGGGGCGCTCTCTCATTCTCTCCACTTGTACGTTTTTTCCCTCCTGCTCATTGAGTTCCTCGTCAGGAACAAATTGATACCTTCGCTAGTGCTACAATCTTGGTGGTCTAAATCTTTGTTCTAGCTAGAGAGGAATGAGGCAAGGCAGAGGAGACAGACAAAAAATCATTTTCACTCCTAAATAGACAGCACTATCCCTAGGGGCCCTGAGCTGTCTCCCTTACCAAGTTGGGGTGGAGAATTGGCAGACAAAGTCATTACTGTGGTTTGTGTCTGTGGACGGTCAACAGAGACTTTGGCCTTGGGCTGAAAGAGATGGTTTAGAGTAATTGTGATGGACTGAAGCCAGAGGAAAGTGTGGCTGATCCCCGATTTGCACGGCACTTTGTGCCACAGTTGTTCCAGATCCCCTCCAGACCTCTGTCAGCTTTGGGGGTTTCATCTAAAAGAGTGGCCGGGACAGCTGGGCAGCCGGGCAGTTTTAATAGGTTTTGATGAATCCTGACTTTACATTTTTCCAGATAAAGAAGCTTTTACAGTATCTCGGGAGCTCTGGTTACAAGGAATAAGGAAAGGCCTCTTAAAGAAGGCAAGCTTCATGTAATTATAAAAGAGTGGGCGGCGCCTGTGGCTCAGTGAGTAGGGCGCCGGCCCCATATGCCGAGGGTGGTGGGTTCAAACCCAGCCCCGGCCGAACTGCAACAAAAAAATAGCCGGGCGTTGTGGCGGGCGCCTGTAGTCCCAGCTACTCGGGAGGCTGAGGCAAGAGAATCGCGTAAGCCCAAGAGTTAGAGGTTGCTGTGAGCCGTGTGACGCCACGGCACTCTATCCAAGGGCGGTACAGTGAGACTCTGTCTCTACAAAAAAAAAAGAAGTTTTTTAAAAAAAATCACAGGTCTAGAGGGAATGATTTAATTGTATTGGGAAGGTGAAGATTTAGCTACAAGATGCAGATAAAAATCAGAATTCTTTAGGAGACTATTTGAAAAAAGAAGGTCTACATATTGCATTATTCTAATATAATCAAATACCCCAAATCTAAACTGAGTCACATTTAAACCCCCAAGCAAAGCATGCCTGAGCTAAAAATTATGGGTTTAACTGTTCCATTATGATAGGAAGCGCGCCTCATGCCTAAACATAAACAGGGAACAATGAAAAAGGCCTCTGTCCATGGACACAGCTATTCAGGTGCACAAATATCTTCCCTACCGTCAAAGTATGTAATAACTGGCGCAGCACAAGTGCCAGCCGAGCAGAGCAGATGTAGCCACAATCTGATCTCCACTCAGGCGGACAAGAGCATCCCACTGGGACGCCAGCTCTGCCTGTGTCCTGTGAACAGCTCTCTGCTCGTCACCTGTCACCTGCAGCAGCTCCTCCGCCTACAACAAAACAATTCACCATGCAGAGCACTCCACACTTTCCAAAAGTGAAACCCAAATTCTTCAGGACTATTTTATTCTTTGTCGTCTATCTTCTCTACTCCACTGCCCAAAACAACTTTGTAACCTCTTGGCAACTTACAAGCAGGCAGTCTCCCTAAGCAAGCAGAGCAGAGCATGGTGTCTGAGTTAAGAGAGGCTGTGGGGAAAGATGGAGACTTTACCTCTTTCACGTTTACATGGATAGAGCTGGAACATATTCTTCTTAGCAAAGTATCTCAGGAATGGAAGAAAAAGTATCCAATGTACTCAGCCCTACTATGAAGCTAAATTATAGCGTTCACATGAAGACTATAACCCAACTATAACACAAGACTATGGGGAAAGGGCCAAGGAAGGGGAAGGGAGGGGGGATGTTTTGGTGGATGGAGTGTAATGGGTGGGGCCACATCTATGGTGCATCCTAGAATGGGTACAGGCGATTGCACTAATGTACACAGCTATGATTTAACAATAAAAAAGAAAAGAGAGGCTGTGGGGCAGCACCTGTGGCTCAGTGAGCAGGGCGCTGGCCCCATATACCAAGGGTGGCGGGTTCAAACCCAGCCCCGGCCAAACTGCAACAAAAAATAGCCGGGTGTTGTGGTGGGTGCCTGTAATCCCAGCTACTCGGGAGGCTGAGGCAAGAGAATTACCTAATACCAGGAGTTGGAGGTTGCTGTGAGCTGTGTGAAGCCATGGCACTCTACCAAGGGTGATAAAGTGAGACTGTGTCTCTACAAAAAAAAAAAAAAAAAAAAAAACAGAGAGAGAGGCTGTGTCGTAGGAGACAGCTGGCCTCCTGAGGCATTGCTCCTGACTCTTGAGGGACGCAGCTGCTCCTGCATTGGAGAGAGCAGTGGGGGGTGTGAGAGGCTGAGCAGGTCCAAGCCTGTTGAGATGTTTCTCACCACGCAAGCCTGGTCACACTGGCCTCCGTCCTATTCAGGCTAATAAAATTCAAATACAAAGAGTTGCAATCACCAAAGAACCAGCCAGCTCAGCAGCAAGCAGGGTAATGGAGGTGGTGGTGGGTTCGTCGGCTTCGCATGAATGGCTCTTCCTTTAAGACTTGTTTGTTTCTGGAGTTTACAGCCCTCTGAAGTTAGCTTTTGCTGTTACCATGCTGGACTGAAATCGTACCTTCACACATCTGGGCAGAAGGTTCTTCTCATTCTCTGTATGCCAAGAGCCTAACCCTGCATTAGGAACACTGGCCTCAGAAAAGGTTCGTTGAGCTGAACAGAATTGGTCTTAGAGTGAAGTGAAGAGACTTGCACTGTACTGAAACAACAGTCTCTCCACTGTGTGGTTAATACAACATAAGAAAATGATATTAATTAATTAGGCTACATTTAGTGTTTTATAATTCTATATTTCCAGTCCAAGAATTTTAGCAGCTGGTGAGAATAAAATTTTACACCCATGGAATGAAGTTCTTAAAGCACTTTTAATAATGTGTATAAAAGCATGAATCAAACTCAACCCAGTTCAAAAAATCTTTTCAATTGCTTGGCATTCTCTTTTTAGAAATTATCTATAAAATCTTTTTATTTAAAAACAGCAAAATAATCAGTGAATCTCTTGGGTTTTTCTTTTCTTTTTTCTTTCTTTCTTTTTTTTTTGTGATCCTGGAATAAAGTTTTCCACAAATAAAATTTATAAGTACAATAATTGTAGTTTTAAACAGAGATGTGTATTATAGGAAACAAGTAATGTTCCTTTTATTTAAAAAATACTTGCAAACTTTTATTGATTTTGTTTTTATCATAGAAGGAATACCTCTTTGTTGATAAAACTTGGGAAAATATGAACAAGGGATAAAGAAAAAAAATCATCCTACTTTACAGTCCATAAATTATCAGTGTAAATAGTTTAATTTTTTTTTAAATTTATTTATGTGTCTCTATATGTTTTTTTACCTAGGTAAGATTGTATGGTTTACATGGTTTCAAATCTGACTTTTTAAATTAATAACATAACTTGAACCTCATTAAAAAAACAAATGTAATACTCCAAGCATCAAAATCTCTAATTTTCTCTTCAAAAAATTAGAATTGGGTAGGTATACTGTTGGGTATAGGCATGGTAAATAATAACTGAGGGATTGATGCTTGTTAACTATAGTGTAAAGATTTGTATCTTGGCCTGTTTATTCAGGTGGGAGATGTTCTGTGTAAATTTGAGGTATAGCTTGAATTCTTAGGACAAGAGTTAAATTTTCTTTTTAGCTCATTCACAATCACTTGTGTGTTAAGTGTTACTGTCTGTGATGAAGATGCCAATTTGTACATGTTAAACAGCTGACAGATCATACAAAAGACTAAGATACACTGGATTGTACTGGATGAGTCTGAAATTCGCGTTAAAGAAGTATGGTGCCTGATGTTACAGCAACACCTCATTCTTAACTGTGCAGCAAATGTCAGGTGTACCAAAGCATTCCTTTGACTGCTTTTTGGAGCAGTGTTGATAGGATAGGAATGAGGCATTTGGGAAACTCCAAGGGAAGATTGTATTAGAGGTCAGAGCTGATATCTATCTTAGAAACTGTTATGAGCTTTGTTGGTTACATTTTGCATCTTTGTAATAATTGGGACATTTCTCAGCATGCAAGCCCATAACAGAGTGTCTTTGTAACAGAGTGTCTCTCTGTTTGGGCCTATGTTAGAAGTAAGATCATATCTTGCATAGTTTTTCTGTCTATCTCTACATGGAAGAATTAAAAGAGTGTTAGAAGCTCCAAAATGCTTCCGAGAACAATTGCTTAGAGAGGAGGAAGGTGGAGGTATATTTATGTCGGTGTGTAAGTACGCATGGAAGCCACACAGCACCAGGTCTTGGACCCTGTTCTTCAGGCATCCTCTATACATTCTTTTCCTGCCATGCTGCGGGAGATACAGCTGGCCTTCTATGAGGCCAGTAGCTATTTTGAAGTGCTGCCTGCAGGATTAAACTAACACTTATGCAACTGACTCAGTCTTTAATGGCCATTTCTTATAGAGAATTTTGTGTGTGGGAATGGGCGTGGGTGTTGGGATGTGGGGAACTTGAATTTAAAACTAGAAATAAGATCATGTGGTCTGCTTTCTCCCTGTTTAGACAGGCTTTGTGATCAGCTGGATTTACATGAAGCCAGGCCATAGAGTGACAATTGATGGCTTGTGTGTAGACAAGCATTTATCCTGGTCGTGTTATCCAGATTGGTTTATTCAAGCTCCAGGTCACCTTCTTACGCTAAGAAAGTTAGTAAACATCAGACAGGTTGAGGAGAAACTAATAAAAGAAAACTGTCTTACACTTAAAAAATAATAATAAAATAAAATGGTGGCACTGATGTGCTTCTGGTCAGGACCACCCCTGGCCTTGCCCTTTTCATGTTGGCAAGTGACAAAATGAACATCTGGTCCTTATCACCAGTGCCACACCCTGGTACAGATGGGCTGGCATCAGCAGTAGAGTGTGGCTTTACATACAACTTATTTTTTATTTATCTGGTTGTCTCTCAAAACACTTAACCAAATCTTGGACTTTGTAAGAAGCAAGAGGAAGAGGAGGGCCCAGAGGAAAGCAATAAATATGACTGAAGGATCAGCTGAGGAAGGAAAGAACTGTGGTCGCTTTCCTGGAATGCAGAGGAGAATAGTGAGGGGAAGGGTCCTGCACATCACCCCGGCCGGGGACGAGGTCTGATTTGCTTCCCTCTTCTGCAAGGCGTCTCCCTCTGTCCCTCCTGCTCCCCTTCCACACTCTCCACCTGTTCATGCCCTGGGTGGCTGAGTGGCTCCCTGAGGCTCCCTGGCCCTCTGATTTTGAGCTGGGGTGCCCGATGGGAAGCCCTCATGGGCTTAAAGGGAGTGACACTGGAATAATCGCCCCCAGCTCTCCCTAACAGAGTTGCTGCAGGTGGCTGTGTCCCCCCACTGGAGGCCAAGGCCATGTGCACAGCCCTTCTTCAGGGACCCCCTATGGCTCTGGCTTCTGCTAAGCACTCCCTACCCTGTCCCTTCAGGCCTGGGGCAGGGGGAGGTAAGGTGCTTGTTGTTACTAATTCTGGGGCACTGCATGACTTTTTGGGGTTTTCCTAACTCTGCCCATCTTTGAAATAACCCTCTTGTTAAACTTTCTTCAAATTATCCAGTTTGAGAAGACCTCTGTCTCCTGCCAAGACCCTGACTGATAGAAATCTTAAAACCCAATGTCCCTCTTTGAAGGTTAGGGTACTTCATTCAATCTTCAGAATCAAACTGTGACCTGAGTGTCCCTAGCAGGGTCCTGTGGGGATAGTAAATGTACAAATAATCAATCTGCAGTCCCAGCAAGTGGCTACTTAAACGGCGTCGCTGCTGCTGACGGTGACAGTGTGATAACGATGAACATGGGGCTGCTGTCATGTGCCCAGTCGCTGCCTGGTCCAGACGCTCCTCACAGCCAGGCTTGACTCTCAGAACCCATCAGCAAGGTGGCTTTTGTTTTCCATTTTAGAGTCGAGTGAATCAAGTATCAGGAAGTCTGGGTGACTCCCACCTGCCACCACACAGCCTCCATGTCTGGGCTCAGGCTATGCTTCCTTGGGTGGCCTTCCCCACCGCCCCCACTCCACCAGTATTGACATTTCCTACCCTCCCCCATTGCACTTCTCCCCTCAGGGTGTCACCAGCTGACACACGGTATTGTTCTCATCTGTGTCTATTTCCAAGGGCAGAGATCTTTGTTCTATTCACTGCTTTCATCCAGCACTTAAAATAATTCCTTGCACATAGTAGATCCTCACTAAAAATGTTTGAGCCAATAAATGGTAAAGCTGCAATTCAGAGCCGGGTCTATCTGAATCAAAGCTTTTTGTTTTTCTACAACAGCCTCCTTAGCTAGTCATGATCAAGGTAAATAGGTAACAGCCACAAAGAGAAAAGACCACGGCATTGTTTCTGTTCTAGACACACCCATTATGCAAACTCTGATGATGGCAGCATGAGACAGCTAATGAAAGAAAACAAAATGACGTTCACTTATTTGTTTGCAGAAATGTGTTGACTGTCAAGACACCTGCACATGTGGTGAGACCGTGTGGGCTATGGACAAGTGAGCAGCCATGGAGACTCCAGTGGGGAGAGTGTGCAGCCATGGGTTCTGGTGCTGACCGACAAGGCAGGCAGGCAGGTTAACAGACCGAGGGGTGCCAGTCTGGAAGGGGCAGACATTCTGGAACTGAATCCTGAATGTCATCTTCTCCTTGCTCTTCAGGTGGTCCCTTGCCCTTGGCACTCACTCAGGTAGGGGGAAGGAACAGAAGTGGCTGTACAGATTGGTGCTGTGAGATTAGTGAGCAGCAAGTTGTGGAGTCCATGATGTGCCAAGGAGAAAATTATTAGCAGATGATCAGAGCAGCAGGGACTATGGCCTCAGACATACATGGGGTTACCTGTCTGCTCCACTGCTCACCTTGACTTTGGAAAGTACTTAACCTTCCTAAGCCTCAGGTTCCTTGATTATATAATTGGATAATAATGGTACTTATTTCATTGTTGTCAGGATTGCAGAACATAATCCCTGTTCCAGGCACATAAGAGGTGCCCATACTTACCTGGCAGGGGAGATACCATGATCACGAAGGTGGTTTTCCCAGGGCGAGGCTTATACATTGCACTCCGGATGTGCTGACCCCTGCAATTTCCCCAAATGTGGGAAACTCGACTGCATAATTTGTGGTAGTGGGGGACTGGGTTCGCACTTTCCCCTGTAAAAAAAAAAGAGGTGCCCAATAAATCAGTGCTCCAAGTCAGTTACCCTGCGAGTAACTGGATCCCAGCAGGGTGCTCTGCCAGCTGGAGGAGTTTCTGGTTTCTCCAGCAGGAGGTCCCTTATTATAGTGGCAGAGGACCTCAGGAACTTTCCCTGCACAGGCTCTGGGACCTCTGACATCACCAGGTGACCATTTTTCCTTGTCATAGGAAGCAGGAAGGATTAAAAGACAGGATTATTGACTCTGGTTCTTAAGAAAAACACCAAGTTCCCTGGGTGCCCCATCCCAGAGAAAGGCCCTCTACTGTCCAGAGTTGTGGTCAGAGGCCACGCCCGCTGCTGGTTCATGCTTCTATGGGGAATACGTGGAAACTTGCCGTCAGTGTTTCCAGTGAGAGAGGAAAATTATGAGCAACACCAAGAACAGACAACTTATTCCTTGAAGGAAAATAACACGTGAGTCAGAAGATCTGTCCCTCGGGAACTGTCAAGACTGTTGTACTCACCTGCGAGGCGTGAGTGCTCTTTGCTTTCTTATCCCAATAATCTAGACACCAGCTACTAACCACGCGAGGCTATTTAAGTTTAAACTGATTGAACAATACTAGCCACCGTTCTAGTGCTCAGTAGGCACATGTGGCTACTGGATGCCACGCTGGACAGCACAGACAGAGGATGTTGTCATCATGGAAAGTTCCACAGGACTATGCCGTCTAGTGGATACAGCCATTCAGACAGGTGCAAAGTCCCGTTTTCAGACCAGGGCTGCAAGTACTGGGGGTAAAATCTGAATATTGCTTAACCTGGAATTCCATGGAGAAAATAAGAGATCATAAAATACTTTTGGCTAGACCCTTAAGTATCCTTGCTTTAAAAATTAAATAAATCCCAAGTGTGATCTAGGCTGGAGAGAGTAATGGTGTCTACATTTTTTTTATATCTTCAGATCGACGTTCAAGTATCCCCTAAAACATTATTTTTGCATTAAGTAGTAAGCTGAGCACTCTTTTAGACTCCTGAGGGATGCTAACTCAGGTCTGCACTGAAGGCTCAAACCTCACATTTCAATTAGGGTGGAGAAGATTCTGGAGATTTTTGGTAAGAACAGAGTCCTGAGTCTACTACATGACTGAAGTCACTACATGGTGCCCTGTCCCTGTTCCTTCTCCCCGACAAACACATTCCCTGTCATCTTTAACCCTCCTGTGCCACTCCCCACCTTGCCTCCCAAACCTGGCTTGTTGTTTGGTCTTTCTCAGCCATTTCAGGCTTCAGCGATGGATTGGAGAGAGGGCAACATTGGGTGCAAGGACCTTATAACCTCGGGGGTGAGTGGAGCAGGACAGAATCAGAGACCCCTGGGGCAGTCTGATCGCAGGACCACTAGATAAAGCATCTAAAGATCAATCAGAGTTTTTGCACAGGTAAAAACACAAACGAACACAAAACCTCTTGCTAGCATTTTGACAGCATCATCTTTTACTAAGAGTCTCCATCCCCTTTCCAGTGTAAGTCAGGTTTCTAAAAGTTCCCTTTTATTACTTTAGCCTCAGCAGTTGTTGAGCTCTAGGAAAGAAGGCATGAAAGAACTTGTCCTGCCACATTGGCAACCTTGAGTAACCCACAGCCTCATGAGGGTGGGAGCAGGGTCCTCTAAGACCTGAGGAAACTGGCGGCGACCTGCTGAATAAATATAGAGTTAGAAACCATGGTAAAGAAAGAGACATGAGGCACAGAGTAGAATTAAAAGTGGGAGCTCAGAGGTCCACTGCCTGTTTGTGGGCTTCTGTTATGGCCCAGAGTGTTTGCTCTGCTCTGATTTTATTGAAGTCTATTTGCCCAGAGGGTAAGATGAGGGAGGGAACAAAGATGCCAGCAGTTTCTGAGTGAGCATATCAGCTCCTATTGTTATTGTTACTAACCTTACCGGTAGCCTTCAGAAATCTGAAATGTGAGCCTTGTGTTGGGAGAGCCTCCTGCTTGAGGGCACGCACACAGATTTCTAGGGAGGTGTTAAACTCCACTACTCTGTGGAGTAAAATGACACCTGCGTTAATCTCCTCTGAGGAATCGGTGGGAGGGAGGCATTTTCCTCCCATTACCACCACAGAGGATCTTCCTCTGCAATAAGGGATATAAGCTCTTCTGCCCATATCTCAGGGATCAAGTTAATCCCTTGATCTCTGCCCCAGGCAAATGCAAATCTCCACAATGGGTATCTGCTTTGCCTATTTAATAGGCTGGAAGTGCCCTAGAAGATGTATCTTTTTCTAGGACTTGCCACAGTCTCTTCTATGGCCATTATTCTCCTCAGAGTGCTCACAGACCCAGCAGGGTGTTTGTAAGCTGTATCCCCAACAGGCTAGAATTTCAGAAAAGGCAAGAAGCTTGCCAGCAATGGCTAGCTTAAATGTAAACTAGCTGACTTTTCTTTGTTCTGACTCACTCATCTTACTTTTTAGTTTTCCTTTTTTTATGGGGGTGCTTTCCTTTGCCAAGAATGGGGTCTTCAGTCCCCATTATTCCAGCAGATGCCCAATAAAATGAGACAAGTTTCTGAATAGAAGCATGGAATGTCTTAAACAAGAACTATTCTATTTCCAAATGAAATGAAGCAAGGCTGTTGCCTCACAGTTTAGTTAAAAGGCTAGAGTGAGCTACCTAGTCAGTGTTTGTGAAGTTCTTTACATTTCTTAGGAAAACAGGCCAGTGGTCCCTAGACTTCATAGCATCTTGTTGTGCAAATTACATTCCTCCCACTGTGCCATGCCATCTTCAGGGTAAGATGTGCTCATTGTGATTCCATTATTTCTCAAAAAAGCATACTATGGCCAGTTTTTTAAATCTGCAAAGCTGAGCAGCACCTGTGGCTCAGTGAGTAGGGTGCTGGCCCCATATAACAAGAGTGGCTGGTTCAAACCCGGCCCTGGCCAAACTGCAACAAAAAAATAGCCAGCTATTGTGGCAGGCAGCCCCAGCTACTTGGGAGGCTGAGGCAAGAGGATCACCTAAGCCCAGGAGCTGGAGGTTGCTGTGAGCTGTGATGCCACAGCATTCTACTGAGGGCAACAAAGTGAGACTCTGTCTCTTAAAAAAAAAAAAAATCTGCAAAGCTATGGAAGCTGTTTTCCAAATGAAATCTCACCAGAAGCCCAGGATATAAAAGATGATTAGCCAGTTATGGTGGCAGGTATCTGTAGTCCCAGCTACTAGGGAGGCTGAACAGGAGGATCACTTGATCCCAGGAGTTGGAGGTTGTAGTGACTTACAATGATGACACCACTGTACTCTAGCCTGGGCAACAGCGGGAGACCCTGCCTCAAAAAGAAAAAAAAAAGAGAGAGAGAGATGGAAATGAAGCTGCTTGGTTTGAAGAGGGGAGAAAGAGGCCCAATCTATCTCCCTCTAGAGTCTCTACAGAAACTTGAAAGCTTGCAGAGCACTGTTCAAGCTTCACTACCCCAGGTGGACTTATCAGAATCCTCAAATTGGACATTTCTTTGTCAAGGATGCTCCGATTAGGAAAGATTATCACCTGTCCCAAGCAAAAGAAATTTATAAAGGATATTGTAAGCCATTACCTCAAGGACAAAGCATGCTCAATGATCCCAAGATTACAAAGAATTATTCGTGACCTCTTTATTACCCTTCCGCTGCATTCACAAGTATGAATTCTGTGCTGTAGTGTGATCTGAATGGGTTATTGCTACTTCTTTTACCTTTATGGGGTGAGAGGACTTTTGTACATGTTTAGACTAATGTCCATAAGGCCAGTGAATGACCACATGAGAGGCTTAGAAAAAGAAGATATCTCATTTTCAATTTACGAAACCTTTTACAAATTATTAAAGTTTATTGCCTCTTAAATTTTTACTTTAAAATGTATAGTATTTTGGGCTTGGCACCCGTAGCTCAGTGGTCAGGGTGTCGGCCACATGCACCCGGGCTGGTGGGTTCAAACCCCACCCAGGCCTACTGAACAATAATGATAACAACAACAGCAATGTAGCTGGCATTGTGGCAGGTGCCTCTAGTCCCAACTATTTGGGAGGCTGAGGCAAGAGGATCACTTGAACCTAAGTTTGAGGTTGCTGTGAGCTAAGATGCCACAGCACTGTACCAAGTGTGATTAAGTGAGACTCTGTCTCAAAAACAAAAAAGTAAAATTTCGTCTTGTACATCTAATTAAACTTACATAAATGGTTTAAATTCAGTTCTTTTAATTATCCCATTATTGCTTATCATACAAGTAAAATTATTGTAGCCCTTTGAGGTCTAAATCAATTAACTCAATTAATTTTCTAAATTGGAATGTCAACTTGTTAAATATCTTAAAATGACAAATTCTTAAATACTGCAAGTAGTTAAAATGCCAAAAGCCAAATTATTCTAAAGTTAACATGAAAATGAAAATAATCTGGATTTTATTTATTTCATCATTTTCATGTTTAATCATAAATATTTTTAGTGAGGAAATAATCATGCCAGCTCAAACCATAGTTGATGTTTTTGCCCCAGGGACTGAGGATCCCAACTGTACATAGAAACTCCAGTCCAGACCACAGAATTGAATCCTTTTACTTAATTCTTACATGTCACACGAAGCCCAAGCCCTGCCATTAGTGGCTGTAACAAGGTTTCATAACTTTTGAAAAGCGTGGGTGTTGCAGACCATGACCCTGAATTTACATATATCATTGCCCAATTTTTCACTTTACGTTGTAAATCTATTATTCCCTTAAAATTAAAGCTAACTCTCGTATTTCTTTGGCTGTCCTAAGATATCAATGTCATTTTATTTAATTCTGCTTGTCTCGAGGCTTGGTCAAACTAGTTACAGATGAAATCATGCTGGTAACAAATAGTAAAGACGAGTTATAGAGGGCTGAAAAACAACAAAATAGGAAACCATTTCATTGAAACTGTGGAGTGAAGTACAGTTTTATAGATGCCTCAAGCCCAAATTATCACAGGGACATACAAGCACAGATGAAGGAAATAACTTCAGTTAAAGGGAGACTCTTTCAGACCATTTAAACCAGGGCGGGTGCGTGGTCCAGTGGAAGTGTAAACAAAAGTAAGGAAAAATGATGTTTAATTCTAGATGTGCCCTCAACTCCCAGACACTTTGTTTTGCCAACACTGCTGAATATTTAGCCACATAAATTTATAGCTCTGTCACCTGAGCCTGATTAAACCGAAACAGGAAAGTCCCCTGGATTGTTATTAGAAAGTCCAGGTCATGGGTGGCGCCTGTGGCTCAAGGGGTAGGGCGCCGGTCCCATATGCCGGAGGTGGTGGGTTCAAACCCAGCCCCGGCAAAAAACCAAAAAACAAAAAAAAAAAAGAGAAAGTCCAGGTTACTATTTGGAGTACAGAGCATTCTTGTTTTTGCTTCGGATTGATTTCATTAGAAAGTGCACATTTTGTGTATTTAATGTATCCATTCATTTTATTCATCTACATATTTATGTATATTTGCTACTGTTTTTACCCAAAGCAATCAATAGCTTAACACAGGATACATTTAAATCACAGTCCTGCCCAGCCTACTTTTGGGAGGGGTGGTCCTCTCCTTCCACTGTCATTCAAGAATACACATTTCTTTTTCGTTCTTTTTTTTTTTTTTTCAGATTAATATGAGGGTACAAATGTTTAGGTTACATTGTTTTCATTTCTTAGGTAAAATTCAAGTTGTAGTCCAGCCCTTCACCCCGGGGCTGGTGAACACCTCACACTGTGCACATTAGGTGAGCACCTACCTTCCCCCCTACTCCTCGGCCTCTCCCCTCCCCCTCACCATTAGGTGAGCACCTGCCTTCCCCTCCTCTCCCCCACCTCTCCCTTCTCCCTTACCATTAGGTGAGCACCTGCCCTCCCCTCCCCCACCTCTCCCCTCCACCTCACCATTAGGTGAGCACCTGCCCTCCCCTCTCCCCTCCTCCTCACTATTAGGTGAGCACCTGCCCTCCCATCCTCTCCCCACCCCCTCAACATTAGGTGATCACTTGCCTTCCCCTCCCCTCCCTGCCTCTCCCCTACCCCTCAACATTAGGTGAGCACCTGCCTTCCCCTCCCCTCCCCCTCCCTTCCCTACCCCTCACCATTAGGTGAGCATCTGCCTGTCGCCCTCCCCTCCCCTCCCCCTCACCAGACTCTACTCCTGTTTTTCTTTCTTGTGAGTACTTGGTGCTTGATATAGAGGTTTCACATCAGTGTTGAATACATTGGATACTTTTTCCCCCATTCCTCACATCTGGCATTCTCTACTGAGTTCTCGCCAGCAGATGGGGGCAGAGACATACACGAGAACTCCAGGTGAGGTCGGGGGGCCACACGGGAGGTGGTCTTCCTGGCCGGAGGAGCGTCCACTGGACTCAGGAGGAAAGTGGAAACAGCATGGAGACACCTGTCATCCCCGTCACATTAGATCACAGCTACATACTAATATTAGTGTGTGTTCAGTAGCAATTAAATCAAACAGACAAAAATTATAATCAAAATACAAATGGAGGTGACTGAAGGAAAGCTGGTGTCATTTTGCCAAGCAGGAAAGTCAAACCACAGCTGGAAAAGTCACGATGTTCATCCTCCCTCCCTGCAGAGCTTCTGGTCGGCCACTTTCTTACAGCTTCTTGACTGTGGAGACTAGTGGGTGTTTCTGTTTGTTAAAGTGGGTGTTTCTGTTTGTTGTGGTTGAATTTACAAATAAAATTTTTTTTGCCAGATCACAAGGACTAAGAAGAGACAAGACCTCATCTTCCTATGATGCTCCATAAAGTGGAGTTTCCAAAGAGGAAACAATTTGTCATGACTCATGTTTTAAGAATGAAACATGCACAGCAGTGGGAGGAGCACAGGAGTGACAGGGGGACTCAAGGGTGCTGCGGTGGTTGGGCAGAGACCAGAGCGGGAGGGGGAGGCGGGGGAGGCCAGGAGAGGAGTCCCGAGGGGAAGAGGCCAGGAGAGACATCACGAGGTGGAGAAGGACCCATCCGGAGGTTTCCATCACAAGACGAGAACACTGCTAATCGGGTTGGGGAGCTCTGGAGGTGAACTAGGTTGAAAAGATAAGGTTTAAAAAAATTTATTTTTTTTTTTTGAGACAGAGCCTCACTTTGCCAACCTCGGTAGAGTGCTGTAGCATCACAGCTCACAGCAACCTCAAACTCTTGGGCTTAGGCAATTCTCCTGCCTCAGCCTCCCAAGGAGCTGGGATTATAGGCGCCCACCACAACGCCTAGCTATTTTAGTAAAGACAGGGTCTCGCTCTTGCTCAGGCTGGTCTGGAACCCTTGAGCTCAGGTGATCCACCCACCTCAGCCTGGCAGAGTGCTGAGATTCCAGGCATGAGCCACGGGGCCCTAAACTTTTTTTTTTTTTTTTTTTGAGACAGGGTCTCACTCTGATGTCCAGGCTAGAGTGCAATGGTGTTGTCATAGTTTACTGCAACTGAAAAGTCTAGACTCAAGCGATCCTCCCACCTCAGCCTCTGGAACTGCTAGGATTATAGGCAGGAGCCACCATACCCAGGCCTGAACATATTACTTTTGAGGTACCCTGCAACACAGGTAAGTGATGAAAAATGACAGGTTTGGGGCCAGTAAGACTTGTTTTTTGTTTCTTTTTTTACCCCAGGCGGACTATTTGTTAGCTCTAAGACCTTGGACATATTAGTTAACTTCTATAAGCTAATCTGTAAAATTTGGGTTAATTGTACAGATTAGTTTATAGTGGTTAACTGATATGTTAACTAATAAGATGTCTCAAAGACACCTTATGTGAATTAAATATCTATTTTCCTCATTAGAATTTGAGGATTTTGAGGTTAAAACCCTCTTTCCTACTCACTATCATATTCTTAGCCTGTGCTGGGCTCTAGTACCAGTTTTATGATAGTTTAATAAGAGTTTACTGCTGTCATTATCCATGTAAAGGTATCCAGTAGGCACCTAATAATTGCCTTGTTGTTTTTTTTGTCGAGGCAGAGTTCTACCCTATGCCCTGAGCAGAGGGCAGTGGCATCGGAGCTCACCGCAACCTCGGACTCAGGCTGTGGGCACCCCGCTGCCTCAGCCTCCGGGCCGCTGGGATTACAGGTGCTCGCCGCTGCGCCCGGCTGGGTTTTTCCATTTTTTTCACAAGTTGGGGTCTCACTCTCGCTCAGACAAGCCTCCAACTCCTGAGCTCAAGCAATCCTCCCGCCTCAGCCTCCCACAGTGCTGGGATTACAGGCGTAAGCCACCGCGCCCGGCAGGCACCTAATAATTAAAGCTTGTAATTCAGGTACAGTGCACCCCTGGAGAGCGGTCTATACAAAAAGGGCCCCTGCCCTGGGCCTGAGTTTCAGAGCAATGCTATTCATGAGGTGATCCATGAACTGGTCAGTACACAAATGACTTGTTACTGGATCATAGAAATTCAAAGTAAGGATTTAGGATCTTGTGTGCCCCCTCATTAAACAGGGTATGGACAAAGAGGTATGGTCCAAGGGAGGGTGAGTCACATGGGATGGTGATAGCTTACTATCATGGACAGGGGACTACTTTTCAGCATGTGGTATTCTAAGATTAGTCTCCTGTAACATAAAAGTGAGGAAAAATAAGCGAAAGTGTTTCTTTTTAAAGGCTTTAAAAATGTATCTTTTAATTGACAAAATTACATATATTTAATTGAAGGCATTTATTTTTAGAACTTCTTATTTTTATCATTTTTGTATTAATCAAGCCAATTAAAAATATATATATATGTATATATCGTTTAACCTAATAACTAAAGCAAGGCAATAAACTTTACATCAATTTTTGACCCTAATTTACTAGTTGAGAAACAAGCTTTATAGGACTTCGTTTTCAAGAATTGATACACGTCTCAAGATACAGTAATGTAGTAAACCAAATAAATGATGACAATGAAAGCTGATTTTGAAGAAATGACTGAAAGAGTTCGTGCCAGTTTCATTCAGAAGTATAATCCCTCATGTCCTGAGTTCAATTTGTAGTCATGATTGATGATAAAGTGCTAGAACTACAGTGTATTATCCACAGAAATATACTGACTAATGAAGGAATGAAACCATAAAAATGTAAGTGGCATTTGCATACCAATTGTAAGAATTAAGTGCAAAATCAAAAGAATTCTTTGAGAAAAAGAGTATTGAATTTAAAATCTGACAGTAACAGACGTTCACTATTTCACATGAAAGCAGCTTTGCAGGCTTCTCATAAAGTAGTACTTGGGGTTGCTAAGGTCAGTCATGCACACAGTTACCAACATGGGCGTGCAAGATTGAGTCAAAGATGTAGGCTTCAAATGGTTGGGTGGCAAGGGAAGTAACTCAAATGCTCTTTCCCTGTGAAACTGGAATCCAGTGTATTTGGGAAATGGCTAAGTCACAGGGGAAAAATGAAATTAGCAAAGTATTTTTTAAGGCAACTAGATGAATATGCAGATATTGTTATGGCTGTCCTTTTAGCCAATGTGTGATTTGAGTAACCGCTGTAGCAAGAAATAGTTCTTTTATTTTCTTAGCCTCATGGTCGAAAAACACAACTGTGAACTGTCTAAAACTATAAAGGATTACATTGTCCATAAATGTGTCTGGAGCTTAGGATTTTCCATATAGTATATTCTGATGGCACAGCTGCCATAACTAGAAAACATTCTGCATTAGTTACCCAGTTCAAGGAACTTGTGCCAGAATGTAAATCAGCACACCACTCTTTTCATCAAGACAGAAGTCAGCCAAATGTAGGAATTCATGGATATGAATTCCTTTCTTTCATAGAAAGATAATGTAAATTTAAATTTTAGAAAATGAGTTGTTGAAACTGGTTACTGATAAAGAATTGAAGATAAATTTTGCGCCGTTTTACATAAAAATTAAAAACAAAAAGCCTGCGCTTGCTGACATTACTCTAAAATATCTTCCTCCATTCTGTCAATACTCATGAGACTGGTTTCCCTACAAAGGATGGAAACAGTTCAGATGTACACTGCTTCCTGCAAGTGACTGTCATCAATCCCACGGAGACAAGGCCATGAACAGGCAGGCTCCCTTGCCATGTTACAACCCTTAAATGTCGACGTGAATGGCACTGTTCACAGTGTGCATAGGACCGTCCAATGCTGGGGAATCCTCTTTTACTCATAAATTTTTGATTAGTTGTGACTATGGAACAGTCAAAAATTCTGAAAGCAGCAGTGATTGCCATTGTGAATCATCTGTACACAGACTTGTAAAAAGTGTTGCTTTTGTAACATTGTTTCTGTTTTATGTTTATTTGTACTGTACTTACTGAAATGTAATTTTAGGCCTCATAATCCAATAATAATGAATCTAATAATAAAAGTATGCCTCTGTTTTAATTTCATTTTTCTGGTGCTTCTTTCTTGTTGTTGTTGTTGCAGTTGTCACTGTGTTTTAGCTGGCCTGGGCTGGGTTTGAACCTGCCAGCCTTGGTGTATGTGGCCAGCGCCCTACCCACTGAGCTACGGGCGCCGTCCTGGTGATTCTTTCTTGTTGTAGTGAAAGAAGTGTTGATCTATGATGCATTGGAAATGAGAAAAAGGGAGAACTCTTTCATAACCAACTGAGAAGTGCTGCTGTGAAGGGCCATGAAACCAACAGATCCCTGAAACCGACAGGACCATGAAACCAACAGATCTCTGAAACCAACAGGATCCTGAAACCAACAGGTCCCTGAAACCAACAGGATCCTGAAACCAACAGGGCCCTAAAACCAAGGCAATGTGCTTATCCACCTCCCACATCACAGTTCGTAGAGAATCCCTGCCCCAAAGATGACGCAGGAGCTGGCTCCAGGGTCCAGTTTCCCTGGGAGCACAAGCGAGGATAAGCAGTATCAACAGTGTGTGAAGCCTGAAGCTGGGGGGTGTGGGTAGAGCTTAGGGTGTGTGGGTAGAGCTTGGGGTGTGTGGGTAGAGCTTGGGTGTGGGTAGAGCTTGGGTGGGGATGTGGGTTGACCTCATGGTGTGCAGTGGGGAAGAAGGGGCCATCCAGGGGGTGCAGTCACCACATTCCATGTTCCAGCATGAACTCCACACAGTCAAAAATCTGATCCAGATTGTTAAGGTGTATTTGTCAAGGCAGGATGATATAGTGGATTTAATAGTCAAAAGCTTCATGTACAACTTTAAAAGTTTCAGATATTTGGACCAAGGATCTCCATTTTGTGTTTCTGTCTGGGCCTCACAAATGTTAGGGAGAGACGTTGTCCACGAATTGAATCAAAACTACAGCCATAGACTGAGCAGTTGGTGTGGAGGGGTAGGTAGCACAGAGAGGCACAGAGTGTAAGCAGGGCCTGGTTTGGACCGCAGATACACTACCCACTAGCTGCAGAGTCCTAGGCTATCCTTCTGTGCCTCGATTTTCTCATTTGTAAAATGGGAATCTTCACAGCACCTGTCTCATGGGACTGTTTTAAGGATCAAGTGAGCTCATCATCCACATGAAGCATCTAGAACTGGGCTGGCACAGAGTGTGCTGTCAGTACCAAGGACGGGGCTGAGAGAATACAGGGCAAGAACAGAAGATGCTCAGGGAAGAACGTCTAGAGACGCTGGAGTGTGTCTCCAGCACCTGACAGAGCACCTGGCAGAAGGCAAGGGCTCAGTCGGTGTGGATGGATTTGAAAAGGGTCTGGGGAAGGAGGCTGAGCACCAGTGCTTCACACACCGAATGGAGCAGAAAGGTCAGAGGAGGGGCGTCCTTGGGGTGGCCTGTTAGCTTGACAGTCAGGAAATCAAATACCTTGAAACAGCCGTCTCAAGCCACAGGCAGGCAGATGGCAGTAAACTGAAACACGAGTGTGTAGTTCGACTTAGTAACTCAAGTGGAAATTACTCTTTTAGAAGAGTTGACATTGATGGAAATGAGATAGATAAAGTAGTAGCTGGAGGGGGATGCCAGGTTGGAAGAAAGTGAGAGGAAATATGTCAGACTTGTCATTAAGAGAAAGGAGCCAGTGGAGAGGAAGGGAAGGCTAAGGGAACAGGATTCCAGGAAATGGGAGATGAAATCCAGAGAAAGAGATAGAGACATCTGCCTTGCAGAAGGACACCACGCCCAGGTGAGGGCAAACAGGACAAGTGACAAGGATATAGAGCCATTTAGAGGGGTGATAAGTTGAGGTCCTTAAAATCCACACTGGGGAACTTGAATTTAAGCAGAGCTAACTAGCAGGGAGCATGTCCCCCTCCCGCCGTGGCTGATACTGCAGATGGGCTCACTCGGGCCAGCCCCCATCCAGAGTCCCCCTGCCTGCTGTGGCTGATACTGCAGATGGGCTCACTCGGGCCAACCCCCATCCAGAGTCCCCCTGCCTGCTGTGGCTGATACTGAAGATGGGCTCATCGGGCCAACCCCCATCCAGAGTCCCCCTGCCTGCTGTGGCTGATGCTGCAGATGGGCTCACTCGGGCCAGCCCCCATCCAGAGTCCCCCTGCCTGCTGTGGCTGATACTGCAGATGGGCTCACTCGGGCCAGCCCCCATCCAGAGTCCCCCTGCCTGCTGTGGCTGATGCTGCAGATGGGCTCACTCGGGCCAGCCCCCATCCAGAGTCCCCCTGCCTGCTGTGGCTGATACTGCAGATGGGCTCACTCGGGTTAGTCCCCATCCAGAGTCCCCCTGCCTGCTGTGGCTGATACTGCAGATGGGCTCACTCGGGTTAGTCCCCATCCAGAGTCCCCCTGCCTGCTGTGGCTGATGCTGCAGATGGGCTCACTTGGGTTAGTCCCCATCCAGAGTCCCCCTGCCTGCTGTGGCTGATGCTGCAGATGGGCTCACTCGGGCCAACCCCCATCCAGAGTCCCCCTGCCTGCTGTGGCTGATACTGCAGATGGGCTCACTCGGGCCAGCCCCCATCCAGAGTCCCCCTGCCTGCTGTGGCTGATACTGCAGATGGGCTCACTCGGGCCAGCCCCCATCCAGAGTCCCCCTGCCTGCTGTGGCTGATGCTGCAGATGGGCTCACTCGGGCCAACCCCCATCCAGTGTCCCCCTGCCTGCTGTGGCTGATACTGCAGATGGGCTCACTCGGGTTAGTCCCCATCCAGAGTCCCCCTGCCTGCTGTGGCTGATACTGCAGATGGGCTCACTCGGGTTAGTCCCCATCCAGAGTCCCCCTTCCTGCTGTGGCTGATACTGCAGATGGGCTCACTCGGGCCAACCCCCATCCAGAGTCCCCCTGCCTGCTGTGGCTGATACTGCACATGGGCTCACTCGGGTTAGTCCCCATCCAGAGTCCCCCTGCCTGCTGTGGCTGATACTGCAGATGGGCTCACTCGGGTTAGTCCCCATCCAGTGTCCCCCTGCCTGCTGTGGCTGATACTGCAGATGGGCTCACTCGGGTTAGTCCCCATCCAGAGTCTCCCTGCCTGCTGTGGCTGATGCTGCAGATGGGCTCACTCGGGTTAGTCCCCATCCAGAGTCTCCCTGCCTGCTGTGGCTGATGCTGCAGATGGGCTCACTCGGGTTAGTCCCCATCCAGAGTCCCCCTGCCTGCTGTGGCTGATGCTGCAGATGGGCTCACTCGGGTTAGTCCCCATCCAGAGTCCCCCTGCCTGCTGTGGCTGATGCTGCAGATGGGCTCACTCGGGTTAGTCCCCATCCAGAGTCCCCCTGCCTGCTGTGGCTGATGCTGCAGATGGGCTCACTCGGGTTAGTCCCCATCCAGAGTCTCCCTGCCTGCTGTGGCTGATGCTGCAGATGGGCTCACTCGGGTTAGTCCCCATCCAGAGTCCCCCTGCCTGCTGTGGCTGATGCTGCAGATGGGCTCACTTGGGTTAGTCCCCATCCAGAGTCCCCCTGCCTGCTGTGGCTGATGCTGCAGATGGGCTCACTCGGGCCAACCCCCATCCAGAGTCCCCCTGCCTGCTGTGGCTGATGCTGCAGATGGGCTCACTCGGGTTAGTCCCCATCCAGAGTCCCCCTGCCTGCTGTGGCTGATACTGCAGATGGGCTCACTCGGGTTAGTCCCCATCCAGAGTCCCCCTGCCTGCTGTGGCTGATACTGCAGATGGGCTCACTCGGGCCAGCCCCCATCCAGAGTCCCCCTGCCTGCTGTGGCTGATGCTGCAGATGGGCTCACTCGGGTCAACCCCCATCCAGTGTCCCCCTGCCTGCTGTGGCTGATACTGCAGATGGGCTCACTCGGGTTAGTCCCCATCCAGAGTCCCCCTGCCTGCTGTGGCTGATACTGCAGATGGGCTCACTCGGGTTAGTCCCCATCCAGTGTCCCCCTGCCTGCTGTGGCTGATACTGCAGATGGGCTCACTCGGGTTAGTCCCCATCCAGAGTCCCCCTGCCTGCTGTGGCTGATACTGCAGATGGGCTCACTCGGGCCAACCCCCATCCAGAGTCTCCCTGCCTGCTGTGGCTGATGCTGCAGATGGGCTCACTCGGGTTAGTCCCCATCCAGAGTCCCCCTGCCTGCTGTGGCTGATGCTGCAGATGGGCTCACTCGGGTTAGTCCCCATCCAGAGTCCCCCTGCCTGCTGTGGCTGATACTGCAGATGGGCTCACTCGGGTTAGTTC
This sequence comes from Nycticebus coucang, assembly GCF_027406575.1. Classification (NCBI taxonomy): domain Eukaryota; kingdom Metazoa; phylum Chordata; class Mammalia; order Primates; family Lorisidae; genus Nycticebus; species Nycticebus coucang. Next base: position 54,390,435 of record NC_069782.1, read on the forward strand.
CCATCCAGAGTCCCCCTGCCTGCTGTGGCTGATGCTGCAGATGGGCTCACTCGGGTTAGTCCCCATCCAGAGTCCCCCTGCCTGCTGTGGCTGATGCTGCAGATGGGCTCACTCAGGCCAACCCCCATCCAGAGTCCCCCTGCCTGCTGTGGCTGATACTGCAGATGGGCTCACTCGGGCCAGCCCCCATCCAGAGTCCCCCTGCCTGCTGTGGCTGATACTGCAGATGGGCTCACTCGGGCCAGCCTCCATCCAGAGTCCCCCTGCCTGCTGTGGCTGATGCTGCAGATGGGCTCACTCGGGCCAACCCCCATCCAGTGTCCCCCTGCCTGCTGTGGCTGATACTGCAGATGGGCTCACTCGGGTTAGTCCCCATCCAGAGTCCCCCTGCCTGCTGTGGCTGATACTGCAGATGGGCTCACTCGGGTTAGTCCCCATCCAGAGTCCCCCTTCCTGCTGTGGCTGATACTGCAGATGGGCTCACTCGGGCCAACCCCCATCCAGAGTCCCCCTGCCTGCTGTGGCTGATGCTGCAGATGGGCTCACTCGGGTTAGTCCCCATCCAGAGTCCCCCTGCCTGCTGTGGCTGATACTGCAGATGGGCTCACTCGGGTTAGTCCCCATCCAGAGTCCCCCTGCCTGCTGTGGCTGATACTGCAGATGGGCTCACTCGGGTTAGTCCCCATCCAGAGTCTCCCTGCCTGCTGTGGCTGATGCTGCAGATGGGCTCACTCGGGTTAGTCCCCATCCAGAGTCCCCCTGCCTGCTGTGGCTGATACTGCAGATGGGCTCACTCGGGTTAGTCCCCATCCAGAGTCCCCCTGCCTGCTGTGGCTGATACTGCAGATGGGCTCACTCGGGTTAGTCCCTATCCAGAGTCCCCCTGCCTGCTGTGGCTGATACTGCAGATGGGCTCACTCGGGCCAACCCCCATCCAGTGTCCCCCTGCCTGCTGTGGCTGATACTGCTGATGGGCTCACTCGGGTTAGTCCCCATCCAGAGTCCCCCTGCCTGCTGTGGTTGATACTGCAGATGGGCTCACTCGGGTTAGTCCCCATCCAGAGTTCCCCTGCCTGCTGTGGCTGATACTGCAGATGGGCTCACTCGGGTTAGTCCCCATCCAGAGTCCCCCTGCCTGCTGTGGCTGATACTGCAGATGGGCTCACTCGGGTTAGTCCCCATCCAGAGTCCCCCTGCCTGCTGTGGCTGATACTGCAGATGGGCTCACTCGGGCCAACCCCCATCCAGAGTCCCCCTGCCTGCTGTGGCTGATGCTGCAGATGGGCTCACTCGGGCCAACCCCCATCCAGAGTCCCCCTGCCTGCTGTGGCTGATGCTGCAGATGGGCTCACTCGGGCCAGCCCTAATCCACAGTCCCCCTCCCGCTGTGGCCAATGCTGCAGATGGGCTCACTCGGGTTAGCCCCCATCCAGTGTCCCCCTGCCTGCTGTGGCCTATGCTGCGGATGGTCTCACTCGGGCCAGCCCCCGTCCAGCATCCCCCTGCCTGCTATGGCCGATACTACAGATGGGCTCACTCGAGTTAGCCCCCATCCAGCATCCCCCTGCCCGCCGTGGCCAATGCTGCAGATGGACTCACTCAGGCCAGCCCCCGTCCAGCTTGTCTTCTGTGCCTCAGAGCAGCGGTTGGCAAGCTGCTGCCCTCAGGCCAAACACAGCCCGCTGCCTGTGCAGCAGGCTGAGCTAGGCATAGTTTCCACTTTTTGTCTTACCCACTGTTAAGTGCACACTGAGTGCCAACTCAGGGGCAGGAGGCACATTTGCCATGTTGTATAGCCATCCCCACCGTCCATTTCCAGAACATCATCATCCCAAACAGAAGCTCTGTACCCAGTACCTTAGCTCTCCATTCAGCTCTCGTCCCGGCCCCAGCAACTGCTGTTCTACCTTCTGCCTCTACGAATCCACCTCTTCCAGGTGCCTCATGTAAGTGGAATGACATGGCATTTGTCCATTTGCGATTGCCTTGTTTCGCTTAGCATGCCGCTTTCAAGGCTCACACATGGCCTATCTTGTTCCAGAATCATATTCCCTTTCATGGCTGAATGATATTCTTGTGTGTGTGTAGCATACATCCTTTACCCGTCCTCTGTCGATGAACATTATGGTGGTTTCCAGCTTTTGGCTAATGTGAATAATGCTGCTGCTGTGAGCACTGGGGTGCAAGTATCTGTCTGAGTTCCTCCTCTCAGTTCTCTGGGGTGTATTCCTAGGAGTGGAATCGCCAGATCGTACAGTAATTCTGTGTGTCATTTCTTTTTTTTTTTGTAGAGACAGAGTCTCACTTTATGGCCCTGGGTAGAATGCCATGGCATCACACAGCTCACAGCAACCTCCAGCTCCTGGGCTTAAGCGATTCTCTTGCCTCAGCCTCCCAAGCAGCTGGGACTACAGGCACCTGCCACAACGCCCAGCTATTTTTTTGGTTGCAGTTCGGCCGGGGCTGGGTTTGAACCCACCACCCTCGGTATATGGGGCCGGTGCCTTACCGACTGAGCCACAGGTGCTGCCCTGTGTGTCATTTCTTAATAAGCAGCTAAAGTATTTTCCACCACAGTTGCACCATTTTGCATTCCCACCAGAAATACATGAAGGTTTCCTATGAAACTAATTTAGGGTTTTCACATGAAAGCTATAACCCAGTTACAACCTAAGAATAGGGGGAAGGGGGAAATGGAGGGGAGGGTGGGGGAGGTGGGTAGAGGGAAGGGGATTGGTGGGATTACACCAGCGGTGCATCTTACAAGGGTATATGTGAAACTTGGTAAACGGTCTGTGAAGCTAGTGAATGATGCCCCATGATTATATCAATGTACACAGCTATGATTTAATAAAAAAAAAATACATGAAAGTTTCATTTCTCCATATCTCATATTTCTGGGTTATTTGTCTCATATTTTCTGGGTTTTTAAAAATTAGCGTGGCTGCCCACTGGTTCCTAGTGGGTGTGGAGTGGCGTCTCACTGCGGCTTTGATTTGCACTTCCTCAATGACTAGTGATGTTGAGCATCTTTTCTCACTTTTATTGGCCATTCGTAGGGCAGGGCCTGTGGCTCAAGGAGTAGGGTGCTGGCCCTGTATAACAGAGATGGTGGGTTCAAACCTGGTCCCAGCCAAAAACTGCAAAAAAAAAAAAAAAAAAAAAATGGCCATTTGTATATTTTCTTTACAGAAATCTCTATCTTTGCCTATTTTTTAGTCAGGTTGGTGGTGGTTGTTATTGTTGAGTACCAGGAGCTATTTATATATTTTGAATATTAATCTCTTATATTTTGAATATTAATCTGCTATATTTTGAATGCATTTTGAATGTTAATCTCACATATCAGATATGTGATTTGCAAATATTTTTTCCCTTTCTGTGGGTTGCCTTTTACTCTTTTGGCCATGTACGCCAGAGTTCATGAGAGTTCCCATAAAAACTCCTGTGTGTGTGACCTGATACTCCTTTAAAACATCTCTTCTCTCTTCAGCAGCTACAGTGGGCTCTGTTGTTTGCAATCAAGAGTGCCAACAGACCACTACGTTACACTCAGTCATTCTTCCTCGAAAGGTAGTGTTTTATGAGACTCTTAATTCTGCTGTGACTTTTCTCCCCATGTTTATTGCCCATGATCCTTCATGTCTGTACAACTGGTTTAACAAAATGTATGCATCTTCAGAAGGATGCTGTAAAGATGATGCAAGGAGTAGACACAACATTTAGACATAAAAAATTAGAATCTACAGGCAGCACCTGTGGCTCAGTGAGTGGGGCGCCGGCCCCATATACCGAGGCTGGTGGGTTTGAACCCAGCCCGGCCAAACTGCAATTAAAAAAAAAAAAAATAGCCGGGCATTGTGACAGGTGCCTGTAGTCCCAGCTACTAGGGAGGCTGAGGCAAGAGAATCGCCTAAGCCCAAGAGCTGGAGGTTGCTGTGAGCTGTGATGTCACAGCACTCTACCGAGGGCGACAAAGTAAGAGTAAATAATAATAATAATAAAGTAAGAATCTGAGTGAGAAACCATAACTGAAATAGCACATGTAAGTGTGGGAATTCACTCCTCAGACACTTGTTTCCTTGTGACAGAAAGGAGAGACATATCTCTGAGGAGGGACATGTCTCTGAGGAGGAGCAAAGGAAATTAAGTCCCAGGAATTGAACTTTCTGAGAGTATCTCAGAATAAGAAAGGTAGTTGACCATGGAAGTGATTGTTTCTTGTGAAGTTAATGTACCCTGAAGGAGACAGCGGCGAGCAGGCAGGGAAACAGGCAAGTACTCTAGGCCCAGAGTAATAATCCCGGACTCTGGTCTCAGGGAGCCCACTTGTACGTAAGGAAGTTACTCCCTTCAGGGCTGCTCCTGCCCTTCCAGCCCATGAAGTCATTCAGAATTGCTGAATTGCCGAAGTGTTCAAATTAGAAGGCTTGCTTAATTGTCCCCTACGCACACCGTGCATCTGTCCCACACAGCCCTGTGCTGAGTGACAGTGACACCATCACAAGAGCTCCTCCCACGAGTGTCAGGAGTGAATGCTTTTCAGACCCTGACATTTTGCCTCGTATGATTTATCTCTCTATTATTAGAGATTTTCACTTTTTCTTCCTCATTTGAACATACTGGTGATGTTTCTGACTATTGTTCACCACTTCCTAAAAACAAAAAAAACAATTTTCCCGTCTTACTCCATGTGAGAGAAGCTGGGAGAGAGAAGGAAGCAATTGAAAATGGAATAAAAGTTAAAGAAGAAAAGCCCCAACATACCCATCCTAAAAGCTTCAGAAGATGATTCTTGAAGAAATTGGAATAGATGACAAAGCAAGAGTTAGAAGTAAGTAAACTAGGACAAAGTGACCGGGTGACAGGGAAGATAAAAGTTCCCTCCAGGAAAAGGAAAACCACACTGTTGCAGAGACCAGGGGCTCTGCTCTTACAGTCCAAACCCAAAGGACTAGGCCACTTGGGCTCTTACCTGCCATGAGCAAAGAATAGCCTGTGCCACAGCCAGCCAGCTACACGCAGCACCAGGCATGCCCTTCATTTTCAGCCTATAATTATACGACTGTGGGTGTAATTATTTGTGTGCGCAATTTCCCAACTACAAATTATTGTGGCTAAAGAACTACCTGCACTGTGAAAGAAAGATATAATTAGGGCCTCCTTTTAATAAGTTAGTGCTTAAAGGTAGGCAGGCATATCATTCGATTAGTGAAAAGACACCCATAATTTTTTTAATTATACTTTTCTATTTTACCATCTGCTTTCCCTGGCCCCCGTGTGGACTTCCCAGCGGCATGATTAGCGTTGAGGAACCAAACGTCAATCCTGCCAGACCTCAGGGGTACCCTGCATACCGTCAACAAAGAAGAGGCACAAATAGAAGACCCTAAAGCAGAAGAATACAAATTATTGCATCCTGCTGGAAATATTTAAAATATCAACCGAAGTGCACCCAGCGCCAAGCCTGTTGGGTGGAAGCATAGCAAGTATCTCCAGAACTGATGCTGTGTTGAATCCACACGGGGTTTAAAACACGCCTGCGCTGTAGCTCTTAGTGTGCTTCTGTTCACTTGCCAGTCTACCTACGTCCCCCACTGCCTGGTGGGCTGCTGGTAGGAAGTGTCCATATCTTTTTCTCCATTTATTTTCTTCAGCGTATTTTTATCTCTGGTGGTAAAAAAAAAAAAAAATCACATTAGCATCAGTCAAACAAAACAAAATAAAAAGACCTGCAGAGGTGGAGTTGCTAGCAAGCTTCTCCTTGTTTTTTCTGCCTCCCTCAGGGAACTGGCCTCGTCCTCTCTGCTGCAGGGAGGCTCCCTGGCCACACAGCTCTGGCTTGATTCTGGCTCTGCCACTTAACTAGAATAAGTTACTCAAAGTCTTTGAGTCTCAGTTTCCTCATCTGAAAAATGGGAACAATAATACAAATACCCACATACTCTGTGAAGAGGTTTGTAAAGACAAAGAGGGCAGGTGAGGGGGAGCAACTCACCACGCGCCCCACGTCAATCAGTGAATGCTGTGCTTTGTGTGTTAGTGTTGTTTGTTTTCAGGGAGGAGGCAGAAAAAGAGACATGACTACAGACAATTCTAGGATTATATCATCCTCAGATAGTGAGCCCAAAGCAAAGAGGGAACATACATCCCCCACTACATTAATGACTTCAGGGATGGACTGGCTGGCTGAGTCTGCCTGAGGGTTTGCTGTCTGCCAGGCCCTGTGGCAGGCACTTTCCACACTTTGTTGCCAGTTAATTTGCACCACAACTCTATGTAAACGCAGTTTTTAATCCTCATCTTACAAATGAGCAAACCAAAGTTTATAGAAGTTTAGTGCTGAGAGTTCAGGGGCTGGCAAACTTTTTTCTCTAAAGACCCAGATAGTAAATATTTTAGGCTTTGCAGGCCAGATGGTCTTTGTCACAACTAGACTCAACCCTGTCACTGCAGAGCTGGAAACAGCCGCAGACAGTAAGTAAACAGATGAGCATGGCTGCGTCCCCTCAAGATGCTATACGGGCACTGATATTTGAATTTTATATAATTTTCATGTGTCATAAAATTATTACTTTTATTTTGATTTTTTTCAATTGCTCAAAAATTTAAAAACCATTCTTAGCTTAAGAACTCTACCAAAATAGGCAGCAAGCTGGATGTGGCCCTGGGGCTGTTGTTTACGGATCCCTGGTTTAGTCACTTTAAATAAATGAATAAATAAAAATTTAAAAAGTAGTGGATCCTGATTCAGGTCTGGGTGCCGTGCCCCTCGGATCTGCACACATCAGCCATGTCACCCTCTCATTTTGTGAAATGTGCTATTGTTGAAGAATTGAGTCAGGAAGACTGTAAGGAAACATCGAAGACTTTGAAATAAGGAAAAGAGACTACTGCATATCATTTTACAACTCTGTACGTTGCAGCAAATGAACAGCAATGCAGGCCATTCTTGACTGTACACGTGCAAATAAATTCTGTCTGGTGGAGGGAAAATGTTCCCCCCGTTGTGAAAAAGCCAGTTGTATAATGTTTGAAAGCTCATTTCAATATCTTTGATCTACGTGTATGTCTGTTCTTTGGATTTTACATTGAACATGTTTTAACATAAGCCTTGTTCCCTTAGCCAATAATGAATTAAATAATACTTTTAGTATTCATTTCACATTTGGATGAGAGTTAGGATGTTAACTTTTTTGAAAATTATCCCTTTGCAGTTTTGGAGGCCGTGCACCAAGATGCTCATAGATTCAGCAGACAGCGGTAGGTAAACTCCATCAACAGAAATGATACACCTTTTGGGCGTAAGTCCAGGTGCATCTAATCTTTTTTTTATTAAATCACAGCTGTGTACATTGATATGATCATGGGGCATCATTCACTAGCTTCACAGACCGTTTGACACACTTTCATCACAATGGTTAACATAGCCTTCCTGGCATTTTCTCAGTTACTGTGCCAAGACACTTACATTCCACATTTACCAAGTTTCACATATACCCTTGTAAGATGCACCGCTGGTGTAATCCCACCAATCCCCTTCCCTCTACCCACCTCCCCCCTCCCTCCCTTCCCTTTCCCCCTTCCCCCAATTCTTAGGTTGTAACTGGGTTATAGCTTTCATGTGAAAACCCTAAATTAGTTTCATAGTAGGGCTGAGTACATTGGTGTTTAGAGGTGAACTCAAAGCGACAATGGAACTTTGCTTACTGGGAATTTGGTTTGTGGTCTGACCTTTGGCGATTTCTGTAAAGCGGGATTATTGGAGTGCAGAGATCTATTCTCTAAGTGACCTTCTAATCTATTTTATGTTTGTATGTCTACTTGACCATCTTCAGCTAAACCAAGATCAGAGAGAGAGATCTGAAGATGCTGCCCTGTTGCCTTTGAAGGTACAGGAAGGAACCAGGAACCAAGTATGTAGAGGGCCTCAGGAAGCTGGAAAAAGCAAAGAAATGCATTTTCTCCTAGAGCTTCCAGAAGGAATGGAGCCTCCTGATTTTGACCATTAAGGTCCATTTCAGACTTCTGACCTTCAGAACTGTAAAATAATAAACTCGTGTTATTTTTAAGCTACATAGTTCATGGTAAGCAATGGGAAACTAGTAACAGAGTCATTAAGAATATGTCCTTTCTCCAGGATAGGAACTGGAAAAATCTGTTATGTAAATTAAGTCCTGGCATGTCATTTTTGAAAGCGATGCTCATTTAATCAGGAATGACAAACCTTTGAAGGCACTAAGATTGTTTGCAGCCAACGATCACAAAGCCCTTCCAGGAAGCTGTCCTGGTATTTGACTCAATGAGTTCCAGCCTTACATTAAGAGGTGAAGAGGAATTTGTCCAAATTTACAGGCAGCACAAGTGAAATCTGGTGGAGAGTTTCCCGGGCTTGATTTCTTGGCCTTGGGAAATAACATAAGCTTTTAAAAGTCCAATCAGATTGTTTTAGGAAAACTCTCAGCTAACCAAACTATTACAGAAGGCCTGTGTGGTAAATTTACACTCTTGCTGCACCTACATAAGTAATCAGGCTGAACTTAAAGAAGCTAGTCTTATTTTGTGATCAAGACTGTCCCATTTTTGAGATTACTTTTATCAAAAAGAGACTATAAGGAAAAAATTAAGACATCAAAACAAGGAAAAGAGACTGCTGGATGTTCTTTCAGCAAAATGCTGGAGACTTCAGAAACTAATTTTACAGGGATCAGCACTTTATTTTGAGTAGGTATGTTATAACTCTATGCTATAGAAAACTGATAACAATACAAATCATTTTTGTCTATGGATATGCAAACAAATTCCATCTGGTGGTACAGAGACCAAAGTCAGTTTTCACCTATCTGAAGATTTATTTCAATATTCATGATCTAGAAATATGTCTGTTCTCTGGATTCTGCTTTGGATTATTTATACACCTGCCTGATTCCTTCAGTAAATGGTGAGTTAAATAGAATCTTTAATACATGTTTATTTTATATCTGAATGACAGTCATTATTTTATCATTTTTGAAAATTATCCTTTACCAAGCTTTAGGTAAATAATATTATAATATTTTTATGTATATTCACTTAGGGAAGTTCAATATTTTATGCATTATTTTGTAGTCAGATAGCTGCAATTATTAAAAACATAATTCATCTATAAACTTAAAATAGGCAACTTTATAATTTCACCTATTTGTCCTATTTTTGCCTCAAAAGCTAAATAAAATATTCAGAAGGTGTGGGCAGAATGGGGACCGAAGACCCCATTCTTGGCAAGGGAAAACACTCCCAGAAAAGGGGAAAAATTAAAAAGTTAAGCTGAGTGAGTCGGAACAAAGAAAAATCAGCTAGTTTACCTTTAAACCACTTGCTAAATTTCTTATCTGAGCAAGTTTCCTGCTTTTCCTATAACTCTGGCCTATTGGGGATACAGCTTATAAAAACCCCTGCTGGGTCTGTGAACATTCTGAGGAATAATGGCCATAGGAGAGGCTATATGGCAAGGGTTAGAAAGATACATTAACTAGGCCGTTTCCTGTCCAGTAAACAGACAAAGCAGATACCAAAGAGATTCTCATTTGGCTGGGGCAGAAATCTAAGGAACAGCTCAAAGCTCTGAAATATGGGCAGGAGGGCTTATATCCTTTATTACAGAGGAAGGCCCTCTGTGGTGGTGATGAGAGAAAAATTCCTCTCTACCACCAATTCCTTTTTTATTTTATTATTTTTTTATGTGTCCATATGTTTATTTGGTTTTCACTTTTTGCCTTCACAAAATTAAAGAGGCTTAAAATTTAACAACAATAACAATGTTTAAGATAAGGACTAGAAACAAAAACCTCACAAAGAACAAACAAAAATAAATACATTCGGAAAAGAAATCAGATCATTGCTGCAATGAAATATGAGCAATTATAATAATGTTACTATTATTGCTCAATATTTCATTAATAATAATATTATTATTATTATTGCTCAATATTTCTCCCACCAATTCTTCAGAGGAGATTAATGCCATTGGTGTTTTACTCCACAGGGAACTACTGGAGTTTAAACACTCCCTAGGAATCTGTGTATGTGACCTTATTAAAGTTAATGATTATAAAAATAATAGGAGCTGATATGCTCACTCATAAAAAACTGCTGGTATTTTTGTTCTATCCCTCACCTTACCCTCTGGGTAAATAGCCTTCAATAAAAGCTGAGTTAAACAGATACTCGGAGCCATCACTGGAACTCCAGAAATGGGCAGTGGTCCCCTGAGTTCCCACCTTTGAAAATTCTGTTCTGTGTCTCTTGCCTCTTTCTTTTTCATCATTTCTAACTTTGTATTTCTTCAGTATGTGGCTGCCAGTTCCACAGGTCTTAGCAGACCCTGCCCGAGGGGCAGGCGCCCAACAAGAAGGCTCTATCTTTTCCAAATAGAGACCAGGCCCATTTCTCTGTGTCACGCCTTCTCACCCTTTTTTGCCTAACCAGGCTATTGAACCATTTGCGCCTTTCTGCTTGCCAGGTCTCTTCTTATTCCAAAAGTGATTTTTTTGCAAAAACTGACAGTAAATTAAGAAAAAGTTTTCCAGATCATCCCCTCCAGCAACACATACAAAAGCACACTCTTGTGCATTCACACATGCTCCACACAATCACAAATATCAATTTGCCTTTGTTTTCTAAAAGAAATTCTTTCAAGATGCCCTGAAAGGAAGGGGGTCCTTCTTGAACTGGTCTCCAGCTGTGCATATCCTGAAAGACATCCTCTTCCCACTATGTTCCCCATTCTCTGCCCCATAAAATAGGGCCACCCTCCAGAACTGTCCTTTCAGACTCACCAAAAAAACAGGAACATTCTTTTTTTTTTTTTTTTTTTGGCCAGGGCTGGGTTTGAACCCGCAACCTCTGGCATATGGGACTGGCGCCCTACCCTTTGAACCACAGGCACCACCCTTGAGACAGAGTTTCACTTTTGTTGCCCTTGATAGAGAGCCATGGCATCACAGCTCATAGCAACCTCAAACTCTCGGGCATAAGTGATTTTCTTGCATCAGCCTCCCGAGTAGATGGAACTACAGGCACCCACCACAACACTGGCTATTGTTTTGTTTGTTAGTATGGTTTAGCAGGCCTGGGCTGGATTCCAACCCACCAGCCCTGGTGTATGTGGCTGGTGCCCTAACCACTGAGCTATGGGCACCCCCCAGAGCATTCTTCTTCTACATTTCGTGTAACTGCATGTGCATAGATAGATTCTTTTTACAGTTGAGAAGAGCTATTTGTATTAAAACACACACACAGAGAAAATATTCACAAGAAAATGATACCAGTTTTGTAAATGTGTGTGTGTGTGTGTATGTGTATAGAGATGACATTGGCCATGGTCATCATTACCACTATTTTTTTTTTTGAGACAGAGTCTCACTTTCTTGCCCTTGGTAGAGTGCTGTGGCATCATAGCTCACAGCAACCTCAAACTCTTGGGGTTAAGCAATTCTCTTGCTTCAGCCTCCCAAGTAGGTGGGACTACAGGCACCCGTCACAATGCCCAGCTATTTTTTTGAGATGGGGTCTCACTCTTGTTTAGGCTGGTCTCAAACCTGTGAGCTCAGGCAATCCTCCCGTCTCAGCCTCCCAAGTGCTGGGATTACAGGAGTGAGCCATCTCACCCAGCCCAGTTACAGGTGATTTTAATGGTTTCTATGTCTTATCATCATTTTCAAATTTTTTACAAAAATGAATAAATAAACACCAGATAAAAAGTGCTCATATTCTTTTTTTTCCCCCTGAGATAGACTCTCACTCTGTTGCCCTGGGTAGAGTGCCATGGCAGCATCATAGCTCACAGCAACCTCAAACTCTTGGACTCAAGTGATCCTCCTGCCTCAGCTTCCTGAGTAGTTGGTACCCACATTCTTCATGGTTTCATGGTACCTGGGTGATCCACCAAATTGTAAGTAAATCTTGGATGAGAAGCATCCAAATCAGATCAACTTGTCCAGGGTCCAGAAACACATCAAATAATCCTAAAATACTTATTACAGCTGCAAAAATAAAGGCCTAGAGAGGCTCAGGATCTGGACCTAACGCTGGGCTGTACAGCAGGAATTTCCAGCACATCAGCCACAGCTGACACAGATGGTGCTCAGTGTGTGAGCAAAGCACTGTGAGCTGCTTCTGTCACTCTGAAGCTAGTGTGGTGCTGCATTCTGTGCTGTATTATCCTGTGAATGCATTTTCCTGTCTTTTGGTTCAATTTGATGGCCTATAGAAAGAGAACTGCCAAACCCCAGGGACTCAACTACAAAGCTCTTAGAAGTGATCAAGGAATATAGCAGCATCTCAGGTTACAAAATCAATACCCACAAATCAGTAGCCTTCATATATGCCAACAATGGTCAAGCCAAGAACAAAATCAAAGACTCTATTTCCTTTTACAATAGCACCAAAGAAGATTAAATACCTGGGAATATATCTGACAAAAGACGTGAAAGATCTCTATAAAGAGAACTATGAAACTTTGAGAAAGGAAATAGCAGAATAGGTCAACAAATTAAAGAACCTACCATGTCCATGGCTGGGAAGAATCAACATTGTCAAAATGTCCATACTACTCAAAGCAGTCTATAGATTTGATGCAATCCCCTTCAAAGCACCAATGTCGTACATTGAGGATCTTGAAATATGGTTCTTCAATTCATATGGAATTGGAAAAAATCCTAAATAGAAAATACAGTTCTTAGAAATAAAAACAATTCTGGAGGCATCACATTGCCAGACTTCAGGTTATATTACAAGGCTATAGTGATCAAAACAGCATGGTACGGGGACAAAAATAGAGACACAGATCTATGGAAAAGGATAGAGAATCTAGAGATGAACCCAGCACATATTGTCATTTAATATTTGATGAGCCTAACAAAAACATGCAATGGGGAAAAGAATTTTTATTCAACATATGGTATTGGGAGAACTGGTTACCCACATGCAGAATTCTGAAACTGGACCCACACCTCTCACCATTGACAAAAATCGATTCTCATTGGATAAAAAATTTAAATTTATGACATGAAACAATAAAAATTCTAGGAGAGTGTGTGTGGAAAACACTTAAAGATATTGGCCTGGGAAAAAACTTTATGAGGAAGAACCCCTTAGCAATTGCAGCAACACCAAAAATAAATAACTGAGACTTGATCAAGCTAAAAGCTTTGCACAGCTAAGAGCACCACAAACAGAGCAGATAGCCCTCAAAATGGGAGAAGAGTTTTGCATGTTATGAATCTGACAAAGTCCTGATAACTAGAATCTATCTACACAGAACTCAAATTAAACAATAAGAAAAGTGCAAATAACCCTCTTTATAAGTGGGTAAGAGATTTGAACAAAAGCTTCTCCAAGGATCACAGACAAATGATAAACAAGCACATGAAAAAATGCTCATTGTCTTTAATTATGAGAGAAATGCAAATCAAAACCACTCTAAGATATCACCTAACCCCAGCACGATTAGCCCACATCACAAAGTCCCAAAACACCAGATGCTGGCATGGATGTGGAGAAAAGGGAACACTTCTACACTGCTTGGTGGGATTGCACACTAATACAGCCCTTTTGGAGAGAAGTATGGAGAATCCTCAAAGATCTAAATGTAGACCTTGCATTTGACCCTACAATCCCATTATTAGGTATCTACCCAGAAGAACAAAAATCATTTTACAACAAAGACATTGGCACTAGAATGTTTATTGTGGCTCATTCATAATTGCCAAGTCATGGAAGCAACCTAAGTGCTCATCAACCCATGAAGGGATCAACAAACTGTGGTATACTATGTATATGTAATAATATCCCATGTATACTATGGAATATTATTCAGCCATTAAAAAAGATGGAGACTTTTCATCTTTTACATTTACTTGGATGGAGTTGTAATACATTCTTCTTAGTAAAGTATCACAAGAATAGAAAAATAAATATTCAGTGTACTCTGTACTAATATGAAATCAATATATGAACAATTAAATGTTCCTAAGAACAATAAAACACTATTATAGTCCAGTTTGGGGGTAGAGGGAAGTGGGAGGGGGGAGGCGAGAGGACATTTGGCAGAGGGAGGGAGGGTATGAGGCGGGATCTCAGCTAATGTGCACATTGTGAGGGTGTGTAACACATCCCCTGGATGAGGGGCTCTTCTACTAATGGAACTTTACCCTGGAAGTGAGAACAATGTAACCTAAATATTGCACCCTCATATTAATTTGAATAAAATTTTTAAAAAGAAAGAGAACTATCTCTTCTACTGTTTTCAACAATGTAGACCAGAGGAAGCTCAGAAAGGCCTCACTCTTTGAAAGAAGTGGTGGGACTTGCACTCTCTGCTCACATAGACCTGGCTCCAACCTCAGTTCCCTCTTTCCACTGGGGTCTGCTGTTTCTGAACATGTTCACACGTCTGCATTCAAAAGCACAAGGAGTACCAGGAGAACCAGACTCTGGGTGTCAAGCCCACCACCAGCTGTGCCCTCCCTGCCTGTTTTCTGCTCTCCATGAAGGTTGTATTCACTGGTGGGTCCCCTGGGGTGCTGGATGAGACAGTGAGCACAAATTGCCCAGGAGCTTGGTAAACATTTGCTATTACTATTATTAATTGATGTTGAATTGGATTGAAAGACAAATGGCTATTGCATAATGTTTTCTGAAATTTATTTTGAATCAACAAATGTCACAGGAGCTTCTATTGTGTACAAGACCCTGTACTTGGTAGGGTGCTTCAGGGTTAGAAAGATATGCACAAAACTGTTTATCTAGACTCTTAGAAATCATTACCCATGGCGGTGCCTATGGCTCAAAGGAGTAGGGCGCCGGCCCCATATGCCGCAGGTGGTGGGTTCAAACCCAGCCCCAGCCAAAAACTGAAAAAAAAAAAAAAAAGAAATAATTACCCATATCTTTATGAAGGTGAGCACTATTTCCTTGGCAACATCAGACTGAGGATAAAAATAGTCAATGTTGGCTGGGCAATGGCTCACACCTGTAATCTTAGCATTTTGGGAGGCCAAAGAAGAAGATTGACTGAGGCCAGGAGTTCAAGACCAGCTTGAGCAAGAATGAGGATCCCATCCATCTCTACTAAAAATAGAAAAATTAGCCAAGCCTTGTGGCAGGTGCCTGTAGTCCCAGCTACTCTGGAGGCTGAGCCAAGAGGATCACTTGAGCCCAGGAGTTTGAGGTTGCTGTGAGCTGTGGTGACGCCCAGGTGACAGAGAGTGACTCTATCTCAAATTCCACAAATAGTCAAAGTTATGATCCTAAGCTGTATTTCTTAGGTTCTGACCCACCTATGCAGTTATGGACCTCAGGTCCACTCAGATTCCTCCTCAATTCAATATGTCACCTTTGCTGGCCAAGACCGTGGATGAAATTCCATTCTTCTCTTGGCAGAAACCGACCTGCTGGTACAGGTGCTCTGTCCATTTTCCTTCTTCCTCAGTCTAGTTGCTTGAAGACCCTTTCACCACACCATCTGTCCCTCGGTTGGTGCTTGATTCACACACGATTCCCCTTCCCTTCCCAAATGAATGCCTCTTTAGAGTTAAGAAAATGAAAAAGAACCAAAGTAGAGAGGTCGTTTTCTTCCAGTGGCTTCTGAGATGCTAATAAAACTGTTTTTGTTTGTATCATAATCTCTTCCCAAGACCCTTTCCACAGTCATGATGAAAAGAGATCCTGAGCAGGAATACCATTCCCACGTCCCTGCCTTGCGACACCAGTTCTCCTCCCTCAACCTGACTGATTCTCCCCAGAGGCCCTTGGTCCTTCTCGCTGACCCCCAGGGAGGGACCCTTTCCCCACACCCCAGATTCCCAGATGTGCTTCCATGTGACAAACTCCAGGGTCCTCAGACCCTGCAGACAGGACATGAGCCAGGCTGTATTTTTATTTACATCTCTGATGTAACAACCTGACTGCTGATTTCACTGCAACCCTATGAGACTGTGAAGTGAAGACCAACTCCTAAGCTCCCAAATGACTGAAAGGACCCCAGAGAAGCCTTAGGAACTGAGTACCCAGCCATGATAGGATGGGAGGTTGCACACCGCATGTTATAACCATTCCCTCACTGATCACCATTAGACTTTCGTTCCCAAGAGTTAAACAGAAACCAGCCCTTTGGAAAGACTTGCTCCACTGCTGATTTCAACTCACCACCTGATGTAACAGCTGGGCTCCCTCCTTTTGTGCTATTTTGACACAACTGACCAACATCTCTTCCTGATAGGAGACCATTGACCACAGGCTGAGTGAGGCTGGTGTACAGAGGCCGCACACAGGATACCTATAATTTTCATTGTATATTTTCAGTATTTCTCAGTGTTTCTAAGCCAAAAGAAATACCTAACAGTTCCACTTATTAATTAGGTCTAAACAACTTAATTAACATTTACACCTGTCAACTTAGTTTGAAAAATATATATACACAAATTAAAAGAAAAAAATAATTTTATTTCATTATTCAATAACCAAAATTACTTTTGAGTGAGTACACCTGGTGAGCACTGTGTGGCTCCTCAGACCGTGGAATCAGGCTGGACCCACCATCCTCAGTCTGCTCACCCTGCACCTCGTGCCACAGGGTAGGCCCAGTGGACACAGGAAAGTTGTACAACTGCCTTTGTTGCAGGAAGACGAGGCCCAACAGAGAGAAAGAGCACCCAAACACCACGTTTATAAGAGGAAGGGCTTTATTCACCACCTGGGAACTTATGGCATAGAAGAATTCCAAATGGCCACGCTCCCCGAATGGCCTGGTCTTTCCCTTTTTATCAACAGTCAAAAAGTTCCACCCCACAGGTACCCTCTCATTGGCCAGTTTGAATCAAGCAGGAGATGCTATTCCAGCCCCTACAGAACTACAGGATTTCACAGAACTTGGAAATTTCCAAGTTCCAGGAAGTTAAGTTTATAAATTCCCAAGAGCTGAGTCACCATGGAGAGGACCCTGCAGGTGCATCTTGTGGTCTCCTTGAGAAGACCTGTCCTCCTGGACCTCACCCTTCTCGGGTATCCTCTCTCACCTTAAGCTGATAGTCTATGTGCTGCCTTGTAAGTACCATGAGCTAACTAATTGCACCATGGGAGCAATTTGTGTGGTGCCTGATGGATGGCAAAAACTGACATGCTTCTCTTAAAAATTCTAAAATATCTGAGGCACTGTGGTGCACAGCTGCAGGGGGCCATGGACTCTGTCAGTGGTACCTCATCCATTTTATACAAACATCTCTGTTCTCTCTCTAAAACCAACTTTAAAAATTATTTTTCTGATCTTCAATTTGGAAACTTATTTAGTGGCCAGAGTCACTCTGTTAGTGAAGCACACTCAGTGAGAAAAGCACAAATAACCCATTGTCAATGATGGTTATGGAAACGTTTGTGAGAAGGAACTCAGGAAGTCTCAGACCATGAGACAAAGCATCATGATCTTACTAAATCATCGAACATTTGTCAAAACGTGTCATAAAAGACATTTCTCCTTTGAATTATTGCCAACTTCTGTTGTTTTGCTTTGATTGACAGCTCAGAGAGACTGGAACAGCAGGCAGGTGGTGAAACTATGTCGGTGGCAACACTTAGCTTTGTTTCTTTGTTTGTCGGGGGGGATTATTTGTTTTTTAATCTTTGAAAACCCAAGAAGATATGAGAAGAGAAGGACAAAGAGAAGAAGGGAAGAAAATACCCTGACATACACAGCTATTTTTAAACTTTGTTCTTACTTTTAGTCATTATCTATATATTCTTGCATAGGGACAGTCATGTTTTCATCAAATATACTTTAATGCAGGACATTAAAGGAACATATGAGCCCAGGCTGCAAAGGCTGAAAGGATCTTGGGGCTCACACTGATTGCCTCCCTCTGTCGCATTCCATCTGACTGTGGTAAGGTGGCATTGTCCCAGCCTGCACCATCCTCCCCTTTGTTCTACTTTCAACACCTCTGTGTCCCCATCTCTGGATGCAGGAGCACCAGAACAAGGTGAAGCAAAGCCTCACAGCAGGACAGGGCTGCTCAGTGTGTGCAGAGCTATTAAATCTTCAGTCACTCAGGGAGGAGAGACTCCCATCCTCACCTAGGATGAACTTTAATTATCCAAGCGAATGGGGCCTTCATGGGTGGTTCCTTAAAATCTAGGTGAGTCATACAATCAAGAAAGGAAAAGCAGCTCCTGAGATTTGTGAGTAATAGAGCACAGTTTTAGAATCAAGAATATATTTTTGCATTTGCTTTCAGATTCCTGAACTCATGTTTCATTCCATAGAAATCTGAGCTGGCAGTAAAGGGAGCAAAAATGAATATGCACTTCTTGGTTCATAACGGGCATTTTCTTATTGCCGCACCATGGAACAAGGAGCAGCAGTGAGATCTTGTTCTCTTCTGACAAAGCAGCTGTGCTGACACTTCAGCAGCTGGCTCTAATGTCAGCAATGGATGTTTAAAGTTGACCATCTCACAAGCCAAGTTAAATACTCAGGCGGCTGCTGAGCACGGTGGCGAGGGAAGTTCTCCCAAAGATGGACAGCTGGTGAAAAGAACCAGCCCATCAGCACACAGAGGAGGAAGTTCCCTTTTATAAACTATCTAACAGGGGAAAAAGGAAAAGCATCATATTTTAAATTATGGATTGGCTATTTCATGCTGCAGCCAAAGCACTAATCTATTGGAGGGAACATGTCACTGTAATGGGATTTTTTTTTTTTTTAATGATGTTGGGGAAGTTAAAAGTCTACAATGTGAAAGATTTAACCCATTTGCACCATCTTTAAGGAATGAATTAGAGCCGTGACACATTTAAGAGTTGAATGTGGTGTGGTTACACAATGCAGAAGCTTCGAGAATTTCCCTGTGGGCCAGGCAGGCCCCACAAAACCTTCTTTTACTTTAGGAACTATCAATTTCCAAGGCCAAACTGAAGAACATTTTTTAAAAAGAAGAATAGCTCATCCTTGGCCACATCATTAGCAAGCCTTGGATAGAACACTCAGGGTTCACAGCCTACCATGAGGTTCGTCCGCCGACGCTGACACTGACACACCAAATTGAGTCGCGTTTAGACCTGCGTTAGAAAGCCAGTTTAGAAACAGGGAAATGGAAAAATACAGGTCCCACGGCTTCCGATTCCACCAAAGAAACATGAAAGGAATGTATAGAATAATCATTATCTTAACCATACAGAACTCTGATAGCTTTTGAGAGTTTATGGGGAAGCCAGGAGCCACAGGTGTTTCATACAGGGACAAATGGTCAGTAGTAGACTACTGTCCACCTGAGTAGTGGCCCAGGTACAGATAAAGGAAGAAAGAATGAATGGAATCTTCGGATTTGGGATCTCAGGTGCAGATTCTGCTGGCAATAGCAACACACAAGTTCTTTGCTCTCTCGTGGCCTTTGAACTCGCTCTGCCTTCTGCCCACGACATTCCCCTGATCCTCACATGGCTTCTTCTCACGAGCCACCCCACCCCACCCACAAGCTCTCCCTGCCACGGGCCACTCTCCACCACATCCCTCTGCCCAAATTCCTTCTTCTCTCCACCCTGTGAATTTATCTTATTTAGTGTCTGTGGGTGTATCAATGGTCCATCTCACCAGCGATGGTAAATATTTAACACCTGGCTGTGGTGTAAAGGAATGAGAGTAAATACATGCAGCATACAGCTCCCAAATAATAATAAAACCTACATTACTGTTAATTCAAACAGGTGAGTCTCACGAAATGCCTCCGTTGATTTTTCCAAACTCTTGTATCTTGTCTACTACTGTGGTTGCTGTTTAACCACAATTTAACAATGGTGTTGCAACCCAATCTGCTTAGTCTTTTCTCCCTAAAAGTATTGTCATTCAACCTGCTGTCACCCACAGTTAAACTATTTCTCACGTTGTATGAATTCTAGTCGCCAAGTTGAAAACTTCTGCTTTCAGCACTACTGTTCCCAACAGTGCTATCATTTTTCTGGATCACTATAAGAACTGGAACATTGTTTAGTAATAGCACTCTGTTCTCAGGGCCAGCGTGAGCCCTGAGCTCTCTGGCTGGGATGGTGGTGAGACGTGGATGAAGGGCACCCAGAACAGCAAATATGTGGTGACTCCTTCCTACTGCAAAACACACACTCACATCTTGGTTTTGATTCTCATAGGTCCTTCCTAACATAAATTCTTAGTCTTCCTGGGATGGAAAAGTGGGAAAAGTGCACCGTCCTGGTCAACTGAGGTTGCCCACCTTCTAAGGGGCAGGGCAGTTAACACTCTAATTATTACAAGTTTCTAAATATCAACAATTTGGTCAGTCGTGAGACCTGGAGCTGCAGACACCCAGGACAGTCTGGGTGACTGCCAACTTGTCTTTTTATAGATGTTGTATCATGGATTCCACAATGTTGACAAAGTTGGGGCCTCCTGACTGGGGCACTTGATGCAGCTTATTTACAAGAGTCTGTGACGCCCACCTGGGCTGGTCATGTGATCGGACCTGGCCTTTCATTGGCTCTGCAGGTGTGTGGATGCATCTGTTTGCTGGGGGCTGTCTTAACCAAGTACTTAAACAGAAACTTACTGTCTCACAGCTCATCAGGCTCAAAGTGCAGGGTCAAGTTGTGGGCCAGTCTGGTTCCCTCCGAGGGCTGTGTCAAGGACGCCTGCACGCCTCTCTCTCCCAGCTTCTCTGGTGTCCTTGGGGTGGTCCTGATCTCTGCCTCCATAGTCACATGGTATTCTTCCTGTGTGTACATCTGTGTCTAAGTTTTTTTTTTTATAAAGACAATAGGAGTATGAGAGTCGGGGGCCCACCCTGCTCCAATATGACTTTCTTTGTCTTAACTAATTACATCTGCAATAACCCTACTTACAACATCACATTCTGAAGTACAGGGAATTAAGACTTCAATAAATGTTTTTTTTTTTTTTTTTTTGAGACAGAGTCTCGCTCTGTCTGGAAGGGCTAGAGGGCTATAGCCTCAGCCTAGCTCATAGCAACCTCAAACTCCTGGGCTTATGCAATCCTCCTGCTTTAGCCTCCTGAGTGGCTGGGCCTACAGACACATGACACTACACTGGGCTGATTTTTTTCTATTTCTACTAGAGACAGAGTCTTATTTTGCTCAGGCTGCTCTTGAACTCCTGACCTCAGGTGATCTTCCCGTCTCAGCCTTCCACACCTTCCAGATGTGAGCCACCATGCCCAGCCTCAACATATGAATTTTTGTTTTTCTTTTTTGAGACAGAGTTTCACTATAACACCCTTGGTAGAGCACTGTGGCATCACAGCTCACAGCAACCTCAAATTCTTGGGCTTAAGTGATTCTCTTGCCTCAGCCTCCCTAGTAGCTGGGACTAAAGGTGCCCACTACAACTCCCGACTATTTTTTGTTATAGTTGTCATTATTGTTTAGCTGGCCCAGGCAGGGTTCGAACCCACCAGCCTCAGTGAATGTAGCCAGCGCCCTACCCACTGAGCTACGGGTGCCGCCCCCCAACACATGAATTTTTAAAAAGCACAATTTAACCCACTAAAGGAGATGCTTTCTGTTTGTTTGTTTAAAGACCTTTGAACTAGATAAGATCCTAAGAAGATAAGTAAATGTATGTCCTATTTAATAACTAAAAGTTTTCAATTTTATGGGGTCTTGCATTCTCTCATAGCTTCAGAGCCTTAACAGCTCTCAGAGCTGTTTGAAGACGTCACCCATGGCTTGTCTGTCTTGCAGTGAGAACTTGAGGTCCCTCTTCTGACAACCTGGTTTGAGGCTGCAGTGTTCTGTGCTATAAAACATACTAATTACATCTATCCACCCTGAAATCTCTATTCTGCCCCTTCCCTAATCCCTCTACAGCGGTTCTCAACCTTCCTAATGCCGCGACCCTTTAATACAGTTCCTCATGTTGTGGTGACCCCCAACCATGAAATTATTTTCGTTGCTACTTCATAACTGTAATTTTGCTGCTGTTATGAATCATAATGTAAATATCCGATATGCAGGATGTATTTTCATTGTTACAAAGGGGTCGCAACCCACAGGTTGAGAACCACTGCTCTAGAAGGTCAATAAAACAGGTAAGTGATTACTTTCTGTAAGTCAATTCTAAAACGAGCATTGGCCCCCACATTTTAACATTTTTGAAACCAGAATCTGTTTATGATCTCTGGCGTGTCATAGTTTGATTATCAGCATATTTTTCTTTTAGGTGAGACATAAAATACTATTATCTTAGTTAATAGTGTCTTAGTTTTAAGGAAATGCTATGTTGAGATCCTAATGTGTACAGACTGCTAAACACCTGGAGTGTAAAGGGCAGTGAGAGGAGAAAGCGGCTTTCACTGCTGCCTCAGAGAGAAAGGTGAGGGGCTGGGTGGCGCCTGTAGCTCACATGGGCAGGGCACTGGCCACATACACTGAGGCAGGCGGGTTCCTGCCCGGGCCAGCTAAACAACAATGACAACTGCAACAACAACAACAAAAAATAGCCAGGGGTTGTGACGGTCGCCTGTCATCCCAGCTACTTGGGGAGCTGAGGCGAGAGAATGGCTGGAGCCCCAGAGTTTGAGGTTGCTGTGAGCTGTGATGCCATGGCACTCTACCGAGGGTGACATAGTGAGACTTTGTCTCAAAAAAAAAAAAAGGATGAGCATCTTCCACAGCGTGATCTTTGGGGCATAAATTTTCATGCAGACTCTTGACTCAAACTCACCTGTGTCCCCTCTCATTTGCGATGTGCTGACATCACCAGTTTGGCTGCCTGTCTCTCCTAGCAAGTTGGGGGCAAGTGTCCTGTCTTAGTCACCCTGTGTTCTCACTGCCTGGGATCCTGTGTCACCCATAGTCACCCGTACCTGATGAAGTGAATGAATGGATCCCCCAAGCCTACATTGTACTAGAAAGTCTCACTCAAGAAATTTTTAATTTTATTTTTACTTTTCATTCTGTTGCTTAGGCTAGATTGCTACGGCATCATCCTAGCTCACAGCAACCTCAAAGTCTGGAGTTCAAGCTATTCTCCTGTCTCAGCCTTCCAAGTAGATGGGACTACAAACACCCATCACAAGGCCCAGCTGGTTTTTCTATATTTAGTAGAAACAGAGTCTTGCTCTTGCTCAGGCTGATCTTGAACTCCTGAGCTCAAGCTCTCCACTTACCTTGGCCTCCTCCTCCTAAGGTTGTTAATCCTAGCTTCTTTAACCAGAGTGCTAGGATTATAGGCATGAGCCACAATAATTTAGTCTTAATTACCAAAATACTAAATCAAGTTTAATTGCTTACTGTAATAGGACTTTCAAGCAGGCCTGCCCAGAAGGCATATCCTTAAGTGGCTTTTTGCTGTGGTAATTCTTGGTAAAAGTTGGAAAAGCACAGCCAGGTGTAAGATTGTATATGGTTTATACTGACTTCACAGCCACCTGCCAGTTAGACTGCACCATCTTTTAGAAATGTGGAGGAACATGGTGAAGTGAGGTCTCCCCTCCGTCCCGGGGAGGGAACTCTGCCACCTCAGCGACCTTCTTATGCTCCCTCTTGTTCTCATGTTCAGACAGAATTAAATCCAGATGAGCTTTAACTTGCATTTTGTATAGGTAAATACATCCACAGTCAAGAAATGGACCCAGGATAAGACTTAATGAGGCAAGATGCAACATAGGGCATGTGAGTGCGATTTCATTACTGCATAACCCACTTACCAACTTAAAAACAACTTTTTCTACCCCACAGTTTCCATGGGTCAGGAATCTGGACGTGGCTTGACTGGGCTGCTGCGAGGGTCTCACAAGGCTATCAGGGTGAAAAGCAGGCTGTGTTTTCATTGTTTGGAACACTCAGCTGGGGAAAGGTCTGCCTCCAAGGTCCCTGGGGTTGTGGCAGGACTAATGTCCTGGTGGTTGTAGGACTGACATGCCTGTGCCTTTCTGGCTGTAGCTAAGGGCTGCTTGCAACTCTAAAGGCCACTGAAGGTCCCTGTAGACGGGACCGTCTTCTCCATCTACTTACAGCATGACATTGGACTTCAAAGCCAACAATGGACAGTCTCTGATCTAAGGGAGAGCCCAGCACCTGGTAAAGTCAGATCCGCCTCAAAGATAATCACCCCTTTGATCAACTCTGATTCAGGGCCTTAGTTACATCTGTGACACCCCTTCACCTTTTCCATATTCTTTGGACAAGAAGCAGTTCACAGGTCTCACCCAGAGGAGGGAAGTTGTTGCATGTGATGTGAACAAGAGGGGCCAGGGTTCTGGGACCCACCCTAGAATTATGCCTACCTCAACATGTATACTGTAACTTCAGGGCAAGTTCATGGAAAAATAATAGCCATGAGGTTAATGTCATGGAATTCCAAGGTTGGAAAGGACCTCCACAGTCATTCTCTGCCTCTGTAGGAATCATCCTTAACCAGACCTGGAAAGTGAATGCACAACTTCACATAGATAAGTCCTCATGGATAATAAAAACTACCATTGTCAGAGGGATATAGGACTCTTAACCCCCACTAGGTCCACTTTCTTGGCAGTGACTGTCTAACTTTCTGGGGAACAGAATTGAGAAGATTGTGAGGTTAAGGGCTCAATGAAAAGAACTTGGGGATCAATTATTGATGTCTGCTCAGGAAGGCATAATGGAAACAAACATAATGGTACTCGCTGCTTTAAGAAGACTAGACTAGAAGACCTCTGTTCTATTCCCAGCTCCACTGTAGCGCATGATTTTCTTTTTTGGAGACAGGGTCTTTCTCTGTCAACTGGGCTAACGTGCAGTGAGGCAATCCTACTTCACTGCAACCTCAAACTCCTGGGCTTAAGTGATCCTTCCATCTCAGACTCCCAAGCAGCAGGGACTCCAGACATGCCCACTAATTTGGTTTTTTTCTTTTCTTCCTTTCTTTTTTTTTTTTTTTTTTTGTAGAGACAAAGTCTCCCTCACTATGTTGCACAGACTGGTCTTGAACACCTGAACTCAAGCAATCTAGCCCCTCAGCCTTCCAAAGTGCTAGCGTTATAGGAGTGAGCCACCACGCCCAGCCTTAACAGGAAACTTTGAACAAATCATTTTACTTCTTGTCCCTTGTTTCTTTATCTGCCTAAAATTAAAAAGTCTGCTTCCTAGGGATTTTATGAAGATCAAATGACATTACTCAAATGAAAGTGATCTGTAATTTCAAATTATTAAACAACTATAAGATATTATTGCCATCTAAATTCTTGAAAGAAATTATTCCAGTCCATCTTCTCACAGTCTTTGCCAGCACTTCATTCTGCTTTCTTCAAATCTCAAATGATAAAATATATTTCTCAAATTTGGACATGGTGTGCTGACAGCTCCCTGGAATGAAGGCCCGGCTTGTCACATCAGCAAGCAGAAAGACAGCACCCTCACGACCAACAAGTCAACCCTGATGTCTCTTCACTCCTTTGAGTTTGCTACATTTAATAGTATGGTTCTCCCAAACCAAGCAAACAACTTTATTTTAATATCATAGTACAAGCCCTCAGATTGTTAAAAGTGTAGACTCTCTAGGTACATGGAAAGCAATTTTGGGAGGAGAAAAGCAGATACTTAGAAAGTAAACACAGGGCCATTTTCCTGGAAACGTCAGTGGAGGAGCTTGTACCTAGAGATTCTGTTCTTACTCTCTTTTAGTAACAGCAGAGAATTCAAGAGCAGAACAGTTTCCATCTGCACAGGAGTGTCCAACCTGTGGCCCGTGGGCCACATGCTGGTTTTGTGGGGACATTGTTTGCTTATTTGTGGTTGTAGAAATCATGAAAAGTTTGCAGGGGCCTTTTTTTTTTTTGCTAATCGGCTTTCACTAGCATTTGTGTATTCACTGTGTGGCCAAAGACAGCTCTTCTTCCACTATACAGCAGAGGGAATAAAAGATTGGACACTGTGCTAAAGTGTAGGCCACAAACCAGCAGCGGCCACACTGCCTGAGAGCTTACTAAAAATGAAGACTCACAGGCTGCACCCTGAACCTGTTAAATCAGAATCTGCATTTTATGAAGATCTCAGGTTATTTACTTATACATTAAGGTTTTAAAACCCGAACAGCTTGGGATATCAGCCTCTATCAGTTGATCTCAGCTTTCCAGGGATCACTACATTTTAAACATCATCCAGAATCATTTCTCTGACCACTGTTTTGATGTGCTGTCAGCACGGTACATTCTGATCTATTAGCTGTTTCTACACACAATCAGAGACACATCGTTAAGATTTTACCAATTTTTTTTTAAGCTTCACTTATGATCTGTTGGTTAGAAAACAGTGGAATCAGGAACTGATGGGCGCAGTCAGCTATAATCCAAGACTGATTTAACAGTGTTGCAATGACCAAAATGCTAATGTCCTTAGTGGTTATTGTACGGGTGGAACCTGGACACATCTGACTCTGCTACCTCTGAAGGATGTAGGAGGCTCCAGGGAACTCCAGAGGAGCCCTGCCATATCCTGCTGGGGCATGTTATTAGTATTTTGTAGCATAAGTTGAATTAGTAAGAGAGCACAAACCCAGAGGTGAGGTGTAGATATATAAGAAATGGAAAATGATGGGTGGGGAGTAGTCTGGAATACCTTTACCTATAGCCCAGGGATCAAGGGTCCCTGTGAGCAATCTCCTCCAGCTTCGAAAAGAGGGCTTGGTCTACATTGTACCTATTAATATGGTACCCCCATAATATTCTGAAATAAAATAAAACTAAATTAAAAAAAAAACAGGGTTCAGTCTACATCATACCTGCTCTAAGCATAGGCTGCTCACAGAGCTTCAGAGAAACAATATCAATCTTATTAGAAATTTTGTGGAAGACAAAGAGAAGGCTTCTATTACACCTTAAACTGCTAACAGCCTAATACACTTCCCTGCTAGACCTTTCCGTTATCCAGCCACTCTGGGCTGCCCTAGAATGCCTCTCTCAAAACATCTTCCTTTCACACACCTAATATTTCTGCATTCTCCTCTGAGGGAACAATGTGGCTCTGTCTCAAATTCTTCGATTGTATATCACTGCACACTACTTACCCTGTCTTTTAGAAGGACAGTTTCACTTTGCACTCAGCAAGCCAAGGACCCTCCAGTGGCTGGGCTCTACCCCCCAGGGGTTATAGTCTGACAAGCAGGTTAGCACTTTGGTCCTGGTGTCAAGATTCTGGTCTGCGACTTCATGTAAATTATTCAGCCTCAAATCTTTAAGCCTTACCTTCTTAATCTATAAAACAAAGTGTGGAGCATGAGTAATAACGACTACACCTTGGATAATAAAAATAATGCCTACCTTCTGCATTTGTGTATTCACTGTGCGGCCAAAGACAGCTCTTCTTCCACTGTACAGCGAGGGGAAAAAAGGATTGGACACCCCTGCTACTCAAAGTGTGGGCCACAAACCAGCAGCGGCCACACGGCCTGACAGCACATCATCCAGTATTGTGTGACAAGGACTTCCCTGACCTCAGTGCCTTGCACAAAAGGATTGAGAGTGTAGTCATTATTATTCAATCCCTCCAACCTCAGTCATTCCAAGAATTTGAGGGTCTACAAATTGAACTTCAAATGATCATTCAATAGACATCTATTTAATGACTAATTTATGCGTATTGAATAAGGAAAAAGACATGAGGACTAAATCTACCGAGAGCATCTAAATGACTGGGACTTTGCGTAGATCATCATATTTATTCCTTCAAATAACTGAATGAGAAAGATTAGTGTCCCCACACCCAGGGATGAGGACACGAAGCTATGAGAGGTTCTGGAACTCGCCCATAAGGCCCACAGGTCTGAGTTTGCCACAGCCTTATTTCTCTGCCCCAAAAAGAGATTACATGTGTCACGCTGACCAAGCTTTAATTTTTAAAGGAAAAAGGGAGAAAATAAGGGTCAAATGAGTAGAAAGGAGAGGAGAAAGAGAGAGAAGATGCGAAGAGGAACACCGGAAGAGAGAGAAAGCCAGCCCCTGTGCTTGTCCCTGTCATTGCAGACAATGTCCCTGTCACATGAACCAGGCCAAGAGGAAAAGGCATCATGTCTGTGGTTTCCCAGCAGCTGCAGATAGTAAGAAGGGGTGTCCCCCTCTCCTCTGGCAGTTTCGGAGAGCAGGGCCACAGCGTTCTTCTGTAGAACGTCACTCCCTGTCTTTTTCACTGTTTAATCTCCCACTCCATGATTGTCTCATCTGGGTTCGTCTTACCCCTGTCCCAGGCGGCAGCAGGCTCAGCGCGCGCGTTCTGCTTCACCCTTAAGAGGGTTGTAATGGAGGAGCACACGCTGCAGGATTTCATGAGCCATTCCTGAGAAGAAGTGGGAGGACACTGACTCGTTGTCAGGGGAGAGAGAGTTATTTAACAGTGGATAACTCCAGACTTTGGAGATACACCGCCAGGTA
Source organism: Nycticebus coucang (assembly GCF_027406575.1). Classification (NCBI taxonomy): domain Eukaryota; kingdom Metazoa; phylum Chordata; class Mammalia; order Primates; family Lorisidae; genus Nycticebus; species Nycticebus coucang. The sequence continues at coordinate 54,418,838 of NC_069782.1, forward strand.
CTAGGAGATGACCTTGTTGGTCCAATGGGGGTGGGTGTGTCCCCTATACGAATGACCCCTGGCCAGCTGCTTTGGGCAGAGGTCAGTTTGAGAGTAGAGAATCGAGACTCTGGGAGCATCTGGCAGGGGTAGGAGAGATACTATTAATACATGTTTTCTTTGCTCTAACGCTGGCCACGATTGGCAGTCTGTGTCATGGAATCAATGTCCTGGTGCACTTCTATTGTTGGGGGTGGCTTCTCTGGACCCAGGGAGCTGACCCCGAAGGGAGATCAGGATGGGCTCGGATTGGGTCCTTTCGTCGCCATACAGTCTGCCCTGGGTCAGGAGGGGTCAGCGCTGCAGAGCCGCACAGCCAGGACGACAGGGCGCCCCCTGTCAGCGTGGGGACAGAGGGACCTACCTCCCAAGAGTCCTTGGGGGCATTACAGAAAATGCGCGCAAGGTGACCCTCTGACCTGTCAGTCCAGCGCGTACTCGTGTTACCCCGCGGCCCTGTAATCACAGCGAACCTAGCATCGCCTCACCCTCGTGGGTTCATGGCTCACAGAGCAGGTGCATCTCCGGGCGGAGATGGGCTCACCAGCGCCGCCTCCTGGGGAAAGCCTGAGACACCTGGAATCACAGCGTGAGGAGCCTCATCTCACCCTCCTGGGTTCACCGCCCACTGAGTGGGGCACATCTCAGGCCAGAGATGGGGCTCACCAGCGCCACCTCCCGGGGAAAGCCTGGGACGCCTGTGAAGGGCGAGGGCACCGGCTGGACGCGGAGGCACCAGCAGGACGGGCCGCGCCAGGCTCGGTGGCTTGTCTGTCACCAGGTTTCGCACGTGCAAGCCGACCCTTCTGAGTTGTCCTGGAAGGCAGTAGCGTGAAGCTTTTGTTTTGTTTCACTTATACATTGTTTTGAGCGCCACACTGAAAGCCCTCCTGTCCCTGCTGCACCCTGTGACGTTTGGGGCCTAATTGTAATATGTTCAAGTGGTAGGGACCCCCGGAGTCCTTCCCAGGGACAGGAGGGCGCTCAGTTTTTACTGAGGGGGAAGCTCTCATCGCGTCTGTTGGCCGCAGGCCACCCCAGGGTGTCGTTTAGCCGAGGGTGACTGCGAGGATGGCCGCAGGTGCAGCGCCAGCTGCAGTGTCCACGCAACAGGCTGGTGACGAGCCAGGTGCCGAGTGTCCCCAGCACTGGGGCGTCCACACTGCAGGCTGGTTGATGGGGCCAGGTGCCAAATGTCCCCAGTACTACCGCGTCTATTCACAGGACAGTCAGGTCGTGAGAACTGCGAGGAAAAGACGGAGCTCCGGGCCGTGCGAGACTCAGCCCTGCAGCCAGGTGGACGCGGGGGCTCTAGGACCTGAAGCTCGCCGCTTTGGGCTGTTTTAAAGTAAAATAATGTGAAATCGTGCAAACAGAACAAGTAAGACATGAAAATTTATCCAAAATGAAGCCACAAAAATTACAAATAATAAAAACTAACAAACATCACAAACTCCAGAAAAACCAACCACATATTTCTGTTAATTAACTTCCTTTTTAGGGTTATTGTGAAGTTTGGGAAAACCTCTATTAATTAATTTTCTTTCATAGATGAGCCCTGCAGATGACCTTCTGACTCCACACACTTCAAACTCACTTTCCATTGATAGGTCGACTTAAAAATCACAGCATGCATACATTTGGAGAGGAGACTTTTTTTTTTAATTTTTTTCTTTATTAAATCATGACTGTGTACATTGGTGCATTTATGGGGTACACTGTACTGATTTGATATACAATGTAAAATGCTTACATCCAACTGATCAACGCATCCATCACCTCGCTTACTTATTTGTTGTGGGGAGACGATTATACTCTTTTCTTAGTCTTTGTTTCTTATAAAGGGTAGCCTGCAGAAACCCAAAGGCAGGCACTTGGGGATGGGAGGGTGGAACAGGAATTTCTGCTGCTGAATATGCTAAGTATATATGTTCAACAGGCTATAAGGAGAGAGATGCATATTCATGAAGGGGATCCCAACACGTTTGTTGAGTAAACATGCATGTTGCACACAACCCACATTCACTTTAGGGTGCAGACTTACCAGCATGTTGCACACAACCCACGTTCACTTTGGGGTGCAGACTTACCATTTAGATGTATTACAATCAGGCCCCCAACATCACAGGGTGAGGCAGGGATGTGAGGGCACTCAGTCCGCAGCCTCTGTAAACCGGCCAGAACCAGTCCACGCTCTGGGGTCTCTTATAAGGAGAAAGTTACTGAAATCAGTCTCTTGTCCAATCAAAGCTGTCATTAGTTATGGCATGTGGAACAGGGGACGAGTCTGTTAGCACCTGGCAGTTGGTGAGCTATAATTGTTTTAATATTGTTTATCTCAAGTCTGGTGTTTGTTTAGCTGGTAGAGAAAAAAGAACAACTTTGTTAGAACATCATTCATTCTTTTTTTCTTTTCTTTTCTTTTCTATTTTTTTTTGAGACAGAGTCTCACTATGTCACCCTCAGTAGAGTGCTGTGGTGTCACAGTTCCCAGCAACCTCAAACTCTTGAGCGTAAGCAATTCTCTTGCCTCAGCCTCCCAAGTAGCTGGGACTACAGGCACCCGCCGCAACACTTGGCTATTTTTTGGTAGTAGTTGTCATTGTTGTTTGGCAGGTCCAGGCTGGGTTAGAACATGCCAGCTCCGGTATATGTGGCTGGCATTCTAGCCACTGAGCTACAGGCGCCGAGCCAGGACATCATTTATTCTTTAAGTATAAGGGTGCGTGACTTAACCCTTGCTTAGAATTAGGTCCTCTTTATAATTTGGTATCTTATTGCCACAAAAAGTCTGTTCTGTCAGTATTACAATCTCTGTTTAGATATTAATGCTGGTCAGTTGTTGTTTCTAAACTTCAAGAGAAAGGGGGTGTAATAAGGTGTGTCCAACCTTTATCCCATCAGGGTCAGAAACTCCATTTTTAAGGTTTCTCTGGGGTACCTTTGGTGCTGTTATCATGGGCCGTGTTTTTCTTGAGATGCCTCTGTGTGACAACCCCTGGTGATGGGCAGTGAGTGGTAAGAGCATTTCAGGAAACGCTACACCAGGGCACCGTGCAGTACCCTGACCATGTGAGCAAGTGATGCAAACCACCCCTCAAATCCCCTCCACTGGGCCCCCGAAATACCCATAACTGCTCTGCTGCCTCCTGAAGAGAGAGAAGCATACAAGAGGGAAGATTAGAGTAAAAAGAGAGAGTGGCCTTAAGTTTTAACTGATTGTGGTTAAAATGTTTTATTTGTGCAACATTCACAACCACACACATCTGCACGTGAACAGATTACTAGGGTCCATCCCAGGACTTAGCAAGCACCCCTGAAAATCAGGGTCTCTGAAAAGTCAGCTGCATTAGCTTTTACTATGAACCTGCCTTTCAGTGAGTGACTCCGAGGAGTGTAAGCTGAAAGTATTTAGATGGCACTCAACAAATTATTGTTAATTGGGGTTCGTGGTGAATCTTCCACACTCTTTGAAAGCAGAGATCACTGGCTTTGTCTCTGAGACTCAGAGCAACTTATAAAAAAACAGGAAATTCATACCTCCCCAGGAGGGTCTCTTTTAGAACAGAAGTCACCTGTGTCAGGGACCATCCCCAAATTACCCTGCTTATAGTCCTTGGCCACACATGCACACGTACAATGAATGGTCGTTGTCTGTGCAGTGCCATCTGGAGTCGGTAAAGATTGGAAATTGGGGGTGGTGCCTGTGGCTCAGTCGGTAAGGTGCCGGCCCCATATACCCAGGGTGGCGGGTTCAAGCCCGGCCCGGCCCTGGCCCTGGCGGGTTCAAGCCCGGCCCTGCAACAGAAAAGTAGCCGGGCGTTGTGGCGGGCGCCTATTGTCCCAGCTGCTCGGGAGGCTGAGGCAGGAGAATCGCCTGAGCTCAGAAGTTGGAGGTTGCTGTGAGCTGTGTGACGCCACGGCACTCTACCAAGGATGATAAAGTAAAACTCTGTCTCAACAAAAAAAAAAAAAAAAGATTGGAAATTGGTGGCCTTGTTCGGCCATAATTAGCACCCTCTCTTTCTATGCTGGCTCTAGGTCTGGTGTCGGGGAGCCCCTTGTCCCTGCCTGATGTTCCTGATTAGAGCACGCATCTCCTGGCACTATAATTATTGATCTGCCTGTGTCCTTTGTAAAAACGAGTGTGCCAGGCAGAGGCCCTGTCTCATTGTGTTTGCCTAACACATAGCCCAGGATGAATAAACAACTGCCCAGCCCGGGATGCATGAAGAAGGAAAATCATCCTAACAGTGCCTTTATCTCAGATTCTCCCAAACAGGTTAATACTTTCTTCCATTTGGTCAGTAATCCAATGCCTGACCCCTAATCATTCAAGAATATTCATGTTTTTCAGGTCATTTGCAGAAAGCATGAGCAAGTTTATACAAGTAATTTTCACTATTTGACAGAAAGCATTCACAAATCAAGGAAAAATAACCCACAATATCCTGGTTGCTCTGCATCAGAATATGCAACAGATTCTCTTTCTTATTTTTGAGAAGGACAAGAGAGCTGCTTGTCTAGAATCACTGCTCCTTTGTCAATAAATAAAAGGTCTTTGTATTTGCAAGGATTTCACATGATGCAGTAAAAAAAAAAAAAAAAAAAATGAAGAGGCGTGTACAATTCTCCAGAGCAAGTGCGCTCACCAAATTTGCCTGATCCTCTTAATTATAGGGGATTCAGGGGGATAACCCACGCTTCTGTGAGTGCTAATCGAAAGACTGCAGGGTGTCTGGGTGTTTTTTCCTCTGAGTTTCTTCTTTCCTCTCTAGCTTTCACCAATTTAAAAAATACATATTTTTTATTTAAGACTGAAAATTTCAAGCTGACTCCCAAGGGGTGTATAATAACCTGTGACACTAAGCTGAATTAAAAGCAGACAAGATGTTTTTTAAACTGCCAACAGTGTTGGTCGAGGGCAACATAAATCCCTTGTATAGTTTGTAGGGTTCTCAGATAAATACTGGACTGAGATAAGAGCCTACTTAACCCCAAATATTTCAAAGGAGTTAAACAATATTAATATTTTCCCCAAAAATTAAAATCTAGATGAATCTTGAAACTAGTAAATGAAGATTAACTCTAGATCTTTGGAAAAGATTCGTATCTATCATTTACCTATCTTTATAAAGCAAGAAGAGCCTTGGTTTCTGCAGTGAAGGGGGAATGGGCTGGTCAATCCGGGTAGCTCTCTCCTCAATTGCTCTTTTTCTAAGGATATTGGGAATGGTAGAGAAAGTTTCTGACTACCTCCACTTAACTATTTCTGCCTGCTGGTCTATTATGTGTGTGGAAACTCTGCCATCAGCCTCCTGACTAGGCTCTGCTAAGGTAACTTAGCTTTTATCAACCATTAATACCCTAGGTTGAATTGACATTTGCAGTAGCAAGGATATGAAGGAAAGACACAGGGTTGGTAGATGGGCTACAGGATTCTGGAGAGGAGAACAGATAAAATGATATCCTAAGAGTGGTAAAGGCACCTGACTGTCCCTGGGAGACAGATACCCTCTCCCTGGGTGGAACTTGTAAGAGTGAGGTGGTCCACAGAGTGATCATCCTGAACTGTGGTCAACTCGCCCAAGTCTTGCTGCCCTTGACATTTTTCAGGAGATGCCAGTCAGCCTCTTCAAGGACCCACATTCCCTTGTGGAATGAGGTCATGGTCAGCACACCATGTAGAGCGTGGGCTCTACAGCCAGATGGAGGTCAAGTCCTCAAGAACAATTCCAGCTGTATGACTTTGGATGGGGCACCATTTTTGTTTACGCATGCCTGCCTTATTACAGTGGAACTTTCATGAGAACGAATGCTGACAGCCAAAGAGGGCTCGTGTCCTCCAGGCGCTCAGCACTCACTGACTGAAACGTTGAGCAGTAAGTTAAGTCGCCATTGGATGAGGAGTTTAACCTCTCTGGGCCTAGTTTGCTCATCGGTAAAATGAGGGTAAATATAGCCCTCAACATGACTTCTGCACAGGCAGCAACCAGTGTCCAAATGCAGAAACAGGGTTAGCCAGGGGTCCTTTATATTCTTCCTGTTTAGGGAGAATGTGGTTTCAGGATGTGCAGCTGCTGGCAAAGGGAAGAGGATGAAGCCCCTGCAGCTGGGTCCTGTTATGAGCGGTCTTAATCATGTTTGCTTGGAGATTCACTCTGCCCTTTCAAGAGGGAGATTTGTTTATACAGGTGACCTTAGGTTATGGTGTTATTTTTGTAGTTGCAGAACAATTATTTATATTTATGCAATTAAAATAACTCCCATAATAACAAGACTTTCCAGTTATATCTCATTCTCATTTGACCTACACAACTCGGGTGAGAAAATATTTTTAGAATTCAGTATGCTCGGTTACAAAATAACTGTATAAATATTAGTATCTTTCCTATATATGACTGTGTTCAGTCAGAAAAAAACTAATGGGAATACCTGTAGTTTTCTAATAGCAAAACTAAATGTTAAACATCAACAAATAAACTTAACAAAACATATGAAGGCCTATAAAAAGAATCCTCTGCATCTTAGCTCAGAGACACACACACAATTAAATGAAAATGATACACTTTATTTCTGGTTGGAAAGATTCATTAATATAAAGGCATCAATTTCCAAGCCAATTTATAAATCTAGTTTGAAAATGTCTACAATGTTTTTCTTGGACCTATTCAAAACTATTATAAGCATCATCTGAAAACTAAGCTTATAAGAATTACCAATATCATTTAGAAAACTCAGAAAAATAGTTATGGAAGGGTGTGACCAATTATTTATAAAACATATTATAAAGCTGTAATACTTAAAGTGTAATAATATGACTGCTGGTCATAATTCTCTAAATTTATTTCATAGCTTACTAAGGGTAATCAACTGCAGTTTGAAAAATACTGGTTTATAAATATCCAAAAATGGGCAATTTTGTTAAATATATTATGAGTATCATCACAATGCAGAATCCATGCAGCTGTTAAAGGTAATGTGGTAGGGCTGTATTTATTTGCATGGAGAAATGTTGGCAATGTGTTGGTAACTGCAAAATGTACTAGGAGCACTGCGTTTGAGAGAACAAAATACCACATATGCTTACATATGCAGAGAAAGAGCGTCTGGACATGTCAGTGCGCAAATATTAATGATGGTCATGGCCATCTCTAGCTGCTAGGCTATGGCTGAATAAAATCTTTTTCCTTATCTATAAGAAACATGTATTTTTAGATAAAATACAAATTTTACACATTTTTGGACTATTACATAATATGTAAGTCCTCTATATTATTTTCAGTGTAATTTTCAAGAAAAAATGCAGTTGGGGGCCTTAATACATTAATATCCCATGACCCTCTGTATACCTTCACTGAAATGTAGGTAGAGATAACTTCATAAAAGGTAAAAAAGAAAAGTACCATCAACAAAAAAATAACAAAATTAAACATTTTTTAATTTTCTTTAGTTAAATTTGCAACAGTGGGCAATTCTCAACCAAAATAATCATATTTTTAGTTGCAAAATAGGAAACACTTCTTCCAACTCCCACCACAGAGCTCTTACAAGAATAAAACAGCTGCTTAGCTTTCCCCACCTTTAAAGGAAAAAAATACCATATTAAGCTGCCATTTTGTCCGTCTGCTGGCATGAGTTCTCAGGCTGCCATGCAACACTTTGTCTCTGATCCTGCCACTGACCTGCTGGGCTCGAGGGGCCCAGGCTTAGAACTGGCCCTGACCACAGCAGTCAAGATTAATTTACGCCGAGGCTGCAGAATAAGGCAGTTACTCACAAAGACATTTTAGACCAGCACAATTATATTACATTCCGGGAGTCTCTAAGGGGAGAAGTCACAAACTGGCACAGAAAGTCTAAGGCTGTGCATGCATCTGGGAAAACAAGACACAGGGGAGGGAAGTCAATGCTTGCAGATTTCCACGGTACAGGCAGTCCCCAAGTTACAAACACCCGACTTCCATACAACTCACACTTATAAGCAGAGGCTATTACATTTTAAAAAATGAATAGATATAATTTTTTTAATATTTGCTATTTTGATTAAACATTTTGTTTGCTGCTGCTTTTTGTTTTTACTTACCGTGAGATTAAACACTTTTCCATATATTATTTAGTCATTTGTATTTCCTCTTTTATATATTGTTGCACATGATTTTTGCCTGAAAAGGACCATTTTCTTTTCAGTTATAATGAACATTAACTACCATGATGATTACTATGATATAATTTTTTCACTCCTTATTATACATATTTTATATGTATAATCTCATATCAAAATTCAAGATCTAAAATTTTCTCCCAACTAAAGTGCTCCCTTATCATAAAATGAAGAATATATAATGCTCTACATGTTGCTTTACATGTCTACATGTCTTTGTTGCCAAAGACATTCTTCATTCATGTTGATAATTCAAAGATAAGAACTTTTAAATTTCCTTTTTTTCCTAAGTGCCATAAAAGTAATTTTAACTAACATGTTGGGCCACCACTTAAAGATATTTTATTTACACAGCATTAAATTCCCTTATGAACAACATTGAATAAACAAAATTGTTTAGGAAAAAATTTGAATTGTGTTACCCAACAGATCTAAAAAAAAAAAAATGCAATAAGCTGTCTGTGCTGGAAGTAGTTCTTGGTCTATTTTCAGCCACCATCAGAGCTATCATGAAACTTTGGGGACATACCTGTAAGTGCCATAGGGAAGGCACTCACTATTTTCTTTTCCTGAGTTGAGTATTTTATTAGTAAAGCATTTTAAATCAGTGTTTTTCAAACTGTGAGTCATGAGATCAGTTCAGTGGATCAGAGTTGCCGTTTTTTAATGAAATAGAATGGAAGGGAATGGGAAGGGGAGAAAGAATAAAAGAGCATTATAAATGTGACCATAATAAATGTGACTTCAAATAGATCTGCTGGGTTGCTGGGTTGCTGTGTAAAAGCTCTGCTGGGGCCAGAAAAGTTTCAAAAGCTCTGGACTCAATATAATAGCTGGTATGCTTCTTGTGAAAACAAACAAACAAAAAAACCCCAACCTAAATTAATTCTATCCTTACCCCACCAATTACTCTCCATTAATATTGGCCTTTATTAATATAAATTTAAATTTGGGGCTCCCACGTATGAGGCACTATTCTAAGCACGAGGACCCAGTGATAGTAAACTGAAATCCTGGTTCTCACAGAGCTTCTATAAGGAGGGAATACAGACAAAACATGCAACTCAGGGGGCCCAAAGGTTGCCACCCACAGGAAAATCAACAGATTCATATATTGTATTATGTAAACATTTTTTAATGTTTACATATAAACATGTAGAGAAATATTTTGTAACTATTTTGTAAGACTTTGTAGTGAATATTTTTGTAAATAAAGGTACATTTAGTGACAATTTCCCATTTTCCCTAGGTACGTATGTATACACAAATCATAGCTGTGTACATTAATGCATAGCTGTGTACACAGTCCAAAGATCCTGTAAGCACCAGGAAAAGAAGAGTAAAGGGAAGGCAAGTGATCCAGGTCAAAGAAGGCATCACTGAAAAAGTGACATGTGAACAGAGTCCAACATTTAAAAATTTTTTTTCGAGACAGAGTCTCACTCTGTCACCCAGGGTGGAGCGCAGTGGCATCATAACTCCTGGGTTCAAGTGATCCTCCTGCCTCAGCCGCCCAAGTAGCTGGCATGTATAGGCACCTACCACCATGCCCAGCTAGTTTTTCTATTTTCAGTATGGGGGGAATCCCTGGGGACAGGTGTGGTCCTCCCTCTTGCTCAAGCTGGTCTTGAACTCCTGAGTTCAAATAATCCTCCCACCCCAGCCTCCCAGTGTGCTAGGATTACAGGCACCAGCCATGGAGCCTTGCCTCCCAACACTTAATTTTTTAACCTTGCATTTTAAATGTAACTGAACATTTAAATAAATAATAATTAACAACTGAGATCTAAAAATATACAAACGATTTCATTCCCTAACATGACACTTAATTTTTTGTTCATTTTTATATACAGTCATTTACTTAACAAATATTTTGTGCCTATAAGGGCTGGCTCTGTACTGAGCCCTAGAGTCTGAACTGAGAAGAAGATAAACTTTATTCCTGCTCTCTGAAGTGTCCAGTCCTGGGTGTACAAAGAAAGGAAAGCGGCTATTCCATTACCCTGATCTTCCAGCAGGAGATGACAGGGGAAGGCAGGGGAAGGTTCCTTCCCCAGGATGAAGATCAGGAAAGGCTTCCTAGAGGGACCATCACTAAAATGAGAGATCTAGAGTGAAATTTAATTATTTTAAATTCCAAATTTTGCAGTTTAAATCCAAAATTCTCATTTTGAATTCCAGCTACAACCACAGGTGTTTCAATGGTGCTTAAAGAGAGACTTTGAGTTGTGACGGAGGTTCTTTTAACTTCACTGGATTAATCATTACCCTTTGGTTTTAAAAATGCAGAAGGTTAGAGAATGTTCACACCCCTCAAATAATAATATTTAAGTTAAATCTATGATCATTCTGTATCTTGTTATCATAAAGTTACATGTCCCTCTGTTTACTAAGATGAGCAAAGACTGTCCCTGCAACAACCAGAGGTGTGTTTTTGTGGTTTGAAGGGCTGTGGGAGGCTGAATGTTTGCGTTGTGGAACTGCCTTCTATGGAGAATGTAGTAGAGAATCATGTTTGCTCACCTGAGGCTGTAAACTGTGTTTGCCCTAAGAGGTTCAACTGGCTCACCAACCTTGGGATAGGTAACCAGCAAAACCTCACGGAAGCTGTTGCAATGAATTCAACTCATAAAAAAGCCTGTGGATTTTTTTTTTTTTTTGGTGTGAGAAAAATATCTGAAGCTTTTTCCTCCTTGCATAGTTGCTGCACATAAAAATAAATAGGTGAGGCTGAACCAATTAATTTCAGGCACAACCTCAAATGTCATTCTTCCAGGGGTTAGTACGTGAGGTGGAACAGAGGAGTGTACTGCTCCAGGTCAAGGGCTGCAAACACAGCCAAGGCCTGGAAGTCAGAAGCGCAGGTCAGTGTGGGGAGCTGAGGTCAGGGGGGAGCTCCCGGGGACGAGGGTGGACTGATGGGGTTCACAGAGTTAGCTCTGACCTAACCACAACTTAAGCCGCTAATGCAATTCACTCCTGAAATGACATTTCAAAGCCCCCACCACCTTATTTTTAGATTAATTATTTTTTTAATTTTTTTAAATTAAATCATAGCTGTGTACATTAATGCAATCATGGGGCACCATGCGCTGGTTTTATATACAATTTGAAATATTTTCATTAAACTGGTTAACATAGCCTTCCTGGCTTTTTCTTAGTTATTGTGTTAAGACATTTACATTCTACACTTAGTAAATTTCATATGTACCCTTGTAAGATGCACCTAGGTGTGGTCCCACCAATTACCCTCCCTCCACCCATCCTCCCCCCTCCCCTCTCTTGCCCCTTTCCCCATATTCTTGTGCTGTAATTGGGTTATAGCTTTCATATGAATGCTATAAATTAGTTTCATAGTAGGGTTGGGTACATTGGATACTTTTTCTTCCATTCTTGAGATACTTTGCTAAGAATATTTTCCAGCTCCATCCATGTAAACATGAAAGAGATGAAGTCTCCATCTTTCTTTAAGGCTGCATAATATTCCATGCTGTACATATACCACAATTTATTAATCCATTCGTGGGTCGATGGACACTTGGGCTTCTTCCATGACTTAGCAATTATGAATTGGGCTGCAATAAACATTCTGGTACAAATATCTTTGTTAAAGTGTGATTTTGGGTCTTCTGGATATATACTAGATTAATTTTTATTAATTTAGATGATTAGGTTACATTGTTTGCACTTGTTAGGTAGACTCCAAGTTGCAGTGATGATCTGCTAGACATGGAAACCACCAGACTAGAGGGGAATCATTAAAATATGTGCATGGACTAGTAACTACTTAGAAATGTTTGCTACTAACACACTGAAGGGATTCTTGGAGAATTAAAACAGCTCCAAGTTTAAATTGAGAACCCTTGTCAAGGCTTGGCACATTGGCTCATACCTATAACCCCAGCATTCTGGAGGCCAAGGCAGGAGGATTACCTGAACTCAGGAATTCGAGACCAGTCAGAGCAAGAGCAAGATCCCATCTGTATTCAAAATAGAAAAATCAGCCAGGCATTGTGGCAGGCGCCTACAGTCCCAGCTACTAGGGAGGCTGAGGCAGGAGGATCTTTCGAAACCAGGAGTTTGAGGTTGCTGTGTGCTATGACACACAGCAAGAGTACCAGGGTGACAAAATTAGTCTCTGTCAAGAAAAGAAAGAAAGAAAGAAAGAAAGAAAGAAGGAAGGAAGGAAGGAAGGAAGGAAGGAAGGAAGGAAAGAAAGGGAAGAGAGAAAGAAAAGAAAGAAAATGCTTGTCAGAAGGAAATTGTTTAAATGCTTTCTTTTCTTTTAATTGATGATCACAACATATAACTTGATTTTCTCCCTCTCTTGTTTGTAGGTAACCAGAATGATTAATTCAAAACACATTATTCTTGTCACCTGTTCTGTGGACAGGGCACAGTGGGTTCAGAATGGTTAATCATCTGAACAAGTCACACTAAAAGGGTCTAAAAAAAGGACTGAGGCAGGGCTTGGCTTCCTGGGCTTGAGACCTGTGGTCACACAGGCCACCACATACGGAAGAGCCCTTTGCTTGCTTTAATGTTCTGCAGTTGTCAGCTTAAAGTTCTTAAGAACTTTGGGTGGTGCCCGTAGCTCGGTGGGTAGGGTGCAGGCCACATACACCAAGGCTGGAGGGTTCAAACCCAGCTCAGACCTGCTAAAACAACAACGACAACTGCAACAAAAAATAGCCGGGCATTGTGGCAGGCACCTATGGTCCCAGCTACTTGGGAGGCTGAGGCAAGAGAATCACTTAAGCCCATGCATTTGAGGTTGCTGTGAGCTGTAACGCCATAGCATTCTACCCAGGGCAACAGCATCTCAAGAAAAAAAAATTCTTAAGAACTTTAACAAGGGGCTTTACATTTTCATTTTGCACCAGGCCCTGCAAATTGTCTAGCTGCTCTGTGACTGAAGTCACTGATTCCAAAATATGATGTTCTAGGCTCAGCAGGGGGAAGGGTCCCACTAGTATAGAAGCAGCACTGTCTCTTTAATCCGAGATTCAGTGTAGCTATTTTATACAAAGCGTTCATGATGACTCTGTCACGTAGCACTGCAACGGGAATCCAGCGTGGAGAGAGAGGCTGGAGCACAGTTGCGTCCAAGTTTCAGAGAGAAATCTCCACAAAGACGGATATAATTTTCTCATAAATATTTACAAGTTTCAAATAGTTGAATGTTAGTCACCCCATTTATCTTGGTGTTTGCTTGTGAATGAAACTCATCTAATGTCTATCTCTCATTGAGAAAAATCTGTGAAGCTAACGCAGAAGGAAGAATCAGGATGCCAACAATAAATGTTTCCATCCTCGGCCAAAGAACGGCTGGCTTGTGCATTCACATGTGGTAGCAAATGTGAGTCCTTTTTTCCACTTTTACGGGCCAACACCTATCAGAAACACAGATTCTTACTTTTACTGATTCAGACTTGGTTTCAAAAACCATAGAAAGGCTGCTCATGGAAATGAACAAAGAACGTATTTGTATCTTTATCTGAGAATTCTTGCCAGAATCCCTTCCAAATCAGCAGGATGACATTTGGTTTTATAATAAATTTGTATGTTTTAGTGAATTTTGTAAACCCAGAAGTTAACTGACTTTGCTTGTAAAGTAGAGAAATAAACTGGTATTGGGAGAGGAGACTGGAGCTATAGCAGAGCTGTCGTGTTTGTGCCTTGTTTATTAAACATGCTGGTACTCACCAGCAATCACTGCAGAGTCAGGTTCTGAGATCCAGAGTTTGTGTTTCATTTCTTTCATATCCCAAAAGCAGCTAACACAATGCTGGCAAGTACTAAGCAAACCCTTTCTTCACCCTTTCTCCAATTTTGGTCCCTCAGGGAAAAATCTCCTCCTTCCTCGTAATCAATCTTTCTCTCTTTCTCTCTCTCTTTCCTCCCTCCCTCCTTCCTTCCTTCTGTCAATCCCTCCTTCCTTCCTGAGACAGGATCTTGGTCTGTTACTCAGGCTGGAGTGCCGTGACATCATCATAGCTCACAGCAGCCTCAAACTTCTGGGCACAAGTGATCTTCCTGCCTCAGCCTCCTGACTAGATGAGACTATAGGTGTGTGCCACCATTCCTCCTGATGTTTCTTTTTGTAGAGCTGGAGTCTCACTCTTGCTCAGGCTGGTCTCAAGCAATTGTCCTGCCTCAGCCTCCCAGAGTGCTGGGAGTACAGGCGTGAGCCTCCAAGCCTGGCCCTTCCCCATCCGACTTGATCGGGTATCCCGCCGTGCAGCCAGGTTTTCACGCTCTCTCTCTTGGTCCCAGGCCCTCTGATTTCAAAGATGCAAATAATATGAAAACTAACTCAGTCTCATGTTTTAATGAATTAATCTGTTAACAGAGTAGCATACACCTCTATTCTCCTTTAGGTAATATATTTTATAATAACTGATATTTTAAGACAGTGTCCAATGGAGAGAGTCTAAAAGTTGACATTTCTCATTAGGCAATTGCAGATTTGAAACACTTCTGAGCCTCATAATTTAAGTGGTAGCCTATGTGCAAGACTGGCTCTTTCTAAAAAATATTAATTCATACATTTTTTTTAAATCATCAAACACACCTTGATGACTTACCTTGTGCCAGGGAACTTGACCTTGAACAACATGACCAAGTTTCTGTTCTTATGGAGATTATATTCTAGGGATGGAGATTGGGGTATATAAACAAATAACAAGAAAATATTTAGTCATAATAAGGTTTTGATGCAGATGAGACATGATGACGTGTAAGGATGTGGCTGCTGGTGCCCCAGGGATCTGTGGCTGAGTGGCCAGAGAAGGCCTCTCGGAGCTGCGATGGAGACCTGACTGGTAAGAAGGTGTCAGACGGGGAGACATCTAGAAGAAGAGCGTGTCAGGCACGAAATGTAGCAGGTGCAACAGCAGGCCCTCGTGAGAGGTGGCTCCATGTGCTCAGGGGATATGGTGGCTGGAATGTAGCATCCCCAAGGGCATGAGGCTGGAGAGGCAGGCGGGGCTGGGGCATGTGGAGTCTCAGAGGCCAGGGAGAGGCTTCAGGTCTGATTTTGACTAAAATTTTGGGACTGACTGTGACTAAAAGCCCTTGAAGTGGGAAGGACACCCTCTGGCTGTGTTTTAAAACAACCATCTGAGTTGTGATTAGGCTACAGGTGTCAGAGGGGAAGCACGGAGGGAAGTAGGACAGAGCTTATGGGGATGTGCACCAGGACGGCACCAGTGGAGGTGTCAGCACAGACCGGTCCACAGAGCCTTCTGGTGGATTGTACACAGGGCACGGGGGAGAACAGCCAAAATGATTTAAGGGGTTTTGGTAGAAGCAGTAATTAAGGTGCTGCCATTTGTTGAGATGGAAAGGCTTGGGAGTAGGGAGGATGGGGTGGAATGATTTTGAGAGGAAAATCGGGCGTTATACTTTTTTTAAATGTTGAGTTTGAGATGTTCCAAGTAGGAACATCAAATGAGCATTTAGATATGTTTGTCTGGGGCACAGAGAAGAGATTGGGGATAAAAATTTATACCTGGAGTCACTGTCCTGCAGGGCGACGTTAAAGCCTTGGGGCTGAGTGAGAAGGTGAAGGGCTGAGGGGAGAGGCAGAGAGTCACAAAGGGGCCTGAGCCGGCAGAGCCATAGAGAGGCATGAAAATCCCAGCTATGAGCCAAGAGAAGGCTGGGCGTGGCAACTCACACCTGTGATCCCAGGGCTCTGAGAGACCAACTCCGGTGGATCGCTGGAGCTCAGAAGTTCAAGACCAGCCTGAGCAAGGGTGAGATCCCCTGTATCTACCAAAAAAAAAAAAAAAAAAAAAATAGCCAAGCATGGTGGCACATACCTATAGTCCCAGCTACTCAGGAGGCTGAGGCAGGAGGGTCACTTAAGCCCAAGACTTTAAGGTTGCTTGAGCTGTGACACCACAGCACTCTGCCCAGGGTGATACACTGGGACTCTGTCTTGAAAGAAAGAAAAAAAGGAAGGAAGGAAAGAAAGCAAAGATCAGAAGCCAAGAGTGTTTCAAGGAGAGGGAATATCAGCTGTGCCCTGTTCCCATGAGGCTGTGTCGGAGGAAACAGGTGATCACGAGGGGTCTCAGGCAGCCCTGGCAGGGCAGCTTCCGAGACCCAACATAGTGACGGGGCTGAAGAAATGCATGCCATCCACTCCCACATCAGGCAGTACCTACGCTGTGCCAGGCCAGGAACACACAATGTTCTCAAGGGTTTTTATGTTTCTCTAAACCAGCGGTTCCCAACCTGTGGGTCGCGACCCCTTTGGACTGTGTTAAAGGTTCGCGGCATTAGGAAGGTTGAGAACCACTGCTAAACAATGCAGCACACAGAAAATACACAACGAAAACGTGCTATGATGTCTTCATCTCAACCTACATAGCTCGTAAACCTCAAAACGCCATGAAAGGGGCTCCTAGAGAACCAGATTGGATGCCTTCACGGGGTGGCTCTCCAAGACATCGGGAAGGAATAGCCAATAAAACAATTGTAAAAAGCCTCACAAAAATAAAAACCTACGGCTGGGAATAACTCATGCCTGATGAACTTCTGTGTGGTGGTGCATAAACACAGGGCAGTGACTTCTGTGATTACATCATGTGTCATATAACAAATCCCACAACTAGCAAAACATGTCTAGAAATGTCACAGCCCTTTATTTCTCTTGTCAGGAAGTGCTGCTGATACTATATCATGTTCCATTTAATTCAACAAATATTTTTACTGAGCAAAGAGCAAGGGGAAGAGTCTGCACTTGCTGCTGAAGGAAATACACACTGAATCACACGCAGTCCCTGTTGTCAAGAAGCTAAAGGAACTCCCTCTGCCACCAGCTGCCCCACAGAGAGGGCAGGGACTGAGCGGGTCTCGGCTGGAGAAGGCGCTCAAGTCAATATTTGTGAATAAATGAATGAATTAAAAATAGAGAATGATAAGTATATCTGGTACATGGTAGGTATTTAATAAATTATCGACCAAACATCTTTTGAATATGTTACAAAATAAGTAGGAAAAAGATAAAGAATATTGGACTTGGACTGCCAGAAAATATTATCAAAAAGATTGTGGCTTCTAAAATAGGTCTTAAAGATTAGATAAGATTTCTAGCAGATAGAGTTAGAAGAAATTTTCCAGGCATGGAAATAAGAAAGAACTCTTTCTTTTTTCTTTTTGAGACAGAGTCTCACTATGTCACCCCCGGTAGAGTGCTTTGGCATCACAGCTCACAGCAACCTCCAACTCTTGGGCTTAAGCGATTCTCTTGCCTCAGTCTCCCAAGTAGCTGCAACTACAGGCACCCACCACAATGCCCAATTATTTTTTGGTTGCAGTTGTCATGCTGTTTAGTAGGCCCAGACCGGGCTCTCACCCACCATCTCCAGTGTATGTGGCCAGTGCCCTACTCATTGAGCTACAAGCATGGAGCCGAAAGGACCCTTTCTGTCAGGTTTGTAACCACAAAAGAGATACTCAGGTTCTTCTTCCATTCCTGCTTACACAGAAAAGAGAAAAAAGCACGTATGCTGAAGGGAACTGTTCTTACCCAGACGAGTGAAGTGTTCCTTCTGAGTCCATCATCTGACATTGAGTCAAATGTCCTGCAGGAGCAACGCACACAGGTGTCCTGGGCTGGCCCACAGGGACAGCTCGCAGAGAAAGCTGTTTCCATGAGCCAATGCCTATCTCCCTTTCCTGACATTATCCTCTTGAGAAATAGCGCTCTTGGTTAGGTAAAGTCTGGGTGGAGATAATCTGTCCACCCAACCTCAACCAGAATCATACATCTAGAGCAGGACATGACATAGGCAGCAGAGGCCGAGCTTTGCAATCTTCGGATTGATCCATGGGCAGAGGAAGAGCACACAGTAGCCACAGTTCCCTCCCTACTGACTCTCGTGGGGAAGCAGGACTCACGGTCAGGATGGGACCTCCGTGGAATCTGGCCTTTGTCTTGTCTCTTCCCAGCAGTTCAGAGAAGGCAGAGGCTATTTGGGAGACCTGAAAAATTACAAGTAGGACAAACTAAGGGAAAGTCTCTACCTCTCCTCTCCCCAGCTGGCTCTCTGCCCCAGAGATGCCCCACAGATGTGCTGGGAGGAGGGGGAAGAGAGAGCAGAGCCAGCCTCACAGGTATGGGGCATGCCCAGCCCCTCAGGGCCCGGTGCTCAGAAGGGCCCTTGCCTTTACTGGTCTGCTGTCACTGTCTTGAAATTCTCATAATTTCATTTTGCGCTGGGCCCCATAAATACCTGGCCAATCCTGGAGGTGAGGGCAGGTGAGACCTGTCCTTCAGGCAACAGCAAGCGTGGGCCTGACTCTCACCTGGACCGTCAGCATCTCTTAAACTTCTCAAAGCTTCTTGGCCTTCGCTCCCCTCCCAATGTCAGAACAAAGGGAGCTTGTGCTGACTAACCTGGGCCTGGAGGCCAAGCAGGAAGCAGCTGTCCCCAGCTCAGACAAGGCTCAGAGGCTTGGAAGGCTCAAATTTTATCCTTAAAAAATGATATTTGCATTCTCTTTCATGAAATATCTTAGATACATTTTTAGAATATGATAGGCTTTTTTCTCAGAATAAAAGCTACATGAGGGCAAGACGTGGCCTGCCTTATTCACAGCTGTATTCTCAGGAGCCAGCACAGTGCTGGGCACAGGAGCAAGCAGAAAACAATTGATAAGGGAATGAACGAAGGGATGAATGAATGAAAATAAGAGAGTGTGGCAGGAGCACGTCTCCTCCCACAGGGCCCAGCCGAGGGCCGACCGACGCGAGAGCGAGCAGTGGACGCCCTTCTGGTCCCTGATTCGTGTTGCTATAGTCTACCAGGAACTATGGTGTACTTTTTGATGACTTAGTCATTTTTTAGTCCTTTTATTTCTCTTTGTGTTATCAAAAATTCTAGTATTCAGAAACACAAACGTGTACATAAACCCTTCATAAATCCCCCTCAAAGGACTGCTAATGTATTTATAGCTACACATTGAAAATAAGAGAAATACTCTGTCTGGATTTTGACAGACAACTTGCATAGTAACCAGAAAACGCAGTCACAATTCCTAGAAAAAATGCTTATAAAAAACGACATACAGTTCTAAAAGACAAAGTCTATTAATTAAAAAAAAAAGGGACAAGTTTTAAACAATGTGCAGCACAGACTACAGAGTTCTTGTTTTAAACATAGAGCACTTGAGTTGAACTCCATTCTTTTTTATTTATTTATTTATTTATTTTTTGCAGTTTTTGGCGGGGACTGGGTTTGAACCCACCACCTCTCGCATATGGGGCTGGCGCCCTACTCCTTTGAGCCACAGACGCTCTGAACTCCATTCTGTTTTTTTTTTTTTTTTAGAGATAGAGTCTCACTTGGTCACCCTCGGTAGCATGCTGTGGCATCACAACTCACAGCAACCTCCAGCTCCTGGGCTTAGGTGATTCTCTTGCCTCAGCCTCCCAAGTAGCTGGGACTACAGGGGTCCACCACAATGCCTGGCTATTTTTTTGTTGCAGTTTGGCCGGGGCCGGGTTTGAACCCGCCACCCTCAGTATGTGGGGCTGGCACCCTACCCACTGAGCCACAGGCGCTGCCCCTGAACTCCATTCTTTAAACCTCTGGGTCCCACTGTGTGGATCTCACCCCATGGAAGTCTAGGGAAAGGACACAGCTTTGGACCTTAAGGAAAATCATGTAGCTTTTCACTAGCAATTTTCATATCTCTGGCTATAAATGGGCGTTTTTCCATTCTACAGCATTGTGAAATTATTTTCCTCTTTTATTTTTATCAGGAACTAACAAATACAGCTTTGATGGAGACCAAGACCTGACTCAGAGCTGGTTTAAAGGAGGTAGGTCCTGGGGAGGTGGGAGAGTCATGTGCAATTCAGACACCCAGACCCTCTCAGCTACCTGGGGGGTCGCAGGCAATCAAATCATCAAGCAAAATGAGAAAAAGACATTGTATTCTATATGTGAAATTTCAAGAAAATATCTTTTGAAAGCAAGAAAGAATAACTTTAAAAATGTCTTGCCTTATTGAGTGAGTTATTATTGAACAATAGGCTTTAAAGTTTGGCAAGACTGGGTTTCAATCTTCACTGCCCCATTTACCTAGCAGTGTGGCTACAGGCAAGTTATTCAGTCTCTCTGACCTTCACTTTCTTTGTTTGTACAAGGGAAATAAGGGGCCTGACATGGTGGCTCACACCTGTAATCCTAGCATTCTAGGAGGACAAGGCAGGTGGATTGCCTAAGCCCACAGTTTGAGACCAACCTGAGCCAGAGCAAGACTCCATCTCTAAAAACTAGCTGGGTGTTGTGGTGGGAGCTTGTAGTCGCAGCTACTCTGGAGGCTGAGGCAAGAGAATCGCTTGAGCTCAAGAGTTTGAGGTTGCTGTGAGCTATGACATCACCACACCCTACTGAGAGTGATAAAATGGGACTGTCTCAAAAAATAAAAATAAAAAACCCAAAGGGAAATAATAATCCTTACTTTTAAGGTTGTTATAAGGATGGTATGAGGTACATATGTAAATTGCTTACATCACCTGACATATTCATTAAACAAGTATTTATCTCAGTGGCACGGTACATCAGGCATCCTGCTCTGCCCTCAATATACAAGAATTAAGAAGACAGACAAGCTCCTTATCTTTCAAAGCCTAGAACCTAGTAGGAACACTGTCAAACAAACAGACTACTTCTTTGTCAGGGTCTGAGATTTTATTTACCCTATTGCAAACTCGTAAGTTTGTCAGTTATTGCTTCATGGATGCTGACGGAAGACGCAAGACTCTTGGCTCAGAGACACAGGACTTTATTCATTGCACAGCAAGCAGCATGAGGGTCACATTCGCTTTGGTTTGCCCAAGACCTGCAAGGGCAATGTGAAGTAGCCAGGGAGATGCTGCAGGGAGTTTGCGAGATAGCTGAATAACACTGAGCTTGTAATACACTGCTTTTATAGTAAACAGAAACCAGTCTACTCTTTGTCATAGGGGAAGATGTTATCTCACCTCAAGGTTGCTCATGGCAAATATAAGCCTTAGAAATGGCTGTCAGGGCCTGGCAAGAACATACAGAGGACATTCAGGGCTCATGGCGGACGGCATCTCCCAATACTCTTCTTCTGTAAAATAAGAATAATAACATCTACCTCATAAAGACGTTGTGAGAATGAAATGAGATAATCTATTCCAAAATTATGGAAATGAGTTTTTAAAGAAGTTAGCTATACCTGGCACAAAAAATGAGTAATAAATGTATCCTATTGTTATTGATAGTTGTACAGCAGAATGAGCAAAAGGAATAGGCATTGTTGGAATGTTTGATGAATTGATAAGATGGGGTGGGGTGAAATAATAACACTATATTAACAGGTGACACTTAATTGGGATTTTACCATGTGAGGCACTATTTCATATATTATTTAATTTAATGACCCTGTGAGGTTTATACTCTGATTTTCCTGATTTGATAGACAGATTTTATAGTCATGAAAATTGAAGTTCAAGGCAGTTAAGTAATTTGCCCTAGTTTAGACCAGGATGGAATTGGGATTTGAAATGTGTTTATCTGTATCTAGATATGAAATACTCATTATCAAGTCTCTCCAGGAGATGCATCTTTAGCAGGAAGATAAATAACTTCTTTTTAGTAAACACCCTTCCCATGTCTTTTGCTATAAATAATAATCTGTATTTTTCTTGACATTAGAAAGGTGAAATCTATTAAAGATTATACATGGCTAAGAGGAGTCAGAAGGCTGCCTGGATGCTTCCATTAAGATTCACTTATTTCTAAAGTCTAGCACGATATGTCCTTGACACTGAAATGTTATAGTCAAGTAAAATTATCACCTCACCCATTTAGTCCTCAAAATGGGAAACAGCAGTTTGGCAACATTTCTCTGAATGTGCACTAAAAAAAGAAAGAAAGAAAAAAGAATTCAAACTACTGTTAACAGTCATTAAACTACATTAACTACCATTAAAGCTCTCTCATATGTACACACACACTCACACAAACACATATTAACAACAACAAAACAAACAAAACAACAGTAAAAAAATGTAGGAAAGAATGAATACATGAAAAACAATGACAACTCCAATTAAAAACTAGTTTTTAAAACTATTGATTTAGTTAATTATAATGTATCGATATTGGATCATCAGTTATAACAAATGTACACACTAACACAAGATGTTAATAATAGACAAAACTGTGTGCTTCCGTGGGGGTGGGAAAGGGGTGTGTGGGAACTCCCTACACTTTCTGCTCAATTTTTCTGTAAACCTTAAACTGCCCTGAAAAATAAATTAATTTTTTAAGGAAACTAAAAACAGAAGAAAAAGTATATGTAAAAAATAAAAATATCAAAGAACTGGAAGAAAATATAGATTAAAAGCATAATTTAAAAATAACAAACTTTATGAAACATCAAAAAACTGTGAATCAAGAAAAAGACTAATACACCATTAGAACAATGAGCAAAACATATGAATAGACTATTTTTTAAAAGAGGAACAATAAATGGCCAATTAGCATATGAGGGAAGTGCTCACTTTAATAAAACTTAAAATTATGAGATTCCATTTTTTAACTACATGAAATTGGCAAATATTTACAAAAGAAATAATAGTAATGGTGAGAGACCAAACAGGTGCTTTCACATATCACCAGTAAGGACTGTAAACTGAGATGACCTTTGGTAAGAAAAAATTATCCAAAACTTTGAAGGCAAACATATGATTGTATTATATGGCCTTTGTTTTCAGGGCTTGCCCCAACAAGCCCACCTAAGGATCAGCTGACCCAAGGAGGATTGAAGCTTGATTTGTTAGTTATTTACAACTGTAAATTTAGATGTTAACGTCTGGAAAACTGGTGAGATGCTAATAATAAGTTCCTCCTCTCTGGGACCTCTCAGTGAAAAGCGCCTCTTTAAACCACCTCATGGGAATCACAGGGAGCATGGTAACTGCCACACACTTAAAAATAAGTTCAAAAGCCAATGTCATATCAAAGTTTTCAAACTCCTAGAAAATTCTCCTTATGGATTTATTCTTCCAGTGTGCCTGCCAACTTCATTTAGGTGAGTACATTAAGACTTCCATTTTACAGACCAGGAAACTGAGGCAGAGAAAGTTGACAGCACAGTCTCAGAGGAGGGCCCAGCACGTGGGTCACCAGAAGCGTAGGTCACACTTGCGTCACACTTCAGCTCTTGATTCACTCAAAGCCCTTTAAAAAATACTTTTTTGGGGGGCTTCAACAAAAGAAATTTTGTTCAGCTAGCTTGGAGTTAGGCCCTCACGTCAGTATTTGTACTCTACTGAAGAGGAATGTTACCTCAACCGGTGGTTTTCAAATGTTTTTGCGTTCAGATCCTCGCACAGGCCCTCTACCCTGACGGAGCTTCTAAAATCCTTCGGATGGTGTGTGTGTGTGTGTGTGCGCTTGTGTGTGCGTATATGTGCACGTGTGTCTGAGTGTGTGTGCATAGCACATCCGTGCGTGCGTGTTAGTGCATAGGTGTGTCTGAGTGTGTGGATACAGGTGCATGTGTGTGAGTGTATGTGTATGCCTGGGTGAGTGTGTGTCTGAGTGTGTTTATATATGTGCATGTGTGTGAGTGTGTACGTGTGTGTCTTTTAGAGAGGCGTGGCCGCCCCACACACCACTCTCAAGCCTAAGCTTTGCCCTGGTTCTCCCCTTGCGCACACACAGCCCTTCTCAGCCGTTCAGGGAAAGAACTCAAGCTGGCCTCCGGACACAGGCGGAGGAAGCGCGGGATTTACAGCACTGGCTCTGCCTCTTCCAGGCGAGTTCCAGTTTTAAATTCAACTCTGATTTAGTCCAATCCCGCCCACCACATAAATGTGTCGGAAAATTTCCTGGAGGCCAAGCTGATGGCATTAACACTTTGGCCCGCGCGCGCGTCCTTCTTTCCGGAGCACCCGCGGGCGCAGAGCGGGCGGGACCCGGCGCGGCGGGGAGCGGGACTGGGGCGCCCGGTGCGGGAGGCCTCCCGAGCCGCGAACGTCTCCGAAGTGGCCGCAGCCGGCGGCGAAGCGTGCCCGGGGCATGGCCAAGGCCAAGGCGAGGACCCGCTTCCAACCCGGCGCTCAGGGCAGGGCCGTGAGCGAGCGGGGGCTCGTACCCCAGGGCTGTCAGCCGCCCGCAAGTCCCCCAAGTTCCTCAAGTGCCCAAGTCCCCCAAGTCCTCTAAGTGCCCAAGTCCCCAAGTCCCCCAAGTGCCCCAAGTCCCCCGTTCCCCAAGTGCCCCAAGTCCTCCAAGTGCCCAAGTCCCCCAAGTGCCCCAAGTCCCCCAAGTCCTCCAAGTCCTCCAAGTGCCCAAGTCCCCCAAGTGCCCCAAGTCCTCCAAGTGCCCAAGTCCCCCAAGTGCCCCAAGTGCCCCAAGTTCCCAAGTCCCCCAAGTGTCCCAAGTGCCCAAGTCCGCGCGCCGCAGCGCCCAGGTGCAAAGGCCCCGCCCAGGAGGACGGTCCGGGGCGGCCCCGGCGCTCCCGCCTCCGGGCCGGGCTATAAGGTGGCGCCGGCCGGTGGCCGCGGACGGGCGATACGCGCCGGGCCCTGGTGAGGCTGAACGCGCAGCTGCTGCGCTGCGGGCAGGCGGGAGGAGCCCCAGGCAGGAGGCCGGAGGCGCCCGGGCCGAGCGTGCCCTGCCGACCCCGAAGTGGGAAGCGGGGAGCCCTGGTGTCCGGACTCCGGGGGTGGGGGAGCGCGCGCCTTCCCGCGTCTGCTCTCCGCTTCATTATGATTTTTATTCGTCTCTAGAACATGGATTTCCCGCGCCTCTGGCTGGGGCTGCTGCTGCTGCCTTTGGTGGCAGCGCTGGATTTCAGCTACCACCACCAGGAAGGGATGGAAGCGTTTCTGAAGACCGTTGCCCAAAACTACAGTTCCATCACTCACTTACACAGTATTGGGAAGTCTGTGGAAGGTACGGTCCGTCTCGCACACTCCCCAGCCCTCGGCCCTCCTGTCATCCATTAAACACCCTGAGGGTCTCCACGCAGGTGAAGCAGCGGTGCGGCCAGCGTGTCGGTTGTTTTCTGCTTCTGTTTGTTTTGAGGGAGGAAGGGAGGGAAGAACTGAATTGTCTTGAGCTCATCTGTTGTAATTCAGGATCATTGACCTTTTGCCTTACTGGAGTTGTGTCTTTTGCAGACATTGGTTATCTGGAATGTGGAATTTAGTTCCTTTTTAAGATAAATTCTCAGAGAAGGCAGTTTATCCGCCTCAGTTTACCTTTTGGGGGCTTCTTTAAACATGATTTGGGCTGTTAGTATAATTTCTCAAAGTCTCTTTTAAACTAAAATAATGCAGTTTTGTAGGCAAGAATTCTGTCCTGTATAATGAGTCCTATGGCTTAAAGTTATGCAAAACTACCATTTCTACAAGTTTCTTTTAATCTTAAGTAGTACAGCTCTCTTGGTAAGATTTATGTCATGTATAGTTGGCTTAAAATTATGTGTTTAAAAAAAGTGGCTCTATGATGAAAGGTTGTTTCTAAAATGTATCCAATTGAAGATGACAATTGCTAGGTAATATATTAGCAACAACTGATAGTCTTCCTAGCATTTTCATGTTTATCATTACTTATTATTGTTTTAGTTTAGAAACTATATTTTGTTAAAGGTCACTCAGATGTGAATTTTTTTTTGAGACAGAGTCTCACTTTCTTGCCTTGGGTAGAGTGCCATCTCATCACAGCTCACAGCAACCTCCAACTCTTGGGCATAAGCAATTCTCTGGCCTCAGCTTCCCAAGTAGCTGGGACTACAGGCACCTGCCACAACATCCAGCTATTTTTTAGAGAAGAGGTCTTGCTCTGGCTCAGGCTTGTCTCAAACCTGTGAGCTCAGGCAATCCACCTGCCTTGGCCTCCCAGAGTGCTGGAATTACAGGTGTGAGCCACTGCGCCTGGCCTCATCGGTGAATTTTCTAGCACATCTGGCAAGCAGATCATTTGGACAAGGCAAATAATTTTATCAGATATTATTTCTTAATCCTCTTTTATTATGTTGATATCCTTCAAGAGGTTACCAGTAATCTTAAGGCTTAAATTGAAAGTTTCATAAAGTTGCATAAATTTGGATCTCAGCCCTTTTTAGGGTGTGTCCAAACTCTACCTGGATTTTAGCTCTGAGCTTTTGAACCAATTAGGAGTCTCACAATTACCATATTTTTAAATAGTATTTGTTTTTCAAAAATATTAAGGTCATGGTTTTATATTGAAGACAAAGTATTATATAAAAACACTGATGTGCGATGCAAAATTAAAACGCTGGGCTGTGTGCAAGAGTGCCTTTGTTTTTAAACAACATTGCCAAATAGTTGGTGCCAGAGTTGCTGTCTATTGCTCTGTAATCCAAAATTATAGAGGTTGGATGTATGAGAAATCAGTGTATGTATTTAGCCTTTTGAAATCATTCCCCCCTAGGGCTAGAGCAGAGCAATTTAAAAAGATCTAAGAATAGTAATTATATTAATAAAGTAAATATAGGACACAACCAGCTTGAGTTATTGCTCCATCATCGTTTAAACCACAAGATGATGAGGTTGTTGTTCATATTAAGTACTAAATGATTTGGTAAGTTTTCATGTTTTCAAAAACAAAGTGCTTGTGGAAGGTAGATGGAGACTCTCTTTTCTGATGTGAATCAGCTATTTTGATCTATCCTGCATGAAATCAAACTACAATTAATAACAGTGAAAGACAGAAAGCTTAATTTTGTTTTTTTTACCTTATGTGCACTCTTCTTGTTAAAGGAGTGAGGATTATCATGGGAAAATAAAATCTGACACTAGCCATCAAATGTTTGTGTTGATCTCAATAATTACAGGATTAAGAAAAATCCCAGGGCAGCGCCTGTGGCTCAAAGGAGTAGGAGGAGTAGGGCACCACCCCTTATGCCGAACGTGGTGGGTTCAAACCTAGCCCCAGCCAAAAAAAAAAAAGAAAGAAATATCCCAAATCTGCCATTAGGTTCCAGGAACAGTAAGAGTCCCTGCATTTTAGTGATGATTGGGAGGCAGTGGTCCTTTGCTGGAGCACCACATAGGCAATTTTCTCTAGCCGTTCTGCCCTTTGGTGTAGGATAAGTTTGCTTAGCAAACAGGATTTATGTGTTATTTACTTATACTGCATGTATTAACATGGACAGAAGGAAAATAATGTTCCTATTTGGCTAAATATGTTTTTAGTTTGCATAAATGCATATCCCATATATTTTCATTGTTGTTATCAGGGATTATTTTCTAATTTTCTTTCTATTTCACATAATTTCATTCCTTATTTCTATGAACTGAAAACTTCTGCAGAAGTGAATTCGTTTTTTGTATAGTATTTTATCTCGTTGATTATGTGAATTTTCATAGTCATTTACCTGTTTGGGCAGTTATATAGTTATAACTAATTAAATCTGTTATAAACAGTGATGCTACAAAGTGACCCTGGATGTGCATTATTGTACTAATTCTATTATTATTGGTGTTTTCTTTAATTTTTTATTTTGAAATTTTTTGAAACTGGCATAAAAGTTGAACACACCCTTTACCTGGATTCAGCCCTAGTAGACTAACCCTATTTCAGTTAAGCCTTTTAAAGGGAATCCCACTGCTGGTGACATAGTAAAGAAAATCTAAGGTCAAACAAGAAAAGTGACTCAGCAACAGGCCAGATGACTGAGAAGAATGAGAACAGGTGTGACGGCCACTGAGTTCCTCCATCCCGTTAAGGGAGTGACTCCCGTTTTTGCTACTAACCTCTTGCAAGGGTCCTCAAACTGCCGCCCGTGGGCCACATGAGGCGGTATGATTATATTTGTTCCCGTTTTGTTTTTTTACTTCGAAATAAGATATGTGCAGTGTGCATAGGAATTTGTTCATAGCTTGTTTTTTTTTCTTTTTTTTGTTTTTTTTTTTTTATTGTTGGGGATTCATTGAGGGTACAATAAGCCAGGTTACACTGATTGCAATTGTTAGGTAAAGTCCCTCTTGCAATCATGTGCTTGTTTTTTTTTTTTTTAACTATAGTCCGGCCCTCCAACGGTCTGAGGGAACTCGCCCCCTGTTTAAAAATTTTGAGGATGCCTGGATGGCTGGCACATAATCAGCATCTAAATCTGTTTATCTAATGGATTGGATATTTTCTGAGAAAAAGCTGTGGAAGGCAAGCAAAGATGTATGCTACTCATTCCCTGCCATTACGTAAGCCTCTTTGAAATACAGATGTATTTATCGTGGGTTTGTCAGTCTAAGCTCTCCGTAACTCCCCAAATTAGTGTAGGGCCATTTTATTCTTTGTTTTTTTAAGCAAAACTTTGTGTTGAGGGCTCTCCATAGATGGCAGTGAGAGCTTAGACATACAAAATATCTGTTACATACAAAATCCCAAGGACCATTTTAAATGAGATTTTCTCCCATCTTTGTTTAAGGATCTTGTCACACTTCCTGCTATGTTTAGTGTTTGTTTTACTTGAATAAGGAAGGTGAGAAAGGGGCAGATCATAACAATCTCTGTTATCAAGTTCTTTCCATGTATGAGGGATTTTAATATATTGTTTCAATCTCAACAACTCAAAGTAGGTATTATCCTCATTTAGGCACAGAGAGGTTAATTACCCACTGCAGATCAATCAGCCAATAAATGTTAGATAGATAATTCAAACTCAGTTCTGCCCATCTCCTAAGCACAAAAAAAGGCGGCTTGACACAGATGGAAATGGTTACCTGGAAGCTGAGGTTGTTAGTGGAGGGTTTTGGAGTAATGGTTGGGCATATATGATCTGAAGGTGTAGCTTCTGCCAAGGATCTAGAGCTGTGCTGTCCAGTACATCAGCCATTAGCAACCCGTCAGTTGAACTGTTAAGATGTGACGAGATGAAACTGAGATGTACTAAAAGTGACTTTGAAAGCCCAGTACAAAAAAGTAAAATACGTATTTAATAATGAATTTATATTAATCATGTGTTAAGAAAATAATATTTTAGATGTACTTTGTTATATAAGAAATATTTTAAAAGTTAATTTCACCTGTTTCTTTTTACTTTTGCTAATGTGCTACTAGAACATTTAAAATTATGTACATGATTTGCGTTATAGTAGAGAGCAATTTGTTATTACTCATATTTTTCTGAGTACAAAAGGAATTCAAGTTCATTTAGAAAATGTGGGCGATACAGCAAAGCACAAAGAAAATTAAAATCTCACCATCCAAAGGAACGGTAGGTTAGATTAGTAGATTAGAATCAGACTGTGCACTGTTTAGAGGCCTTTTCACCAACTTGGAGCCAAATATCTTGTTTGTCTATGTCTAATAATAATCTGTGTGAGCTTATTATTTCTAAAACCTGATTTTTAATCTGTGCTTTGTGTCTTATCAATGGGTATACCATTCTATATTCACCCCACTGATGGATATTTATTTTGTTTCTAAACTCTCTTGTTACGAGCAATGCTGTAGCCAATATCCTCTTACCTTACACAGCAAAAGTTGTCCCAGCACAGGCTTTGGAAACACAGTTACCAAGTTCAAATTCCAGATTCTCAGTTGGTAGTTTTGTGAGTCTGGGTCTTCAGGACAAATGCCTGTCACATAGTAAGTGCTACATAAGAGCTTCTATTACTATCATTATTATGGATCTGTACCCAAAGAGGAAATTACTGAGTCTAAAGCAGTTTTAAGTAAGTGATACATATGACCAAATTCACTTCCATAAAAAATGTGTTGATTTATAATCTCTTGAGAAATGTATATTAACAAAACATAAGGCCAGGTGTGGTGGCTCAGGCCTATAATCCTAGCATTCTGGGAGGCCAAGGCAGGTAGATTGTTTGAGCTCAGGAGTTTGAGACCTGCTTGAGCAAGAGTGAGACCTCGTCTTTAAAAATAGCTAGACTTTGCGGTGGGCCCCTGTAGTCTCAGCTATTTGGGAGGCTGAGGCAAGAGGAACACTTGAGCCAAAGAATTTGAGGTTGCTGTGAGCTATGATGCCATAGCACTATACAAAGGGTGACAAAGTGAGACTCTGTCTCAAAAAAAAAGTATATATATATATATGTATGCACATGTATATAAACTCTGCTAAAGTTTATACCAGTCATAAATCAACACTGTCATTAGTGGTTTAAAAAATTACTGTGATATCTGGGCAGCGCCTGTGGCTTGAAGAAGTGGGTTGCTGGCCCCATATACTGGAGGTGGAGGGTTCGAACCCAGCCTCCGCCAAAAACTGCAAAAAATAAAAAAAATTACTGTGATATCTATTAATACTTCTCACTGTTGTGTTTAGAGTATAAGGGAGAATTTATTTCTTGTGTTTCTTTCTCCAAGAACTCCAACCTTCACCTGTTCATTCAGCAGACAACTTACTGGCCCCTCTCCCTGACGTCTTCTTCGTACCGTTTCAGATGTTCAGGAATCTCCCTGGCCTTGGCTTAGAGGAGTGGGGAACCTGCGGCCTTGGGGCCGCATGTGGCCATCTGGGTCCTTGGGTGTGGCCTTTTGGCTGAACTCAAATTTCACAGAACAAATCCTTGGGGATCTGGAGGGCCATGTGTGGCCTTGCAGCCAAGATTCTTGCCCCTAAGAGCCATGTTCTGTGTTCAGGTACACAGATCTCTGGCAATCACTTGCCCTTCACTGAGTAGATTTTAACTGGTGATTTATCCTCAGAAAATAGCATTGTATGTAGAATGTTGGCACAACTGCTTGGTTTTCCACCGCATTCTGCTCATTTCCCAAATATACTCACAAAACCAGTTTGCTTGAGATTCTATATAAAACACTCATTGTGATGCAATGGGGACTAAATATTAAGAAAACAAGTAAAGCCTAGGAATTTCAGCTGTGATATAATATATGTGTTTATGATTTAAAGCTATGGGTTTAAGCCTCCCTGCTGCCCTCACTTCTTTGTTCAGAGACAGGGTCTTGCCTCTGTTGCTCCCGGCGGGAGTACAGTAGTACAATCAGGGCTCACTGCAGCCTCGAACTCCTGGGCTTGAGCAATCCTCCTGCCTCAGCCGGGACTATGGGGCATGCCACCATACCCGGCTCATTTTTCTTTATTAGTAGAAACATGATCTTGGTCTTACTCAGGCTGGTCTCAAACTGCTGGCCTCACGCAATCCTCCCACCTCAGCCTCACAGACTATAGGGATCACAGGCTTGAGCTACAACAACAGGCCTTTTTTCTTATAAGGAAATAATTTCCATTTCCCCTATATTTGTAATATAATATTTTGAGATGAAATGGAGACAGAATATTCAAAACATAACACACACTTTTAATTTGCTTCTTGTATATAGTAATTGTTTGTATTCCAAATCTCAACTACATCTCAACAGCAATACTCTAGGGGCAAATGACATTTGAAACTTTTTTGTTTTTTAATTGAGACAGGGTCTTACTTTATTGCCCAGATTGGAGAGCAGTGATGCAATCATAGCTCAGTGCAACTTCCAACTCCTAGGTTCAAGCAATCCTCCCACATCAGCCTCCCAAAGTACTAGGATTACAAACTTGAACCAACTCATCCAACCTTGAAACTTCTAAAAAAATACTGATGACAGTTAACATTAAGTGCCTGGGACATTTTACATATATGTCTCACTTAATCACTCTAACAATGAATGATATGAAATAGCATTATTATCTTTTACCTTATAGGTAAAGAATTGAGATTAAATAAATTGTTGATTGTTAGTGGTGACAGATTTGACTGGAACCAAAGTCTGTCTTATGCCAAAGACTGAATCCTTTAGCCTCCTAGCTGTAGAGAAAGTTTCTCCAGATCCCTTTTTCTCTGTCCTTATCCCCCTCCAACCCCATCCCTTCTTGTCCCTGTCCCCTGTGATTCTGGGAGAGTTGACCAGAATCTTCCATCATCCAGGAAAAGGCCTGTTTTCAATGCTCTTGATGTGCTCAGTGGTCCCCCACAGAATTCCTCTATCTCCCTTTGGTATTCACAATTTCAGCCAAAGCAGTTTGAATTCCATCTTTTGACATAGAATTAGATTTCTGTTTTCCTATATACCGAAGTCTTTTGATTATGAAGCAAAAGGAGAAGAATGAGTTTATGATTTGCACATTTACGAGACACCCACATACCAAACTGCCATCTTGAGTTTGAGATGTTGAGCGGGAAACAGGGATTCTCATTAAGGACCGTGCTGCCCCCTAGGGGGAATTTTAGAAATATGATGGGGGGGGCGGTGCTAGGTCTTAACTTATAACACTTTACCGGAAGGGGGAGAAGTTCTCCCTCAATACCACCTGCCAGCAACGTACACAACAGTCACACATAGTGAAAAATCATCCCCCATGATTTTCTAATGTCCTCTATATGGGAATGACCAGATTACAATGATCTGAACCGAAAACCAAACTGTTTTGTGTAAAATACAAAATACTTTCCTCCCACAGTTTTAGTATATAAATGCATTCCAGGAATGTAACCGCAGAACAAGTAAATTGAAGGGAAACTAGTTTTTGTTTTGCTCTCGACTTGATTGAGAGATACTTTACATTCAGAAGCTCCTGACATGAGCAGCACAGAGAGTCACCTGTCATCTGAGCATTCAAGGTGACCTCAGAGGTATAAGCACCTGACTTTTTCAGTTGTCTTCTAGTGGAGTCACACCCCAGTTGCTGCATACTTATACCACATTTTATGTAAATTGCTCTTTTATTTCTCCTTTATGTAATTGGGACATTGTATTGATCTTTTTGAAATTATGTAAGTGTTGTGTTTTCTGAGCTGCATGCCAGCATAGCAAAGTAGGAGTTGCAAAATAATGAATGTGAAAAAAAGAGACATCATAATGGAGTTAAGAACTATCAGTCTAAAATCACAGACATGGAGGGCTGATGAGGAGCCCCCTCAAGTTCCTCTAGCCAGACAGGGGTCCTAAAACTTTTTAAACAGGGGGCCAATTCACTGTCCCTCAGACCATTGGAGGGCCGGACTATAGTTTAAAAAAAAACAAAACTATGAACAAATTCCTATGCACACTGCACATACCTTATGTCGAAGTAAAAAAACAAAACAGGAACAAATACAATCACACCGCCTCATGTGGCCCGCGGGCCGTAGTTTGAGGACCCCTGATAAAAGGTGCTCAATTTTATGTTCTTAATCTTCGAACACGTGGGTCTGTTGATGACAACAGTATCTAGATTTGAGACGTGATAATTGCGTTAGTTCTGCTTCCTCCTTTTAATTTGTATGTTTAGAATGTCCCTTTATCCTTGATCACAAAGTAAGAAAGTAAGATAAAAAAATTAAAGTGAAATTATAAAAATGAAGGGGCGGTGCCTGTGGCTCAAAGGAGTAGGGTGCCAGCCCCATATGCTGGAGGTGGCGAGTTCAAACCCAGCCCTGGCCAAAAACTGCAAAAAAAAAAAGGAAGAAAGAAAAAAGAAAAGAAAAGTATATATCAAACACCACTATGCATTTGGGTTTGGGGAAAGAGATTAAATCACATTTAATCAAATATTCCCATCTATAGCTAGACTTGGTGACACACACCTGTAGTCCCAGCTACTAAGAAGGCTGAGACAGGAGGATGACTTCAGCCCAGGAGTTTGAGGCCAGCCCAGGCAACATTAGCAAGACCCCATCTTATAAAAAAAAAAAAAAATCCCGTCTACTGATTTAAAACAGTTGACATTCTTTCTAGCTCTCTAGCAATTAAATGTAATACTGTATAGTAAGTAGTTTGCTAAGAGGTTAATAAGTCCTAATTTGAGCTTGTGTTAAGATGTGTGGTGGCTGACTTTTGTAATCCTAGCATTCTGGGAGGCCAAGGCAGAGAATCCCCGGAGCTTAGCAGCTCAGGATCAGCCTGAGCAAGAGCAAGACCCTGTCGCTACTGAAAATATTTTTAAAAATTAGCTGTGGTGGGCACCTCCCAGCTACTCAGGAGGCTGAGGCAAAAGGACCAATGGAACAGAGGCGTTTGAGACTGCTGGCAGCTAAGTTTATACCATGGCACTCTACCCAGGGCAACAGAGTGAGACTCTGTCCCCCCAAAATAAAATAAAATAAAACAGACACAAGTTGTACATTAAAAAATATTTTCTCATCTCTATTTTCTGAGGACTGCTATACGTCAGATGTTTAAAAATACAATTTTTCCAGCCAGGAATGATGTATTTCAGCATTTGGGGAGGCTGAGGTGGGAAGATTGCTTGAGGCTAGGAGTTAGAGAGCAGCCTCATAGTGAGACACAATTTCTATGAATGAATGAAGGAAGGAAGGAAACAAATTTAGTGAGCATGGTGGCATGTGACTGTAGTTGGAAGGAAGGGAAGGGGAGGGGAGAACGAAAAGAAAGAGAAAGAAAGGGAAGGGAGGGGGAAGGAAGGGAGAAAGAAGAGGGAGAGAAAGAAAGGAAGGAAGAAGGGAGGGAGGAAAAGAAAGAAAGGGAAAGGAAAGAGAAAGGAAAGGAAGGGAAGGGAAATTTAGGGAGCATGTGACTATAGTCCCAGCAACTTGGGAGGCTGAGGCAGGAGGTTCACTTGAACCTAGGAGTATGAGGCCACAGTGAACTAGGACTATACCACTGTCTCTAAAAGTAAATGAATAAATAAAATACAAATTTTCTGATCTGTGACCTTTCACTTACATACTTTTGCCAAACTCAAACGGAGGGCTTAATCTCCAATGCAAAAAAAAAAAAAAAAAAGCCACCAACTTCAAACAAGTTGGGCTTCAAGCACGAACTTACCCAGAGTTGAAGATAACTGCCTACTGGTAGTGCTTACCTATCTATACAAAGTCTTTACCTTATCACAGAATTCAGTAGAAGAAGCCAATCAAGTAATCCTGTTTGTTTAGATAAAGAGCTTTCAATTAGTTACTTATCCAGTTTTTGCATTCCTCTGATGCCAATCTCTGTGGAAACCAAACCATGCTTAATGATCTCAGCTGAACTCACGTGAACTGACTGTCCTCCAAGCACAAACTCAGCCTCCTCTCCTCTATAATGCACAGGTAGAGACATAAATGTAAAATGTACTCAGGTGAAATTTAGCATGACATCATGCTTTTAGAGCAGGAATGGATGTTAGAGACCGTTCAATCATTTATTCAGTTGATTGAAACTTAGCCCCAAATGTTACTTCTTTCAAGAAGCCACAGGCTTCCCACTGGCACAGGCAGAGCTGAAGCCTCCTCGCCCTCATCCTGAGCATCTCCCTGTGCTCTGCCTGTGCTGCCCCTGGAGGCCAGTGGCCACGCTGGGGTCAGTTTTGCATCTTTCACCCTGACATGTGCTTATGAG
The DNA here is from genome assembly GCF_027406575.1 of Nycticebus coucang. NCBI lineage: Eukaryota > Metazoa > Chordata > Mammalia > Primates > Lorisidae > Nycticebus > Nycticebus coucang. Next base: position 54,454,349 of record NC_069782.1, read on the forward strand.
AGGTGACAGACACTCTAAGGGACCAAGCTGAAGAGTGATTCCATGCTTATTATACAACACATATGAATGTTAAATATATTGTTATATTACTATAAAGTATGTAAAATGCATGTTTTTACACTTACATAGTTCCATTTATGGCATGTGACTTTATGTGTACCTTTTATTTTCATTTTAATAGATTTCAGGGGGTACAGGTTAAATCCTGTTACACGTATATTATGTATTTTACAGTGGTGAAGGCTGAGCTTTGGTGTACCCATCACCCAAATCATGTATATTGTTCCCCATAGGTAATCTTTCTTCTGTCACCCCTTTCCACCGTCCCCACTTTTGATTCTCCAGTGTCCATTACCCCACTCTCTGGGCTCTTATGTAGCCAGAGTTCAGCACCCACTTGTAAGTGAGCACGTGGAACATCTGTTTTTCTGATCCTGAGTTACTTTACTTGCCATTGCCTCCAGTTCCATCCAAGTGGCTGAAAAAAACCCATTATTTCATTCTTTCTTATCAGTGAGTAGTGCTCCATAGGATATAAATATATACCCCATTTTCTTTATCCACTCAGCAGTTGATGGGCACTTCCTTATCTTTGCAGTGGTGAATTGTGCTGCAATGAACATATGAGTGCAGGTGTCTTTTGATATAATGATTTCTTTTCCTTGGGTAGATACCCAGTAGTAGGATCAAATGGTAGGTATACTTTTAGTTCTTGGAGAAATCTCTATACCAATCTCCATACCATTCATATGCCCACCAATTGTGTATGATCTCTTCACTGCATCTGATCTGAACCAAGATGTGTTGTTTTTGGACTTCAATTACAACCATTCTTATTGGAGTAAGATGGCATCGCTTTGTGGTTTTAATTTGCATTTCCCTGATAATTCGTGATGTTGACCATTTTTTTCATAGGTTTGGCCATTTGTATGTCTTCTTTTGAAAACTGCCTGTTCAAAAAAAAAAAAGAAAGAAAACTGCCTGTTCATGTCGTTTGCCCACTTTATAACAGGCCTGTTTGTTTTTTCTTGTGAGTTGTTTGAGCTCCTCATACATTCTGGATATTAGTTCATTGTCAGGCACATAGTTTATAAACATTTTCTCCCATTCTATAAATTGTCTATTTACTCCTTTATTTCTTTTGCTGTGCAGAGGCTTTTTAGTTTAATTTTCATCTGTCTATTATTTATTTGTGTTGAATTTCCTTTTGGGATCTTAGTCATAAATTCTTTGTCTAGACCAATGTTCAGAAGAGCTTTTCCTATCTTCTACAGTTTTTTTGGTTTCAGGTCTTACATATAAGTCTTTAATCTATCTTGAGTTAATTTTTGTACATGTTGAGAGAGAAGGATCCAGTTTCATTCTTCTGCGTATGGATCTCCAGTTTTCCCAGCACCATTTATTGTGGAGTATATCCTTTCCCCAGTGTATGTTTTTGACTGCTTTCTCAAAGATCAGGTGGTTTGGGGTATCTGGTTTTATTTCTGAGTTCTCCATTCTGTTCCATTGGTCTACGTGTCTATGTTTATACCAGCACCATGCTATTTGGTTACTACAGCCTTGTAGTATGATTTGAAGTCAGATGCTGTGATGCCTCTGGTTTTGTTCTTTTTGCTTAAGATTGCTTTGGCTATTCAGACTTTTTTGGTTCCATAAGAATTTTAGAATTATTTTTTCTAAAAATGACATTGGTATTTTGATAGGAATGGCATTGAATCTGTAGATTGCTTTGGGCGGTCAGGTCTTTTTAACAATATTGATTCTTCTGACCCACACACATGGGATGGTTTTCCATTTGTATGTGTCATTTATAATTTCTTTCATCAGTGACATGTAGTTCTCCTTGTAGAGATCTTTCACTCTTGGTTAAGTTTATTCCTAGGTATTTTATTTTATTTTTATTTTTTGCATTTATTATACATGGAATTTGGTTTTGGTTTAGTTCTTAGCCTGGTCATTATTAGTGTATAAAAATACTATTAATTTTTATACATTGATTTTATAACCTGAGACATTGCTGCATTTTTTATTGAATCTAGGAGTCTTTTGAAGGAGTCCTTAGGATTTTCTAGGTATAAAATCATATCATCAGCAAACAAAGAAAATCTGACTTCCTCTTTTCCATTTTGAATGTTCTTTATTTCTTCTCCTGCCTAATAGGTCTGTCTAGGACTTCCAGTATTATGTTGAATAGAAGTGAGGAAAGTGTCTTGTTCAAGTTCTTTCAAGGTTAATATTGATATGTAAGGCTTTGTTTTTGGCATATTGTTAACCGATTTCTAGTTGTTTTATAAATTGTTTCTTTTTCTCTTATTTTCTTTGTGATTTGTTGAACTGCTGTCATGTTGCAATTTACTTCTGTCTCTTCCTCCTTGGTCTGATTGTTTTATTAGACCCTTGGGTTTATTTCTGTGTTTACATAATGATGAATATTGACCTTTCGTTTCCTTGTTTAAAATACATTTGAGCATTTCCTGTAGGACTGGTCTAGTAGTGATGAATTCTCTCAGTGTTTGCTTGTCTTGGAAAGACTTGTTTCTCCTTCAAAAGGACACAACAAAAAAAGAAAATTATAAACCAGTATCACTTATGCAAAAATTCTCAACAAAATTCTAGCAAACTGAATTCAACAGCACATCAAAAAAATAAATCCACCATGACCACATGGGCTGCAAGGATGGTTCAACATTCACAAATCCATAAATGCGACTCACCACATAAACAGAAGCAAAAGCAAAGATCATATGATCATCTCAATCGATGCAGAAAAAGCACTTCACAAAATTCAACACCCTTTTATGATATAAACTCTTAAAGAAATAGGCATAGATGGAACTTACCTAAAAATTATAAAAGCCATATATGACAAACCCACAGCCAACATCATACTGAAAAGGAAAAAGTTGAGAACATTTCTTAAAACTGGAAACAGACGAGGATGCCCACTGTCACCACATAGTGCTAGAAGTCCTAGCTAGAGCAGTCAGGCAAGAGAAGGAAATTAAGGGTATCCAAATGGGAAAAGAAGAAGGGAAACTGTCTCTCTTTTCTAATGATACAATCTTATACCTAGAAAAATTCTGAGACTCCTGGAACTGATAAATGAATTCAGCATAGTCTCAGGTTACAAAATAAAGGTACACAAATCAGTAGCACCCCTATACACCAACAATAGTCAAGCTGAAAATCAAATCAAAGACCCAATACCTTGGCTCAGCACCTGTGGCTCAAGTGGCTAAGGCACCAGCCACATACACCTGAGCTGGCGGGTTCGAATCCAGCCTGTGCCCACCAAACAACAATGACAGCTGCAACCAAAACATAGCCGGGCATTGTGGTGGGCGCCTGTAGTCCCAGCTACTTGGGAAGCAAAGGCAGGAGAATTGCTTGATCCCAGGAGTTGCTGTGAGCTCTGATCCCATGGCACTCTATCCAGGGCGACAGCTTGAGGCTCTGTCTCAGAAAAAAAAAGACCCAATACCTTTCACAATAGCTACAAAGAAAATACACTGCCTAGGAATATATTTGGCCAAGGAGAAGAAAGGTTTTTTTTTTGTTTGTTTGTTTATTTTGAGACAGAGTCTCACTGTTGCCCTGGATATACTACTGTGGCACCATAGCTCACATCAACCTCAAACTTTTGTGCTCAATCAATGCTCTTGCCTCAGTCTCCCCAAGAGCTAGGACTACAAGCACACACTACAATGCCCAGCTAGTTTTTCTATTTTTAGTAGAGATGGAGGTCTCACTATTGCTCAGGCTGGTCTCGAACTCCTGAGCCTCCCAAAGTGCTAGGATTATAAGTGTGAGCCACTGCACCCAGCCTGAGGTGAAAGATCTTGATAAAGAGAACTATAAAACACTGAGGAAGACAATCGCAGATGATGTAAGCAGATGGAAAACAATATCATGCTCACAGATCATCAGAATCAACATTGTCAAAATGTCCATACTGCCCAAGAGAATTTACAGATTCAGTGCAATTCCATCAAGATACCAACATCATCTTTCACAGATCTAGAAAAAATAATTCTGCACTTCATTTGGAAGCTGCAAAGAGCCTGAATAGTCAAAGCAACATTAGGCAAAAGGAACAAATCTGGAGGCATCACTTTACTAGACTTTGAGCTATACCACAAGGCTAGAGTCACCAGAACAGCTTGGTACTGGCACAAAAATAGAGACATAGACTAATGGGACAGAGCAGAAAACACGGATTTAAAGCCATCCACATATAGCCAGCTGATCTTTGACAAAGCAGACAGTGATAAACACTGGGGAAAAGAATCCCTATTCAATAAATGGTGCGGGGAAAGCTGGGTAGCCACAAGTAGAAAACAGAAACAGATCAGTACCTCTCACCACTCACTACAATCAAGTCAAGATGGACAACGGGCTTAAACTAAGACATGAAATCACTGGAATTCCAGAAGAAAATGTTGCAAAAACACTTCCAGATATCAACCTAGGCAAAGAACTCACAAAGAAGACCTCAATGGCAATCACAGCAATAACAAAAATAAATAAATGGGCATCATTTAAATTGAAAATCATCTCCACACCAAGAATTAACAGAGTGAATAGACAGCCTTCAGAATGGGAGGAATTATCTACATGCTGTACATCCAATAAAGGGCTACTAACCAAACCCCAAAGATCATAACAAAATCAGCAAGACAAAATAAAACAACCCCATTAAACAGTGGGCAGAAAGGAGGAAGACAGGATGGGTGTGCTCCCACCTAAGGGACACGATGTCAGGGTCTATGGCACACCTCCTGGGAGTGGGGCACAACTGCAACCTGGACCTTACCTAACAAAGGCAAACACTGTAACCCAATTGTTTATACCCTTGTATTAATCTGAAATTTTAAAAAACTCTATAATAAAAAAAGTGGGCAAAAGACATGAACAGAAGATTTTAAAGGAAGATAAACTAATAGCCAACACATACATGAAAAAATGCTCAACATCACTAATCCTCAGGGAAATGCACATCAGAACCAGGTTGAGAGAGCCCCTGAGCCTTTGCTGGCCACGGGCTGCTTGGTGGCTCACAGGGGGACAGTCAGCCATGCGAAGGGGACCTGAATGGCAGGGCCTGGGCTGGCTTAACTAGGTTCTGGACGCGGACCGCTAAGCTACCTTGCTCGGGAACAATTTCTCTTAGGTGCCTGAGGGCTATCTACTTCCGCAGGAGAGAGAGTCTTAGAGAGAGTAAAGCAGTCTTAGAATAGATAGATCTTAGTCTTTAGTAGAGCTTGGTAATCTTCAGCAGAGAGAGGCCGTGCTGGCGTTCTGCAGGCAGGAGAGGAGACAGAGTCAGAGTAAGCAGGTCCGTGACAGAATGTGCATGCTCCCGACTGCCTGCTCCTCCCACCTAATATAAGGCTGATATCGTGCTTCTCAACCACAGTTGTAGAGACTGTCAATTCACCCCTGCTCTCATCTTGCGAGCTCTCATGCTTGTTAGGAGAGCTGAATCCCTCTCCATGCCCTTTTCACTAAGGTGTTCCATTATTGAGCTATGCAGGTATTTCTTAGAACTCTCCCTCCTCCTAGCCATAGGCTATACGGGCTGCTACACCTGAAGGTAGGGGCAGACACCAGGCTCTGTGGCAGGGGAAGTGACTAGCTGCCCTTTGCTGTCAGCCGGGATGAGGACGCAGCCACACTCCCACCAGCTGCCTGTGATCTCTCAGCACTGGAGATGTCTGCTGCCTGCACTCGAGGCCTGCGGGCCACCTCCCACCAGCTCCTGGACTAAGTGGAGCTGTCACTGCCTAAGAAATTGAGGCCATTGTAGAACCATCCAGCAGATTCCCAAACAGTTGTTTTTCTTGATCCCCAATTATGAAATGGGGGTTAGTGTGAGCTGGATTGGCTGAAGTGGCCAGACCTGCAGAGAAACTCAGCACAGCTCCCTCTGCTGTGGTGGGGGTCACAGGTTCGTTGGTTAGGACACTCACTTGTAACTATTCCAAAAAATTGAGGTCTGTTTGTGGTTAATTTCTTCATGGAGGCAGCAAGAGCCTCTCAGCTTTTTCAAATTTGGAGATATACCCAAGTACTCAAAGCTAAAACAAGCAAATAAAAGAGTTCCTGACCACCTGAACAGAGAAGTGAACATAACCACTGGGACCTAGTTTATCGTTGATTAGGATAAGGCAATGCTAACTGCCCTGCCATGTGGAAGGCACCAAAAAACTAACCGTAACTGGTAGCTAGTGCTTGATTCAACAACTAAAAAAGTGAACTTTCAATAAATGATTTCTCTTTGCATATGACTGAAAGAACTTAGATGTAGATACTAATAGCATTTTTTCTACCATTTGCCAGTAATAAATCATACTTGTTCATATATAACCCCCAGCCTCTTTCTGTTCTAGTTAGCCAAAGTGTGTGTATATAAGAACACAAAAATTCAGGGGAGATGAAATAATCTGCCTATTTAGTGTAAGATGGCCAAATAGGTGTAACTGAAAGGAAATAGTGCCAAAGAGAGTGAGAAGTGGATGGTGGAATGGCTATCAAGATGATCTCAAACTATTTTAAAATATTTTAACTTGCTCTGAAAAATCTTGATTTTGTTTTATTAAATCATAGCTGTGTACATTAATGCAATCATGGGGTACCATACACTGGTTTTATATACAATTTGAAATATTTTCATCACACTGATTAACATAGCCTTCCTGGCATTTTCTTAGTTATTGTGTTAAGACGTTTATATTCTACATTTAGTAAATTTCACATGTACCCTTGTAAGATGCACTGTAGGTGTGGTCCCACCAATTACCCTCCCTCCACCCATCCTCCCCCATCCCCTCCCCTCACTTTCCCCATATTCTTAGGCTATAATTTCATTTCATATGAAAGCTATAAACTACCCTGTTTCCCCAAAAATAAGACAGTGTCTTATTTTAAGGTGTGCTCCCAAAGATGCGCTAGGTCTTATTTTCAGGGGACGTCTTATCTTTCCTGTAAGTAAGTCTTATTTTCGGAGGATGCCTTATTTTCAGGGAAACAGGGTAGTTTCATAGTAGGGCTAAGTACAGTGGATATTTTTTCTTCCATTCTTGAAATACTTTGCTAAGAAGAATATGTTCCAGCTCCATCCATGTAAACATGAAAGAGGTAAAGTCTCCATCTTTTTCTAAGGCTGCATAATATTCCATGGTGTACATATACCACAATTTATTAATGCATTCATGGGTCGATGGGCACTTGGGCTTCTTCCATGATTTAGCAATTATGAATTGGGCTGCAATAAACATTCTGGTACAAATACCTTTGTTATGTGATTTTTGGTCTTCTGGATATATACCTAGTAGAGGAATTGTAGGATCGAATAGCAGGTCTATTTTTAGCTCTTTGGGTGTTCTGCGCACATCTCCAATATTCCTGCACATATTTGGAAATCTTGATTTTTTAAATGTATTACTTAAGATGATTTTACAGTTATATAGTTTTAAATATGATTATTGTAAAGACTAATAGAGAAAATGTGTTCACACAGTGCCTGCTCCATGATGAGTATTCAGTTTTGCATCACATTTGGTAATATAATAGCAATATAATATAGCAAAAAAGGCTCTAGGATCAGACAGACCTGAATTTGAATCCCAGATCTGTGACTTATATGCTACAACTTTGGACAAGTTAGGGAAAGAGCCTGGCATAGTACCTGAGACCTGAATAGGTTTTCTGTGAATGGTCAAGATTTCCGTTTCCTTGATAAGGAGAGACTGGACACAGATTACTCCACACTAAAATAATCAGCAGTCTGTTCGATTTGGCCTTCAATGTGGAGGGCTAAGCTTTTTTCTAAAAGTAGTAGTAAGATGGGAGCATGATGGAGGATGGGACGGACGTGTAGCCTACCTCTCCCAAGTCACCAGGTGAGAGAAACGGGGGTCTGGACCTTTTCCCCGCATGGATTATTGGTGTGGACAGACAGCTGGAGATGCTCAGTGAATTGGCGGATTGCTGTATATGAGGTGTAATTTAAAACCACAGACTCTGTTGTAGAGATTTTCCCTGCTTGGCCATGCTGGCCGGCAGACCCCTACCTCACAGAGGACAGCAGCTTGCAATTCCTGGAAAAACCCAACTGACAAAAACTTACTCCAGAGCCGAGTTTGGCACCCGAAAGGGGAGCCACTCAGCACCACAAGGAGCTAAGCAACCTGATGGAAAATTGAAGGGAAGGGATCCCACCCGGGAAACAGACATTTTGAATTGTCCGAAATGGCGGACACCTTCCCCCAGAACAACAGGAGTGATTAGACCAGACCATTCCTGGTGGGGAATATTGGTGTGGACTGGCAGTTCAGGCTGTGCGGCGAACTGAGGGGTGGCTGGACTCAAAACTCCAGATTCAAAAGTGAGACTCTGAGTCACAAAAACTGAGTATAAGGTCTCCATGCACTGCAGCCACGGGAGCCGGCAGCAGTGAGACCCAGCGGCAGCCAGCCCCTCCCCTACAGCCTATTGCAGTTGCCAGTTTACAGGAGAACATGGAAGCAGGCTGGAAAGATTTGTGAAGCGTGGACTCCTGCACTGAGTTGGGAGTCGGATACAAGTGCTATCTAAAACAGAACAGCTGAGGTTGCACAACAATTAGGTAATAAACTTTTACAGAAACTCCAAAATGGTGATTGGCCAGGTAGGGTAGTTACCATGGTAACAGTATAAACTGTGAATCAGGTATAAGCCTGGGAACCATTCACAGCGCCACCTGGTGTCCAGATAGTATATTGCATTATAAATATATTCCTATGAAAGTTGATCCCTATGTCATACATATAGATGTATATTTCTACATATATACAAGAATAATATTTTTGTGGTTGGTGCCTTTTTTCTCTTTTTTTTCTTTTTTTCCCCATCATTTTCTTGGAGGACCTATTGTTCATTTTTATTATTTTTTTATATTTTTTATGTTTATTTTTCCTATTTTTTATTTTTTCCTTCTTTTTTAACTTTTTTATGAACACCACTTTTTTTCCCTTCTCTATTCCTCTTTTTCCCTTCTTATGGTTTCTGAGAGTGCTTACATAAGATTTTTAGAGGTTTTTTTGTTCATTTTGTTTGTATGTTTTTTTATCTATTTTTTTCAATTATTTTACAATTATCATTATTTTTATTGTAGTTGTTTTTCGTTATTGTTGTGGTTGTCTGCATGTCTATGTATTTCTGATTGTGCATCAGTGGGCTTGTGTGTCTGGTAACCTTCTATCTGTTCGTTTGCTCATTTGGTCTCAATGAATTTGGTGTTTCAACCTGCAATTCTGACCTCCCAGCACTCCCCTCCACTCTCACTCTGAGGTCTGGAGGCTTGTCCCCCAGGAGTCCAGACTCTTGGGTGATTTCTCAAGGGGTGTGGACAGGGCCTGGACTGCAGCTGGTCAGTGCTGATTCTGCGGCATGGGAGTGAGGAGATGACAGTCGGCTGAGATGGAATCACACTGGAGCGGCAGTGCCCTGAGGCACAGAGCAGCAGCCGTTTTTGGCAACAATAGGGCCCACCCCTGGATATTCTGAAGCCACAACCCCTGTCTCCCTGGGCACCCAGAGGAGGCCGGGCATCTTATCAGATGGCAACCACCGCTGAACAGATCTGGGACTGAAACACAGGCCCCGTGAGTAAAAGGTTTGCCTGTGGCGGTACCGGCATGGGTGGAGCACGGGGACCAGAAAACGCACGCATAGAGCCAGGAAATTCCCAGGGCAGGGCCTACCCAGAGGACCGCTTTATTGAACCTAAGACACACCCGCCCTCAGGGGATCATCAGCCTATAGACAAAGGAAGGCAGGAGGCTAGAGCTGACAGCTAACTGTGCTGCGAATACAAACCTGCAGGAGTAAAGACAGGGCCTGAAGCACAGGTTCTGGGAACTCAAAACAGCTTCTCTTCTGCAGAAGAATGTAACAGGGACAGAAACAAATTCCCACAAAGTTATTCAAAGTAACATCAATCAGGGGTGGGGCTGAAACCGAGTGAACACCCCCCAGTCTCCACCAAGACCCCGAGGTTGTCAGGACTCACCTCCCCCTACTGGATAGAGTCAGAGAGCAGTGGCTTGGCTGAGCAGATACAAATTTCCTTGTGATTCAGTCAGGTGCAAACCCTGAAGTATCTGCTCACTGGAGGCAACTGCGTCACAGCCCAGCAGGGCTATCAGTGACTGGGTGTGACAGAAGTGCAAGGTGGGGGAAGAGGCATTAACCTTCCCAGACTAAACCATTTGCTGGGTGGGTTCTCCTGACTTCACGGAGCACTGGAGCAAGTCATATTTGAGTTTCACCAGAACCCTGAATTCCAGTTCCCAGACACCTTTGAAACTCTCCCACCTGAGACAGGTGCTGAGTGAGACAATTGATTTGGACCTTTTGAACTGAGCCAATCGCATGAAGACTATTCAAGTGGTGCCCTGGGTGTGTGGTTGTAGGAAGGTTTGATTTTCCTTTTCCAACTGTTGCCTGTGGGGGGCGGGGTGACTTAATTCCTGGTATTTCTCCAAAGCTGAGACTTCAACCCAGAGTAACTGTTTCACAAGGGTAAAACAGAGACCAGCTGAAAACAAGACAGAACCACTTAGCCCCACCACACCAAACAGGTCCCCAGTTTCTCAGGCCTTAGCACTGCACAGGTCCTTGACAAAGCTCCAGGGGAAAAGTCAAATGGTGTAAAATAATAATGGGGTGGAATCAGTGGAAAAACTCTGGTAACATGAATAACCATCATAGATCATCCTCTCCAAGGAAAGATATGGCAGATGTAACTGAAGATCTCATTCATAAACAGCTGGCCAAGATGTCAGAAATCAAATTTAGAATTTGGATTGCAAACAAGATTATAGAATGGAGGAAAATTGGAATTAGAAATTCGAAGAGCAATTCAAAAGTCAGAATTAGAAATTCGAGGAGAAATTCAAAAGTCTGTCAAGAATTTAATGAATTTAAAGACAAAACCACCAAAGATTTTGATGCACTGAAACAAGAATTTGCAGCCCTCAAAGATCTGAAAAATACAGTAGAATCCCTCAGTAACAGAGTAGAACAAGTAGAAGAAAGGATTTCTGACATTGAAGACAAAGCTTTTGAATGCTCCCAAACTCTCAAAGAGGAAGAGTAATGGAGAGCAAAAACAGATCATTCTCTCAGAGAGCTCTGGGATAATTCGAAGAAGGCTAATATCTACCTCATTGGAATCCCTGAAAATGATGAAGTGGCCTGGCAAGGCACAGAGGCCCTTCTCCATGAAATTATGAAAGAGAATTTTCCAGACATGCCAAGAGATTCTGAAATTCAGATAGCAGTTTCAGAACCCCAGCATGACTCAATCCGAATAAGACGTCCCCCAGGCATATCATAATTAACTTCACTAGTGTTAATATGAAGGAGAAAATTCTGAAAGCAGCCAGATGTAAGAAATCCATTACCTACAAAGGGAAGAAGATTAGAATGACTGCAGATCTCTCTGTTGAATCTTGTCAAGCCAGAAGAGGATGGTCATCAACTTTAAATCTCCTAAAACAAAATAACTTTCACCCCCAGATCCTGTATCCAGCTAAACTGAGTTTCATTTATGATGGAGAAATTAAATACTTTAATGACATTCATATGTTGAAGAAATTTGCCATAACCAAACCAGCTCTTCAGGATATTCTCAGATCTATCCTCTATAATGACCAGCTCAAACCTCTACCACAAAAATAAACAAACCCAGAAACTTTGGATCAAACTCCAACTTCCACAGTGGCGAAAGGATTAAAAATGTCCACTGGACTTTCAAAAAACTCGATACACAAAATTTTACCAGACTTATCAATATTCTCCATTAATGTGAACGGCTTAAACTGTCCTCTAAAGAGGCACAGGTTAGCTGACTGGATAAAAAAACTCAGGCCAGATATTTGCTGCATACAAGAGTCACATCTTACCTTAAAAGATAAATATAGACTCAGGGTGAAAGGATGGTCGTCCATATTTCAGGCAAATTGTAATCAGAAAAAAGCAGGCATTGCAATTCTATTTGCAGACACAATAGGCTTTAAACCAACAAAAGTAAGGAAGGACAATAATGGTCACTTCATATTTGTTAAGGGTAATACTCTATATGATGAGATTTCAATTATGAATATTTATAAACCCAACCAGAATGCACCTCAATTTATAAGAGAAAATCTAACAGACATGAACAACTTGATTACCTCCAGCTCCATAATAGTTGGAGATTTCAACACTCCTTTGGCAGTGTTGAATAGATCCTCCAATAAGAAGCTGAGCAAAGAAATTTTAGATTTAAACCTAACCATCCAACATTTGGATTTAGCAGACATCTATAGAACATTTCATCCCAACAAAACTGAATAAACATACTTCTCATCAGCCCACGGAACATACTCCAAAACTGATCACATCTTAGGTCACAAGTCTAATCTCAGCAAATTGAAAGAAATAGAAATTATTCCTTGCATCCTCTCAGACCATCATGGAATACTCAGTACAATAGGAATCTGCATACTCATACAAAAACATGGAATTTAAACAACCTTACGTTGAATGATAGCTGCGTCAGAGATGAGATTAAGAAGGAAATTGCCAAATTTTTGGAACAAAATGAGAATGAAGATACGAATTATCAGAATCTCTGGGATACCACAAAGGCACTCCTAAGAGGTAAATTTATAGCACTGCAAGCCTTCCTAAAGAGAATGGAAAGAGAGGAAGTTAACAACTTAATGGGACATCTCAAGCAACTGGAAAAGGAAGAACATTCCAACCCCAAACCCAGTAGAAGAAAAGAAATAACCAAAATTAGAGCAGAATTGAATGAAATTGAAAACAAAAGAATTATACAACAGATCAATAAATCAAAAAGTTGGTTTTTTGAAAATACCCTGTTTCCCCGAAAATAAGACATCCTCCGAAAATAAGACCTACTTACAGGAAAGATAAGACGTCCCCTGAAAATAAGACCTAGCGCATCTTTGGGAGCACACCTTAAAATAAGACACTGTCTTATTTTTGGGGAAACAGGGTAGATAAACCTTTGGCTAACCTAACCAGGGAAAAAAAGAGTAAAGTCTCTAATTTCATCAATCAGAAACAACAAAGACGAAATAACAACAGACTCCTCAGAAATACAAAAAATCCTTAATGAATATTACAAGAAACTTTATTCTCAGAAATATGAAAATCTGAAGGAAATTGACCAATACTTGGAAGCACGTCACCTTCCAAGACTTAGCCAGAATCAAGTGGAAATGTTAAACTGGCCCATATCAAGTTCTGAAATAGCATCAACCATATGAAATCTCCCTAAAAAGAAAAGCCCGGGACCAGATGGCTTCACATCAGAATTCTACCAAACCTTTAAAGAGGAACTAGTACCTATATTACTCAACCTGTTCCAAAATGTAGAAAAAGAAGGAAGACTACCCAACACGTTCTATGAAGCAAACATCACCCTGATCCCCAAACCAGGAAAAGATCCAACAAGAAAAGAAAATTATAGACCAATATCACTAATGAATATAGAAGCAAAGATATTCAACAAGATCCTAACAAACAGAATCCAGCAACATATCAAACAAATTATACATCATGACCAAGTTGGTTTAATCCCAGGGTCTCAAGGCTGGTTTAATATCCATAAATCTATAAGTATGATTCAGCACATAAACAAATTAAAAAACAAAGACCATATGATTCTCTCAATTGATACAGAAAAAGCTTTTGATAATATCCAGCATCCCTTCATGATCAGAACACTTAAGAAAACAGGTATGGAAGGGACAGTTCTGAAACTGATAGAGGCCATCTACAGAAAACCCACAGCCAATATCGTATTGAATGGAGTTAAACTGAAAACATTTCCACTCAGATCAGGAACCAGACAAGGCTGCCCATTGTTGCCATTGCTCTTTAACATTGTAATGGAAGTTTTAGCCATCACAATTAGGGAAGAAAAGGTGATCAAGGGTATCCATATAGGGTCAGAAGAGATCAAACTTTCGCTCTTTGCACATGATATGATAGTATATCTGGAAAACATCAGGAATTCTACTACAAAACTCTTAGACGTGATCAAGGAATACAGTAGTGTCTCAGGTTACAAAATCAACATTCATAAATCGGTAGCCTTTATATATACCAACAATAGTCAAGCTGGAAAAACAGTTAAGGACTCTATTCCATTCACAGTAGTGCCAAAGAAGATGAAATATTTGGGAGTTTATCTAACAAAGGACATGAAAGATCTCTATAAAGAGAACTATGAAACTCTAAGAAAAGAAATAGCTGAAAACATTAACAAATGGAAAAACATACCATTCTCATGTCTGGGAAGAATCAACATTGTTAAAATGTCCATACTACCCAAAGCAATATACAATTTTAATGCAATCCGTATTAAAGCTCCACTGTCATACTTTAAAGATCTTAAAAAAATAATACTTCGTATTAGAAAAAAATCTCAGAAAAAAACTCAGAAAAAAAATCAGAAAAAAACTCAAATAGCCAAGACATTACTCAGAAATAAAAACAAAGCAGGAGGAATCATGCCACCAGACCTCAGACTATACTGTAAATCGATAGTGATTAAAACAGCATGGTACTGGCACAAAAACAGAGAAGTAGATGTCTGGAACAGAATAGAGAACCAAGAGATGAATCCAGCTACTTACCGTTATTTGATCTTTGACAAGCCAATTAAAAACATTCAGTGGGAATACCATGCTCATGGATGGGAAGAATCAACATTGTTAAAATGTCTATACTTCCCAAAGCAATCTACCTATTCAATGCCATTCCTATCAAAATACCAACATCGTACTTTCAAGATTTGGAAAAAATGATTCTGCATTTTGTATGGAACCGGAAAAAACCCCATATACCTAAGGCAGTTCTCTGTAACAAAAATAAAGCTGGGGGCATCAGCATACCAGATTTTAGTCTGTACTACAAAGCCATAGTGCTCAAGATAGCATGGTACTGGCACAAAAACAGAGACATAGACACTTGGAATCGAATTGAAAACCAAGAAATGAAACTAACATTTTACAACCACCTAATCTTTGATAAACCAAACAAGAACATACCTTGGGGGAAAGACTCCCTATTCAATAAATGGTGTTGGGAGAACTGGATGTCTACAAGTAAAAGACTGAAACTGAACCCACACCTTTCCCCACTCACAAAAATTGATTCAAGATGGATAAAGGACTTAAATTTAAGGCATGAAACAATAAAAATCCTCCAAGAAAGCATAGGAAAAACACTGAAAGATATTGGCGTGGGGAAAGACTTCATGAAGAAGACTGCCATGGCAATTGCAACAACAACAAAAATAAACAAATGGGACTTCATTAAACTGAAAAGCTTCTGTACAGCTAAGGAGACAATAACCAAAGCAAAGAGACAACTTACACAATGGGAAAGGATATTTGCATATTTTCAATCAGACAAAAGCTTGATAACTAGGATCTATAGAGAACTCAAATTAATCCACATGAAAAAAGCCAACAATCCCATATATCAATGGGCAAGAGACATGAATAGAACTTTCTCTAAAGACGACAGACGAATGGCTAACAAACACATGAAAAAATGTTCATCATCTCTATATATTAGAGAAATGCAAATCAAAACAACCCTGAGATATCATCTAACCCCAGTGAGAATGGCCCACATCACAAAATCTCAAAACTGCAGATGCTGGCATGGATGTGGAGAGAAGGGAACACTTTTACACTGCTGGTGGGACTGCAAACTAGTACAACCTTTCTGGAAGGAAGTATGGAGAAACCTCAAAGCACTCAAGCTAGACCTCCCATTTGATCCTGCAATCCCATTACTGGGCATCTACCCAGAAGGAAAAAAATCCTTTTATCATAAGGACACTTGTACTAGACTGTTTATTGCAGCTCAATTTACAATCGCCAAAATGTGGAAACAGCCTAAATGCCCACCAACCCAGGAATGGATTATGTATACCATGGAATACTATTCAGCCATTAAAAAAAATGGAGACTTTACATCCTTCGTATTAACCTGGATGGACGTGGAAGACATTATTCTTAGTAAAGCATCACAAGAATGGAGAAGCATGAATCCTATGTACTCAATTTTGATATGAGGACAATTAATGACAATTATGGTTATGGGGGGGAAACAGAAAGAGGGAAGGAGGGAAGAGGTGGGGCCTTGGTGTGTGTCACACTTTATGGGGGCAAGACATGATTGCAAGAGGGACTTTACCTAACAATTGCAATCAGTGTAACCTGGATTATTGTAGCCTCAATGAATCCCCAACAATAAAAATAAATAAATAAATAAATAAACATTCAGTGGGGAAAAGATTCCCTATTTAACAAATGGTGCTGGGTGAACTGGCTGGCAACCTGTAGAAGACTGAAACTGGACCCACACCATTCACCATTAACTAAGATAGACTCTCACTGGATTAAACATTTAAACTTAAGACATGAAACTACAAAAATACTAGAAGAGAGTGCAGGGAAAACCCTTGAAGAAATCGGTCTGGGTGAACATTTTATGAGGAGGACCCCCGGGCAATTGAAGCACCTTCAAAAATACACTACTGGGACCTGATCAAACTAAAAAGCTTCTGCACAGCCAAGAACACAGTAAGTAAAGCAAGCAGACAGCCCTCAGAATGGGAGAAGATATTTGCAGGTTATGTCTCCGACAAAGGTTTAATAACCAGAATCCACAGAGAACTCAAACGTATAAGCAAGAAAAGAACAAGTGGCCCCATCTCAGGCTGGGCAAGGGACTTGAAGAGAAACTTCTCTGAAGAAGACAGGCACATGGATGAGCATATGAAAAAATGCTCATCATTTTAATCAGAGAAATGCAAATCAAAACTACCTTGAGATACCATTTAATTCCAGTAAGATGAGCCCATATCACAAAATTCCAAGACCAGAGATGTTGGCATGGATGTGGAGAAAAGGGAACACTTCTACACTGCTGGTGGGAATGCAAATTAATACATTCCTTTTGGAAAGATGTTTGGAGAACACTTAGAGATCTAAAAATAGATCTGCCATTCAATCCTATAATTCCTCTACCATGTATATACCCAGAAGACCAAAAATCATATTATAACAAAGATATTTGTACCAGAATGTTTATTGCAGCCCAATTCATAATTGCTAAGTCATGGAAAAAGCCTAAGTGCCCATCAACCCACGAATGGATTAATAAATTGTGGCATATGTACACCATGGAATATTGTGCTGCAAGATGGAGACTTTACCTCTTTCATGTTTACATGGATGGAGCTGGAACATATTCTTCTTAGCAAAGTATCTTAGGAATGGAAGAAAAAAGTATGCAATGTACTCAGCCCTACCATGAAGCTAAATGATAGCTTTCACATGAAGGCTATAACCCAACTATAGCACAAGACTATGAGGAAAGGGCCAAGGAAGGGGAAGGGAGGGGGGAAGTTAGGGTGGAGGGAGGATAACGGGTGGGGCCACACCTACGGTGCATCTTAGAATGGGTACAGGTGAAACTTACTAAAGACAGAATACAAATGTCTACATACAATAACTAAGAAAATGCCATGAAGGCTACGTTGAACAGTTTGATGAGAATATTTCAGATTGTATATGAAACCAGCACATTGTACCCCTTGATTGCACTAATGTACACAGCTATGATTTAACAATAAAAAATAAAAATAAAAATAAAAGAATAGAAGAAAAAGTATCCAATGTACTCAGCCCTACTATGAAACTTATTTATGGCTTTCATATGAAAGCTAGAACCCAGTTATAACCTAAGAATATGGGGAAGGGGGAGAGGGAAGGGAGGGAGGGGGGAGGATGGGCAGAGGGAGGGTGATTGGTGGGACTAAACCTGCGGTGCATCTTACAAGGGTACATGTGAAACTTAGTAAATATAGAATATAATTGTCTTAACACAATAACTAAGAGAATGCCAGGAAGGCTATATTAACCAGTGTGATGAAATGTATCAAACTGTTTATAAAACCAGTGTATGGTGCCCCATGATCACATTGATGTACACAGCTATGATTTAATATTAATAAAAAAATAAATAAATAAAAATGGTAGTAAAACCAGTCTTCATTAGGATTGTAGTCAAATGAATCACAAAGCAACTTATTTCAACATTTAAAGAAACAAGTGAAAAAAAGAACTTTTTGACTGATACTATAACTGATGAAGATTTAGCAATTAGCAGTTGAAAACCCCAAACTTTATCATTTGCCCCTTTACTGTCGTCCATCTTTGAGGAGAAAGGATTAGAGGATTCGGCCTCAGTAAAAGTAAAGAGGTTCCAAAGAATCAAATCATTATCGCTTTCTTTTCATAAGCACACTGTTATATTTGTTTGTTTGGCGTGTGTTTCCTAGGTTAGGCCCTGAGGAAAAATATGCATTATAAAAGGTGGCATAAACACAAAAACGTTGATAAAAATGTATTTGTTGGGGAAAAAAAAAAAACACATTATGTGGAGAAAAGGGAATACTTCTACACTGCTGGTGGGAATGCAAACTAATATGTTCCTTTTCAAAAGATGTTTGGAGAACACTTAGAAATCTAAAAATAGACCGGCCATTCAATCCTACAATTCCTCTACTGGGTATATATCCAGAAGACCAAAAATCACATTATAACAAAGATATTTGTACCAGAATGTTTATTGCAGCCCAATTCATAATTGCTAAATCATGGAAGAAACCCAAGTGCCCATCAACCCATGAATGGATTAATAAATTGTGGTATATGTACACCATGGAATATTATGCAGCCTTAAAGAAAGATGGAGACTTTACCTCTTTCACATTTACATGGATGGAGCTGGAACATATTCTTCTTAACAAAGTATCTCAAGAATGGAAGAAAAAGTATGTACTCAGCCCTACTATGAAACTAATTTATAGCTTTCATATAGAATTCCCTAAGAATATGGGGAAAGGGGAAAGGGAGGGGAGGGGAGAGGGAGGGAGGGGAAGATGGGTGTAGGGAGGCTAATTGGTGGGACCTACAGTGCATCTTACAAGGGTACATGTGAAACTTACTAAATGTAGAATATAAATGTCTTAACACAATAACTAAGAAAATGCCAGGAAGCCTATGTTAACCAGTATGATGAAAATATGTCGAACTGTATATAAAACCAGTGTATGGTGCCCCATGATTGCATTAATGTACACAGCTATGATTTAATATAAAAAAACACACATTGAGATATCACCTAACCCCAGTGAGAATGGCTTTTATCAAAAAGTCCCAAACAATAGATCACTGGCGTGAACGTGGAGAGAGAAGAGCTCTTACACACTGTTGCTGGGACTGCAATCTGGGACCACCTCTGTGGAAAGTAGTACAAAGATTCCTCAGAGAACTAAAGTAAACCTACTGTTCAATCCAATAAGCCTATTACTGTGTATTTACCCAAAAGAAAAAAAGTCAGTTTATCAAAAAGACACTTGTATTTGAATATTTATCGAAGTACAACTCCTAATTGCAGAGATACAGAATCAGCTCAACTGCCCATCAACTCGTGAGTGTATTAAGAAAATGTGGTATATGTAGACTATGAAATTCTACTGAGCCATTAACAAATGAATTGATACCTTTTGAATCAACCTGAATGCAACTGGAGACCATTCTCATTAGTGAAGTATCTCAAGAATGGAGAAACAAACAGCACATAAACTCACCACGAAATCAGAGCTAACCACACAGCTGTCATATGCACAAATTGAAGTAAAATTCAAGGGAAGTTGGTCAGGTAGGAGGGTGAAGAGGGGGTGGATGGACTCACACCTCGTAGGTACAATGTACCCTGTCTGGGTGATGGGCACACCTACAACTTTATCTCAGCAGTACAAAAGTTATCCATGTGACCTAAACATTTGGACCCCCATAATATTCTGTAATTCTTTTTTCCCTTTTTTTTTTTTTTGCAGTTTTTGGCTGGGTATGGGCTTGAACCCACCACCTCCCGCATATGGGGCCAGCACCCTACTTCTTTGAGCCATAGTCACTGTCCTATTCTGTAATTTTTTAAAAATTTTACATTATAATTAATAGAATTATATATGATAAAAGACTTTTTTTCTCCTTCATTTATGAAGCATATATATTCTGGACGGATATAAAATTCTTTTCTTTTTTCTCAACACTTTCAAAATGCCATCCATTCTCTGCGGATCTACAAGTTTTCTGCTAAGAGGTCTGCTGTTAGTCTGCTGGGGTTTCCTTTAGAGGTGACAGGATTCTTTTTTCTTGCTCATTTTAAATTCTTTCACCTCAATTTTAGTCAATATGATATGCCATGGTGAAGCACTTTTTGCAGTGTGTTTGCCTTGAGATCATTGGGCCTCCCATATCTAAATGCTTAGCTCTCATGGTAGTCCTAGAAATGTTTGTTTTTGACTATTTTTCCTTAAATTGGTTTTCTAAACTGTTTGATCTCTCTTCCCTCCCAGTAATGCTGATAATTCCTAAGTTTGCTTACTTATTATACAGGGTGTCCCAAAGTTTGCCTAGAAAGTCTCCATACATAGGATAGATGAAAAATTATCGGTAAATGTGCCTTTATTTATAAAATATTCATTACAAAATTTTATAAAGAGGTGGCCAACATGTAGAGAATATTTTGTAAATGAAACTTTATGGGTGGCCTTTAGGACACCCTGTAATACTAGATTTCTCAACACTGTTGCTCATTTTCAAAATTTATTTTTTCCTTATTCTTGTATTATTTCAAAAGACCTGTCTTCGAGTTCTGATATTGTTTCTTCTGCTTGGTCTAGTCTACTCTTTTTTATTTCCTTTTTTTTAACTTTATTCAAATTAATATGAGGGTACAATATTTAGGTTACATTGTTCTCACTTCCAGAGTAAAGATCCATTTGTAGAAGAGCCCCTCACCCAGGGGGCGTGTTATACACCCTCACAATGTTCACATTAGGTGAGATCCTGCCTCAGGCCCTCCCTCCTGCCATATGTGCTTCCCCCACCCCCCTCCCTCTTCCCTTTACCCCTGAACTGACTATAATAGTGTTTTATTGTTCTTAGGAACATGTAATTATTCATATATTGATTTCATATTAGCATGGAGTACATTAGATATTTATTTTTCCATTCTTGTGATACTTTACTAGGAAGAATGTATTTCAACTCTATCCAGGTGAATGTAAAAGATGTAAAGTCTACCATCTTTCCATGGTATACATATACCACAGTTTGTTGATCCACTCATGGGTTGATGGGCACTTAGGTTGCTTCCATGACTTGGCAATTATGATTGAGCCACAATAAACATTCTAGGACCAATGTCTGTTGTAAAATGATTTTTGTTCTTCTGGGCAGATACCTAGCAATGGGATTTCAGGGTCAAATGGAAGGTCAACTTTTAGATCTTGGAGGATTTGCCATACTTCTCTCCAAAAAGGCTGTATTAGTGTGCAATCCCACCAGCAGTGTAGAAGTGTTCCCTTTTCTCCACATCCATGCCAGCATCTGGTGTTTTGGGACTTTGTGATGTGGGCTAATCTTCTGGGGTTAGGTGATATCTTAGAGTGGTTTTGATTTGCATTTCTCTGATGATTAAGGACAATGAGCATTTTTTTCATGTGTTTGTCATCTGTCATCTTCAGAGAAGTTTCTGTTCAAATCTGTTGCCCACTTGCAGAGAGGGTTGTTTGCACTTTTCTTATTGTTTAATTTAAGTTATCTGTAGATTCTAGTTATCAGGACTTTGTCATATTCATAACATACAAAAAAATCTTCCCCCATCCTGAGGGCTGTCTGTTTGCTCTGTCTGTGGTGCTCTTAGCTGTGCAAAATCTTTTTAGCTTGATCAAGTCCCAGCTATTTATTTTTGTTGTTGCTGCAATTGCTGGAGGGGGGTGGAGGGTCTTCCTCATAACGTTTTTTCCCAGACCAATATCTTCAAGTGTTTTCCACACACTCTCTTCTAGAATTTTTATTATTTTGTGTTGTAAATTTAAATTTTTTATCCAATGAGAATCAATTTTTGTCAGTGGTGAGAGGTGTGTGTCCAGTTTCAGTCTTCTGCATATGGATAACCAGTTCTCCCAGCACCATTTGTTAAATAAGGATTCTTTTCCCCATTGCATGTTTTTGTTAGGCTTATCAAATATTAAATGATGATATGTGGCTGGGTTCATCTCTAGATTCTCTATCCTATTCCACAGATCTGTGTCTCTATTTTTGTGCCAGTACAATGCTGTTTTGATCACTGTAGCCTTGTAATATAACCTGAAGTCTGGCAGTGTGATGCCTCCAGAATTGTTTCTATTTCTAAGAACTGTATTTGCTATTTGGGATTTTTTTCTGATTCCATATGAATCAATGTACTGTTTTTTCAAGATCTTTAAAGTATGACATTAGTGCTTTGATGGGGATTGCATTAAATCTATAGACTGTTTTGGGTAGTATGGACAATTTAACAAGGTTGATGCTTCCCAGCCATGAGGATGGTATGTTATTCCATTTGTTGACCTCTTCTGTTATTTCCTTTCTCAAAATTTCATAGTCCTATTTATAGGGATCTTTCACATCTTTTGTCAGATACATTCTCAGGTATTTCATCTTCTTTGGTGCTATTGTGAAAGGAATGGAGTCTTTGATTTTGTTCTCAGTTGGACAGTGGGTGTATTAGAAGGCTACTGATTTGCGGGTATTGATTTTGTAACCTGAGACACTGCTATATTCCTTCATCACTTCTAAGAGCTTTGTAGTTGTGATCCTGGGGTTTTCCAGGTAAAAGATTATGTCATCTGCGAAGAGGGAGAGTTTGACCTCCTCTGTCCCCATTTGGATTCCTTTGATCTCCTTCTGTTGTCTGAAAGCAAGGACTAGGACTTCCAACACTATGTTAAAAAGTAGCGGAGACAGTGGGCATCCGTGTCTGGTTTCAGATTTGAGTAGTAATGCTTTCAGTTTTACTCCATTCAATATGATATTTCCCGTGGGTTTGCTGTAGATAGCCTCTATCAGCTTAAGGAATGTTCCTTCTAAGCCTATTTTCTTGCGTGTTTTTATCATGAAATGATGCTGGATATTGTCAAAAGCTTTTTCTGCATCAATTGAAAGAATCATATGGTCTTTGTTTTTTATTCTATTTATTTGTTGTGTTATATTTATAGAGTTGTGTATATTGAACCAACCTTGTGTCTCTGGGTAAAACCCACTTGATCAGGGTGTAACCTTTTTAATGTGTTGGTGTATTCTATTTGCTAATATCTTATTGAATGTTTTTGCATCAATATTCATTAAGAATATTGGTCTATAGTTTTCTTTTTTTGTTGGGTCCTTTCCTGGTTTGGGGATCAGGGTGATATTTGCTTCATAGAATGTGTTGGGGAGGATTCCTTCTTTCTCTATATTTTGAAAAAGTTTATGCATTATAGGAGCTAGTTCCTCTTTAAAGGTTTGATAGAATTCTGGTGTGAAACCATCTGGTCCTGGGCTTTTCTTTTCTGAGAGATTTTGTATAATTGATGCAATTTCAGTACTTGATATTGGTCTATTCAAGATTTCTAAATCTTTCTGACTGAGTTTTGGAAGGGGTTTTGCTTCCAGATATTGGTTCATCTCCTCTACATTTTATATTTCTGGGAATAGAGTTTTTGGTACTAATCATTGAGGATTTTTTTTGAATTTCTGTGGTATCTGCTGTTATTTCTTCTTTATCATTTCTGACTGACATTAGAGATTTTACTTTTCTGTTTCTGGTTCAGCTAGCCAAAGGTTTATCAATTTTATTAATCTTTTCAAAGAACCAACTTTTTGTTTCAGTGATCTTCTGAATAATTCTTTTGTTTCAATTTTATTTAGTTCTGCTTTAATTTTGGTTATTTCTTTTCTTCTGCTAGGTTTAGCATTAGGTTGTTCTTCCCTTCCATTTGCTTGAGGTGGCCCATTAGGTTGCTGCCTTGCTCTCTTTCAGTTTTCTTTTTTTTTTTTTTGGTTTTTGGCTGGGGCTAGGTTTGAACCCACCACCTCTAGCATATGGGACCGGTGCCCTACTCCTTGAGCCACAGGTACCACCCTCTTTCTGTTTTCTTGATGAAGGCATCTAATGCTATAAATTTCCCTCTAGGGATGCTTTTGCAGTATCCCACAGGTTTTGATAGTTTGTGTCTTCATTATTGTTTTGTTCCAGAAATCTAATGATTTCCTTCTTGATCTAGTCAATGACCCAGCTATCATTGAGCATAAAGTTTTTTAGTTTCCATGATTTTATTTGAGTATGAAGATTTCTGTTGCTGTTGAGTTCAACTTTTATTCCATGATGGTCTGAGAAGATACAGGGGATAATTTCTATTCCTTTGAATTTGTTGAGGTTGGCCTTGTGGCCTAAGATATGATCAATTTTGGAAGATGATCCATGGGCTGATGAGAAGAATGTGTATTCGATTTTGTTAGGATGAAGTGTTCTGTAAATGTCTGTTAAGTCCATCCATTTGTTCTAGGGTCTTGTTTAAGTCCATTATTTCTTTGTTTAGTTTATGCTTGGAGGATCTGCCAGTACTGCCGATGGTGTATTAAAATCTCCACCTATTATAGTGTGGGAAGATATCATATCATTCAGGTCAGTTAGGGTTTATTTTATATATCAAGGAGCATTCTGATAGGGTGCATAGATGTTAACTAACTATTGAGATCTCTTCATATTGTGTGTTTCCCTTGATCAGTATGAAGTGCCCATCTTTGTCTTTCATTATTTTTGTTGATTTGAATCCCATTGTATCCAAATACAAAATTGCAACCCCAGCTTTTTTCTGCTTTTCCATTTGCCTGGAATAACATTGCCCATCCCTTCACGCTGAATCTTGTTTTGTCTTTTGAGGTAAGGTGAGTTTCTTGTAGGCAATAGATACCTGGCCTGAGTTTTTATATCCAGTTGGCCAGCCTATGCCTCTTTAAAGGAGAGTTCAAACCATTCACATTAATTGAAAGAATTGATAGATGTGGCAGAGTTTTGGTCATCTTGTTTTTCAGAAGTTCAAAGCTTAATTTTATGCCTCTCACCATTGTGGAAGATAGGCTTTGTCCTTTAATTTCTGGCTAGGTTTACTTTTGTGATGTACCCTCTTGTTGCTTGTTATGAAGAATGGGTCGGAATATTTCCTGTAGAGTTGGTCAAGTCATGGCAAATTTCTTCAGCATGTAAAATGTCAGTTTCTCCATCACAAATGAAACTCAGTTTAGCAGGATATAGGATACTGGCCTGGAAATTATTTTGTTTAAGAGCACTGAGGGCTGCAGCTCTGTGGGCAGCATAGACTCAATGCTCAGACAGTCACTCAGGCACTGGGCACTGCATGCCTAGTCAAGCTCAGGGGGCTGCCACCCGGTGGGGGGCGAGGTCTAAAGTTGGTCTAGTGTAATCTTGAAGCTATCAAATGTAGTTTGTATTTGCTTCTATGAATTTGTCAGCACCAGAATTTCTAATTGGTTTTCTATTGTTTTTTTGTTTGTTTGTTTTGGGGATTTGGTAAAGAGATCTTTTTCTCTGGTGAATTTCTCACTCATATCCTGAATTGATTTTCTAGCTTCTTTGAATTGGTTTTAAGATTTCTGTTGCATCTCATTGAGCTTCTTTAGAACCAATATTTGAAATTCTTTATCCAGCATTATAAGGAATTCTTTTTTTTTTTTAGTTGGGATTTGTTGTGGGACAATTCAATTCTTGTGGTCCTTTGGTGGTGTCACATTTCCTTGCTTCTTCATGTATCCTGTGTCCTTGCATTGCTACATGCACATATGATGTAGCAGTGACTTGTTCTGATTTTTTTTTTTTTGTTCTGATTTTTTTTTTTAATTGCTTTCCAAGGAGAGAAGATATTTGTAAAATAACCAACAGGCTCAGCACCCGTAGCTCAGTGATTAGGGTGCCAGCCACAGACACCAGGGGCTGGCAGGTTCAAACCCAACCCAGTCCTGCTAAGCAGCAATGACAACTACAAAAAAAAAAAAAAAAAAGGCTAGGTGTTGTGGTGGGCGCCTGTAGTACCAGTTACTTGGGAAGCTGAGGCAAGAGAATTGCTTAAGCCCAAGAGTTGGAGGTTGCT
The DNA here is from genome assembly GCF_027406575.1 of Nycticebus coucang. Lineage (NCBI taxonomy): Eukaryota > Metazoa > Chordata > Mammalia > Primates > Lorisidae > Nycticebus > Nycticebus coucang. The sequence continues at coordinate 54,480,474 of NC_069782.1, forward strand.
GTGAGCTGTGATGCCACAGCACTCTACCCAGGGCAACAAAGTGAGACTCTGTCTCAAAAAAAAAAAAAAAAAGTAAAAATAACCAATAGTGTGAGGGGAGGTGGGGTAGATGGTAGATTTGAGCTAAGAGCTGATGAGAGGGGAGCAGCCAGCCTTCATAGCCTAATTCCACATGCACATAGAGGCGCACAGGGAAAGGCCTCAGGTGGGAAGAGTTTGCTGCCGTCTGAGAGCAGAGTGAGCTCAGGGTAGGGGGAACCCAGTGAGTATATGGAGGGTGGTCTTTGAGGAAGGTGGAGGAGTGTGTGGCTCAGATCATAGCGTGTTTTGTAAGCCAGTGCTTACATGCAGAGTTTGCATTCTGTTCTGAGAATACCGGGAAACCCAGAAGAGTTTTAGGCAGAGAGTGATCCTGTCTGATGTAGGTTTGAGAAAGATAACTGGCTGCTGTAGAGGATTCATTACAAAGGGGCAAGTGTAGCATCAGGGGGACAATCCTGCCACAGTGATCCAGGCCAGTTGATGATGGTGACTTAGATTCAGATGCTGTGTTAGAAATGAAGAGAAGCAGAGGGATTAGGAATTTATTTAAGAAATAGAACCAACAGTGCTTGCTAATGGATTGCATTGGGGGAGGAGGGAGTGTAAGGAAAAAAGAAAAATCAAAGATGAAACCAGATTGAAAACCAAAATCAAGGATGACCCTTAGAGTTTGCACTTGGGCAACTGAGGGTATGAGGCATTATTTACTTAGAGGGGGCAAACTGGAAGGGGACAGATGGGCAGTGGAAGGAAGAACTCTGATTTAAACAGTTTCATGGGTCAAGCACAGTGGCTCATGTCTGTAATCCTAGCATCTGGGAGGCCTAGGCAGGTGAGTTGCCTGAACTCAGGAATTAGATACCAGCCTGACCAAGAGCAAGACCCCCTCTCTGCTGAAGCAAGAGGATCACTTGACCACAGGAGTTTGAGGAGCTATGAGTTGCTGTGAGCTATGACACTGTGGCACTCTACCCAGGGCAGCTCTGTCTCAAATAAATAGACAGTTTTGTAGAAATTTTGAAGTCCTTGGGAGACATAAGAAATTTCATGGAGATGACCAGTAGGCAGTTGAGAATGTAAGTGTAGCTGGGGGAGAAACGTGGGGGGGTGTTGACACATAGATGGAATTGAAGCCCATGGGACTGATAAAATAACCCAGGGGACAGTGGAGATAAAAGGTAGGGCACTCAGACATTTGGAGTCTAGAGTATAGGAGCCCACAGTGGAGGAGGAAGGAAAATGGGCAAGGAGGTAAAGGGGGACTAGGAGTGGTGTTCCAGAAGGAGGGCGCAGCAGAGCTCCCCACCGTCATCTGCTGCTGGTTTGCTGGAAGAACTCACTCGTCAACGCGACATAGAGCCTCCTTGAAGGCCACCATGGAAGGGCCACAGTTCAGAAACAGCAGAGGAGGACAGTGACCCGAGCCACAGAGGGCAGCCGGCTTTCCTGTCCACCCTCCGCCAGATCCCTGGCCTCCAAGGTATCCTGGCTGGTTTCTCTCCAGCAGGAAGCGGGTGCCCTCTCAGTCCCGTTGGCTCCTAGCTGGACGGTCAGCGCTGCCCAGCAGGAGAGGGACTTCCCAGGCAGATGGCATCCATGGGGGTGGGGGCTGGGGCAGCCTCAGGTGCGTCCCACCTAGCAGCGTAGGGACTTGGTAAGGGGTTAAAATGTGGAAATTCGTGAGGGGCTCAGTGCGCAGAGTGCAGCCCTGGAGCGTAGATTAACTCGGGTGGGCGGATTGCCTGGGGAGTTACCAGCCAGTGAGTGACGCTCAGTCTCGGGAAGTCTGTGGCCAGGCCTTCGGAATTACCAACTCCTTTATCTTGCAGAAATCCTGCCATTTCTAGGAAACCGTTCAAAAGGTCACGTACTTAGTTAAATTGTTATAAGGTCGCCAAGTCCTAATGGCCTGGGGATCCAAAGCGTGACAAAGATGCGGGGGAAGTGCGCCTGGGCTCCTGGGTCTGCGCCAGTGGCTGTGAGGACCCCTCCAATCTCCGGAGTTCCCTGTGACCCAGCAGGTGCTGGGGCTCTGGCAGGTGGGGGAATCTCACATTTACTGGAAGCAGTGATTTTGGTTTAGTATATCTTGACCCACAGCCTTGCAGGTACAAGAAACCAATTAGTGAACATTTCCCGAGTTTAGTAGCCAGGCTTTGGTTCGGGGTCACTGCTGTGAGCGCAGGTCTCCCAGAGCGTTAACTCTGAGGTCATGGTTCGTGTTGATGGCGGATGGAAATCAAAACTGAAAGTCATGTAGTTAGTGATACGTCCCAAAGTATAGCTAGTTAAATTCTGTTTCTCCCCAGACGAATTCTTGGGATTTATTTAGCAAATATTCACTACTGGCGTGCGCTATCATAGAAGCAAAGAAGTGGGTGTCGCCCCAGCCTGGAGGAGCCAACAATCTTGGGGGCCGAGTGACAGGGAAGAGACATCTGGTAACTGAGCTACGGTTAGCTGGGCTGTGGGAGTGAGTGACAGTGACACTTCTCATGCTGACACCTGAAGGATGGAGAGAAGTAAGCCAGGTGAGAGTGGGAGGCAGAGCCACCCTGTGCAGGCCTGGAGGTGAAGGAGCTGTTGACCTTGAGGACCAAAAGTTAAGAGAGGTGGGAGGGAAGGGGGGAGGGGAGGGGAGGGGAAGGTAGGGGAAGGGTAGGGTGGGGAGGAGAGGGGGAGGGAAAGGGAGGGGCCAGACCACCCGGCTACTAGCCCTGTGAGAGGTTTTGCTTCATCCGAGGAGAGATGGAATCATCCTAAGGCCTATGCCTGAGAGAAAAATGACAGATTTATTTTCTTGGCTGTAAACTTTTTGGTAATTTTACAATTAACTTTGCTTTACAACAGGGATTTCCTTTAAGAAATATGGCTGAGCAGCAATTTTGGAAGAAAAAATAGTGAGAAAATACAATCGTACTAAGTAAGACAAAACACCAATGCCGTAAATGTGTAAAAACATTAACCGTTCCAAAGAACTCCTGGTGTAACAAATTCTTACTTGAATGCTGTAAGTGGGTGGAATTGTGCATTTAAATCTTACAGCTGATTTATTTTTACATGTAGAACTTACTAGAAAAAGCCCCGTGGTGTGCTACACATTCTCCTCTTTTACACAGAAAGGAATGTTTGTTTTGTTTTGTTTTGTTTTGTTTTGTTTTTGTAGAGACAGTGTTTCACTTTATGGCCCTCTGTAGAGTGCCATGGCCTCACACAGCTCACAGCAACCTCCAACTCCTGGGCTTAAGCGATTCTCTTGCCTCAGCCTCCCTAGTAGCTGGGACTACAGGCGTCTGCCACAACGCCCGGCTATTTTTTGGTTGCAGTTTGGCGGGGGCCGGGTTTGAACCCGCCACCCGCCACCCTCGGTATATGGGGCCAGCGCCTTACCGACTGAGCCACAGGCGCCGCCCAGGAATGTTCTTTTTATCAGCAATTTTAGAGATAAATTCTGTGAATGCCAGACTTACACAGAAACTGATAAATATCAATTATCCAGAATTTAAAGAGAAATTTCAGGGCATCTAGGAACAAATAATTTAGAAATAATTTTACGGGCTTGCGTGTGACCCATGTCTATAATCCCAGCACTCTAGGAAGCCAAGACAGGAAGATCCCTTGAGCTCAGGAGTTCAGGACCAGAGAGCAGGAATAAGACTTGTCTTTACTAAAAATAGAAAAACTAGCTGGGCATCACGGTGGGTACCTGTAGTCCCAGCTACTTGGGAGGTTGAGGCGGGAGGACTTGAACCCATGAGTTTGAGGTTTCTGTGAGCTGTACTGATCCCATAGCACTCTACCCAGGGTGACAGAGGGAGACCCTGTCTCTAAATAAATAAATGAATTTGGAATATCATAATTATTATGAGTTATAACCATTTCTGTTTTGAGCTGGTACGTGACAGCACATGCTACATGTACAACAGGGAACATGAGGGGACTTTAATCCTGTCTCATTTTCTAGGTAAAGCTGTTCAGAATGAGCAGAAAGGATAGAAAAATGAAAGGAATACAACTACTGATTATTGAATACTTTTTCATACCAGGCATTGTGCTAGGCCCTTCACATACATGGGGCATTTATGCGATGTAAAAATTCCATGATGAGTTATTTACATTCTCATTTTCTGGGTGAGAGCTAATAGATTTTATTGATAAAGAAGTTGAAGACTCAAAATTATATTCTTTGTAGCTGATGGATTTAGGTCTTTAATCTGAATTCGTATAATTCATTTATGTATTCATTCAACAAATATTTATTGAGCTCCTACTGTCTACCAGAACTTTTGTGGAGATCTAAAACCAGTGAGATCTGGACTTTCCCTGTTGGGAACTCAGGCTCCCTAGACCCCTCACTATAATAAGAAAAGCACTGGAATGGGCTTTGTTCCCAGGCCTGGCTTCCAGGATGCTTGGTAAAGCTGAGGAAGGCTTATCCAGAAATCTGATGCTTGAACAAAGGTTGGGGTGTTGCCAGGTGGAGGAGAGGGTGAGAATCCCAGGGAGGATGAAGAGGAAGTATGAGAAGTACTCGTGTGGGAGGGGTGTCCACAGAGGCTGTAGGTGGATCCAGGGCGTCGGAGCTGTCAGCCTTGTGTGCCAAGAAGGTAGGACTTCCTGGAACACACAGTCAAAGATGGAATTCAATGGCAGTTTCTAAGGTTTCCTGGCCTCTAATGTCTCTTAATTTGTGCTCTCTGGAAAATACAAAGTTTTAGAAGGCTTTTGTCATTGCGGGTTTAAGAAAAACAGATTGTTCCAAGAACACTGGTAAATGGGGAAAGTATTTTGACTCACGTAACTTCTCACTAAAATTGGCAATATTTGTAGTCCCATGGGAACTATGTTTCCTTAGAACATTCTGTCCTCTGTCCTTGGGAAACCTTGTTTAAAAAAAGAAGAAGAAGGCTATAGAGGAGGGTCTGAGGACTAGTAATAAGAGTTGTGTGCTGCGCTGGCGGCCTGCTACTCACCAGCTACTTTCCTGTATTATTTTAAATCCTGACCCCAACCCTATGAATTAGACAGCGTTATCCCCATTTTATAGATGGGGACTGAGGCTTAAGGAAAAAGTGATTAGCCAGACACAAGGAGCCCAGCCAGGATTTCAAACCCAGGTCTCTCCAGATTCAAAGCCCCAGTTCTTCCAGTTTTCAAAAGGTTCTCTAGAGCCTGGAGGCTTCTGTGGAGGTGCCCTGAGGTACTTTAGTAGACCAGGAGACACAAGCCCCAGTGGGACCCCCATTCTGTAAAGCAGAGCCGCTTGTCTTTCACTTTTTACCTTGGGTTTCCATATTCGGTTTTATTGGGAGAGAGATCCCACTGCCAACGGTGAGTAGCAGGGAACCTACCACACTTGAGGCTGTGCCCTACGCAGGTAAAGTCACAGGGCTCCCCAGAAGCTGCTGAGGATATGAGTCCCTGTCCCTTGGAGTGTAGGGTTCTGGTGCAGACAAGCACATGTGATGTCTTACAAAGGTCAGAGCCCTCTGAAACGGATCAAAGTAAGATCGCATCCATTAGAAAAAATGGAATAGACTGTGTATCAAGCCAGGCACTTGGAGCCTGTGTAAGTGACAGGCCGTCTCCTGTGTTGGGTTAGGGAGAAGATCCCACCCTTGACAATGGCCACCATGCACTGTCCTCCTGAGCGCTGGGCAGGCACCTACTCTAAGTACCTCGAAATGCTCAGGAACACGTAACCACCACCACTCATGTGCCTGTGTCCCCCTCGCCTCTGAGAGTCAGACTTGCACAGACCCCACTGAGGGACCATGTGGAAAGAAAGATCAGGGGACTCTGGTCCTCAGGAGCTTGGGGTCTTCCAGTGAGCACAGAGACAGCTGTGATGCTCGGACTGCGGGACCTCAGGAAGTCTGGTTGGTGGGACAGAGTCCCCTTGGCATCCTTAACCTTCTGGGCAAGAAGATGGCGGCCAGACCAGCCTCAACTGCTCCTGCACACCCAGGCTTGGGGGGTGAAGGCACACAAGTGACCAGTGTTCCTCACCACTGGGGCCCCTGCTATGGGGGAAGGCTTTTCCCTGCATGCTGCAGATGGGAATTAAGGGAGGAAAACAAAATCACCTTGTACGTTGGGTAAATTAACAATCCAGGCTACCAAAACAGCAAGGCTGGCTCAGTCAGAGATCCAAACTGTGTCTCCTCTGAGGGGCAGATCTTGAGCTGGGCAACAGTGTGCACGGTGCAGTGACAGATCATTTAGTTGTGGGCTGAAACTCCAGGGAAATAGAGTAAGTGACGGGGTGGGATGCTGCCCAGTGTGCCAGAGCTGCTCCTAGCATTTGAGTTCTAAAACACTGTATTTCGGTCATCCGTCACAGTGGGAACTTACAGGTTGTAAGTGACTAATCTGAGAAAAGAAGTTTAGCAATGACTTTTCTTTTCTCCCTCTTTTTATATAGCCTTCTAACAAATTATCGTCTGGTAGTCATTTTAAAAATAGGTTTCTGACTAGGTGCAGGGGCTCACACCTGTAATCCTAGCACTTTGAGAGGCCAACACAGCAGGATCGCTGGGGGCCAGGACTTAAGAGACCAACCTGGGCAACATAGCAAGAACCCATCTCTATAGAAAGTAAAAATAAAAAAGAGGCAGTGTGGTGGTGAGCACCTGTAGTCCTAGCTACTTGGAAAGCTGAGGCAGGAGGATGGCTTGAGCCCAGGAATTCAAAGTGATAGTGAGCTGTGATCATGCCACACTCTCCAGCCTGGGCAGCAGTGAGACTGTGTCTCGTGAAAAAGACTTGTGGTCGTGAACACAGATCTGGACGAACACAGGTTGTCCAAATCCTGGTTCTGCTGTTCAGTAACTGTGATCCTGAACGAAGTGTGTGCCCTCTCTGGTCCTATTTCTATTCATTTGTAAAATAGAAATAAAAGTATCTACTTCATAGACAACCCATGAGAGGGCTAAGTCAGTAAATATAAATATGAAGTGCTCAAAATGTGACTGGCATGTAAGAGACGCTATTATTATGGCTGTTAATTAGGGTATTTGGTGGCTTTAAAACATAGCGCTGTGGTGTGTGTTTAAAACCTTCAAAGCTGGTGTTTACTGAGGGCAAGAAGGGGTTCTGCTTTATCTCACTGAATTTGCACAATACATGTGAGATAAATACCAATTTACAGCTTTAGAGAGATTACTTGCCAGCAGTTAAGTAACTTGCCCAGGGCCACAAAGCAGGCACCTGGCAGATGTGGGACCGGTTGGCTCCAGCCACAGATGCAGGTTCAGGCTGGCCTGGTTCCTACCAGACTACCAGGTCTGTTCAAGACCTGGTAGCATCCTGAACAGACCCTCTTATTTTCTTTTACTTTATTATTTTACTTATTTTAGAGACAGGGTCTCACACTGGCACTGAGGCTGGAGAACATGGTGTGATCACAGCCTTGAGCTCCTGGGCTCAGGCAGTCCTCCCACCTCTGCCTCCCAAAGTGCTGGGACCACAGGGTGAGCCACTGTGCCCAGCCTGGGCCCCCTATTTTATGGAAGAGGAGCCAGAGACCATAGGACTAAATGAGTCACAGAGATTGCTCTCTAGTGAGACTGTGAAGTCCACATTCAGAAACTAGATCTAACATTGAGGCTGTGTCTTTCTACATAGGATCCAATTGCTTGTGGTATGTTTGGCAAAAAACACTCATGATAAATCATCAGATACCAGCCATTTCATTGGCATCTAGCGTATGTGCACTCAGACACTGCATAACAAATCATCCTTTGGCTTAATTAGCTTATACTTATACACTTGACAATGGGAATAAACACAGAAAAACAAAGGGAATTTTAATCTACTTTTGCATTTGCTTTGGAAAGTCTCCCCCGTCTCTTTTAGAAATTTAAAAAGCATGCTTAACAGTAATGTAATCTTAGGAAAAGAACAGCCTGTTTTTCTGTTTATCACTTTTTTTTTTTTTTGCATTTTTTTTTTTTTGGCTGTGCCTGGGTTTGAACCCGCCACCTCCAGTATATGGCGCCGGCGCACTACCCCTTTGAGTCACAGGCACTGCCACACCCTATTGTTCTTTTTCTTTACTGGTATCACTGGCCTGCGCGGGTGAGAGCTTTCTACCTCTGGAAACAGGTGCACACAGGACGTAGGGGGATGCAGACATACAGCGTTTCTTATAATAGTAAGAAGTAAAATAACACAGTCACCTAATTAAGGCCACTGAATTAATTGTGCCCTTAAAAATGGCACAATAAATGACAAATTTTATGTCATATATGTTTTACCACAGTTTTTTAAAAATAACAACATGATATACCAAAAACAATTGTACACTTTCAATGGATAAATTATGTGATATGTGAATTACGGAGCTGCAGTGGTGCAATCGGTTAGCGCACGGTACTTACATGATATGTGAATTATATTTCAGTAAAGATGTAAGAAAGATCCATACACTCATCAGTAGAGAACTGGTCAGCTTATGCCAAACCCAGTCAATGGAATATTATACAACATTTTTTTTTTTAGAGACAGAGTCTCACTTTGTCACCCTGGGTAGAGTGCTGTAGCACCACAGCTCGCAGCAACCTCCAGCTGTTGGTCTTAGGCGAGTCTCTTGACTCAGCCTCCTGAGTAGCTGGGACTACAGGCACCTGCCACAACGCCCAGCTATTTTTTTGTTGCAGTTTGGATGGGCCGGGCTCGAACCCGCCACCCTCAGTATATGGGGCCGGCGCCCTACTCACTGAGCCACAGGCGCCGGCCTATTATACAACTTTTATTAAAAATGAGGTGTTTGACCAGGCCTGGGGAGCTCCGTGCCCACTCTCCGCGCCTCCGCGCACACGGAGTCAGGTGTTTGCAGGGCCGCCTAGCGGGGTTCGATCGTCAGTGTCATTAGGCACCTCGCCTTCTGTACACTGGAGGTCAGTGCGTGTGCAGATACTCATGGGTTTTAACTGCTTCATACTATGCTGTGAGATGATTGTATTGTAGGTCATTTAATCATTTCCATATAAACGAGTCTCTGAGTCATTTGCGGCTTTTTGATATTTCAAATAATGCGGTGAACAGCGCGTTAGTTCCGTAATTTCCTAAGGTGGGCGTTGCTAACCCAGCAGGTGTGTGCATCTGTGTGCGCGGGAGAGTGCGCTAAATAAAGGCCCCGCTCCACCACCGGACGGCAGGGGGCGCCCACGGATCCCGCCCTGGGACGTTCTCCACGTGCGTGGGCCGCGTGTACTTCCTCAGGCCATTTGCCTATGTTTCTTATTTTTGTCAGTGTGTATACGTACCGATATTTTCATCTATTCTGTGGCTTGTCTTTTAAGCTTTATTTTCAGGGTCTTTAAACTTAACAAAAGTTTTTAATTTTTATGAAGTCATTCTCATCAATCCTTTTCTTTTTGCTTTTATGTTGTTTGTCTCCTTTAAAAAGGCCTCCTTTACCCCAAGGTCAAAAACATATCCCATACCTTTTTCACTATTTTTATACCTTCAGTTTTTACAGTTAGCACCTAAACCCATCTGGAATCTGTTTGGGGGAGTGGAGAAGTGTATAGATAGATTTCCTATCTTACAGTGCGTATTTTTGTGTGTTCAAATTTTTTTTTTTTTTTTTAAGGCAGAGTCTCAAGCTGTCGCCCTAGGTAGAGTGCGGTGGTGTCACAGGTCACAGCAACCTCCAACTCTTGGGCTTAAGCGATTCTGTTGCCTCAGCTTCCCAAGTAGCTGAGATTACAGGTGCACACCACAATGCCTGGCTATTTTTTTTTTTTATTGTAGTCGTCATTGTTGTTTTTGGAAGGCTGGGCTGGATTCAATCCCGCCAGCTCTGGTGTATGTGGCTGGCGCCTTAGCCACTTGAGTTACAGGTGCCGAGCCAGAGTGTTCAAATTTTTTTAAAAGTATATATGACTTTTTTAAGCTGTGAAGATTTTGGAAAGATACTCAGGAAATGGTAGCATGTTCTTCTGGGTGGGGAACAAGAGTTTACAATTTTAGCAATATTTCAGGAGAAAAAGGGAGAATAATGAGGAAAAAAAGCTGGTCTGTGGAGTAGATTTGGGTCATAAGGGCTCTAGATAGGGCCCGGGGCAGAAAGAGGAGCCACCTCTAACACACACACACACACACACACACACACACACACACACACACACACACACACACACACACGCTGGCCTTGTGTCTCAGGAGCTACAGCACCTCAGGAAATATGTGAAATATTACAGTTTTGCAAGAATCAGAATCCAAGCCAGAATCAATAACAGGTTAGTTAGATGCTTTTAATCCATCATCTAGAACAAATGAGTTTGAGGCAGGGCACGGTGGCTCATGCCTTTAATCCCAGCACTCTGGGAGGCTGAGGAGAGTGGATTGCCTAAGCTCAGGAGTTTAAGACCAGCTGGAGCAGGAGTGAGACCCCCATCTCTACGAAAAACAGAAAAATAAGACAGGCATTGTTATGGGCGCCTGTAGTCCCAGCTACTTGGGAGGCTGAGCCCAGGCGTTTGAGGTTGCTGTGAGCTGTGATGCTATGGCACTCAACCAAGGGCAACAAAGTGAGACTCCATCTCAAAAAAAAATTTTTTTTGAGATAATACTGTATTTAAAAATAATCCGGCCCCAGATTAATGACTGACTTTATTCTCATTCACCTGGGCTAGCAAATGTTAGTAAAAGTGGATGTCTGTATTGGGTAGGCATGTTCATTCACACTTTTTAGATTCAAGAAAGAGAACGGCGTGTGGCAGAGATGGGGGTAATAAGTGAGCAGCCCCTCAGGAGAAGATTCTGTAGAAGGAGTGGGAATGACTGTGGGCTGGCCGAATCCTTTTCCCTAGGGCGTTAAACCCCACGCCCCTTTAGCGTCCATGTTACACCAACAAGCTTAGAAACACCAGTTCATTTATCAAATGTATTTGTTTGCTTATCACATATATTCTTCCTAGTGTCCTTCATGCCTGACGGAACTCCAGGGGGGAGTGTTATCGGTCCTATTTTACACTGGAGGCAACTGAGCCTCTAGAGAGTTATAAGTCAGGTGCTCAGGGCTACACATGCAGTAGCAGGTCTGGGATTCGGACCCAAGTTGTCTGGCTTCAGATTAGCATAACTGCTGTACTGCGGCCTCCAAATTGGCTATCAGAGCAGATGCAATAGTCAGGAAAGACTCATACTCTGATGAGCCTCCCAAGGCAGAGCTGAAAGCCTGTCTCAGGGACAGACACCTACACCTCAGTGGTTCTCAGGCCACCTGCACTCTGACTTCTGCTGCAGTGACAGTTCTGTCGTTCCTGGCACAGGCTAGCCATGTGGTTAAAAGAAGAAAGGAGAAGAGCATATTCAGGTGTGAGACGCAGCACGTCGGTGCACAGACAGGCTCTGATTGTGTTTCTCTCTGGAGAGCACTGGTTCTCAGCTCCATGTGCAGCCACTGCAGGACACCGCACGGGCCTGGGAGCAGGTGATCTGCAGGCTGGCAGGGTGTGACCCAAGACCCGGCAGCACCTGGAGGTCAGCACGGGGGTGTGACTCAGTGTTTTCTACACATGTGTGTTCAGTTTCTAAAAATCCACAGTGAGCTGTTCCATGTACAGTATTCTGTGTGTGTATTTCACCAAAGAGGTTTGTAGGGGTGGGGGGTTGAGACAGAGTCTCACTCTGTCACCCTGGGTAGAGTGCTGTGGCATCACAGCTCACAGCAACCTCCAACTCCTGGGCTCAATCAATCCTCTTACTTTAGCCTCCCAAGAAGCTGGGATTACAGGCACCTACCACAGTGCCAGGCTACTTTTTCTATTTTTACTACAGATGGGGTCTTGTACTGAAGAATTTTTAATGGTGTGAATTAGAGTCAGATGAGGTGTTTGTGCAAAATGCAAACTCCTGAACTCATGCCTGGAGATTCCTATTCTGGGTAGGGACCTGGAGTTTGCAATTTTAACAAATACCACAGGTAATTCTGCTGCAGGTTGTCCAAAGATACACTTGGAGAAATACAGCAAAGCCACCAATCTACTGTGTTGATGATCTGCTCAGTACTGGGCTTCAACAGGACTCTATAAACAGACCGAAGGAATCACTGAGAGTGACTAATGACTGTCAGACTGGAGGAAAACAGCCTGTCGCATGGCAGAGCATTGTCATCTTGAGAACCACCTAATGGCCAATGTTTGACTCCTGCATACCAAGGCGTTCTCCCAGCAGTATATAAAATCAGCACATTGTACCCTATAAATGCATTAATATACACAGTTATGATTTAACAAAAAAAATTAAGAGGTTATAAAAGAGAGAGAACAATGCCTATAGCATAGATAATCCCTCGTAAAGATGCTTATCTGACTTTCCCAGTAGTCACCACCCACATAGCAAGGTAAGAGCAGATGTGAGAGGCAAGCTAATTACACAGTTGGTGGAGCCAGAGCTGGGCCTGCAGATTTTCTAAACTGGAAATGTTGAGTGGGGGTGGCCCATGGACAGTCCAGAGCCTTCACATCCACTGTTGCTCCTTCAGACATGCTGAGCAAGAGCTGTGGTTACAGGGAGGAGATGGCACTGCTGAACGCCAGTCTTCAGCTTAGGGGAGGCTGTGATCAGCCGGCTGTAAACACACAGCCTGAGAAGCAGTCGGGAAACTTACTGACTTCAAAAATAGATTCAGATTTCTTGGTCTTATGTGTGCACAGGCCTGCTTTACAGATAAAATTAACTTTAAATTGGAAGCAGTCTGTGTCCCAAAGCTCCTATAGGCAGCAGACGATCAGCATGTGATGGTCCAGAGAGCACCTGTCATCCACGAGTCTGGCTGAGGCCCTGTGGAGGAGGGACTTGTCACCAGTGACTTTCTATTGTGGGGAGAGGAACCCGCAGTGAAGCTCTTCCTTTGTTTGGGGGGTTGGATGGTTCAGCATCTAAGGTAACCTTAGAGTAAACCCAGCAACCCAGTTAAAAGCCCAGCTGTAAGCCTGTTTCCTCATCTACAAAATTAGGATAATAATACCTGCCTCATTTATCTCACAGTGTTTCTATTTAGGATTAAGTGATAAGATAAAGTGTGTGAAAACGCTTTGGAAACTATATACTATACCTTTAGTGAGTATGTCATCAAAACGAGTATTTATTATGTATTCGGGGGGGGGCAGAGTCTCACTCTGTTTACCCTCGGTAGAGTGCTGTGGCATCACAGCTCACAGCAACCTCAAACTCCTGGGCTCAAGTTTTTCTATTTTGTGTAGAGATGAGGGTCTCACTCTGGCTCAGGCTGATCTTGAACTCTTGAGCTCAGGCAACCCACCCGCCTTGGCCTCCAGAGTGCCAGAATTATAGGTGTGAGCCCCCATGCCTGGCCTAACTGTTCATTTTTGAGATTTAAAATATGTCAGAATGGTGACACTAGTGTGAAGTGTACCTCTGTTATTTATCAAATGTCCCAGTTTTAGGTCAAGGTTAGTCCTTGAAGAACCTAATTTTGGCTGCTTCAGAGCTTCTTCTGCTGTGGGGAACTCTGTCTGGACTGGAACACACTGCACTTCAGACTGAATGCCTTTTAGAGTGCAGACTGAGAAGTAGGGCCCTGACCGAAACTCTCTTCTCCAGAGCAGTCTGTGGGGAAACTGTGTGTGGGTGTGTGTGCATGTGTGACCTGGGAATGGAGTGTGTGTACATATGTGTGTATGTGTGACCTGGGGAATGGAGTGTGTGTGTGTGTACATATGTGTGTATGTGTGACCTGGGGAATGGAGTGTGTGTGTGTGTACAAATGTGTGTATGTGTGACCTGGGGGATGGAGTGTGTGTGTATGTGTGACCTGGGGAATGGAGTGTGTGTGTGTACATATGTGTGTATGTGTGACCTGGGGATGGAGTGTGTGTGTACATATGTGTGTATGTGTGACCTGGGGGATGGAGTGTGTGTATGTGTACATATGTGTGTATGTGTGACCTGGGGAATGGAGTGTGTGCGTGTGTACATATGTGTGTATGTGTGACCTGGGGATGGAGTGTGTGTATATATGTGTGCATGTGTGACCTGGGAATGAAGTGTGTGTGTGTATACATATGTGTGCACGTGTGACCTAGGGATGAAGTGTGTGTGTGTGTGTGTGTGTGTGTGCATATGTGTGCATGTGTGACCTGGGGAATGGAGTGTGTGTGTACATATGTGTGCACGTGTGACCTGGGGATGAAGTGTGTGTGTACATATGTGTGCATGTGTGACCTGGGAACGGAGTGGGGGGGAGAGAGAAGGTGGAGTCGAAAGAGGAGGCAGGCGGAGCAGGTGCCTCTGACCTCGCCCCTAAAAGATGAGTTTCAGTGCTATCAAGTCTCCAGCAAGCTGTCTTTTGTGGAGTCTGAAATAGCTCATCATGAGTTACACCATGTGACACCTGCAGGCACACCAGTGGGGTAGGAAGAGCCAGCACCTCACCCCTGAGCCAGAATGTTCCTGGCACACTGGGACGATATCTAGAATGGACGATGACAGCACATTGTAATGATTTCTTTTTCGTAATGTTTGACAGATCTTTTGAAGTACTTGCTTGTACTTTAAGATAACTGTGCTTAATCTCACTACAGTGATTGCTGAGCTGCCCTTTAAAAACATGATCTGATCATCTTTGGCCTCTATCCCAAGAGACCAAAAAGAGAAGTTCTCAGCTTTTTATAGTATGAGACCTCCAGAGATTTTCACTTTGGAGTTTAAAAACGAGTTTCCTGTCGTATATGAAAAAAGACTAGAAGGGCAAGTAGAAAAATTATGATGGTTAGGACATGAGAATTATGTCTAGTTTTTAAAACTCCATTTTTAAAAATATCTTATGATTTCTAGTTTAAAAATTAAAATGTTTATAGGAAGGGAAACAGATTCATCAGCCTCTGACCTGGGGATGGAGGAGGAGGAACAGAGATGGTGGAGTTGGGAGAGGACGCAGGCAAAGGAGTTGCCTACCGTCTCCCTGTTTTTGATAATGGTTAGTGATTAATGACACAAACTGTTCTGTTTTTCTTGGAGTATTAACTGTCCTGAAATTTTAAAAAAAGAAAATGTATTTTAACCCATACTACGTTCAGATTTTTCCTCTCCTTTTTTAAAACTAATAACTGTCCCTAATTTAGAGAAATTGAAATTCCCAAACCTTCTCATTCATCTGTTCAGGAAAAAATGAATGAAACCTAACATCTATATTTCTTGGGTATAATATCAAAACATTAGTGTCATGGGATCAAATGTGCAAGTAAATGAAACCCCATCTCCCTGAGACACTGGAATGATCTAGATCTCAAAGCCAGATATTTGGTGTGGATCTCTGTTCTTTCTTACATAGAAAAACTCTAAGAAGGTCCCTCTGCTCTGGATTTGATCTAGAAAACTGGGTCCTTTCCAGAACCCACCCAACATGATACTTCATAGACTAGCTGCAGACTTTTCCATCAATCCTGGGAAGCAGTTCTATCTAACCTACAGGCCAGGGCAACCCAGGCTCCCGTTGGGCTTTCTCGGGTTTGTTAATCTGTCCAGTCATCCATTCATTCACCAGACACTTCTCCATCATCTACTATGTGTGTGCCGGGCATCACGCTAGATTCCTGGAGCTCATGGACACACAATCTCTCACCTGCAGGAAAATCAGGAGTTTCAGAGTGACAGGAGGGTCTGTGAGGGTTCAAAAGGAACATTCTGCAGGAAACGCGGAGTTTCAGGGTGACAGTGTGAGGGTTCAAAAGGAACATTCTTCAGGAAACATGGGGTTTCAGGGTGACAGGAGGGGCTGTGAGAGTTCAGAAGAAACATTCTGCGTGAAAATCAGGGGTTTCAGAGTGACAGGAGGGGCTGTGAGGATTCAGAAGGGACATTCTGCAGGAAACCCGGGGTTTCGGAGTGACAGGAGGGGCTGTGAGGATTCAGAAGGGACATTCTGCTCAAGCTGATGAGGGAGGGGCTGGGCAAGAGAAGGTGAGGAAAGCATCAGGCGAGTGAAGTTAGCCACATTGACCAGGGAGTTCAGGATGATCCATGCAGAAGGAAGAGCTGAAATTAAAGTGTCGAGGCAGAGGCTGAGGTTGGGAGCTACGTGTAAGGAAGAGTATTGAGAGCCTGGTCAAATGGGACTGGGGCGGGAGACCCAGTCTCCCAGCCGGAAGGGAGGAATCTGGAGGGGTCTGGCACCCACGTGAAGGATGAGGCACCTCAGTCTGGACACTGGGTAGCTGTTGCAGGAGGAGCAGCAGGTCCCCGGGTTCCAGTTCACGTTTGATTATGCCCCCCAGTAATGGAAAGTTTACCAAACAGTGTGTTTTGTGTTGAACTTTGTTTTTTTAAATGATGAAAGTGAGTCAGAACAGAAAATTACTGTTTTTCAGGACAGTAGAATCAGTTAGTGACTGGCATTTGTTTCAGCTGACTAAATGCCAGGCTCTGAATAGGAATTCTACAATTATTTGTTGAATGAGTAGTGAGAAAGTGAAAGATTAAGCCTTTGTATAGGAGTCATTTACACATTGGGATTGTATCTGATTTTTAAAAAAAATTAAACCAGCATTAAAATAAGCATCTCATGCTCTCAATACTAATTTGAAACTAGTAGATGAACAACTACGGGCCCACATGAGAGGAAAAACATGATTAAATTCAAGAAGGGGGGACAGAGGCAGGAGGAGAGAGGACTCTGTAAGCTCCCACCTAACAGGTACTGCAGCACCTCCTATAAACACAAACAATTGTATGTTTCTTTATATTAATCCAAAATTAAAAAAAAAATATGCCAGGATTTACAGGTACATCTAGATACTCTGGGCAGCTGTATCGAGCCCGTCTGGGGCTGCAGCGGCCAGCCACAGTGCTGACTGCTGCCTTCAGCTTGGTCTGGGCCTGGGGTTTGGCCACAGCCTTTGCTGTCCAGCCCAGCCACCTGATGTCAGGCAGGCCTGTGTTCCAGCAGCTGCCGGCTGCTGTTTCGTCTCCAGCTGTGTTTTGGTGAGCCCTTCAAGGGGCTCCTCTGTTCATCTCACTTGAAATTGTCCCCTTTGCTTATCACCTGGCAATCACTGAGGTCTTGGGCTGTCCTGTGTTCTCCAGGCACACCCAGCCCCACACTGCTGGGATTCAGAGCATTGCCTCAGCTCCACAATCATATCTGTCCACACACAAATACTATTTCATGGTGCAGGCAGACCTAAGATAGCCCAGGAAATAATTCCAAGAGGCAAGCTTTGCCCGCGACGTCTCCCTGTGGGATTCCTCTTCAATGCAGTGTTTTCAGTGCATTGAAATAATATTGATGTATTGGCTGTTACTGTCAATCAACAGGAACAGTTAATAGGCATGACGCCTCTGGTGTGCTCAGAACAAAACTACAGCATTTCAGAAATTGAGTTGATCAGTAAGACACTATATAATACTAACAGAGGCTTATATATAATTTGTGCCAGGTAAGTAGTTTTAAAACAAAGTTTCTACCGTTGCTTCACTTCTGGGTCACCTCCACAAGTCGTGGGGCTTGTCTGATATCACAATATGGTCGTGGGAACCCGTCTGTTATCACAGAGTTATGCACAGTCAGTGGAGGGAAGATGATGTGGGCTGGGGTTAGTTTTAGGAGGGATGTCAGATAAGCTGGGCTGGATACTGCAGAAATAAAAGACAACCCCAATGGTCACAATGGTTTATAACAGCAAAATAAAGATGTAAACCTCACTTATGTAATATTCATTATCAGTCACTTGTACTCTGCGACCCGTCATCCCCCAGCCCAGACCCAAGCTGACAGAGCACCCCTATCCAAGTGTCACCTGTCCCAGGCTGGAAGGAAAGAGAGAGCAGGGTGGGCTGTCAGGGCTGTCACTTCTGCCCACATTTCACTGTCCAGAGTGAGTCACACGACCAGCCTGAGTTCAGAAGGGCACTGACTGTTGGACCAGTGATACGACCCACAGAGGTCTTTCCTAAGAAGATCACCTAAGCCTTGGGGAGGACCGTGATTTACTATGGTAGACACAACAAGGGAGCAAAATAAAAATATGACAGCCCAGGCAACACTGACAACATCGTTAAGAAACCAAGACTTGACCACACGAGACCTTTGGAAACCAAGAGGCAGAATTTGTCCCTAGTGGCGCATCTAGCGAAGGGGGGAGAGCTGCATGTTTCAGAGTAGTCTGGGCAAACTTAGAGTTTGGTTTTGTGGAATTCATAGGATATGAAAAGGCAGAAAACCTACCGAGGCCATTTTAGGCTGAGAACAATGCAAATAACGATGGGGCTGCACCTGGGGCACCTCGGGCCTGGAGAGGAGCCGGACCCAGTCCATGCCAGCAGGTAGTGGGCAGTACAGGTGGACGGCAGGTGGTGAAGGACTCTGAAAGCCTGAAAAAGCAAACCCAGAGAAGCAGCAATAATTTTGGAAGTGCTACAGTACATCGTAGCTGCACAGCTACTGTGTGCCAGGCGCTGCTAGATGGGCAATGCACACACAGGGGACCCAGCAGAATGGTGAACAGGCAGGAAGCACTTTCGTGGGTTACATTCTAGTTGGGATGTGATGTGAGGAAACAAATACATGCTCTCAAAGAGCGGGAGGCGTGTGAAGAATTACATAGGATTAGAGAGCAGCCAGGGTGTGGATGGTGGGGTGGGTGACACGGCACCTGTGAGGCCTGGTGAACACGAGGTAGTCCCTAGGTGCACCTCAGCTGAGGACAGCTTCCTCGTCCAGCCGCTCAGAAGGCTCAGGAATGCTGGGCCCAGGGAGGTGACCACTGGGACCTGCTACCTGTCTGTGGCCCAGGTGGTTCCCAGATCCCAGGTGGAAGCAGTGGGGACTGCACCACCCCACAGTGCTCAGGCCTAGGTCATGCTTACACACAGCAGTGACTCCGTCAGGCCCCACTCTGGGGTCTCTGTGCTATGGGAAACTCCAGTGCAGTGGAATTTGGAACCAAACCCCAGCCTACTCCTCATGAAGTTCTGGGGAGCCTCTTGGGTCCCCAGCCCCATGTTTCTCTGAGCTACAGAACCAGAGGTTCTCAGTAAAATGTGGAATCGCCCCAAGCAGAAGAAACGTCTCCGATCATCACCACTCCAGGGCATAGCACTTACTCTCATCACAATAGCCACGGCCTGACCTGGACGCTGACTCCTGTCTGAACACCAAACTCCTTCCTTAACAAGTTCCCCTGTCCATGAATGGTCAGCAGTCCCCAGCCACTGCAGAGGGGATGGCAGTTAAACTCCCCTGAGCTCTCGTGGCTAGCTGGGATGGTACCACATCTGCACCACTCTAGCTTCACAAGCACAGAAATGACACATGGGGTGTTGATGGAGCCCAAACCCTGCGGCTCAGTACAGAACCCCCAGTGCGTGCCAGGTGGCGCACCTAGAACCCGGATGTGCAGGAATTGTGTTCCAGACACGTGTGCAGACCAGTTCCCTCCCTTGCCTCTTTCTTAGCCTGCTGCTTGTTGGCTAATGTTCAAACTAACTGCAGGGTGCGCCCCCAGCAGCCAGCTCTCAGAAACACGGCCGCCTGTGGTCCTTATACAGAGAGCAGATATGGGGCACACGTGGAGCGCTCAGAGCCAATAGAGCAAACAACAGCTACAGCTTCTCCAGCCAGCCTCAAGGTGCCCAGAATTCTTCCATTTCCAGTCCTTCTCAGAGGAGAGAAAGAAGAGATGCCCTCAGTGGCAGGAGCTGGTGCGCAGCAAGCTTGGCTCACAGGTTCACTTTCTACCATTGTTTTCTCTGGTGCTTTTCGTCTTCTCTGAGGTGACAAGTACTGCAGCCTGGTGGCTGAGAGCAGAGCCCAGCCCTGCCTCCTGTTACAGAGCTGCTTAGACTTGGACAGCATCAGAGTCACCTGGAAAGCACCTTGAACACACAAATAGCGGGTCCCCTCCCCCGTGTGATTCAGTGCACCTACGGGGGGCGGCCCGAGATGTGCGTTTCTAACAAGTTCTCCGGTGATGCTGACGCTGTGAGTCCTAGACCCAGACTTTGAGAACCACTGCCTTACACAGTTACAAAGATGGTTCCCTTTTGTATAAAATGGTAATACTGCACTCGCTGCAGTTAAATGAACATACGCCCCCAAATGCTCTGAGCTGTGAAGGACCATGCACATAATGGGAGCATCTGGAAACTTTGCCGAGGCTTCTTGTCCTGATTTTGTTTGTTTGTGTTCATTTGTTTTATTTTTGCAATGAACCACTTAGCCAGAGACCTACTTTCCTGTGCTTCAAATCCAGAGGGCGTGTGGATGTCAGGGACTGTGGGTACGACCTCAGCAGCATGCAGCTTCCCACTCCCCTGTGGCTTACCCACTGTTTCGTGCAGGGCTCTGTGTGCTGCGTGGAAGGCTTCTGTGCAGGGCCTGGAATGCACGTAAGTGACGTTGCCATCATCTCTTCGGATCATCCTAAGGGAAGGGAAAAGGCACTCCCGCTGTCTATAAACCACTGCAGGGCACCTTGCAAACAGCCTGACCAGCAGCGTGGTTATTCATGTCTGAGGACACTGGTGCTCAGTGCCCTGGGCGCCCTCTCCCGAGCTCTGACTTAGGTCAAAGGGTCTTTGTAAGGACACACAGAGAAATGTGCAAGTGTGGGAACCAGCAGCTGGTCTGTTACTTGGGAACTTCATGCATCAGACCCTGCACACAACAGGCCTTGTGGGAAACCAGGATGTGCCTCGTCATCTCTGCCCTTGGCTTTAGTGATTGGGCCACCCAGGGTCGCTGCTTCCCCTGGGAATGTCCCATGGACACTCTCCACATAGACGTAGTCTCGTGAAGTTGTTCTGCGTCGACATCGGCACAAACCTGTGAGCCAAGCCGGCTGTGCTCTGCTCTATTTCATAAAAGACAGCCTTTTTAACAAGGATCCTCGGTGATTCTTTCCTGGGAAGGACACTTCTTCCATTTCTACCTATTGAAGTTATATTAATTTCCCCACCTTCTCCTCCTTTCTCCTGAAGTCCTATCGCACTTGGTAGCACTTGTCTGATTTCTTATCTTATAGACCTTAGTGAATTCTTCTCAACTGTAAAATTGTTCCTGATCCTCCAAACAAATTCATTTGGGTACCCATGTCACAGCCCCCAGATCTGTGTCAAACCCTATGTAAGTTGCTGAATATAGATACTGAAATATCTAGAAACCAAATTTTATTTGCTTTGTATTGAAAGAGAGAAGCTGAGCACTTCAAAACTCTTTAGCACACCTGTTATTAGCAAAATCTTTTGGGAATAAAGGTAGTCTTTCCAAGCTTCATTAAAAAAAAAAAAACTAACTTGTTTAAATTACTCTTATCATGGAGATAAGGTTGTGAAAAGTAAATAGTTTGTCCTTTGTGTATTTACTCTGGTCTAGGCCAGAGATGGCCAGTGTGAGTTGGAGAGGGTGGTTTAACCAGTCAAAAGGCTCATCATTCCAAAAGGATTGGGTGTGCCTGCATTGCCTGGTTTTCATTCTCAGACTTTGTACCACTGAGGTCATGCAAGGTAAATTTCTCATCTTGCAGTTCACTCAGGGGGCCATTTGTGCTATAATTAGATTGATTTACCCATCAAAGAACCTCTTCACTTGGACTTTATTAGTCTGACTTCCCTCCTCCCTTAAACTAAGTGGCATTGGATGTCCATAAAGGCCCCATCTTTTTGTCTTCCACTATTCTTTATGTGACAGTCTAGCTGTTGCAGGTGCAGAGAATTGAAAAATAACAATTGAACAAACAAAAATAACAAAATAACAATTGAAAAATATTGAGAAGAGGGCGGCGCCTGTGGCTCAAAGGGGTAGAGCGCCGATCCCAGATACCGGAGGTGGCGGGTTCAAACCCAGCTCTGGCCAAAAAAAACTGCGCAAAAAAAAAAATATATATAATATATATATTGAGAAGATATTGAACTTTGCCTTTGCCTGCGAAGGGAATAGACCATATTCTGTACAAATCTGTGATTATTCTAGGTTTACAGGCATTAATAGTTACAGAAAAGAATTCTCCAGAAGCAAACCTAAAAAGCCAGGATTAACAGCTCACTTGTGAAAAGCTCTTTGTTTCATATGAAAATGTGAATTTTGTAGCAGTGAAGCTCCAAATGAATGAAGAATTGATAACACTGGGGAAAGGAAGGTTCTGGTTAATCAAAGGCTTCTGTTGGGCATCACCAGGAGCATCCACGACAAACTTGGGATCATTCTTCAGATCCCTGTCAACTATGAAACCCTCCATCTGTGAAACTTCTCATCATCCTCCTCCTTGGAAAAAATTAACCACTTCTCTTATTCTGCTCCCACTACAGTACTCGGCATGCTCGTCCATGACACGTCACACTCCGCTGGTGTGACAGGTGTTTGCACACCACTGTTTTCCACTGTATTAGAAATCATCAAGCACAGAGGATGGGACTTATTTGTGCAGTCTGACCCAGCTCAGCACCTGGAAATTCACAACAGGATTCGATAAATAGATACATGAGGTAGGAGCAGTGCTCACACCTATGATCCCAGCACTCTGGGAGGCCAAGGCAGGTGGACTCCTTGCACTCAGGGGATCAAGACCAGCCTGAGCAAGAGTGAGACCCTGTCTCTGCTAAAAATAGAAAAAAATAACTGGGCGTTGTGGTAGGTGCCTGTAGTCCCACTTGGGAGGCTGAGGCAGGATGTCTTGAGCCCACGAGTTTGAAGTTGCTGTGAGCTATGAGGCCACAACATTTTACTCAGGGTGACAGAGTGAGACTCTGTCATGAATGAATGAATGAATGAATGAATAATAAAATAGATATGTGGGTGAATAAATGAGAATTCTGCACTGAATAGTGTCATCGATCATATAAACTGCATTTTGTGGGTATTTTCGGAGAATTCCCGCAGTTACTGAGTTGTTTTTTTTTTTAATTAAATCATAGCTATGTACATTAATGCAATCATGGGGTGCCATGTGCTGGTTTTATATACAAGTTATTGAGTTTTAATGCATTACTCTGTCATGAAAAACTTCCCTAAAATATTGTTATAGTAAATTATGAACAAATGTTGAAAAATTCCTGTATTTGCTTCTCCCTAAGTCCCTCACGGCAACTGAACGTTCCCCACCTGATTTAAGCAGCTAGATCTGAAATTCTGCAGAAATCTGCTCAACATTAACCCATTCACTGCCTTTAAATTCCTTTCCTGGGCTCTTGAGTTCCACAGAAGACTTCGTTATCACAGATATCTGAACTTTGCATGTATATGGTAGATGCTAACCATACCCCAATCTCTAATTATTAACCCTATTAAAAGTGCTGGCCAGGGGTTGGAGCACGATGGTGGCCGAGTAACAGCTTCTTTGCAACCGGGTGCGGTGAAATTGGGGAGAGAAGACTCCAGGCATCTCTGGCTTGTGGGCTCTGCCCAGAAACATCCCTTTGGGGACTCAGGGAGACAGCGAGAGACTTCTGGACCCCGGGAGGAGGACAAAAGCAGTGGAGAAGAGGCAAGTGGTTGCATTCATTCCGTCTGAGGCTGTGGCTGCCACAGCTGTAACTACAAAAGCAGTGAGATTCCAAACAGGGAAGGCCTTCCCTGTGGGCTGTTTTGTTTTTTTGGACTGGGGCACTCGGTTGAACTACCTTGGGAGAACTTGGGCGAGATTTCAGATGACTTTAAGTGTTGTCTAGGGCCCTGGACTGAGCCGCTGAGCTGGAACAGAACTAATATTGGTCGCCTGTGGGCTGCATGTGGGCAGCCACTGTGGGAGAACTGCCCCTGCAGGCTCTGCCCTCAGGGTTGCAGAGCGCGGCACGGGCTGGGAGACATTGGGAGAGTGACTGAGCAGCACCAAAGGCTGGGACTGAGATGCTGGGGAAGAGAGGAGCTTTCAGTAGGCAGTAGGAGGGCTGCCTTGCAGCCTCCGCCCTCAGAGGCATAGAGTGAATCCGGTTTTGGTGCACTGGATAAGCGGGCAGCCACTTCAGGAGAGATCCCAGTGACAAGTGCTTTCCTGGGAAAGCTTCTGCCTAGCCGAGGTTAACAGTTTAAAGTGTCTTTTAAGCAGGCTGAGGAGAGATTTAGGTTCTCAACCCTGCAGGGTTTGAGAAATCAGCAGAGGCCTCCAGTCTCCATCTCATACACCTGTGTCAGCATTGTGATTAACATCTCATACCCCAGAAGATCACCTGCTGCCCAGACAATATTCAGCAAGATATATATACTGCTTTGTTTTGGGGGAGGGGGGGTTATTATTATTTTAACATTTTCCCTCTAGATTTTTCTTTCTTTTCTTTTCTTTCTTCATTTTTTCTAGTTTAAATATAATTTTCCACTGTTGCCTTCCTTAATAATAATAACTTCATTTTTGCTAGTGCTTCCGCCCCTATTATTTGATTTTTTTCTCAATTTTATCCCGTAAGGTTTTCTGTTTGTTTGTTTTGGTTTGATTTATAGTATTTCTGTCTTTGCTCTCTATTTGGTGGAGGTGGGGTCCTGTGTCTGCTCAGGCTGGCAAAGAGCTGCTGACCTCCAGGGAACCACCCAACCCAGCACCCCCAGAGGTTGGGGGTTTGTAAGGTTGGGTCAAAGTACCATGCTGTACACCTTTATTGCTCCTGTCTCCCTCTTTCTGTGCCTCTCTTCTTTTTGTCAATATTCCATTTTACTCACCCCCTCTCCTTTCTCTTTTTTCTTTTTTTTAAATCTTTTTTCCCTTCTTGTTCTTCAGTCTTCTCATACTTCTGGTCCTGTTCCAAAAGGACTCATCAAAACCTTAAAGCCAGAGGCACGGTAACTTAAAGAGCAAGAGGAATTGAAAAGAAACAGATTAAAAAAAACAAAACAAAACGCTCATGAGAAGAATCAGCGGAAAAATCCTGGCAACATGAAAATTACCCCAAGAAAGTGCCAGATAATTCATATTGAAAGGGACTTCTTCATTTTTACTTGTTGGGGCAGGCAGTTTTGAGAGTGGGAGGTGTACAAGAAGTAACGTCAAATAGGCCCAGGTCCATTCTCGGCTCTGGAGCTCAAATCACAGCCTCATACTGGTTTAGTAATCACAGCAGCTTATCAGCATTTCTGAAGATCAGCTTTCTCATCTGTAAAGCATGGTAATAATCCATTTCGGTGGATCCTCACGAGCCATTGTGTAGATGACATGAGCCAGTCTGGCACCTGTGACGTCCGCACAGAGCAGATCCCCGGTGACCTTTCATCTGGGACCTCCCTTGCTTGAGTCACACCATGTAGGCAAAGCTGGAACTTAGACCAGTGATTTTCAACCTTTTTTTTTATCTCACAGCACACTTGAACCTATAGTTAAACTTCCACAGCACACTTAAATTATGCTGATAAAAAAAAGAGTTAAAAGAATATACTCACCATGCTTTGAACATCTTTTAAAAATAATGTAATTAATGATCTTTAAAACTTTTCAAGGCACACCTGAGATCCTGCATCCTGGCTGAACATCACAGATGTAGACATTTTCCTTGGTGTCACTAGGATGGGCTGTGGCTCCCAGTGTACTTGACGGGAGTCAGGACATGGAGGACGCTGCAAAGGGGCTGTGTCATATCAGCATTTAAATCCAAGATTCTGGATTTTTACTTTGCAATCAGTCTCCTTTCTGAGTTATGTGTTTTATTGCTGTTGCTTTGTTCACTTTCCTTGGTCCACAGTTAGGGAATATCCCAGGGAACCACCAACTGTAATTTAACTTTGTATGATGGTGTGAATCAGCAAGGTCATTTCTATGAGGCTCTAGAATGGTGCTTTTCAACCTTTTTTATCTTATGGCACACTGGAACGTATAGTTAAACTTCCAAAGCACACTTAAATTATGTTGAGCAAAAAAAAAGAGTAAAGAGGCAGCACCTGTTGCTCAGTGGTTAGGATGCCACCACATACACCAAGGCAGGCGGGTTCAAGCCTGGCCAAGGCCTGCTAAACAACAATGACAACTGCAACAACAAAAAAAATAGCCGGGCGTTGTGGCAGGTGCCTTTAGTCCCAGCTACTTGGGAGGCTGAGGCAAGAGAATTGATGAGCCCATGCATTTGAAGTTGCTACGAGCTGTGATGCCACGGCACTCCACCAAGGGCGACATAGTGAGACTCTCTCTCAAAAAAAAAGTAAAGAAAAGAATATACTTACTATGCTTTGAATGGCTTTCAAAAATAATTTAATTAGTGACCTTTAAAAATTTCTGAGGCACAGCTAAGATCTTCTCATGGCACAGCAGCAAGCCTCAGTACACCTGTTGAAAGTCACTGCTCTAGGAACTCAGAGCAAAGTATATCCACATTTTGGAAGAATAAAATCTACACCCCCTAATAAGTGTTCCATTTTTTTAGAAATCACATTTTCAAATAGTAAGTGGAATATGTGTGCTAAATTGAAAGGTCTTCCTTAAATTCTAGCAATGAATGAAGAGCCTTTTAATCACGGAAGTTGCCAAAGGAACTTGAGTCACCATGAAACATTAAAGTACCAGCATTTGTTTCCTATTCTCATCTCCCAGGCTTCATCTGTCATTTAAAGGATAACTTATTTTTCTGTCTCTTTCCGTCCTGTAAAGGCAGAAACCTGTGGGTTCTTGTTGTGGGGCGCTCTCCAAAGGCACACAGAGTCGGGATCCCCGAGTTCAAGTATGTGGCCAACATGCACGGCGATGAGGTACGTAGGTGCCGGGGATTTCCGAAGCGTCCCCCAGAAGCTTCCCCTCGGGTCTCCTGAACTCTGTGTACATGCTGAGGATGAGGCACGGAGAAGCTTCCAGCAGGCACGGCAGCAAAGGGGCCCCAGAGGTCTCCCTGCCCAGCCTCCTGGGAGAATTTAACTAGTCAGGCTCCCTGTGCACTGAGTGCCCTGTGAGAGCAAGCTGAGCTTTTTGTTGTATGTGGGGCGTCCAACCTCTGAACTCCTGCCAGCTCGTCTCTGCACTTCCTCCTGGGCTGATTTCTCCTGCCTCCTGGTCAGCATGAAGGGGACCAGCAAAAGCCAACCAAAACCCTAATATCTGGCTTTTTTGAATGTTTTTGTCACTCTCTCTTAATCTAATGCTCAATGTTTTCAGTTCCAGTGTAGACACTCACAGGTAGGGTTCTCTCATACCCACTATTCCAGAAGCACTCTTAAATTCCTTACTAATTATCTTGCCTCTTTTCCAACTTAGCAGAGTTAGGCTATCTTTACGTTATGTTTTGCAAAATACCCTCTACCAGTCTTACCTACCCAACCATTCTTGTCAGGCAGGTGAAGCTGTCCATCTCCATCTCTCACCTTCCTTCCTCAGAGGGTTTTCAGGACATGGCACTGCAGCACATTTGTCTATCAGG
Source organism: Nycticebus coucang (assembly GCF_027406575.1). Taxonomy (NCBI): domain Eukaryota; kingdom Metazoa; phylum Chordata; class Mammalia; order Primates; family Lorisidae; genus Nycticebus; species Nycticebus coucang. The sequence continues at coordinate 54,507,807 of NC_069782.1, forward strand.
ATCCCACTCATCGGGACAATCAGATCACTCCCAGCTGTCACAGTGAGGGATGCTGGCATAGGGATATGGGTAATACCCTATAAAACACCCTTCACTTTAAGGAATTTCAGAGTAAATGCACATTCCAATAAGTACAACCTGCTGATGGGTTGAAACACTTCCGAGCATGCAGTAGCCGGGTGGCAGTGCTGGGGTCCCTGTGCCGCCTCGCCCTTCCCAGGTAGGAACTGGACCCACCCTCCATGACACGCACAGCCTGCCCTGCCCAGCACACTGCCCAACCTGTCCTGCAGAGAGGGCACGTCTTGCAGGGGGAGCAAAGATGCAAGCATCTTCCTCTGAGAAAGAACAGGTCTTTGAACCCAGTTATTGGGTGGGTGGAAATTCAATCTGTGACTTTGCAGTTTAATGGGCTGTTCCTTTAAAAGACTACCTGGCTGGCGGCGCCTGTGGCTCAGTGAGCAGGGCACCGGCCCCATATATCGAGGGTGGCGGGTTCAAACCCGGCCCCGGCCAAACTGCAACAAAAAAATAGCCGGGCGTTGTGGCGGGCGCCTGTAGTCCCAGCTACTCGGGAGGCTGAGGCAGGAGAATTGCCTAAGCCCAGGAGTTGGAGGTTTCTGTGAGCTGTGTGACGCCACGGCACTCTACCGAGGGCGATAAAGTGAAACTCTGTCTCTACAAAAAAAAAAAAAAGACTACCTGGCTGGGAGTAAGACCAAAGTTGCTTTTAAGAAAACAACTCTACCAGAAGCAGCCCAGACTCCCTTTCGCTGTCTAGTCTGTTGATTGAAGTCTCTTGGAATCCGTTTTTAATAAGAAACATATGGCACTCATTGTCTTTGGGAGTGTGTTTACTGAATTCCTGGCCTTTCAGCAGCCTGCTGCTCAGAAATTAGTCCTCAGAACCGAAGCCTCCAGGGAGAAGCCTACAGTCCCTTCCCTCCCTTGCCGGCGAGTCCTCTGGTTCTCTCAGGCACCTTCCCTGGTTCCTGGTGCCCCGCCAGGTCTGTCTGGAGCTCTGTGAGGTGATTAAGACATGTACTATTTTGAGTTTGAGCTCTTTTATATTGTGCACTCCCGGTGCCACGAGGACACAGTGATGGCCTCACCCAGTAGCAGAGAAGTCACTCTGAGAACAGAGTTTCACACCATCTTCTTCCTCCCTCATGTTTCAAAATTGAAAGCATTTTCAAGAACTCCCTATTAAAAAGAAACAGAGTCTCTCTCACTTTTCTCCTTCAGGAGAGGGACTGACTTCCAACTCTCTTTGGAAGTGCTCTAGACTTTCTCTTTGTTCTTCCTAAATAAAATCCTTCTTTGTTACCCTGGAGGGAAAAAAAAAACATAAATACTTAGTGAGCAGGGGAGATACCATGACCATGAAGGTAGCTTTCCCAGGGTGAGGACGTATGTATGTATACAGAGTACATTCAGAGAAGCTTAAGAACCACTGCCCTAAAATGTTATCTGCGTTTTTATTTATTTATTTATTTTTTTAATGCCAGGGGAAGAGCATGAACATAGAATGAGGCTTTTTTTTTAATTAGAAATTGTCTGTTATTTTTACAAAAATCAACATGTGTATCTTTTTTTAACACATGTGTATCTTGAAAAAATAATAAACAAGAAAAATTATATACTGACTTTCCGAAACTTAGTCCTGTTAATTCCTTGTTATTTATCCTTCCACATATTTGTGTGTGTGCACTTTCCCCAAGTGAAACTGTGCTGTTTTGATATTTGTAAATTTAATACCAGCTATTTTTTGAATCAATAAAAGTTTATCCTGTCTTCATCCTCCACTCTCTGATTTCCCCAAATTGTCCTCAAGCTGTCCCTAAAATGTCCCTGAAACTGTACAAATTAGGATTCAGTGTACAGCCTAGCATTTGGTTGGTAAGTTGGATACTTTGGATCTCTTTTAATCTAGCGTTTAAAGTTCATTACTCAGGAGGCTGAGGGAGGAGGATGGCTTGAGCCCAGGAGTTTGAGGTTGCCGTGAGCTGTGATGACACCACAGCACTGTCACCTGGGCAACAGACCAAGACCATCTCAAAAATATATATATTTATATATCTGTGTGTGTATGTATACATATACATTTTTTTCATGACTCTAAACTTAATGAGACGCTCAGTATTGCTGTTGGGGGATGTCCCACGTTCTGGACTTTTTATTTGCTTCCTTGCTTCATTGAGCTTGTGAGTCAAGTCCTGTCTCCACTTCACACTGGAAGTTAGATCTGAAAGGCTTGCTGGATTGTGGTGAAACACGTTTGGCTAACGCACATCTTGAGAGTTGTGGAGATAAGTTAGTTGGACTGATGCTGGGGGTCTAGGCTCCTTATCCTAACTCCACTCAGGAATGCAAAAAGCAAATGAGAGCAAAAGCAACCTGCCGTTTGCAGGTGAATATCGTTGCTTATTTGTGCAAACTTCACCAATCCATTTATTTTCACAAAGATCAGATTGTTCTGCTGGAGTGTCACAGCCCACATCGTAGGTATTTTTAGTAACTTTGCCAGTGGTTCCCATCCTTCCCCGACACTGACTCCCTCTGCCACATGGATCAAGCTAAGTTGCCTTCTGTACAGTTCTGTTCAGGACTTTACAAGAAAATAAGCAATAATAATAATAGCAAGAGCTGTTATTGAGCCTGGACTACACTACCTGCTTTGATCAGCTCTGTGGAAGGCATGTTTATTAATTCCACATCCCAGGAAGGGAGTCCAGGGCTGTGTTTAATAACCAGCTTTCTGAATCCGGAGCCTGGGCCCTGGGTCTCCCTTCAGAGTTTCCTTCGGGGAGGAACTAACCTAGAGTTAACCCAGGACAAAGAGGCTTTCCTACAAAATTTAAAAGCATCCAATGGAAGACAGGCACAGGTTGAGGATATTAGATGTGCCTGGTTTCAGAGGGGGTCCCCATTGTAAGACGCTGATTTTTAAATTTTCAGTTGCAGTTTACTACAAAGTAAAGCTACAGTTCAGTAGCAGAATGAGGTGACAGGAAAGGGTGAGGGGGACTCACGTCTCACCCTCAAACAAGCTGAGCACCTGTTTAGTGAGGGTATGTGTGAATCAACCCTTCCAATTACAGAAAAAAAAAAGAAATAAATTAAACATTGGGGGCAGCGTCTGTGGCTCAAGGAGTAGGGTGCCAGTCCCATATGCTGGAGGTGGCGGGTTCAAACCTAGCCCTGGCCAAAAAAAAAAAAGCATTGGGTTCTGCCAGCTGGAAGCTTACATGAATTGAGCCTGGGACGGGGCTTCTACAGTTCAACAGGCCAGGCGTATGAGCTAGCGCGCACCTGTCTGCACTGGGAGACACCTGCCAGCCTCATTAAAGTGAGGAAGCGAGAACCTCACTATTCAAAACGTTATTCCCAGGGGAGGAGACAAGATGGCTGACTGAAGCCAGCTTTCCACAGAGGCTCCCGTCCAGTAGGAGAGTTAAAGGACAAAAATTCAGCAAGTAACCTGGTGGATTTGAGCTGCACTAAGAGAGAAGGTTGAAGAATGCACGTCAACCCCGCTGAGGTGAGCTGTGACCACAAGGATACAAACAAAAGGTACAAAATCAATCACCAAGTGGACGGGAGTCCCCTCCCCCATGAGAACGGCTCAGAGTGCCCCACAAACAATCGGGCAGAGTTCAAAGGTCAAGGTCCTCCCACTACACTCCACGGAAGAGACCCTCTAAAAACTGTACCTATCTCCCCTACTAGGGTGCCACGGCGTCCTCCTGCCAGGCATAAAACTGTATAAACTGTATATAGTCTCTACCTGGAATTCTGAGCTCCCAGCGCTCCCCTTTACTCACACTGAGGTCTGGAGGCCAGTCCTGGTTGGCGGAGAGGGGACCGCACCAGAGTGGCAGTTCCCTGAGGCACAGTGTGACAGCCGTCTTCTGGTGACAATATGGCCAGGCATAAAACTGTGTAAAGCTGTGCGTATTATCTGCCCGCAACCCCAGGCTCCCAGGGCTCCCCACACTCCCCTCTGCTCTCGCTCCAAGCTCTGGAGGCCTGTCCCCCAGGGGTCCAGACTCTTGGGCGACTGCTCGAGGGATGAAGACGGTGCTGGACTGCAACCGGTCAGTGCAGACTCTGGGGTACGGGAGCGGAGAGAGGACGGTTGGCCAGAAGGGAGCTACACCAGAGCAGCGGTTGCCTGAGCCATGAAACAGCAGCCCTCTTTTGCTAGCAATACAGCTTACTACGGAATATTCTGAAGCCACACCCCCTATTTCCCTGAGCAACCAGAGACTGAGTATAGGATTTGCCTGAGGCTACTCCAACTTGCAAACCGGGGAAACTCCCAGGGCGGGGCTGACCCAGAGGTCCGCTTTTCTAAACCTAAGATGCACCTGGCCCTCAGGGGATCGTCAGCCTATAGACAATACAAGAGCAAAGACAAACTGATTTGGAACTCAGTTCAGTTTCTCTTCTGCAGGGGAACCGCAGAGCTGTTCTGTTCTGTTCTGTCAGTAACATTAATCAGGGGCGAGACTGGACCTGAGTGAAAACCCCCCCAAGCTTCATCAAGCGCCCGAGGTTGTCAGGCCTCACCTCCTCCTGCTAGAGAGAGGCAGAGCGCAGCAGCCTGGCAGACTTCCTTGTTATTCAGGCAGGTGCAAACTCCTGGAGTACCGATTCACTACAGGCAACTGGGTCAGCCAACTGCAGGGCTATCAGTGACTGGGTGTGAAAGTGGTGCAAGGTGAGGAAGGAGGCATCAACCTTCCCAGACTGATCTATTGGCTGGGTGGCTCCTCCTGACTCCATGCAGCACTGGAGCAAGCCACACCAGAGTAGTCACCAGACCCTGTGATCCAGTTCCCAGAGACCTCTTAAACTCTCACCAGAGACAGGTGCAGACTGAGACAATTGATTTGGACTTTTTGAACTGAACCAATCGCCTGAGGACAAATCAGGTGGTGCCCTGGGTGCACGGTGGTAGGAAGGTCTGATTTTTCTTTTCCAATTGTTTGCCGGTGGGGGGTGGGATGACTTAATTCCTGATATTTCTCCACAGCTGAGACCTCAATCCAGAGTATCTGTTTCACTAGGGTGGAACAGAAACCAGCTGAAAACAAGACAGAACCACTTAGCCCCACCACACCAGACAGGGCCCCAGTTTCTCAGGCCACAACACTGTACAGGCCCTCGACAAAGCCCCAGGGGAAAAAAATCAGAGGGAGTAAAACAACCATGGGGCGGAATCAGCGGAAAAACTCTGGTAACATGAATAACCAGAATAGATCAACCCCCCCAAGGAAAGATATGGCAGATGCAATTGAAGATCCCATTCATAAACAACTGGCTGAGATGTCAGAAATCGAATTCAGAATTTGGATTGCAGACAAGATTAACAAAGTGGAATTAGGAATTCGAGGAGAAATTCAAAAGTTGTCTCAAGAATTTAACGAATTTAAAGACAAAACCACCAAAGACTTAGACACACTGAAGCAAGAATTTGCAGCCATCAAAGATATGAAAAATACAGTAGAATCCCTCAGCAACAGAATGGAGCAAGCAGAAGAAAGGATTTCTGACATTGAAGATAAAGCCTTCGAACACTCCCAAATTCTCAAAGAGGAAGAGAAATGGAGAGCAAAAACGGATCATTGTCTCAGAGAGCTCTGGGATAATTCAAAGAAGGCAAATATCCGAATCATAGGAGTTCCAGAAACAGATGAAGTGGCCTCGCTGGGCACAGAGGCCCTTCTGCATGAAATTATGAAAGAGAATTTTCCAGACATGCCTAGAGATTCTGAAATTCAGATAGCGGACAGCTTCAGAACCCCAGCATGACTCAACCCCAATAAGACATCCCCCAGGCATATCATAATTAACTTCACTAAAGTTAATATGAAGGAAAAAATCCTCAAAGCTTCCAGGAGAAAGAAAACCATTACCTTCAAAGGGAAGAATATTAGAATGACTGCAGATCTCTCTGCTGAAACTTTTCAAGCCAGAAGAGGGTGGTCACCGACTTTTAATCTCCTAAAGCAAAATAACTTTCAACCCCAGATCTTGTATCCAGCTAAACTGAGTTTCATTTATGATGGAGAAATTAAATACTTTAATGACATTCATATGTTGAAGAAATTTGCCATAACCAAACCAGCTCTTCAGGATATTCTCAGACCTATCCTCCATAATGACCAACCCAATCCTATACCACAAAAGTAAACTCACTCAGAAACTTCAGATCAAATTCCAATTTCCACACTGGCGAAAGGATTAAAAATGGCCACTGGACTTTTGAAAAACTCGATACCCAAAACTTCACCAGACTTATCAATATTCTCCATTAATGTGAACGGCTTAAACTGTCCTCTAAAGAGGCATAGGTTAGCTGACTGGATACAAAAACTCAGGCCAGATATCCGTTGCATACAAGAGTCACATCTTAACTTAAAAGACAAATACAGACTCAGGGTGAAAGGATGGTCGTCCATATTTTAGGCAAATGGTAATCAGAAAAAAGCAGGTGTTGCGATTTTATTTGCAGATACAATAGGCTTTAAACCAACAAAAGTAAGGAAGGACAAGAATGGTCACTTCATATTTGTTAAGGGTAATACTCAATATGATGAGATCTCAATTATTAATATCTATGCACCCAACCAGAATGCACCTCAATTTATAAGAGAAACTCTCTTATAAACAGACATGAGTAACTTGATTTCCTCCAGCTCCATAATCGTCAGAGATTTCAACACTCCTTTGGCAGTGTTGGATCGATCCTCCAACAAGAAGCTGAGCAAAGAAATCTTAGATTTAAACCTAACCATCCAACATTTGGATTTAGAAGACATCTACAGAACATTTCATCCCAACAAAACTGAATACACATACTTCTCATCAGCCCATGGAACTTACTCCAAAATCGATCACATCTTAGGTCACAAGTCTAACCTCAGTAAATTTAAAGGAATAGAAATTATTCCATGCATCTTCTCAGACCACCATGGAATAAAACTTGAGCTGAGTAACAACAGGAATCTGCATACTCATACAAAAACATGGAAGTTAAATAACCTTATGCTGAATGATAGGTTGGTCAGAGATGAGATTAAGAAAGAAATCGCCAACTTTTTGGAACAAAACAACAATGAAGACATGAACTATCAGAACCTCTGGGAAACTGCAAAGGCAGTTCTAAGAGGGAAATTTATAGCACTGCAAGCCTTCCTCAAGAGAACAGAAAGAGAGGAAGTTAACAACTTAATGGGACATATCAAGCAACTGGAAAAGGAAGAACATTCCAACCCCAAACCCAGTAGAAGAAAAGAGATAACCAAAATTAGAGCAGAATTAAATGAAATTGAAAACAAAAGAATAATACAACAGATCAATAAATCAAAAAGCTGGTTTTTCGAAAGGGTCAATAATTTAGATAAACCTTTGGCCAACCTAATCAGGAAAAAAAGAGTAAAATCTCTAATCTCATCAATCAGAAACTACAAAGACAAAATAACAACAGACTCCTTAGAAATCAAAAAAATCCTTAATGAATATTACAAGAAACTGTATTCTCAGAAATATGAAAATCTGAAGGAAATTGACCGATACTTGGAAGCACGTCACCTTCCAAGACTTAGCCAGAATCAAGTGGAAATGTTGAACAGGCCCATATCAAGTTCGGAAATAGCATCAACCATACAAAACCTCCCAAAAAAGAAAAGCCTGGGACCAGATGGTTTCACATCAGAATTCTACAAAACTTTTAAAGAGGAATTAGTACCTATATTACTCAACCTGTTCCAAAAGGTAGAAAAAGAAGGAAGCCTACCTAACACGTTTTATGAAGCAAACATCACCCTGATCCCCAAACCAGGAAAAGACCCAACAAGAAAAGAAAATTATAGACCAATATCACTAATGAATATAGATGCAAAAATATTCAACAAGATCCTAACAAACAGAATCCAGCAACACATCAAACAAATTATACATCATGATCAAGTCGGTTTTATCCCAGGGTCTCAAGGCTGGTTCAATATATGTAAATCTATAAATGTAATCCAGCACATAAACAAATTAAAAAACAAAGACCATATGATTCTCTCAATCAATGCATAAAAAGCTTTTGATAATATCCAGCATCACTTCATGATCAGAAAACTTAAGAAAATTGGTATAGAAGGGACATTTCTTAAACTGATAGAGACCATCTACAGCAAACCCACAGCCAATATCATATTGAATGGAGTCAAATTGGAATCATATCCACTCAGATCAGGAACCAGACAAGGCTGCCCATTGTCTCCATTGCTTTTTAACATTGTAATGGAAGTTTTAGCCACCACAATTAGGGAAGAAAAGGCGATCAAGGGTATCCATATAGGGTCAGAAGAGATCAAACTTTCGCTCTTCGCAGATGATATGATTGTATATCTGGAAAACACTAGGGACTCTACTACAAAACTCTTAGACGTGATCAAGGAATACAGCAGCATCTCAGGTTACAAAATCCACATTGATAAATCGGTAGCCTTTATATATACCAACAATAGTCAAGTTAAAAAAACAGTTAAGGACTCTATCCCATTCACAGTAGTACCAAAGAAGATGAAATATTTGGGAATTTATCTAACAAAGGACGTGAAAGATCTCTATAAAGAGAACTATGAAACTCTAAGAAAAGAAATAGCTGAAAATATTAACAAATGGAAAAACATACCATGCTCATGGCTGGGAAGAATCAACATTGTTAAAATGTCCATACTACCCAAAGCAATATATAATTTCAATGCAATCCCTATTAAAGCTCCACTGTCATACTTTAAAGATCTTGAAAAAACAATACTTCGTTTTATATGAAATCAGAAAAAACCTCGAATAGCCAAGACATTACTCAGAAATAAAAACAAAGCAGGAGGAATTAACACTACCAGACCTCAGACTATACTACAAATCGATAGTGATCAAAACAGCATGGTATTGGCACAAAAACAGAGAAGTAGATGTCTGGAACAGAATAGAGAACCAAGAGATGAACCCAGCTACTTACCGTTATTTAATCTTTGAGAAGCCAATTAAAAACATTCAGTGGGGAAAAGATTGCCTATTTAACAAATGGTGCTGGGTGAACTGGCTGGCAACCTGTAGAAGACTGAAACTGGACCCACACTTTTCACCATTAACTAAGATAGACTCTCACTGGATCAAAGATTTGAACTTAAGACATGAAACTATAAAGATACTAGAGGAGAGTGCAGGGAAAACCCTTGAAGAAATCGGTCTGGGCGAGTATTTTATGAGGAGGACCCCCCTGGGCAATTGAAGCAGCTTCAAAAATACACTACTGGGACTTGATCAAACTAAAAAGCTTCTGCACAGCCAAGAACACAGTAAGTAAAGCAAGCAAACAGCCCTCAGAATGGGAGAATATATTTGCAGGTTATGTCTCCGACAAAGGTTTAATAACCAGAATCCACAGAGAACTCAAATGCATTAGCAAGAATAGAACAAGGGATCCCATCGCAGGCTGGGCAAGGGACTTGAAGAGAAACTTCTCTGAAGAAGACAGGCGTGCGGCCTTCAGACATATGAAAAAGTGCTCATCATCTTTAATCATCAGAGAAATGCAAATCAAAACTACTTTGAGATACCATCTAACTCCAGTGAGACTAGCCTATATCACAAAATCCCAAAACCAGAGATGTTGGCACGGATGTGGAGAAAAGGGAACACTTTTGCACTGCTGGTGGGAATGCAAATTAATACATTCCTTTTGGAAAGAGATATGGAGAACACTTAGAGATCTAAAAATAGATCTGCCATTCAATCCTGTAATCCCTCTACTGGGCATATACCCAGAAGACCAAAAATCACATCATAACAAAGATATTTGTACCAGAATGTTTATTGCAGCCCAATTCATAATTGCTAAGTCATGGAAGAAGCCCAAGTGCCCATCAATCCACGAATGGATTAATAAATTGTGGTATATGTACACCATGGAATATTATGCAGCCTTAAAGAAAGATGGAGACTTTACCTCTTTCATGTTTACATGGATGGAGCTGGAACATATTCCTCTTAGTAAAGTATCTCAAGAATGGAAGAAAAAGTACCCAATGTACTCAGCCCTACTATGAAACTAATTTAGGGTTTCCACATGAAAGCTATAACCCAGTTACAACCTAAGAGTAGGGAGAAGGGGGAAAGGGAGGGGAGGGGAGGGAGAGGTGGGTAGAGGGAAGGGGATTGGTGCAATTACACCAGCAGTGCATCTTACAAGGGTATATGTGAAACTTGGTAAATGGTCTGTACAGCTAGTGAATGATGCCCCATGAATATATCAATGTACACAGCTATGATTTAATTTAAAAAAATAATAATAAAAAAATACAAATTAAAAAAAGAATACAAAATAATAATAATAATAATAGTTTATAACATAAAAAAAAAAAACGTTATTCCCATGCTGTTTTGAAAACAGAACAGGGGACAAAGTCTCATTGTGCGTGCTTGGTCTGTTGGCTTGCCAGGGTTATCCCACAATGCTCAAGGAGAAAGCAGGGGGCAGAAGGAAGACAGGGACAGATGGATGACTTGGTGATTTTTACTCCAGTGTTGCTATATGCGTAAAAAACTAGGGATCCAGAGTTTTAAGCTAACCCAGTAACAGCCAAAGTATAGGCCTGAGCCTGAGTTCAAATCCAGCTTCCCTTGGTCTCAGGGCCCACAGATTCATCCCTGCTCCATGGAGTGGGTGTTCAGAGTGTTTAGCTGAATTACAATTCTGTTTTTTGGGGGGCGGGGGCGGGGAAAGTTTAGGAATTTTTTGAAAGCCTGTTTCTTAAATGTCAACAAATTCTACTGTGATAGTTTTTTTGGATATAAACTTTGTAGAAATCCACACCACATTTAGAATGTTACGTTTGGTCCATTGGTTTATAGTTTATTATATTCCATAAAGGATTCCATAAAGGAAACCATGCTTTTTTTTTTTTTTGCAATTTTTTTTGGCCAGGGGCGGGTTTGAACCCACCACTTCCGGTATATGGGGCTGGTGCCCTACTCCTTTGAGCCACAGGCAATGCCCAGGAAACCATACTTTTCAACCTAAAAACAGAAGGTAAAGGATAAATGATTTTCACACACCTTCCAGGCACAAAAGGCAATTCATGAGATGTAGTTTTTATGTCTAAATGTTTGTATTTAGAGGGTAGTTACTGATTTACACAGATAACAGGACATAATACCTGAAATCGTGCTTATCCTGGAAAGTCCCCAGGCTCCAAATTTGTTATTAGAACAAAACAAAAAATTAAAGGTTGTCCTTCTAAATGCCCCTTCCCAAGTTCCTTTTCCCACCAGTATCCCAAATGACAACAAGATTATCTCCAGTTACACAGTGTAGCTTTGGATACCTGGAGTCCATCCTCCCAGATTTAGAGAGAGCTAATTGTTTTCAGGGTGAAGTGTCTAATTAATTTTAACTGCGTATTAAATTTCTTAAATAATTACCTTTCCTCCATCTCCCTTTTTGGTGAGGCTGGGCCAGGGTGACCAGATATCCAAGTCCTTCTCATTAGCATAATCATGAGCACAATTTTTGGTATTGAAAATCCTTAAAATAAACTAACTTTATCATTTGTACATCTGCCCTGACAAGGCCACTTAAGTCCTCCTGTTTTCAGAAAGTTCTTCCTCAGAATAGTCTTGACCTTTGAATGGATTTTTCTAATAGCAATTTTTTTTTTTTTTTTTTTTTTTGAGACAGAGCCTCAAGCTGTCACCCTGGGTAGAGTGCCATGCATCACAGCTCACAGCAACCTCCAACTCCTGGGCTCAAGCAATTCTCCTGCCTCCGCCTCCCAAGTAGCTGGGACTACAGGCACCCACCACAACACCCGGCTATTTTTTGGTTGTAGCCGTCATTGTTGTTTGGTGGGCCCAGGCTGGATTCGAACCTGCCAGCTCAGGTGTATGTAGCTGGCACCTTAGCTGCTTGAGCCACAGGCACCGAGCTGAGCAATTTATTAACAGTTTTTTATTGAATACCAGGAGCTGAGCAAGATCCCCCAGGAACAGAGGAACACAGAGGAAAGCCGTGAAGATCCTGTCCTCAAGTCTCAGTAGAGGGGATGTGCGGGGGAGCGGCGAGCCCGGGCAGCCAGGGGACTGTGGTGTGTCCACTGTAGATGGCACAGGTGTGTGTGTTCTGGACCCTTGAGGCAGGTCACTGAACCTAGACATGGGGGCTGGGGAAAGTATGCTAGATGTGATATTTGGGCTCAAGTGTGAAGAAGGATTAATTAGCTGGGCTGTCAGACAAATGAATTATGTCTGTAGCGCACCATGGTGGAGTTTCAGGAGCAGCACGTCAGTCCAGCATTTCACATCTGACTTGCGTTAGGATGGCCAGAGTTCTGTGGGTCTCTCTCTTACACACACACACACCCCACTGTTTGGATTGTTCCTTCAAAAAACGTTTTCTATTGTTCACAAACATTCTTGGAAGAGCTAGAACACTCATTTTTACCTATCTGGCAAATTCCAACTTGTGTGAATTAAGCTAAATCCAATAGAGAATTTATTTTCTGTTTTCTGGGTTGTTGCCATTTTAAGTGGCAGATGAATTATCAGTGACAGGCTTCGGAGGCTGATGTGTTCATCAGTCTTTCAGCCTTTAATTAGGGCGTCTTTCAGGAAGTCTGTAAACTAATGGAGATTGTTTTGACCACTTTTCAAAGATCTTTTAAGCCTTTGGAAACCCAAGGTTTCCTATTCAAGAGATTAATTTTAAAAGAAGGGAGGTTTATACATAAAACATGAATGAGGGTTTGGAACATTTATATTAAGGTTAAAAAGAATCAATTTGAATAATAGTTAGCATAAATCTGCTGTTAACAAAGGCAGCAAAATATGGCCCAACAAGAAAGAGAATTGTGTTTAACTCCCTTTGAAATTTCATCTGTTTACGTCAGCATTTTTTAAGTTATCTGACTCTGAGTTGGTTCTTTATTATATTTCCAAGATTGCATTTATTCCTGTAGTTAAGGACTTGTGATTTGTTGTGGAATGTTGAAACGAACAGAAAATACTTTGGTTACACTCTTGTTTCCCTGAAATTATTATTTTTCTAAAACTGGCATAGGCTTTCTTTAATTTAAAAAGTTATACTAGAAAAAGAAAAGGAAATAAAAATTATTCAGGATACCCTCAACCAGATTTCATTAATATCTGCCAGACATCATTCTAGAATGTAGATATTTCTGTAGTAAGAGAATGAGAGGAATTAAAAGAATATGAAATAAAATGTGTGTCATACGATATATGTTATCTTTAGATAAGTGGTATAAAATTTAATTTTATTGAATTTATTAATAAGAATAAAACTGAAATGAAACAAAATCTGTGAACTTGATATTTTCTCAAAATACGAAATCAGAAGATTTTTCTAAAGGTAAGAAAAAAAGATGAAGAAAAGCATTCAGAGTGTAGTTATTTAAGTATATATTGTATATTTTAACTTTTGATAGTTTGTTATGACTTCTTGTTAGGAAAAGTAAAGAAATTAGCACTTTGAAAATTCCTCCCTCTTCTCCTTCCCTCTCTCCTGGCCCCCACCCCCTCTGTTAATGGTAAACCTTAACTCATATTCTGTCTGCATGCTGACTGCTATGGTTGCCTTATCTAATTCTGTCTCTAAGTGAATCCCAACCCAACCCTGGTCTCTTAATCTTGGCTTCTTTACTCTGGTTTTCATTTGCTTTCTTTTGGGTGAATTTCGTTGCCAACTCATGTCTTGAGTTCTTGCATGTTCAAGAATGTACAGTTCAGAAAGTTAAGAGAGAGTGGCCTGGCGCCGTGGCTCACACTTGTAATCCAAGCACTCTGGGAGGCTGAAGTGGGTGGATTGCTTGAGCTCAGGAGTTCAAGACCAGCCTAAGCTAGAGAGAGACCCCATCTCTACTAAAAATGGAAAAACTAGCCAGGTGTGGTGGTGCACACCTGTAGTCCCAGCTACTGGGGAGGCTGAGGCAGGAGGATCTCTTGAGCCTAAGAGTTTGAGGTTTCTGTGAGCTACAGTCATGCCACAGCACTCTAGCCTGGGCGACAGAGTGAGACTCAGTTAAAAAAAAAAAGAAATAGTTGAAGGTGCAGATCTCAGGAGCCAGACACGACGATGTGTGAGGTGTGTAGAGCTGCCCTGGGTGCTCAGCACTTACCCCTGTGTGACTGCTGTCCTTCGCCTTAGCCAGGTGTTGTAGCAGGTGCCTGTAGTCCCAGCTACTCAGGAGACTGAGGCAAGAGGATTGCTTGAGCCCAGGAATCTGAGGTTGCTGTGAGCTATGACAACACAACACTCTACCCAGGGCAACAGAGTGAAAAATTAGGATTCTTTTTTTTTTTTTCTTTTTTTAAGAGACAGAGTCTCATGTTGTCTCCCTTGGTAGAGTGCTGTGATGTCACAGCTCACAGCAACCTCCAGCTCTTAGGCTTAGGCTATTCTCTTGTCTCAGCCTCCCAAGTAGCTGCGACTCCAGGTGCCAGCCACAGCACCCAGTTATTTTTTTGTTGCAGTTCAGCCGGGGCCGGGTTCGAACCCGACACTCTCAGTATATGGGGCCGGCGCCCTACTCACTGAGCCACAGGTGCCGCCCCAAAACACAGGGATTCTAATGTCATTCTTCCTTAGTACTTCACTCCAGACTCAGATTGCCCTAGGGTTTTTCCTGCTTAGACCATCTTTTGGTCTCCTACCAGCATTTAGATTCTTAAGGAACCTCAAGGAGACTGCTGGTCACTTCCTCCTCTCTTTTCTTTACCTGTTTCTGCTCCTCAACCTTCTTCAGGGAAGCTCCTTACACTCATTACCCTTTCACATGTAAAGTCACCCTTCACAGTTGGAGTCTTCAGCCCCTACCCACTGGCATCAGGGCACCCAGTCAAGCAGCCCATTGAAATCCTGCAAAGAGGCTTGAACGTCCAAAATGTGTTGCCTTAGAACTGGAACCCAGGGGTGGGACATGCATTCATTTTTTGGATATTAGCTTTTAAAAACTTTTCCCAGTGACGATCTGAATGTAAAAACAAAAGTCAATGTAGTGGAAAAAGGGAAAAATGAATAGAAAAAAAATTGAAGTCAGAATTGACTCTGGGCTCAGCACCCGTAGCACAGTGGTTATGGCGCCAGCCACATACACCAAGGGTGGCGGGTTCGAAACCAGCCCAGGCCAGCTAAGCAACAATGACAACTGCAACAACAACAACAACAACAACAACAACAAAAAATAGCCAGGCATTGTGGCGCACCTATAGTCTCAGCTACTTGGGAGGCTGAGGCAAGAGAATTGCTTAAGTCCAAGAATTGGAGGTTGCTGTGAGCTGTGACAGCACAGCACTCTACCAAAGACGACAGAGTGAGACTGTCTCAAAAAAAATTTTTTTTTGACTATAATTTGACTCTAAATCTTATAGCTACCTCTGAATATGTAAATCACATGTCCCAAATTTTCTTTGTATCAATTTCAATTATTCTATGTTCATTTGGGTCACATTTCTGTAAACTGTGGTTTGTTTATGAGCCAGTGAAGGGGATGGAGTAAGGAATCCACAAGGGCTACTCCCTCCTCTGGAGCTGAGACTAGCAGCTCTGAGGAGGTATGCTGAGTCTTCCCTGTGCTGTGTCCATGTTAATTTTTCTGCAGCACTCTCCTTATTTAAATCACCTGCTGCCCCAATTTACCATTTACCAAACCCTCCACACCATCTGATCTTCAAAGCAGATTCCTCAAACCTAGTATTGCAGGAAGAACTTGATGTGGTCTCACAAGGCTGGAATGTGAATTTCCTTTTTGTAATATAAGAAAAATAGTAAATCTCTTTCTTGGGGAATTATAAAACAAGATCTCCCACAGGCCTTCCGTTTCCCAGTCGTTGGTGGTATATAATATAATTTTAGGTGGATGTGACAACTTTTAAAATTTTAGTAATCCTGCTCTTATGTATGTATTAGAAACATGTATCTTGCAAAGAGGTAAAGATGCAGAGTTTCATTTTTAATGTAGGTAAGAAGTGAATCCATTTAAAGAAACTATAAAATAGAAATAGCATATAGATAGTAACAGTTGTGAAACGGATGGGCAGATGACTAAAGTCTAAAAACAGGAAAATGTTGAAATCGGAAATGTACAAATGTGGCAAAAATTGCAAAAAATGTGCAATAGGAGAACTTGGAAATAAGGGAATTTGGAAATAGGCGAATACAGAAGTCAGAAACCTATTTAAATTATGCTTATTATAAACTTGGATTTTTCTTTACTAAAATGTACAGTAGAGGATTCTCCATCTTTTATCCACCAGGACACACATTGTTAATACCCAAAGACATTCTTCATGCCCTGTCTGGGACTCCACCTCCTTTTCTACCATTCTAGGAAGTATTTTGGAAGGCAAACAAGTGAAAAACATAAGAACTTTTACTTTAATGCATTCTTCAAATAGTGGAGTAATTACAAATGGGCACTTAAACTTTTACTAACAGATAAAATTCAGTTATATTTCCATGATTGGCCCTGTGATTCAGAAGCAGTGCCCTTAATGCTAGTTGTGTCCTAGACTGTCACACATAGGGCCTGTGGGGGAATTTGCTCTGTCCTTCTGCACTCCTTGCTATCTGTGCTCTGACCGCTCCCCTTTTCTCTTTGATATGTGCAGACTGTTGGGCGGGAGCTGCTGCTGCATCTGATCCACCATCTCGTGACCAGTGATGGGAAGGACCCTGAGGTCACCAGTCTGATCAATAGTACCCGGATACACATCATGCCCTCCATGAACCCAGATGGATTTGAAGCTGTCGAAAAGCCCGACTGTTATTACAGTCATGGAAGGTAAAGATGGGTCCATCTATCTTTATTTAAAAACAAAACAACTCCAGCCTGGGCGACAGAGCAAGAGCAAATGTGGTGCAGTTTTGTTCTTTTGGCAGCTCTACTCCTGGTTTTGTAATAAAACTCTTTCTAATGTCAACATGTGTAGAAAAGAGAGAATGGAATTAAAAAACAAAGGACTTGAGTGACCAATGATCACCTTCTTGGAAAACCATAATGATCTTGCTTAAGTTTGCAGACAATAGCTGGTCAGTTTGTTTGCAAAACACTTCACCTGAAAGAAACTGGCAAGGAGATGACCCCTTTAAATAGCAGCACCGTGGTGCCTCCCTGCACTCTGGGAGGCCGAGGCAGTGGATTGCTTGAGCTCAGCTGTTTGAGACCAGCCTGAGCAATAGTGAGACCCTGTCTCTACAAAAAAAAAAAAAAAAATTTAGCTAGGTGTGGGTACACACACCTATAATCCCTGCTCCTTGAGAGGCTGAAGCAGGAGGATCCAACCCATGAATTTAAGGCTGCAGTGATCTATGATCATGCCACTGCACTCCAGCCTGAGCAACAGAGTTAGACTCTGTCTCTAAAAGAATAAATAAGACAGGCTGGGCACGGTGGCTCATGCCTGTAATCCCAGCACTTGGGAGGCCAAGGCAGGTGGATTGCTTGAGCTCATGAGTTCAAGACCAACCTGAGCCAGAGTGAGACTCCGTCTCTAAAAAATAGCCGAGTGTTGTGGCAGGAGCCTGTAGTTCAGCTACTCGGGAGGCTGAGGCAAGAAAATCACTTAAGCTCAAAAGTTGGAGGTTGCTGTGAGCTATGATGCCATGGAACTCTACCCAGGGTGACAAAGTGAGACTCTGTCTTAAAAAATAAATAAATTGGTCGGCGCCTGGGTAGAGCGCTGGTCCCATATGCCGAAGGTGGCAGGTTCAAACCCAGCCCCAGCCAAAAAAAAAAATAATAATAAAATAAATAAATAAATAAAACAAAAGACCCCAAAGGCTGCCAGAGGCCCTTCTTGGCCCCACTGAGAGGAGCTATGTAATAGTGCAGACCTTGGAGCCTCTGTCGTGGTTCTGATGTAAAATCCTGAATACAGCTGCTATGCTCCTATACCCTCCTCTCAGCCTTCGCCTCTGCTTTACACTCACCCTCCCTGCCCTGCTGCAGCCCCTCAGCCCTACCATTCCCTCCACCTGGCTTACATAGTGTCTCAAGGACCCCTAACCAGCCCATCGTGTAGTAAGTCCCTGGTGTGCTCTCAGGCCACCTGGTGCAGTCTTTAATGTCTAATTTCTTATTTAATGTTTCCCTCCCCACTAACCCTGCAAGCTACCTGAGGCAGTAATCCTGCCCATGGCATTCATCGTGTTAGAGCCCCGGTGCTGGCACATTGCCCAGGCCCTCAGTGATCACTGGTTGATTTATGAAGCCAGTTGTCCAACCACAAGGAAGAACAAGTCTTCTTTCTTTTAAGGAAGAACAAGTCTTGAAGTCATTCTGATTTAAACAGTTCATGTTGTTTCAAGCTGCCTTGCAAGGTTTTGTGTTTCTGAAATGTCTAATACACTTATAATTTTGGGGATTTATACATTTGTTTGCTTTACCAAAAATAAATAAGTGAAATCTAACCACTTGATTCCCTCTCATGTTAAGTTTTTCTAGCATATGTAAATACAGCTATTCTGCTTCTCAGAAATACATCGTATGAAGTAACATGTTTACGGTTGTTTCTGTTACCAGTTGCTATGTAAGAAACCACCCCAAAACTGGGTGACTTAAAAAAACAGGCTTTTTAACTGCTGTCAGTTCTGTAAGTCTGGAATTTGGGCAGGGCAGAACAGGGCGGCTAAACTCTATGCGGCAGGCTGGGGCTCAGCTCTGTCTGAGACAGCGAGCTGGGGCCTGGTGTCTGGAGTCTCAGCTCTGTGTGAGACAGCGAGATGGGGCCTGGTGTCTAGAGTTGTCTCAGCTCTGGCTGAGACAGCAAGCTGGGGCCTGGTGTCTGGAGTCTCAGCTCTGTGTGAGATAGCGAGACGGGGCCTGGTGTCTGGAATCTGAGACAGCGAGCAGGGGCTTAGTGTCTGGAGTCTCAGCTCTTCTGAGATAGTGAGCCGGGGCCTGGTGTCTGGAGTCGTCTGAGCTCTGGCTGAGACAGTGAGCCGGGGCCTGGTGTCTGGAGTCTCAGCTCTGTCTGAGACAACGAGCCCGAGGCCTGGTGTCTGGAGTTGTCTCAGCTCCGGCTGAGACAGTGAGCCGGGGCCTGGTGTCTGGAGTTGTCTCAGCTCTGTCTGAGATAGTGAGCCGGGGCCTGGTGTCTAGAATCTCAGCTCTGTCTGAGACAGCAAGCCGGGGCCTGGTGTCTGGAGTCGTCTCAGCTCTGGCTGGCCCCTGGGCTCCTCATTCCTCCATGTGGCTACCACTGGGTCTCCAGGTTCCATAAGGGAGTGTTGTAAGAGCAAAGCCCCTAGATGTGAGCACTCGCCAAGCCTGTGATTGTATCCCAAAAAATAGCTAATGTATCACTAGGGAGACCAAGTCGCAGGGAGGGGACACACAGCACAGACTCACGGAGCCACCATGGCCACCACCCTCCACACTGGATTCAATTTGGAAACACATCTGGCTCCCAAACCAAAGGCCTACACGGTGCAAGAATTTACTCCTCACATACCATCACCAATCCCTAAAAATTTCTTTTATTT
This sequence comes from Nycticebus coucang, assembly GCF_027406575.1. NCBI lineage: Eukaryota > Metazoa > Chordata > Mammalia > Primates > Lorisidae > Nycticebus > Nycticebus coucang. The sequence goes on from NC_069782.1 coordinate 54,527,371, forward strand.
TTTTTAAGATAAATGCTAACTATTCTTTATTTGACATTACACACAAACCACACTAAAATGCCTTTCAATAAATAAAAGGCAGCATTTTAATAGACCAAGGGAAATTAGATTGGCATAATAAAAATTAAAAATACAAGGAAAACATTGCTACCTTCTCTCCAGCCCTCACCTTGAACAGGCTAATGAAACTAAAACACCAACTAAAACTAAAACTAAAACACCAGTGAGTCTTGTTTGGTTCTGAGACACTGAGGGGATTTCCCCAGTATTTAAATATATTCATTTAATCCTTTTTAATTCATTTAATTCATTTAATCCATTTAATTCATTTATATAACCCTTAATATAAAACCAGTCTTCAACAGGTTTGGGGATGGCAATTTACCACCTTTGTGAAAAGGTGAACATCACTAATTAAATCTAAACATATCTTTAGAACAGGAAGGCAGTGATAGCATTTAATGAACTGGAATCACTCTCAAAATCCAAAAAACCAATCCTATTCATTTAACCCCAAGCCAGTCTTAGTTAAATCAGGACTGTCCAACAAAAACATTCTGTCACTTATTCATGGTCTGGATTCTGGCAAATGAGACCAATCAAATTATGGTGCACATAAAAAAAGACGTGAGAAAGAATGGAGAAGCATGAATCCTATGTACTCAATCTTGATATGAGGACAATTAATGACAATTAAGGTTATGGGGGGGAAACAGAAAGAGGGAAGGAGGGAGGGGGGTGGGGCCTTGGTGTGTGTCACACTTTATGGGGGCAAGACATGATTGCAAGAGGGACTTTACCTAACAATTGCAATCAGTGTAACCTGGCTTATTGTACCCTCAATGAATCCCCAACAATAAAAAAATAATAATAATAAATAAATAAATAAATAAAAAAAGCCGTGAGATATTTCTCTTTTGTAATAAGTAAGGCAATGGCCAACTATTACTCATTCATAGCTTTTTTGAGACACGCTGTCAAGTCTGCCCTTTCTCCCTTCTTCTTAATGCCCGTGAAGATCATTTTTGTTCCAGGAATGTACTTCTGGGGATTCTCCAAATGCTCCATCAGTGTATCCCCTCCCCAGATTGGTGCCTTTGTTCTTATTGGCCTCTGTGTAAGAGAAGCCAGCAGCCTGACCTGTCTTCCGTCCACAGAAACCATGGAGATTTGGCTTGTGCTTGCATCCCTTTTCCATAGTGTGGCACTGGGCACACTTCCGAACAAAAATCTTCTTGCCTTTCTCAACGTCACCCATATTTAATTCGCTCTTTGGTTGCTGACAGTACCAAAGTTCCAAGCTGGAAGCCAGCCATCCCACTCTCCTAAAAATTTCTCTCTTTTAAAGGGAAAATTATAACAACTACGACCTGAATAGAAATTTCCCAGATGCTTTTGAATTTAATAATGTCTCAAGGCAGCCTGAAACCCTGGCAGTGATGAAGTGGCTGAAAACGGAGACATTTGTCCTTTCTGCAAATCTGCACGGCGGTGCTCTTGTGGCCAGTTACCCATTTGATAATGGAGTTCAAGGTAAGCAAGCGTGGGCCAAGCTCCAGCCAAGTGAGCGCAGCTGAAAACTCTCTGCCCTGAGTGGGAATAAACTTGTCCCCCACCTAACTTCTCCAGCAGGGGTAGAAAGAGCATCGCATTCCCAGCCCTGAGCCAGCCTACCTGTAATTCTTAAGCAGCAGACAGGCAGTGCCCTGAGCTTAGTCTGCAGCCAGACTTGAATCAGTGAAATAGTAAAATCAGATTTAAGTTATCTCACAAGAGGCAACATGGCCAAAAGATAATAAAACTAGAACAACTTACCTTTCTTTACTAATTACATGACAATAATTAATGGTTTCCTAAACTCTGTGGGATGTAAGTACCAAGGGCTTAGAATACTACAGTGGCTTCATGTAATCCCTTCAGTACCTAAGGAAAGTTTACCAACCCAGAAATTAGCAAGAGCGACTAAGAGGATATTTAATTTTTAAGCTGATTTAGGAGGAGTTTGAATATATGCAAGTTGAATATCCCTAAGCTGAAAATCTGAAATTTGAAATGCTTCAAAATCCAAAACTTTTTGAGCACTGACATTATACTCAAAGGAAATGCTTGTTGGACCATTCAGTAAGTATAATGCAAATATTCCAAAATCTGAGGGAAGACATTCCCACGTCTGAAACATTTCTGGTCCCAAGCATTTTGGATAAAGCATGTTCTACTGTTTCTGACTCGTTCTGTAAAATCTCCACTGAGGAGGACGCGCTGGTGCAAGGGGGCAGAGCATCTCAAGGAGACACACAGTCATGTGTTTGCTGATGTGCTGCTCATGTTTCCTCTGACTCTGCCGTCCTCTGAAAGGTCTTGGCTTGTTTCTCCAATACAGCCACAGGGGCATTATACTCCCGAAGCCTGACTCCTGACGACGATGTTTTTCAATATCTCGCACATACCTACTCGTCCAGAAATAGCAACATGAAGAAAGGAGATCAGTGTAAAAACAAAATGAACTTTCCTAATGGTGTGACAAATGGATACTCTTGGTATCCACTCCAAGGTGAGTTTCTCTCCCTTCCTTCCATTCTCCTTACTGCCTTCACCCGGAGGTGCCAGCTGGTCTCTGCTGAGTAGTTGTCAAAAGATGCTCGGGCACGATGCAGTCTCTACACTGTGCGTCTATCGGCTAATTGCACAGCCGCAGTGAAGGTGACAGAGAGTTGGGAGATGTGAAGAGGTGGCACTCCCTGCCAAGAGTCCCCTTCCTTCATTCAAATGCTCTTCAGATCTGCCTCTGAGCCAGAGTGTGCCAGGAACGAGGCAAAAACCTTATCCCCAAGTTTAACGGGAGAAAGACGTGCAAATACATACAGCTATGTGCTGCTTTATCAGCGGGGATATATTCTGAGAAACGCAGTGTTAGGTGATTGTGTGACTGTATGAACATCAGAGCGTCCTTTGCCGCACACCTGGCAGGTGGCACACAGCCTGTCGATCCGACCACCTTCACACACACAGTCTGTCGTTGATGGAAACATTATGTGGCGAGTGACTGTAAAGGGACAGACATGTAATTAGAATATAAACAGATTTAGGAGAGGTACAGCATACTATAGGGCTATAGAGTCTAAATGTAACAGGCAGCAATGAAGACCTCGGAGAAAGTTAATGCTCCGTCCCACCTACAGGGAGAGCAGCTGCCTAGACCCTGCTGATTACTATTGGGGGGTGACGGGGCGTACTGTCAGGTCTTCCGGTTTGTAAAAGAAGCTGGATTGTGTGTGAAATGTCATGAATTTAAGTCATCCTGCAGACTGAACAGAAGAGCTCTTCAGGCGGGATGGTAGGTTGGTTCCCAGGTTCCCACCGTTGGGATAGAATGGCCAGATAAGGGAGGGTGGAGACTGCCAGGTGAGGAACAGAAGGAGGGAAGTTCTCACCAGAAAGAAGGAATAACTACGTGGTATAAACAGACGCCCAGGGGCAGGAGGCAGCCAGGCTGGAAAGGCAGAGGGAGGACCGTGGGCTGGAACTGGATTTCCGTTGCCCATGGAAAGCATTCCCTTCCACGCTGGGTAGCCTGGCCTTGCTGTGGGCCGCCTTTCTGCAGGCTACTTCCCAGTCCCCAGTCGCCACTTGAATGCACAGTCTGTTGAGAGATCTTACCAAGCTGGTACAGCTGTGCTGGGCAGCTCCCTGCCGGTTCTCCAACGGTGTAGCAAGCACAGGCAGCCACACAGCTGGATATCACAGCACCTCAGACCTCCCTGTGCTGTCCAGGACATTGTCCCGACCCACGCTTTAGGACTGCAGCATAGACCCTGCTCTCCACTCTACGTAGCTAGGACAGGACCCCTCCTGCCCGGTGGCAGAGCTGTCTGTTCACTGTCCATAATGTTAGAGACAAGTCCAGCTAGGATTCAACTAGGAACGGGTGCTGCTAGGAATTGTTCCATGTCTACCCATGTGTGAGCTTCATCCTCTTCTCACTGCCCTGAGGAGCCCAGAGCAAAGTGTCTGCCCAGCCTGGATGTTTTGCTGGCCAGGCCGGGCTGGCCTTCCAGAACCACACACACTCTCCACCCTCAGCATTCTCAGTCCTGGCTCTGTTTTGCTAGGGATCTGTGTGCACGCCTGTTCTGCCACTCAAGTTCTTCCTACCTGAGACATATTGATCTGGCCACAGGCTTTGCTTAGTTTTCTCTCTTCCTTTTCCTTTTTTTTTTTTTTTTTTTTGTGAAATAAGGTCAGAGAGAAACACAAAACCTGTACAGGAAGTAAAGGGAATGGGACAGGGAGGTTCTTCCGGGAATCCGGGCTTACATAGATGATACTTGATAGTTAAATAATATTTTAATATAATTTGACCATTTTCTTAGCATTTAAAATGTTTTCTCCTTCACTATTTCCCAAATACCCTGATGAAATTGAGAAAACATATTTTCTTGGGCAAATATTAAGTGCAACAAATTAAAATCTGTCAGAAACCTTAAAAGTTAACAAATTTCATCAAATCCAAGATGCTATTAATTGAAACATACAACGTATCACCAAAAAAAAAAAAAAAAAAAAAAAACGTTTTCCATGATTAACCCTGCCACACAGCTGAGCCCGAGTCAGCTCCATCAGTGGTCTATATGGAACCTTCGGGGCTGCTGGGCTCACTGGGTGGGAAGTGTCAGGCCCTGGCTTTGCTCACTGGTGTGTTAGCTTTGTCTCTTCCTGTCAACATGCACCGTCCCTGGGACTGTCCGATTGCCCATTCCCAAGGCATGTGACCTTTGGCCCCACTTCACTTTCAGACTTTAACCAACATTAAATGTGCTTGTGTCTAGGTGGAATGCAAGATTTCAACTATGTCTGGGGCCAGTGTTTTGAAATCACGTTGGAGCTGTCATGCTGCAAATACCCTCGTAAGGAGAAGCTTCAATCCTTCTGGAATAGTAACAAGGCCTCGCTGATTGAATACATGAAGCAGGCTCACCTAGGTCTGTAAAGTCCTCACCAACTTAAAATGCAGTGTCTGAGCAGCGCTCTGGGCCTCTGTTAGGTTCTCTGTGCAGCCTCAGGTTCAGTCCAGCACAGGGTTAAGGCCTCACTGTCTGCAGGGCGTGAGAAACGCCATCTGTGGGCGGAAGAGAAAGCTCAGTGTGTGCTGCTTTACACGGGGATGTAAAAAGCCAGAGTATGCCTGATTTTACATGTTCAGTGATTTGGAAATCTGGCAAAAGATTGGGAAAACGGGATGCTCTGGTCTGTTACATCATCTCCTGTTTAGAAAAAAACCTTGTTTGCTTGTCACTTCCCATGGTATCCAGGACTCTGGGAGGTCTGGACTTTTTCCAAATGAGGCGGTAACCTAATGCTACTACCTTCACCTCTCACACCTTTGAACTCTGCCCAGTCTCCTGGCACTAGGAATCTTCTCAGCCTGTTTTCTGAAGGCTGCCCAGCCCTTATCACAGACGGACAAATTAAATGTGGCAAAAGAGTGTCACATATAGCTCTCAGCACTGTCACCGCAGGGCCCAGAGGTGTTGAATGTCAGCATCTTCCAGGTGCCACCGGCCCAGGCTGTGCTAAGGAGCCCTGCACAAGTCAGACACAGCACTTGAGTTGCCAATGCACTTGTGCAGGCCACACGTGCCAGGCAGCCCGTGTCCCTGGGCGGGTGTGCAGGGCTCTGGGCGGCAGCATTCAGGGAGGCTGGGAGGGAGAAACTCATCAAGCATTGGCCTCATCGTCATTCTGCCACACTGACCCAAAGTAGAGGCTGTGTGTGCACGTGTGTGTGCATGTGTGTGCACACATATACACTTAAGACCAGTGGTTCTCAAACTTCCTAATGCCACAAACCTTTAATACCGTCCAAAGGTGACACAATCCACAGGTTGAGAACCACTGGCTTAAGACATTCCCTGTGTGGGCCTGGCGCAGAACAGCATCATGGCTGGAATTTTCTTCATGATTCAAACCAAAGCCCTCCATTTGCTAAAAAGGTGGTGAAAAGGATGAGAGGGCCCACAGGGCCAGGACTGAATTTCACAGAGATAACTGGGACCCTCCCTTGGCTCCTCAGAGGCCTCTGCCCTCCTTCTTGCCTCCATCCCCCACCTAAACAGAAGGATGCAAAATTATTGGTAAACTCACGAGGCTGTGTCATTCATGGACTAGGTTGATAGGGAATGTTTTAAAACAGGGATGTCTAACCCACAATCTGCTGGCAGCATGTAACCCAACACAAAATCATAAACTTACTTAAAGCATGATGAGTTTTTTGGTGGAACTCAATTGCACGGTTCTTGAGCATGAACTCTGTACATGACAATGTTGTGTCACAACATCACGTAAAGTAGCTCTCACTATTCATATGTGTGTGTGGCTTCCAGGCACAGACAGTCGCATTGGCGCCATCAGACGGTACGTGTGCTGGGGTGACTCGGTGAGACATTGATTATCAACAATATTACAACCTACCAGTGCAGCCTTAGGTGTTTAATGGCATGGAGCAGTCAGGTGAGCGTTCTTACTTGATTATGAGGCCCTTCCGCACCCCAGCGGTGCCTCACACGTCACCCACCACGCTGTCAGTCAGCCTCCGCCTCGCCCCGCATCTGCAGCCAGAATGTGGAAGAGCCTAAACCCGGCTTTCTATTCTCCTGTCAAGTTTTCATAATAAAAGTAAATATCTATTATAATTATTGTAAATCCCAGCATGGCTTTTAACAACATCTCAAAAGAAAACAGAACCCCCAAAAAGAAAAATTACAGATAAAGAAGGATTATGCAATAAAAAGTGGAGACATGACTACTTTTTTGTCAAGGCAAATAGTAGAGCCTTCTGCTTAATGTGAGGGGACGTTGTGCAAGTCCTCAAAGACTATCATTTGAAAAGGCTTCATAGGCACAAGCCTGCTGCCAAATTCAGTGCATGTGGGGACTGTCCTAAGGACAAAGTAGCAGAACTGAAAAAACGTCTGTGTTCTCAAAAAATTTTTGAGAAAGTTACAACTCAGATGGATTCCATTATAAACGCTAGTTATGTGGCAGCATATTTAATAACAAAAAATAAAAACCATTTACTGATGGCAAATTTACTAAGCAATGTATGGAAAGCATGGCAGATATAATTTGCCCTAAAAAAAGGCAGATATTTCTAAAATCGGTTTGTCTCACCAGACTACAGCCAGAAAAACTGAAGAAATTGGAAAATCTATTAGAAGTTTAGAGAGTAAAGCTGCTAATTTTAAATTTTATGCTTTGGCGATGGATGACAGCACTACGGTGCTACAAATAGGCTCAACTTGCCATTTTTATTAGAGGTGTTGATGGTGAGTATAATGTCACCGAGGAAATGGCTTCTGTGGTGCCACTAAAAGACAGAACTAAATCAAGAAATTTATACAAAGCAGTAAAAAACACATTAAAGTGATTTTCATTGTCCCCTGTCAACCTTTCTGGTATAGTTACTGATGGTGCCCCCATGACAGTAGGTAAGAGAGAATGTCTTGTAAAATTAATAGAAGGTGACACAATTGCCACCCCAAACTCACATTTGATGAAGTATCATTATATGGAACATCAAGAAAAATTTATAGGCGCCACCCTTAGCTCAGTGGGTAGGACGCCAGCCATATACACCGAGGCTGGCAGGTTCAAACCCAGCCTGGGGCTCCTAAACTATGACAATTGCAACAAAAATATAGTTGTGGGCATTGTGGCAGGTGCCTGTAGTCCCAGCTACTTGGGAGGCTGAGGCAAGAGAATCACTTAAGCCCAAGAGTTTGAGGTTGCTGTGAACTGTGATGCCACCGCACTCTACCAAGGGCGATACAGTGAGACTCTGTCTCAAAAAAAAAAAGAAATTCATGCACAAAAACTCTAAAAATGGATAAGGTCTTGCAAATTGTCATCAAGACTATGAATTTCATAAGGGCCAAAGGATTAAATCTTCTCCAATTCCGGGAATTCCTGAGGAGTATAGATGCTGACTTCAGAAGTGAGACGGCTGCGTTGAGGCCGGATGTTAAAACATTTTATGATTTGTGACATGTTATCAAGTTGTTCCTGATATCAAAAGCCAAACCTATGCCAGATCTTGACAATGAAAACTGTCTTACACAGTTAGCATTTTTAGTGGATTTAACTGCCCATTTAAATGCATTAAACATGCATCTTCAAGGTGAAAACCAACTTATCGATTCAATGTTTCAAACCATGACAGTTTTCCAAATTGCAGGTCAAATTAAGGCAAACAATTTTATGCATTTCAACACATTGGCTAAACACAGCCATGTGAACAGTGAGAAATATGCAGCCTTGCTTTTTGATTTGATACAAGAATTTGAAAGCCGATTTCAAGATTTCTGGAAAAATAATCAATATTTTGGTGCATTTGTGGCTCCAGTTTTAGTGGACAGAAGTATGTTACCTGCCAGTTTTCAAATGGAATGTGTAGAGCTGCGATCTGACATTCAACTTAAAGAAAAATTTGATCCTGTCTCTTTACTGGACTTTTATACATAGGTCCTGTCTTCCCAGAGACAAATACCCCTCACTTCACAGTCTTGCTTTATTCATGTCATAGCTTTTGGCAGTGCCTATACTTTCGAGCAACTATTCTCAAAAATGAAAGATGTTAAGAGTAAAATTAGAACCAAAATATCTGAGAACGCACTGAAAATTGTAGGTACTTCCGTCAAACCAGATATTGATGCGTTAGTTTCTCAAATATAGTATCACATGCTCCACTATTTTGTTGCCCACTTTTCTTTCACCTTTCTAACAACAAAAAAAAAAATCCAAAACAGACATTTTATTTTCTAAATATGTACATTTTCTATATAAGTGATGACAAACTTTGGACCTGCTCAACAATCTTAAAAGACTCTCTGAACAGACTGCTGCATAATTAGGATTATTATGTGAGGACTTTTTTGCTTATTTGTGGTGGCAGATATCACAAAAATTATGCACAGACCTTTATTTTGCTGATCAGCTTTTGTTACTGTTTGTGTGTTTAATGTGTGGCCCCAAGACAACTTTTCTTCTTTCAATGTGGCCCAAGCCCTGTTTTGTTTTCTTTTGTTTGTTTGTTTGTTTGTTTTGGCCAGGGCTGGGTTTGAACCTGCCATCTCCAGCATATGGGGCCAGCACCCTACTCCTTTGAGCCACAGGTGCCACCCAAGATAGCCCTGTTTTTAAATATCAGTTTCTTTTTCCCTGGCATCTTGATGACACTTCCAAGCCTGTTTGGGGGCTGCTCCGCCCCCGGGTGTCTTGGGACTTGACTTTGCCTCCTCTTGGTCTCCATCTGGCATCTCAGGCTCCATTAGACTTTCCTCATGAGGCTCGGTACACGCGCCGCCTTCCCGGGCTGCTCCCACCTGAAAGTCCTGTTCTGTGTCCCTCTGCCCCTGCTTTTCTGGAATTCATCCTTCATCAGTATCAGTATGGGAGTGCAACATAATATCTTCTCTATGTAACTGCATGACAGTTTTCAGAAGTTCAGTCTGGCAGTTAGTTACGATTATTTGCAAGCCCTAAATTGAGGTGGGCTTTGGGGCACCGTGGTGACAGAAGACTTGCCGGTGTAGTGAACTGACAAGTAGCAGATGACCTGCAGCTTAACTATTATTAGTATTAACCTGGAGGCTTACAAGCCCATTCACACTAGGGTCCACGAAGAGTATTTGCCTTGTCTCTGTAGTCGGATGCAAACCACTCAACCTAAACACACACACAGGCACATCAGCCCTGCCTCCTTGTGGTTTAAGACAAAGGCAAGGATATGGTTTAATAATGGAATTGTATTTCAAAATAATGATGCAGTGAGGTTATGATTACTTAATAGCAAGGTTCTTTTCCCATTAGTACCTAATAAGGAACCAATAATACTTTTGCTTGTGGACACTGAAAGCAAATAGCCCTTTATTGGTATTGATATAGCTTAACAAAATGATTAGATTTTTATTCTTTTAGAGACAAAATCTCACTCTGTTGCCCAGTCTAGAGTGCAGTGGGGTGATCCCAGCTCACTGCAGTCTCCAACTCCTGGGGTCAAGCAATCCTCCCACCTCAGCCCCCCAGGTAGCTGGTACTACACTCACACACCACCAGGCCCAGCTAATGGGTTAATATTTTGTAGAGACAAGCCAGTCTCAAACTTCTGGCCTCAGGTGATCCTCCTGCCTGAGCCTGCCAAAGTGCTGGATCACAGGCGTGAGCCATGGCACCCAGCCTTAGGAAATGCACTGTATTCGCTGGTTCAGCTCCTCCACCTGTGAGGATGCCTGAGTCTCTGAGATGTTGACCCATCTGGACGTCTCTGATCTACATTGTCCAGGAAGGAAAGACCTTTTGCTTTCATGGAAGGGCCTGGCCAAGAGGTCAGGGTTCTGGGTAGAGCCCATGCTGTTTAGTCATCCGGCCATTTTTGAATCTTGAGCAATTAGTTCTTCGAACCTCAGTTTAATGAACTGAAAGTTGGGAGTAATCACTCACTAGCCTGGCTAAGGCGCCAATGGGTGATTCTTTCAATTAGAACTCATTGTACACTATGCATTAAGATGCAGGAAAAAAATAAAATAAAATTTAAAAAACAACTCACTCTGGGCCTCTATTTAAACTAGGGCCACTTGGGGCCATGTGGTCCTGCTTAGAGGAGGATTTACTTGGCTTGGGCTGGGATGACGGTGTCTGCAGACATGAAGGCCCAGGCAGCACAGGGGGGCAAGTCTGGACCCCAGGGACCTGCATGTTCCCTGCTCTGCTGCCCTGTCTGTCCCCTGCACTCCTTGAAGCAAGTCTGAGCTGAGGGGTCTGGGAATGGCTCGCAGCACCCATCAGCACAACCTGACCACCCTGGGCCTGAGTAGATCTGCTGTTTGCTGAGCCCCGGAAGCCGCCTGCTTGGACTTGGCAGTCTAGTTCCTTCCTGGCAGTGACTCTTCACCATGAACCTCTGATACATTTCCAGGGGGAAAGAGCCTTTGCATTTATGCCCCCATCCAGACGTGGTTGCAGACTTTAAGTCTCATGTTTTATGTCTTTTCCCTGGGTGTATTATCTGAAAATTTTTTAATTGTTTTGTTCATTCTCTCTCTCTCTCTCTCTCTCCCTCCCTCCTCCCCTTCCTCCATCTCTTGGGGTCTACTGGTCTCTTTTCAGTGTTTCAACGTCAGCACGTAGAGGTAATTCATATTTTCTGGTAAAACAATTATTTCCCTCTAAGGAAAAGGTTTGGTGGTATGTGAGCAAAATATTGTAAAGACATATATAAGCTAAAGGAGGCTTTCCTTTGGCTGGTGAGAGGGGTTTTCCTTTGAATAGAAATTCCACTTTGAAGCAGGATCTATGTACGCTCAGTACAGAGTGATACGCCCCAAGCTTCTACAACCTGAAGAAATGTAGGTACCTAAGGCCAGCCACACTCCCTGTTCACGCCACTGTCAAAAAAAAAAAAAAATTAAGTCTGTCCTGTTAAAGTTTAACCACTTCTAGCCAAGAAGAAATTTGCTACTTTTTTATAAGGCACCGTGACTTTGTTTACTTTGATGCCATCTGCCAACCACTCATCCCTAGGACCCTGAATTCCATTTCAACATTATCTTAGATGTCACAGGGTGATGTATCAATTTTAAAGAAACTTTTGCTTTATTTTTTATGTGTTTGGTTTTGTTTAATTTGGTTTTTAAGAGACTGATGAAAAATACAAAAGATGCCAGCAGACACACCAGCAACCACAGGTTTTCCTCCACAAGTGTACGGCTTTTCTAAGTGATGGGAAAACTGTGACAAGCTCAGAGCCATGGGGAGGGAAAGCGTCTGCCTGGCTTCTTCCTTCATATATTCCTGCTTTTGTGGAACGAGAATTAATGGAGATTCCAGAAACTTATCTAATATCTCTGTCTCAACTCCAAACTTATATAACCAATCTTTCTTTTCCCTCACATAGTCTTTTTTTTTTCTTTTTTAACTAGGGTTTCCTTTTATCATAAACTATTTCTTCAACCTCAAAGAATGAATCTCTAGATAAGGTGATTTAGAGCAAAATATGGATCTGAAAGGGAACACATTTTGAGGTGGGGGCCTGGCCAGGGTCCCTCAACCCCCACTCCTCGTTTGCCTGGATACCCCGAGAACGTGGCGTCACCTTCCTACAGAGGAAAGAAAAAAAGGATTAATATTTGTTGATCCTTCTGTTTTGTGTTACTTGCGTTTAATCTTCACAACCATCCAGGAAGATGGCACACATTATCCCCATTTTATAGGTGATGAAATTGAGGCTTGGGAATGTTTAGTGATGGGGGCGCTGTGACTCAAATTGGGACCTAAGTGGGTTCTTTCTGTCACACTGAGCTATGACAGTTGGTACATTCTATGTTTATCTAATTCACCAAAGGACCCCCCTAGGAAGGGCACAGTGTAAATAGCTCTTCAAAAATAAGCCACTGAAACCCGGTGAGTAAACATGTAGTCAGGTCACAGAGTTCTTACCAGTAGTTCAGGGTCGGGCACCACGGAAAGACCAGAAGGAAACACACTAAACGGTGGGAATGGAACTTTTTTTTTTTTAAGAGAAGACAAAGAAGAACAAATTATATGATAATAGAGGTTTACATAGTTGTTTTGAGAAAGTGAAAAGGAAATGTGGCATTTAAAACTTGCTTTTCTGGAGAAAAAAAAATTGCAGAGTCAGGCATTAGGTAAGAAAGTAAAAGGCAACTTACGTCAGATCGAAATTTCCTTATTGTTCAAGATAAAGATTATTCTATCTTGCTAAATATCAAACTTTTATTTTTCTTTCTAACCTTTTCTGGGGGAGACAAACGTGTGCCTCGTATTTTTATGACCCAACAAATCATCACTGCGTGTTAACTCTGCAGGAACAGCTCAAGGTCACTGAGTGTTAACTCTGCAGGAACAGCTCAAGGTCACTGAGTGTTAACTCTGCAGGGACGGCTCACGGTCACTGAATGTTAACTCCGCAGGGATGGTTCAAGGTCACTGAGTGTTAACTCTGCAGGGACAGCTCAAGGTCACCGAGCTTTAACTCTGCAGTGATGGCTCAAGGTCACTGATGCAGAGATAGCTCAGGGTCACTGAGTGTTAACTCTGCAGGGACAACTCAAGGTCACTGAGTGTTAACTCTGCAGGGACTGCTCAAGGTCACTGAGTGTTAACTCCGCAGGGATGGTTCAAGGTCACTGAGTGTTAACTCTGCAGGGACAGCTCAAGGTCGCAGGGATGGCTCAAGGTCACTGTGTGTTAACTCCGCAGGGATGGCTCAAGGTCACTGAGTGTTAACTCTGCAGGGATGACTCAAGGTTGTCTATTCCAGACTCTTCCTTCTCATTTATGCCATTAGCTTCACCTTTGTCACTGGAGAAAACAGACTGGAATGTGAAATGTAGCATTTAAAATGAGAGTTTTAAAATACAAATGCTTTAAGAAATTGTATCTCTGAAGTTTAGAGCCAGTATGTGGTGTGATGGGCTCCATGTGGGCTGAGGAGACCTCCATCGAGAGTTTGTAGCCGGCGGTGCTGCTTCCTCGGTGGCGTGAACTTGGGAAGGCTATTTTAGTGATCAGAGCCTTAGTTTTCTCATCTGTTAGAGCATGACAGCAATGGATAACATGGAGTTGATGTGAGGACTGGATGAGAAGATGCTCACTGAGCGCTTAGCGCAGAGCATGGATCACACGGGGGCGTTGAGGGACTGTGGCTGCTGTGACCAGTCAGTTAGCCCCCAGCTTCCAAGCAACCTTGAGATTATAGTTTTGCTTCCCATGTAGTCCCTCGCATAGGTAAGTACCTTGTTGTAAATTAATACATTGACATGGAATCTGCCCATGGTAATGTCACGGTGCAGTTTGGTGACTGAGTAAGCAACACAGAAATGACAGGAACAGATCTTAAATTATCATCTATGTTCTCCAACTTTGATGATGTATGTTATTAGTGGAATATTCAACAACAAACAAATTTCAGTTATAAATCAGATGAGTGGCTGGACTCTGTTTTAAGTTACATCAGAACTAAGTTTACTTTCCCTTCTCTAACACTTTATTAACTCAAAACAGCTAATAAATATTGGACTTTATAAAAAATATTTACAAGAATTTTTTTGTATGCCATTAAATGTGGTATTTATATTTAATTTTCTTTTCATCTTACAGGTGTAAAAGGTCAAGTTTTTGATCACAGTGGAAATCCACTGCCCAATGTAATTGTAGAAATCCAAGACAGAAAACATATCTGCCCCTATAGAACCAACAGATTTGGAGAGTATTATCTCCTTCTCTTACCTGGGTCCTATGTAATAAATGTAAGTATTAACACTAGTTACTGTTATCAAAATGTTATAGAACTTCATCATTAGGATAGTGGTGATGGAATATATATATAAAACAGAACTCACAATACTTACCCAGAAGGAATCTAAAATAAATCTAGAAGGCCCCAAATAGATACATTCAGATGGAATGAAAGGTTAGCATCAGAACTGCAATAGGCAGGGGCTGGGGGAGGTTGGAATGATTGGAACAAACCACAGAAACCCATGTTTTTTCCCAGCTTATTTTTTTTAAATAGCTATATCCTATTTCTTGTGATATCTTTATGATTTAAAAATGTGACCTTGGCTCAGTGCCTGTAGCTCAGCAGCGAGGATGCCAGCCACATACACCCGAGTTGGCAAGTTCAAATCCAGCCTGGGCCTGCCAAACGACAATGACAAGTACAACCAAAAAATAGCCGGACGTTGTGGTGGGCGCCTGTAGTCCCAGCTACTTGGGATACTGAGGCAAGAGAATTGCTTAAGCCCAAGAGGTTGGGCTTAAGGTTGCTGTGAGCTATGATGCCACAGCACTCTACCCAGGGCAACACAGTGAGACTCTGTCTCAAAAATAAATAAATAAATAAAAATGTGACCTTATTAATAATGAGAGTAATTGGGCAATGTAGCAAAAATACTTCCCATCTTCATGAAATACCATTTAACACTCATTCCATAAAACATAATCTCTACTATAAA
This sequence comes from Nycticebus coucang, assembly GCF_027406575.1. Lineage (NCBI taxonomy): Eukaryota > Metazoa > Chordata > Mammalia > Primates > Lorisidae > Nycticebus > Nycticebus coucang. Next base: position 54,542,400 of record NC_069782.1, read on the forward strand.
AATAGATTAGGACAAGTTCCTTAGAGTTCATTATAAGTGATTTTGATTCACAAATTTTACCACTTTATTAAACAATTGATAGACATATTTTGTGGTCCCGTTTTTAATCAATGCAAATAAAAATTTGAGTTTTTAAGTCCATTTTAATGCCCATTTCTGAGCCATTTTAGCCTATGAGAAGGGGACATGAACTAATTTGAGCCAAATTGTGCTTCTTTCTCTTTGATGAGACTTCCTCTGAGAGATTCAGTAATCTGCTGCTTTTCTCAGTGGCACTGAAGCCGCCATGGTGGTGGTTCTGTGCAGAGCCCCTCCTGGGAGAAAGCAGTCATCTCTTCCACGGTACAGGCTTAGCATTTCATTATTTCATCTCTCACCTCGGCACTGCCTGCTGATGGAGCTTGGCAACTGCAAATCCTCTTGGGAGTTTCCACTCCTACTGAGAAGGTGGCTAGAACTTGAAATAATCTCAACTCACTGTGAACCTTTGCCTAAAAAAGCTCTGTATTTTTCTCCCATTTACTGTAATATTTTCATTCTAGGGGGGAGAAAGGGTTTTCCATGTACTAAATCTACATTATTTTTATACAATCCCATAAGTAAGCCACACCTTTATAGAATCAGGTCATGAATTGTTCATTTCCTATTGATTAGACCACCACAGTGCGGGCTGACCATAGGTGTTAGTTCTGGAACAAGATTCGAAGAAAAGACTCTGGAAGCTGAAATGAAAAGCTCAAACACATGCCAGTTAGTAGTTCTGTAAATGTTATTCTCTCATTCTTCTCCTTTCACCATATATAATAAAAGCATTTCTCAAGATCAGATCTTGGAGGCTGAGGCAGGTGGATTGCTTGAGCTCATAAGCCTGAGCAAGAGGGAGACCCAGTCTCTACAAAAAATAGAAAAACTGAGGCAAGAGGATCGCTTGAGCCCAAGAGTTAGAGGTTGCTGTGAGCTATGATGCCACAGCACTCTACCTAACTCTGTCTCTAAAAAAACAAAAAAGCATTTCTCAATGGATGTCATGTAAAGTTAGTTTAGCGTTTGTCTAATTAGTCTAAAGTTAGTTTAGCATTTCCCTGATTATTTCCTCCACCAAGAAAACAAATCTAGATGAAGATTCAGACTCATGTAAACAAAACCAGGTAAAATCACTGCTTTTGAAGGAAGCAATAGACTTGTACAGCAAACAAAATGGAGTAAATTGCAGAAACAATTGGATTTACAAATTATCTTGGTATCTTGGTTGTCTGTTAAGTACAGACATGGGACAAAAGGAAACCACATACTCTTTACCTTTGCACTCCATGAGAAGGATGCTGGGAGAATCAGTGTCCTGACCTCCATCCCCAGACAACAAACCTTTCTCTGTCTTTATTTCATCTTGTGATTCTTTGCAACAGCAATAACAACAATGGTCTCTATCAACAGGCATTGGATACCTCGTGAGCAGGACCAGGCGGCCTGGCAGATTGCCGCAAGCTTTGCGTTTTAGCGGTGGCTATCAGTGTTTGCACACTTGGCACCACAAAACATCTGAAGTCACTCATACAATTGTTTCTTGTTTCTGCTCAGGTTACAGTTCCTGGACAAGATCCATACCTCACAAAGGTGATTATTCCAGAGAAATCCCAGAACTTCAGTGCTCTTAAAAAGGATATTCAACTTCCATTCCAAGGGCGATTGGATTCTATCACAGTATCAAATCCTTCATGCCCAATGATTCCTCTATATAAAAATTTGCCAAGCCACTCAGCGGAAACAAAGCCTACTTTGTTCTTATTTTTAGTGACTCTTCTGCACATATTTTTCAAATAAAGGAAAATGTGAAACTCAACCTCCCGTCCCCACCTGAAATCAGGTATTACTCGAGCTACGTGAGGCTACTGCAGCCCTCCAGGGGAACCTCGGCGGGGCACACTCCACAATATTCCCTGGGAAGAGAAATGGATGTTTCTGGATCCTGGAATGATTCAGTCTTGAAGATGAGCAGAAGGCACCCACCTAGAAAATACCGCCTATCACACTTACATTAATCCTGAAGTAGGCTTATAACCTGTAAAAAGGTAAACTTGAGAATCAAAAAGAAGTTCCTGCAAGAAAAAAATGAGCTAAGTTTGTATATAGAGAGCCAGAGAGCCAGATGAATATAAGCAATAAAGATGACCATTTATCGATCTCCTCCTATGTACAAGACCTTGCCATGAGTGCTGTATGTGGACAGATGTATGTATAATTACTCCTCTGCAAAGGGAGAAATCTTCACAGGACTGGGAATAGTGGTGCAAATGTTCTAATGAGAGAAAATAGGCAACCATGTCTCAAGGGCCCAAGAAAACACAGGCCTGGCTGGGTACAGTGGCTCACACCTATAATCTTAGCACTCTGGGATGGATGGATTGCTTGAGCTCAGGAGTTCAAGACCAGCCTGAGCAAGAGCTGGTCTACTAAAAATAGAAAAATTACCTGGTGTTGTGGCAGGTGCCTGTAGTCCCAGCTACTCAGGAGGCTGAGGCAGTAGGGTCACTTGAGCCCAACAGTTTGAGGTTGCTGTGAGCTACGACACCATGGCACTCTACCCAGGGCAACAGAGTTAGACTCTGTCTAAAAAAAAGAAAAAAAAAGGAAAGAAAATGCAAGCCTGTCCTAGCATACTGGGAGGCCAAGGTGGGTGAATTGCCTGAGCTCATGGGTTTGAGACCAGCCTGAGCCAGAGGGAGGCCTCGTCTCTAAAACATAGCCAGGCGTTGGAGTGGGTGCCTATAGTCCCAGCTACTTGGGAGGCTGAGGCAAGAGAATCACTTGAGCCCAAGAGTTTGAGGTTGCTGTGAGCTATGATGCCACAGCACTCTACTAAGGGTGATAAAGTGAGACTCTGAGGCTCTGTCTCCAGAAAAAAAAGAAAAGAAAAGAAAATGTGGGCCTGATAGGACAGGATGGCCAGTTAAGCAAGTCTGTCTCCCTCTCTGCCTCTGTGCACCTGGGTGCCCTGTCCTCTGTCAGCTGGTGACCTGCACAGGTGTAGCCTCAGACTCACATCTGACTCATCACACGGTGGCGGAGCACACCTTCCCCTACACTGGGCTCCGTCTCAGCTCCTGGAACCACCAAGCTAGAAATCGGGGTCGTCCTTAGCGCTTCCTCCTCCTCCTTCCTCCCTTATGTTCAGTGAGTGAGCAGAGATGGTGTGGATTCTCACTGTCCATGGATTCTGCCCTCTCCTCCCCACAGCTGCTCCCACTGCGAAGCTCAGGCCCTGGTGTCCCCCCAGTGCTGCTGCCACCACAGCTTCCTGGTCTCTTGTCCCCAGACTTCTCCTCTTCAAGTTCATCCTCCACCAGCCCCAGAAAAGGGAGCTATTTTGAGGTATGATCCCGATTCGCTACATTTTCTTTCCTACTCCTCTTAAAACTTGGTGCTGGTATCAACGCCACCAGGAGGCCTTGGCTGACCGTGTCCATTCAGTTCTCTCTCCACCTCCAGGCTTTCTGGAGCGAGAGGCCCTTTGCTCCCTAAAGGAAACTGTGTATCTCTTCTCTGCCATCGGGTTACAGCCCTGTACCACGGTCCTCTGCTACCTCCTGTACCGCGGTCTTCTGCCACCTCCCGTGCCTTCCCATGCAGTGCAAGATCTGTTGATTTGTGTGAAAAATTCATTTGTATGACCTCAGAGCCCAAGACCTAGTGGGTGCTGGAAAGATGAATGGACAAGTGGTTCCAGAAGTCTGTTGATCCTGGTCCCTGCTAGAGGCTGTCTAAGGCTTTGAGTCATTTTATTTATTTTATTATTATTATTATTTTTTTTTTTTTGTAGAGACAGAGTTTCACTTTATCGCCCTCAGTAGAGTGCCGTGGCGTCACACAGCTCACAGCAACCTCCAACTCTTGGGATTAAGCAATTCTCTTGCCTCAGCCTCCCGAGTAGCTGGGACTACAGGTGCTCACCACAACACCCAGCTATTTTTTAGTGCAGTTCAGCCGGGGCCGGGTTGGAACCCACCACTCTTGGTATATGGGGCTGAGGCCCTACCCACTGACCCACTGCCCGAGTCATTTTATTAAACAAGGTCTTATGCTTGGGAAATCTGCAGCTCATTAGTAACGCTGACAGCAGAGTGTTTACATGTACATGACCAAGAAAGAGTCCACATACATTGCTTTTAGCAGACCCTGAATTTATCCTAAGATTGGGGGTAAATGCATCAAGTTACCTATTAACAGCACTATAGAATACCTCTTTTAAATACAAGAACAAAATTTTTGCCATTAGTACTCAATTTGAAGTACTAATGGTTTTCAAGTTCTCTCTTACGTATAAGATTAAAGGGAGGTACTCGTTAAACAGTTTAACAGTAGCCAACTCTGGTGGGCAGTCTTGTGAGTACCGTGTGTCACTCATGGGAAGTGAATTGCCTTGGCTCTTACATTAAATTAAAAGTTCAAAAAAAAAAAAAAAAAGAAAGTTCAGAGGATCTAGAAATAAAACCATACTGGGATTTTACAGGTAAAAGTGCCTGAGAAGAACCACAAGGGGATGAGGAGAAACGTGGGCATTTAGAAGCCATTTCTGTGCCAAGTTTATTCAACATCATATAAACAGAATGTGTAGTCTTTTTAAAACCATTTATAAAATCTGGTAATAACCTAAATAATTTGCTCACTTTTATTTAAATAATCAGTAATGTATTATATACTGGAGAGTATGTATTAATATAATATTGCAGAAAATGACTTTGGCGTATCACGGGTGGAAGCGTATCAAACTGAACTGGATTCGCCATCAATACCCCAAATCATTTTCCAACTGGGCATTCCGAGTTCAAACTTTCCCTTTTGTATAGCAGTTTTTGAAGGGACATGAACTAAAACCTGAATTGGTTCATGAGCCTGAATGTAAATTTTTTACTGAAATAATGTTTTTGAAATCAGACCTTTGTATCAGAATCAAACTTAAAGTCATCAGAAGACACAGAGAAACCAGCCATAGCCTTCCAACCTTGGTCAGACCAGGGCCCCAGACTCTGCCCATTGCCTTCTCTACTGCCCCCTTTGAGACAGCAGCCATGCTCCTCTGGCTCTAAGTTTGGGTGTAATTCCTTTTATAGAGAAACCAATGTAATAAAAATTTTCAAATGGTAATTAGAAGACAGGAGCCCTGGGTTCAAATCCATCGAATGCTGTTTCCTTGTCTGCAGCATGAAGGTCCAACTCAGCAGGGATCCTGGGCCATCAGGGACAGTGTGGTGGCATCTGCCACATAGTGGGTGCCATTTTTGGTGCTTGCCTGGGTGGAGGGAGAATAGTTAAGACACTGTCTGGTAAATATTTTGAAGGCAATATAATAGGCCTTATTAAAGACCAAATCTTTTGCCTCAGACATAAACAGAATGGACCTAAAAACTGAAACAATGGTTAGCTAGAACGATCATCTAACAATATTTAGAGAAACTTTCATAAAGTAATATAGCTTTTTCTCATGTACATATTCAAATTTTGGTAAATGTCAATGTGAATGGATCTGAATGGTGGGTAGTATTTTGGAAAACGGTTAAGTGCCTGCAGGTAATGTCAGTGTTGATTTTGGTGCTTAATTTATCACGTTCATACTTGAACTTGGATGTTTCAGAAATGTTAAAAGCCTCTTCTCAACGCTTTTGAAAATCTTTCTAAGAAATCAATGTTGTGTTGTGTTCCAGAAGCAAATTTGTATTTGCAGTCTGTTTCTTAAAATGGTATGAATTAGTTCTATGTTTAGAAAGTAAAAATATATGATGCTGGATTGGAAATATCTTTTCCTAGCAAATTCAGGAAAAATAAGCATAGCATATTACCTTATTACACCAGGATAAGTTGCTTATTGAGAAGCTTGGTTATTATTCTATATGTTAACAATATGGTTGGTGTTTACTTTATGGCAGATCTCTTATATTTTCCTCATAACTTTAGATGGAAAAAGAGGAGAAAATGATGATGGCCAGACCAGTAAAAAGGGCACCAAATGTTCATGATGCTGCATCTAAAGGATGAGTCTGGGCTTGGTGCAGACTTATCATTGTACCAGGGTATTAGCAGGCACTGTGCTGTGGGGCTCACAGCCCCCAAACCACGTTTAGCATATGACGGCTGCACAACCTTTATAAATGTCTCATACATGATTTTACAAGTTTTCCTTTTGACATTCTTTTGTGCTATAATTAAGAAATTATTAAAATGCACAAGTTGTCTAAGACTGTAAAGTTTATTCAGAAGGGCCACAACTACCTCTACATTTAGTAAATTTAGAATATTTCTGATTCTCAATAAAGAACTAATATTCATAAGACCATGAATGTTCTTTCTTTCTATAATATTGCCTTTAAAATAACACTAGAGAGAACTAATTCCCACCAGATAAAGCCCAGGGAAGATCAAATTTCATGACCTTTTATGGGGCAATAACATTGCAACAGCTTGTCAAAGTTCAGATAGTTCCTCCAGAACATTTTATAGATACTGTGTGTTATTACGTGTCATATATTCCAGAGTAGTTTGTATCCTGGGGCAGTGCATTCCACGGATAAGATGCTGGATGAAAAGTGTGCTTTCTGGTCAGAAAAAAATTCTGGAAAATTCACAATTTACACTAATGTAGTAAAGGGTCTGAGAAATCTGGCAGAAAATAAATGGATTTCTCAAACATACATAGCCATGGAACCATTTTCATAAATAATTTAGCCTAGAACCAGTTCTTTGAACTCACATTCCTGAATCTGCAAACACATTTAGGGAAATAAAGTTAGAGAAGCCTGAGTAACAAACATTATAGACTTCCAAGGGCTTTGGAAACACAGAGCATAGTTAGAAAAATAGAATTTTCCTGCAGCCAGAGCTAGGAAGTTCCACAGTCCTAACCCTCATCAGAGGCAAACTTTACTGACACATGTAACAGCCTTGGCAGGGACAGAGGCAGGGCTCACATTCACACCTACCCTCTGCAACTCGCTACACAAATAATAGTTTAAATGACTCATGGCTGAGTAGGAAATGGGTAAATTACAGACACAGATTTTTTTTTTAAGTGAAAACTATGTCATTTTAGAAAATAAACTTGGAACAGTTTTCCTGTTTTCAAAAGAATTCATGACACAGGGACCTCTTAAGTGGAAACCCCAGGCACGTCTGGCCAGACTTCAGTATTTAAATTCACGGCTCCTTGAAGCATCCATTTAATCCCCCTTACCCAAAAGCAAGGTGGAATTTTAAAATGAAGTAAAATTTTCAAATATTACGCATGAAAGGAAAAAGTGATTAATCCATTTCTGGATGGTAGAATTATATGTTTTGTTTTCTTCCTCATTTTGAAATTTCCCATTTACCACTACTCTTATAATAATACAAGGAAAACAATTTTATAGAACCTCAAATTTTAGAACCACCAGTTTACATAAAGTGATCGCTACATCTCCTTACATATTCATTAAACTTTTCCAGAGTTTGTACTGAAATAATACACATCAAAGGTAATAATTTTTTCCTACTTGATCAACTTCAGGGCACTTGCCTTTCAACCCTAAAGCACGATTTTTTGCAGCCAGGACAGCGGCAGGTGCGCGCTGAAGACCAGGCTCTCAGGAAGGGTTCGCTGGAGCCCCGGTTTGAGGCCAGCCTGGGCAAAACAGGGCGCCGGCCCCATATGCCGAGGGTGGCAGGTTCAAGCCCAGCCCCGGCCAAACTGCAACAAAAAAATAGCCGGGCGTTGTGGCGGGCGCCTGTAGTCCCAGCTACTCGGGAGGCTGAGGCGAGAGAATCGCGTAAGCCCAAGAGTTAGAGGTTGCTGTGAGCCGTGTAACGCCACGGCACTCTACCGAGGGCGGTACAGTGAGACTCTGTCTCTACAAAAAAAAAAAAAAAAGAGAAGGGAGAGGAAGGCACAGTGCTTTGTGCAGTATGTGTTTCATGCATCTCTCAAGGAACGATGGCGCGGGGTGTTAGGGCAGGGTTGGGAGCGCCGGTGCTTAGGCCTCGCGCTGCCTCCTCTCTAGAAGCCGCAGGTGCCCGCGGAGTCTGCGCCTGCCCGGGGGTGTCAGGGGCCGCACCTGCAGATCTCCTGACGCGATGCTGCCACCACGTGGTGGAAAAGTGTGTAACACTCCGATTTGTCTTCTGCTAAAAAAAAAAAATGTGGGCAGTGCCAGTGGCTCAAAGGAGTAGGGCACCGGCTCCATATGCCGGAGGTGGTGGTTTCGAACCCAGCCCCGGCCAAAAACTGCAAAAAAAAATTGTGAGTCTCGCTAGTTCGGTAGCAGGAGCAGAGGGCGGACCCCAGACAGCGCTCTAAGCAGCCGCCCCCGCCCTCAGTGCTGCCCCGGGAGAAGCTGCCCAGGAGGCCGCACACCAGAGGTGCCTGATGGGGACAAGAAAGTCATCCCAACAAAGATTTTGGGAACAGTAAAATGGTTCAATGTAAGGAACGGATGTGGTTTCATCAACAGGAATGACACCGAGGAGGACGCATCTGTCCACCAGGCTGCCATAGGAAGAGTGACCCCAGGAAGTCCCTCCGCGCTGTAGGGGACAGAGAGACCGTGGGGTTTCATGGTGTTGAGGGAAAAAGGGGACAGAGGCAGCAAGTGTCATAGGCCCTGGGGGAATTCCAGTCGAGGACAGTAAATGCCCAGCAGACCATAACCATCATAGGCTCTATCCTGTGGCAGCGACCCTGCACACAATTACTGGCAGAATTACCAGGATAGTGAAGGCCGGGAGAAGAACAATGATGGGAGGCCCAGGGATGGGAGAGCACTTGAAGGCCAAGTCCAGGGATGGGAGAGCTCCTGAAGGCCAGGTCCAGGGAGAGGAGAGCTCCCGAAGGCCCAGGGATGGGAGAGCCTCTGAATGCCCAGGGATGGGAGAGAGTTCCCAAAGGCCCAGGGATGGGAGAGCTCCTGGAGGCCCAGGCGTAGGAGAATGCTCCCAAAGGCCCAGGGAGGGGAGAGTGCTCCTGAAGGCCCAGGGATGGGAGAGCTCCCAAAGGCCCAGGGATGGGAGAGAGCTCCCGAAGGCCCAGGGATGGGAGAGCTCCTGAAGGCCCAGGGAGGGGAGAGTGCTCCTAAAGGCCCAGGGATGGGAGAGCCCCGGAAGGCCCAGGGATGGGAGAGCCCCTGAAGGCCCAGGGATGGAAGAGAGCTCCCGAAGGCCCAGGGATGGGAGAGAGCTCCCAAAGGCCCAGGGATGGGAGAACTCCCAAAGGCCCAGGGATGGGAGAGAGCTCCCAAAGGCCCAGGGATGGGAGAACTCCCAAAGGCCCAGGGATGGGAGAGCTCCTAAAGGCCCAGGCATAGGAGAATGCTCCTGAAGGCCCAGGGATGGGAGAGCTCCTGAAGGACCAGGGAGGGGAGAGCTCTTGAAGGCCCAGGGATGGGAGAGCTCCCGAAGGCCCAGGGATGGGAGAGCCTCTGAATGCCCAGGGATGGGAGAGAGTTCCCAAAGGCCCAGGGATGGGAGAGCTCCTGAAGGCCCAGGGAGGGGAGAGTGCTCCTAAAGGCCCAGGGATGGGAGAGCCCCGGAAGGCCCAGGGATGGGAGAGCCCCTGAAGGCCCAGGGATGGGAGAGCCCCTGAAGGCCCAGGGATGGAAGAGAGCTCCCGAAGGCCCAGGGATGGGAGAGAGCTCCCAAAGGCCCAGGGATGGGAGAACTCCCAAAGGCCCAGGGATGGGAGAGAGCTCCCAAAGGCCCAGGGATGGGAGAACTCCCAAAGGCCCAGGGATGGGAGAGCTCCTAAAGGCCCAGGCATAGGAGAATGCTCCTGAAGGCCCAGGGATGGGAGAGCTCCTGAAGGACCAGGGAGGGGAGAGCTCTTGAAGGCCCAGGGATGGGAGAGATCCTGAAGGCCAAGGGATGGGAGAGCTCCCAAAGTCCCAGGGATGGGACAGCTCCCGAAAGCCCAGGGATGGTAGAGCTCCCGAAGGCCCAGGCATGGGAGAGTGCTCCTGAAGGCCCAGAGATGGGAGAACTCCCAAAGCCCCAGGGAGGGGAGAGTGCTCCTGAAGGCCCAGGGATGGGAGAACTCCCAAAGCCCCAGGGAGGGGAGAGTGCTCCTGAAGGCCCAGGGATGGAAGAGCTCCCGAAGGCCCAGGGATGGGAGAGAGCTCCCGAAGTTCAGTGAGGAGAGAGCTCCCAAAGGCCCAGGGATGGGAGAGCCCCTGAAGGCCTAGGGATGAGAGAGCCCCTGAAGGCCCAGGGATGGGAGAGAGCTCCTGAAGGCCCAGGGAAGGGAGAGCTCCCGAAGGTGTAGGGAGGGGAGAGCTCCCGAAGACCTAGGGAGGGGAGAGCTCCCGAAGGCCCAGGGATGGGAGAGCTCCTGAAGGCCCAGGGATGGTAGAGCTCCCGAAGGCCCAGGGAGGGGAGAGTGCTCCTGAAGGCCCAGGGATGGGAGAGCTCCCGAAGGCCCAGGGATGGGAGAGCCCCTGAAGGCCCAGGGATGGGAGAGCCCCTGAAGGCCCAGGGAGGGGAGAGCTCCCGAAGGCCCAGGGAGGGGAGAGCTCCTGAAGGCCCAGGGATTGGAGAGCTCCCAAAGGCCAGGTCCAGGTATAGGAGAGCACTCCAGACCCAGCAACCTCGCCAACTGCAGGTGGTGGGTCCAACTTTACTACATGCGTAGACCCTTGGCAGCCACCACAGTGTTCTAACCTCTTGTGTAGGAGAAGTGATGGAGGTGCTGACAGCCAGGGTGCAGGAGAACAGGGTAGACCAATAAGAATATGTAATCAGGGATATAAACCATGATTCTGCAGGGGCCTCCTTGCCACAGACAGCCAGACAGGATGGCCATGAGGAGGATGAAGAGAACCAAGGAGACGAGACCCACGGGCAGCAGCCACCTCACCTCAATACCTTCGCAACTGCAATTACCACGCAGACTCCTAGAAAACCCTAAACCACAAGATGGCAAAGAGACCAAAGCAGCCCGTGCCCCAGCTGAGAATCAGTCAGCTCCCAGGCTGAGTGATTGCTGGCTCACCACCTCCACCAGCGTCGCGTGTAGCCATCCAGCAAGAAGAAATGAACAGAAGATTGGAGCTGAAGACCTCAAGTGCTGCCTTTTTGCCCATTGACCAGATAACTAGAACTATCTGCATTATCTATGCCACATGGGGTTTTGATTATTTTTACCTAAAGATGTCTTTTTTGGTAATAACAAACGTGTCTTTTTTCAAAAACCTGGTTTTTCTCAATACCCCTTTAAAGGTTTTCAAATTGTTTCATATCTGGTCAAGTTGAGATTTTTATTTTATTTATTTTTATTTTTATTTTTATTTTTGAAACAGAATCTCACTTTGTCACCCTCAGTAGACTGCAGTGGCACCACAGCTCACAGCAACCTCAAACTCTTGGGCTCAGGCAATCCTCTTCCCTCAGCCTCCCCAGTAGCTGGGATTACAGGCACCTGCCACAACACCTGGCTATTTTTAGAGATTGGGTTCTTATTCTTGCTCAGGCTGGCCTTGAAATCCTGAAGTCAGGCGATCCACCTGCCTCAGCCTCTCAGAGTGCTAGTACTGCAGGCATGAGCCACTGCTCCCAAGCCCTCAAGTTGAGATTTTTAAGAACTTCATTTTTAGAGTGGCGCCTATGGCTCAAAGAATAGGGTACCAGCCCCATATATCAGGATATCAGGGGTGGCAGATTCAAGACTAGCCCTGGCCAAAACTGCAAAAAAAAAAAAAAAACTTCATTTTTCCTTTGTAATAAAAGTTTACAACTTGATTTTTTCAAAAATGTCAATAAACTTCAAGCACCTGTTAATAAGGGTTTTAAATAGTAAAAAAAAGTCAGGAAAGATGGAAGAAGGCTTTTTTCAGTTCTCTCACAATTCTGACACTTTTAAAGACTATTATTTCTGGCAGTGACCATAGCCCAGTTGGTAGGGCCCCAGCCACATACACTGAGTCTGGCAGGTTTGAACCCTGCCCAGGCCAGCTAAAACAACAATGACAACTGCAACAACAACAACAACAAAATAGCCAGCATGTGGCAGGTGCCTGTAGTCGCAGCTACTTGGGAGGCTTCGACAAGAGAATTGCTTAAGCCCAAGAGTTTGAGGTTGCTGTGAGCTGTGACTCCAAGGCACTCTACCCAGAGCAACTTAGTGAAACTCTGTCTCAAAAAAAAAAAAGACTATTGTTTCCTTAGAATGTTCCTCTTTTGCATTTAGTGCACAGTGCTTTTTTAGGACGTTTATTTGGTGACCGGGCTGGAGTGCATCAGCCTCAGCCTAGCTCACAGTAGCCTCAAACTCCTGGGCTCATTCGATCCTCCTGCCTCAGTCTCCTGAGTATCTGGGTGTACAGGTGCCTGCCACACCAACTAATTTTTTTAATTTTTTATAGAGAGGGGGCTTTGATACTTTGCTCTGGCTGCTCTCAAACTCCTGGTATCAAGCAGTCCTCCCAGCTCAGCCTCCCAGAATGCTGGGATTATAGGCCCACTATACCCAGCCAAGGATGTTTTTTAAAATTGTCTTTTCTGGTTTTATGAAGAAGTCTTCAGTGGCAATCTCAACAACAACAAAAATAAACAAATGGGACTTAATTTAACTGAAACGCTTCTGCACAGCTAAGGACACAACAATTAAAGCAAACAGACAACCTTCAGAATGGGAAAAGATATTTGTATGGTACGAATCTGACAAAGACTTGATTACTAGGATCTATGGAGAACTCAAATTGATCAACAACAACAATAAAAAGCCAACAATCCCATATATCACTGGGCAAGAGACATGAATAGAACCTTCTCTAAAGAAGACAGATGAATGGCTAACAAAGAGAAATGCAGATCAAAACCAGTGGGACTGCAAAGTAATACAGTTTCTTTGGAAAGAAGTATGGAGAATCCTCAAAGAACTCAAATTAGACCTCTCATTTGATCCTGCAATCCCATTACTAGGCATCTACCCAGAAGAAAAAATGAATCATTTTACCATTAAGACATTTGCAGTAGGCTCGGTACCTGTAGCTCAATGGCTGGGGCGCCACCCACATACACCGGAGCTGGTGAGTTCGAACCCAGCCCGGGCCTGCCAAACAACAGTGACAACTACAACCAAAAAAGAAAAAAATATCCAGGCATTGTGGCGGGTGCCTGTAGTCCCAGCTGCTTAGGAGGCTGAGGCAAGAGAATCGCTTAAGCCCGAGAGTTTGAGGTTTCTGTGAGCTGTGACGCCACAGCACTCTACCGAGGGTGACATAGTGAGACTCTGTCTCAAAAAAAAAAAGACATTTGTACTAGATTATCACAATTCAATTTACAGTCACCAAAATATGGAAACAACCTAAATGCCCATTAGCCCAGGAATGGATCAACAAACTGGTATATGTATACCACTATTCAGCCATTAAAAAATGGTGACTTTCGGGTGGCACCTGAGGCTCAGTGGGTAAGGTGCTGGCTCTATATACTGAGGGTGGCGGGTTCAAACCCCGCCCTGGTGAAACTGCAAAAAAAAAAAAAAATATGGTGATTTTCCATCTTTTGTATTGACCTGGATAGAACTGAAACACATTGTTCTTAGTAAAGTATCATAAGAATGGAGAAGCAAGAATCCTGTGTACTCAATACTAATATGAAGCCAGCAGATGACCTAATACAATGGTTCTCAACCTTCCTAATGCCGTGGCCCTTTAATACAGTTCCTGTGGGTCGCGACCCACAGGTTGAGAACTACTGACATGCCCACATAGGCCTTGATCCAATACAAGTTGAGGGGAGGGGGAACGAGGGAGGGGGCAGAAAGGGGGGATTGGTAAGCCCATCTAATGGGCACCATGTGAGGGCTTTGGCCCACCTCCCGGGTACAGGACACTCTGCAGCAGACTCTACCTAACACATGCAAATATTGTAACCTAGTTATTTGTACCCTCGCATCAACCTGAAATTAAAAAAAAATTTCCTCTCCCAAATTAAACTTCATACTTTCTTTCTTTGCTGATCAGCATGCTTTATTGAATGCCTGCTAATATAGGCAGTCCCTAGGTGTCAAACAAGATAGATTCTGTAGGTTTGTTCTTAAGTCAAATTTGTATGTAAGTTGAAACATTTATTTACCTGTTACCTGTAATAGCCTCCATTCGTAAGTGTCAGCCATACGTCAGCTGTCAGTGGAATGTTTGTAACTGAGGGACCTGCTGTAATAGCCTCCACTCATAAGTGCACATTGTACTAAGTTGGATATTTGTAACTGGGGGACTCCCTGGATTCAAGGCCTAGTATTCAGCAGTTGTGGGGAGGAGATATAAAGGATGTTACAATGTGCCTCAGTTGAGACAATGTATTTGAAAAGGTTAATTCAAGGCTCCCTAAACTGGGTTTAGAAAGCAGTTATGGTCTCCGGGCTAAGCTTTGCACCTAATGAATACAATGAATGCAGTAAGGAAGTCTGATAGAGCCAGCCCTTGGAATTAAGATCCATGTACAAGCTCCAGCTCTGCCATTACTTATGATAAACTTCCCTAAACATCAGGGTTCAACACCTTAAAATTAAAAAAAAAAACAAAAAACTTATCTCAGGGGGTTGCATAAATGAGACCTTTGTGAGCCTCTTATAGTAATGCCTACCATGAAGAACTCATCCAATATTTTAAATAAACGTCTATTTTAAAAAGAAAATTAATGATTTGGTCTTCCATTAAAAGCCTCTGTACTTAGAATTTCATGTGGACATTTTCAAAGGCAATGCCTTGGGAAAACAACAAAAACAACAAAAATGAAACTCCTTTTCATTCTGGGTATTACTCATAATACCATATCCGCTTCGAAAACTGCATGTGTAGGCATCACTTATTTTAAAAATACTCTGAAACCCTTTTCTTTGTTACCTTTCATTTTGAAAAGGACACTAAGCAATTCATACCTTTTCTTACTAAATGGCTATTTAGATGGAACTATTTACTCATAACAAAGGACTACTTTAATGATGAGAAAAACCTGTATGATTGAGAAACCTTCTATGAAACAGGTAACTAAAAAAAAAAAAAGAGTTAAATAATTATAAAGACAACAGACCACATGCTGGCTAAAAGAATGGACTTTGAAGTAAGATTGATCTAGGTCCAAATGAGGGTTAACTAATTAGTCTTTGACCTTGAGGAAATTGCTTAACTTCTCTAAGTATCAAGTTCTATTGTAAAATGAGACAAATATTAATGAATACCCATGTACAAAAATGATAAAATTGTTACAATTGTTATAAGTATCTAAGACAGTATGCCTATAATATCCCAATAAATGCTTGGTTTCTCTTGTTAAAAAAAAAAAAAAAGCAGTTATGGTCACAAATGATACAAACAGAATATTCTTAAACTGCCATTTATTGGAAGTGTTTACTCCCTAGTTTCTATTCATTTATTGCCTGTAATTCTAAGGTCCCTAAGCAAGTAAGAACCAGATCTGTGATTCTGAAGTTAGCCCTTCCCATGACAGGACGCTTACAAACTTAGTTGTAGCAGAAACGATTTACAAGAGGGTGAAAGAACGTTGGCGTATTGCAGCCATGAAAGTCTAAAATGACCCAACAAAGCATCAGATATGATACCCAACAAACAAGCCTTTTTAATATTTAAATCTGGGAAGCAATCTGTTATCTGTAAATTATAAATTAGCAATCTGTTATCTGTGATCTTGGAGGAAGGCCTCCTTAATACAGGGTGATAGCCTGGGAAGATGTGAACCAAAATTTAACCCTGAGAGATAAATGCACTTCATCTAGAACATGATAGTCATGAAAAATATTTTTAAAATGAAATTTTGGAATTAGTAAATGTATCATTTTGATAAATTGACTTTAAGCTGTTGGCAGGACACCCAGGCAGTGTGTTCTGCTGGCAGCAGAGTGTGGGTTTGAAACAGGTAAGTGGAATCTATTGGTTAAAGAAAAAAATGAACCTTTAAAGGAGAGCGCTTTGAAAGCAGTAGGAATTCAAATATGATTCGGTGTCTGCCTTCTCCCCAAAACAATCAATTATGTTTCTTTCATTCTAAATATTATAATGTTTCAAGACTACAATCATTTCAGATGCATGATGTGTAAATTACTGAACGCAAGGGAGTCCCCGTTCTGGTGGTTGCTTTACTGCTATTGTTCTATTTTATGTTGCTTTTCACTGGCGACATTTTACAGACATCTTCTATACAAGGCGCTTTCAGATACGTATCTTTTTTGCTTGTTTTTAAGGCAGGGTCACACCCAGGCTAGTCTTCAGTTCTGGGGCTCAAGGGATCCTCTCACCTCAGTCCCAAATAGCTGGACTACAAGCACATGCCATGACCCCTGGCATGTATTTATCATTTTAAAGCATTAGTTGCAAATGTCAAAAATTCCCTATTATACATAATGGAAGTCGCCTACATGATAGACAATATTGTCACCAATTTCTAAGCAATTGGTATTTTTTTTTTTTTTTTTTTTTTGTAGAGACAGAGTCTCACTTTATGGCCCTCGGTAGAGTGCCATGGCATCACACAGCTCACAGCAACCTCCAACTCCTGGGCTTAAGCGATTCTCTTGAGCAACTGGTATTTTTAAGCTGAAGAAGTACTTTATTATAAATACTAAATCAAAAACCTAATTCACGATGGCTCATGCCTGTAATCCTAACATTCTGGGAGACTGAGGCAGGTGGATTGCCTGAGCTCTGGAGTTCAAGACCAGCCTGAGCTAGAGCGAGACCCCTTCTCTAAAAACAGCTGGGCATTGTGGTGGGTGCCGTAGTCCCAGCTACTTGGGAGGCTGAGGCAAGAGAATCACTTGAGCCCAGGAGTTTGAGGTTGCTGTGAGCTATGATATCATGGCACTCTACCCGGGGCAACAAAGTGAGACTCTGTCTCAAAAAAGAAAAGAAAAGAAAAAACCCGCCCAATTCAACATCCAATCAGAAAGTAGTGAGCAGATAATAGTGACTACAAACTTGTCACAGTCCCAGGCTATCACAACTCATAGTCAGCTTCATAAGATCACAGAGCTACCCACTAATTAGTATCCTGAAAGCCCTTATTTAAAATTTAAAAATTCTGGGGCGGCGCCTGTGGCTCAAGGAGTAGGGCGCCGGTCCCATATGCCAGAGGTAGCGGGTTCAAACCTAGCCCCAGCCAAAAACCAAAAAAAAAAAAAAATTTAAAAATTCTGAATTATAGAGAGCTAACCCTCATCTGACTTAGGGGTCCTCAGGCTGCCACTTCAAGACTGAGGTCCCAATGGTTTGACTCATTTAAGAAATTCTTATTAAGCATCTACATATGTGCCTCATAATAAGGAAGTCCCAGCTGTTGGAATTTAGTGTCAAAGATGATATGATTGCAAAACTTTTTGTTGTGCTTGTTGTTCTGAGATAGTGTCTTGCTGTGCTGCCCAGGCTGGTCTTGAACTCCTGGCCATAAACAATCCTCCACTTTGTCCTCCCAAAGTATTGCATTACAAACATGAGCCCCTGCGCCCCACATTAGGGCTTCCATGCCAACAAGTGGCATGTCGACTAGCCAAGTTCCCTTCCCTGCCCCCAGCTACATCCCTTCTGGACCATTCACTATCATTTGAGAAACCACTTAAGCCAGCCTGCCATGTAAGATCCAAGTGAGGAAACGGCACTTCCCACCCCTGCCAGCAACATCATCCTCTCAAGGGGGTCTTCATGTATTGGCGGCTCCCACTGCATCGAGCTACCAGTAATAACTGTGCTTTCAAAGTGTGTAGACATGACCATTCTTGAAAAAGAAACACATTCTGTGTCTTTTGTTTACCCAGACATATGACATTCAAACAATTTTCTTTTTTTCTTTTTTTTTTTTTTATAGAGACAGAGTCTCACTTTATGGCCCTCGGTAGAGTGCCGTGGCCTCACACAGCTCACAGCAACCTCCAACTCCTGGGCTTAAGCGATTCTCCTGCCTCAGCCTCCCGAGTAGCTGGGACTACAGGCACCTGCCACAACGCCCGGCTATTTTTTGGTTGCAATTAAGCCGGGGCCGGGTTTGAACCCGCCACCCTCGGTATATGGGGCCGGCGCCTTACCAACTGAGCCACAGGCGCTGCCCACAATTTTCATTTTTAATAAAACTCATTATGAGGAAATTGGGGGATGCTAACAGTGGATTTTAATAAAGATATTATAGGCATAATTAACTATAATTTATTTTATGAAAAATATAGGAAAGTTAGTGGCTGAAAAAGATGGCAGAGATGTTTTCTAGTATTCCTTTGATTTGGATTCCCCTCACATCTCTGCTCCCTGTCACTTGAGCATCCAGCCCAGCTAGACCTGGTGACCGCTCTGCCCACCCCACCCTCCCAGTTCCAATCAGGGGAAGTGTGCACGGCCTGTGGCTCCACGCACTTTGTTTGTGTTCTGGTTCTGACTTCAGGAGCCCAATCTGCACCTCTGTCACCTGAGACTCCGGCACCCTAACTCTGGCTGGAACCTCACAGCATTCCAAATCTCTTAAATAAATTACTTTTCAATATCAGAATAAGGACACTTAGGCATGTCCTTAACCTCTCCCCCCCACCCCTCCAGCTTTTGGCTGACATACTAAACTAAGTAATAAATACCACCTTTCCCCCAGCTGTGAAGCTAAGCCAGCAGCATCTGGGGCTTGGTCGACACTGTCCAGAAAGGGCCAAGCCATGGAGGAGGCTCCAGCGGCCTCTGGGACCAAGGCCTTGCCAAGTGGACACAGTGTCTGCACCAGCCCTCAGGCTGTCCCTGAGAAGGGGTGCAAACGGGAGGAAGGCCTGGCCTGCTGACCAAGGAAGTCGGAGGGGCTCATGGAAACGTTGTGAGAACACTGTCATCACCACTCAGCAGGTCTCAACAGAAAAAGGGGAAAGAACGTGGGTCTGAGGTAACCTAGGTAACCAATGACTAATAGAAAAGAACAATAATGCCTGTAAGTGTGGAGCAGCCCGGGGGAGGCTTGCAGCCAATTTCAAAGGGAGAGGAAGATGGAGAGCAAGAGGGATTCACGCACCAGGCAGCCTTGTGTCTCCTCTCTCACCTCTTCCCCGTCCGGACCCACCTGCGACTCTCCTGTGGAGCTAAGCTTTCTCTTTGCTCTTAAATAAAATTCACACAGAGACTTCCGTGGTTGCTTCGCTCTCTACCCAGGCTGCCTGAGTGGCTCAGGTTCTGTCTCCACTCACTTTTGCTTCTGATTCCTGCTCTCGGTGGAATTTTCTAGATCAGCTGAATAATTGAACTAGGTCAACTGCGTTCACGAAACTGGGACTCCCCAGCCCCAAAAGTCCCTCCTGGGTGTTGTGAGCAGGACTGTGTAACAAGCAGCAGCTTTGTCAGAGCACGGGTGCCACCTCCCTGGCACAGACGGACGATGCCAAACCAAATTTCCCAGGTGAGGGTAAAAGTCAACACCAGTTGGACTATGTGACATGCAGCACTCTGGCCATCCCTGTCACGGACTAAGGTGCTTGAACATGACATTTAGAGAACTGGCCTGGGAGCTGAGGTTGATCCCTTGGGCTGAGTCTTGAATGAAGGGGTGGTCTGGAGTCCCGGTGCCTGTGAGGGGGGTGGCAGCCTTCAGATGTTGAAGGTCTCGGGGCCACCCATCTCCAGGCACTGGCCTTGGTCTTTCAGGAGCTCCTCGGACACTCCCACTTGGCAGTACCTGGGGACATTGGCCACGAGGCCCAGACACAGCATGCAGTGTCCAGAGCAACTCATGGGTCAAGCCAGGCCTACAGTATGGGAAGGGAGGCCAACTCAACCCAGCAGGGTGCCCAGCTGCTCCCATAGTCAGGCCTGGAAGCGGATGGGCCCCTCGCTCAACTCCTGACAAAACTGTTTCTAAGACCCAATAATCATATTCCTGAAACAATTCATCATTTAATAAATCATTTATTTGAAAATCTACATATACTAAACCTAAAAATTTAAACATAAAGTACAAGGCATGTAGAATGACACTTCATTTACAAATTTAAAATGTATAAATAGTTCATTACATGCTCTAAATGTACTTCATTTATAATCTTATTTATGCTTACCAACTCCCCTCAGAAGAAACGGACACCACTTGGTCCTAGCTGAAGTCTTTATAGTTCCAAATAAAGCCTTATTGAGGTCCTCCAAAGCTGAAGTACTGGTCACTTCAGCCCTTTGTTTCCTGCTTGTACAAGGGGTAAGTTGTGTGAGCACAGAGCTGTACAAACTCTCATCCTTCAGGTCTAAACTGACAGCCAACTCTACTGTCCTCATCAAAGTGTGTACAACTCACGCCTGGGAGGAAAACCCTGAAGTCAAGGTGGTTACTGTCACTATTTTGCTGAAGATTCCTATTCAAATATATATTAAGAAGTTAATCTACAGTTTTTTACTTCAGAAATTTTTAAAAACTTAAAAACTTTTAATTGGCCTACAATAATTGCAGTAATATTTGTGGGGTACAATGTCATGTTCTGATCCGTGTCTATACATTGTGAAATGATCAAACTGAGACAGTTAGCATATCAGCAATTCAAACATTCCTCATTTCTTTGTAGTAATACACTCAAAATCCTCTCTAGCTATTTTGGCTATTCAATCCATTAGTGTTAACTACAATAACTCTACTATGCAATGGGACACCAGAGCTTATTTCTAATTGTAACTTAATACTCATTAAGAAAGGTTTTATGTGCAAATAATGGCCAGTTCTGCCCATAAATTCTATTTTCCAGAAGCAGAAGCATCTTAAAGGAAAACTGCAAAAATCTTAAAAGGCACTGAAGATTCCTCTGCTTCTACATCACTGATAGGCTAGAAAAATAAGGCTTGCTCTGCTGGGACTCACACGTTAGAATCAAGTACTTGCCAAACTTTCAGGCTAAAATTACTCAACATCCCCAATATCTACAACCACCTATCAAAGTGAATCCCGGTCAAAACAGTACAGTGTAATTAGGCTTCCCCAAATAGTTAACTATTTTAAAATTGCACGTGAACTTTATGGACAGCCTGTATGAGGCCATTATGTTCTTCTAAAATGCTAATAAACCACAACAGGAAATAATGAAATCAAACTGAAAGACTGTCACACGGTCTTTCAAACTGTCACACAGATTAGTTCCTTACTGTACCCCCCACTTTCTAAGACATCTTACTACAAATAAATTTTATGTATCACTAGCCATGAATTGTTGCCATCAGTGGTTACATGACGCTGATGGGTACCATTACCCAAGTGACACGGCCAATTTAGGACTGTTTTGGAAACAACAGTGTAGGAGAGACATATTCCATTGAGAAGTTCTAAGCCTCTAAACGAAGATTTTCCAGTGTCAAGTAGAAACGGTACAATGAGACATTTAGGAAACCCAGTCCGTGTCCACAGCCTCCTCTTCTTGTCTCTGCTTTCCTTTACGGGCATGAGGGGCCCAGAGACGATGAAAGCTCTGCTGTGCTTCCTGCAGGTCTTTATTCTGCTCACTACACATGCAGCTCGCAGCTCAGCGCTTCTGCTCCAACTCCCTGACTCTCCTTAATGCATCAACAGTTTCACTCGACAGCTCTCACTGGCATTTGACAGGTTCATTTCTGCATTTTTCAAATTCAGATGAATTAACTTTTTACACCAGCTGCTTCATGGAATGCTTTTAGTCCACCAATCTTGTGAGGATGGCACTTTGTAAAGTTTTTATGGTATTTGGATTTACAGAATCTGAGCAGCCTATAATAGCTGCAGACAAAAAATACATCAAGGCCAGGGTAGATGGTCCCAAAGGGAAGTGACACTTCCCAATATGTACGGTCCTTACTGACCAAACACCAAGCTTGAGAGAAAGTCACTTTAGAATCCCATGTTCTAACCCATCTTTTTTGAAGAAAAGTGATGCATAATTTCTGGATAACTGATAGAGAACTTACAACCTTTTCAGCTAGCTTTAAAATGAGTTTTGTTTATCAAATTTCTAAATTCACTAGTTTTTAAAACTGGCTTTAATAAAAGGCCCCAAACCTAGGCAACTACCAGAAACCACATAACCTCGCCCAAAAAGGTACTTCAAAGCATCTGAGAGTTAGTTTTCAACTTAGGGGAAACAACAGACTCCACTAAATCCTAAAGAGCACTTTATTTTTGAGACAGTCTCACTCTGTTCCCCTGGGTACAGTGCTGTGGTATCACAGCTCACAGCAACTTCAAACTCTTGGGCTCAAGCAATCCTCTTGCCTCAGCCTCCCAAGCAGAGACTTACAGGCATTTGCCACAATGCCCAGCTCTGAAGAGGATATTTTGCGAAAAACGGCCTGGTGTGCTAGAGATTAGACTCCCAAGACAATTCCACATTTTACTAGGGAGCCTTAAAAAAGTTTCATCTTATGAGTGACAGCTGTGCTCCCTGACGACATCGTTACCACCGAGCCCTCACAGCATAACCAAAGGTGCTAAGGAGTAAGATGTCCATTTCCACTCACATAGCAACAAACACAACTACCAGCTTCTTTTTTACCCAGAAAGAATATTTTCAAGAGGCTGAGAAAAACTTAAAACACTAGAAGATTAAAGAGTTTCAAAAATGTAATCAAAATCTACTGCACATTTTCTCCATACAAGAAAGGTACTAAATAAATTACATTTAGGTGTCCTAATCATATACAAGTATTTTTAAAAATCAGATACTTCTCATTTAAGAGAAAGGAGCACAGGTAAAGGATGAGCTATGTATCCAACTCAAATTACGTTAAAAGCCAAATACAAACAGAAGTGAAATTTTCCCAAAAGGAAATAAATATTCACTATTCCTCTCCTGAAGTAGGTAAAGAACACTAAAGAAAAAACCTATCTGGATTGAGACACTTTCTCACTTTGACATAGTAAATAAAAATAAATTCCAGGGTGGCGCCTGTGGCTCAGTGAGTAGGGCGCCAGCCCCACATACCAAGGTTGGTGAGTTCAAACCCAGCCCCAGCTAAAACTGCAACAACAAAAAAAAATAGCTGGGTGTGGCGGCAGGCGCCTGTAGACCCAGCTACTTGGGAGGCCGAGACAAGAGAATCACCTAAGCCCAGGAGTTGGAGGTTGCTGTGAGCTATGTGACACCACAGCACTTTACCGAGGGTGACAAAATGAGACTCTGTCTCTTAAAATAAAATAAAATAAAATAAAATCCATGTTGTCTAAATTTTTAGAGTTACATAGTTAGAAATATATATTCTACTTTTATGGGCAGGTCGGCTAGGGGAAGTAAGTTAACACAATCATCTGAATCGGCTGTCTACACACTGGGCAGGGCTTATTCCTTTTCTTTAGCTTCTTTGCACAGGTGAAGCACGCCATAAGGTGTCCTGTTTTGCCATGGACAATGCAACCATTTTTAGGTCGACCTTGGCAAATCACACAAGGTTCAATGGCATTAAGGGGAAAGCTGGATTCCACACTTTCTTCTTTGTCTTGTGTTTCTTCCCTTTCAGGCTCTTTGACGTCTTCTTGGCTGCTGTAAATAATGCTATTAGAAGTTGACGGCTGAGAATAGGCCTCGCTGTCTTGTGACTGGGAGGCCTGTGTGATTTTATCATCTTTTTCCTCCACAGATGACTCTTTGGAATCTCTCCCTGTAGTTTTTTTACAATCCGGAACATCAAAGCCCTCTTCTGCTTGTGTTGAGTTTTCTAGTTTGGCTTTCTCAGAGGTATCCCCTCTCTCTTTTCCTTTACCTTCAGGAAGCCAGTTCTCACGAAGGGCCCAACACCTGTTGCAATGTGGTGGGAGGGGAGGATTCATTTCATTGCATGATGTACATTTCCAATAGTCCTTCAATGAAAAAAGACAGAGTTAGTTTCTAGAACCCTTAACTACTAGTCCTAACAATGCCAACTTTCAGCATGTCTCAGGGAAAATGAATCACACAGCTCAATATTTAGCATCTCATGTTTTATATAAAACAGTCAATGTGTACAGCATGAAGACTTACAGTTAATAATACTGTATACTGGAAATCTACTGAGAGTAGATTTTAGGTTCTTTAACCATACACACAAAAAAGGTAACTGTTTAAGATAATAGGTGACAACTTGCTTGACTGTAGTAATCATTTCACTATTTATATATGGGGGTGCCAAAAAATGTATACACATTTTAAAGAAGGAAAAAACTGTATTAAAATTATAATACTCAATATATACCAGTAACACGCGTTATCCTCTATCTCGTAATTGCAGAAGTCAAACATACTATTATGATTTTAATACTATTTTTCCTTTCTTAAAATGTGTATGTATTTTTTGGCACCCTCTACATCTGTCAAAATATCACATTTATGGCTCGGCATCTGTGGCTGAAGTGGCTAAGGCGCCAGCCACATACGGGTTCGCATCCAGCCCGGGCCTGCCAAACAATAATGACAACTCCAACCATAAAATAGCCGGGCGTTGTGGCGGGCGCCTGTGGTCCCAGCTACTTGGGAGGCTGAGGCAAGAGAATCGCTTACGCCCAAGAGTTGGAGGTTGCTGTGAGCTATAATGCCACGGTACTCTACCCAGGGGGACAGCTTGAGGCTCTGCCTCAAAAAAAAAAAAAATCACATTTATAAATCTCAAATACATACAATAAAGCAAAGATTTTAAAAAGTCAACATGTAACAATCTCTCTTCAAGTATGAAACTGTAAACAATTTTTTCCCAGCCATATCTACCTGAAAAATTCTAGAACTAAAAATGCATTCACTGTGATATTAATCATGTACCTAAAAAATTTCAGGACACAGATACTGTTGGTTCATTTAGTTGAAGCAAGTGCTATGGGATATTTTACTCTGTAAAGTGACCTGGTCCCACTCCCTTAAAGCCTCAACCCTGAACACGATTCTCCAGAGTCCACCCAATCAATCTAGATAAAATGTGCCTCCTAGAGAAAGCCTCCCAATCCACCAGGGGTAGGACTACCTCAGCAACGCTCTCAATCACAGCTCAACTCAGACCTCCTGGTCTCTACTCTCAAAGGAAATGCTACCATGTTCTTCTCGGTCCCTGTCCGCAACGTACGCCGCTTTGTCCATCCTTCCCTGTGTTCCCAAATGTGTAACTGTTCCTTCTTCCTTATCCCAACCTTTCTCTGCCAAACCAGTCCAACACACACTCTTTTAGGCCCCCAGCCCCCTTACAGAACTATCCTCACTCCTTGCCTTAGCTGAAGCATGGGCCTTGCCTGAGTAACTTTATAAGTAAAACAGCCATGAGCAGGGCTTTCCCTCTATAACAGCGGTTCTCAACCTGTGGGTCGTGACCCCTTCGTAACAATGAAAATACATCACAGCATTAGGAAGGTTGAGAACCACTGCTCTATAACCGTTTTGAGACTGCCTAACAAATGACGTAAGACAGTCATGATAAGGGCAAAGACTGGTCACTCTCCCACACTGGTTCTTTCAAAGTTATCAAAGGTGATTTCCCCTAGCTCATAAAACCGAAGACAAAGGTCTTATGATATTGAACAGAAAATGCTTCAAAAAGTCTAATGAATTGCAAGATCTCCTTGTGTACCTAAAATATTTTACTCAACTTGACATCAAATGGGTCAATTAGTTACTAGTTTTCTACCAATACAGCAAATATTTTGAAAAAGATCTTAATATTTCATCTTTTGTAAATCTGGATAATTAGTATTTCTAACTCAGAAAAAAATGAAATTTATTCCCCATTCAAATATAATAAAAGTTTTAATTAAGTATTAATTAAGAGCAAAAATTAAACTGGTAACACTCAGTTAAATAAAAACTTTCTAATACCTCAGGAACCCAGTGAAACACACATGAGATACGTTTTAATTTCTTTAATGGCAAATTCTACCATATTCTTATACCATATTGATTCTACAAATCAATATTAAAAATCTTTACATTTATAAAAACAAAACAGTTTACATTTGACAAGACTGGCAAAATGCTGGTGACTGCGACAGCTTGGTGAGCACGCCGAGATATATCACACCACTCAGTGCTGTACACACTTGATAAAAGTTCAAATTCCAGAACATAAAAATAAAATTATAACAGATCTCATAACAAATAAAAGAAGAAAAATGCTTTAAATGATTCAGATTTTAAGAAAATATTTTAACTTTATAAAAACCACCCTATTTCCTGGAGGTCTTGAGACCCCTACACATATTTTCCCAATCTTGACCTCAGTAGTATTTTTTGATTCCTTCATAAAGTAGATATATACTTACAGCTAAAGAAATTTCAGGATCTTCTTCAAATGAATCTGTATCACTCTCCTCTGCTTGATACACAGTAACTCGATACACCTAATAAAACAAATTCATCAGCATCAATTCATCACCTTTCTTCCTTCAACTAAGGAGGCTTCTTAGCAGTAAGTCCTAAAACAAACACTGTGTACCACAATAAATGAGAAATTCTGAGACGATGGTCAAGTGTAGTGAGGACAAGGGGGGAAAATGGAGGACAGTGAAATCTCAGCCTGGGAAAGGTCAACAATGTCTAAAACAAACAAAACTAAACAGTCAACATTAAGTGGTTTTATGCTATAAATATGGAGGTATTAAATGACGGGGAAATAGCTAGAAATGTTGAAAGCAGTCACTTCCAGGAAACATAGATGGAGGTACTATTTGACATTAAAACTCTGTCTATGAGGCCAAGTGTGATGGCCCATGCCTGTAATCTGAGCAATCTGGGAGGCTGAAGTGGATGGATCACTTGAGCTCAGGAGTTCAAGACTGGCCTGAGCAAGAGTAAGACCCCATCTCTACTAAAAATAGAAAAACTAGCCAGGCGTTGCAGCAGGTGCCTGTAATCCCAGCAATTTGGGAGGCTGAGGCAAGAGAATCTCTTGAGCCCAAGAATTTGAGATTGGTGTGAGCTGTGACACCACAGCACTGTACCCAGGGTGACAAAATGAGACGCTGTCTCCAAAAAGAAATTGGGTCTATGTCTCACTTTTATAAAAAGCAAGTTAATATCAGAAGAGGGTAACTGAATATTTTAAAAAATGAACAGACCATTATAAGAATGTTTCTTAAGGCCTACTGACTTTTTTTTTTTTATAGAGACAGAGTCTCACTTTATAGCCCTCGGTAGAGTGCCGTGGCATCACACAGCTCATAGCAACCTCCAACTCCTGGGCTTCAGCGATCTCTTGCCTCAGCCTCCCGAGTAGCTGGGACTACAGGCGCCCGCTACAACGCCCAGCTATTTTTTGGCTGCAGTTAAGCCAGGGCCGGGTTTGAACCTGCCACCCTCGGTATACAGGGCCGGCGCCTTACCGACTGAGCCACAGGCGCTGCCCTAGGCCTACTGACTTTTTGGCATTAACAAGAATATAATAACATAAATCAAAAAATAAGATATATTTCAGTTTGAACAAATCAAGAGGCAAGGGTTTCTAGTGAAATCTAAATAATCTGAATATATTTATTACTGCAATCTCAATGTCAACGAACATGGAAAAAACAATTTTCTAATATAATTGGAGGGAAAAAAATTACCTCATCATCTTCATCTGAGAGTTCTTGTCCTTCTTCACTAAGACTATAATCTTCCGAATCAAGAGATTCAACTTCAAATTCTACACTAAACTGATCTGAAACTGAATCCTGATCCAACCAATCACCTGAATGTTCACTTCCACCAGCATCAAGATCCTGAAGAAAGAAAAAAAATACTGTGATTCAATATACATTACCTCCTAGCCTGTGACCGTGTCCTAATTCATCCCTGAGCCTCTATTCCCCCCAGATCCATCCCACACGCTGGCACTAGATTAAGGTTCAAGATTAGCACTGCCACATTATTATTTCCCCTATTCAAAACCCTACTGCAGCACTCTGGGAAGCCAAAGCAGGTGGATTGCTAGAGCTCAGGAATTTGAGACCAGCTCTGATCAAGAGCGAAACCCCCTCTCCACCAAAAATAGAAGTAGCCAGGCATGTGGTGGGTGCCTGTGGTCCCAGCTACTCAGGGGGCTGAGGCAAGAAGATCACTTGAGCTAAAGAGTTTGAGGTTGCTCTGATTATTGACCCACAGCACTCTACTCTACCCAGAGTGATAGAGTGAGACTCTGTCTCAAAAATTAAAAAAAACCACTCATACCTATAATCCTAGCACTCTGGGAGGCCGAGGTGGATGGGTTGCCTGAGCTCACGGGTTCAAGACCAGCATGAGCCAGAGTGAGGCCCTATCTCTAAAAAAAAAAAACAAAACAAAAAAAAAAAAAAAAAACATAGCTGTGTGTTGTGGCGGGCACCTGTAGTCCTACCTACTTACTTGGAAGGCTAAGGCAAGAGAATTGCTTTGCTAAGCCCA
This sequence comes from Nycticebus coucang, assembly GCF_027406575.1. NCBI lineage: Eukaryota > Metazoa > Chordata > Mammalia > Primates > Lorisidae > Nycticebus > Nycticebus coucang. The sequence continues at coordinate 54,570,694 of NC_069782.1, forward strand.
AGGAGTTGGAGGTTGCTGTGAGCTATGAGGCCACAGCATTCTACTGAGGGGGACAAAGTGAGACTCTGCCTAAAAAAAACCCACTGCAGAAAGGAAAAAGGCCACAACCCCTTGGCATTGAGGGTACACAGAGTTTAACTGTATCAACATCTTCATCTTATCTTCAACTAGACACCCTGCTCCCTTAGTAAATAGACAATCTAGCCAGATCTAGATTGCTTCCTAAATTAATCATGACACTTCAACTTCCATACATTCCCCCTTCAACAGGAATGATTTGACAGTGTCTAAATCCTACTAATCCTTCATTGACTAAGCCTCTGTCAATACTGTGACTGAAAGAGATTTTCCACCTTTAGTCATCTTTACTGTTAATACTTACATATTACTGACTACATATTCTCAACACATTGTGTAAAACTTAATTTTGTATGCATGCTTTTCATCTGAATTATATGTTCTTTGAGAGCTAATACTTGTCTTAATCATCTTTATATATTAAAACTGGTAGAAGCCAGGCCAGGTACAGGGGCTCACGCCTATAATCCTAGCACTCTAAGAGGCTGATGCGGGTAGATTAAGCTTACAAGTTCCAGACCAGCCTGAGAAAGAGTGAGACCCTGTCTCTAAAAATAGCCAGGGGTTGTGTTGGGGGCCTATAGTCCCAGCTACTCAAGAGGCTGAAGCAAGAGGATCACTTAAGCCTAAGAGCTTGAGGTTGCTGTAAGCTATGATGCCATGGCACTCTACCAAGGGCATCAAAGTGAGACTCTGTCTAAAAACAAAAACAAACAAAACTGGTTCAGGCTGGGCACAGTGGCTCATGCTAGTAATCCTAGTGCTCTGGGAGGCTGAGATGGTTGGACTGCTTAAGCTCAGGAGGTCAAGGTCAGCCTGAGCAAAAACTAACTGGACATTGTGGCAGGTGCCTGTAGTCCCAGCTATGCTGGTGGCTAAGGCAAGAGAAACTCTTGGGCCCATTAAGTTTGAGGCTATTGTGAGCTATATATAACACCATGCACTCTACCCAGGGCAACAAAGTGAGACTCTATCATAAACAAACAAACAAATAAATTTGGTAGAATGCTGCAACAAGACATATATTTATGAGAGTTTTCAGACTTAATTTTTAAAATTTTGTCTTTAAGGCCAGGCTCAGTGGCTCACACCTGTGATCTTAGCAATCTGCGAGGCCAAGAAGGGAGGGTTGCGTAAGCTAAAAACTTCGAGACCAGCCTGACCATGAGTGAGACCCATTTCTACTAAAAATAAGAAAAAATTAGCTGTGCAATGTGGTAGTGCCTATCGTTACTTGGGAAGCTAAGGCAGGAGGATCACTTGAGACCAGGAGTTTGAGGTTGCTGTGTGCTATAATGATGCCACAGCACTCTACCCAGGGCCACAGAGTGAGACTCTGTCTCAAAAAAAAAAAAAAAAAAAAAAACTTTAAAATTCTGCAGCTGCTCATCTGATTCCTCATTTTTGGACTTTTAATAAATTGTTTAAGAACCTAGTAAGACCTTCAGCCCGTATTTGCTGTTAGTGGCTAAAGGTGGGATCACACACGCAGCAAAGGGCCACAACTGTAGAAAGTCAGGATACGGACAGTCTCATTAGATTAGCCACTGAGGAGCTACTTAACCTTAGATGTTATCAGTTAGCTCCAACAGGATACAACTACTTCACCCGTGAAAGGAGTTTAAATGAGCTCTAAAATCTCCATCATTTTTAGAAACAAAAACAAAGCATATTATTTTATGACTTCTGACATCTAAAGACTTTTTTAGAGTGATGTTAGAGAAAGCATTATCAAGATACACTTCTAATTCCTATCAAGGGCTCTATCAGCAAGTAGGTTAGCATCAAAGTCAAGGTAGAATACGGTACCATGTCTAATAAAACAGCCCAACAAACCAGGTGTTTCAATTAAGTGAAGTCTTCAGTGCATTAATTTTAGACTAAAGAGATAAATCACAAGAAGAACTAAGTCTCAGAAAGCATATTCTACAGTAAGGGTCTGCGAAATGTTAGCTCACTGCCCATCTAGTTTTACCAAGTTTTACAGAACACAGCCATGCCTTTTTGTTTACCTGTTGTCCACAGCTGCCTGCATGTCACAACAGTGAAGTGAGAAGCTGCAACAGAGACCCGATGGCCCACAGAGCCCACAGAATTAACTATATGGCTCTTAAGTTTGCCAACCCCTATTCCAGGGTGCAACAAAGAATATAACACTGGGAGTGGTTTTAAAAAGTTTTGGCTAGCTAGGCGAGGTGGCTCACACCTAGAATCCTAGCACTTGGGAGGCCAAGGCAGGTGGACTGCCTGATCTCATGGGTTAGAGATCAGCCTGAACCACAGTGAAACCTCATCTCAAAAAACATAGCTGGGGCCAGGTGCGGTGGCTCACACCTGTAATCCTAGCACTCTGGGAGGCTGAGGCAGGTGGATTGCTTGAACTAATGAGTTCAAGACTAGCCTGAGCAAAAAAGCGAGACCCTGCCTCGACTAAAAATAGAAAAACTGAGGCAAGAGCTTGAGCCCAAGAGTTGGAGGTTGCTGTGAGCTATGATGCCATAGCACTCTACCCAGGGTAACGGCTTGAGACTCTGTCTCAAAAATTAAAAAAAAAAAAAACAAAAAAACCCAGTGTTGTGGCGGGCGCCTATAGTCCCACCTACCTGGGAGGCTGAGGCAAGAGAATCACTTGAGCCCAGGAGTTTGAGGTTGCTGTGAGCTGTGACGCCACTGCTCTCTATCAAGGGTGACAAAGGACTCTGTCTCAAAAAAAAAAGTTTTGGCTAATGTTCAAAAAGAATGACTCAGAAACTGTTAAATACTGTATATTTTAAAAGCATCAGATTGGCTTGCAGTAGAGGCAAGAGGATCACTTAAGCCCAATAGTTTGAGGATGTTGTGAGCTATGACATCATGGCACTCTATCCAGGGTAACAGAGTAAGACTGGGTCTCAAAAAAATGAATAGGCCCAGTGCTCACAGTTCAGTGGTTAGGGCACCAACCACATATACCGTGGCAGGCAGTTCGAACCTTGACTGGGCCTGCTAACTATTGCAACTATAACAAAGACAAAATAGCCAGGTATTGTGGTGGGCGCCTATAGTCTCAGCTACTTGGGAGGCTGAGGCAAGAGAATCACTTAAGCCCAAGAGTTTGAGGTTGCTGTGAGCTGTGATGCCATGGCACTCTACCAAGGGAGAGATAATAAGACTCTTGTCTCAAAAAAATAATAAAAATAATAAATAAATAGCCAGACGTGGTGGCATGTGCCTATAGTCCCAGCTACCAGGGAGGCTGAGACAGGAGGGTCGCTTGAGTCCAGAAGCTCTGGGCTGTAGTGCACTATGCTGACTGGGTGTCCGCAATAAGTTCGGCATCAATATGGTGACCTCCCAAGAGCAGGAGGCCCCCAGGTTGCCTAAGGAGTGGTGAACCGGCCAAGGTCAGAAATGGAGCAGGTCAAAGCTCCTGTGCTGATCAGTAGTGAGATCGCACCTGTGAATAGCCACTGCACTCCAGCCTGGGCAACATAGCAAGACCCCATCTCTTAAAAAAATAAAAAGTCGTTTGACAACTACAACCGAAAAATAGCCAGGCGTTGTGGCAGGTGCCTGTAGTCCCAGCTACTCGGGAGGCTGAGGCAAGAGAATCGCTTAAACCAAGAGTGTGAGGTTGCTGTGAGCTGTGACGCCATAACACTCTACCCAGGGCAACACAGTGAGACTCTGCCTCAACAATAAATAAATAAATAAATAAAATATAAACCATCTGGTATGAAGTCTAGAACACAGTTTCTCAATTTCTTAAACCCAAAACAGAGGAATACAATTTAAGTCCCTTCGTAAATTGGTGAATAATGACACCAAATGATGACTGTACCATTCCCACATGAAGTCAACTAAAACAACAGAAAAAAAATTGGCCCTACCGGCTCGGTGCCCGTAGCATAGTGGTTACAGTGGTTACGGCACCAGCCACATACATTGAGGGTGGCGGGTTCAAAACCGGCCCAGGCCAGCTAAACAACAATGACAAATACAACAAAAAAATAGCCAGGTATCTTGGCGGGTGCCTGCAGTCCCAGCTACTTGGGAGGCTGACGCAAAAAAACCTCTTAAGCCTAAGAGTTTGATGTTGCTGTGAGATGTGATGCCATAGCACTCTATTGAGGGCAACACAGTGAGACTCTGTCTCAAAAAAAAAAAAAAAAAAAAATTGAACCTACCAAGTTTTTACAATTAGGGACTGAGTCAAAAGTTTAGTTTTGTTTTTTGAGACAAAGTCTCATTCTGTCACCCTGGGTAGAGTGCTGTTGTGTCATAACTCACAGCAACTTCAAACTCTGGGGCCTGAGCAACCCTCTTGCCTCAGCCTCCTGAGTACCTGGGACTACAGGAGCCCACACCACAACACCCAACTAGTTTTTCTATTTTTAGTAGAAATGGGATCTCACTCTTGCTTAGGCTGGTGTTGAACTCCTGAGCTCAGGCAATCCACCCACCTCAGCCTCCCAGAGTGCTAGGATTACAGGCATGAGCCACCATATCCAGTCCTAGCAGATTTTTTTTTTTTGTAGAGACAGAGTCTCACTGTACCGCCCTCGGGTAGAGTGCCGTGGCATCACTCGGCTCACAGCAACCTCTAACTCTTGGGCTTAAGCGATTCTCTTGCCTCAGCCTCCCGAGCAGCTGGAACTACAGGCGCCCGCCACAATGCCCGGCTATTTTTTTGTCGCAGTTTTTGGCCGTGGCTGGGCCTGAACCCACCACCCTCGGCATATGGGGCCGGCGCCCTATTCACTGAGCCACAGGCGCCACCGTCCTAGCAGATTTTTAATAGTTAGGATTTTGTAAGAGAATACAGGACAGGACTAAAACACACAAACAAAAAAAAAAAAGAAATACCCTCCTATATTCTGTTTTGATAACAAAGCAGTGTCCAGGTACAAAGAATAACAAGGATTAAAAATATCATTTAGGTAGAACTCTGATACAGTTTTTTAAAGACTGTAAGTTTAAAGTGGTATAGTAACTCTCTCTCTCTCAGGTAGAATACGGTGTCATCAGCCCAGCTCTCAGCAACCTCAAACTCCTGGGTTCAAGTGATTCTCCTGCCTCTGCCTCCCGAGTAGCTGAGACTACAGGTACCTGCCACAACACCCAGCTATCTTTTTTACATCACTTGTAAGGAATAAAATAAGCCAAAACTCAGTTTGTGCACCCATCAAGTTTACTTCAATGGATTCAATTTTCAGATCACACAAATTTGCTCTCAAGAACCTGTATTTTTTTTTTATAGGCTTTTTAAAATGTTTTCATCATCTTGACTACCGCTGGATCCCCAAGGCCACCTCCACTACATGAAACCAGGCACAGAAACCACTCAGACATCTGCTGAACGAACCTGCTCAGACCAGCAGGAGCCCACCATGCCCTCTAGTGGCCTGCAGAGTGACAGCGCCGTTAAGTAACTGCTGACTGCTGGCAGGTCAGTGTGGACACAGTCCCGTCTTAGAAGAGAGAAGTGTGAAGGTGACACAGGAAGTAACAACAGGTAAAAGGTAAGAACAGGGCTGCCACCACAGCTGGTTCAGCCTCCTGCGTCATCTAGAGAACTGTACAAAATGGTCACTAATACCCAGAAATAATAACCAGGAGACACTACCGTATTAACAAAGATTTTTAAGCATTCTTGTTAGCAACAATTTTTACCAAACTTCTTTTAGGGACATCTCTTAAGAATTTTCTTCCCAATACTTAGAGACTCTGTATCAGTTACTCTCCCGTAATCCATGCAATAATACGCCCATATTTCACAGCGTTAGTGAACAGATCTTCCCTCAAGTCTCCACCTATACATGGCAATTGTTAAGCTCAGATTATGTTGACTTATTTGCTTGCAGCTGTAACAAAATATACATTTACTCAAATTTGTCTTAGAATCCTAAGATATTTCATTGAACCAAATTTTTTATTTTATTCCTTTTTTTTAATTAAATCATAGCGGTGTACATTAATGCAATCATGGGGTACCAAGTGCTGGTTTTATATACAATTTGAAATATTTTCATTTATTACCTATTTTTTAAAAAGCATAACTTCCAAATTCTCAGGTTATGCTATTCTCCAATTAATCTGAATTTACTATTGGTGGCAGTGATCTAAAGAGATTCTCTAATACACAGAGTGACATTAATAACCATTAATATCGGTGCCAATTTTACCAATATCAGTGTGCCTGCACTATCTTGCACTATTCACCCCAAACCCGGGGTTGAAGGTAGAGATCAATTCAGTAGAGTTTTGTTTGAAAGTTAAAATTCACCACCATATTTAGCAACAAAAGACTATTATTATTAAAAGGATCTGTTTTGTGAAATTTATGAGCACATACCGGGTGTGACGGTGTCCCTGGAGACTCACTGGGGCTGCTTCTTTCACAGCAGATCTCCCTGATCACACACAGAGCCAGGCTTTCATCAAAGGAAAGGGAAATACTATCAGATCTGTGACGTTTTCTCTGTCCTTCTCCAGACAATTCGTCTGAATTTTCTTCTGGATGTGCAAAGGAAAAAAGTAAATTACTGTTCAGAGACTGATTTAGAAATAGAGTTCAGTTTCAAGAAAACTTAGCTTTAAGAAAATTAAACAGAAAAATTATGAATTACTATTATTTCAAAACCGAACACTGTTTTATATGATCTGTCCAACTGAGAGATGTAGCAGAATACTGTATCTTAAAAAGCTTTCTACTCTTTTTTTTTGGAACTTTATCTCCTTAAACCACAATAAATTTTTTTTTTTTTTTTTTTGAGACAGAGCCTCAAGCTGTCACCCTTGGTAGAGTGCTGTGGCATCACAGCTCACAACAACCTCAAACTCCAAGGCTTAAGCAATTCTCCTGCCTCCGCCTCCCAAGCAGCTGGGATTACAGGCGCCTGCCACTGTGCCCCGCTATTTTTTTGGTTGTAGACCGTCGTAGTTATCTGGCAGGCCTGGGATTTTAACCCAACAGCTCAGGTGTATGTAGCTGGCACCTTAGCCACTTGAGCTACAGGTGCCAAGCCATAAACCACAATTAATTTAACCTGAAGTTTTTTTGTTTTGAGACAGAGTCTCAAGCTGTCACCCTGGGTAGAGTGCCATAGCATCACAGTTCACAGCAACCTCTAACTCCTGAGCTCAAGCGATTCTCCTGCCTCCACCTCCTAAGTAGCTGGGACTACAGGCACCCACCAAAACGCCTGGCTATGTTTTGGTTGCAGCCAACATTGTTGTTTGGTGGGCCCGGGCTGGATTCGAACCCGCCAGCTCAGGTGTATGTGGCTGGTGCCTTAGCCGCTTGAGCCACTGGCACCGAGCCTAACCTAAAGTTTTATTAACCAAACGATCTAGGATTATTCTGTCAAAACCAAACATCATGATGTAAGACTTCTTTTTTCTTTTTCTTTATTTTTTTTTTTTTTTTGTAGAGACAGAGTCACTGTACCCCCTCAGGTAGAGTGCCATGACGTCACACAGCTCACAGCAACCGCTAACTCTTGGGCTTACACGATTCTCTTGCCTCAGCCTCCCAAGCAGCTGGGACTACAGGCGCCCACCACAACACCCGGCTATTTTTTTGTTGCAGTTTGGCCAGGGCTGGGTTTGAACCCGCTGCCCTCGGCATATGGGGCCAGCGCCCTACTCACTGAGCCACAGGTGCCGCCCAAGACTTATTTTTTCTAAAATAAACCAAATATGTTTATTTAGCAGGTATTCATTTTCTTTTTTTTTATCAGCTGAATTTAAGATTCAGAAGGTACTCTTAATGTTTCAAATTCTTCAGTACCCTATATTTTCAATAGAAATTAAAATCAGTAAAAACTGTCCATTTTATTGTAAATAAAAAAATTATCTGACTTAAGTCGGAATGTCAGCCAAATCTGATATGAGAGTCCTACCTAAGAACAAAACCACTAAGCACCTGTAAGAGAACAGCCTTATAATATTAGTAAAGTATTTCACACTACAAAGCCCTCAAAAAAAGACTGCCAATACTACTAGACCACATTAAGGTTACATGGCAAAATAAAACACCGTAAACAAAAATTAAAAGGGAGGGGCAGGACCTGATGGCTCACACTTGTAATCCTAGCACTCTGGGAGGCTGAGGCAGATGGACTGCCTGAGCTCAGTAGTTCAAGACTAGTCTGAGCTAGAGCTTGACCCCACCTCTAAAAACAGCCAGGCCATGTGGCCAGTGCCTGTAGTCCCAGCTACTTGGGAGGCTAAGACAAGAGAATTGCTTAAGCCCAAAAGTTTGAGGTTGCTGTAAGCTGTGACGTCACAGCTCTCTCCTGAGGGCAGCAAAGAGAGACTCTGTCTCAAAAAAAAAAAAAAGTTAAAAGGCAAATGTCAGATTAGATGAAAATACATGCAACGTATCTAAATAGATAATGGTCAAATATTCAGATTATATAACAAAGTCCTCCTAAAAATCAAGATACACTATTTTTCTTTAGTCAAAAATTAAAAAAAAAATCATAGAGGAAATACAAATGATTAATAAACAAGAAAAAAATCTACCTTCTAAGGGTCAAGGAAACGCTAATTGAGATAAATTATTTTTCACCCATGAAAATGACAAAAACGAGTGGACTTCTTCTCGGTTGGAAATCTTACCCCACCTGCACCCAGGTGGGATAAAGCCATTTTAAGTGCACAAGCCAAGCCACCGTTTTTGTCTCACGCCTCAGAATACTCTTTCATCTTTGGTTCTGTAACCTTTCATTTGGTGCTGAAACCTACGATGCAGAGAAGCCCCTTTGGGGGGACAAAGTATATCCCATCGGACCCACCTAAACGGACTCTTCCAGGGAGAGGAAAGAAAACGGGAAACCTCTCCAACCCTGCCTAAACTTCATCCTTCTAATGGTGAGCTTTATTGTCCAGAACCCCTTTTCCTTTTTTTTTTTTTTTTGCAGTTTTTGGCTGGGGCTGGGTTTGAACCCACCACCTCCAGCATATGGGGCTGGCGCCCCACCCCTTTGAGCCACAGGCACCGCCCCAGAACCCCTTTTCTAAACTTTTTTTTTGGAGGCAGAGTCTCACTATGCTGGCCTGGGTAGAGTGCTGTGGTGTCATAGTTCACAGCAACCTCAAACTCTTGGGCTTAAGCGATTCTCTAACCTCAGCCTCCCAAATAGCTGGGACTACGGGTGCCCGCTACAACGCCTGGCTATTTTTTGTTGCAGTTGTCATTGTTGTTTAGCTGGTCCAGGCCGGGTTTGAACCTACCACCCTTGATGTATGTGGCTGGTACCATAACCACTGTGCTATGAGCGCTGAGCCATCTAAACTTTTTTTAACTTCCGTTCCCATCATCTATCCTTAACTTCCTCTTTCCCTCTCCCTCCATCTCTGGATCTCTTACTTCTCCATTTTTTTTTTTCCAGCTGATTTCATACACGGAGGCCTTGCCTCCCTGATCTTAGCCCCTTTCACCCCGGCAAGCCAGGCTCACCCATCTGTCCAGTGCCTTGTGTTTGAGGACACCCTCTTGTAGGCCTGGACTCCGGCTAGTTACACCAGCCTCATTTTTTCCAGCTGGTTTCACACATGGAGGCCTATACCTCCCTGATCTCAACCCTATCCACTCCAGTGAGCCAGGCTTGCCCGTCCATCCAGTGCCTCATGTGTGGGGACACCCTCTTGTAGGCCTGGACTCCGGCAGGCTCCCCAGCTTCACCCCTCTGGTGCCCTACTGTAGGCCTAGACCCCTTGGCTCGTTAAGGTCATGTGCAGAGGCCAGGCCCTCTTTTGACCAAAGTCATACTCGGAGAGTCCAGGTTATCTCCTGACACTGACACCAGCCTCAATGAGCTGGCTCGTCAGTCCGTTGCCCTACTGTGGGCTGGACCATTTTTAGTAGTTCCGTGAGCCAGGTTCACCCGTCCAGTCTGGATGACCATTTTTCCAGCCAGTCTGCCTTTCTCCTTCCTCTTCCTACATTCTCCTTTTAATCTCATTTCTTCTCCTACCTCCAGTTTTCAATATGGGCACCACTCAGTCGCAGATTTCCCCTTACCAACCTTTAAGCTGCCTTTTACCTCCAGAGTCACACATTCCCCCTTCTTCACCTCTAAACTGCCTTTTGACTAATCTCAAGCTTCTAAAGCTCTATCCTGACCTCGAAGCTAAACGTCTCCTCTTTGTCTGTAATACTTCTTGGCCTACGTATAAACTTGACAGCGGCTTGTACTGGCCTGAACACAGCACCTTTGATGTCTCAATTCTCACTGATCTCAATAATTATTGCCAAAAATTGGGCAAATGGTCAGAGATTTCCTACATCCAGGCATTTCTTACTCCAAAATATTTCCTTCTCTGTGGTTATCTTGAGAACCCTTTCAGATTCTTCTGACCCATCAGAATTTCCATTGTTTATTCCTAACCTGGCAAACAGCTCTTCCCTCCTGCCCTTCCACAGCCCCTGCTGCTCCTCTCCAATCCCTCTCCTACAATCCCCTCCATTCTCTCAATCAGAACAACTGGGAAATCTCTCTGTGCGGGATACCTCTCTTCCATCTATAACCTCCCGTCAATCACCCATTCTCACTGACCTCCAAACCCCCTTTTTCCACCACCTCCCACCCGCCCTCCACCACACACGGTAGAGAAAATAATGGTAGAATCTCTCCAGGGCCCTCAGACCTCCCAGCGAGATCTCACTGATCTGACTGGTGTGGCAGGGCCTCTCAGAACTCCAGTAAGCAAAACCTGGCTACTTTTTTTTAAAGTCCGGGAAGCATTCCGAAAAAAAACAAAATCTTCCTCAGGATTGTGCTTTAAGTGGAGCAAACTAGGCTTCTGGGCAAAGCAGTGCTCCAAATCCAAACACCCCCTCCCCCCCAAACCCAGCCCGCATGGGTCTTGGCTGCCCGGGTCTTCTTGAAGATCTGGGGCAAACACTCTCAAAACACGGCTGTAATTCCCTCCTGAACCCAGATGCAAAAGACTGACAACCCCCAGGAAATGAGAATGCTTCCTGAATGCTATCCTAGAAACCTCATTTCTAATTATTTGTGCTTTAAGCTGATCTTTTCTGTTTTCTAACATCCACGCTGCCACCTTGTAAAAAATCCTCTAAAAACGGGCAGAGATCTTGGTAATGGGTATTAGATGTCCTCTCAGGATTGCTGGCAGCCCTGGCAGCTCCAGCTGGTTCCTGCCTCTCACTGTCCATCTTCCTCTTTGGTTACTGTCTGATATGGTCACTAATTATGATTTTTTTTCCCTCATTCTCAGTTTTGAATCAGTAACCCTCTGCCTCAGATCTCGACAGACATCTGAAAACAACAACTCATATCCTCACTTTACTTGATACTAACCCGCTCAGACTAAAAAAGCCAAAGAGAGGCGGCACCTGTAGCTCAAAGGGGTAGGGTGTTGGTCCCATATGCCAAAAGTGGTGGGTTCAAACCCAGCCCTGGCCAAAACCCACCAAAATAAATAAATAAATAAAAAATAAAAATAAATAAAGCCAAAGAGTTCCTGTAAACACCACTCCCTTACTACAATCCCCTCTCCCTCCCATTCTCTTTTACAGGCAGCCCAGACAGCCTCTCCTCCACAGCAAGTAGTCAGAGATACTGCCTAAAAGAATCAACCCCCTACCCTACCCCCCTAGATGTCCCACCTGGGAAAGGTAAATGGTAAACCCAGGAGAGGGAAAGTCCCAACCCCCACCTTCCTGACCTTTAAAACCCCCATTTGCCATTACCCACATGGGGATTTCTTCCTGGTTGGAAATCTTTTGCCACCTGCACCCAGGTAGAATAAAGCCATTTTAATTGAAATAAATAAAAATAAAAATAAAATGACAAAAATGAGCATAATCAAAGAAGATCTGAAAGTGCAATATTGTGTGAACAATTTCTCTAGGTAGAGAAATACCCACATTAATTATTTAAGGATGTATTAGCAAGAGTATTAACCACATATGTAAGTACTAAATTAGGTTATGGGATTAAAATACATAATCCCTATGTCTGAAAAAGGTACAACTCTCTCATCTTTGCTCATTCCATTTCCATCTTTTGACCTACCTAGTCATTTTAAAAAAGCATCTCTTCTTCCTATAAATTCTCAAAACACTCTTACATACTATACTGTATGTTTGTGTTTTATCTTCATAACTAGATCACAAGTTCTTAACCCATAGCCATGTTTGTATTGCCTATAAAAACAGGTGATCTTGGTTCAATGATGTGGGCTAAAAGCCTAAACCACACGACTGGTTCATATTTTCCCTCCATTGAAAGGGGGGGGGGGCTTTTATTATTATATATTACTCACTATAGAATTCTAAAGGAAAAAGATATAAATCATCCATAAAGCTACCACTGAGAATTTAGTGTCATAAATCACCAGTTTTTATTTATTTAGCTATTTACTAGGATAATATTAAGAACTCTAAGTTTTTATAATCCATAAAGATTTAATCAATTTATACCAACTGATACCCCAATAGTGTCTCACTGCCAATACAAGTTGCAAAGATGAGTAAAAAATTTATCTCTGCTGGCTTGGCACCTGTAGCTCAAGTGGCTAGGGCTCCCGCCACATACAATGCCCGGGCCTGCCAAACAACCACGATAACTACAACCAAAAAATAGCTGGGCACTGTGGTGGGTGCCTGCAGTCCCAGGTACTTGGGAGGCTAAAGCAAGAGAATCACTTAAGCCCAAGAGTTTGAGGTTGCTGTGAGCTATGATGCCATGGCACTCTACCAAGCATGACTGACAGCTTGAGACTGTCTCAAAAAAAAAAATTTTTGAGCCCAGGAGTTGGAAGTTGCTGTGAGCTGTGATGCCACAGCACTCTACCCAGGGCGACAGCTTGAAGCTCTGTCTCAAAAAAAATAAATAAATAAAGTTGGAATCTAAAAAATTTTTATCTCTGCTTAACTAGACCAAAAGATACCCTTTTTTGTATTTTTCTTTTTTTTAAAAGCAGGGTCTCTCCTGGATGTCATCAGAGTGCAATACAACCTCAAACTTGAGGATTGCCTCAGCCTCTCAAGCAGCTAGGGCTACAGGCACTCACCATCCTGCCTGACTCATTATTCTGTGTTTTGTAGAGAATGCATTTCACTCTTGCTCGGACTGGTCTCAAACTCTTGGCATCAAGTGATCTTCCTGCCTTGGTCTCCCAAAGTGGCAGGATAACAGGCACGAGTGAGCCGCTGTATCTGGCCCCTTTTTTGTATTTTTATCTACAAAGCTACAATCACCAAAATTCCCCCCCCCCCATAGTTATTTAGCTATTTGTAAAAATTTTGTTCACTTTCTGCCTTATTTGAATTTTAATATTTTCCTTACTGATTCTTGGGAACATCTTATGTAATAAAGATACTAACACTATCAAATTTGAAGTGACTATCTCTTTCACAGGACTGCTCAGTTCTATAAGTAAACTAAGTGGCTATGTTTCAAATACCTTGTATTGTTTTTCATTTATCTTTTAAATTTACTTAGAATTCACTTTAGACATACAGTATAGATGTAACATCATTTTTTCCCCCAAATAACTACTTATTTGTTCCAGAGCTCCACATATTTAATAAACATCCTCTGCCCTTCCCCTTCTGCCCTCATGTTTATTACTCTAGTTCACTGACCCGTCTCTCACCCGACTCATTACAGTTCCAGTTATCAAGACTTCATCAGAGTACAGTCCCTGGCACTATCTTGTCTGTTAAAAAGTGTTCTCATCTATTTTAATTCTTCATTTATAAGATGCTACTTGTTTCTCTATTCTAAAACATACTATTATGTTTTACCATTTATTGAAAACAATTAAAATTTTTAACTGCAAAAGTAACTAAGAATAATGGCTAAAATAGAGTTTATATCCTTGTCCTCTGTTATCTTGGTAACAATCAACTCCAACGGAGCACAGGAAACAGTGCCTACTGTGGTAAGCCGGGAAAATATTGCTAAAAAAGCAACTGGATATAAAATAAAATTTAAAAATAAACTCAGAAGTTCATTCATCTAAGCAAAAAAAGGAGAACAATTTCATTAGCTCTAAAAGCACTAATTCCATTAGAGAAAAAACACCAAAGAGCTGTTTGAATGTGGCCAAATAAACATTTGCTATACCCGTCTCACTGATGGCTCTCCTTCTAGATGAGGTAGACGGTCTAGAAACCACATTTGAAGAGGAAGGTTTCTCTTCCTGTAGCTCTGGCACAGGATCCTAAGTATTCAAGAAAAAAACAAAATATGACAAACTAAACATAACGCCAGGAAACTGAAATTCTTTGTTTTAAACAACCTTTCTAATTTCCAAGAAATATTACACTAAAATGAGAAATCTAAAGATTACCTTTTGGTCACTCCCATCTTCAAGGTGACATTTGTTCTCAGTCACAGATGTACCTGAGTTTGATAATTCTGAGAGAAAATGAAAATGAAGAATCACAAACTAGGAAAGGGCTATTTAATAGTTACCAGTCCTACACTAACTCTTACACAATTTAACCTTTCAACAAATACTAAACATGTATTCCCCAGATGGCAGTTCCATACTAAACACTGCAAATATAAACAACTCAATTTAAATGCAAAAGATAAAGAGTAATTAAAAACACATTTAAAGAAAGTATTATAAAACAAATTCACATAGAAGATGAATAGTAATTATTTGGTAGGGGAAGGTCTGAAGAGCAAAAAAATCAGTAAAGATTTCATAGTACAATGTAGAAACAGGGCTAGGAAAGGCCATTCCAGACCATGAAATACCATATGAAAAAGAATGCAGACACAGTTCCTGCTGCAGGAACTACAGGTAGTCATTTTTACTGGAATGTGAGAAGTCAGACTGCAAAGACCGTGTGTCCAGCCAAACAGCACAGGACATCACCCAGCGACACTGAGGCTTTCATCCCAGCACTGCTGCATTCTTCCCAAGGGACACTTGACAATCTTCCCTAAGACAATGTTATAGCCACTCACCATTAAAAAGGTTTTTAGTCTGAGCAGAGAGAGAAAGGAAGAGGGAGGGGTGGGGAAAGGAAGCGCAGGGAGAGGGAAGGAGGGAGGGGGTGGGGCCTTGGTGTGTGCCACATCTTTTGGGGGCAAGACACGATTGTTAAGAGGGACTTTACCTAACAAATGCAATCAGTGTAACCTTGTTTCTTGAACCCTCAATGAATTCCGAACAATTAAAAAAAAAAAAAAAAAGTAAAATTCAGATTACTATATGGATACAAAAAAAGGGGGGGAGTTTAGTCTAAGAAATAGAACTGATTTCTTAGCTCACAGAAAGTAGTACATCTAGGAATAATAATGAACCTCTAAAATGGTGATTTTAAGCAAGAGTGACAAATCACTGGGAAAACAGAAGAAAAAGAGGACAAAGGCAGAGAAACCAGTGACAGCAGGAAACCCAGTATAAGACAGTAACTGCAATAAAACAGAAAGTCTCACAGCCTAAATTAAGGCATGGAGAAGATAATTCAAAAAACATTAAAAAGGTGAAAACCAACAAGACCTGGTCTGGTGTCTGATACATAAAGCAAGGAAGAAAGAAGTTAAGAGGACTCCAAAATTCTATGCTGGGTGAATAAATGGGTGTTTATCATTCACTGAGACAAACTTCAGAAAGGTGAACAGATTTGGATGGCAAGATAATGAACTAAAATGAGTTATTCAGGATGGAGCTGGAACATATTCTTCTTAGCAAAGTATCTCAAGAATGGAAGAAAAAGTATCCAATGTACTCAGCCCTACTATGAAACTAATTTATAGCTTTCATGAAAGCTATAACCCAATTATAGCCCAAGAAGAAGGGGAAAGGGGAGAGCGAAGGGGAGGGGAGGAGAGAAGGGAGGATGGGTGGAGGGAGGGTGATTGGTGGGACTACACCTACAGTGCATCTTACAAGGGTACATGTGAAACTTACTAAATGTAGAATATAAATGTCTTAACACAGTAACTAAAAAAATGCTGTGAAAGCTATGTTAACCAATTTGATAAAAATATTTCAAATTGTATATTAAAACCAGCACGTTGTACCCCATGATTGCATAAATGTATACAGCTATGATTTCATAAAAAAAAATAAAAATTAAAAATAAAATGAGTTATTCAGGTAGACAGGTTTAGTCAGATATATACAATTAGAATTCAAAAGTCAAAGTTTCTGATTTGCAATATATAAAATCATAATCAAATACCCTTTTCTACTCATTTGGAAATATTTTCATCTTAATAGGGAAGTCATTCCTGAGCATTAACATCCTAAAATGATACACCTATATTATCATGTACTAATTTTCTCTTTATTCTATGGGGAGGCATTGTGCTGATTTCCTTAAATTGGACATATAGATAGGTGTTACTACCCAGGAATTTTGGTTAGTATAATAAAAGAGATGTTAAAAAGAAAGCATTAGGTACGACAAGGTTGGGAACACAGATGTTAGAGTTCTGAAGTTAATTTTACGAAACCTAAAACAAACTCATAGTGGAAATACGTAGGTAATCTACGAGTTACCATCTCATCAATGTAAGTTCACTAGCAATCTGCCAAAATTTATTTGAATGAATAAACTCATTAGGGAGCTAACAAAAAACTCAAGATACAACTACAAATACTACAGTTGCATGTGTTGCCATCTTGTGATTTCTTGAAGAGCTTTAAAATAATGAAAATGCCAAGTCGCTAGCTTAATAACTACTATTTTTTTCCCTAATAACTACTATTATTTTGGGATAAGATGATGATACATTTTTCTGGGTTTTAAAACCTAACTTTGGAAAAATAAGTATTCAATTCAACCCATTTACTGAACACTATGTTAATAAAACACTGCTTTGTGAGATGCAGAATGCAAACCTGACTACAATACAGGTAACAGAAACACAAACAAGTGTGACAAAGCAATACAGCAATAAAATCTGAACATGGAGAGAAGGAGCACAGGGAGAGTCAACTCATTTTGGGAACCAAACAAGCTTCGGAGAGCATTTCTTAATGACAGCTCAAGGGTGACCCTTAGGGCTATCGGGTGCTAGAGACAGCACTCAAAAGTAAACAGTGTAAATCTCGTCCAAACCCCATTTGCAGCCTGAAAATGGGACTATTTACACTATGTAAATCAGCAACCACACCAATAAGGGTTTTTTCCCAGGGACAGTGGGTTGTTAAACATTTATCAAGGTCACAACGGGTCTATGCATCTTCCTGGAAAAACAACATAGCCCTTTCAAAAGATTATCAAAGAAAGGTCTGACCCAGAAATGACCAGTTAAGAACTGCAAGTCTAGAAACAACCAGTGAAGACAGTCAAGTAGAGACATAAAATGCCACTTCTCTGCACAAATTGGTAAGCAAAAATTTGTCTATTACAAAAAAAAAAAAAAAAAAAAAAAATCCCCAATGGGTCTACCTAGGTAACTACATTTTTTCCAACACCTTTGGTAACATTTTTCAAGGTTGATCGCACCTCTACAAAGCAGGGGCTTTTGAAATTATCTACCTTTACACCTTTCAACTCAAACCCTAACTCTGGTATCACAGCGGTTAAACTTTTTTTTTGAGACAGAGCCTCAAGCTGTCCCCCTGGGTAGAGTGCTGTCACATCATAGTTCACAGCAACCTCCAACTCCTGGGCTCAAGCAATTCTCCTGCCTCCACCTCCCAAGTAGCTGGGACTACAGGTGCCCGCCACAAGGCCTGGCTACTTTTTGGTTGCAGTTGTCATTGTTGTTTGGCAGCCTGGGCTGGATTCAAACTCTCCAGCTCAGGTGTATGTGGCTGACACCTTAGCCTCTTGAGGCACAGGTGCCAAGCCAAGGCCTAAACTTTTAACAGGTTGGCTTTACATTAGAATCTTAGTTTCATGTTTAGCTCATACATACTTCTTCCTGTTAAATGTACCACTTTTATAGCAATTTTTAAAGAAAATCAAAATATGGGCACACAAAAAAAGTCTTCAATATCTTTTTATGGTATATGTTTATGATGTTCAAAGTTAACTTACCCTGCTGATTGACTACTACCAAGTTTCTGTAGATCATTGTATATATTTTCCTTGTAGGAGAAAAAAAAGATTCATTTTAAAATAAAAATTAAACTGAATTCAACAAGACTTTTAAATGCATACTTAGTATGAACTACTGTACACGTTCAAAACCAAATTTTATTATTTATTTATTTTTTCTTTTTTTTGAGACAGAGTCTCACTTTGTTGCCCTGGGTAGAGTGCTGTGGCATCACAGCTCACAGCAACCTCTAGTTCTTGGGCTTAAGTGATTCTCTTGCCTCAGCGTCCCGAGTAGCTGGGACTACAGGCACCTGCCACAATGCCCGGCTATTTTTTGTTGCAGCTGTTGTTGGTCAGCAGGTCCGGGCTGGGTTCAAACCCTCCACCCTCGGTGTATATGGCTGCTGCTGTAACCACTGTGCTACAGGCACCGAGCCTCAAAACCAAATTGTAAATCACTGTATTCAAATTGTACCACTGGCAAGGTTCTAGGCCCTCTAAAGCACCACAATAATTAGTAGCACAATGATTACATACGGCTACTTTTTATAATCACTAAGGTCTCCCAGAGGGAAAACATTTCACATCTCCATTTCCTGAATTGTGCCACGTTTCAACTTTGCCAAAAGACCCCCCAAAATGGGTGTGCAAGTAGGAAATACATCAGTACGTTCATTTTTAAACAGAAATGGACTTTTCCTAACTATGTGCATACAAGCAAACTGCCTAAAATAGTAGTGTTATGTAACCCACTAAATAAAAACGTGGTTATATCTTGACTTTAATAAAACTTGAAATCAATCATCTGATAGATTTTCTTTTTCCTTCTTTTGTCTTTTTTTTTTTTTTTTTTGAGAGAGAGTTTTACTTTGGTGGGTTTGGTAGAGTGCCATGGGGTCACAGCTCACAGCAACCTCAAACCCTTGGGGGCTTGAGTGATCCTCTTGCCTCAGCCTCCCAGAGTACTGGGATTATAGGCTTGAGTCACCGTGCCCAGCACAGATTTTCTTTCTTGAGCTCAAAAATTATTAAAAGATGGTGGTGCCTGTAGCTCAGTCAGTAGGGCGCCAGCACATACACTGAGGGTGGCGGGTTCGAACTGGCCGGGCCAGCTAAAGCAACAATGACAATTACAACAACAAAAAAAGGCGGACATTGTGGCGGGTGCCTGTAGTCCCAGCCACTTGGGAGGCTAAGGCAAGAGAATAGCTTATGCCCAAGAGTTTGAGGTTGCTGCGAGCTGTGATGCCACGGTACTCTACCTAGGGTGACAGCTTGAGACTCTGTCGCAAAAAAAAAAGGAAAAAAAAAAGAAAAGGCTTAGCGCCCATAGCACAGTGGTTATAGCACTGGCCACATACACTGCAGTTGGCGTGTTCAAACCCAGCCCAGGCCAGCTAACCAGCAATGACAACTGCAATAAAAATTAGCCGCGCGTTGTGGTGGACGCCTATAGTTACAGCTGCTTGGGAGGCTGAAGCAGGAGAATCGGTTGAGCCCTAGAGGTTGCTGTGAACTGTGACACCACAGCACTTTATCGAGGGCTTATCGGCATGATAAGATTCTATCCCTGCACCCCCAAAAAAATTTATAAAAGAGAAAGCACTGGCCAGCCCCAGATATCAGAGATGGCAGGCAGGTTCATACCCAGCCCTGGCCAAAAACTGCAAAAAAAAAGACAAAGCACTATTCATTCACTCAATAAATAGAGACTGAGAACCTACCACATACCGTCTACTATTTTAGACACTGGGGCAACCAAAGAATGACATGGAAACAAACGTCTGCCTCATGCGGCTTATGTCCTAATAGGAAGACAACTCAGTTACCCCAATATTCACTGATGTCACAATACACTTTTGTTCACCTTTGTTTTTAAAGGAATTGATTTTAGAGAATGCTTGTCACAAAATACCACTTCTAATTCTCAACGTTACAGGGAAAGCACCAATCCCAACTATCTCTTTTTTTCTTTTTTTAATTTTTTTTTTAGAGACAGTGTCTCACTTTATCACCCTTAGTAGAATGCTGTAGCATCACAGCTCACAGCAACCTCCAACTCCTGGGTTTAGGCGATTCTCTTGCCTCAGCCTCCCCAGTAGCTGGGACTACAGGTGCTGCCACAACACCCGGCTATTTTTTTGTTGCAGTTTGGCCAGGGCTGGGCTCCACCACCCTCAGTATATGGGGCCAATGCCCTACTCACTGAGCCACAGCGCCACCCCCAACTACCTCTTTTCACCTCTGGAAATGGCACAGCAACCTACCCCTGCCAACTCCCTCTCACACACAGAGAGCCCACGATACTCCTAGTCACATCCTTTTGCAAGTCAGCAATTTCCTCAATCTTCTAATCTCTCCTCTCAACAGTTAGAATTCGAAGAGAATTTTATCAGAAATTATATCTCCAAACATTATCAGAAGATTCAAAGGACAAAAAATATATAATTATTTTTTAAATTTGTAAAAGTAAACCTTATATCCCAAAGTATAAAATGACAACACGAATATATTAGACAAAAGTGGTTTATGCACAGAGAGAACTTACATAATGTTATTTAAGAAGATGAAATTAAATATAATATTTTTACAATTTGGTTAAAACACAGATCTGCACATAATAGAAAAATGACTGGTAAAATTGGTGACAAACTACATTTGTTTCCCTACTCTTCTTAGCTTTCTATCTTTTCTTAATGTTCAATAAAGAAAATATTATGGTTATAATGACTTTTTTTTTTGAGACAGAGTCTCACTATGTCACCCTCGGTAGAGTGCCGTAGCATCACAGCTCACAGCAACCTCAAACTCCTGGGCTTAAGTAATTCTCTAGCTCAGCCTCCCAAGTAGCTAGGACTACAGGCACCCACCACAACGCCCAGCTATTATTATTATTTTTTTTGTCACAGTTGTCATTGTTGTTTAGCAGCCCCAGGCCAGGCTTGAACCCACCAGCTTCAGTGTATGTGGCTGGTGCCCTATTCACTGAGCCACAGGCTCTGAGCCTATAACAAAATTGTTTTAAAGGTAAAATATCCTGGGCGGCGGCCCCACATACCAAGGGTGGTGGGTTCAAACCCAGCCCCAGCCAAACTGCAACAAAAAAATAGCCGGGCGTTGTGGCAGGCGCCTGTAGTCCCAGCTACTCGGGAGACTGAGGCAAGAGAATCGCCTAAGCCAGGGAATTGGAGGTTGCTGTGAGCTGAGACGCCACGGCACTCTACCGAGGGCGATAAACTGAGACTCTTGTCTCTACAAAAAAAAAAAAAAAAGTAAAATATCTCATTTAATTACCATCTTTTTAACCATATTATTGATCGTTCAACACTAGAATATGTTTAACTGTTTTAGGTAAAAAGTATTCTTTCCCTTTATTAAGGTAAGGCTCAACACAGATTACACCAAATCAAACATGCCAGTTCCAAATGTAAGGTAAAATAACTGAAAAACATTCAGTTCCCAAAAGAGTAATTCTAGCAACGTTACCTGGGTTAAATTCTGCTGATTAAGTGCCGTAATAACATATCACAAAGAAAATGATTTCCAATTAAGCTCAACTTTAAGCCTTTACCATCTGATGGTATAAAGATGATTTCTGAAGGTGATTGGAATAGTGACTTACAGTAGCAACTGCAGCTATACAATTTATAGCACATAACTGAATGCTATGTGCCAAACACTATACTTTTTATACAATAACTTTTCGTGTGATATAACCTCCACAGAGATATTTATAAATGGGGAAATTAAGGTTTAGAGAGATTAAGTCAATTTTCCTGGTAACACAGCCAGTAATGACTAAGTTAGGTCTGGGTCTCAAACACACTAAGATTCCAGAGCTCAGGTTCTCAAATAATATGCTAGAGCTAGGAAATTAAATTTCAGTATCTTTTACATATATGGCAACAATTTTTCTCTGACAAAAGGGAGTAAGGGTGAAGGTGAATTGAAACTTTTGCGCAGCTGGGTTTTTACAATAGAGTAACTCAATTTACCTGTGCTCTTTCACAGAGAAGCTTGGCACTCCAAACAAATCTCCTAGAAGATCATTTGAACAATATACAATATGTTGTTGCTTTTCATCATATAATCGTTTCGTCATAATATACTGGCCAAGATAAAATATAACCTGAAAAAGAAATGATTTTTGAGCATTAAAGAAAACTAAATGTTAGTTTCAAATACTTCAATAATATCCCATTTATCTGAACAGAGTTAAACCACTAACGACCATATCCACAACCATGTAGAATAATAACTACTTTATACTCCAAAAGAAGCTATCTTAAAATGGTCTCCTTCAAATTTGATAAAAATTGAAATAACTGCTTCTCTCTTTACTTTAAACCTAAAATCATTTTTTCTTTTTTTCGAGACAGAGTCTCAAGCTGTTGCCAACTCTTGGGCTCATGTGATCCTCTTGCTTCAGTTTTTCTATTTTTGCTCAGGCTGGTCTCAAACTCATGAACTCAAGCAATCCACCTGCACGGCCTGCTAGAGTGCTAGAATTACAGGCATGAGCCACACACACACCCAGCTCCCTAAAATCTCCTTTTAACAAGACATTTTTTTCTTTGTGTACTTTTTTTTTTTTTTGTAGAGACAGAATCTCACTTTATGGCCCTCGGTAGAGTGCCGTGGCCTCACACAGTTCACAGCAACCTCCAACTCCTGGGCTTAAGCGATTCTCTTGCCTCAGCCTCCCGAGTAGCTGGGACTACAGGCACCCACCACAACGCCCGGCTATTTTTTGGTTGCAGTTTGGCCGGGGCCGGGTTTAGAACCCGCTTTAACTCTGTCCAAATATCTAAATATTACTAGGAAGGAAAAGACAGCAAAATGCAAAAACCACTAATAGCAATAAAAAGTTACAGAATTAAGAAAAAACAACTCAAATATGTTTTAATGTTTGGACTAAAACACTGGAGTGTTTTAGGGACCTTGAGCCTTTTAGCAAATAGTCACAAACATCATACACCTCTCATCAGAGGAGAAAGATAGAAAAATGGCCAATGATATCTACATAACAGTTTGAGATAATTCAGTGAATGATATAAACCCTCAAAGATATCAATATTATCTATACAGCAATAAATAATCAAAATAATGACCCTGAATCATTAACATAAATTATATTCTGCAAGTTCCTTTAAGACACAGAAGTTGGCGAAACATTTTAAGATATCCAAGAACAAACCCAGTAATAGGCACCTAAATACATATGATATTTTACAGTTTACAATGCACTTTAACAAGCACTGTCTCATAAACACAGACTGAAAATAAAGGGATAGAAAAAGATAGTTCCAACATATGGAAACCAAAAAAGAGCAGAAATAGCTATACTTCTATCAGATAAAACAGATTTCAAGACAAAAACTGTAAAAAGATACAAAGAAAGTCATTATATAATGATAAAGGGGTCAATTCGTCAATTCATCAATTCAGCAAAAGAATAAACAATTCTAAATATACATGTACCAAACACTAGAGTACTCAAGATATCTGAAGCAAATAATATCAGAGCTAAAGAAAGAGACAGACCCCAACATAATAAACACAGAAGATGTCAACTCTCTACTTTCACCCTTGAACAGTTCATCCGGAAGGAAAATTGACAATGAAATACTGGGCTTTAATCTGCGCTATGGATCAAATGGGCCTAAATAGATACTTATAGAGCATTTCATCAGCAGCTGCAGAATTCACATTCTTCCCCTCAGCTCATGGATCATTCTCAAGGATAGATCATAGGCCACAAAACAAGTGTCACAAAATTTAAAAAACATTGAAATCATAAACAAGTTATTTTTTTCTGACTACAATGGAATAAAACTAGAAATCAATAACAAAAAGAATTAACACTGGAAAATATGTAAACATATGGAAATTAAATAATCATCTGCTCTTGAGTGACCAGGGCTCAATGAAGACATTAAGAAGAAAATTAAGAAATTCCTTGAAACAAATGAAAACAAAAATACAACATATCAAAACCTATAGGATATAACAACAGCAGTAATAAAGTTTTTAGGAAGCACCCACAACAAAAAAGTAGAAAAGCTTCAAACAATCAACAGTGCATCACAAAGAACTAGAAAAACAAGAGCAAACCAAACCCAAAATCAGAATAAAACCCAGAGCAGAAATAAATTGAAACAAGCAAAACAAAACCCCACAAAAAAATCAATAAAACTAAAAGTTTATTGAAAAGATAAAAGGGGGCGGCGCCTGTGGCTCAAGGAGTAGGGCGCTGGTCCCATATGCCGGAGGTGGCGGGTTCAAACCCAGCCCCGGCCAAAAAAAAAAAAAAAAGAAAAGATAAAAGGATAGGACATATATCTTTCGCCACACCAAGAAAAAAAGAAAGACGACCCAAAAAAAATCAGAGATAAAAAGGAGACATTAAAACTGATACGGCGGCCAGGTGCAGTGGCTCATGCCTGTTATCCCAGCACTGTGGGAGCTAAGGTGGATGGCTCACCTGAGCTCACAAGTTCAAGACCTGCCTGAGCCAGAGCGAGACCCCATCTCTAAAAATAGTTGGGTACTGTGGTGGGCGCCTGTAGTCACAGCTACTCAGAAGGCTGAGGCAAGAGAATCTCGTGAGCCCAAGAGTTAGAGGTTGCTGTGAGCTGTGACGCCACAGCACTCTACTGAGGGCAACAAAGTGAAACTGTCTCAAAAAATAAAAAATAAAAAAACTGATGCTGCAGAAATTGAAAGGATCATTATAGAGTATGACTACTAAATTATTCATCATGATCAAGTGGGATTCATCTCAGGGATGCAAGGATCATTCAACATATGCAAATCAATCAGGATGATACAAAACAAAGGACAAAAAACATATGATCATTGCAAATGATGCTGAAAAAGCATTTGATGAAATTCAGTATCCCTTCATGATAAAAGCCATATGTGACAGAACCATTTGTGATATGTGATAGTAACACATCGAATGGGGAAAAACTGAAAAGCCTTTCCTCTAAGGTCTAGAACAAGACAAAGATGCCCCCACTTTGACCACTATTATTCAACACTGTACCAGAATTTCTAGCTAGATAAGACAAGAGAAAGAAATAAAGAGCATCCAAATTGAAAAAGAAGTCAGAATATCCCTGGGTTTTTTTTTTTTGTTTGTTTTTTGGCGACAGTCTCAAGCTGTTACCCCGGGTAGAGTGCTGCAGTGTCACAGCTCACAGACAAGAGAAAGAAATAAAGAGCATCCAAATTGAAAAAGAAGTCAAAATATCCCTGGTTTTTTTTGTTTGTTTGTTTTTTGGCGACAGTCTCAAGCTGTTACCCTGGGTAGAGTGCTGCAGTGTCACAGCTCACAGAAACCTCAACTCTTGGGCTTAAGCAATTCTCTTGCTTCAGCTTCCCAAATAAAATATCCCTGTTTGCAGACAATATGACCATATATCCAGAGAAACCTAAAGACTCTACTCAAAAACTACAAGAACTGATAAACAAATTCAGTAAAGTTGCAGGACACCAAAAAAAAAAAAAAAAATCAACATACTAAAATCAGTAACATTTCTATATGTCAATAGTAAGCAATCTGAAAAAGAAACCAAGAAAGTAATACTGTTTATGGTAGCTAGAAATAGAATAAAACACATAGGAATAAACTTATCCAGAGAAGTAAAAGATCTCTACCATAAGAACTATAAAACACTGATGAAATTGAAAAGGACAGAAAAAAATGGAGATATTCCATGTTCATGGCTCAGAAGAATCAATGAAAATGTCCATGCTACCCGAAGCAATCTACAGATACAACACAATCGCCATCAAAATACCAATGACATTGTTTACAGAAATAGAAAAAATTGTAAAATTTGTAAGCAACCACAAAAGACCCACAACAGCCACAGCTATCCTGAGCAAAAAGAACAAAACTGGAGGAACTGCATTACCTAACATCAAATTATAGCCAAAACAGCATACTAACATAAAAAAGACACACAGACCAATGGAAGAAAACCCAGAAATAAATCCACACCTCTACAGCAAACTTACCTTCAACAAGCCAAGAACATATGGTGGAGAAAAGACAGTCTCTTCTGTAGAGGGTGCCAGGAAAACTGGACAGCCATATGGAGAGGAATCAAACTAGACCCTTAACTCCCACTATATACAAAAATCTAATCAAAATGGATTACAGCCTTAAACCTAAAACCTGCAACTACTAATAGAAAACACTGGGAAAAGACTTTAGGACTTTGGTCTGGGCGAGGATTTCAGTACCCATAAGCAGAGACATCCAACCTTTTTTCTTTTCCGCCACACTAAAAGAATAAGTTGTCTTGGGCGACACATTAAATACACAAACATTAACAGCAGCTCATGAGCAGAAAAGAAAAGGGCCATGCATACTTCTCATGGTATCTAACACCACAGATAAGCAAAAGTCCTTAAGTAATCTGCACACGGCCCAGGCCCCTGGGGCCACAGGCTGGACACCCCTGAACACCGGCAACCAAAGAAAAACCGGGCAGATGAAACCACATCAAGCTGAAGAGCTTCTGCACAACAGAGGAAACAATCAACAAAGTGAGGAGACAACACACAGAATGGAACAAAGTATGTGCCAACTACCATCTGACAAGGGATTAACAAGCAGAACATGTAAGGAACACTCAACAGGAAAAAAATCAAATAATCCAATAAATACAATGGACAAAGAATCTAACTAGACATTTCTCAAAAGAAGAAATACAAATGGCCAACAGGTATATGAAAAAATGCTCAACATCATTAGTCGCCAGAGAAATGCGAATCAAAACTACAATATGAGCTCAGTGCTCGTAGCACAGTGGTTACAGCGCCAGCCACATACAAGGCTAGCAGGGGCCAGTGCCAATCGCAAAAAATAAATAAATAGCCAGGCGTATGTTGGGCACCTGTAGTCGCAGCTACCGGGAGGCTGAGGCAAGAGAATGGCTTAAGCCCAGGAGTCTGAGGTTGCTGTGAGCTATGATGCCATAGCACTCTACCGAAGGCAACATAGTGAGATTTTGTCTCAAAACATAAATAAGTAACTACGATATGGGCGGGCACTTACAGTCCCAGCTACTTGGGAGGCTGAGGCAGGAGAATCACTTGAGCCCAAGAGTTTGAGGTTACTGTGAGCTGTGATGCCACAGTACTCTACTAAGGGTGACAGAGAGACTGTCTCAAAAAAAAAAAAAAAAAAAAAAAAAAAACTACAATATGGGATCAGTGCCTGTAGCTCAGTGGTTAGGCCACCAGACACATGCACTGGAGCCTGGATTTAAACCCGGCCCGTGGATTCGAACCTGGTCGAGCCTGCTAAACAAATAAACAAACAAAATACCGGGACGTTGTGGCAGACACCAGTAGTCCCAGTTACAAGGGAAGCCGAGGCAAAAGAATCACTTGAGCCTGAGCGCTTATGAGGTTGCTGTCAGCTGTGGATGCCACAGCACTCTACCGAGGGCAACACAGTGAAACTGTGGCTCAAAAAAAAAAAACTGCAGTATGATACCATCTCAATCCAGTTACAATGGCTTTTATCAAAAAGACGGGCAAAAAGTTAAGGCTGACGAGGATATGGAGAAAGGGGACCCTCTCGTTGCCACAGGTCAAGGCCTGGGACATGCTTGGTCTCCGGCCCTGGCTTATCTAGGTTCCTGACGTACAGCACTAGGCTACCTGCTCAGAAACTATTGCTCTTAGGTGCCTGAGGGCTATTTGAGAGGAGAGAGAGAAAGACAGTATTTGAGGGAGTAAAGCCATCTTGATAGAACAGATCTTAGCAGTCCTTAGCAGAGAGATACTGTGCTGGCGTTCTGCGAGCAGGTCCATGACAGAATGAGCTCACTAATGACTGCCTTCTCCTCCAGCCTTTTATGGAGCTGATCGTGTGCCTGTTACACCACAGGTGTAGCAATTGCTGCTGCTCTTGTCTCGCAAGCTCTCATGCTTGTTAGGAGAGCTAAATCCCTCCCCATGCCCTTTTCACCAAGGTGTGCCATAATGGAGTTATGCAGGTGTTTCTTATAACTCTCCCTCCTCCTTGCCATATGCTATACCGGCTGTTACAGGAACCCTTGTATATTGTTGGTGGGAATGTAAATTATTGCAGCCACTATAAAGAAAAGTATGAAGGTTCCTCAAAAAACTGGAAATAGTACCATAAAACCCAGCAAGCCCACAACTGGGTCTATACATATCCAAAGGATAGAGTCTCAGTACATCAAAAAGGTATCTGGACTCCCATGTTTACAGCCACAATAGTCAATATAGGGAATCAACCCATGTGTCCATCAATGGAGGAGTGGATAAAGAAATCCGGTACATATACACAATGTTATCTAGCCACAAAAAAAAGATGCCATTTAAAACACCATGGATGGCTCGGCACCTGTAGCTCAGCAGGTAGGGCACCAGCCACATACACTGGAGCTGGCGGGTTCGAATCCAGCTCAGGCCTGCTAAACAACAATGACAACTACAACCAAAAAACAGCTGGGCATTGTGGCTGGCGACTGTAGTCCCAGAAACTTGGGAGGCTGAGGCAAGAGAATCGCTTAAGCCCAAGAGTTGGAGATTGCTGTGAGCTGTGACACCACAGCACTCTACCCTGGGCAACAGCTTGAGACTCTATCTCAAAATAAATAAAACAACATGGATGGAACTGGAGAACATTGTTAGGTGAAATAAGCCAAGACAATCTCACATGTTCTCACTCATATGTGGGAGCTACATATTAAAAAACATCTGGCTGGGTGTGGCAGCTCACACCTGCAATCCTAGCACTCAGGGAGGCCAAGGTGGGAGGATTATTTTAACTTAGGGAGTTCAAAATCAGTTTGACCAAGAGTAAGATTCCATCTCTACTAAAAATAGAAAAATTAGCAGGGTATGGTAAAGCTTGCCTGTAGCCCCAGCACTCGGGAGACCAAGGCAAAAGGATCACTTAAGCACAAGAGTTTGATGTTGCTGTGAGCTATGACGACACCAGGGCACTCTTACCCAGGGTGATAGAATGAGATTCTGCCTCAAAACAAACAAACAAACAAACAAAAAATCTCATGTGATGATTCCCAGAGGCTGGGAAGGGTCAAGGGAAAGGGGATATGAAGGGGGGATGGTTAGTGGATGCAAAAATATACTTATATAAACTGTATTTGATAGCATAACAAAGTGATTACAATCAACAAATTAAAGAGTACACTTTAATATACCTAAAAAAGTAGAACTGGAGTGTTCCTAACACAAAGATAATGGTAAATGCCTAAGGTGAAAGATACCCCAATTACCCTGATTTGATTAATTCACATTGCATACCTATGTTAAAATAGCGCATGTACCCCATAAAGATATATAACTTTTACATACTCATAATTTTAAAAAATTTTTGAAGTACTATCTCATCCTTTTGATAGTTCATAGAATTGTTTCTGCTGTATCAGAAATGAAGAAGCTGATCCTAGGTCCTAGTCCAATGCTTTCTACCAATCCATAATAGCTTTCACCACTTTCTGATATGTGCCCCTGAACAAAGATCCTGTAACTGAGAACAGCATCAATTTATACTTAGTGTTACCCACTCCAAGTCTTTATGATGACCTTCATCAATTTTCTCATTTCTACCTACTGCCAAATCCATACTTTGTTTTCTTAACTAATCATATGATAAAATCAATTACAAATTAACAGCACTAAAATACCATTTAACCTGGCACTTCCCTGTAAGCACTTAGCATCAACCTTAAAGGAATATTCCTAAGCGACTGCTAATTGGAGAGATGGCTGGCCGGGTAGCTGGCTGACTGGCTGTAGAAAGGGAAGAAGAGAGCCCAGATTCCTTCTAACAAACATCCCTAAAGGGAAGTTTGTAAAAGAGCAGCTGAGTTTCTTCCTGCCCCACTATCCTGTCATAACAAAGAATTTTAATGTTTTAAGAAAATCTGAGCCCCAAAAAATAAATGGAAGAGGTGGGGAACAGGCACATTTCATTCACACTGAAATTTTACTGAGATGGCTCAATCTTTCACTGAAAAATCATTCTCTACACCAATTTAAAACTGGAGAATGCACTGAAATGTTGTATCCACTAAAAAGAACTTCTGTTCCTGAATAAGCTCACCTCCATCCCAGAAAGATCAGTATACTGTACTCATTTATCTCTAGTACACAAGTTTTTTTTTTTTTTTTTTTTTGAGGCACAGTCTCACTTCGTCCTCCCCAGTAGAGTGCCCTTGCCTCATAGCTCACAGCAACCTCTAACTCTTGGGCTCAAGAGGTTCACTTGCCTCAGTCTCCCATGTAGCTGGGAATACAGGTGCTCACCACAACACCCAGCTATTTTTGGAAATAGGGGTCTCACTCTAGCTCAGGCTGGTCTCAAACTCGTGAGCTTAGGCAATCCACCCATCTCGGCCTCCCGAAGTGCTGGGTTTATAGGAGTGAGCCACCGTGCCCAGCCAGCATGGAAGTTCTTAACCTAGGATAATCCAGGGATGCCCAAGAAGTTTTTGGATAAAATCCATGGAGTCCATTCATTTGGACGGAAAAATTGTTTTTTTTTTTTGCTTTTATTTTCACTAACTTCTAACTGAAATTTAGCTGTCTTCAATCACAAATGTAGGCAACAAAAGTATCTGTAATACCTGTGATTTAATCACTAATAAAAACCACAAGTGTTTTCATATCATACTGTGGATCATGTATCAAACATCTCAAAATATTACTTACATTCCTCATTATATAAAAATTATATTTATTAGATCTATTCTTCTTAGTATTGAATGTGTTGGGCGGCGCCTGTGGCTCAGCGGGTAGGGCGCCGGCCCCATATGCCGAAGGTGGCGGGTTCAAACCCAGCCCCGGCCAAACTGCAACAAAAAAATAGCCGGGCATTGTGGCGGGCGCCTGTAGTCCCAGCTACTTGGGAGGCTGAGTCAAGAGAAATCGCCTTAAGCCCAAGGATTTGGAGGTTGCTGTGAGCTGTGTGACGCCACGGCACTCTACCAAGGGCGATAAGGTGAGACTCTGTCTCTACAAAAAAAAAAAAAAAAAAGCACGTGTATCACAAACTTGTTTACTTATTTTATTAACAATATTTAAACATAAGTTTCCTTGGTAATCCTGAATAGTCTCATACATTTAAAAACATGATTCTAAGGAGTTAACCAGTCTACCAAATGGGCTCACAGCACAAAAAGGCCAAGAATGCATATAGGCCTTTCTGTTGTCTGAGTTCCTAGCTGAGAAATCAAACTAGAAATATAATTAGAACTTCCAGGTTCAAAATATAAAATTTAATGTTGCTGCTTAATGAAAAAATCCCTCTAGGGGTGGTGCCTGTGGCTCGAAGAGTAGGGCACCAGCCCCATATACCGGAGGTGGTGGGCTCAAACCCAGGCCCAGCCAAAAACTGCAACAACAACAATTAAAAAAAAAAAAAAAAGAAGAGGACGGCGCCTGTGGCTCAGCGGGTAGGGCGCCGGCCCCATATGCCGAGGGTGGCGGGTTCAAACCCAGCCCCGGCCAAACTGCAACAAAAAAAAATAGCCGGGCGTTGTGGCGGGCGCCTGTAGTCCCAGCTGCTCGGGAGGCTGAGGCAAGAGAATCACGTAAGCCCAAGGATTTGGAGGTTGCTGTGAGCTGTGTGACGCCACGGCACTCTACCGAGGGCGATAAGGTGAGACTCTGTCTCTACAAAAAAAAAAAAAAAAAGAAGATTTAAAAAAAAAAAAAAAAAGAAAAATCCCTCTATGTGGCCAATTAATCCCAGTGGTCTTGAAAACTATAACTATGGTTATATAATTAGTAAGACTTTAGTTTATTTCTTTCTCTTGGTTCAGCTTACCTCTTTCATTGTGTAAGTGTCTTTTTGTGCACCAACAGACTTTAACAACTTCAAAAGCAATGGTTTTGGTCTAACCTGTAAAGGGAAAAAAAAGAGCTGTTATTATGACACCCAAGTTAGTCCAGAA
This sequence comes from Nycticebus coucang, assembly GCF_027406575.1. Taxonomy (NCBI): domain Eukaryota; kingdom Metazoa; phylum Chordata; class Mammalia; order Primates; family Lorisidae; genus Nycticebus; species Nycticebus coucang. Next base: position 54,602,722 of record NC_069782.1, read on the forward strand.
CTATAAGCCTTGCAGCAAACATGTCCACAAAGATGTTTAATAAATGTAGCAGACACTATGTTTAACAATTTCATAAGGTCAGACTCAAAAAAAAAAAAGTTATAATGTTTTTACTAAGTGTAATGGTTAGACTCTGTAAACTGAATACCATAAATAACCAAAGGTGTTAGGGAAAAAATGCTGGGAGGATCACTTTTTATGCAAATATCACAAAATTATCAAGCATCATTAGCTGAGATCATAAACAGTACCCATCCCAAGACAATGAAGGCTATTTTTTCCTCTGGCTATTTCTATCATCTGCTTCATCAACAACCATAAATTGTTGAGATCCAATTATTACACTGATCCAATGAACTAACTGTAAGCTAACATAGAGAATCAAATAGAAAAGAACACATCTCTAGGGTAGGTCCTGTTACCAGTCTTCACTTTCTACAGACTAGGTTCATGAAAGCTAAAGAATTTAAATGACTAACCAAAGTTGACCAGGACAACTGATAATCATCTGAGGTAGTGACTCGTCCTTCAACAGCTCAGCATTTTCTTCCTACTCTTATCACACTGCCTCTTAGTGGGTCTATGTTTCAAATAATTACTCGACATTTATTAAGCATCCACTATGAACAGACAGTTCTAGGTACTGAAAAAAAAAATTACAAAGCTGGGTGGCGCCTGTGGCTCAGAGTAGGGCACTGGCCCCACATACCAGAAGTGGTGGGTTTAAACCCGGCCCCAGACAAAAAAAAAAAAAAAAAATTACAAAGCAAACATATGACCTTTATCCCATGAAGCCTGCCAACTAGATTAGGCATCAATTTGTTCTGTTAAGGGCCAGACAGTAATTATTTCAAGCTTTTCACACCAGATGGCCTACCCAACTAAAAGCATAACCACTATGCAAACCAGTAAAATTTTATTTGCAAAAACAGGCAACAGGCCAAATTTGGCCCAGAGCCTACAGTTAGCCTGACCCTGACCTAGAGGTTCTATAAGGGGTACTGAGATAACCCACAGGCGTTAGGAGTGTAATGTGCTTATATGCCTCCTTTCCCATTACTACATCAGAATGCAAAATTCAAGACCCTTTATAGCTTGCCACCCCATATAGACCAGTGCTTTTATACCCCTCAATATGCCTCTGTCTCGTATCTAACTTTGAAATCTCACAGCATCCAATCTGGGACCTCTCAAAATTGGATATGAAAAAACTGCCTGTTTCCAGCTAATCAACAGAACAAATGTTATTTAATAACTGACAATGTGGCTGGGCAGGGTGACTCACATCTGTAATCCTAGCACTCCGAGAGGTCAAGGTGGTGGACTGTTTGGACCAGCCTGAAGAAGAGTGAGACCCCATCTCTACTTAAAATAGAAAAACTAGCCAGGCATCGTGACACTGTAGTCCCAGCTACTCAGGAGGCTGAGGCAGGAGGATTGCTCAAGCCCAAGAGTATGAGGTTGCTGTGAGCTATGATGGCCACCACAGCACTCGACCCAAGGTGACAGAATGACACTGTTTCAAAAAAAAAAAAAAAAAAATTGAAAATGTACATGTACTTTACTTTCAGACTTCAGGATGAACCCTCTCAGAGAAAATTAAAAGATAACTTTTTTCCTAATTTTAAATATGGTGTATTAACTTCAAATCACATAAAAAACTCAAAATAGGGCAGTGCCTATGGCTCAGTGTGTAGGACGCCGGCCCCATATACGGAGGGTGGTGGGTTCAAACCCGGCCCCGGCCAAACTGCAACAAAAAAATAGCCAGGCTTTGTGGTGGGTGCCTGTAGTCCCAGCTGCTCGGGAGGCTGAGGCAAGAGAACCACCTAAGCCCAAGAGCTGGAGGTTGCTGTGAGCTGTGATGCCACAGCACTCTACCGAGAGCGACAAAGTGAAACTCTGTCAAAAAAAAAAAGAAAAACTCAAAATAAAAATCCACAATAGAAAGCCATCAATTTTTTACTGACTTAGAAGGCACGCACTAATAAGAAAATACAAAAGACAATGCCATTCATAGTCTTACATTTAAGAAAAATATATACAGGGTGGCACCTGTGGCTCAGTGAGTAGGGCGCTGGCCCCATATGCCGAGGGTGGCAGGTTCAAACCCAGCCCCGGCCAAACTGCAACAAAAAAATAGCCGGGTGTTGTGGCGGGCGCCTATAGTCCCAGCTACTCGGGTGGCTGAGGCAAGAGAATCGCTTAAGCCCAGGAGCTGGAGGTTGCTGTGAGCTGGGTGCTGCCACGGCACTCTACCAAGGGCCATAAAGTGAGACTCTGTCTCTACAAAAAAAAAAGAAAAATATATACAAATTTCAGGTGAAGATGTAAACATAAAAATTACAGATACCAGAAGAAAATATAGAATTATATATACTGGGGTGGGTGAGTTTTTCCAAAGCACAATATGAAATCAAAAGCCAACAAATTTGTCTTCATAAAAATGTTCTCAGTGGCAGCGCCTGTGGCTCAAAGGGGTAGAGCGCTGGCCCCATATGCCAGAGTTGGCGGGTTCAAACCCAGCCCTGGCCAAAAACTGCAAAAAAAAAAAAAAAAAAAAATATTCTCAGTAAGAAAAAGACAACATAAGTTAAATGAAACATTAGCAAACAACAAAAGTTATATGCACTTAAAATACAGAGAACTCTCCCAATTAAGAAAAATACAAAAAAACCTAAAAGAAAAATAGATAAATAAGACAAGGTAAATTCCAGAGGAAACAAGTGATTTCACAAAATGGAAAGATGCCCAGCCTCACCAAGAGACCAAGAAAATATAAAACCACGGCAAAGGTGGCGCCTGTGGCTCAGTGAGTAGGGCGCCGGCCCCATATGCCGAGGGTGGCAGGTTCAAACCCAGCCCTGGCCAAACTGCAACAAAAAAATAGCCGGGCGTTGTGGTGGGCGCCTGTAGTCCCAGCTGCTCGGGAGACTGAGGCAAGAGAATCGTGTAAGCCCAAGAGTTAGAGGTTGCTGTGAGCCGTGTGACGCCACGGCACTCTACCGCGAGGGCGGTACAGTGAGACTCTGTCTCTACAAAAAAAAAAAAAAAAAAAAAAAACTGCGGCACAGTGTCTTTTACTCCCCCCAAAGGCAAAAATATAACATTAAAGGCTGGTAATAGTTAGCAGTGGTAGGAGTGAAACTTGTTGAAATGTTTTGGTGAGCATGTTACCAGCAGCAATCAAATATAGGGATGATTTAGGATGCATGAGTTCTAATTCTATAAAAGCTTTCTTACAGAAATAGTCACTTAACACTTTTTTTAGGATGCACATACATAAACAAAGCAGTGCTAACTGTACTACTCAAAAACAGGAGGCAATTTCTTTCTTTCTTTTTTTTTTTTTTTTTTTGAGACAGAGTCTCAAGCTGTCGCCTTGGGTAGAGTGCCATAGGATCATAGCTCAAGGCAACCTCCAACTCTTAGGCTTAAGCAATTCTCTTGCCTCAGCCTCCCAAGTAGCTGGGACTACAGGCACCCACCACAACACCCAGCTAGTTTTTGGTTGTAGTTGTCATTGCTGTTTGGCAGGCCCAGACTGGATTTGAACCTGCCAGGTCCTATGTACATGGCTGGCACCCTAGCCGCTGAGCTACAGATGCAGAGCCAGCAATGTTTAATAATCTATCAGTAAAAATACAAATAACTTAAAATGGTATACTTGTGTTCTGGAATACTATGCAGCCATCAAAATTCTGCACATTTTATTTATTAATAAAGATCCAAGCTGTAAGACACCTTTAGTTTAATCCTAAGCAGAACACCACAGATCTAAATCCACATGTGAATATATATGTGTACACAGAAAAAAAAATCTAAAAAGAAAGAGAAGACTAAAATTTTCAGTTTTTACTTTACGTACTTCTGTAATGTCTAATCCTTACAACAAGCATGAATTACTTTTGTGACTTCTAGAAACCATTCAAAAAATACTAAGGGGTCAAAATAGAAAAAATAATGATCACATAACAAACACAGCTTCAGCATCGATGCTTAGGAATGTAATAGAATTCATTTTTATAGCCCATGTGGTAAAGGGCTAAGAAAATACTGACTGATTCCTACAGTTCATTTTTTACTCCACAGTTACGCCTGACATAGCAGAATTTAAGCTAGGCACACACAGTTCCATTTCAGGAGACAAGCTACAATTAGGGTGCACGAAATTTAGTTGATCGCCCCATTAATTATTTTTGAAAGTTACACTTGAGACAAAAATACCAACCAGGGTCTCCTGTTCCGAAGCTGAAATCTGTGAGGTGGTTCCATCATTAGACACAGACATGTTGGTATTGCACATTTGCCTAAAAGTAGGAAATAAATACAGCATAAAAACTAGAAATAATGAAACATCTGCGAAAAAGAAAACCATATATAAAAGAGATACTTCCCTTATTAAAACCATAAAAAGCTATAACAGCAAGCTGGCCCTTACTTGGATCAGTATGGACAAAGCCCCCGCGCGGGCCCACAGGTGTCTCTACCATCCAGTGAGCACAGCTGGGAAAGAGCCCCAGTTAAATAGCCCGGCTGGAGGCAAGTCAGGGCTTAACTCCTTCCACTGCGACTCGGAACGTGTCCGAACTTGACCAGCCCCAGCGGAAAAGCTGAGTCAACTCGCCCACGGAACCAGCCCAGCCTCGCCCAGACTCGGCGCTCGGCTCAGACCCGCAACTCACCGGCACCTGCTAGGGTCTCGGCCCCGGAGCGGAGGCGCCAGGCCGACCCCAGCCCCCCGCCCACGTGACCTTGACGCTGCGCTCCCGGGGAGACCCCCGCCCCCGCCCGCCCGGGCCCAAACCGCGCCCTGCTCCCCCGCGGCGCGGCGCCGAGCGCGCCGGGTCCCCACGGAGCCTCCGCCGGGCCCAGCGTCCCCCCAACCCCCAATAACACAGAGCCTGCGTGCGGGGAGAGGCTGGGGACTGAGCGAGCCAGGGGTCCCACCCAGACCCAGACCTGACCCGCTCCCCACCTGGCAGGGGTTTTCAGGCCTGGAGTTATTGGGGGGAGAAGGGGTCCCTCGAGGCTTCCCAGTTCCCTTCACCAGGCGCGCGGAAGTCAGACGCCCTGGGCCTCGGCGACCATTTCACTCTTGGGCCCCAGCCCGCAGGGAAGCCCGAACACACTAGTCCAAGAGGAAGGGGGCTCCCGGCGGCAAGACCTCCAGTTCGGCATCTGGCTCCAGCTTCCTTCCAGTCACACAGGGCAGCGCCGACCCCACACGGAGCTCCGCGGCGCGCGCCTCCGGCCGTCCAGAGAGAACGCGCCCCGCGGCGCGCGCCTCCGGCCGTCCAGAGAGAACGCGCCCCGCGCCGCCCCGGCTGATCCGCGCCTTTCCGCGCGCGCATGCGCTGGGCGCCGCCGCTGCCCAGAAGGGGCGGAGCTTAGCCGCCGCCTCGCGAGAGGCGGAGGGTGGGGACCCGGCGGGCGGGCGACTGGCCAGGTGGGCTGGGAGTATAGGCCGCTGTTGCCGGCCTTTGTAGCGCGCCACTCTCGAGACTCGCCTTTAGCCATTGGGCAATGGGGTTTTTTTTTTGGCTTTTTTTTGTTGTTGAGACAGTCTCACTCTGTCGCCCTGTGCCGTGGTGTCATCCTAGCTCACAGCAACCTCAAACTCCTGGGCTAAGAGACCTCCTTCTCAGCCTCCCAAGTAGCTGGACAAGCGCCTGCTACGGCGCCGGGCTAGTGTTTCTATTTTCCTAGAGACGGGGGTCTCACTCTTGTTCAGGCTGGTCTTGAACTCCGGAGCTCCAGCAATCCACCCGCCTTGGCCTCCCAGAGTGCTGGGATTTCAGGTCTTCCCTGTGCAGATTTTGTGTTGTGTTTACGCCCCAGGTGTCTGTGCTACCAACAAGAAACCAAAGTTAACAGCTGTGTGATATGTTAAGTCTACTCCAGCTGCTGGAGTTGTATACAAATGAGTTATTTTAAGACTTGTTTTTTAAGATTAAAAATAGCATAGAATACAGGTTCATCTCGCAGGGTATACAAATGTTCTAGTTGGAGAAATAAATGGTGGTTATAGTTGTGGGGCTGGTGGTACAAGAGAGCATGCTTTTGGAATGTGTGGGTTAAAATATATATATATAATAAATGTATATGTACATGTGCACTCAGTTCTGAGAGTTCTACTTGCTCACATAGGTGTGGCAAGAGTTTTGATGCAGTCTCAGAAATTAATGCGAACATGAATTCCGTTGGCTCCATCCAAAAAGCAGTCATTGCAAAGAGCAGCTTCTCTGGTCAGGAAGTGATTAGTGCCTCCTGAACAAGAACCTTTTATTTGTATATGTGTGTGTGTGTGTGTGTATGTATTTTTTTTTTTTTACAAGAACCTTTTTTAAATAAAAGTAATCCTGGGAGGTGCCTGTGGCTCAGTGGGTAGGGTGCCAGCCCCATGTATACTGAGGGTGGCAGGTTCAAACCCAGCCCCAGCCAAACTGCAACAAAAAATAGCCGGGCGTTGTCGGTGGATGCCTGTAGTCCCAGCTACTCGGGAGGCTGAGGCAAGAGAATCACCTAAGCCCAGGAGTTGGAGGTTGCTGTGAGCTGTGACACTACCGCACTCTACCAAGGGCAGTAAAGTGAGACGTAGTCCTTCCCATCTCCTACTCCCCAGCCTATTAGAAAGGAACTTCTCTTTAAGACATAGTGGTCACCCAATTGATTTAATTTAATTGCCATCACAATCAACTTCAGGGATTTAATTTGGCTTTTTAAAAACAATCTCGTTGCATTATGGCGGGCGCCTGTAGTCCAGCTACTAGGGAGGCTGAGGCAAGAGAATCGCCTAAGCCCAGGAGTTGGAGGTTGCTGTGAGCTGTGATGCCACGGCCCTCTACAAAGGGTGACAAAGTAGTAGTCACATTCCTGCTGTCAACAGAACTTAGAAGTAAGACTCTGTCTCTATAAAAAAAAAAAAACCCTCATCTTTATTTGATCAAATATGTTAAGATATCTGGTTGTGAGACCTTGGTGCTTGACTCTGGGTGAAAGAAAATCTCTACTGGTAAGAAAGAGTAAACAAAAAGATACCAAATGAGCAAACGGGTCTGTACTAGGAGAGTTCAAACAAAATTGCTCAGTCAACACTAAGGCAGTTTGCAAGGACCTTAGAGAGGATCACACCTGTTTTGTGTCTCCGGGGGTGTTAAGACTTAAATAAAAGTAAAGAATACTCCAGGTGCAAGAAAAATATTATTAAAAAATATAGAAGTGAAAATATGACAAGATTGAGAAACTGTAAGTCAGTTTGACTTGCTTGGAAGTCAAGAAAACATTTTAAGAACTTAGAGTTGCCTTAAATGCCAAGCAGGGAAATTTGGGTTTTAAACAGGGTAGGCAGAGCTTGGTAGCATATAACTTGGTGATTTGCTTCAAACCGTTCTTTTTTTTTTTTTTTTTTTTTTGTCAGTTTCTGGCCAGGGCTGGGTTTGAACCCACCACCTCCAGCATACTGGGCTGGTACCCTACTCCTTTGAGCCACAGGCACCGCTCTGCTTCAGACCATTTTAACTGGCCCACCAAAAGCTGACTCAAACTCAGAACATTCCGGCCAGCCCCCTTCAAGACTGACTTTCCCCATTCTCATTGGCCCTGTGCTTCAAAAATCTTGACAAAACTAATACAGCAGAAAACAAAAGGCAGAGCTGATAGGATTAATCCTTTTCTATTGGAACCAGAAATGAAGGTAGAAGTGATAGAATTTAGAGAAATAAAGGGGTGAGGCAAGCATTCAGTCCCTCACAGACCAGGCATTTGACGCTTGCCGTGTGCACTGTGCCCTCCTCAGGCCCCAAATGGTGACCAAGGTAGTCACAGTCCTGATGTCAACAGAACTTAGCCAGATGACTCAGTTTCCACCTAAAGAAGATTGAGGATAATACAAAAAAAAAAAAAGCCTGGAGGGATGAGAAGTTGAGCTGCTGATGAGTTGTAGGTGATACTCCACAGAACCCGGCTCACGGTAGGAAGCTCAGGCGGGGGCAGAGCTTGGAACAACAAAGGAATGAGAGGAGCAACCAGAAAGCCGACCCACCCAGGACTATAGTGGTGTCTCAAAAACTGCAAGTACTGTGAAGTCAAAATGAGGAATAAGAAAGCCAACCGAATCAGCTCACTCTAAAAGCAGTTTCTCTTCAATGCAGACCAGCTGCTGCTGTTTACCCACAGTCACGATTGTCCTGTGTCACTTGCCCTTCATTGTGCTTACTTGAGGCTTTACTACCCTGTTTCCCCGAAAATAAGACAGTGTCTTATTTTAAGGTGTGCTCCCAAAGATGCACTAGGTCTTATTTTCAGGGGATGTCTTATTGTTCCTGTGAGTTGGTCTTATTTTCGGAGGATGTCTTATTTTCGGGGAAACAGGGTAATACTGTTTTCAATGCCCACGAGCTTTTCCAGTAGGTGGAGATATCTTGAATATATATTCTTTGGGATATAAACAGCAAACATATCCACAATAGTAATTCTCTTGCCTTAGCTTCCCAAGTAACTGGAACTACAGGTGCCCACCACAACGCCCAGCTATTTTTTTGTTGTAGTGGTCATTGTTGTCCGGCAGGCCCTGGGCTGGATTCAAACCCACCAGCTCCGGTGTATGTGGCTGCTGCCCTAGCCACTGAGCTACAGGCTCCGAGCCCACTTCATACTTATATTTATTAATGACAAGTGACTAATACTTAAAGCATGGTGAAAAATAAACAAGATTTATCTCAGAAATAGTCTTTACATTGCTGAATTTCACAATATTTATGAGACTATCAAAAGGACAGAAGTAGTTTAAATTCCGTATATCTTTCCAAACATTTGGAACTGAATAGTGTTATTTACAAAGCAGACCAGGCACAGTGGCTTATACCTTGTAATCCTAGCACATTGGGAAGGCAAAGCTAGAGGATTGCTTGAAGCCAGGAGTTCAAAACCAGCATGAGCAAGAGTCACAAAAAATAGAAAAATTATCTAGGACTAGTGGCACATGCCTGTAGTGCCTGCTACTTGGGAGGCTGAGGCAGGAGGATCACTTGAGCCCAGGAATTTGAGGTTGCTGCACTCTAGCCCAGGCAACAGAGCAAGACCCTATCTCAAAAAAATAAATTACTAAACATCAAAAGCCCAGCAAATGGTGAATATAAATACAGACTTTTTATTTCTATTTTGAAAATTAACGTTTTGTTTTAACAAGTTTAAAACATTCAGAAACATTCACAGAACAATTAATATCCAATATATCCACTGATCAAAAATTTCTATTTATCACTTCTATAGCAAATACATTTTTAAAATGCAACATGAATTTTAAAAGTTGAGGCTGGGTGCAGTGGCTCAAGCCTCTAATCCTAGCACTCCAGAAGACCACGAGATAGGAGGATTTTTTTGTCCTCACAAGTTCAAGACCAACTGAGCAAGAGTGAGACCCCCATCTCCTGAAGATGGAAAAACTAGCCAGGCATGGTGGCAGGTGCCGGTAGTCACAACTACTTGGAGGCTGAGGCAGAAAGATTGCTTGAGCCCAAGAGCTTGAGGTTGCTGTGAGCTAGGCTGAGGCCCTGAATCTACCCAGGGTGACAGAGTGAGACTCTGTTTCAAAAAAAAAAAAGCTGAAAATCCAGTTATTCTTACTCCCATTCCTCTCCCATCTCTTAAAGCAATCATTATGATCAATTTAATGCATATCCACTAAGTGTATATCTTATATGTTGGCTATAAATTTATGAATCCTGGCTTGGTGCTGGTAGCACAGTGGTTATAGTGCCAGCCACATACACCAAGGCTGGCAGGTTCGAACCCAGCCTGGGCCAACTGCAACAAAAGAATAGCCAGCGGTGCATCTTACAAGGGTACATGTGAAACTTACTAAATGTAGAATATAAATGTCTTAACACAATAACTAAGAAAATGCCATGAAGAGTATGTTAGCCAGTTTGATGAAAATATTTCAAATTGTACCCCGTGACTGCATTAAAGTACACAGCTATGATTTAATAAAGAAAGAAAGAAAGAAAGAAAGAATAGCCAGGCGTTGTGCTGGGCGCCTGTAGTTCCAGCTACTGGGAGGCTGAGGCAAGAGAATCCCTTAAGCCCAGGAGTTTGAGGTTGCTGTGAGCTATGATGCCACAGCACTCTACTGAGGGTGACGTAGTGAAACTCTATCTCAAAAAAAAAAAAAGTTTATGAATCCATAAACATATATAGGCTCTGTGTGTGTGTGTGTGTGTGTGTGTGTGTGTATGGAATTGCTGGGCCACAGAGTATTCAGCTGTATAGTAGGTTATAATATCTAAGAGGGCAAATACTCCTTATCTTTTTCTTTTTCTTTTTTTTTTTTTTTTTTTTGTAGAGACAGAGTCTTACTTTATGGCCCTCGGTAGAGTGCCGTGGCCTCACACAGCTCACAGCAACCTCCAACTCCTGGGCTTAAGCGATTCTCTTGCCTCAGCCTCCCGAGTAGCTGGGACTACAGGCGCCCGCCACAACGCCTGGCTATTTTTTGGTTGCAGTTTGGCCGGGGCTGGGTTTGAACCCGCCACCCTCGGTATATGGGGCCGGCACCTTACCGACTGAGCCACAGGCGCCGCCCCTCCTTATCTTTTTCAGTATTGTTTTGGCTCTTCTTAGATGTTATTTTTAAAACCAGTTTGTCAATTTCATAAAAAGAATCGTGTTGTCATTTTGCTTCAGATTGAATTGGATTGATAGATTAATTTGACATCTTTTCGGTATGAATTCTGACCAAATTTGAACATGACATATTGCTTTTTTTATATTCTATCTTGACATCTTTTAATAATGCTTTCTTTTTTTTTTTTTTTTTGGTTGGGGTTTTTTTTTTTTTTTTTTGGTGTTTTTGTTTTTTGAGACAGAGTCTCACCACTCTGTCGCCCTAGGTAGAGTGCCATGGCGTAATCATAGCTCACAGTAACCTCAAACTCTTGGGCTCAAGCGATCCTCCTGTTGCCTCAGCCTCCCAAGTAACTGGGACTACAGGTGCCCACCATGACTGGCTAGTTTTTCTATTTTTAGTAGAAACGGAGGTCTCACTCTTGCTCGGGCTGCTCTTGAATTCCTGATCTCCGGTGATCCACCTGCCTCAGCCTCCCAGAATGCCAGGATTACAGGAGTGAGCCACTGTGCCCAGCCCTTTAATAATGTTTTATTATTTTCTCGTTATAGTTCTTGTATCTTCAGCTAATTTTTTTTCTGAGGTATTTTATAACTTTTATTACTAACTTAATTTTGATTATTGCTGACATATGAGACAATTAGTAATTTTTGCATTTTGATCTTATGGCCAGCAATACTGCTGCACTTTGTGAGATACATATATATCCATGCACACACGTGTCTATATACACACACACAGAGTGTGCTAAAAAAAGTATACACATTTTAGGAAAGAAAAACATATTGAGGTGCATCTTACAAGGGTATATGTGAAACTTGGTAAATGGTCTGTAAAGCTAGTGAATGATGCCCCATGATCATATCAATGTACACACCTATGATTTAATAAAAAAAAAAGAAAAACATATTGAAATTGTAATACTCAATGTAACAAAAGATGAATACTAGTCACGTTTGACTTCTGCAATCACGAGAGGTCCTCACTGTGGATCCCATCAGTGTCCAGACACTTCTGATTACAGTGAATGAAAAGTAATAGACTGTTTCTTAAAACACATATACATTGGGAGGCACCTGTGGCTCAGTGGATAGGGCACCGGCCCTGTATACCGAGGGTGGCAGGTTCAAACCCGGCCCCGGCCAAACTGCAACAAAAAAATAGCTGGGCCTTGTGGTGGGCGCCTATAGTCCCAGCTACTCAGGAGGCTGAGGCAAGAGACTTGCCTAAGCCTAAGAGCTGGAGGTTGCTGTGAGCTGTGATGCAATGGCACTCTACTGAGGGTGATAAAGTGAGACTCTGTCTCTACCAAAAAAAAAAAAAAAAAGCACATATACATTTTTTGGCACCCTGATGTGTATCTATTAGTTTTTCAGCAGATGCTCTTGGATTTTCTTTCTTTTTTTTTTTTTTTTTTGACACAGAGTCTCACGTTGTCATCCTCCATAGAGTGCTGTGGCATCATAGCTCACAGCAACCTCTAACTCTTGGGCTCAAGAGATTCTCTTGCCTCAGCCTCCCAAGTAGGCGGGGACTATAGGCGCCCACCACAACGCCCAGCTATTTTTAGAGACTAGGTCTCAATCTGGCTCAGATTGGTCTCGAACTTATGAACTCAGGCAATCTACCCGCCTCAGCCTCCCAGAGTGCTGGGGTTACAGGCGTGAGTCACCACAACTGGCCTGGAGTTTCTATATAGATAATGTTGTCTGCAAAAACTATCACCTTGTTTCCTCCTTTGTTATGCCTCTTATTTCATCTTCTTATAATCATTAGAACAATTATTACTTTATGGAATAGTGGAAATGGTAGTAGGCATCCTCATATTACTTCTGACTTTAAAAAATGCTTTTAAAGTTTGATGTTTGCTATTTTAGGTAGATGCCCTATATCACATATAAAAGGTTTTTTTTTCTATTTCTAGCTTTTTAAGATTTTTTTTTCAAGCTGTCACCCTGGGTAGAGTGCCATGGCATCACAGCTCACAGCAACCTCCAACTCCTGGGCTCAGGTGATTCTCCTGCCTCCACCTCCCAAGTAGCTGGGACTACAGGCGCCTGCCACAACACCCAGCTATTTTTTTATTGTAGCTGTCATTGTTGTTTGGCGGCCCGGGCCAGATTCGAACCTACTAGCTCAGGTGTATGTGGCTGGCGCCTTAGGTGCTTGAACCACAGGCGTTGAGCCTTTTAAAATTTTTTTATATGAATGAATTTTTGTTTTTATATTTATTTATTTGCAGGGGGTTTTTTTGCCTGGGGCTGAGTTTGAACCCACCACCTCCGGCATATGGGGCCAGCACCCTACCCCTTTGAGCCATAGGCGCCCCGATTTTTGTTTTTATTTGAGCTGGTCTTTCTCTGTTGCCTGGGGGTAGAGTGCAGTGGCATCATCGCTGCAACCTTAAACTCCCAGGCTCAAGTGTAACTCCTGCCTCAGCTTCCCAAGTAAATGGGACTACAGACTCACCCCGCAACACTCAACTAATTTTTTTCCCCACTTTTTATGGAGACAGAGTCTTGCTATGTTGCTCAGCCTGGTCTTACATGTACCGACCTCAAGAAGTCCTCCCACCTTGGACTCACAAACTACCACACCTGGCCTCAATTTTATATATTGCTTTTTTCATGTATCTAGAAATGACCATGTGGCTTTTATCCTTTATATGTTAGTGTGGTGAGATTATATTGATAGATTGTCTAGTATTTAACATCCTTCTATTACTCAAATAAAACCCTACTTGGTTACAATAGACCTTTTTTGACACGGATTAATTGAATTTCTAACAGGAACAGTGTATTAGAATGGAGCATGTTTGAGAACTGAGCCTGCTCTTAGAGGATACCAGATATTTCAGACTCTTCATAGGAGATTGTCCTGTTTAGAACAGTTACTCAGATCTCTGAGGCTGAGTTCAATTAAGACCCAGCCCTTGGGCTCGGCACCCATAGCTCAGTGGTTAGGGTGTCAGCCACATATACTGGGGCTGGCAGGTTCAAACCTGGCCTGGGCCTGCTAAACAGCAATGACAACAACAACAAATAGTTGGGCGTTGTGGCGGGCACCTGTAGTCCCAGCTACTTGGGAGGCTGAGGCAGGAGAATCACTTAAGCCCAAGAGTTTGAGCTGTGACACCACAGCACTCTACCCAGGGTGACATAGTGAGACCCTGTCTCAAAAAAAAAACAAAAAAAAGACCCAACCCTTGGCCTCAGACTCTGGTTCCCACAGGAGCAATACAGGCTCAACTGGTTTGATCATTTTCACTGTCTAGAGTTTGAAGAGAGAACCAGAAACAACAGAGGCCACCTATTGGAGGAATGAAGAGTTTCTAATCTCCCACAAGGCCCAATTGAATCAAAGATTTATAACCATATGCGGTTGGAAAGTTCCTGAGGCCCTGGACTGGCAGGAGAGAGAGAGAGAGCTAGAGCCGCACCCTGCTCTGTGGTGCAGAAAGGCTGCTGAGTTTCAAGTGGTCCCAAGAGTAAAAGCACTTTTGTTAGGAGCCACTAGGATCGCCACTACCTGGGTAAAAGAACTCTGGCAGCAAAAGACTAGGATGTCTACTGGGAGAACGTGCTGAACTAGGGAGAAAGAAGTTAAGTATCATTCAGATCTTCCCTGTCCCCCTTTTCACCAGAACCACATCACAGGACCCTTTGGAGAACTATCATTTGGACCCCTGCCACATGGAGGGAATTGCTACCAATTGGTATTAATCAGAGAAGCTGAGAAAACCAACAGAAGGGGACAGAAATGTCTCCCGTTATCTAGTCAGGGTTGTTCATATAATACACTGGAACCATGTGCCGCTGATAACAGGTTGACATACCGTTGATGGCTTGAGATGGAAGGGGTCATGTGCCCAGGAATGCAGGAAGCCTTTAGAAGCTGAGAGCAGCCACAGACAGCAAGAAAAGGGGTGGTACGGTTCTACAATCACAGAGAGCAGACCGGCCAACATTCCGAATGAGCTAGAAAGCAGGTTCTTCTCTGTAGCTTCCAAAGAGAGGCCAAGCTGGCCGACACCTTGATGTAGACTTCAGGGAACCTGCAGTGGAGGAACCATGTGACCCCATCCCCCACCTCAGATTTTGATAAACAAAACTGTGAGCTAATGAATTTGTGTTGCTTTAAGCTACTACATTTGTGGTGATTTGCAATGGAAGGCTACTGTGTCACTCCTACTGTCCCAAGACCAGGTGTGGCAAACCGTCCCAAGACCAGGTGTGGCAAGGAGGAGGGAGGAGAAAATTACCTTCCTGTGACCCTTGCCCTGTGAAACCCTGTCACCTTTAGACAGGGTAGAACCTGTGAAGATGATGATCAAGTTACATCACCTGGTGGCAAATGGAAGATAATCTAGATTGGCCTCATCCAATCACATGACCCTCTAAAGTCAGGGTTTCTCTGGCTGGCAACAGCGGACTAATTCCCAAGCTCGAAGCTCAGGGGGTTTGACTCACCATTGCTGGCTTCAGAGGAGAGGGCCATATGCCCAGGAATGCAGGAAGCCTTTAGAAGCTGAGAGCAAGGATCACAGGCGTCATCTTGGAATTCTTAGCACCACAGGTATAAACGGGGAAAAGGAAACGGGATGTGACAAGAAGGCCCAGGCCTCACATCCCATCCCAACTCCCAGTTCACAAGGCCAGTCTGCTCTGCTGAGAAAAGGTGAAGTCTCAAAATGAAGGGATCAGGCGGTTTATTTTTATTTCTTAAAATTTACTTTTCTTGGCAGCGCCCGTAGCTCAGTGGGTAGGGCGCTGGCCATATACACTGGGGCTGGCGGGTTCAAACCCTGCTCCGGGCCTGCTAAAACAACAATGACAACTGCAACAAAAAAAAATGGCCAGGTGTCGTGGCAGGCACCTGCAGTCCCAGCTGCTTGGGAGGCTGGGGCAAGAGAATCGCTTCAGCCCAAGAGTTTGAGGCTGCTGTGAGCTGTGAGGCCTCAGCACTCTACCCAGGGCGACCGCTTGAGACTGTCTCAAAAAATAAATAAATAAATAAATAAATAAATAAATAAATAAAGCCCTCCTCCCGAGCCCAGCGAGAGAGGCTGTCCCTGTGCCGGGTGGGCGCCTTGACTGGGCCTCAGGACCTCCGCCCTGGCCGCCAGCAGTCTGCTGCCCTCCCCAGTTTGTGCGACGGCTGCCGCTGACACATGTCTAACCACTACGACGCGTTCCAGTATCTGAGCTGTTGATCTTCAAGTGGTTAAAATGTCACTGGGACTCCTCCCTGAAGAGGAGCTGCCCTGTGGGCCCAGGATCTGTGGTGTTTGTCTGCGGCAGCCAGAGCTAGACAACCCCTGCTAACCTCTGGCAGTGCCCCATCTGTCACATCTGCTTTCTAAAAACTGCCATGATAGTCTCTGTCTCCAGCCCACACTATCACTTACATAGATTATGTCAGACATTTGGGGTCAATCTGTTCCTCAGAACACAAATAAACCCACAGGCCAAAGAGGGACACATGACCCACCATGAGCACAGCTTAGCCGAGGATAGCCCAGGGATAGCTCAGGGCTGCGCCAATGGCTGAGCCTCAGCAGCCACCTACCTGCTGGCTGAGGCGGTCAGCTGCCCCACCTGCTGTGCGGGCTGTGACCACAGGCAGCACTATGAATGATATTATAACTAACTATTACATAACCAGGGGGGTTGCACATTTAACTTATTTCAGCTCAGACCGGCAGAGAAAATAGCACTGACATTCTGCCTATGGGTCTTCCTGAAGCCGTGCCTGCAGTTTAATAGGAAAACTAATTAAATGTCCAGTATCATTTAAGTCTAGTTGGATCTGATCATTTAATCAGTCAATGCAGTGTCTAGTCTCTTTTATTTATTTTTAATTTAATTTAATTTTTTTTTTTTTGAGACAGACTCTCACACTGTCACCTGGGTAGAGTGCTATGGCATCATCCTAGCTCATGGCAACCTCAAACTCTCGGGCTCAAGTGATCCTCCTGCCTCCTGCCTCAGCGTCCTGAGTAGCTGAGACTACAAGTGCCTGCCACCATACCCAGCTATTTTTTCTATTTTTAGTAGAGATGGGGTCTCACTCTTGCTCAGGCTAGTCTCAAACTCTTAAGCTCAAGTGATCCACCCGCCTCACTGCTCAGAGTGCTGGGTTTACAGGTGTGAGCCATCCACTCTCTTTTAAATAGAAATGTTTAGTATTTCCTTTAGATTTCCCTCATCTCTGCTTTTCTCTCAGCCAGAATTCTAGTTTGGGGTCGAGGGTCTTGGCCTTGTGCTGTTCCATCCATGCTGCCCACACCCACCACTTTCCAGCCTGGTGCCCCTTACTCACCTCGCTCCATTTTCTGTCAGCCTCTGACTGCAGCTTGGAGCCCAAGCCCAGGCCCGGTCCTGATGTCTGGTTCTGGCTTGCCAGGTGTGAGCCCCTTGGCTTTTGCACTTGCTCACTGCTTAGATTTGGGGGCTCTCTTTTCATTACTGGTTCAAAAGAAAATCCAAATTATTCTGTCTCTTTATATATAATGCAGCATTCCTGTCTCCTGTATTCCATATATATCAGTTACTGACCAGAAAAATAATTTTTAAAAGTAAAATTTAGATAAGTAATACATAAAATTCTCCTTGTTTAAAAAAAAAAAAAAAAGGGGAGGGGTGGCGCCTGTGGCTCAAAGGAGTAGGGTGCTGGCCTGACAGGCCGGAGGTGGCGTGTCCCAACCAAAAACTATGAAAGGAAAAAAAAAGCGGGAGGGAGGAATATTATAGATAAGGACAAACCCCTTCAAACCCTTCTTAAATCCATATCCTTCATCATCCCAGCAGCAACCTGAGGACCTAACCTTTATAAACACTTTAGCCTTCTTTCAACAGACTTACCTTAATGACCAGACTTACCTGTAAAATGAAAACTGCACCTTAGTTATTTCAGCGCTTGTCTAGAGTAATATAAAGGGCGTTCCTTTTTGTCTTAGTCCATTTTCTATTGCTGATAACAAAGTACTCAAAACTGGGTGATTGATAAAGAAAGGACTTTCTTATAGTTTTGGAGGTGGGAAGTCCAAGGTCGAGGGCTACACATGGTGAGGGGCTGTCGGGGCTGAGTGCTAGCTAGCTCTGGTTGCTCTTCCTCTTTTTTTTGAGACAGAGTCTCACTTTGTCACCCTCGGTAGAGTAGCACGGCATCATAGCTCACAACATCCTCAAACTCTTGGGCTTACGCAATTTTTTGCCTCAGCCTACTAAGTAGCTGGGACTACAGGTGCCCACCACAACACCCAGCTATTTTTAGAGACGAGGTCTCACTCTTGCTCAGGTTGGTCCCGAACTCGTGAGCTCAGGCCATCCACCCACCTCAGCCTCCCAGAGTGCTGGGATTATATGGGTGTGCCACCTTCCTCAGCCCTCTTCCTTTTTTTTTTTTTTTTTTTTTTGTAGAGACAGAGTCTCACTTTACCACCCTCGGTAGAGTGCCATGATGTCACAGGACTCACAGCAACCTCTAGCTCTTGGGCTTCCGCGATTCTCCTGCCTCAGCCTCCCGAGCAGCTGGGACTACAGGCGCCCGCCACAACGCCCGGCTATTTTTTGGTTGCAGTTCAGCCGGGGCTGGGTTTGAACCCACCACCCTCGGTATATGGGGCCAGCGCCCTACTCACTGAGCCACAGGCTCCACCCCCCTCTTCCTTTTTTTATAAAGTTACCAGTTCCCCTCCCAGGGTAACTCATTAGCTCATTAACTCATTAACCCATTAATTCATGAATAGATTAAGTCATTCTATGAGGGTTCTGCCCTCTTAAACATCCTGCCTCTCAGTATTGCCCCATTGAGGACTAAGTCTGAACATGAGTTTCGGAGGGGACGTTCGAACCACAGCACACACAGGAAATACATCAAAAGGGGAATTAGATACTAAGAATTTGATCATGTTCTCACTTTGGCAGCATATATACTAAAATTGGAACAATATGGAGATTAGCATGGCCCATGTGCAAGGATGACATAAGAATTCGTCAAGTGTTCCGTATTCTTGGGGGAAAAAAAGCATTTGATCATGATCATCTAGCATGGGAATAATCGATTTGCTGGAGAAATAAATAGACATTTCCAGGCCTTTCCATAGCTTGAAAGACATAGCTTCATACTTTTGTCTGATGACCACTGATTATACATATATGCCTCCTAAAAAAACCTACTAACCTATCTAGTTTTAAGGTACCATTATACAAAAGAGAGAATGCCCATAGATGGGAAATGGATAGTTCAGGTGAATCCACCTTTCTGAGTTAATAAACTGATGTTCTGGTGTATAAACCAGTCCCTTTAATTGTGTAGTTTAAACAGCTCAATCCATGCAGTTTTCCTATTTTCTAATTCTGCAGTTCTATCTCCAGAGCTTTCAATCTGAGTAGTAGAAGGTATTTAGAACATCTGTTGAATGAATGGATGGCAAAAGCATCATTGTTGTTTTGTTAGGTTAAATTTTTAAATATTATGAATCGGCTCAGCGCGTATAGCTCAGCTGCTAGGGCCCTAGCTACATACATCAGAGCTGGCAGGTTCAAATCCAGCCCGGGGCCCGCCAAACAATGACAACTACAACCAAAAAATAGCCGGGTGTTGTGGCGGTCGCCTATAGTCCCAGCTACTTGGGAGGCTGAGGCAAGATAATCACTTAAGCCCAGGAGTTTGAGGTTGCTGTGAACTGTGATGCTACAGCACTAGGGCTGTGTTGAGACTCTGTCTCAAGAAAAAAAAAATGTTATGAATCATTTTCTTCCTTACAGTACTGCTGTGTAAATGATTTCTTCTCACAGAAGGATGCTGGCCTACAGCTTGAAGTAGAGTGAATCACATCCAAGACAGATTGCAAATGGGAAAAGAATAGTTTTGTCTAAGGAATGCAAGTCCTTTTAAATTATCAGGCCCAGAAAAACATTAACACAATGGACAGCAATCACATTCTACTCCCCTCTTTGAGATATGCACTCATCTCCTGAAACTGTTTGCTGTTGCCCCAGGTAGCAATAAATTGACCGAATAATGCCAAGCTACACACGGTAACCCACACCCTGCAGCTAAACAATGTATAGCCAATCATTAACCCACGTTGTTTCTGTAAGCCAATGAGAATTCCTGACCAACAACTCTGTAACAGGCCCCTCCCTGTTACCTTTTTTGCCTTTAAAATCCTGCTTGTAGCAAAGGCCAAATGGAGCTCGTGTGCAAGGCAGCTGTCCTTACTTTGACTTAAGAAATCCCTTTAGGGTGGCGCCTGTGGCTCAGTCGGTAAGGCGCCGGCCCCATATACCAAGGGTGGTGGGTTCAAACCCGGCCCCGGCCAAACTGCAACCAAAAAATAGCCGGGTGTTGTGGCGGGCACCTGTAGTCCCATCTACTTGGGAGGCTGAGGCAAGAGAATCGCTTAAGCCCAGGAGTTGGAGGTTGCTGTGAGCTGTGTGAGGCCACGGCACTCTACCCAGGGCCATAAAGTGAGACTCTGTCTCTACAAAAAAAAAAAAAAAAAAAGAAATCTCTTTAAATCATATTTTGTGCTTCAGCCTCTTCCTTTCAGATAGATGCACACATCTCATTCATTTATTCACCATTCAATAAAAAATTGCTAAATGCTTATTAACTATGATGCTAAGCTCCGGGGAATACAATAATAATAATAATAATAATAATAATAATAATAGACCATGGTGGAAGACAGAGTAGAAAGTAGCTCGAAGGTCCAAGCGGCTGTTGCAAAAGATTAGGAAACTAAGTTGTTTAAGCTTAGGAATGAGAGAGTAGCAATTAATAACAGTCAAGGTCCACGGACCTCCAGGGACTCATTCATCCTCTTGAGGTTTAGGTGACAAGTCTAAGGCTAAAAACCCCGGGCCCTTCCAGAAGTCTGGGAAGCAACACAGATGGTGGACCAGGAACTGTTGGACACTGAGGTGCTTTCTAATTTTTTGCTATTATCAATAATGCTGTGGTAAACTTCCATGCACAAAAATCCTTGTGTACATCTTTACTTCCTTAGGATAAACTCCTGCGAGTGGATCTTCTGGGGTCAAAGAGCATAAGCACTTTTCTGGCAATACAATTTATAGTCTCATAAAGGGTGTGAGAAGGTAAGCATTTTCCCATGCCCTTTGCTACATGGTTTTACAGTTCTCTATTAAAATTAAAACAAGGGTTGGTTCGGCACCCGTACTCAGTGGTTAGGGTGCCAGCCACATACACCGGGGCTGGAGGGTTTGAACCCGGCCCAGGCCTGCTAAACAACAATGACAACAAAAATAGCTGGGTGTAGTGGTGGGTGCCTGTAGTCCCAGCTATTTGGGAGGCTGAGATAAGAGAATCACTAAGCCCAAGACTTTGAGGTTGCCGTGAGTTATGACACTACCGCACTGTACTGAGGGCAACTTAGTGAGACTCTATCTCAGAAAAGTAAAATTGAATTAAATTAAAACGAAATGTTTGCCGGTTTTATCTGCTAAAAATTTATTTATTTATTTATGTATTGTAGAGACAGAGTCTCACTTTATTGCCCTTGGTAGAGTGCATCACAGCTCACAGCAATCTCCAACTCCTGGGCTTAGGCAATTCTCTTGCCTCAGGCTCCCGAGTAGCTGGGACTATAGGCACCCACCACAACACCTGGCTATTTTTTTGTTGCAGTTTGGCCAGAGCCGGGTTTGAACCCACCACCCTCGGTACATGGAGCCAGCACCCTACTCACTGAGCCACAGGCGCCACCCATGCTAAAAATTTATTTAACTTTCTTTCTTTTTTTTTGAAACAGAGCCTCAAGCTGTCACCCTGGGTGGAGTGCTGTGGCATCAAAACTCACAGCAACCTCCAACTCCTGGGCTCAAGTGATTTTCCTGCCTCTGCCTCCCAAGTAGCTGGGACTACAGGTGCCCGCCACAATGCTTGGCTATTTTTTGGTTGCAGCCGTCATTGTTGTTTGGCGGGCCCCGGCTGGATTCGAACCTGCCAGCTCCGGTGTATGTGGCTGACGCCTTAGCCACTCGAGACACAGGTACCAAGCCTTATTTAACTTTCATACAAAAACAACTTTAATTGCTTGAAAAGACCTGTATGTTACATTGATAGGAAAGTGGTTTACTTTACCTTATATCACAACGACCATCTATGCTTTGTTCTGTACTAACAGGTGTTTTGTGAATCGAAGTGCAAAGTGCAACGTAGGAGTGAGACAGAAGGAAAAGAAGGTGGCGGAAAAGGTTAGGGGAAATGTGTAATATGATAGGAAATAAAGATGAAAAGAACTAAAGTGAGAAAGGAGGCTAATGGGGCAACCATGGTGCTCAGACGTCTGCCACCAAAGCGGGGACCCGTCCGTGCCTGTCCACCACAGAGGAGACCAGTCTGTGCCGTCCACCACAGGGGAGACCTGTCCGTGCCATCCACCACAGGGGAGACCCGTCCATGTCTGTCCACCCATGGGACTCAGATGTCTGCCACCACAGGGGAGACCTGTCCGTGCCTGTTCACCACAGGGGAGACCCATCCGTGCCGTCCACCACAGGGGAGACCCGTCCGTGCCATACACCACAGAGGAGACCCATCCGTGCTGTCCACCCATGGGAGACCCATCTGTGCCCTCCACCACAGGGGAGACCTGTCCGTGCCGTCCACCACAGGGGAGACCTGTCCATGCCTGTTCACCACAGGGGAGACCCGTCCGTGCCATCCACTGCAGGGGAGACTCGTCCATGCCGTCCACCACAGAGGAGACCTGTCCGTGCTGTCCACTCATGGGGAGACCTGATCATGCCTGTCTATCTTCTGTGTTGTCCAAGGTTTTCAGTTCAAAAGTTGAGCAGCTGCAGTCTCCTTTATCATTAGAGAGGGAATGAACGAGCAAGCACAATTCTAGTAATTATTGGTGCCAAAATGAGAACAGTCAACACAGAAGTTTTTGTCTTTTTTTTTTTTTTTTGGCTGGGGCTAGGTTTGAACCTGCCACCTCTGGCATATGGGACTGGCGCCCTACTCCTTGTGCCACAGGTGCTGCTGTCTTATTCTTTTAAAGGGAAAGCCCATGTGTCGCAACTTGCTGAATCGCCAGGCTCGAGGGCTCTGACCTTCAGACGTTAGTCATCCCTTCCTTCTCAACAGTTCCCACCCTAGTTTTCTAGCTGGTCCTTGTGTTGTTAAACACAGCACAGACCTTCAAACCTCTCAGGAAAACCTGAAAATGAATTCAAATTCTAATAAGCAGCATTTCTAAGTATTCAAATCTGGATGAATTGACTATATTTTTTTCTCTCAAGATCCTTCCAAATTAAGGGAGTTCACTGTGCTAAATTCACTGTACAATATTTTACAAGAGGCTGTGATTTAAAAAATGGCTGAAAACTTAGGAAACCAACCGTAACGGGGGTTCCACCTAATGACCAGAACATGACACGGTCTTCCTGGGGTTTTGTTTTCAAGCTTAGAGGCTGTCACCCAACTTAAAAAGAAAGCTAAATGTTTCTAATCTCTCATTATCTTACTTAACACTGTCCTTATCACTTTTTTACTTAAAGACGCAAATCCAAATACATCATATAAAAATATAATTGAAAATTAATAGAGTAATTTAAAAAAATGTAGACTATTGTGAAAAGTAAACTAGAATCTCTACCACAATTAAAAGTAAATAAATAAGTTGAGAAATAAAGAAAAGTAAATGAGTTTCTAGACCAGAACTTTGCCAGCAAAAAACGAAGTCATTTAGCTCAGTATGAAAAGATAAATCCTGATCAAGTCATGTCAGAAGTACACCACCAGTTTCTTGAATCACCACTATAATCCTTTCAGGTTTCAAAATATTTTAATTAGGAAATTGGCTGTGATTCCTCCTTCATCTATTCATTTTTAGAGACGAGGTGTCACTACACTGATCAACATGGAATGCGGTAGCTATCCACAGACATGACCACAGCTCACTGTAGCCTTCAACTCCTGGGCTCAAATGATCCTCCTGCTTCAGCCTCCCAAGTAGGTGGGTCTTCAGCTGGGTGCCACCATACACAGCAATTCACATATTCAACCAATATTTACTGGCACAGTGCAAGGCAAATTTGAAATATGACCTGATCAAAACCCACATAGTCCTTGCCTTATTCGGAGCTTGCAATGTAGTGAAAAAGAAATACTACGTACAAGAAGCAAATAAGTATGTAATTGCAAATTAGGGTGAGTTGTTAGAAGGAAAAAACTGGATTCTTGAAAGACTTACTAGACTGACGAGAACGCTGACAGACGCAGCGTGAGCAATGATCACCCACCACTCAGACACACAGCATTTGGTGCAGTGGCAGGTTAATACTTTTTTGTTCACATATGTGTCATTGCACAACATTTTAATATTTGGCCATGCTCTTTCCTTGGAGAGCTCTGAGATGAAGAAGAACTGTCTTCCATTTCTTTCCTCTTTTCTGGGAGTGGTACAGTGTGCTACATGCAGGGACGCCTAACTCATGAGTGAGGAAAACACTGTTTCTCTGAGTTGGATTAGTTGGGAAAGTCTCCCTCATCAGACTGCTTGCCCATGGATCATATACTCCAGCCATCTAGCAGAGTGCCCAGCAGAATCAGTGCTCAACAAATATTTGCGGAATAAGGCCGGGCGTGGTGGCTCACACCTGTAATCCCAGCACTCTGGGAGGCTGAGGTGGGTGGATTGCCTGAGCTCGTGGGTTTGAGACAGGCGTTGTGGCAGGCGCCTGTAGTCCCAGCTACTCTGAAGGCTGAGGCAAGAGAATCTCTTGAGCCCAAGAGTTGGAGGTTGCTGTGAGCTTTGATGCCACGGCACTCTGCCGAGGGCCTGAGAAAATGAGACTCTGTCTCAAAAAAAAAAAAAAAAAATGCAATCAATGTAACCTGGTTCTGTGTACCCTCAATGAATCCCCAACAATAAATACATATATATATATTTTTGCAAAATAGTAAATAAAAGACTAAATGGATAAATTTTTCACTGGACTGATAATGTCTATTTTCACGTGTCCAGTTAAACCATTCATCTAATCCTTCACTCACTCAGCGTCTCTGAGCACACACCACGCGCCAGGCACTATGCCAGTGCTGGCTACAACGGTGAACAGACACAGACCAGACCCCACCCTCCTGGAGCATACAGTCTAGTAGGTTATGGTGAACAGACAGAGGCCAGACCCCACCCTCCTGGAGCATACAGTCTAGTAAGAAACGGTAAACAGAACAGACCAGACCCCACCCTCCTGGAGCATACAGTCTAGTAAGTATTACCAGCGTTGGGAAGAATATGATCAAGCAGATTTCACCATGTATTTATAGACACTCAGAGCAGGGGCCCTTGGTGAGCAGAAGCTGTGGTCTGTTACTAGGGCTGGGGTGCAGGGGGCTAAGCCCTGGACTGGAGTTAGTCTTCCAGGTTTAGTCTCTTAGAAAGCAATGCTGGGCCAGACACGGTGGCACACGCTTGTAATCCTACCCCTCTGGGAGGCCAAGGCGGGTAGATCACTTGAGCTCAGGACTTCAAAACCAGCCTGAGCAAGAGAAAGACCCTGTCTCTCTAAAAATAGAAAAACTGGCCAGGTGTTGTGGTGGGCACCTGTAGTCCCAACTATTCAGAGGCTGAGACAGGAGGATCACTTGAGCCCAGGAGTTTGAGGTGGCTATGAGCTATGATGACACCACAGCACTCTACGGAGGGCGACAAACAGAGACTCAGTCTCAAGAAAAAAAAAAGCAACATGATAACAGAGCACCTGCCAGCAAGGGGGAAGCCTAGTACCCCCCAGGGACAGCCCCCAGGGATGGATCTCCAGGGATGGACCTCCAGGGATGGCTCCCAGGGACAGCCCCTCATGCTGCTAGGTGCATTCTTCACCTGCGGTTGGGGTGGCTGAGAGGAGGCCAAGCGGAGAGGACTCCACAATGATAAGATTAAAGACAAGGTGCAAGACCAGCACGCGCCTGTCAGAGTGCAACAAGGGGGTCTGATTGCCCCTGTCTGGGACAAGGCTGGTCTTTCCTACCAAAGCGGACATGTAGGTGCCCTCACCTGTGGGTCTCAGGTGAGGTTTGCTCCTGCCTGTCTGTGTAGATCAGGCAATAGAGCATTAGATCTTTGTCCTTGTTGGGTCGTCATGGAAATTAGAAATGTCACTCAAAGACTTACCTAAATAGGGGAACATGGCAGAGTGGACTGATCAGTCCCACAGTTCACTGCTCTTTGTCAGGTGGAGACACTTTTCAGGGGAATTATTCAGAGACGCTCCTTTGTACTGAGCTCATGGCTACTGTTCCTTCTACTAACGTGTCTCAGAGTAGCCTTAATAGTTTCTGGTCCTCCAGACCCAAAGCAAAGAGGGATAAATAAAATATCTCTCACACACGCACACACCCAGTACACTTTATATACTCTAACAAGGAAGTTTTAATCTAATAAATGATTTTCAAAACAAAAGACTTTAAAGATTATAAGGTGTAGGTCCTGTGGCTGGACTCCCTTGGTGTTCAAGCTCCAACACCAGTTTCCTCACCTGTAAAATGGGAATAATAACAAGGTTGTAGAAAGGATTAAAATACTTAATACATATATTTTTATCATTTTTAATGCTAATAACCTGGCATGTCCCTTATAGAAATTTTAAAAGGGCCATAAAAATACTGCAGCAGCCTGACAATCCTTTCCAGCCTCAGTATTTGTCTTTGCTGCATCACCTCTCCAAAAACTTCTTCCCAGTTTTGTGGATGGCCGACTCCCTTTCATCCCAGAGCTTTTGGCTTTGATGTTACATCCTCAGAAGGCCTTGGGGGACGGGAACATCTGGCCTTAAAAAATCTTGTAGCCCGTGTGGCGCCTGTGGCTCAAAGGGGTAGGGTGCTGACCCCATATGCCAGAGGTGGTGGGTTCAGCCCCGGCCAAAAACTGAAAAAAAAGAAAAAAAAAAAATCTTGTAGCTTTCCTGGTCCTTAAGTGCAGGATTGAATTCAAATTTTACGTAACAAATACTTTCATTAAAAGGGGTGAAGCGGGGCAGCATCTGTGGCTCAAAGGAGTAGGGCCCCACAGGCCCCATATGTTGGAGGTGGTGGGCTCAAACCCAGCGCCAGCTAAAAACTGCAAAATAAATAAATAAGGGGGTGAAGCAGAGAAAGGTAAAGTTTTTCTTGCTGCCTTTGGTGCTTTGAAATCAGAAGGATGCAGGTTCCCCACCCCAGAATATGACTTTTTTTGAGATAGAGTCTCTTGCTCCCCATCCTGGGCTAGAGTGCCATGGTCTCATCATAGCTCACTGCAACCTTGGCTCCTGGGTTCAAGGGATCCTCCTGCCTCAGCCTCCTGAGTAGATAGGGCTACAGGTGCCTGCCACCACACCTGGCTAATTTTTATTTTTTTAGTAGAGACCTGGTCTTGCTCTTGCTCAGGCTAGTCTTAAAGTCCTAACTTCAAGCAATCCTCCCACCTAAGCCTCCCAAAGTTCTAGGATTAAAGATGTGAGCTACCCACCCTACCTGAACCAAAATTTTACTTCTTAAATGTTCGTCTTTTCAAGGTTCCTGGGGGCAAGGACCTTGTTTTCCTGTTCACCACGATATCCTAAAGTCCAGGGCAGCTTTTCTCAAAGTGCAGTCCACAGATGCCCTGAAAAGTTCTTGAGAGGACAAAACTCTTATCATAATAATGCTAAGACTTTATTTGCTGTTTTCACTTCTCTGACCTTTAGTGGGTAGCAATGTTGCCTTGGCGTGACTCAAGGCCCCAGCTGGACAGTAGCCATGGTGTCCTTTATCACCAGGTACGCAGCAGTTTTTTTAAAAAGCCAGTTTCACTGGGCTGTGCCTGTGGCTCAAAGGAGTATGGTGCCAGCTCCATATGCCGGAGGTGGTGGGTTCAAACCCAGCCCTGGCCAAAAACTGCCAAAAAAAAAAAAAAAGCCAGTTTCACTTAAGATTGTTCTTTTTCCTTTTATTTTCTTTGTTTCTTTTTTTTTTTTCTTTTTCTTTTTTGAGACACAATCTTACTCTGTCACCCTAGGTAGAGTGCTATGGCACAGCTCACAGCAACCTCAAACTCTTGGTCTCAAGAGATCCTCTCACCTCAGCCTCCCGAGGAGCTGGGACTACAGGCACTCCCCATGATGCCCAGCTAGTTTTTTTCTTTTTTTTTTCTATTTTTAGTAGAGATGGGTATCTCATTCTTTTTATTTATTTATTTTTTTGTAGGGACAGAGTCTCACTGTACCACCCTCAGGTAGAATGCCATGATGTCACACGGCTCACAGCAACCTCTAACTCTTGGGCTTACGCGATTCTCTTGCCTCAGCCTCCCAAGCAGCTGGGACTATAGGCGCCCACCACAACACCTGGCTATTTTTTTGTTGCAGTTTGGCCGGGGCTGGGTTTGAACCCACCACCCTCAGCATGTGGGGCCGCTGCTCTACCCACCGAGCCACAGGCACCGCCAGATATCTCATTCTTGTTCAGGCTGGTCTCGAGCTCCTGAGCTAGGCCGGGTGTGGTGGCTCACACCTGTAATACAAGCACTCTGAAAGGCCAAGGTGAGTGGATTGCCTGAGCTCAGGAGTTTGAGGTTGCTGTGAACTGTGATGGTGCCAAAGCACTCTACCCAGGGCAACAGTGTAAGACTTGCTCTCAAAAATAAAAAATCTTGGCTCGGCGCCTGTGGCTCAAACAGCTAAGGCGCCGGCCACATACACCTGAGCTGGTGGGTTCGAATCCAGCCCGGGCCCACCAAACAACAATGACGGTTGCAACCAAAAAATTAGCCTGGCGTTATGGCAGGCGCCTGTAATCCCAACTACTTGGGAGGCAGAGGCGGGAGAATCACTTGAGCCCAGGAGTTGGAGGTTGCTGTGAGCTGTGATGCCACGGCACTCTACCCAGGGTGACAGCTTGAGGCTCTGTCTCAAAAAAAATAATAATAAAATAAATAAAAATAAAAAATCTTTGAACTCCTGAGCTTAAGCAATTCTCCTGCCTCGGCCTCCCAGACTGGTGCTAGGATTACAGGCATGAGCCACCAGGCCCAGCCACTGAAGAACGTTCTTGAAGAAGTAGTAAAGTTTTTTTTTTGGTGGGGGGGGGTTTGTTTTGTTTTGTTTTTGAGACAGAGTCTCACTTTGTTGCCCCCTATAGAGTGCGGTCACATAATAGCTCACAGCAACCTCAAACTCTTGGGCTTAATGGATTCTCTTGCCTCAGCCTCCTGAATAGCTGGGAATATAGGGGCCAGCCACAACACTCGGCTATTTTTGTGTTGAAGTTGTCATTGTTGTTTAGCAGGCCCAGGCCAGGTTTGAACCCTCCTGCCTCGGTGTATGTGGCCGGCGCCCTAATCACTGAGCTATGGACACTGCTGCTCTGGCTAATTTTGAACCTGTGGGCTCAAGCCATCCACCTGCCTTGGGCTCCCAGAGTGAAGTAGTAAAGTTGTTAGTTTTATTTAATCCTCACCCTTGAGTGCACATCTCCTTCTCTCTTGACGAAACGGGAGGAACATATACACACTTCTGCACATGCAGTGTGAACACTGCTCATCTCAAGGAAAAGCTCTGCTGTGAATGAATCACAAGCTGGAGTACATTCCTGTTTTCATAGGCCATTTTTTACTTGAAAGGACAGTCACAAACTACAAACAAGAGAACAGAACCAAAGATGTAGATTTGAGAGTCACCAGCTCAGAGATGATAAAGAAAAGGCATAAAATGTGCCTGACACTGACCCACCGGGCACTGAGAGGGTTTCTGCTCTCCAAAGCTAAGAGAAGAAAGAAAGAGTAGTAAGCAGAGTGATAGTTTGATGAAAGTCAAAGCTTGGGGCTCAGAGGAGAAAGGGCAAAAGGAAACACATTAGTTGAAGAACGGACTACGCAAAGCATTAGTGTTTATTGGAGTAGCTGTAGGATATCAGCCAACATGCAGAAACAAACTTGCTAGAACTGTAGCTATAAAGGTTTTATTCTGCAGAATGCTGCTCTGCTTACACTGATAAAGGATCTTGCTTTTCTCCTTTTATAGAGAATCCTCCACATGAGAACATCCGGAATTAATTGGCAAGTGGCAATATCACAGACTTCCCTAACTGCAAATACTTCATCATATTTATAATGAGGATGATGGTTCATTTTTCATTTTGCCCCAAACATTGTTGTTTTCATTCCCAAAGTGATTAAGGTTTCTATTACAGTCACAGATCTTATACTTTTATATTTATTTATTTATTGAGACAGAGTCTCACTTTGTCACCCTGGGTGGAGTGCCGTTGTGTCACAACCTACAGCAACCTCAGACTCTTGGGCTTAAGTGAATCTCTTGCCTCAGACTCCCAAGTAGCTGGGACTACAGGTGCCGGCCACGATGCCTGGCTATTTTTAGAGATAGATTCTCGCTTGGGTTCAGGCTGGTCTTAAACTTATAAGCTCAGGCAGTCCCCTAGGATTACAGGTGTGAGGCACCTCACCTGGCCTACAAATCTTATACTTATTATTATTATTTTTTTTTTGTAGACACAGAGTCTCATTTTATGGCCCTGGGTAGAGTGCCGTGGCATCACACAGCTCACAGCAACCTCCAACTCCTGGGCTTAAGCGATTCTCTTGCCTCAGCCTCTGGAGTTGCTGGGACTACAGGCACCCGCTACAACACTCGGCTATTTTTTTGTTGCAGTTCGGCTGGGGCCAGGTTTGAACCAGCCACCCTCGGTATATGGGGCCGGCGCCTTAATGACTGAGCCACAGGCACCGCCCACAAATCTTATACTTTAAAAAATAATGCTCTTGATGAACTCAATCTGAATTTTTCCTCCCAGAGACGTTTGCTGTAACCACAGTGTAAACAAGGCTTCCCGCCTTCTCTGCTGGTTGTGACTGTGCATGGGGTCCATGTCAGCGTCTGCGCCCCCTGAATCAACACTGTGGCTGAGAGGTAGTCGTTAGACGAGCCTCCTTCACAGGCTGATAGGCAGCCAACTACATTCCTTTAGCCTTAGGAATGGAGAACATTTTTCATATTAGCTACTGTCAACAGACAAGAAGCCACACTCTGTAAAATAATTTATACAGGTTTATTCTGAGCCAAATTTGAGGACCATGACCTGGAACCACACCCAAGAAGCCC
Organism: Nycticebus coucang; assembly: GCF_027406575.1. Taxonomy (NCBI): domain Eukaryota; kingdom Metazoa; phylum Chordata; class Mammalia; order Primates; family Lorisidae; genus Nycticebus; species Nycticebus coucang. The sequence continues at coordinate 54,633,472 of NC_069782.1, forward strand.
TGAGCACATGCACTTGGAGGTGCTGGAGTGACAGTTTGGTTTTATATATTTTAGGGAGACAGAGATTACAGGTGAGATCATAAAATCAATAGTGCAAAACATACATGGGTTTGGCCCCAAAAGGTGGAACATCTGAAAGCCCTGAGCTTATAGGTTATAGATCAATTTAAAGATTCTTTAGTTGACAATTGGCTAAAAGAGTTAGATTTCATCTAAAAAGACCAGGAGTCAGGGGAAAGGAATGCTCAAGATAAAAGGTCTGCTAATTAGAGGCAAAGTACCAGACAGACTCAGCGATTTGTTGTGTATATTGAGGACCTGCAGGTAGGTCTTGCATAGACTCAGGCCTGTTAGTGAGTCACGGAGGACCTCTCTAAGAAGGGAGGGGGCATGATGAGGCCTGTGTGATCTCCTTTCTCATGGTTAGAACTCAGTTTTAGGGATCCTCTTGGCCAAGACAGGGAGGGATCTAATCAGTCACTCAGGGGGGGCTTAAGATTGTATTTTAGTTCACACTACAATAGAATAGCATGCAGACTTTTTCTTTCTTATTTTTTTTTTTTACTAAAGTGTGACTTAAGAAATTATGTGCTATGGTTTTAAAACAAAATTTTAGAACGAATTTAAATAGAGTAAATGATCTGGGATAGACAGATATCCTGCCTTAGGAATAATATTAGAGATTAGAGCTCTTTTGCTTCCTTGTTTCGAAGATGGCAAAGAAAGAACAATGGACCTTCCCAAAAGTGCTGTGGGCACACGCAGCCTACTGTCCACAGGAGCTGCCTCCAATGCACAGGTAAGGACAGAGCGTGCTGTGGGCACACGCAGCCTGCTGTCCACAGGAGCTGTCTCCAATGCACAGGTAAGGACAGAGCGTGCTGTGGGCACACGCAGCCTGCTGTCCCCAGGAGCTGCCTCCAAAGTACAGGTAAGGACAGAGCGTGCTGTGGGCACACGCAGCCTGCTGTCCCCAGGAGCTGCCTCCAATGCACGGCTAAGGACAGAGTGCAGTGGAGACAGCCGTGGTCAGGGCCGTTACTGAAGCCAGGGCTGCTTCTGTGCTCCCCAGGTACATGTGAAGCTGCATCACTGGAGAGGGACTGTTCCCGGGAAATCCGCGAAGACCAAACACCTCCACTCTGATTTAGACCCATGGTGCTGCCCCTCCGCCTCCAACAAAGCCCATGTAAGGAGCTTAGTCCTTGAGGACTGAAGACTGTCATCTTATGGACAAAAACAAAATGGCTGTCCAGAAATTTCCAGCCATGTGTGTCTCTATTTTTCATATTACATAGCTGGATACTTTCCAGACAGCCCTCATATACTTAAAAAGAAAATTAGAAATTGAGGCCAGAGAAGTGATCCAAAATGTCCTTCTTGGTTTCCTCCCCTGTGCTCAGCAGTAACCCATATTGGTTGACTGATCATATCATTTATTCATCCATTCATTCATTTTGCTTTCCTGAGAAGTTTTGCAAACGGCTTCATCAATCCCTCCTTCTAAGCTTTGCTCCTTCTCTGTCAAGCTTATGACCTTTCTGGTTCACATGTCTGTGCCGAACAGTCCAGGCCTGGTATGTATGTCTTGTCTCAGGGAGTGCTGAAACTGCCTTGAAGCCACAAGATCATCTGGTTCAATACTAATACGATATTTTAAAATCTAGTGCATTCTCAGCATTAGATATCTTAAAGATGGTTTAAATAAAAATGTAATTAAATAGGGCGGTGCCTGTGGCTCAGTGGGTGGGGCGCCGGCCCCATATGCCGAGGGTGGTGGGTTCAAACCCAGCCCCGGCCAAACTGCAACCAAAAAATGGCCGGGCGTTGTGGCGGGCGCCTGTGGTCCCGGCTGCTTGGGAGGCTGAGGCAAGAGAATCGCTTGGGCCCAGGAGTTGGAGGTTGCTGTGAGCTGTGTGAGGCCACGGCACTCTACCGAGGGCCATAAAGTGAGACTCTGTCTCTACAAAAAAAAAAAGAAAAAAAAATGTAATTAAATAAATGCACTGAAAACAAATAAAAACTTCACTTAAAAACCTATTGACGGGGCTGGGTGAGGTGGCTCACATCTGTAATCCCAGCACTCTGGGAGGCCAAGGTGGGAGGATCCCTTGAGGTCAGGAGTTGGAGACTAGTCTGAAGAAGAGCAAGATTCCCATCTCTGCTAAAGATAAAACCTACTCCCAGCTGCTCGGGAGGCTGAGGCAAGAGAATCGTGTAAGCCCAAGAGTTGGAGGTTTCTGTGAGCCGTGTGACGCCACGGCACTCTACCTGAGGGCGGTACAATGAGACTCTGTCTCTACAAAAAACAAACAAACAAACAAAAAAAAAGATAAAACCTACTGACTATAGCTGCTATAGCTGGGCATGGTGCCACACTCAGGAGGCTTTAGCCCAGGAGTTCAAGGCTGTAATGCCCTATCAATCATCACACCTGTGAACAGTCAGTTGCCCTCCAGCCTGGGCTACACAGCAAGACCAGGTCTCTAAAAATAGAAAAATAAAATAAACAAAAATATCCCTGTTAGGGGCCTAAACCCATTCCCTTCCTTCCCTACCTAGGCCCCACAAAAGGCCTACATGGCCCTGCCCCAAGATTCCGCCAGAAAGACCCTAGACTGACAACCTGCCAGAACCTTCCAGCAACCTATGGAACCTTCCTCCCTTTATGCCCAGTATAAAAACTGTCCCCAACCATTCTCAGTGAGGCTGCATCTTTGTCCAGCAGGTCTCAGCTCCCTTTCATTATACTTGGCCTGAACCTCTCCCAGTCTCCTCTCTGGGTACATCACTGAACCCTTTTCAGTTCCTACCATCTGTTTATAATATGTTAATCTTTGCTTTCATAAACATTCCACAGGTATTTGAAAAGAATGTGTGTTCTATGCTTTCTGACTGCCTATAACCTGTTAGACACATTTACTAACTTCCAGGCTACTTGTCTATTAACTTCTCATAGAGATGTTTAAAATCTCAATTTTCATGCTGGGTTCAATGGCTCACCCCTGTAATCCCAGCACTCTGGGAGGCTGAGGCACATGGCCTGAGCTCACAGTTCAAGACCAGCCTGAGCCACAGCAAGACCCCTGTCTCTAAAAATAGTTGGGCATTGTGGCAGGTGCTTGTAGTCCCAGCTACTCTGGAGGCTGAGACAAAAGAATCACTTGAGTCCAAGAGTCTGAGGTTGCTGTGAGCTGTGACAGTACAGCACTCTACTGAAGGTGACATAGAGAGACTCTGTCTCAAAAAAAATAAATTTTTTTTCATTGATCCTATCAATACTTTTTGCCTTAAATTTCTAAATTGTTGGCTCAGCGCCTGTGGCTCAAATGGCTAAGGTGTTAGCCACATACGCCTGAGCTGGCGGGTTCGAATCCAGCCCGGACCCGCCAAACAACAATGACGGCTGCAACCAAAAATTAATCGGGCTTTGTGGCGGGCGCCTATAGTCCCAGCTACTTGGGAGGCTGAGGCAAGAGAATCGCTTGAGCCCAGGAGTTGGAGGTTGCTGTGAGTTGTGATGCCACGGCACTCTACCCAGGGCGACAGCTTGAGGCTCTGTCTCAAAAAAAAAAAAAATTTCTAAATTGTCTGTTATTAAAATTACTATCCTAGATTTCCTTTCTCTTCTCTCTCTTTTTTCCTTTCTCTTCTCTCTCTCTTACCAAAGTATATAGTAGATTTTATTTAAAATCTTTGTCTTTAACTAGGTTAAATGTAATGAGTTTAATATAAATAAACGTACGATTGCTGGTACGATTGCTGGTATAATTTAATACAATTATACCATCTTATTTTGTGTTTTGTATTGCTTAACTTTTGTTTTTTTCTCCTTTCTCCAAAAAATTTTTTTTTGTTTTATTTTGAGACAGAGTCTTGCTCTGTCACCCAAGCTGGAATGCAGGGGCCTGATCATAGGTCACTATAACCTCAAACTCCTGTGCTCAAGCCATTCTTTTGCCTCAGCCTCCCACGTTGCTGGGACTTCAGGTAAGTACCACTATACCTGGCTAACTTTTAAATTTTTCATAGAGATGGAATCTTGCTGTGTTGCCCAGGCTGATCTCGAATTACTTTGCTCAAGCAATCCTCCTGCCTGGGCCTCACAAAGTGTTAGGATTACAGGCCTAAGCTACCATGCTTGGACCTACTTTTCTGATAAAAGGGAGAATACAGGCCAGATGTGGTGGCTCACACCTGTAATCCTAGCACTCTGGGAGGCCAAGGCAGGAGGATCCCTTGAGCTCAGGAGTTGTTGAGACCAGCTTGAGCAAGAGTGAGACCCTACCTCTACTAGAATAGAAAAATTAGTTGGGTGTTGTGGTAGGCACCTGTAGTCTCAGCTACTTGGGAGACTGAGACAGGAGGATCACTTAAGCCCAGGAATCTGAGGTTGCTATGAGCTAGGCTGATATCATAGCACTCTTGCCTGGGGCAAAAAGTGAGACTTAGTTTAAAAAAAAAAAAAAAAAACCATGGAAGAATCTAAATGCTGCTTTGTTCACCAGACTCCTGCTTTGGTGGAGAAAAGCCAGGAACTCCCTGCACAAATATATAATTAAAAAATGGAGAGGAAGGTGCCTGTGGCTCAAAGGAGTAGGGTGCCGGCCCCATATGCCGGAGGTGGCGGGTTCAAACCCAGCCCTGGCCAAAAACTGCAAAAGAAAAAAAAAAAATGGAGAAATATATCTAGTCCCTAGTGCCCTTCCTGTTTTGCCTGTGTGTAGTCCAGAAGTTTTCCAGAGATGAGTTATGATGCTTTGCTTGTCACCTATGTGTTCTGGCCCACACCAAAGCAGGGAAGACAGGGAGACTGGGAGGTGATGCCAGGAGAAAAGAAGTTCTTGCAGGTTTCAGCAGGCACTTCACCCTGGAATTGTAATAACAGTTCCTTTATTCCTCCTCTGCTCTGCTTCCTAAAGTAACAGCAAGGCTCAGGGGATTCTTCAGTGGAAGAACTGATGTAGAAAGATTCACTATTCATTTGTCCAGAATCTAAGCACCACGCTTAGGATATGTCAAAGCACAAACTATGTCCCCACCCTTGTGAAGGTTCTGCTGAGGGGAAACAATAAACAATAAATTACAAGTAAATTAAAACGGTAGGTTACAAAGTTACTGGTTCTATGGAAAAAAAGAAAAAGTAGGACAGGGCAAGGAGACTCCTGAGCATAGGGGTGAGGGTTAGATAGGCTGCGGCAACAAAGACAAAGGAGATAAAGCCTCATTGCAAATGTCTAAATGATGCTCGGCGGCCGTAGCTCAGTGAGTACGGCACCAGCCACATACACCCAGGCTGGTGGTTTGAGCCTGGCCTAGGCCAGCTAAACAACGACAACTGCAACAAAAAATAGCTGGGCGTTGTGGTGGGTGACTGTAGTACCAGCTGCTTGGGATGCGGAGGCAAGAGAATCGCTTAAGCCCAAGAGTTGGAGGTTGCTGTGAGCAGTGAAGCCACAGCACTCTACTGAGGGTGACAAAGTGAGACTCTGTCTCAAAAAAAAAAAATTGCAGTCTATCTAGTAACTTAAAAGGCAACATTTGTAGCTAGTGAAAAGAATTTTAATACCAGCGTTTGAATTCCAATGCTACCTCTTATCAACTACATCTCTTAGTATACAGAACGCTAAAGTAGGTCCTATCTACTGTCCTACCTACTGTTATAAAAATTAAAATATTAACCAAATCAGAAAATATAAAAATGGGCTGGGCACAGTGGCTCACACCTATAACCCTAGCACTCTGGGAGGCTGAGGCAGTTGAATTGCCTTAGCTTAGGAGTTCAAGACCAGCCTGAGCAAAGCACGACCCGTCTCTACAAATAGGAAAAAGAAAAAAAAAAAAAAAAACTAGCTGGGTGTTTTGGCGGGCGCCTGTAGTCCGAGCTACTTAGGAGGCTGAGGCAAGAGAATCGCTTGAGCCCAAGAGTTGGAGGTTGCTGTGAGCTGTGACGCCACAGCACTCTACCGAGGGGAACAAAGTGAGACTCTGTCTCAAAAAAAAAGAGCCCTGTGCTGACAAGGCTGTCACTCTTTCCTGGAGCTGCATGGTACGGCAGCGGGAAGGGATGGGAAGAGTAGACAGAGGGAGGGTCATAGTTTCCTTGGCAAAATCCAAGTTTCAGAACAGCATTGAGCTTTCTGGAGGTCTGAGAAAGTCACAGGCATGATGTCCCATGAGGACAAGCACTGGGAGTGCTCATGCCGTCTGTGATTTCAGAACAGCCTCGTGTTTAGCTGAAGAGTTTTCCATTCATTACCTCCATGGCTGCATGAAGACGTTCCCTCCCAGCACATCAACATCGCAGCTCTGGGGTGTGTGGGTGCTGGGAGCCCCGGTGCAGCCCTGCCCTCCTGCGAACTTATGAAAGTCCAGCATACTATTAGTGTCAGTTTTTCCTTGATTTCTTACTGAGTACCTGCAGAACAATCCCATGAGGCCAGTTTGGGGCTTGAGCACGACCTTGCCGTCTGGTGAAAGTGCTCTCTTGATCTGTGCACTCAACTTGCAGAGCAAGGGGAGTGACTAGGGATGGGCTGTGTCTGGACGGCACAGGCTGCAGCTGGGGCAAGGGGCACATTGGGTAACTGAGGTGGCTAAAGCCAGGAGCCCAAAGAGGAAGGTGGGGGGCAGAGTAGGGACTGCTGCCACGGGGTGGGGAAGTTTGCTTCTGGTTGGAACTGGTTTGTTCTCTCTGGGCCAGCAGCAGCAGCTCCAGGCTCGGACCCCATCCATAAGTCCACACACCACCAGCCCCTCCCTCTCTCCCACACACCCCACTCCTGGGGTTTGATGGTCTACAGAATGGAAGGATGGCAGGGGTCAGGCGAGCTACTGATCTATTTTTGTTTTTAACCAGTGTTATTGTTGGATTTTCTGTCCCCTCCAAAACTCATATTACAATTTCGTCCTCAATTTGGCAGTATTCAGAAGCAAGGCCTTCAAGTGGTGATTGCATCATGAGGGGTCTGCCTCATAATTGGATTAATCTATTCATGGATGCGGCGGCACCTGTGGCTCAGTGAGTAGGGCGCCGGCCCCATATGCCGAGGGTGGCGGGTTCAAACTGCAACAAAAAAATAGCCGGGCGTTGTGGCGGGTGCCTGTAGTCCCAGCTGCTCGGGAGGCTGAGGCAAGAGAATCGCGTAAGCCCAAGAGTTAGAGGTTGCTGTGAGCCGTGTGACGCCATGGCACTCTACCCGAGGGCACTACAGTGAGACTCTGTCTCTACAAAAAAAAAAAAAAAATCTATTCATGGATTAACAGGTTACCATGGGGTGTGCTGGCGGCTTTGTAAGGGGCTAACCACTCTCAGCCCCTCACCACCTACTTGGGACTCTGTATGGAGTCCCCAGCAGGTCTCACCATGAAGCCCCTTAACCTTGACCATGCCAGCCTCCATAACTGTAAGAAATAAATTCCCTTTCTTTAAAAACTACCCAGTTTCAGGTATTCTGTTATCAGTCAGAGGAAGCGGACGAAGACGTCTGGTTACGTGCAGTTGCTTTCTGGGTTCTCAAGTCTGACAGATGGAGCCTCCACACTTGCCCCTTCCCCCAAGTGCTCAATGCACCTGCAAGTAACGTTCAAGTGGCCAAACCAAACAGGGGTTTCCAATTACCAGAAGCAAAAGGCTGGTGAGGTGTCCAATGGTACTGATTCAGCCGCCCAGAACTTTCAGACCTGGTTCTCTTCATGTCTTTTACAGCCACAGGTCCATCTGCACAATTGCAGCCATCCACAGCCACACTCAAGACTGAGGTGGTCGGGATGGGCGGGACCAGACATGTCCATCCCTGTTATCAGGAAACCCAGAATCCTCAGCAGAGATCTGCTTCACCAGTGAGCTGTCACTGTGACCACCCAGAACCACAAGGCAGTGAGGTAAAAAGAGAATTTCAGCATCTTTTTTTTTTTTTTCAGATTGATGAAAGACAACTTTATTTTTTTTACATTTATTTATTTTTTTGTAGAGACAGAGTCTCACTGTACCGCCGTCGGGTAGAGTGCCGTGGCGTCACACGGCTCACAGCAACCTCTAACTCTTGGGCTTACGCAATTCTCTTGCCTCAGCCTCCCGAGCAGCTGGGACTACAGGCACCCGCCACAACGCCCGGCTATTTTTTTTGTTGTTGCAGTTTGTCCGGGGCTGGGTTTGAACCTGCCACCCTTGGCATATGGGGCTGGCACCCTACTCACTGAGCCACAGGAGCCACCCCCTATTTTTTTTACATTTAAAAGTTGATGAAAAACCAGACCGTTCCACGATGGCAGCCAAGTTGGCAGCCACGAAATGGCAGCCCAGTGAATAGACTGCGTGAACGGTCTATTCTCCTACAAGGGATGAATCGCAGACATTTTACTTTGAATACCTATAGAACTACATGACTCCATGTAGACTCAGTTCCCTGCACCAACTCACCAAAGTTGAGAAGATTTTACCTTAGAACCAATAAATTTAAATTTCGGACCCCAAATGATTATGAGCACACCCTAGAATCTAACCAGTACAGGAAGCATTCTGATTGGGAGTCCATATGCCCCTGCACCAGCAGTGATTACTCAGACGCATGTAGCAGAAGCTGCTGGCTGGGTCCCTGGTGATGATAGCAAACGGGCTAGAGAATTTACAAATTCTGATTTTTCAGAAAGTAAATGAAGCAAAAAAGTACAAAGAAATGAAAAAGGCTTGAGGCATTTTTCAATGAAAGTGTGTGAGAAACTTCAGCAAAAAGGCACAACGTCATATAATGAAGTAGCTGATGAGTTGGTGTCAGAGCTCACCAATCCAAATAACCATTCGGCAGCTGATTGGCAGGCTTACGATGAGCAGAACATTAGGCGAAGAGTTTATGATGCTTTAAATGTGCTGATGGCAATGAACATAATTTCAAAGGATAGAAAAGAAATCAAGTGGATTGGCCTACCTATCAACTGTGTTCAGGAATATCAAAACCTGCAGATAGAGAAGCAGAAGCGGATAGAACGGATAAAGCAGAAGCAGGGTGAGCTGCAAGAGCTTCTCCTACACCAAATTGCTTTCAAAAACCTGGTACAGGGAAATCGTCAAAAAGAACAGCAGAATCAGAGACCTCCACCTCTGAACACCACTGTCCAGCTGCCTTTTAAACTCGTCATTGTAGACAAAGAAACAGTCATAGATTGCAGCGTCTCCAGTGACAAGCTTAAATATCTCTTTAATTTCGACAACACCTTTCAGATCTACGATGACACAGATTCCCACTGAAGTGGATGGGAATGTCCTTGGGCCTAGAGACAGGCAACTGCTCTCCGGAAGATGTGAAACGTGCTAAGTTCCTGGTACCAAGGGCTTTGCAAAGTTATATTATAGCCATCTCCACAGGACCTTCTTGGCTAAATCAGGGACTACTTCTGACACCTATCCAATCAGTTTCAAATTTTGGGTGGACCAATGGTGCCACCATACCCCAAACAAGTGTAAACCGAGGGTTTTGCTTGGATACTGAAGTAGCTTTAGCGAGTGGGCAGTTTCAGGCCCCAAAGAGTCACCAGTCCAGCAGTGCTGCCTCTCACTGCTCTGAGTCCCGAGGTGAGACCCCACTGTTGTTTCAATGACAAAGACGAGGAAAATGATGAGGAGGATTCCTCTTCCCACAACAAAGAGAGGAAAAATGCTAAAAAAAAAAAAAAAAAGTTATTGTAATAAATGTTAAATGCTTAAATTTAAAAATTAAAAAAAAGTTGATGAAAAACCATTACTAATCCTACTAAAGAAAATTCAACATTTCTTTTTTTTTTTTTTTTATAGAGACAGAGTCTCACTGTACCGCCCTCGGTAGAGTGCCGTGGCGTCACACGGCTCACAGCAACCTCTAACTCTTGGGCTTACGCGATTCTCTTGCTTCAGCCTCCCGAGCAGCTGGGACTACAGGCGCCCACCACAACGCCCGGCTATTTTTTGTTGCAGTTTGGCTGGGGCTGGGCTTGAACCCGCCACCCTCGGCATATGGGGCTGGCGCCCTACTCACTGAGCCACAGGCGCCACCCGAAAATTCAACATTTCAATTGAAAAGTATAGTAACTATATTTACTTGTTAAATATTATTTAAGTTTTCTAAAACACAATTTGAAGACATCCAGCATGCATGATTAATTTCAGTACAATAGATTTAAGGCCAAATACACATGTCACAAGCATCAAGGCTAGATTACAAATTATCACAGTCATCATCATCATCTTCATGTTTTCTTTTCAATGCACTTGAGGATTGGCAGTATTCTGTGATGACACCATATTAGTAGCAGTAAGAATGTTTTTGGACCCAATTAATGATGGATTAATCGGAACATTCTGAACTGCTGATGTGGCAGGAATTGAGGCTTTTACAGCTGGGGATTATGAAGCAGGCATCAGTACCGTAAACCTTTGCCCTGTGAGAGACACTGGAGTCCCTACCTTAGTTGAGACTGACATGGTTTGTGGGGTTGGTGTGCCCGGTGTGGGAGACTTGGTCTGCCAGTAACTGAACCAACACTTAATGATTAAGTGTTACTCTTCCTGCAGAAGTAAATGCCTTTTTCTGTAAAGACATAAGCCTATAGTTTGGAGCTGTTAAGCAGTATCTATCACGTGGCAATCTAAGACCTGAATATGGTTTGATCAACGGCAAAGGGGTTTGGTTTCTTCGCCTTGCAATATCTAATAAAAAATCTCCTGGGGGAGGAGAGGTAAAAGACTGGCCAGTGAGACATTGGATTGCCAATCGCAAATCATCTGCATCCACAGTTGCCTTTCTTAGCATGGACTGTGAAAGGGCGGCACTCGACCAGCAGAGATCTCACAGACCACCAAGGCTTGTACGAAAGGTCTTTATTGGCGAGGGAGGGATGCTGCAGAGTAGCACCAAGGAGGAGAGAAAAGAGAGAGGAGAGGAAAGAGAGAGGAGAGGAAAGAGAGAGGAGAGGAAAGAGAGAGAGAGGGGGAGAGAGACCAAAAGAAAAGTGCACCTTTATATAGGTTCAGTTAGGGGGAGTCTCAGAATGGTGATGGGACAATGGAATAGCCAATAAGGAGTTACTGCTCTGGTGGGAAGAGCCGTTAGGGGCAGGCCATAAATTTGAAATTTTCAGCGGGTAACTGGGAAAGGGAGATGAGGTAAGTTTTGTGCCTGGGAGATAAGGAGATGTCTAGTAGGAAACTCCCTGTGCTTGGAAAGGAGCTGCAACTTTAAGAGTCAGACAGCTAGTCTTGGTCTGTTGAAAACAGGAAGGGGCTTTTCTGGGACAATTGCCTAACAGATCTAATAAATCTTGGCACCATCTAGATTTGTGGTCACATATTGGGGGGCAAACTCCAACACTTATTTATGACTCTTGGCTCCTATTCTGCAGTCCCCATAACCTCCAGGATTTGTGGGTCACCTGTGCATCCTCCGGCCTGCTCTCGGAAGAAGCCATCTCACCAGACTCCGTGATTCCTGGTGATCGGACATCTTAGCTAAATCACCCACATTAATGTATTTCAGTCCCCATCTTGATGCAAGTCCTTTGCCTCATGTGGTTTTTCCAACCCCAGGTGCACCTGACCTGCCATCAAGCCCCACTCGGCCGCGCGCCCTGACCCATGAGCAGCATGTTTGGAAGCAACAAGGTCCTGCAATTTCAGCATTTCTAGCCATTAAAACAGAGTCGAACAGAAACAGGTGTCTAGGTAGAAAACTGTCTTACAGCATTTTTGTCTTATTTTCTATATTTTTTTTGATAAATCGCGTACAACAGTCTAACAAATATGATGAGTCACTCCGTAATTCCCAAAGAACTCCAGTCCCAAAGAGGTTAGTCTTACTTTTAAACTCCAGGCAGAGAAGGACTTGGGAGGGAGGGCTTGGTAGTTCCTACAGGAAGCCTAGTTTTGCACATTCTAAATCTCAACAGATTGATTTTGAGCCTCCCACTTCCTGGGTTAAGTCCCACCCACCCCTCTCCTGCACCAAACTGTAGGCTCTGATTTTTTTCCCTTTTTGTTTTGTACAACAGACAACATTTCATTCCAGCCATAGGTAGAAAAAGATGTTATGGCAGGGAATCCAGAAGTTTAAATAGGACTGAAATAAAGGGTCGCCATCGCCTCAGGCACAAAGAACAGCTTATCTTTTGCCAAATCTCATGGTGAGGCTTGTAAGGCCTTCGCTTTAGTGACTCTGCTTCTCCCTGTCCACCTCTTGGGCCTGCTTCTCGGGCTACTTCAGGGCCTCCTCTTGCTCTCTTCACTGTGGGACAGGACACCTGCAGTGGGACTCTAATTTAAAACTGAAAAAAAAAAAGGGGAATTGAGAAAACAGGAAACTGACCGTGGGGGGAGGAGAGCAAGACAAACAGGAAAGTGAATGAAGACTCACAGTTGATGCAGACCGTCTGATTTCAAAGGGAAAAGTCTTACGGACAACCACAATAATTAAAAATCAGAAATGCATAGCCCTCGATGCCTAAGTAACCATGCATGCTTGTTCTTCTGGCATACACAGTATTTATGAGATATTTTCAGTTAAATAGAAAAATGTGTGTTACTATGGTTTGGGGGTTAGAGGGATGTGCTGTTTTCCAAATGAAAAGCAGGATAAAGAAAACATTCCCTTGGTGGCGCCTGTGGCTCAAAGGGGTAGGGCCCGGCCCCATATGCTGGAGGTGGTGGGTTCAAACCCAGCCCTGGCCAAAAACTGCAAAAAAAAAAAAAAAAAAAGAAAGAAAGAAAGAAAACATTCCCCAAATGCCCATAACTCAATGCATCGGTGACAATTCACCTTCTGATGACTTCACATGAAGCATAAAGCAGCTCTGAAAAACTGAAAGAAGGCTCAGCACCTGTAGTTCAGCAGCTAGGGTGCCAGCCACATACACCGCAGCTGGCGGGTTTGAACCCAGCCTGGGCCTGCCAAACGACAACTACAACCAAAAAAAATAGTCGAGCGTTGTGGCGGGCACCCGTAGTCCCACCTACTTGGGAGGCTGAGGCAAGAGAATCGCTTGAGTCCAAGAGTTTGAGGTTGCTGTGAGCTGTGACGCCATAGCACCCTAGGGAGGGTGACATAGTGAGGCTGCCTCAAAAAAAAAAAAAAAAAAAACCTGAAAAAAATCATGTCTTCTAATATAACATAACAAGTAATATGAAAATAATCTCATTTAATGTTTTGGATATACTTTCTAGAAACAGAATCTATGAGTAAAGAAATGCACAGATTTCTTCTGCGAGTGGCAGCGACTTGTCCAGCCTTGCCCATCTGGGTGAGCATGGTTGGCTGCGCTCTCCCTGGCACTGCTCTGCCTCCGTGATGCGGCCAGCAAAGGCCAGCTCAACCTGCAAGGAGTTTGCCCCTGGAAACTACACCTGTGAGGGATGCTGGTGTCTTGGGTAGAACAGCGACTGTTAACCTGTGAGGATCAGCCAGAGCAACTGGGCCTGCACGGCCTCTGTCAGGCAGGAAGGATGTGAGAGCAGGGCACAGCTCCCAGGACATGTGCACCCCATGTTGGCAGGCTGGCAGGCTGCCCCCATAGGTCTGCCTGCACCCAAGCCCCATGCAGCTGCACAGTGTGCTTTGGTTTTATTCCAAGGATGGGCAGGCCGACATTGGTCTGCCCACCTGCCTGTAACCTCAGCCTTTCCTTTCCACTTGGGGCTGTGTGCACCAGATGCCCCGCTAGACCTCAGCTCCTGGGGCAACTGCCAGGACCACCCCATACAGACTTCACAATACTTTGAGTGATCAAAGTAGATCACCTCTTTTAAAGTCTCACCTGGAGGTAGGCGCAGTGGCTCATACCTGTAATCCCAGCACTTGGGAGGCCGAGGTGGGTGGACTGCCTGAGCTCACAGGTTTGAGACCAGCCTGAGCCAGAGCGAGACCCCGTCTCCAAAAATAGCTGGGTGAGGTGGGTGCCTGTAGTCCCAGCTACTTGGGAGGCTGAGGCAAGAGAATTGCTTAAGCCCAAGGGTTTGAGGTTGCTGTGAGCTGTGATGCCACGGGGCTCTACCAAGGGGGACATAGTGAAACTGTCTCAAAAAAAAAAAATAAATAAATCTTACTTCGGTCACTTGAGGCCGGAAGTTTGAGACCAGCGGTCACTTGAGGCCGGAAGTTTGAGACCAGTCTGAGCAATATAGCAAGACCCTATCTTTCCAGAAAATTTTAATATTAGTCAGATACAGTGGCTAATGCCTGTAGTTCACTTTGTTGGGAAGCTGAGGCAGGAGGATCACTTGAGCCGAAGACTTTTGGATTATGGAGAGCTGTTATGATGCCACCCCAGCCTGGGTGACAGAGTAGAAAAAAGGATTGCCATCAGAGACATGGTCACTACAGTTAAAATTTCAAGCAGGAGTTGTTAATGTAAGGATTTGGTGCTTTTTTTTTTTTTTTTGTAGAGACAGAGTCTCACTGTACTGCCCTCGGGTAGAGTGCCGTGGCATCACACGGCTCACAGCAACCTCTAACTCTTGGGCTTACCCGATTCTCTTGCCTCAGCCTCCAGAGCAGCTGGGACTACAGGCGCCCGCCACAACGCCCGGCTATTTTTTTGTTGCAGTGTGGCTGGGGCTGGTTTTGAACCCGCCACCCTCGGCAAATGGGGCCGGCGCCCTACTCACTGAGCCACAGGCGCCGCCCCAGGATTTGGTGCTTTTCAGACAGTATTTTTCTTTGTTGGCAAAACTTGGGAATAAATTGATCTTGAATTGAAAAAAAAAAAAGAAATGCACATGAGTAGGAAAACAATTTTATAAGGATCAAACTCTCTCCGATTAATTTATTCAGATCTTCTCTTAACATAAGTAAATGAGAAATTAAATTTTAATCTGAAAAGGCATAATCAAAGAGGATTTGAGAACTAGATGGTTCCCAGGAAATCACCTGGATTGAAGCCCTCAATTTTTTGGGCACCTGCCCTAATGCTCACAAAAGGCGGCCCTAATGAATGGTGGTCTGGAGGGCGGTAGGGCAAGTCATGATCCTGACGTCCAGGCTGGACTGTCCCACTGTTCCTTGACAGCTCCTGGACTGAGACTGGCCTTTTCCTTGGTGGGTTTCTTTCTTTTTTAACAATAGTAGGAATAGGAAATGAAAATGAAAACTGACCATTCCTTAATGGGCTTATAAAATCACTTTCTGAAGTATGATGGCACTTGGCAAAAGCAAATGTGGATTTCATTAACAGAATGAAAGAACACATTTCAAGAATGTATTCAGGAGTGATCTTATAATTTGTACTAAAAATAAAACTCCTCTTTAGAGCAAAAATCATCCCTCTTTTAAAAGTGTATGCATTTCCTCCAGGAGTACACGAGCTCTTTGGTAGTCTGTAATTTTAATTGTCACAATAAAATATCATCACAATAAAAATCTTTTGACTCAGGGTGGCGCCTGTGGCTCAAAGGAGTAGGGCGTAGGCCCCATATGCCAGAGGTGGCAGGTTCAAACCCAGCCCTGGCCAAAAAAAAAAAAAAATCTTTTGACTCAAACAAAAAGTCCCAGGCTGTGCCGATTGTAGTTGACTGCAAAAGAACTGTGCACACTCCTGGATTCCACACCCTTGCCTCCCTCACACTGACTTGTCAGCACACTCTAACCTTTTTGCCTCTCTCACTCCAGAGATCCAACGGTTCTTTTTCTGTTCCCACTCCAGAGATCCAATGGTTATTTTTCTATTCCCGTCTAACTTGACTTCTCAGTAACACCGTTGTCCTTGACCACTCCTATTCATCATTGTTCCTGTTTTCCTCTGTGACTGTTCCTTCTTGATCTCCTGTGCAAAGTCACCCTCTCTTATTACACACTCGGGTCCCCAAGGCTCAGCTGTACACGGTCTTCACTTCACTTCGCTTCCTTCTTTTTAATTAAATCATAGCTGTGTACATTAATGCTACCATAGGGTACAATGTGCTGGTTTTATATACAATTTGAAATGTTTTCATCAAACTGGTTAACATAGCCTTCCTGGCATTTTCTTAAGTTACTGTGTTAAGACGTTTATACTCCACACCTTCATGCCGCCTTCCTCAGCAAGCTCGCCTTGGTATGTGTTTTACCCTGATCAGGCCCAGTACAGTAATTCCCACGTTCCATCTCCACTCCAACAAGTATTTCCTGAGTTCTAGAACGCTGATTACTCAGCATCAGCGGGTAGTAAGACGGCCGCGTATATACCCAGGGTCCTCGGTGTTCCCTCCCAGAGGACAGCACCATTCTCCACCCAGCTGTGCACATGGGACCTCTAAGGGGGGTCTTCCCTGCAGCCTTCCCGTGCCCACCATTTCCAATCCATCTCCACTACTCAACTGTCTTGAATGTATCCACTTTTCTCTGCCCACCTTTCACTAGTTCCTTCCTAGCTCGTCTCCTAGCATCTCTCTTATCCTCCATTAATTTCAAAATGAAGGGGCTGATGGTGACAGAACCCCCTCCCCCAATCTAAAGATGCTTAGCAGAGCCTACAGGGATTCTGTGGTCTGTCACCTTCCCAGGCCCATGTCATGTCACATCTCCCCACCCTCAAGTTTAGTCTCTGGACTCCATCCTTAAACTCACTGTGATTTCTCCAACTGTCCAGGCCTTTGTCTGTGCTGCACCCTTTGTCCACAATGCCCAGACTGCAACACCGCCCCCACCCCCCGCCTAGGCAGCTTCTATCCATCCCAGAGACTCCAGCTCAATCTTTCCTCATCGACACCCTCCCCAGTTGCCAAGCCTGGGCCAGATTCTCGTTACGTGCTAGCAAAGAACCCTTTTGCATTAATCTGAACCTGTAACAATAAACTCACTTTAATTTTGTTTAATTAGCTCCCTTTTCTGCTAGACGGATGTGTTCCTATAGGAGCACAGAGAATATAGGGCTGTCTTTCTATCCACAGGGCCTAGCACAATACCTGGTACATAGTACACACTCAATCCCTGATGTCTGCCAAGTATAATCCAGATTAATTTTGCAAAGATGTGCAAAACAGATTATCTATTACATCAGGTCTCCATTCTTTGTGCCAGACTCAAAAAACAATGTGCTCCATTCTTTTAATCAGACCTTTGGCCAGTATGTGAAGTCATCCACCCGGCAACTATTCCCTGATGGAGAGAATGAGGAATGGTAGATTGATGGTGCTGTTTGAAATAAATTATTTTTTTATTTTTATTTTTTTGCAGTTTTTGGCCAGGGCTGGGTTTGAACTCACCACCTCCAGTATATGGGACCAGTCCCCTACCCCTTTGAGCCACAGGCGCCGCCTTGAAATAATTTTTTAAAAGAGGAGACATTAATGGTTTAAAAACAGTAAGGTTTAAAAAGTATTTTAAAAAAATGAAACAGGAAAACACGAACTTCATTTCACAGATTTCTCCCTTATGTTATTTTAAAAGGGAGATGGGATTTTGGGAGCTGAGCAGCCCAGCGTTAGATGCCACCCTCCTGCCACTGGCTCACGTGAGCAATAACAAAGTAAAAAGAGCTTGCCTTTATTTTTAACAGGTAGAAACTGAAGTTCAGGTATTTAACACAGGATAAAAAATTAAGTCCAGTCTCTTTGGTAAGACAGTGTGTTTTCCTGGAAAGCACTGCAGCCGGCCATCTGTGCTTGGTCCTGGTCACCCTGCACATTTCCCCCCCAGTAATTTTCTTTCCAATGGGATGATTGTCTTCAGGGCAAAATAAATCGATCAGACTCCAGTCCCAGGAGCATGTCTTTTATTCATTAGTGTACATGTGCCCTATCCCGTCCTGCTCCAGCCATCTTGCTGCATTCTCAGGGACGTACCCTGTTTCCTCGAAAATAAGACATCCTCCGAAAATAAGACCTACTTACAGGAAAGATAAGCTGTCCCCTGAAAATAAGACCTAGCTCATCTTTGGGAGCACACCTTAAAATAAGACACTGTCTTATTTTCAGGGAAACAGGGTATTTATCACGACCCTGCCCCAAGTTTTATTTACTGTTAGGAATTTGCACATGGCCCAAATCAGCTCAGCAGCTCTCAGGTCACAGAAGCCAAATAATCCTCACCGTGCTAAAACACTTCCCAGCTGCTGAGAAATAATTGTTAGTTTAAACGCACACAGAGAATGTTTCTGAGACAAATGTAATCTTTGAGGCTTAGTTGGCAAAAATGTTCCGTATTTCCTAGCATAATAAAATTCTGAGAAGAACCGGGGGCAAGACATGATTGCAAGAGGGACTTTACCTAACAATTGCAATCAGTGTAACCTGGCTTATTGTACCCTCAATGAATCCCCAACAATAAAAAAAAAAAAAAATTCTGAGAAGAACCAAAGAATATTCAGAACAAAAACAGGAAGCCACATACATTAGTCACACAACAGACTGACAGGATGAAATTCTCCAAATAGAGGCTTCTCATCTCTAATAGTCCAGGAAAAAAATCCTAAAACCCAAAAAGGATGTGAAAGGTACATTGTGTATGTGGCTCCTTGTTGGCTTACGCGTTTTCTCTCTTAATGCTTATAAATAACATTTAGATAAAGTATTATTTATTACAAGAGAAACACTCTGCCTCAATGTATTATATGAGATGATCAATATCTATTTTTAACATTCAGTTAAAGATGGAAGGCAGAAACACATCCTGTAATTAAATACATGGAAATCACATATTTCACTCTCATATCCCAATTTCTAAAAATTATTTAAAAACTCACAGAACTAGTTAAATATTATTTTTATCCTTCTCTTCCATGTCTTTCCTCACCAAGTTTCTGTCTAGTGTGCAGCTTTTGCCTTGATTTGCTGCACTGGATCTTCCTCAGCCACCTCAGAGACCCTTCAGTGCCGGGGGACATCCGTGCCTAGCGTCCACGAATGAGGGACTGGGGGCGAAGAGGTGTTATTAAGAAATTACAAATATAAGGGCGGCACCTGTGGCTCAGTGAGCAGGGCGCCGGCCCCATATGCCGAGGGTGGCAAAAAAACAGCTGGGCGTTGTGGCGGGCGCCTGTAGTCCCAGCTACTCGGGAGGCTGAGGTAGGAGAATCGCCTAAGCCCAGGAGTTGGAGGTTGCTGTGAGCTGTGTGACGCCACGGCACTCTACCCGAGGGCAATAAAGTGAAACTCTGTCTCTACAAAAAAAAAAAAAAAAAAAGAAATTACAAATATGAAATGCTCAACAGGGCTGGGAAAACATTACCAGGCTAATAAGCCTGTTCAATTCCATCTATTATCTTTTCTTTGAGACATTTAATCATGGTTTTTGAGCCAAAAAAGATTTTTTTTTTTAGACAAACAGTCTCAACCTGTTGCCCTGGGTAGAGTGCTGTGGCATCATATCTCACAGCAAACTCCAACTCCTGGGCTTAAGCGATTCTCTTGCCTCAGTCTCCCAAGTAGCTGGGACTACAGGAGCCCGCCACAACGCCCGGCCCCTTTTTTTTTGGTTGCAGTTGTCATTGTTGTTTGGCAGGCTTCGAACCCGCCAGCTCTGGGTATGTGGCTGGAGCCTTAGCTGCTTGAGCCACAGGTGCCGAGCCAAACATCTTATTTTTTAACTCCACATAGTTTCTGAAGTTCATTAAAAGCTGACAAGCAAAAAAAGACCTATAAGAACTATAGTGTTTCTGTATACAAGTTCTTATGTCAACTTTCTGCTAGAAAAAGTCCTCTTGGCCTGTAATCCCACCACTTGGGAGGCTGAGACAGGTGGATTGCCTGAGCTCACAGGTTCAAGACTAGCCTGAGCCAGAGTGAGACCTGGAGTCTAAAAATAGCCAGGCATTGTGGCAGTGCCTATAGTCTCAGCTAGAATCGCTTGAGCCCAGGAGTTTGAGGTTGCTGTGAGCTATGATGCCACTCACTCTACCCAGGGCGACAGAGTGAGACTCTGTCTCCAAAAAAAAAGTAAAAAAAATAGTCCTCTTAGAATTGGATTTGTTTTATGATCATCTCTATTATGTTTCCTTTTCTTTCTTTTTTTTTTTTTTTTGTAGCAACAGAGTCTTACTTTGTCACCTTCGGTAGAGTGCCATGGCGTCACACTGCTCACAGCAACCTCCATCTCCTGGGCTCAAGCGATTCTCTTGCCTCAGCCTCCCGAGTAGCTGGGACTACAGGTGCCTGCCACAACGCCCGGCTATTTTTTTGTTGCAATTTGGCTGGGGCTGGGTTTGAACCCGCCATCCTTGGTATATGGGGCCGGCGCCCTACCGACTGAGGACTGAGCCACAGGCGCCGCCCTCTTTTTTTTTTTTGAGACAGAGTCTCACTTTGTCACCCAGGCCAAGAGTGCTGTGAGCTCAACCCAGCTCATAGCAACTTCAAACTTCTGGGCTCAAGCGATCTTCCTGCCTCAGCCTCCCAAGTAGCTAGGAATACAGGTGCACACCCCAACACCTGGCAAGTTTTTCTATTTTTAGTAGAGATGGGAGTCTTGCTTTGCTGAGGCTGGTCTCCAACCCCTGAGCTCAAGAGATTCTCCAGCCTCAGTCTCCCAGAGTGCTGGGATTACAGGTGTGAGCTACCAGGCCCAGACTTAATCACGTATTACTCTGTACAAATGATATTTCATTTCTATAAATAATCAGGCAGTTAAATCAAACAAATTAAAATACAAATGCTAGATTTAAATTGACGTGAATGGTGTGACCAAAATTATAACAGTTTTCACACTGGGAAACCATCTACCAGCAAACAGACAGGTCCTGGGCATCATTCCTCAGTAGAGTGTGAACACCCAGAACTATAACATGTGTCGGACAATAAACCAATGCACATGTCATCATCACAGAACTTTAATGCTCATGTGCTTGATGTGACCAAACCATCCTATCTACCTCATACAATCATCTTTGAAAAGAAGCATAAACTGGCCGGTGCCTGTGGCTCAGTCGGTAAGGCGCCGGCCCCATATACCGAGGGTGGTGGGTTCAAACCCCGCCCCGGTCAAACTGCAACCAAAAAATAGCCGGGCGTTGTGGTGGGCGCCTGTAGTCCCAGCTACTTGGGAGGCTGAGGCAAGAAAATCGCTGAAGCCCAGGAGTTGGAGGTTGCTGTGAGCTGTGTGAGGCCACGGCACTCTATCGAGGGCCATAAAGTGAGACTCTGTCTCTACAAAAAAAAAAAAAAAAGAAGCATAAACTATTTGGTTTCAGAGAACTAAGATTTTTTAAAAAGGACTCAACAAAAATTCATTTTATGAGTATTTCCTCTGCGTTACTTCTTGAAAATCATTCCATGAATTTCACACTATAATCTTCTTTTGAAAGTAACTTGCACACATAACACTTGTATCTTCTTGCGGCAATATTCTTTCCTCCTCAAAAACCCAATTAAGGCCGTTGACCCAGTTTGCACTTGCTTCCTTCCTGCTCACTGAGTTTAAAGTGGGTGTAGGCGAGGATGCCACATAATGTGCACAAGATGCCAAGACACTGATTAATGGACAGGGGGTCCTTGAATAAGACACATCCTCCAAATAAAGTAATGCAGAACTTGAAGTGTCCAAACATGTTATAGCTGAGGTTTTTGGATAAGGATAAAAAGGGGTAACAAGATAGTTATATTTATACACACACACTCCCCGTGGCAACACGAGCTGACTAGTAGCGGCAACTCTGATGGAAGTGCTGGGACCGGACAATCCCAGCTTTTTCAGGTAGGCTCTAGTGATTAAACAGGGACAGGAACTTGCCTAAACCATTCTTGTTGACCTCGCCAAAGAGAAAAGGATGATAATAGAAAAGGAAAGTCATGCAGAACAAGGTCCGGAGAAGACATTTTGTGCAGCAATTTATGATATTTCTAGTGGCATTTCTCATAAGTGCTCCTAGCCCAGTGAGGTGAGACATGGAAGCAGCCAGAGAGCTGGCTCCATTTAAACATATCCAGAATGGCCACACGCGGTTGCTCACGCCTGTTTGAGACCAGCCTGAGCCAGAGTGAGACCTTGTCTCTAAAATAGCTGGGCGTTATGGAGGGCGCCTGTAGTCCCAGCTACTTGGGAGGCTGAGGCAAGACAATCGCTGAAGCCCAGGAGTTGGAAGTTGCTGTGACCTGTGACACCACGGCACTCTACCCAGGGTGACAAAGTGAGACTCTTTCTCAAAACAAACAAACAAACATACAAACAAACATATCCAGTACACTGAAGCTTGGAAGGGAAGGGGGTAGAGGGGCTGAGACTGGGCACCAGCCCCAGGCAGAGCACCACGCCAGGTGCCTCCCCTTCTCTGCAGCCTCACTCTCCTTTTTCACAATGGTGAAATGCTCAGGGAGTTTGAGTAACTTGCCCCAGATCACAGAGCTATTAAATGAGAGAGCTGGAGTCCAAACAGGGACGTGTTGATTTAACTCAAGTCATGCTCTAGTCTACTGTATGCCCTAACTCACTGCTGGATTAAGTCCTTTCCAAATCATTGTTCATTAAAAAAAACAAAGCAAAAAAACCCTACATACACACAAAGAATGCTTTTAAAAATACTTACCATGTTTTAAATATAATTATTTTTCTATGTAAATCAGAACTTCTTCAGATGTTTGGTGTGCACCTATGCACTCTTCCTGACATCACAAACAGTGACCACCCTATGCCTTGGTTTCCTCATCTATAAAATGGGGGATAATACACATACTTACCTTGCAGTTATTACAAGGATTGCGTTCTCATATACAGTGACACCGTGTGTCAGTGACAGCCATCAGTAACTGGGCTCATCTCAGTGACACCGTGTGTCAGTGACAGTGACAGTCATCAGTAACTGGGCTCATGCTCAGTGAGCAACTCGAGGTGCTGGGCAGATTCTCTCGATCCAGGCCTATAAGCAGCGTTTCCTCCATTTCATCAGTGATCAGAGTGAGACCCGAGGGCACCCATAGGGAGGGCAGAGCGTGCACCCGAACTGCCTGCTCTCCACTCTCCTGGGCTCCTTCTCTGCTCTGAACCCACCTGAGCAGCTGCAGGAGTCGGGAGGGAGGGGTCCCACAGTGCTGCAGGAGTGGGGCCATGCATTGGCTTGATTCCATGGAGGGATTTCCTGAGACACACAGAATTTCCCCAGGGTCATGAACTATGTATGACCTTAATAAAACATGCTTTATTTCAATTATAAGCTATCTTCAAGGGCACTAGCTCTAAACTTTAGCTTTAAATTTCTTTACTCTTCAGCCTTGAAGTTGTTCATGAGCTTTAAAAGTATTTATACCAGAGAGAAGGTAATTTTAAAGAGACTCTTCATGAGATTTGTAAATTGAACCTTTTGTAAATTAAAGACCCAGTATTTCCAGTTCCTCTAGTTCTCACTCAGCTCTAGGGCGGCTGTCAGCCCACCATCAGGACATTCTTGTCAAACCACCAGAGACCCTCACTAGCCCCTTCCTTAGGGCCAGCAGGGGAGCCTGGCCCCACAGTTCTCTCCCCTCCCTACCCAGGCTGCTCCGCCTCCACCTCTCCTGCCAGACTCCATGCAGGGAAGCCCCAGGACCAGGCTTTGAACACTCACACTTACTCCAAACTGAAGTCTTCTCCCACCCCAAACCTCCTTCAGGATGTCACACCTCACTTGGTGGCAACTCCATTCTACCAGGTGCTTAGGTCACAACCACATGAGCCAGCCTAGTTTTCTGATTTTCCACACTCAACTGATCAGCAGAACCTGTTAGCTCCACTTGGAAATATACCCAAAATCCAACCACTTTTCACCATCCCCACTGCTACCATTGTTGTCATTATTTCTCAATTAGAATCCTTCCGGGGCTTCCTGTGCGTCTTTTCACACAAGACTTCTCCATCGTGGTGATTCTGTCACATGTAGGCTGTGTCTGGGCAAAGGGCAGGCTGCTGGCATCTGGTGGTGGCAGGCATGTGGTGGGCCACCCTCCCACCCAAAAGTCAACAGCCCTGAGGCTGAGAATTCTCCTTTAGAATTCTCCTCAACACAAAAGCTCTCAGTGACTCCACTAGAATATAGTAAAATCGTGTCACTTTTCTGCTCACGACTCTGCTTCCCACTTTACTCTGCACAGCAGTCCTCACCTAAAAGCTCCACTCAACCCACTCCCTGTCCCTGTCTGCCACATGCTGCTCGGACCACACCCTGTTCCTCAGACTCTCAGGCTCTTTTGTCTGCCTGGAATGTTCTTCCCTCCCATCTGCACCCAGCAGCCTCGCTTCCTTCAGGTCTTTACTCCAAGTCTCTTTCGGTTGAGGCCTTCCTCTGTCACCTAAAGTTCCAACTCCATCCCCAGCGTGTCCCATTCTCTTCCCTGCTGTTTGCTCTCCTTGGCGTCTAACCCAGCACTGCGTATCTGTATTTAAAGCTTCCTTGTTTCCAGTCTGTCTTCCTCAACCAGAGTTTAAGCCTGTGGGGATAAAGATCTTTGGC
The DNA here is from genome assembly GCF_027406575.1 of Nycticebus coucang. Lineage (NCBI taxonomy): Eukaryota > Metazoa > Chordata > Mammalia > Primates > Lorisidae > Nycticebus > Nycticebus coucang. The sequence goes on from NC_069782.1 coordinate 54,657,820, forward strand.
TCACTACTATATTCCCAGTGCCTGACCAACAGTAGATTTTCAATATATAAATATTTTTAAGTCAATGAATGGTTTAAGGGGTTAGGGGTGTTCGACAAATACCTGTTGTATGAAAGAGTGTTTTTTTTTGTTGTTTTTTTAAAGACAGTCTCAAGCTGTCACCCTGGGTAGTGTTGTGGCGTCACAGTGCACAGCAACCTTCAACTCCTGGGCTCAAGCAATCCTCTTGCCTTAGTTTTTCTACTTTTAGTAGAGATGGGGTCTTGGTTTTGCTCAGGCTGGTCTCCAAACTGTAAGCTCAGGTAATCCACCCACTGCGACCTCCCATGAATGAGTGTTTTTAATCAGGGCACACATTGGATGCACTGATTTGGCAGCATGGTGCAAATTTCTTTCTTTCTTTTTTTTTTTTTTTTTGTGGTTTTTGGCCGGGGCTGGGTTTGAACCTGCCAGCTCCGGCATATGGGACCGGCGCCCTACTCCTTGAGCCACAGGCGCCGCCCAGCATGGTGCAAATTTCTGAAACTAGAGTGTCTGGGTTCAAATGTGGACATCACACCTCTCAGCTGCCTGTGACCTCAAGTCAGTTATTCAACCTCTCTGTACCTCCACTTACTCTTCTGTAAAATAAGATGACATGGGCTCGGTGCCTGTAGCACAGTGGTTATGGCTCCAGCCACATACACCAAAGGTGGCCGGTTCGAACCCAGCCCGGGACAGAAAAATAAATAGCTGGGCGTTGTGTCAGGCGCCTGTAGTCCCAGCTACTTGGGAGGCTGAGGCAAGAAAATTGCTTAAGCTCAAGAATTTGAGGTTGCTGTAAGCTGTGACACCACGGCACTGGTGGTGACATACTGAGGGTGACATAGCGAGACTGTCTCAAAACAAACAAAGAAATAAATAAATAATAAAATGCCATGGCTTTACCTCACAGAACTGCTGTGAGAATTATTATTATTTTTTGAGACAGAATCTCAAGCTATCACCTTGGGTTGAGCACTGTGCTGTCACAGCTCACAGAAGCCTCCAACTCTTGGGCTCTAGCGATCCTCTTGCCTCAGTTTTTCTATTTTTAGTAGAGATGGGATCTCGCTCTGGGTCAGGCTGATCTCGAACTCATGAGTGCAGGCAATCCACCCGCCTCAGTCTCCCAGAGTGCTGGGATTACAGGTGTGAGACACTGCGCCTGGCCCTGCTGTTAGAATTAAATGGACTAATACTCATAAAATGTTTCTAATAGGACCTGGCACAAAATAAAGATTTAAAGTGATAGTTTAAAATTTTTGTCATCATTGTTGTTGCTTGATAGTTGGCAAATATGCTACTTATTTAGTTTGGTGACATCTGAGTAGTAACTCATTTATATAAGACGGAGGAAATGTTACTGAACTACCTCTCTGATTTGGGGAAATTCATTCTCTGCGTTTGCCTAACGGCGGAGATAGTGAAATGCAAAGAGAAACAGAAATAGAAGCAGAATGATAAAAATGGGCAGTTGAATCTGATCTTCAACATACGATTTCATTTCCTGATCTGAAATTATATTGAAAGAAAAAGGCACTCCCACACCCAAATAGATACAAAGACAGTCCACAGTCTGATGCCAGTGGTCTGAGATCACCTTTTGTAATTTGGATTAATGACACGTCTGCCTTTTTATTACCACAAAGAAATACCTGAAAACCAAAACCTTCACCTCGCTATTCACTCAATACATAGTTACTTAATCTCACAATATGTAAGCAATGGTGTTCTAATTTTTATATAAGAAGCCACCTATTATTTAAAATTTAAAACCATCCATAATACAGAAAGCATCTCTTCAGCTCCTATTTCCTTAAAATTCTATAGATTGTAATGTGGAAAAATATAGTGAATGGCTACAAATAACTCTCTCTTTTTATTGACCCTGTAGTAGTTAGTGTGAGACTCAATTAAGGTAATGAGTGTGACAGTTTAGGAAAGTATAAGACACCACACTCACAAGTTACTATGAAAAGGATACGTGACGGCTGAAGTATTCCCAATGATCCAATAAATCGATAAGTTCACCATGAAAGCGATCACTCCAGATGCCAGCACCATAAGCTGTAAGTAAACCAGAAGAATCATTAATGCAAAGCACAATTGTTACAATCAAGTAAAATTAAATTTTATAGGGCAGATTAAAAAACTCAAACATCAACCATTAAAAGTAAGATTAGAAAAATAATCAATTTGAGAGAGAAAAAAATAGGAGGTAAAAAAACTAGAATGAATAGCGTTCGGAAATGTAATTTTAGTCCACAAAAATAAGAGAAAAATTCTATAATAATCTCCTTTCTCTGAATTTCCCTGTTCATTTTTCTTATTTCTCTAAAAAAAAAATATTTTGCAATAATCTATTATAAAACTAATATATACACATTATAGAAAAATCAGAAAACAAAGGTAAGTAAAAACAGCATAAGGAATTCTCATAATCCCATCCACCCACCCTCACATTAACACCTTGGCATGTATCCTTCCAGATCTTTTTCAGTTGAATTGCTCATTTTTATTCTTATTTAAATTACATCAATAAGCATTCCTTGGATATCTACAAAATTAGTCCAGGCCTTGGGAGGAACACAGCACGTCCAGAGTTCCTGCTCTCAAAGAGCTTGGGCCACAATAAAATCCTGATCCTCACAGCTCACATTTACACAACACAAGAATTGTTGTACATGCTCTACAGGTGTTGACTTATTTAATCCTTGAAGTAAGTCTAACAATATTATTCTTTTTTACAGATGAAGAGAGAGGGCAGAGAGGGGTGAAGTGATTTGCCCAAGACCACACAGCTAGTCCCGGGACAGCACTGCGACCAAGCCTGGGCAGTCTGGATTCTGCGTCCGGCTCTTGACCGGCCAGCCACGTTGCCTCTCACTCACAAGGAAGGCACAGCACAGCATGAGACTCACAGCTCAGGGGTCAGAAGACATGTCTTGAGTTCTATGTCATTAATAGGTAAACAGACAGCAGGATCCAAACGAATCTCAAGGCAGAAGAGATCACAGCGGGCTGCACAGAGAGAAAAGTCTGTGGTCTCTAAAGAACGTACTGAGTGAAGGAAGATGTAAGGGTAGGGTCCCAAACACAGGGAACCACACAGGTCAAAGTGAGGGCACGGGAGTAAAGGTATATTCATGGCACAGGGAATCAGCCAACGTGGCTGAGGGTGAGGGGCAAATTCCTCATACCACTGTATACAGACCCACCCCACAGTTTTATTCAAAAAGTGACAAATCACTTTCTATGTCTGAAAAGAATTTAGATAAAATACTAGTCATGATTTAAATTATTAAGAAGTTTAAGTTCCAAAGAAAACTTGTCATATTTAAAGAAACTTTCTGTCCGTGTAGGTTTTATCAGATTTCAAATCAGTGCAGTCCCAAGAGGACCAGAAGTGGGAGTTGTGTACTGTTTAGGTAAATACAGTTAAACCTCACTTCAGTGAGTTCTATTACATATTCAACCAGGAGAAACTTGCTCCTTAAAAATTTTTAGAACTGCCGGGCAAGGCAGTTCACATCTGTAATCCTAACATCTGGGAGGCTGAGGCCGGTGGATCACTTAAGCTCAGGAGTTCAAGACCAGCCTGAGCAAGACCCATCTCTAAAAACAGCAGGGCATTGTGGCGGGCATGTATAGTCCCAGCTACTCGGGAGGCTGAAGCAAGAGGATCACTGAGCCCAGGAGCTTAAGGTTGCGGTGAGCTACAACACCACAGCACTCTACTGAGGGTGAAAGTGAGACTCTGTCTCAAAAAAAAAAAAAAATTTTAAACTGCTTCTAGAAATCTATCTAAAATTTATCTTTTTGGGGGGCGAGGGAGGAGACAAGAGTCTCACTTTGTCACTCCCACTAGAATGCTGCAGCATCACAGCTCATAGCAAACTCTTGAACTTAAGTGATTCTCTTGCCTCAGCCTTCTGGGTAGCTGGGACTAGAAGTACCCGACAAAACACCCAGCTGTTTTTAGAGATGGGGTCTTGTTCTGGCTCAGGCTGGTCTTGAACCTGAGCTCAGGCAAGCCACCTGCCTTGGCTTCCCAGACTGCTGGGATTACAGGCATGAGCCACTGTGCCTGGCCTTGAAATTTATCATTTTTAATTTGATTGAGTGCACAGAATGTTACATCTTGATGACGTAGCACATTATTTATTTTTTTTTTTTTGTAGAGACAGAGTCTCACTTTATGGCCCTCGGTAGAGTGCCGTGGCCTCACACAGCTCACAGCAACCTCCAACTCCTGGGCTTAAGAGTTCTCTTGCCTCAGCCTCCCGAGTAGCTGGGACTACAGGTGCCCGCCACAATGCCCGGCTATTTTTTGGTTGCAGTTTGGCCGGGGCCAGGTTTGAACCTGCCACCCTCGGTATATGGGGCGGGCGCCTTACCGACTGAGCCACAGGCGCCGCCCAGACGTAGCACATTATTAAAAGCACATTTACATGCCCTACTTAGAGGCATGGATGACCCCAGGGACACTGAGGGGTGAAGGCGTCCTTCCCTTATAATCCACGGGGCTGCTTGGACCTTATTATGGCCCTTCTGCTGTCTTCCTCTGTTTTAATCCTTTTAGAAAGCTACAAAAAGCTGCTCTCCCTATAGTTTTAAGGCATCTGTGCTGTGGTGGCCTGAAGACCAGATAGTCATGATGCTAGAACTTCTGAAAAGAGGAAATATTACCTGAGAGACAGTCTATGATTTCCACTGCAGAAAAGTGCATATATGATAAGCAATTTGAAATAACTATAAGTCTATGGTGGGCAGTGTGGCAGGTGCTTACAGCTGGACCTCGGAGCAAAATGCATGGATCCAACTCGCAGCTCTGCTGATTAGCTGTGGGACCTCAGAACAGTTACTCGGCTCTCTCTCAGTTTCCTCATCAGTAAAAGTAGAGATAATAACTCTATCGACCTAATAAAGTTATAAGGATTAAATAAATTAATACTGACAAAGTGCTTTGAATAGTACCTGGAACAGTATAAGGGTTTTTAAATACTAGATAAATGAACACTGTCATGCGGGGATGGGGTGGCACCGCAGTCCCAGTTACTAGGGAGGCTGAGGCAGGAGGATCATTTGAGCCCAGAAATCTGAGGTTACAGAGAACTACAATTAAGCCACTGCATTTTGGTCTAGGTGAGAGTGTGAGACCCTGTCTCAAAAACAAAAAAGACCAACAAAAAAAGACATTCCCACTGACTGTGCTCTAAGCATTAAAATTGTGGGAAGCAGAAGTTCCTGACAAATAAAGTGTTATGGATTGAATGACTGTGTCCCACCAAAACTTGTGTGTTGAAATCTTAATCTCCCATGTGGTAATACCGGGAGATAAAACCTTGGTGACTAGGTATAGGACAGAGCCCTCAAAAACATTAGTGTTCTTACAAGAAACAACACAAGAGACCTTGCTTCTCCTCCGCCTCCTTGCCAGGTGAGGACACACCGAGATCATCACCTATAAACCAGGAAGAAAGCCTTCACCAGGAGCCCAACCCTGCTGGGACCTGATCTGAGACTCCAGACACTGAAACTGGGAGCACTAACTGTCTATTGTTTCAGCCTTTACCACCCAGTCCCTGGTATTTTTGCTACAGCACTCTGAACTAAGACATAGGGAAATTATCTAACTTAAAATTTCTCTAGAGTGATGCCTCTGGCTCAGTGGTAGGGCACCGGCCCCATATACTGAGGGTGGCAGGTTTGAACCTGGCCCTGGCCAAATTGCAACAAAAAAATAGCCTGGTGTTGTGGTGGGCACCTGTAGTCCCAGCTACTCGGGAGGCTAAGGCAAAAGAATTGCTTAAGCCCAAGAGTTAGAGGTTGCTGTGAGCTGTGATGCCACAGTACTCTACTGAGGGTGACACAGTGAGACTCTTGTCTCAAAAAAAAAAAAAAAGAAAGAAAAAAAGAAAAAAATTAAAATAATATGTCCAAATTATTTGCGGGCTATAGCTTGGCATGGTCAGAATGGTAACTGGGAATCAGAAGTGGTAAACTGTTCGTTCTAGTCTTGCCACCACTGCCTGACTCTGTACAAGCCCCTTCACCTCCCTGTGCCTCAATTTCTTCACACACTGGCAGCCAGCAAAATAATCTTCACCTTACCTTCCTTACAGAGTGATTACGAAGATTAAATGTGAGAACAGATCTGAGATAGGGCTCTGAAAACTAAACACTGCATTAACAGCAGAAGATTTATTATTACACTGTTTTTTAGACACCAAAACAATTTGAACTTACCAAAGCAGAAACCGACCAGGAACCAAATATTCCCCCTTCTCCAAACATCGGCTCAAAGAAGGGCAGGGCGACCAGCAGCATGGCAGACGACATTGGGGCCTGGTAGTAGAGCAGCTGCATGGAGTTCACCTGCAGTTCGTGCTGCTTGGCTCCGACCCACTGAAATCACCACCGGGAATAAGCCAGGCACAAAAGAAATGACATCACTTAGTCCAAGATGCCACCACAAAGATGGGAATGTGCGGGGCTGGCTGGGGGAAGAGGAAGTGCCTCATTACACTACAGGGTTTCCAAGATCAGTGAGATTGGTGAGTGCCCCTTAAGCGCCTGGGCTGAAAGGTGCTCTATAAACTCAGTTTCTGATTAATTTATTTTCTTCTCCATTCCTTAAAAGGACAAAGAAAAATCCTTTTTTTCCTCCTTCCTGACCCTAGTAAATAGGGAAAAGTCAATGCATATGGGGCCCACAAGGCTTAGAGATCTTGAGAAAATAAAGCAGAAATGGAAATTTAGGTGGTCAAGAGAACACAGGCAGTGTAGGATTTCATTTCTTTCTAAAAATGCCTTCCCCCCCAAAAAAAGAAGGAAGCAGGGTGGGGGCGCCATGACAATCATCCCAGCTGGCTGCCATGGGTATGGCCTGAAAGGCACAAGGTCTTGTCAGTTGCTTTAAACAACTCAGTCAATGGGAGAAGTAATTTTCCTTGCTATGGAAGTTTCTTCTGTGGGTATTCCCTATGCCCCACCAAATACACCTACATACACCTACACGTTAGATAATCATAAACCCTAACATACTGTACCCATGAGTAGAGACATTATCTCAAAACCCCAAATCCTATCTGATCTCAAAATGCTTGACAAATACAACTGAAAACTGGAGATTCTAAGGAACCTTTAATAGGACTGTTTGAATAAGCCAGGCTTTTGAGTAACTTCCTCACATCCCTTGTTCCTGTAGGTCTGGGCATCCTGTTACATAAACTCTACGTCTACAGAAATTCACCAAGACAAAAATAGAAGAGGAGGAAATCTGAACCATACTCCTGGCCAGCCATAACTAAGAGTCCTCTGTGAATATGAAGGACAAAGAATGGATTCTTCTGCTGGCTTCTCCTGGGACCACAGCAATGAGCAGAACCAATGCAGGGGTGGGGCGTGGTCCTTCTCGCCTTCTGCCGGCTCACTCGGCTGCTGTGAGCCTCTACCACGGAACTGCCCAGCATGGAGGGGACTCTCAGGCGTTGGCTGTCTCTTACAGCAGCACAGCCTGGCTCCTGCCCACCACCCCTCAATTATTCTCCCCTGAACACAACTCCCATGGCCACAGCCAAAGGGCTCCACATGGCCTCTTCCTGCAGGACCTCTGTGCAAAGCCTTCACACTTCTCTGGGAAGAACAGCCTTTGGTCTGCGCTCCTCCCTCACTGGCCCCGTCACTTACTGTTGGGGAGATGTCTGCCTTCCTCTTTAATCTCCCTGACCAAGCTCATTTACTATCTGACATCCGCAACCTGGCACCTGCAACAGTTTCCTGACATCTTCACTTAGATACAGTGTGCGGGAACTTGTTTAGAATCAAACTCATGACTTCCTTCTGCAAGTAAGCTCCTCTTGTGTCATAGCCCCAGTAATTAACGATCTAATCTTCACCAAGGATCAGATGCCTTACTTTCCGCATTCATATTCACAGGCTCTACTGATTCCTCCTCTAAAAGGTCTCTAGCTGTCTTCCCCCTCCTGGTCACCCCTGCTGCCCTGGCCCTTCCCCTTAAAGCTGCTGACTGCTCTGCCCTCAGCCCTTTCTTCCCTCTCCCACTCACCCTTCACTACCACCAGGTGTTTTCCTTCAACACAGGCAATGATCAAGTCATTCCCTAACTCCCTTCCTGGAAAAAACACCCACTTCCTTAGCAAGACACTGAAGATTGCCATCTCTATCTGGTCCCACTCACTCCTCAGCCTTGTGCAGCTGCAAAGCACCTCCAGTCACCAGACAAACTGGGTTCTCCAAATGTTCCAGATTGTCACTCACCTCACAAGGAAAGACCTGCAGTATTTCTGAGGGGATTCCTTGCATCCTTCAATTTAATTTAACTTTCCTCTGCTGGGAGCTGTGGCATATGTCTATAATCTTAGCACTCTGGGAGGCCAAAGTGGGAGGATTGCTTGAGGTCAGAAGTTCAAGACAAGCCTGTGTAAGAGCAAAACCCTGTCTCTACTAAAAATAGAAAAAAATTAGCTGGGTGTAGTGGCACATGCCTGTAGTCCCAGCTACCAGGAGGCTGAGGCAGGAGGACTGCTCAAGTCTAAGAGTTTGAGGTTGCCATGAGCTACGATAACACCACAACACTCTACCCAGGGTGACAGAGTAAAACTCCGTTTTAAAAAAAAAGAAAGAAAAATAACTTAGAAATTACACCCAGATACAACTTTCTTTAAAAGAAATATTTTAGAAATACACTCATTTTGTAATGGTACTTTTACCATTTGCTGATAATAGAAACTTTGTCCATTAGTCTATGATCATTCCTTTATCAATCTTATTTCAAATAACTATCTTAGGGATACGGAATCCTCTCATTCTAATCTATAGAAATTTTGAGACTTAGTGAATAAAAATAGTCATACTGACCTGGACAATTAGTACTTTGAATTAAAACTGTGTATAAGAAGCACAAGAAATCCTAAAATTCAACAACATTTCTTGCTATATTTAGTAATTAACCCAGACCAGGCCAAAAAAAAAAAAAAATTACATTTAACAAAAAAGACAAATAAGAATGATCACTTACTGTATCTGGCAATAAAATTTAAACTCATTGAAGTGTGCCCAAATACAGTTTTTTTTTTTTTTTTTTTGTGGAGACAGAGTCTCACTTTATGGCCCTTGGGTAGAGTGCCATGGCGTCACACGGTTCACAGCAACCTCCAACTCCTGGGCTTAGGCGATTCTCCTGCCTCAGCCTCCCGAGCAGCTGGAACTACAGGCGCCACAACGCCCAGCTATTTTTTTGTTGCAATTTGGCCAGGGCTGGGTTTGAACCCGCCACCCCGGGTATATGGGGCCGGCGCCCTGCTCACTGAGCCACAGGTGCCGCCCCCAAATACAGTTTTTTTAAAGCACAAGGTTGAGCTTCCTCTCATTACTCTGCACCTAAAAGTCAGAGTATCAGGCAGACTAAGCGGATGCTCCACACTCTTCTGCCTCTGCTTTCTTCTTTTATTTAAACAGCTTCCCCGCCACTAAAAAGTGTATCTGACTACAGCACTTTTTACAATGATCTTTCTGACATGATCACTACCAGACAGCTAAAATGCTGGAGTTGTATTACTGAGCTCCTACATTCTGAACAAGAATGCCTTGGTTTACAACTAGTGGATATTTGAAAAAAAATAAAATTTGTTACACACTTTGGCTGATTCCCCATGCAGGCACACCCAGAATATCCAGACCAAGGTTTTCAGTATAGAGAGAATACTGTTTCACTGTACCCTACACCAAGTTATTTTTTTCTCCACTATGTAAGAAACAAAAACCATAATTTGTTGGGATTTTATGGTAATGAAGTGAATCCATGGACAAATTTTTAATGAATGCCTGCTATAGGCAAGGCACTGTGCTTGTACAACAAGTAAATTAAAGGAGTAAATGATACATATACCCAATAAAGTTAGGAAGTAAAATGTCTTACTACTCATTTTGTAAAGACTTCCCAGAAAATAATATAACTTCACCCCAGACTCAGACTGTAAGCATGGGTTTTATACACTTACAAACAGCATCTGGAGAGCATCACACACCCAAGTTTCTCTGTCTCCTTTCTTCTCTTCACCTTGAGTCAGACAATTTATGCAATTATGCTTTCTTCCCAACAGTCTATTGTCTCTATACTGTATTTTCTAAACCTTAGGATACAGCTTCAAAATTTACGAAATCTGCTAAAAAGGCACATAAAGAAAAAAATTACCAACCACTTGATAAAGGGATGTAACTAAAACACCAAGAGCAGCAAACACCATTCCAAGGAAATTAAACTTCACATCGTAATAAGAATTTAGGATTACACCTAAAGTTATAGGAATCTGTAAAGAAAAAGAGGTAAATACTGTTCAGAATAAATTCAAGAGACATGAAATTCGTATCCCTTTTATTGTGTCTTACAAGGCTAATCATAAACACAGAACTGGGGGGAAAAATGAACCCGTTTTCTTTTTTCCATTTTAGAAAAGTGATTTTAATCCTATTTTTCCTTAATCTGAAATATAATAACTCCACATAGATGTTCACATTTAGTTCTTTTTTAAATTTTTGGTAAATGCATTTTGCACTTTGTAAGAAAATACCACATGCATGCAGATAAGCAACTGGACCCCAAAATTAGTAACATATAATAAGCATAGAAAAACTTAACAACAAAAGCATAAAGACCTTAAAAATTGTACGTTACTAAGTGCTAAAATTATTTTTTAGTGTCCTTTTTTTAATGCAGCCACCTCTGCAGTATGTCGTTGCAAACATACTCTGAGGCTTATATGAGTGTTTCAGGCAAACCTTTTCGTTTATCAAACACGTTTGATTCTCACGGTGGAGAAGGGCCGTTTCTCAATTGGAGCTTTTGCAGATATTCTGATACACTGAACTGCACCACTCAATACAGTGTTCTTTTCTTATCGATCACAGCATTTAAAGACTTCCACCAAAGGGTAGTCAATAAAACTCATACAAGCCCACTCTTCTGGACTACGAGCCCAACAGATGGCCAGGACAGTCCCCCCGGCTCCCCAACCGGGGAAGAGCGCGGCCAAGGTTAACCGCGCGCGTTCAAACTTCCCGGGGAGGCGCCTGGGCAGCCGGGGCTACTCACCAGCGTGAGCTGGATCCTGGCGGAGAAGGTTTTCCGGTAGCACAGGGTCTGAATGGCTATGATCACCGGCGTGGTCATGGCCTTGGCCAGCTGGTACGTGCCGATGGTGTTGCTCTGCAGGGAAAGGTTGGTGAAGACGACAAAGCCGCAGAAGCTGAGGGCCAGGGGCAGCAGCTTGGAGGGCTGCAGGCTTTTGGGGGCAAAGATGTCCAGTTTCTGGCAGACGTACAAGCCCAGCCAGGTGACTACGAAGTGCACCAGAGTCAGGCTCATGTTGGGGAAGCCGTGGTGCACGTAGATCCATTTGTTGAGGAACACGATGCAGATGGACACCAGCAGGTTGAAGAGGAGCCCGGCGGCGATGCGCCCCTGGCCCCTCACTCGCTCCGCCAGGGATGCCATGATCCCCGCCGCGAAGCCCGGGCCGTCCGGCCTCCGAGAGGGGATCCCGGCCTGTCCCCGGCGGTCCTTCTGCTCCACCACCGCGTACGCGCAGCCAGGCCGGACACCCCGCACCGCACTTACTCCGGATCGCCTCAGCCCCTGTAGCCCACGCCGACGCGGCAGCACCGCCCGCGGCGCACCCACGTCCGCCCACGACCACGTGACTCGGGGCGCCCTTGCTTCCGGCTGGAGCCTGAGGCGTCGCGGCCTCTGCCGTGCGCAGGCGCGTGGGTGCTGGGCGGGGCGCCCGCCTCTTTGGCTTCTGTTCCCCGGTTTCCTAGCGCTTTCCCGGGGTCGGGCGGGTCTGAAGACCTTCTGTTTATTGTTTCCTGTATGATATTTGGCCTGACTTGCCAGGCAGCGTCTCTGAGCTTTGCGGAGTGGGCTGTGCAGATGCTGTACGAGATAGAGATGCTGAGCAATTTTAGTCCTCCCCAGAAATGGGAAAGCGTGACATTTTTAATATTTTTTTAAATTTTTGTACAGGAACATTAAAATTTTTTTTCCAACATACGGCAGCGGCTGGTACAAGGTTTCTCCGTACATGATGCCTTGACGAGGCATCAGTAGCTCAACAGTGAGAAAGCCACCGGTGTGTTCTCTGTAACGATATTCACGTGACTCCGTGATCAGGTACTATTATTGTGTTCATTTACAATGGCAAAAAGAAACCCACAAGGTGGCAAAAGAAAAAAAAATTTGGACCCCAGAACCAGGTGCTAAGAGACAAGACTGGGTAGCAACGTTGATGGACAGTAAGAGCCTTCACATGGAGGAAACAGACTTATCAGTCCAGACGTTAGGGTCTTTTGCTTTCCTCATTGAACTGCTAGAGCAGCATTTCATCATTTGCTCAGTATTTTTACATGAAATAAACTTTTTCTTCCTCTAATCTTTGGAGAGATGTTTTCTCAAACCCACGTGCACTAGCTCACGCCTTAACATGCCCAAAATATGATTTAAAAAAGAACTCATGGCTTGGCGCCTGTAGCTCAAGTGGCTACATCAGAGCTGGCAGGTTCGAATCCAGCCCCTGCCTACCAAACAACAATGACAACTACAATCAAAAAATAGCTGGGTGTTGCGGCGGGCGCCTGTAGTCCCAGCTACTTGGGAGGTGGAGGCACGAGAACCGCTTAAGCCCAGGAGTTGGAGGTTGCTGTGAGCTTGATTTCACGGCAGTCTACCCAGGGTGACAGCTTGAGGTTCTGTCTCTAAATAAATAAATAAATAAATAAAAAAGAACTCACAAAACTTCCTGAATGTCCAGCTGGCCCCACCAATACATCAATTCTTATGTTTAAAACAAGGCCTGGGAATACTCCAGTGGTCATAAAATGGAATGGAGACTGTGACTACAGCAATTAAAAATAAATGGGGTAGCTGGAATGCCCTGAATCCCAGCTCGTCAGGAGGCTTGAGCCCAGGAGTTGGCGGCCAGCCTGGGTGACATAGGGAAACCCATGTCATTCGTAAATAAATTAATAAAATGACTTTCACGCCCAGGACTTCCCTGTCCAGCCTTTGTAGATTTCATGCAATACTCAGGAAAAAAAATCTGCATAATTACTTGGCATAAGTTGCACCAAGAAAAAAGTGTTTTTTTTTTTTTTTTGGCCGGGGCAGGGTGTGAACCTGCCACCTCCGGCATATGGGACCGGCGCCCTACTGCTTGAGCCACAGGCGCCGCCCGAAAAAAGTGTTTTAAATTCCCATTTTTAAAAACACTAACGTGAACCTGAGATAGGAAACATTACCTTTCCATAGTTTCTTCTCTTGAACAACAACTAAGTTCCTCAATAGAGTGGGCACTGGTGAACTAAATGAGGTCACCAGAGATTCCCCACTCAGGTGCCACCTCTTCCGGCTTTGAGGAAGACACCTGGGATCTGGGAAGTGTGAGGAGTACACTGCCACTCTTGGGGCTCCAACTGAGCTGTATTTTAATAAGCAGCAACATACACATTGACTCACTAAAGACTAATTCAGGGGTCTTCAAACTACGGCCCACAGGTCAAATGAAGCGGTGTAATTGTATTTGTTCCTGTTTTGTTTTTTTACTTCAAAATAAGATATGTGCAGTGTGCATAGGAATTTGTTCATAGTTTTTTTTTAAACTGTAGTCCGGCCCTCCAATGGTCTGAGGGACGGTGAACTGGCCCCCTGTTTAAGAAATTTGAGGACCCTAAATTCATGATTTCCATTTTATCATAAGGACATTTGCACTAGACTGTTACCGCAGCTCAATTTATAATTGCCAAAATATGGAAACAACCCAGGAATGGATTAACCAGCTGTGGTATATGTACACTATGGAACACAATTCAGCCATTAAAAAGATGGAGGTTTACATCTTTTGTATTAATGTGGATTGAGGTGGAACGCATTCTTCTTAGTAAAGCATCACAAGAATGAAGAAGCAAGAATCTGGGGTGGCACCTGTGGCTCAAGGAATAGGGCACCGGCCCCATATACCAGAGGTGGTGGGTTCAAACCCAGCTCCAGCCAAAAACTGCAAAAAAAAAAAAAAAAAAAAGAAGCAAGAATCCAATGTACTCAATTCTAATATGAAGGCAGTAGATGAGCTAATACAAGGGGTGGGGTAGGGGAATGAGGTAGTGAGGAGAGGGGAGGAGGGGGGATGGGGTCACAGTGTATGGCACACCTCTTGGGGGTGGGCCACAAGAGGGACTTTATCTAACAAATGCAATCAGTGTAACCTAATCCTTTGTGCCCTCAATGAATCCCAAACAATAAAAAAGGGGGAAAAAATAAAATAATGATTCTCAAACACAGATTTGAGAGTACGAAGTTAATCAGGCCATGTCTACAGTCCAGCTCTCCTAACGTGGTCTTCCTATATACTTCCTATCTGGTGTGCTTGTCTTCCTACGATGCCACCAGACCTGGGAGGTCATGAAACTCTACCAAACTGCGCTCTGTGCCCCTTCTACTGTACGTGATTCCCTTGCAGTTTGCACCTGCAGAAGCCTCAATTAATGATTTACAATGCTTTACCCTCACCTGCTCCTCAGTTAAAAGCCCAAGAACTCTATGTTTAATTTAGCCTACTCAATTCATTGTTTCCCTGTGATTATAGATTTGGGCTGACAATCTTAGCATGAATGATAAATCATTTCTTCATCATTTTTCTACTTCTAAAATTTGTGTGTCATCCTTGCGCAGGGGCCATGCTAATCTTCTCTGTATCGTTCCAATTTTAGTATATGTGCTGCCGAAGCGAGCACTCTACTTCTAAAATTTGAATGTAAAGTATTAACTCTGAGCTAAAAGGTAAAATATCGACAGTGGATTCTGCCTGCCTGCTGAGTTGTGTTTACTAATTTTGTCATCCAAGGGCTTCCTGGGCCTAGCCCCATCTTTGCTATACATATATGCCGTTTCCCACTGTTGAGAGCCTGTGCTCCTCCTGGGTGATTCAGTGGGTTAAGGGGCTTTCTCTGCTCCCTTCACTGAGGCGAGGGGGCCCTAACCCTAATGATAGTCCTGCCATGTGATTGTGACATGTATTCTCATTTATAGTTGTCAGAACAAAGGTTCGTGGGTGTGTGTAGCAGGGGAAGAGAGTAAGATTAAACCCAAATTCTCTGGCTCCATAGCCTACTTTCCCTCCTTTTTATTATGGAATATTTCAAACTTAGGGAAAGTTAAAATAGTGAACTCACCTGCATCTATCACCTGGTTTCAACACTGCCATTCTTGTTTCATGTGTACTCAACCCACTCTCTGCTCCTGCATTTGATTTTTAGAAGGTGGGTTTACATTCATTCAAATGTGTATGCTTAACTGTATGACTTCTGCCAAACACATGCACCTGTATAACCTACATTCCTGTCAAGATATGAAACATTCCCTCCTCCCCACAAAGTCCTTTATGCTCCCTTCCAGAAAACCCTCCCCTCCACTGAAGAGGAAACAGCTGTTTTTTTTTTTTCCACCATAGATTAGTTTTGACTCTTCTAAAACTTCATATAAATGAATTACACAGTATGTGCTCTGAGTCTGGGTTCTGTGCCTATCAGTGCTCTTTATGTTTTTTTTTTTTTTTTTGAGATAGAGTTTCACTATATTGCCCTGGGTAGAGTGCCATGCCATCACAGCTCACAGCAATCTCCAGCTCTTGGGCTTAAGTGATTCTCCTGCCTCCACCTCTCAGGTAGCTGGGACTACCAGCGCCCACCACAACGCCCAGCTATTTTTTGTTGCAGTTGTTACTGTTGTTTAGCTGGCCCAGGCTGGGTTTTTACCTACCATCCTTGGTGTACATGGCCAGCGGCATAACCACTATACTACAGGCACCGAGCCAAGGTCTTTACTTTTTATATTGAGTAGTACTTTTCTGTATGAACATACTACATTTGGTTAGCCATCCTCTTGTCGATGGGCATTTAGGTCATTTCTAGCTTTTGGCTATTATAAATAATACTGTTATGAATATTTTTGTACAAGTGGTTTTATGGAATTTTTCATTTCTCGTGGATAAATATGTAGGAGTGAAATTTCTGAGTTAAAGGATAGGTGATTGGGGCAGAGCCTGTGGCTCGAAGGGGTAGGGCACTGGCCCTACATGCCAGAGGTGACGGGTTCAAACACAGCCCTGGCCAAAAACTGCAAAAAAAAAAAAAAAAAGTTAGGTGATTGTTTATATGAACGTCAAAACTTTTCCCAAAGTTAGTACCATTTTACATTCCCCCAGCAATGTCAGCCACAGTCACTCCGTGTCCTTGCCAACATTTGATGTCTTTTTCGAAATTCTAAATTCAAAATGTGGTGTGTAGTGATACCTCACTGTGGTTTTAACGTGCATATCCACAGTAACACTGATCTAAGCACTTTTTCATGGTCTTACCTATAGCTGTCTTCATGAATCATCCGGTATAGTCTTTTGCCCATTTTTAAATTTTTTGCCTTTTGACTATTGAGTTATAGGAGTTATGTATTCCGAATGATTTTTTTTGTCATATATTTTTGCAAATATTTTCTCCTAGTCGGTGGCTTTTCTTCTTAATGGTCTTTTTTATTTTTTCCTTGAGACAGGGTCTCATTTTGTCACCCTTGGTAGAGTGCCGTGGCATCACGGCAGCTACAGCTCACAGCAAACTCTTGGGCTCAAGCAATTCTCTTGCCTCAGCCACGGGAGTAGCTGGGGCACAGGCATCTGCTACAACACCCGGCTATTTTTAGAGATGGGGGTCTCACTTTTGCTCAGGCTGGTCTCAAACTCCTGAGTTCAAGCAATCCTCCCGCCTTAGCTTCCCAGAGTGCTGGATTACAGGCATGAGCCACTGCGCCCGGCCCAAGCCAGCCAGTTTTGAGAATTCCTGGTTTTCTGTGAGAGCCACAGTCCCTCTTTAGCTCTCTCCTGTTCAGAAGCTGTACACTCTAGCCAATTGGCCTATTGGCTTGTTTGTAAACATGCTCTGCCCCATTTCCCCACCTGCCTGGCAGCGACCTCCTGATCTGCAGTGCCCATCCTTCCTGCCCCTCGCTGTCTTTACAAGTTCAGTGCATTACTTCAAACCCCAACCTAAACACTACTTCCTCAGAGTTGTGTTAGCTGGAGATAGCTTCTCCCGGCTCAGATCACTTGTATTTTTTTTTTTTTTGAGGCAAGCTGTCGCCTTGTATAGAGTGCTGTGACGTCATAGCTCACAGCAACCTCAAACTCTTGGTTAAGCGATTCTCTTGCCTCAGCTTCCCAAGAAGCTGGGACTGCAGGTGTCTGCTACAAGGCCCAGCGATTTTTTGGTTGTAGTTGCCATTATTGTTAGGCAGGCCTGGGCTGGATTCAAACCCTCCAGCTCTGGTGTATGTGGCTGGCGCCCTAGCTGCTTGAGCTATAGGCGCCAAGCCTAAATCACTTGTATTTTTGAATGGCACTTCCCCACATACTTAGTATCTCTTCCACTGAAGAACTTGATTTGTGGCCCCAGTGTATGTAACAGGCTTGCTAAATGAGAGTTAAACTATAAATGTCTTCAAAACCATGAAAATAAAAGCATAGTATGCTAAAAAACATTCTTGTTATAGTCTTCTTAATTATAGTATTTTAAAATTACTACATCTAATGATAAATGAAAAATTATATTCCTGGGTTGAAAAGGAATCTACTTTCCATACTCTTCATAATTTTGAGGAATTAGAAACCATAATTATGATTATGAAAAGTTAGAAAATTTAGTTTTCTCATTATGTGACAAAGAGACAATCTTAGAATTTGTAAAAATAAAACATCTTAATTTTTATATAATTTTATTAATAAACAAACTTAAGAAATACTGATATAATACATTAAATTTTGTAAGTGTTCTGAAATTTTACATTTTCCCCCAGGACAATGAAAAGAAAAACATGCAGTGATAACAAATGTGTATATTTTACAAAAAGGCTTCATTTATCACAGAAATTACTGAGACTTTGTGGAAAGTAGATGAACTATGACTGAATTTCATATCCCAATGGGTCAAGTCCCTGGTCCAGAAGCATGAGAGAGGATTCTCTTAACTTCTGCAGCAATTTCCTCAGTTCTTCCTTAGAAAATACCTGTTTTAAAAAGAAAAAAAAATTATTAAGAACAAAGAAGAGCATAAACTTACAGTCACCTAAGTGATCTGCTTAGCTTGACAAAAGAAATTACTCTTTCAGACTTATGTCCTTCTGTCCTAGTTACCAGGAAGACTGCTTGAGTCAAGGAATTCAAGACCTGCCTGGGCAACATACAAGACCCCATCTCAAACAAACAAAAAAACAAAAAAACCCATTTATACACCCTGCAGCTAGTAAATTTGACTGGTTCAGAAACTTCAAGGCTATTTCTTTTTTTTTTCTTTTTTCTTTTTGGCAGGGGCTAGGTTTGAACCTGCCACCTCCGGCATATGGGACTGGCGCCCTACTCCTTGAGCCACAGGTGCCGCCCAAGGCTATTTCTAATAGTTTACAAATATCTACACATTTTGGGAAAAACATATAAATGCTAAAACTGGAGTATAAGAATATCCAAGAACAACATAAACTGTAAACATATCTTCATAAAATTAAATAGCACTAGAGAGAGTATCAAATCATTAAAATTGAAAACTCTGATGCTCTGGAACTTACCAGGTACAGTTTGTGGCGCTCCGAGGACACCATATCTGCTAACTGTAGGCACTCCTGGTACTGCCCAGTACTATGCAGTATTGTATGAAGCAGGAAACACAACATTGGCAGACAAAGCTTTCTCAGTAAAACCATCTGATGTGTCCTTTCAGGATCTTCTTCAGCATCCTACAATCAAGAAACCATTTTAACAATTTATGTTAAAGAGCTACATAGAAGCTCTGAGAGTAGAATCGAATCCAACATGCACAGGGAGAAGTCTAAGAAGTTTCTCTAAAGCTTATTATGCCCACTGAAAACAAAACAAGGAAGAGTTTCAATCACAGTATCTGGTAGAAAAAGCATGAAGACAAACAGAGTCTACTACAGAGGGGTCACAGGTATGAAATCAATGTAAAATGCTGAATTTGTATTTTTCTTTCTTTTTTTTTTTTAAGAGAGAGAGTTTTATTTTGTCGCCCTTGGTAGAGTGCTGTGGCATCACAGCTCACAGCAACCTCCAGCTCTTGAGCTTAGGTGATTCTCTTGCCTCAGCCTCCCGAGTAGCTGGGACCACAGGTGCCCACCACAACACCTGGCTATTTTTTTGTCGCAGTTTCGAACCCACCTCCTTTGAGCCACAGGCGCCCCCTTGAATTTGTATTTCTAATGACCTTACCATGTCTTGAATAAAAACATGCACAAGTGGAGTGACAGTCAGAGATTAAATATCAACAGAGGAAAAATCAGAACAGAGGAAATCACCCCGTCAGCTGTTTGCAGGCGCAGGCACACCCAGCTCTCAGAGTGGACGTGTGGCTGGCGATGGCGATGGCTGTGGGGGTGTGTGTCTGTGTCAGCGTGCACAGGGGAGTGCACCGGGAAAGACAACTTCACTGCACACTTTGTTTTTAAACGAGGAGAATGAATTTATGACTTCCTTGTATTCTTTTAAAAAATAGGAAAATTGACACTCCTTTCCAAAAAGAAAAAAACCAAAACCAAAAACCTATAGGACAGCAAAAGTGCAAGAAAAAAGATCTCTATGCCCACTACATTTTCTTACAACAAATCTGAAAACAATTTAAATAATAAAAAAGTATCCAAGCACGCTAGAAGTTCTGAAATAATCTTAAAAGGAGAAAGGAAATCCACAGAACTCTTAGGGAAGAACAAAATAAAGGATAAGCTAAATTAAAAACTGGCCCTTTTGGGCGGCGCCTGTGGCTCAGTCGGTAGGGCGCCGGCCCCATATACCGAGGGTGGCGGGTTCAAACCCGGCCCCGGCCAAACTGCAACCAAAAAAATAGCCGGGCGTTGTGGCGGGCGCCTGTAGTCCCAGCTGCTCGGGAGGCTGAGGCAAGAGAATCGCTTAAGCCCAGGAGTTGGAGGTTGCTGTGAGCTGTGTGAGGCCACGGCACTCTACGGAGGGTCATAAAGTGAGACTCTGTCTCTACAAAAAAAAAAAAAAAAAAAAAAAAAAAAACTGGCCCTTTTAAGAGCCTAATGAAGTATAAAAATATTTTCATGTGAGAGTCTATACTATTAAATTGCTGAAACATTTTTCCTTTTCTTTTTTGAGACAGAGCCTCAAGCTGTCACCCTGGGTAGAGTGCTGTAGCATCACAGCTCACAGCAACCTCCAACTCCTGGGCTCAAGCGATTCGCCTGCCTCCACCTCCCAAGTAGCTGGGACTACAGGTGCCTGCCACAATGCCTGGCTAGTTTTTTTGGCGCAGCTGATGTTGTTTGGTGGCCTGAGCTGGATTTGAACCCGCCAGCTCAGGTGTATGTGGCTGGCGCCTTAGCCGCTTGAGCCACAAAAACATTTTTCGTAGGTAGATTTAAATTGAGAGATGAAACAATAAAATGTAATCTGGCATTTTTACTAATGAGTAATTGTACCAATTTAGGTTAATCTAGGTCAGGCTTGCACACCCTGAAATAATTACTATCAGTCTTTTAGTTTTGTTCTGGGGAACACATGTGGTGAGAGTAAGATGGAGTCAGTCAGGCTGGGGCCCACATGACACAGCTGGTCAGTTTTGGTCCTCATGACCTTCACTTCACGTCTTCTGTTCATGCTGTTTTGTAAATTTAGCATGAATTTCAATCTTAAAATGCCTATCTTGAGTAGTTTAGGGAAACTGATTTAGGAGATTAACTTTTGAATTAGAAATGTTATAGGTCATGGATCATGCCACCTTATTGTTTAAGATAAGGTTAACATGGTTTGTACCTTGAATTTTTATGTATAAAACTGTGAGTTTGGAAATAGAAAGGCAGAAGTGTCTTGGAGAGGCTACTCTCACTGCTCTCCAGAATCACTGGCCTTCTGACAATAAAGCTTGGTGGACCTGTCCCAGTCTCTGCGTATTGCCTGGACGATGACAGGAGGCTGGACCCTCTGTAACATTGAGGTATAAATACATAAAAGCAAATAATACAATACACGTTTTTCATTTTCCAAGCTTTAAAGGGGAAAGCACCTTCATTTCTTTTCTCAAATAGGCGTTCACTACCTTCAGAGGTGGTTTAAACATTCCCTCAACGTCTTGTGATGCCACCTGGAGCCCAGTGCGAAGGAGAGGGCTGCTCCTTCTGGAAGTTGCTATCTGTACTCCAGTGTAGCCTCCCTCAGTGATAAGGGAGCACAGTGCCCCTGACCTCTACTCACAGCTGCAGGCCACTCTTGTTTCACAGAATGGATTCAGGCGCCTGCTCCTGTTACATTCTGTTGCTGCCACAGTATCAAGAGTGTGGTCACTTCTGGTAACTGTGATGGTTCCCACACCTGCAGACCAGCTGCTGACAACGGTCCAGAATAATGTCTCATGAGCCCAGCAATTTGCCACAAGGAAATAAATTGCCCTATCCCAACTTAAGGTATTTTCTCATTTGAATAAACTAAATATCTTGTAAATATATAACACAAAAAGATCCTTTCTACCAAGGAAAGACTCTGAAGACAATTCCTTCACACTAACAATGTGGTACCACTCATTTACCAAATATTTTTTTTTTTGGTTACAGTTCAGCCGGGGCCAGGTTTGAACCCGCCACCCTCGGTATATGGGGCCGGCGCCTTACCGACTGAGCCACAGGCGCCACCCAGCCCATTTACCAAATATTTAATGAGGGTCTCTATGTGGGCAGCATTATTTTAAGTGCCAGGGCCAAAGAAATGAAAAAAAAAAAACAAACAAAAAACAACAAGATTGCTCCCTTCCTGGCTGCATTCTAATGGGCATAGATAGATAAGGCAAAAAGCAAGTAAGTTAGTATCAGATTGTGTTAAGTACTATGAAGAAAACTTCTACAGAAGAGGACACAGAAGGCAACAGATGTGTGTGTACCTAGTTGTTCCTTGGTATAAACGGGAAGTTGGTTCCAGAACAACCCCCCAAATCCACACAAACTTAAGTCTCACAGTTTGCTGTGGAACCCATTTATATGAACAAACTGGCTTTCCACATACATAGTTCACATCATCCTGCAAATACTATGTATTTGTGCCTCAAGCAGCTAAGGCGCCAGCCACATTAACCAGAGCTGGTGGGTTTGAATCCAGTCAGGGCCTGCCAAACAATGACAACTACAACCAAAAAGAAAAAAAAAAATAGCCAGGCGTTGTGGCAGGCGCCTGTAGTCCCAGCAAGTTGGGAGGCTGAGGTGGCAAGAGAATCACTTAAGCACAGGAGTTGGAGGTTGCTGTGAGCTGTGATGCCATGGCATTCTACCCAGGGCAACAGCTTGAGGCTCTGTCTCAAAAAAAAAAAAAAAAAGTGTGGCTTGGTGCCTGGTAGCTCAAGTGGTTAGGGTGCTGGCCACATACACCAGAGCTTGGGGGTTCAAATCCAGCCCGGGCCTGCCAAACAACGACAACTACAACCAAAAAATTACCAGGTGTTGTGGCGGTCACCTGTAGTCCCAGCTACTTGGGAGGCTGAGGCAAGATAATCGCTTAAGCCCAAGAGTTTGAGGTTGCTGTGAGCTCTGATGCCACGGTACTTTACCCAGGACGATAGCTTGAGACTCTATCTCAAAAAACAAACAAACAAAAAAAGGGGGCAGCACCTGTGGCTCAAGGAGGAGGGCGCGAGCCCGATATATTGGAGGTGGTAGGTTCAAACCCGGCCCCACCCAAAAACTGCAAAAAACCCCCCCAAAAAACAAAAAAAACCCCAAAAGTGTATGTGTGGTCTCGTGTGTAAAGAATGACGGATTTTCTTCAAAGTGTAACGAAGCTATCAGAACATTCTGGGCAGGACGTGAGATATATTTCATTTTAAAAGGATAACTAGCTGATCCGTCTGAGGAAGGGATTATCTGTATAAAGAAGAGTGGGAAGCAAGGGAGAGGCAGTGAGGCCATGGGCTGGGATGTGCTGGGGATGGGGCAGTGCAGTGGGGAAAGGTGGTGAAGAGGAGCTCCCTGCTCACTTCCCCTGCCACCCGCCTGTGCTACCAGCCTCCAACACTAACTTAAAAACTTGAGGTACACTGGTTTTTAAGCTAGTACTGTATGTACACTGCCAGCTACATATAGCTATGTCTGGTCCAGGGCAAAATGCCAGCTGTGTCTAGTCCAGGGCATCTGGCCAGGCCGCAGGCAGGGCTGAGACCCAGTGCAGGCCACACTCCACATGCCAGGCCTGCTGGGCATGGGCCGGCCACGTGAGGGAAGGAGCACAGGGCCCCATTCACGCACAGTGACGTGCAGGCTGGCAGGCCCTGAAGAACTCCCCGCTTTGCTCAATATTTCAGAGTATTAAGCTAAACTCAATAGAGGTGATTAAAACATCATTTATATCATTTAATGGTCAAGAAATCTCTTTTTAAAGAAATGACAGGGACTGAATATTGGTTTTTAATGCAGGATGGAACAAACTGGTCATCATTCATCGTCTTCCACCCCAACTCCATTTTTATGAGACTCCAGACTGTTTAATCTGTGACCTTAATTACCTAGTCTACCGAAATTAGTGATTAGAATAACCAAGATTTATGCACAAATAAGCCACTAGTCTTTTCAAAATATAAGTCACACTTAGCTGGCACTCTGCTGTCTTCACGAGTACCAACACGAATCAGAAAGGTACAGCCTGAGGAGCCTGCGGTCTTCCCGAGTACCAACACGAATCGGAAAGGTACAGTCTGAGGAGCCTATGGTCTTCACGAGTACCAACACGAATCAGAAAGGTATAGCCTGAGGAGCCTGTGGTCTTCACGAGTACCAACACGAATCAGAAAGGTACAGCCTGAGGAGCCTGCGGTATTCACGAGTACCAACATGAATCAGAAAGGTACAGCCTGAGGTCTTCACGAGTACCAACACGAATCAGAAACGTATAGCGTGAGGAGCCTGCGGTCTTCATGAGTACCAACACGAATCAGAAAGGTACAGTCTGAGGAGCTTGCGGAAGGTTTAAAGCTAGTCAGGGGAGTTACATTACGAAGTTTAGGATGAAAAGTGGAGACTTTTAAGATACGTATTAATAAGAGCAGCAAATAGGGGCCCAAACCTAGTTTTCTGTCTCTATTGCTTTTTGATTCTGCTCAGAGGGGTAAAAAAAAAAAAAAACAAGAAACAAAAAACAGTGGGCCAGGTGCGGTGGCACACGCCTGTAATCCTGCTGTGAGCTATGACGCCATGGCACTCTATCCAGGGCAACAGCTTGAGACTCTGTCTCAAAATAAAAAAAGTGGCTAAAATTAAAAAGTAATAAACATATGAGGATATGAGAAATGGCAGAAGGATACCCAGAATACTCCCATTGTTTTCTGGGTATCCTTAAATGTTAAATGATATATACCAAATATCCAAGAATCTAGAAGCTCTCCCTGGATAGCGTATCAGGTATGTTGGGGCAAAACCGAGCTGCTCACTGTTCCTGTCAGGCCCCAGGGTCCCCCCACACACGGTGACCCTCTCATCCTCTTTCCATCCTGGTTCATACACATTCTGCCCACTTGTTCACGATCACGCTAATACTGTAGCTGTCAATCACAATGTCCAGATCCCTTCCAGGTAGAAGCGATCTTTTCTTTTCCAGAACTCAGAAAATACTTAATTCTTGCCTTTCTTATGGTAGTTAGCACCAGGTCCGCTGAGTGGAGGTCTGACTTTCAACAGACTGCATGGAGGGAGTTTAGACTCCCAGACTACTCTGCTATGTAAAAACCCCGAACCAGAAGGTTGTCCAGGAATTGATTTTTTACGGTGTTTAAAACCTTTAGAGCTAGTTCTAAGCCCAGACTGCACACTGAAGCACTCCAGGTAATTAAAAACAAACAAAAAGCCTAGTTGTACCTTAGGCAAATTAAAACTGAATCTCGGGATAGGAACCCTGCATTTTCCAAAAGCTCACGGAGTCACCTACACAGACAGCGCAGAGGGGAGAGCCCTGCTTTATGTGCGACTTACTCACACCACCAGTTATCTTCATTATCTCTACACTGAATCAAATACATGTCTAATTAAATTTTTAGGTACAGAATTGAAAAAAATTAGATTTCAGTAGGAAAATATAACTTTAGGGGCCACGTGTGGTGGCTCATGTCTCTAACCCCAACACTCTAGGAGCCCAAGACAGGAGGATCCCTTGAACTTAGGAGTTTGAGACCAGCATGAATAAGAGTGAGACCACGTTTCTACCAAAAATAGGAAAACCAGCCAGCATGATGGTGGGTGTCTATAGTACCCAGCTACTCGGGAGGCTGAGTCAGGAGGATCTCTTGAGCCCAGGAGTTTGAGGTTGCTGTGAGTTGTGACACCACAGCACTCTCCCTAGGTGACAGACACTGTCTTTAAAAAACAAAAACAAAATTTTAGTATGAAAATCCTCACATTTAAATGTGAAGTGATAGTTTACCCAAGAATCAAATATTCCTATTTCCTAGCTAGTATTTTCAGTTTAGCTTAATACAGGATGTCTAAGTATAAGTATGAAGATTATACAAAATCCATAGACGCTACTACTCAGAGACAGAACATTTAAAGAAGACAGTGTTCACTTGGTTTTAGCCACAAACAGTGCACACAGCTTACCTCTCTAACATCCACCATCCACCCTCCATCAACAAACAACAAGACGTTATACATTTTCTCTTTCACATCAGCAGTTAGGGCATCCAGATGCCCTTTCCAAATACCATAATCCATCTGCAAAACAAACACAAGGCTGACATGTAATGGACAAAACCCAATAAATCAGTCTTTCTCAATTACAGACAGGAATATACAATGGAACATCATTTTGAAGAGCTGATGCTCTTCAGTTTGCCAAATACAAAAAAAAATATTAATAGACTCTAGTTAAACAAAACATTAGAATGTTAACTTTGTAAACGAATGCTAGCTAATGTCACCTGAAGGTGTTTTCATGTTTGGTGAACTACCTACAGAACAGGGACTAAACAGAGTAATTTCTTCCAAGCAAAGCATTCACAGGAAGGCTACTTGTTATAATAGAAATACAGGCAGGGCGTGGTGGCTCACTTGAGCTCAGTCAGGAGTTTGAGACCAGCCTGAGCAAAAGTGAGACCCCCACCTCTAAAAATAGCTAGGCGCTGTGGCGAGCGCCTGTAGTCCCAGCTACTTGGGAGGCTGAGGCAAGAGAATCACTTAAGCCCAACTTGCTGTGAGCTGTGACACCACAGCACTCTACGAGGGCGACAAACTGAGACTCTGTCTCAAAAATAATAAAATAAAAATAGCTACTAAGAAATGACCTCTTTAAACATGTAACATATGTTCTTAGATGCCCAGGTGTGTCCCAGATTCACATGCAACTTACTTCATATTTCTTTTCTTTGTGCTCATTAGCCACTTTCTCAGTAAAAGTTGGCTGAGGCATCAAAGTAGGTTTTTGTGGAGCTGAATTCATGTGTTTGAACCACTCATTGAAAGTTTCATGGGCTTCCTAAAATGTAAGAGAATAAAAACACAGAATAACAAATCAGGTCTGTCTCATCTCTTCACAAAGAGGCACCTGCTTCCAGCTCTCTTTAGAAGTGCTCTAGGGCGGCACCTGTGGCTCAAAGGAGTAGGGCGCCAGCCCCATATGCCGGAGGTTGCGGGTTCAAACCCGGCCCCGGCCAAAAACTGTAGAAGTGCTCTAAACCTTCCCTTTGTTCTCAAATAAAATTTCTCTTTGTTATACTGAAATATAAACAAGAACAACAAAAAAACAAAATAAGAAATAAGAGTTTTCAACTCGATGCTCAGTATAGCTCAGTGGCTAGGGCGCCAGCCACATACACTAGGGCTGGTGGGTTCAAACCCGGCCCGGGCCAGTTAAACAACAATGACAACAACAAATAACCAGGCATTGTGGTGGGCGGCTGTAGTCTTAGCTACTTGGGAGGCTGAGGAGGCAAGAGAACTGCTTGAGTTAAGCCCAAGAGTTTGAGGTTGCTGCAAGCTGTGATGCCACGGTACTCTACCGAGGGCAACATACCGAGACTCTGCCTCAAAAAAAAAAAAAGAAAATAAATAAAAAATAAAAGAAGAGTTTTCACTGTTATTGTTCAAGAAAGCCTTTATGATTGCTTCTTAGGAATAATTTTGCACTAGAAAAAGGAAGTAATTGTGCAGCATCAAGAAATAAAACTGTTGTCCAGGTGCGGTGGCTCATGCCTGCCTGTTATCCCAGCAGTCTGGGAGGCCAAGGCGGGAGGAATCCTTGAGCTTAGGAGTTTGAGACCAGCCTGAGCAAGAGCTGAAACAGAAAAATTAGCCAGGTGTTCTGGTGGGAGCCTGTAGTTCCAGCTACTCTGGAAGCTGAGGCAGGAGGATTGCTTGAGCCCAGGAGTGTGAGGTTGCTGTGAGCTATGATGCCACAGCACTCTAGCCTCAAGCAACAAAGTTAGACTGTCTCAAAAACAAACAAAACAAAAAGAAATAAAACTGCTCAATATTTTTAATTAATTTTTTTTCTTTTCAGAGTCTCATTGAGTCGCCCTCAGTAGAGTGCTGTAGCATCACAGCTCACAGCAACCTCAAACTCTTGGGCTTAAGTGATTCTCTTGCCTCAGCCTTCCAAATAGCTGGGACTACAGATGCCCACCACAAGGCCCGGCTATTTTTGTTGTTGTTGCAGTTGTTGTTTAGTTGGCCCGGGCCAAGTTTGAACCCGCCACCTTTGGTATATGTGGCTGACACCGTAACCACTGTGCTATGGGCACTGAGCCTCGATATTTATTTTTTGTGCAAAAAACTCATACAACGAATAAATGTTTAGTCAAGTGACAAACACCAGCAAGCTGAGTGTCTGTGTCTGTGTATTTATGGTGTTTCTTCTAGTGTCTACTTCAAGCTCAGTACCCTGATCATACATGAATCTTTACGTTATCTCTGTGGTACACACACGCCTGCTTGTCTGTCCTCCTGTATAGAATGTTATACATAGATTTGGCCCTACTGTCTAATTCACTACAATCACTTGACTATTTTTTTGAGACAGAGTCTCACTATGTCACCCTCGGTAGAGTGCCGTGGCGTCACAGCTCAAAGCAACCTCTAATTCTGGGGCTTAAGCGATTTTCTTGCCTCCTTAGCCTCCCAAGTAGCTCGGACTACAGGCGCCCGCCACAACACCCAGCTAATTTTACTTGCAATTGTTGTTGTTTTAGCTGGCCTGGGCCGGGTTCGAACCGGCCAGCCTCAGTGTATGTGGCTGGCACTGTAACCACTGTGCTACAGGTGCTGAGCCAACTTGACTATTTATTAAATGAATTGTGAACGAGCATGCTGTTATTGTGGTCATAACAAACCTAGAATATCTTACTTTTCTCAGTTATTACCAAAACCAGAAATATTACAATTGAGATAAGCATTAAAGGTATCTTATGAAAACAGAAGTTCTGGACATCGCACACATCATCTACTGTGAGCCGACCTTCCTTTGCTGGTCAGCTCTGATTAGGCCATGCTGATGATGTCAAGGCCATGACTTTCCCCTCCCTGTGCATCAGTGAGCCCTACAGCCACAGACAGTTACGATGAATCAGCCCTGCTTCTGGAAAAAAGTACAAACTGAGGGTAAATCTGAGAAATCATCACGGAGATGGGCGCACCCGTCGTTTGCTTTACACTCTCACCAGGTAAGCTCTAATGCACAGATGTTCTCGGATGGCATTGTCATCCTCAGCAGGAAGCGGGCTTTCCATTCCTTGTTCCTCCCATTGATTATAAATTTCTGCTATAGAGTCCTGAGGAATCTTCACAAAAACCTCTTTTGCAGCTTCATGCTTTTTTGATGCTGTGAAAAAAAGATCCATAATTTTCAACATTTGTGGACCTTTGTGTAATTATTTCTAAAGGAGTCAAAACACTGATTTACAGCTTTTACAGTGAGCTATTTCACTGTCAGGTCCCAAGGCACTTCTGTTAAGGGTCTTGGTGGTCTTTCTACCCAACAGAGTGGCTTTCTTCCTATATCAGTGTGGTAGTAACACAAAAGAACGACTAATTTTACATACAGCTATGTCCTAAAGAAAGCAGTTACATTTTGGATTGTATGTAAAATAGGACAATGAAACTTTACTGTTAAACACGTTTTGTTTCATGTTTAACAGAGTAAGAATAGCTGTCTTTTCCCAGTGGAAGATCTAAAAAACAAAAACCTAAACAAAATTTAAGAATATGTGGATTTGGCTCGGTGCCTATAGCTCAAGCGGCTAAGGCGCCAGCCACATACACCAGAGCTGGCGGGTTCGAATCCAGCCTGGGCCTGCCAAACAACAATGACAGCTGCAACCAAAAAAGTGCCAGGCGTTGTGGCAGGTGCCTGTGGTCCCAGCTACTTTGGAGGCTGAAGCAGGAGAAAACTTAAGTCCAGGAGGTGGAGGTTGCTGTGAGCTGTGACTCTACCCAGGGCGACAGCTTAAGGCTCTGTCTAAAAAAAAAAAAAAAAGAGAACATATGAATTTGAACATAAAATACAGCATACCCAAGAACTTTCTCATGATGGCATTGCCTTGTTTCAGGGCTTCTGCCCTCTGTGCTGGGTCAAACACCAGCCAGTCAATGACATCGATCTTCAAACGATCCTCCTGCTCATTGAAGGGGAAAAAGAGATAAGCAACATCAATTGTGTTTCTTCCTAAGATGTTTGGCAAATTAGTAGGATTAAGTTACAACTGTACTTCTGTTAAACACAATTATGAAGGAATCTAACTTTCCTTATTTTCGTATTTAACAGCTTTCTACTAAATTACAGAACAAACTTACTGGACTATCTGGAATTATATATGGTATGCCTTACCAATTTGACCATGTGATTCCTCCAAGTGCTACTCTAACTATTTCTCTGCACAGTTAAGAAGGTACCTAAGAGTTAGTGATTAATCAAGTATCTAAAATAACCTTATGACCAAAATGCCAAAGCTCAGATTTTTTCCTATTAAAGAAACTTCCTTTAATTTAATACTACTATAAGCAATCCTTTACATAAGAATTTACATTCCAGCCAATTTTCATAATTTAAAAGGCCTGGGCTGACAAACATTCTTAAGAAAGAAACTAGCACAGATCCTTTTGTGGTTCATAAGCATGACAACTGGGTGCCCACGAGCACATGTGAGCTGTACCCCCCTCAGACCTTGTTACCCACCTGAAGAGGAAAAAAGAAACCAGGGCAGAACTTCTTTTACCAGGGTAGAAGCTCACTGAGAACAACATAAAGGACTGGCAGGAGCCACACAAGGCCCACTCATCCCCAGTCACCTCAGTGGTGCCCGTGTATAGGGCGGGGGCCAGGTTGTGGTGACCCCACCCATCCCCAGTCACCTCAGTGGTACCCTGTGTAGGGCAGGGGCCAGGTCGTGATGACCCTACCCATCCCCAGTCACCTCAGTCGTGCCCATGTCTAGGGCAGGGGCCAGGTCGTGGTGACTGAATTCACCATTATCTTTCTTTCGAATATTCTCAACTACAGTCTTTGTTATTGTTGCGACATCCAAATCTAAAGAATTTTTTTAAGAGACAAAAAACAAAGATTAACATTTACATTCTCTAAACAGTCACAGTAATTTGGTAAATTTGGAATAGTAATTCTTTAAAAGTATGTAAAATATAAAAGACCTTACAAAAGAAAATGCTAATAATTTAAAGATATTTTACATGAGTTACAATCTAAGTTATTTTACTCTTAAAACAGAACTTCAGCAAAAATCTTACTCCTTTTTTTCTCCTCTCATGTGAAATAAGATTGAAAATTAGAAGGACAAGTTACTAGAGCCCAAATTAAAATGTGAGTATTTGTCTACAAAAACTGGTAGACAGAGCTGTCCATCATTTCCACCTGCTTCTTTAGCCAGCTCCAAGCAGTGGTGGCGCTCTTCGAATTCTGTGATGCCTTCCAGAAACAACGCATACTGGGCAACAGCCAGGTCTTGAGGCAAATGACAGGTATAAAATGCGATGAGATTTGTATGCTTCTCACTTATCAAAAGCTAAAAAATAGAAAAAGATCAAAGCATGTCAATAATAAAATGAAAAGTTTGCTTCAGAATTTCAAATATATTCAGGAGAGGTTCACACAGATAAGGATTTGAGCTGCCAGTCAGAATAATTTTAAATTCCAGAAAGTATAGTCAACCCTTGAATAGCACAGATTCGAATGGCGTGAGTCCACTCATACATGGACCTACTAAATACTACACTGCAAAAGGTTTTTGAAATTTGTGACAATTTGAAAAAACTTGGACACCAACCACACACACAGCCTAGAAATAGCAAATAAATTAAGAAAAAGTTAGGTATGTCATAAATGCATAAAATATATTTAGATACTAATCTATTTTATTATATCATAAAATATATACAAATTTCTTATATATATGTATTTTTTCTTCTTCTTCTTCTTGAGACAGAGTCTCACTTT
This sequence comes from Nycticebus coucang, assembly GCF_027406575.1. Lineage (NCBI taxonomy): Eukaryota > Metazoa > Chordata > Mammalia > Primates > Lorisidae > Nycticebus > Nycticebus coucang. The sequence continues at coordinate 54,689,388 of NC_069782.1, forward strand.
GTCACCCTGAGTAGAGTGCTGTGACATCATAGCTCACAGCAACCTCAAACTCTTGGGTTCAAATTATCCTCTTGCCTCAGCCTCCCAAGTAGCTGGGATTACAGGTGCCCACCACAATTCCCGGCTAGTTTTTTAGAGACTAGTCTCAAATTCCTGAGCTCAAGTGACCCACCCACCTCAGTCTCGCAGAGTGCTGGAATTACAGGTATAAGCTACCGTGCTGGGCCCATAAATCTCTTAAGATGTATCAAAACATGCAGACACACACAACACAGTGCCATTTGCAGTTTAAAGAAATGTACAGAAAAATGTATACAAATGATACAAAGATGCAGTATTAAATAAATGAATAAAACGACGAGCTATAGTATAATTTGTTCTACTTTAAAAATTTCATAGCCACCTCCTATTGCTATCAGGGTGACCTCCAATGTTGCCAGGTATCTTATTAAAATGCCAGGGCTTGGCTTCATCCGCGTAATATCAGCACTCTGGGAGGCTAAGTTGGGAGGATCCCTGGAGGCTAAGAGTTTGAGATCATCCTGAGCAAGACCCCGTCTCTACAAAAAAAAGAAAAATTAACCGGGTATAGTGGCACATGCGTGTAGTCCCAGCTACTTGGAAGGCTGAGGCAAGAGGCTCACTTGAGCCTGGGATTTCAAGGTTGCAGTGAGCTACGACAGTGCCACTGCACTCTGGCTCAGTCAACAAAGCAAGACTGTCTCAAAAAAAAAAAAAAAAACAAAAACAGGCTATGTGGTGTTAATCATCTCAAGTGAGCAGTTTGTCTCTTTAGTAAATTAAGTACTGCAGTAAAAAGTGATGCATTGCAGGGCGGCGCCTGTGGCTCAGTGAGTAATGTGCTGGCCCCATATACTAAGGGTAGTGGGTTCAAACCCGGCCTCGGCCAAACTGCAACAAAAAAATAGCGGGGCGTTGTGGTGGGTGCCTGTAGTCCCAGCTGCTCGGGAGGCTGAGGCAAGAGAATTGCCTAAGCCCAAGAGCTGGAGGTTGCTGTGAGCCGTGTGACGTCATGGCACTCTACCGAGGGTGGTAATGTTGAGACCGTCTCTACAAAAAAAAAAATGATCCATTGCAAGTTTTACATATTTTTCACTGCACAACACCATAACACCAAGTGCCACTAGCAACGCTGGAGGTGCTGCTCTCAAGCAAAGAGAAAAGTCATGACATTACAAGTCGAATTTCTTTTTTTTTGTGTGTGTATGGTTTTTGGCCAGGGCTGGGTTTGAACCCGCCACCTCCGGCATATGGGACCGGCGCCCTACTCCTTGAGCCACAGGTGCCGCCCACAAGTCAAATTTCTTGATATATAACACAGACTGAGGTCTGCGACTGTAGTCACTTGCCATTTCAGATAATTCATCTTATAAACAGATGACATAAGTTTACAATTAACACAGTACAGGACTGTAAATGTATCTTTTCTTCCTTATGATTTTCTTAACATTTTCTTTTCTCTAGCTTATTTTACGGTAAAAATTCAGTTGATTCTTGAACAACAGAGGTTTGAACTGCCTGATCTACTTACACACATATGGCAGATTTTTTTCAACCAAATTCAGATTGAAAAATTTTTTCAACCAAATTCAGTACTTGCTAAACCCTCGTGTATGAAAGGCCAACCTTTCACACACACACAGGTTCTGCAGGGCCAACTGCAGGCAGGCGTATGCACAGATGTTTGGCATACACGAGAGTCCTGACGCCAACCTCAGGAGTATGTTGAGGGACAACTGTATGTAATACATGTGACGTATGAGATGGGAGTCAGTTAACTTACTTATGTTGTCAGTGAGGGTTCTGGTGAACAGTAGGCTGTTAGTAGTTATGTTTTCAGGAAGTCAAAAAGTTATACGTGAATTTTTTTTTTTTTGGTTGCAGTTTTTTGGCTGGTCTGGGGTTTGAACCTGCCACCTCTGGCATATGGGGCCGGTGCCCTACTCCTTGAGCCACGGGCGCCACCCTACACGTGAATTTTTTATTATATTGGGGACTGGTACTCTAATCTCTCATTGTTCAACAGTCTGACAACTTTCCTACCATAGAGAATTAAAATAGTCTCATTCTGACTTGTTTTCATTAAATGGTAAAAAGAATCAAGTTGTAGATTCTCCAAGTTTACCTGTATGTATGTTTTTAAAACTTCAATAGAAACTTCTTCCTTCATAGGAAAAAAGACATAATTATAAATACAACTACTTTTATGAGCAAGCAATAACATTTCTAATAAAAATTCTGCTATTAAATGATTTAACAAGTCTAGTATTTACCTTTGATCAGTCACTATACACCAGGCTAAGTGCTTAGCAAAGTTCACGTACTGCCTGATTTAACCACAACTCTTGGTGGGTAATTACTATTATTGTTCACATTTCACAGAGGAAGAAACTAAGAACCAAAGAATCACAGCTAATTTGCTCCCAGTCCAAAGCCCAGATTCCAATTGCTTTACCATTTACCTTCCATATGCAGTCTGACCAAAATGGTATCAAATAATTAGAAACAAACAGAAAAAGAAAACAAAGATTTAAAAGACACAGAATTTCATCTGATTCAGTTAGCTCAGATGGCTAATTTAAAGTTGGGTACTGATGAGAATAAAGTTGTGAATTTATTAGAAACCAGGTAACCAACATCATTCTGTGGTTACAGACTTAAACCTTATGGGTCACGCACAGTGAGTTACCACTGAGTGACTGACCATATAGGACCATATGAAAGACTTTTGCACACTTTTTCCCATTTCTAGAAAGCAACTATAAAAAAGCAGTGTTTTCCTGATGATAGCATTAACCTTTTGGAGAAGGGTAAATAAATTGTTTATTTTTTTTACTTTGGTCTGTAGTCCCAGAGTGCGGAAAAACAAAATGAGATGAGCCATAAAGCGAAGGAGGTGTCCAGGTGGACTGTTTCTGCTTTTGGAAAGCCATTTGCTAAACTCATCCATCAAACCTGTGAACCATCAAAGCAAAGACTCAACAACAGGAATAAAATCAACAGAAGAGAAATAAACGTTACTGAAGAATGCTACTCCATTTCCCATAGTGCTGTTAAGTCTAAAAACAGCTATCATGTAACTCTCTACAGTGTTCACCCTTAAAGAGAATCTGGGTTAAATTCAAACTTTTTTTTTTTTTTTTGGAGATAGAGTCTCACTATGTCGTTCTCAGTAGAGTGCCGTGGCGTCACAACTCACAGAAACCCCAGACTCTTGGGCTTAAGCGATTCTCTTGCCTCGGCCTCCTGAGTAGCTGGAATTATAGGCACCCGCCACAACACCTGGTTATTTTTTTGTTGCAGTTGTCATTGTTGCTTAGCTGGCCAGGGCTGGATTTGAACCTGCCAACCTTGGTGCATGTGGCTGGCGCCAAAACCCCTGTGCTATGGGCGCCAAGCCAAATTCAAACTTTTTAAAAGCAATTAATAATTGCATTTCGATAGGTAGATATTTTTAAGATCGGCGCCTGTGGCTCAGTGAGTGGGGCGCCAGCCCTGGCCAGCTGTGGCAGGTTCGAGCCCAGCCCCGGCCAAACTGCAACAAAAAATGGCCGGGCGTTGTGGTGGGCGCCTGTAGTCCCAGCTGCTCGGGAGGCTGAGGCAGGAGAATCGCGTGAGCCCAAGAGTTAGAGGTTGCTATGAGCCGTGTGACGCCACGGCACTCTACCCTGGGGCGGTACAGTGAGACTCTGTCTCTACAAAAAAAAAAAAAAAAAAAAAAAAAAGATTTAGTGAGTCATATGCACTGTTTTACCAAAAGAAAATGAAAAACTCATACAAAGCAAAATTAAATTTTATCTTACCATCAATGTCTCCCAGGATAAGGAACTTTTGAACTATATGATAATGTTCTTGGTTCTCTTCCAGGACTCTCTGAAAAAAAAAAATTTTCCATTTTCCATAAATCTTCTAGTGGTCGTTCTATAGCATGTAACCATTGATAAACTAAAAAATATTAAACTTTTGAAGGAACATATAGTATAAAGTTGAAAATGGAGAGCCTCAGGAAGATCAAAACAAAATAAGAGGAGGATACCACCTTTGGAATATATTCAAGGCTTACAAATCTAGAACTGAACAGTATCTTTGAAAACACAGAACTACAGCCAGGCACAGTGACTCAACGCCTGTAATCCCAGCACTCTGGGAGGTTGAGGTAGGTGAATTGCTTGAGCTCACAAGTTCAAGACCAGCCTGAGAGAGAGCAAGACCCCGACCCCGTCTCTACTAAAAACACAGAAAAAAACTGAGGCAAGAGGGGTGGTGCCTGTGGCTCAGTGAGTAGGGGGTCAGCCCCATATACTGAGGGTAGTAGGTTTGAACCTGGCCCTGGTCAAACTGCAAACAAAAAATAGCTGGGCACTGTGCAGGCACCTGTAGTCCCAGCTACTTGGGAGGCTGAGGAAAGAGAATCGCCTAAGCCCAAGAGCTGGAGGTTGCTGTGAGCAGTGATGCCACAGCACTCTACCAAGGGCGACAGAGTGAGACTCTGTCTCTAAAAAAACTGAGGCAAGAGGATTGCTTGAGCCTAAGAATTTGAGGTTGCTGTGAGCTGTGATGACGCCTCGGTACTCTACCGAGGGCAAAAGCTTGAGAATCTGTCTCAAAGAAAACAAAAAAAAAGAAAGGAAACAGAGAACTATAACAATTTGATTTCTGTGTATGTTACCAAACTTTAATTCTTCTTATTTATTTATTTTTAGAGACAAAGTCTTACTTAGTCGCCCACAGCAACCTCAAACTCTCGGCCTTAAGGGATTCTCTTGCCTCAGCCTCCCAAGTTGCTAGGACTTCAGGCAAACGCCACAACGCTGGGCTATTTTTTGTTGTAGTTGTCATTGTTGTTTAGCAGGCTCTGGACAGGTTTGGACCCACCTGCCTTAGTGTATGTGGCCAGCGCCCTAACCACTGAGCCACAGGTGCCGAGCCTAAACTTTTATTCTTTTTTTTTTTTTGCAGTTTTTGGTCAGGGCCGGGTTTGAACCCGCCACCTCCAGTATATGGGGCCAGCGCCCTACTCACTGAGCCACACGCACCACCTCTAAACTTTTATTCATACATTTTATTCCTATTTATTTTGGCATTCTATGGTGGACCAAAAAGGAAGGACCCATGTGACTTAAGAAAAATAAACATATCTTTCAATATGAGCAGCAGTACTTGAAAACATTGTTGGGACATTTTCGTCTGCAAATGGCACCAAAATAACAAAACAGTGACCAGGTACAGAGTAGAAAAAACCATTTTTAAGTAACCTGCAGCTTGATTTTTTGATTCAAATAGAGATTTTTTTTGGTTATCAAATATATTTTAATTTTTTTTTAGACAGTCATCAAAATTTCCTTTTACTATATATTGTTTTTATATCCAGACCTTTGGTCTATCTAGAATTTATTTATTTATTTATTTTTGTAGAGACAGAGTCTCATTTTATGGCCCTCGGTAGAGTGCCGTGGCCTCCACAGCTCACAGAAACCTCCAACTCCTGGGCTTAAGTGATTCTCCTGCCTCAGCATCCCAAGTAGCTGGGACTACAGGCGCCCGCCACAATGCCCGGCTATTTTTTGGTTGCAGTTCAGCCGGGGCCGGTTTTGAACCCGCCACCCTCGGTATATGGGGCTGGCGCCTTCCCGACTGAGCCACAGGCGCCGCCCTATCTAGAATTTATTTTAATTGCATTACATGTGGTAGAATCTACCTTTTTTCTTCTTCCAGATGTAAAGCCAATTATGCCAGCTCCAATTATTTAAACAAACCATCCTTCTGAAAGGAAAAGTCACCTCTGACATCTGTTAAGTTCTTATACAGAGAGTGCCAAAAAAATGTGTAGACATTGTAATAAAGGAAAAACTGCATCAGAATTCTAATACTCAATATAAACCGTTAAAAGAGGATAAATTCAAGTCATGTTTGAACACCTTTTTCCCAAATGTTCTTGCCATTTTCACTTATTCTTTTACTTAGAAATCTTCTGTCCAGAAATAATATCCAAAAACATTAGTTTTCTACATTAATTTGGAATGAGTGACATTTTCATTAATTCCACTCATCCAGGAACATGATTCATGTTTTATTTTATGTCTCTCAATAAGATTCTACAGTTTTTTCAATGAAACTCTTAATTTTTTATTCCTAGATCTCTTTAGTTTTGGTCATTCATTTAAGTGGAGATTTGGGAGAGGCAGGGGTATATACTTTTCCATAACACAAGTGCAGAGAAACTGTGATTTTTTTTTTTAGGCTTTGTCTTATATTTAGCTACTTCAACAAATTCTCTTATTAATTTTAGTAACTGAGCCTTAAATTCCTAGACTTATACTTTATCATATGTAAATTTTCTCTAGTATTTATATCTTTTCTAGTATTTATATCTATTCCTTGATTTGCTTATTCTAGTTCATTAGCTAAAATTTCCAATATCATAGCCTAGTAATAAACACTTTATAGAAAAAGCACCGATTTCCTTACTATACAAAGTGCTCCCATAATAATAAGGAAAAACTAAAACCCAACAGAAATATAGCTGAAAGATATGAACAAAAAATTTGCAAAGGGTCAATAAACGTAGAGAAACACGCTCACCCACATGAACAGACAAGGAAATGGGAGCAGAGGAGTGAGCTCCTATTTCCCACCTATTCTGAAGGATCGGTAAAAAACAGGGTGACATCTGGGACTGGAGAGAATACATTCTTTTTTTTTTTTTTAGAGACAGAGTCTCATTTTGTTGCCCTCGTAGAGTGCCATGGCATCACAGCTCACAGCAACCTCCAACTCCTGGGCTTAGGCAATTCTCTTGCCTCAGCCTCCTGAGTAGCTGGGACTATGGGCGCCTGCCACAACGCCTGGCTATTTTTTTGTTACAGTTTGGCAAGGGCTGGGTTTGAACCCACCACCCTCGGTATCTGGGGCCAGCGCCCTACCCACTGAGCCACAGGCGCGGCCCAGAGAGTACATAATTTAATAAATTACTTGTGGTAGTAGACTTAATTGCTACAACCAGGTAATTATTTTTTCCATTTCGAAATGTTTCTTTTAATTTTTATTGTATATAGTTTTAAAGGTGAACATGGTGTTTTCAGATAATTTAGAAACACTGTAGGTATATATGCACAGGTATAGAGTGTATACTTAAGACTCTAACTCAGCAACCCTGTATATTTAGACTCTAACTCAGCAACCGTATTCTCAGGAAACTTATGCTACAGAAACAGAAGAATGAGCACACAGGTAAACACAGAAACACACGTAAACATAGGATTGTTACCACTAGAAATAACCTAAAATATCACCCAAAGAGATATGATTTAAAAAAATTATACATCTTTCTACAGAACATTATGTATTTATTAAAAAGTATATGTTAGGTTAAACTAAAATATCAAGTAATTTGGAGAGATAATCATTAAAAGAAAAGTCAACTTATGGAATATTGTATATAGTACATACAAATGTGAAAAACAACAAAAACCAAATTATATGTTGGAATACCGACATTATTTAGATATTTGTAAGATCCTGGAGAAAGGTATAGAAGGATACGAATCAGTTAGTTCATTATCATTTCAGGGGAACAAAAATCACCATAAAGGGGTTGGGAGGAAGTCATCATAAAGGTCTTATTTATATACTCATAGATTATTTTATTGTTATAAATACATAAAATAATACGTTATTTATTTAAAATTTGTAAAAGAATGATTTTAAAAATAATTAGATTATTTTGGGATTTAGGAAAAGAAATTCTCATTAATTTTCCAGTATATACTTTAAATTTTGAAAAGGAAAGATACATGTAGCTTACAGGCACATATTTAGATGAAATCAATCCTAAACCAAAGAAACAGAAATGATATGTCATTTACATAATTAAGCTTCTTCCTTTTAAAGAATGTTTCTTATTTGGATGAGAAAAAGAAGAGAGAAAAGAACCAAATTCACATATTTTTTCCCTTTCAGCCACAATGCACCAGAGCATAACTTTGCTTCCCATTCCAGATATATAACATGTTCATATTAACATTTACCTTTTTATCAGTAGCTTGAAGTTCTTCAAAAACTTTTTCTAAGGACCAACTTCAAAAGAAAGAACAGGAAAAGAATAGAATAATATTAATACTATGAGAAAAGGCTGTAAAATAAAACATCAAAAGGAGCACACTTCAAGTCACCAGGGCTAAAAACAAAAAACTCACTTTGATTCCAAATATTCTCGAGGAAGTTCTTCAGTTTCATCCAGAGTCATGACGGACGTCTGAATCTCCTGCTCCACCAGACTGTCCACCATCACCCGGAAGTAGGCCCACACCGTGTCTTCCCAGGTGTCACAGACAGGAAGAAGCTTTGTCCACATTCCAAAAGAGAAACACACAGACATATCCAATAAAAAAGAAAGGAAAAGCAATTACATCGTCAGTGTGGGCTATAAAGTCATTTTATGATATAAATATTGTGGATTTTTAAAAAATGAGATCAAATAACCTTCTTTCCTCTAAACTACATCTTCTAAGTTGTTTGAACTACTAAGATTTCTTTTCCATATCTAGTTCATAATAGTGACAATTCCCCATGCTGATATAAGAAGGTAATTCAACTGATTATTACAGCATCCCTCAAAACATCATAAAACGTAGGGAGTAGAGGTGAATGATGAGCACAGCCTTTAAAATAAGACAACTATTTTGTCCATTTGAAATTGCACATGAACTTTATGGATACCCTATGTAAGACAAGACAAGCAGTCACTGCTCAATGGCGTGTTTCTGGATACAGTTATGAGCATTACTTGTCATCAAATGAATGCATGTTGCAATTAAATTTACAATTCTTAATTATAAACTGAAGACTGATTTCATTCATTAAAATACATATGTATGGATACATCAAATTAAGCAGTACAGATTACTATTCTGTTCATGATTATCTCTATCATTGCTATTCTAGCTTAAATTTATGTTTTGTTACATGCAATTATTAGACTATTTTCTTTATTTTAAATTAAAAAGTAGCCATTTTTATCTAAACTCATTTTTTTGCCTTTTTCTTAGCCAAGTATATTTCTTGGACAAGAATATTGTATGTATCTAATTTTATCCCACAGGAAAAAAGTGAATATTAAGATAGATTACATACCTGCTTCAGATTCCCACTTAAAGCTGCATAAATTGCTCTCTCGTATCGATTAAAAAGCTCCTAAAATACAATCAATATGAACAAACCTGAAATATTTTTTTCTTAGTATGTCAATTTTCCTCATAATGTGGAATTTTGTAATCTCTTTTATTCATGTCTATTTCTAAACTTTTGTGAAAGATCTAGTGGGGTAATAAGAGCAAAGGACTTCAGTTTGATGAAATAATCAATGCTAAAATCTTCAGGAAAAAGTCAGACACTTCAATTTCAAATACAAGGTGAAAACAGATCAACTCTAATGAATATTTTGATTATTTATAATAAAATTTTATTGCAGATAGAACCTATAGAGGTGTTTTCTCCTAGGAAGTTTTTAAAATACCTAACATTCCCTGATACTGACCTAAGAACAGCATCAAGTTTGCATCTCATTTCTATGATTAGAATTAATTATGTTCATCCAATTACTCCATTTTACTTCTAGGATTCTATCAATGGCATTTCCAGTTTTCTTGTCATCCAAGAGACTCAGACGTAAGGAGCCGCTCTCTGTTCTGTTCAAATTTCAGGCTCTTACCAGTCCTGTCCCCCCCAACCCTGTTCTAGTCCCCAGACCCATCAATCATAACAAAACAGGCCCTTATTACTTAGCGTCTGAGTAACTCTGACAGGCCCCTAATTACTTTCTCAGCCATCAGTCCATTCAGTTCAGAGTATATTTGCCACGGCCATGCCACATGCCCTCAAGATTCTGCAACCCTCTGGACACCCAATTCTACAAACAAACTTCAGGACCGTTTCAAGGTAGAGTGCCATATTTATTTCAGTATTTATGTATTTCTTAACTGTCTGACAGAAAACTGTGCTATCATCTTTACTAACTTTTTATCTTTTTATGTATCACTGATGAAGTTTTCTTTTCTTCTTTGGAGATAGGCCTCACTGTGTCATTCAGGCTGGAGCGCAGTGGTGTAATCATAGCTCACTACGGCCTTGACCTCCTAGGCTCAAGAAACCCTTCTGCCTCTCAGCCTTCCAAATAGCTGGCACTATGGGTGTGCGACACCCGGCCTGGCAATTTTTAAAAATTTTTTGTAGAGACAGGTTCTTGCTATGTTGCCCAGACTGGTCTGGAACTCCTGGGCTCAAGTCATTCTTTTCTCTTTGATTTTAGGTTAACAATAGGTTCCCACGGTACCCACTGACATTTAACTCTGCTAGAAATGAATGGGGTTAAAAGAGGCTGATGTTAAAGTACACAAAAGTATCACAGAAACACTGACTCTATAATAAGGGTGCTATTACTTATTTAGAATTTGGTATTCTTTGTGTTCAATATAAACAATGCTAAGATTATAGGCATGAGCCACTGCACCTGACTAGATGAAGTTTTTGAGTACTGTCTTCTAAACTCCACTTTCCCATAAGCCCCATGGGTGTTTTCCATGACTGTGCATGTTGTAACCATTTTTAGGAATGCGTATGTCATGTCAGAAATGACTGTATTTCTTTTTTATGAGCATTCTACTCCAACTCGGTAGACTTACCTTTTCTTGAGTTTCTCAACCTATACACCTTACCTAGAATTCCTTCCTCTTATTTCCAAACAACCCAAATCGTACTAATTTTAAAAAGTTCAATTCAGTTGTCTCCCCTGGGAAGCCAGCTTTAAGTGTTAGCCCGATGTTTTTCCCCTAGACCACGGGTCCTCAAACTGCGGCCCGCGGGCCACATGAGGCGGTGTGTTTGCATTTGTTCCCATTTTATTTTTTTACTTCAAAATAAGAAATGTGCAGTATGCATAGGAATTTGTTCATAGTTTTTCCTTTTAAACTATAGTCCGGCCCTCAAACGGTCTGAGGGACAGTGAATTAGCCCCCTGTTTTTTTTTTTTTTTTTTTTGGTTTTTGGCCAGGGCTAGGTTTGAACCCGCCACCTCCAGCATATGGGACCGGCGCCCTACTCCTTGAGCCACAGGCGCCACCCTAGCCCCCTGTTTAAAAAGTTTGAGGATGCCTGCCCTAGACTCACCTGGCACTACCTTTACAAGTATGCCTTACATCAATGTTTAATTCTAATGAGAAAGTGGATAACTGTGGTAAAAAGGTAAACCTGTTTCTCAATTTCACTTCAAGTTCTTTGCAAACCGGAATTTTAGTGTTATATGACTGTGAATGTTCTGTAGCCCCTCAGCAGGTCTTCAATTACTTCAACTGGAATAAAAATCAGTATCAGTGAATAATTATGTAACTTACATCTTCTGCCATTCTCCAACAACTTATTTTCCAAATGCGTCTATATGGATTCCCTTCCACGGGCTCTAATTCTGTTCCTATAAAATGGTAAAAGAGAGAAAATTAATAGTTTAAAATAAATTATTATTTCAATTACTTCTAAAAAGATCTATAGTTCACAAAGACTGGAATTTAGAGCTAAGTGCCTGTCAGCAGCCAGATTAGAATCTACAAGGTACCTCCGTTAACATTGGGGTCATGGTACAATTTCCAGCCCTCCAGCGTTGCAGCTCTCCAGGCTTGACCACAGCGTTTACAGAGCCGCTGTGCCTTGGGAACAAGGATGAGAGTTAGTCAAATGACCATCACAGTCTGAAAAGTTCTTGTGCCTTCTGGTGAAGTATAACTAATATCTGACAAAATTGGACAACATATAGGACCAGTGTAACGAAGGACGATGGAAACAATCAACACTGGCCTTCCACTTCACTAACATGTGCATGTCTCTCTGCGGTCTCCATCTTTGTTCCTAATAATCCCTTTTCTCTTTGATTTTAGGTTTAACAATAGGTTCCCACAGTACCCACTGACATTTAACTCTGCTAGAAACGAATGGGGTTAAAAGAGCCTGATGTTAAAGCACACAAAAACACTGACTCTTATAATAAGGGTGCTATTACTTATTTAGAATTTGGTATTCTTTGTGTTCAATATAAACAATAAGATGTGCTGAATATATCAGTAAGGTAGAAGCTTGTCTGTTGTTCCATCACCCCTGTAGGAAACTATCTCTTCCCCCTTCTTGTTTTATAGGGTTCGATAAGCCTGATCCCACCACACAACTCAGGGTTAGATATGTGATCTAACAAGTTTCACCACCGAGACTCCTGCCAGAGATACTGAGAAAGAGAATACATCCCCTTTGCTGGGACTGCTGCTGGCAGAACGGAAGCCTGGAGCTCCTGATGGCCGTCTCTGGGACACCATGGGGTGGCTTCCTGGGACTGAAGCCAAGAAAGCAGGCAGAGCTATGAGCCTTAGAAAGAGTGCCCTAGTGACACCTTCAGAGTCTCTGGACCCTGCTTAAAGCTGGACACAGCCCTCTACACATTCTAGCTCCAACACCCAATCAACTCTCTCCTTGTAAGCACCCGGTGACTTAAGTTAGGTTTCTGTCACCTGGACCTAGACAGCCTGATTAATACAACTAGTTAAAGAATGTAATATTCCAAACAGCATTGAGTTATGACCTTTGAAGCTTATGACAGCTAAGTAGCAATTAACATGGAAAAGTGTTTTCATGTGCTATCAAAAAAAAGTAAAAACTGAATATAAACCTTCAAATCATTATGCTGAATTAAATAAGCCAGGGACAGGAGCACAAGTATTTATAACTCCACTTAAATGCAGTATGTAAGATGATTCCACCTACATGTCATAGAGGCAGTAAGTACGTCACAAGTCACCAGGAGCAGAGGGAGGGGGGATGAGAAGTGAGTTCATACTCATAACAGAGTCTTCGTTCACGATGATGAACAAGTTTTGGAAACTGATGGAGATGGTTTCTCAATAATATTAATGTAACTGATGCCACCAATTGATGACTAAAATGGCAAATTTTCTTACGTATATTTATCACATAATCAAAAAAAATAATGTATTCTACCAAAACCATTAAATTGTATGACTTAAAAGGGTAAACTGTATGACATATAAATTTTCTCTCAATAAAGCTGTTAAGGAAGGCGGCGCCTGTGGCTCAAAGGAGTAGGGTGCTGGCCCCATATGCTGGAGGTGGCAGGTTCAAGCCCAGCCCTGGCCAAAAACTGCAAAAAAAAAAAAAAGCTGTTAAGGCTCGGTGCCCATAGCTCAGTGGTTAGGGCATTGACAACATACACTGAGGCAGGTGGGTTTGAACCCAGCCTGGGCCTGCTAACAACAATGATAACTACAACAACAACAAAATAGCCAGGCATTTTGGCAGGCGCCTGTAATCCCAGCTACCTGGGAGGCTGAGGCAGGAGAATCGCTTAAGTCCAAGAGTTTGAGGTTGCTGTGAGCTGTGATGCCATGGCATTCTACCGAGGGGTAACATAATAACACTCTGTCTCAAAATTAAAATAAAATAAAATAAAGCTGTTAAAAAAGAGAGAAAAAATCTTGAATGTATGCCATGATTATGATTATCTTTAAAAATATATATATGCAAAAGAGAAAAGGGCTGGAAGTACATAGAGTTTCCATTTTTCAATGTTCAGTAATATGATCAGTAATATGATTTTATTTTCTGTTTTTAAAAATAAGACCCTCTGGCTCAGCACCAGTGGCAAGTGGTTACGGCGCCAGCCACAAACACGGAAGTCGGCAGGTTTGAACCCAGCCTGGGGGTTCCAGCTAACCAACAATGACAATTGCCAATAAAAAATAGCTGGGCGTTGTGGCAGGTGCCTGTAGTCCCAGCTACTTGGGAGGCTAAGGCAAGAGAATTGCTTGAGCCCAAAAGTTAGAGGTTGCTGTGAGCTGTGATGCCACAGCACTCTACCAAGGACGACATAGTGAGCTCTGTCTCAGAAAAAAAAGTTTCTAAAATAAGACCCTTTTATGCTGTTGCAATCACTAGTGTCTTACACACTAGCCAGCAATAGTTACTTGGGACTTATTTTCTGAATAAATGAATATGCAGTATCAACTTGGTTTTTTTTTTTTTAGAGACAGAGTGTCATCTTATCACCCTCGGTAGAGTGCTGTGCTATCATAGCTCACAGCAACCTTCAACTCCTGGGCTTAGGCGATTCTCTTGCCTCAGCCTTCCGAGTAGCTGGCACTACAGGTGCCCAGCACAATGCCTGGCTATTTTTTGTTGCAGTTTGGCTGGGGCTGAGTTTGAACCCGCCACCCTCGGTATATGGGACTGGTGCCCTACTCACTGAGCCGCAGGCGCTGTCCGACTTCTTTGTTTTTTAATGTCAGATTAATGTAAGTATACAAACAATTAGGGAACACTGTTTGCATTTGTTAGATAAAGTCCAAATTGTAGATGAGGCATGCCATATACCCCCACCCGATTCCCATCAGTGGGCTAAAGGCCCTCCCTTTCCTCCCCCCACTTGAATTGATGTTTTTCTCATATGTGGGCATGTATTATCTTCTTAATAAAAAATAAGAATGAGGCTTAATAACTCAAGACTGACTGCTGTAAGAAATTACCTAATATACACTGATGATAGTCAATGTTGAAGAACAAACAGCACTTTGTACTATGACTCATCTACCTGAAGAACACTGCCTTGTGCCATAACACAGGTGCAACATAACACCTGGAGACTGAAACACCCGTGCACCAGACTGCCTCGTCTAAAAGACCAACAAAGCCATCCAGTAAACTAATCGGATACTTAACATTCTATGTGCAAGATCTTAACTATCATACACATTTATTTTTACTTTTTATTTTTTTTATTAAAGCATAGCTGTGTACATTGATATGATCATGGGGCATCATACACTAGCTTCACAGACTGTTTGACACACTTTCATCACACTGGTTAACATAGCCTTCCTGGCATTCTCTCAGTTACTGTGCCAAGACACTTACATTCCACATTTACCAAGTTTCACATATATCCTTGTAAGATGCACCGCACATTTTGTTTTTTTAGAGACAAGGTCTCACTTTATTGCCCAGGCTGGGATGTAGTGGTGCAATCACAGCTCACCGAAGCCTCCAACTTCTGGGCTCTAGCAATCCTCCTGCATCAGTCTCCCAAGTAACTAGGACCATGAGTATACATGCTGGTAGAGACAGTATCTCACTATGTTGCCCAGGCTGATCTCAAAGTGATCCTCTCATCTCAGCCTCCCAAAGTGCTGAGATTACAGGCATCATGGACTACCATGTCTAGCTTCGCACACATATGAAAGAGGTAAGGTTAAAAGGAAGAAGTTTGAGGGATATCGTAGCCTTCAAGTACCTAAATAGTGTCACTTAAAATTAGCATTAGATTTACTCTGTACTCTTGAAAATTAGAATTAGAAATAGTGAGGATAGGCGGCGCCTGGGGCTCAAGGAGTAGGGTGCCGGTCCCATATGCCAGAGGTGGTAGGTTCAAACCTAGCCCTGGCCAAAATCCAAAAAAAAAGAAATAGTGAGGATACGCCTAAAGCACGAGCACAGTACAGGAAGGCAATGTTTGACTTCTTATAAGAATTTTTCTAGGTGGCGCCTGTGGCTCAAAGGAGTAGGGCGCTGGCCCCATATGCTGGAAGTGGTGGGTTCAAACCTAACCCCGGCCAAAAACTGCAAAAAAATAAAAAATAAAAAAAAATAATGTTTCTAATAATTAAAATTGTATAAATTAGAGTACACTGCTTTACAAAGCAATGAGCTCCTTATCACTGGAAATGTTCAAACAGGAAGTCAGATCTAGAAATACAGAGAATGAAATTACTGCCTTGGGGATGTGTCCTAGGGAGCCACAAAATCTTTCCCAAATCAGTCTTTGACTTTTGAAAATAGATAAGCAGAGTATACGCACTTACCTCATCTGTCATTCCAGCACGGATTAGGGTGAAGAGATATTTGAGTAATCTAATTTCATCTTCTCTATCCAGATCATCAAGGGGCATCTTCTGTCTGATGGGAGCATCAGGGTCCTATAAGCATAAAAAACAAAAACAACCCCCCCAAAAGAATCATAAATCTTTTGTATTTTGTGCCTACATACATTTTAAACATCGAAACAATGATAAACCCGTCCTGAGTTTACTGAAATAAATCCATTTACAATTCAGTTATGTAACAAAGGGAATGAAAGTGGCACAAGGTCACAAGTGTCTAAGTAGCCACACAACTGTCTGCTTCCCCCTTAAAACAGACCCCAGTGATCCGCACAAGGGCGTGCCTAGGGCAGGCAGCACACAAACACCGCAGCCTACACCAGCCCAGGAAACATCGGAAGCTGCCTGAGTTTCCTCAATCACAGCTGAACAGGGGCTGGAGCCACACGGACATGAGCATGAGGGAACTGAAGAAATCTACTCTGTAACCAGAAGGTGCTTAGATAGTACTCTGTGAGGACACAGCAAAGAGAGCCTGTTAAGATCAAGTTTGGGATCAAACAATTTATACCAGAGGTTGAAATTTTGGAATTTGTGGCATGATTTTTGACAAGGTCCCAGCACGCCATGATGTGCAGCAGCACTAACTCTGTGCACCACGTGGTAACATGAGCCCTCCAGAGGCCAACTGTGTGAGAAATCAGACTATGGATGACCTTGAGCAGCAGGAGGTAAATAACCCCACAAGTGCTGTGGTTCCAATAATGGAGCATCAGGCATGCATGCACTAACTCCACACAAAACACACTAATGCTCAATAAAAAAAATACTAAGCAGATTCTAATAAGTAAGTAAAACTCCCTAACTACTTTTCACGTTTTCAAACACTTAGGATAATACAACGGCCTGACATTAGCAGCAAATTATAATAGCTATATGATGAACTTCAAATGGAAAACAATTTTTTTTTGAGATGGAATCTTACTCTGTCACCCTGGGGAGAGTGCTGTGGTGTCATAGCTCACAGCAACTTCAAAGTCTTGGGCTCAAGAGATCCTCTTGCCTCAGTTTTTCTATTTTTAGTACAGACGGGGTCTCACTATGGCTCAGGCTGGTCTCAAACTCCTGAGCTCAGGCCCACCTGGGCCTCCCAGAATGCCGAGATTACAGGCGTGATTATTGCACCCATCCAGAAAACAATTTTAACATGACTTAAAAAAGCAAATAAAATAACTCTTACTTCACCTGTTACTGAGTATGTACTAATATGAACATCAGTTCAGGAAATGAAATACACAATAGATCAGTTGGCTACTTTCACAAATATTTTGCAAACACATCAATTTTGGAACATGGTCTCTCTGGCAAAAGGAAATCACTATTTGTTAGCCGTTAAGACTAAATGATTTTCAGCTATGCTTGCTCCAGGTTAGCTACAATCAATTTCATACTCTCCTAGAAGTTTCCAAACAATTTTCATTAAAATCACTGTTACCAAATGGAATCCTAAATTTTTTTCAATTGTTACTTACTTCTCTCACTAGTCACTACAAACATTTCACATGCCCCTACCTGTTAAAAAGATTTCTGAAATAATTCGGCTCCAGTTCTTTCCAAATCCACTATTATTCCTATTATTCATATCCTAACAATCTCTCTAATCTCTAGCAAATTCACAAAGTTTTATACCCCTTCCACATTTTCCATGTAAAAGAGCTTTCATGGGTCACTACTTCATATAGTTAAACTTTGATGTAAGACCAAAATTAAGTTGTGTGGTTCTTTTTGGAGACAGAGTCTCACTCTGTTGCTGGAGTTAAAGCGCCATGACCTCGGCTTAGCTTAAAGCAACCTCAAACTCCTGGGTTTAAGTGATCCTGCTATCTCAGCCTCCCAAAATTGCTTTTTTTTTTTTTTTTTTTTAGAGACAGTCTCATTTTGTTACCCTCGTTATAGAGTGCCCTGCCGTCACAGCTCATAGCAACCTCCAGCTATTGGGCTTAGGCGATTCTCTTGCCTTAGCCTCCAGAGTAGCTGGGACTACAGGTGCCCGACAGAATGCCCGGCTATTTTTTGTTGTTGTTGCAGTTTGGCTGGGGATGGGTTCGAACCTGCCACTCTTGGTATATGGGGCTGGCACCTTACTCTCTGAGTCACAGGCCCTGCCCCAATTAATTAGTTCTTTTTGGCCGGGGCTGGGTTTGAACCCGCCACCTCCTGCATATGTGGCCAGCGCCCTACCCCTTTGAGCCACAGGCGCTGCCCCAATTAATTGGTTTTTAATGCTGGCAAATTAGGTACCTTCCGTACCTTATTTTATTATTTATAATTCAAAGGTTATGGATATGTGCTTTGAACACATTCCATCAGATTCCAATGCAAGTTAGTTATTTTAGAGTTAAATGTTAGTGTGCACAAACCTTCAGGAAAGTAAAACAAGGATCGAAGAGGAAAAAAATTCTCAGCCTTAAAAAGAAACATCACTCAGTGTTGAAGATACCTTTTCATTTCAAGGAATACTTACCAGTTCAGTGACAAGAGGACGGACACTTCCTATATAAGAAGTTAGCTGCCGCTGTTTTAAGGTATGCAGAGTATTTTCCCTGAAAGGAAAAATAAATACCAAGTATTTTTAAAGTGGCAATTTTAATAGGCCTATTAAAAAAATCAAGTCAAATTGAGAAAGAGAGACTATAAATCCAGAAAAACATGTAACAATCCTTAACAGGAGTGCATTTTAGTTCAGATGACTAATGATAAATACTTTTTCATGCCCTTATCTGCTTTTGTGAGGTATCTGTTCAAATCTTTGTCTCCCTGGACCCTTTTTTTTTGAGACAGAGTCTCTGTTGCGTTGGGGTTGAGTGCCGTGGCATAACCATAGCTCACAATAACATCAAACTCCTAGGCTCAAGTGATCCTCCTGCCTCAGCCTCCCAAGTAGCTGGGACTACAGGCACCCACCACGATGCCCCACCACGATGCCCAGCTCATTTTTCTATTTTTAATAGAGATGGGGGTCTCACTTTGCTCAGGCTTATCTTGAACTCTTGAACTCAAAGGACGCCCCCCCCCCGCCTCAGCCTTCCAGAGTGCTACGATTATAGGCTAAGCCACTGCACCCAGTTAAATCTTTGCCCTTTTTACTGGGTTATCTTTTTATTACTGAGTTACAGTTGTTTATGAACTACATACCCTATGTTTCTTACAGTCTGTTGCTTATGATTAAGAAAAAGCAGCAAGGTAATTTTTTTAAAACATAAGTTATTCTTTTATTCTCAAGGTTTCTTCATCATATTCAAAATAAAGTCCAAAATCCTTACCTGCCTACAAAAGTCTTTCTGACCTGGCGCTCACTCCAATCTCATTTTCTTTTTTTTTGAGACAGAGTTTCACTAAGTCACCCTGGGTAGAGTGCCATGGCATCATAGCTCACAGCATCCTCCAACTCTTGGGCTTAAGCGATTTTCTTGCCTTAGGTGGGGCTACAGGCGCTTGCCACAATGCATGGCTATTTTTTTTTTTGGTTGCAGTTTTCATTGTTGTTTAACAGGCCCGGCTGGGCTCAAACCCATCAGCTTCCGTGTATGTGGCTGGCGCCCTACTGAATGAGCTATGGCGCCAAGCCTCCAATCTCATTTTCTACCATTCTTTTCCTTGAAGTGTTCCCAGTGGCCTCCTTATGCACACACTTTACCTTCCCAGGGTCTTTATGGTTTATGTTCCTGCTCAGGACACTTACCACCCAATTTCTGCATGACTCGCTTCCTTCATGTCTTAAAAGCTTCTTCCTACCTGCTGCTTCCTCAGACAGGCCTGCTCTGACCCCCTCTTCTATTTAAAGTAGGATCCTTTTTGTCCTCTCTCCCCCCCTAAACTCTGATTCATTTTTTTCCCTAAACTTCTTAATACCCAACAGGATATAAACTTGTTCCTTGTTATCTGTGGGATACTGGTTCCAGGATACCACCTGGATATCAAAATCCTAGGATGTCTAAATCCTTATATAAAATATTATACTATTTGCATATAACTTATTCACATTTTCTTGTATACTTTACATCATCTCCAGATTACCTATAATACCTAATACAATGTAAATGTTATGCAAATAGCTGTTATACTGTATTTTTATTTATATTTTTTTATTATTGTACTGTTATTATTATTACTATTTTTTTGAGATAGAGTCTCACCTAGGTAGAGTACCTCAGTGTCATAGCTCACAGCAACCTCAAACTCTTGGGCTTAAGCGATTCCCTTGCCTCAGCCTTCCAAGTAGCTGGGACTACAGAGGCCTGCCACAACACCCAGCTATTTTTAGAGACAAGGTCTTGCTCTGGTTCAGGCTGGTCTCAAACCTGTGAGTTCAGGCAATCCACCCTCCTCGGCCTCCCAGAGCGCTAGAATTACAGGTGTGAACCACCGCACCTGGCCCTGTTGTATTGTTATTATTATTTTTTGAGACAGTCTCACTATGTCGCCCTGGGTACAGTACCGTGGCATCATAGCTCACAGCAACCTCAAACTCTTGGATAATCGATTCTCTTGCCTCAGCATCCCAAGTAGCTGGGACTACAGGTGCCTGCCATAATGCCTGGCTATTTTTGTTCTTGTTGTTGTAGTTGTCATGCCTATTTTAGCTGGCCTGGGCTGGATTTGAACCCACCAGCCTCAGTGTATATGACAGGTGCCCTACCCACTGAGCTATGAGCACCACCTGTATTGTTATTTTTTACTAGGTTTTTAAAAATTATTTTTGAAATGTGGTTGGTTAAATCCAGGGATGCGGGACCAACTAATACAGCGGGCTGGCTGTGTATTTGTCCATCTGCTCTCTACCTCTTTACAACAATTATAAATTACCTAAAGGCAGAGCTTTTATCTGTTTTGCTGCAGAGTGAACAAAGTAAAAACTAAATATTTACTGAAAGATGAATGAACAAAATCAATATGAAGTGACTTTATGAATGAAGTGTAGTGACTTACCAATACACTGATTTTGCATAAAACTCAATATTATCAGAAAATTCTCCAATCTCATCTTTGGCAATACTCTCTAACCAATCTACCACCAGCTACAAAAGAAAAAAAGGATTAGTATTAACTACAAAATCTGTTAGTGTTTTATTTGTAGCAGTACTCATACCCTTAATTCAAATAGTTTCTAATATCAAAAATAACAAGTAACAATTTTCCAAGCACTATTTTTATTTTTAAGATATTAAAAAGTATTATGGCAAAAGAATAAAATTTTCTGTAGGAATAACAGAGTTCTAAATCGGCTATTCCTAGAAATACTAGGGCTGTCACTTAACACAGGAACTGCCACATGAGCTGTATTTCACTAACTCTTGCTTTGAGCCCAGGGGCTTGTGAAGCATATATAATTCACATGTCTCTTGACCTATCTTAACCTAATAAACACCATGTCCCCCACCCCACAATTTTTTGCCATGTGATAGTCAATGTGTCAAAAATCAAAAAACAGGGTTCCTAATTCGTTTGAATTACAAATAAAAAGATCAAGTAGAAAAAGAATTAAGAAAAACATTTTAAATTAAAAACACTTCAGTACTTTGGATGCCATGACCTTTTCTCCACAGTTCATTAAAAAATATTTTTAAAAATCTAGCCATACCTGACTTTGCCGAACAAGTGAATCTCTCTGAAATAACGCTTCCACAACCATTTTTTCACTGGCATTAAGAGCCTATTAAAAAATTATTTAAAGGATGGAAAGAAAAGAAGATGCTCTAAGAATATTACTTCAACAGAAAGATAAAAGCCAATAAAAGTATATTAAATCACCCATACATAAACATTTTACCACACAGTAAATTATATATTCGTCTTTGAAAAATATTTATTGTATAAACAATTTTCAAACTGCCAGATCAATCCGCATCTGCTTTTACCTGATATTTTAATTCTTTATGCTTGGAATTTTAAAAGTCTACTTCTCGGGGCGGCGCCTGTGGCTCAGTCGGTAGGGCGCCGGCCCCATATACCAAGGGTGGCGGGTTCAAACCCGGCCCCGGCTGAACTGCAACCAAAAAAAAAAAAAAAAAAAAAAAATAGCCGGGCGTTGTGGCGGGCGCCTGTAGTCCCAGCTACTCGGGAGGCTGAGGCAAGAGAACCACTTAAGCCCAGGAGTTGGAGGTTGCTGTGAGCTGTGTGATGCCATAGCACTCTACCGAGGGCCATAAAGTGAGACTCTGTCTCTACCAAAAAAAAAAAAAAAGTCTACTCCAGAGATGATGTTTCAGGGAAAAAATAGACACCAATAAAATGAAACAAAATACTGTGACAAAGGACTCAGTGTAGCCATGATACATAGATTTAAAAACTTTAAAATCCTTTCATCCTACACAGAAGTTGATAATAAATTAACTCAAAAGCAATCAAAGACTTAAGACTTACTTTAAAAGGTAATTTAATATAAATAATAGCAAGTAACACTAAGCAGTACATTGAAAGGCTAATAAGTTGTGACCAGTTCAAGTGTGGGTTAAACTATTAATGAATCCATTTTATTCATGAGTTAAAGAAAAATTACATGAACTTTTTGGTAGATGCCAAAATGCCATTTGATAGAAGCAGAGGAATACTTCACTAATGTTAAGAGATTATCTAACTGAAACCTGGAGCAAATAATATACAGTCATGAAGAGTCTACAGGGGATTGGTCCGAGGATGCTGTGGGGATACCAACATCTGCAGATGCTCAAGTATCTCATGTAAAATGTCATAGTACACTTTAAACCATTTCTAGATTACTTATATTTACTATAATTACATAGACTAAATTCTATGTAAATAGTTACACAATATTGTTTGGAGAAAAATGACAAGAGAAGAAAGTCTGGGCTCGGCGCCTGTAACACAGTGGTTACGGTGCCAGCCACATACACCAAGGGTGGTGGGTTCAAACCCAGCCCGGGCCTGCTAAACAATAATGACAACTGCAACAAAAAATAGCCAGGCATTGTGGTAGGCGCCTGTAGTCCCAGCTACTTGGGAGGCTTAGGCAAGAGAATCACTCAAGCCCAAGAGTTTGAGGATGCTGTGAGCTGTGATGCCATAGCACTCTACAGAGAGCGACAAAGTGAGACTCTGTGTCTCTAAAAAAAAACCAGAAAGAAGAAAGTCTGTACATGCTCACTACCAACACAACTGTCCATTTCCTCCCCAATATTTTCTCTGTGTGATTAAATTCATGGATGCAAAACCCACAGATACAAGGAGCTGACTATAATTAACTGTAAAGGGAAACACTTCCTTTAAAATCCAGAAGATGAAAAGAAAAAGAATCTCTGCTATTATTCAACTTTACTTTGAAAATTTTAGCTAATAAAAGTAGAAAAAAATTAAGTTAGTATTAAGTATGTTAAAAGGCAAAGTCATCACTATTAGTAGATAATAGTATTGCCTTCCTAGAAAACCAAAGAAAATCAATGGCAATTTAGTAGAGATGGGATCTTGCTCTTTCTAAGGCTGGTCTTGAACTCCTGAGTTTAAGCAATTCTCCTGCTTTGGTCTCCCAGAGTGCTGGGATTACAGGTGTAAGCACGCCTAGCTGGATATCTATTAAGATTAATAAGTGAGCTTAATAAACAGCCAAATGTAAGACAGAACTCCTAGATGTGCATGTTACTTTGTAGGAATGAAGTATTTGCAGAATAAATGAAAAGACATTAAATATTTTAGGTGAAAAAGCAGATTAAAAGACATGTATAGCTGAAATTATTTGTTATAAAAATAAATTTATTTTCTGCTATAGTTGCTTCAAACAAGAATTACTTTTGGCAGATATACATCATGTGATATAGGCGGGTTTAGCCTTTACTGATGATGGGTGTTCATGTTAGTTTCTTTTCCTCAAGACCATATCTAACATTAGACAGAGTAGCCAAGAGCTTTTTCTTTTGTTTTTTGTTTTGACAAATTAGTGAGGAAATAGCATTTTAAGAGGAGTCTCTTCTCAAAGAAATTAGCTGAGAGTCTAATTCTTGTCTTTCCCAACTAATGAAGCTAAGCGGGCATCTCAGAAACTTGCCTTCTGAACGGGAGGACTCCAGGCCATCACTAAAGATGTGTTCAGGCAGGGAGCACACTTTCTATACCCTGTAGAACAGCAGCGGTTCTCAATCTGTGGGTTGCAACCCCTTTGGGGGTCGATGACCCTTTCACAGGGGTCGCCTAAGACCATCCTGCATATCAGATATTTACATTACGATTCATAACAGTAGCAAAATTAGTTATGAAGCAGCAACAAAAATAATTTTATGGTTGGGGGTCACCACA
Organism: Nycticebus coucang; assembly: GCF_027406575.1. NCBI lineage: Eukaryota > Metazoa > Chordata > Mammalia > Primates > Lorisidae > Nycticebus > Nycticebus coucang. The sequence continues at coordinate 54,713,639 of NC_069782.1, forward strand.
ACATGAGGAACTGTCTTAAAGGGTCGTGGCATTAGGAAGGTTGAGAACCACTGCAGTGTTAAATTATGGGCTGTAACATTACTCTGTCTTTCTGTCTAATGATGTCAGAGAATGCCAGTAGTTTAAAATTTTTATTTTAGGATTTACTTGTACTCTGAATTTCCTGGAACAAAGGAGTAGTAGCGGTGGGTATTTTCCAAACTGCCCCATATATGTACAGTTCAGTTTAACCACTGATTGCCTGGTTATTTTCTTTTTTTATTGTTGGGGATTCATTGAGGGTACAATAAGCCAGGTTACACTGATTGCAATTGTTAGGTAAAGTCCCTCTTGCAATCATGTCTTGCCCCCATAAAGTGTGACACACACCAAGGCCCCACCCCCCTCCCTCCGTCCCTCTTTTTGCTCCCCCCCCATAACCTTAATTGTCATTAATTGTCCTCATATGCCTGGTTATTTTCTTACTGGGCTCTTTTTGAGGTTAAAAAAGAAAATCCCTGGTTTAAAACCAGTAATGCCTGTTGAGTGTGCCCACAGGCCATAATAGGTGAGAAGAGAGATATCCAGTAACCCAATGAGTAGGAAAGGGGCTGTGTTGCTTGTGAAGTGGTATTAGTAGCATTTTTTGTAGATTGTTTGCTGGATTTAATGTGTTGATCTAAAAAGCTATTTTCTGTTTCTTTGCAGAAGGGAGTTATAACCAGGCTACAATGACGGCAGGTGGAGGCCCAGCACAGGGGCTCTTGCACTGTTTCCACCTACACATTACATACCTAATAGTGCCCTGCTTCACAGACTCTGAATACTGGTTTAGGGTCATCATGTCTACTGGAGTTTGCTGTGTAGAGCCATAGCTTCCTGTTTTGTTAGCATCAGATAGGCTAGCAGGAACGGACCAGGGCCTTGTCTCACACAGACGATACCTCAGATGTTGGCCGGATATGTGAACTGCCTATTTCCTGTTACCAGAGATTTGATTTTTAACTAAATGAAAATCAATGGATTCTTTCCTCCCTCAAACCACAAAGCAAAAATAAAATAATGCTTTTGAAAACTGTTTCTAGAATTTTGAGACAGAGTCTCACTTTGTCACTCTTGGCAGAGTACCCAGGTGTAACAGCTCACAGCAACCTCAAACTCTTGGACTTATGCAATTCTCTTGCCACAGCCTCCTGAGCAGCTGGGACTACAGGTGCCCACCACAATGCCTGGCTATTTTTAGACATGGGGTCTCACTCTGGCTCAGGTGGTCTCAAACCTGTGAGCTTAGGCCATCCACCTGCATCAGCCTCCCAGAGTGCTGGGATTACAGGTGTGACCCACCACACCCGGCCCATTGTTTCTAGAATTTAAAAGTAAAAAAATGATGGTACTTTCCAAAATTACTTCAGAACATGACAATAGATTCTTTTAACATAAACTCAAAATCAAAACAGCATACCTGCTAAGCTACAACAGACTGTTGACTCCAAGGGTTTTGATCAATATCATAAGAAATCTTTTCCCTTTGACATGCTCTGACTTTTGTTGTTTGCAGGAAGGGTGTGCGTGTGTGCACGTGTGCAGAGTGCACGTAAGTATCAGTGCCTAAGTTAGGAAAACTACATTCCTGGTTCTATATTGAGGAGAATGATGTAAAAAGCAACATGAAATATTAGCCCTCATTTTGTTTTAAATTACAAATTCATGTTAATTGTTCTCAGAATTGGATTTTTTTCCCTCAAAATTAAAATAATTTTTTCTTTTGGATTTAATGAAGTATAGCTAGCTGAAGCCAGTTTGACAAGGTGAGAGAGATGTCAGACTGATGAAAGGTGTGCAGCCTATTTCAAAACCAAACCCTAAGCCCGTTTTAAGAACAATAAACTATATTTTACATGCAAAAATAAAAAAAAGAATTACTTTTCAACTCAGAAACTAAAAAGTAATTAAACCCCAAAAGGCATCTGGTCTTGGTAGTTTTACAGACATATTTTTACCAAGCCTTCAAAGAACAGGTAATCTCTATGTTCTTCCCTATGTTGCTTGTGAAGTGGTATTAGTAGCATTTTTGTAGATTGTTTGCTGGATTTAATGTGTTGATCTAAAAAGGCTATTTTCTGCTTCTTTGCAGAAGGGAGTTATAACCAGGCTACATGGACGGCAGGTAGAGGCCCAGCATCAGGGGCTCTGGTACTGTTTCCACCTACACATTACATACCCAATAGTACCCTGCTTCACAGGCTCTGAATAACAGAGTACAAAAAACCCCAGAAGATCTCTAGAGAGCTAGTACAATTCTAGACACCAAAACTAGATGAAGATGCCATAAAAAGGGAAATGTATTTGGGCAATTCCGGACTAAGAAGTCAACTAATAAGCAGTAGCATATTTAGGAATAGGTCATGGCTCAGAGTTTATCCTTACTTGATGACTCAACTGTAAGCCATTACATCAATGAATTCCAGCAGAGACCTACAGAAGCTAAATTTTGACTACATTCAATACCCATTCCAACTTTTAACAGTTTAGGGGGGGAACATTCCAATCTACAGGAAAACATCAAATGTAAAGATGAAACAAAAGCATTCTTCTAGAAACAAGAAAAGAATGTTCACTATTAGTGACATAAACCAACAGTGTATGGTGCTCCTAGTCAATGTGATGAGGCAAGTAAAATCAATACGGTGGACAAGATTAGAAAAAATTAAGAAGATTATTTGTAGATGATTACTGCCAACATAGAAAACACAATAAAATCAATTGAAAACCTTTTAGAGCTAGTAAGAGAGCTCAAAAAGATGGCCAAGTACAAGCTGTGCACATAAATGTCTGTCAATAACTACTTTAAAAATATAGTAGGAGGCTCGGCGCCTGTAGCTCAAGCAGCTAAGGTGCCAGCCACATACACCAGAGCTGGGGGGTTTGAATCCAGCCTAGGCCTGCCAAACAACAATGATAACTACAACCAAAAAATAGCTGGGTGTTGTGATAGGTGCCTATAGTCCCAGCTACTTGGGAGGCTGAGGCAAGAGAATCACTTAAGCCAGGAGTTGGAGGTTGCTGCGAGCTGTGATGCCACAGCACTCTATCCAGGGTGACAGCTTGAGGCTTTGTCTCAAAAAAAAAAAAAAAATATAGTAGGAAAGAGAATCTACACGACAGATTTTACAGAGAAGAGCATGAGATCTATATAGAATATAAGAGATCTGAATAAATGGAGATCTATGCCATTATCATAATTGGGAAGATTAAACATGGCAAAAATATCATTTTTCCCAAAGTTAATGTACAAATTCAGTAGATACCAAATACTGAAACTTCGAAGTTAGGCTCAGTAGTATAGCTTTGGCTTTCACATGAATCAATCAATAAAACAGAAAATATCCACTTACAAATATGATTTGGTATATTTTATAGGTAGCATTATAAATCAGTAAAGAAAGGATGGTCTATTTGACAAATGATGTTGGAATAAATGTATATTCATTTGAAAAAAGTTAAATCTCTTGTTTACTGATAGACAAACTCACTCAAGATGAATTCACAACTTGAATTAATTCAAGTCCTAAAATGAGACTAAAATTTAAGAGAAAATATTAGAGAATATTTTTAAAATAGACAGGAAAGGCCTTCCTTAGCAAGACACAAGATAATAAGTGTTACAAAAAATACGACAGATGTGACCAGATAAAAACAGAAAAGATTCATCAAACAAAGTTGACAGATAAGTGACAGAAAGGAGACTATTTAACATGTGTAAGAGAATAAAAAAAAAATTACTAAGAAAGTGAGCAAAAGGTATGAATGTAGAACTCACAAAAAATACAAACAGGTAAGAATAAAAAATTACTCCATCGCACTAGTGATGAAGGAGACACATATTAAAACCAGAGTAAACATTTTCATGTACAATTAGTGAGAGTGTAAACTGGTACCGTCTATCAGGAAGGCAATATGACAATCTCCACAAACTCTGGCCCAACAATTTCACTTCCAGAAATATGGTAAAACCCTATATAAACTGACATTAAAAAAAAAACCCTGGCTCAGAGCCCATAGTACAGTGGTTACAGTGCCAGCCACCTACACCGAAGTTGGTGAGTTGGAATCTGGCCCAGGCCAGCTAAACAACAATGACAACTGCAACAACAACAACAACAAACTGGCTGGGTGTTGTAGCAGGCACCTGTAGTCCCAGCTACTTGGAGGCTGAGGCAAGAGAATCAGTTGAGCCCAAGAGTCTGAGGTTGCTGTGAGCTGTGACACCATAGCACCCTACTGAGGGCAACATGGTGAAATTCTGTCTCAAAAAAAAAAACCTGAGAAATATTAATGAAATTAAAAAGAAATGTTCAGTATAGTATATAAGTGAAATCATACTATATATTAAAAAGAGAAACTGTGTATGTGTGTGTCTACCAAGGTACACAGAAACCGCCTGATAAAACACATACCAAATTGTTATACTGAATAGTCAGTGGATACAAAACAAGTTTTACTCTTAACTCTCTAACATAAATCAATATATGATTATTTTACGAGACTATCATTTATTTGTAAAAATTTTTAGGCTCGGCACCTATAGCTCAAGCAGCTAAGGCGCCAGCCACATACACCAGAGCTCATGGGTTTGATTCCAGCCTGGGCCTGCCAAACAACAAAGACAACTACAACCAAAAAATAGCTGGGCGTTGTGGTAGATGCCTGTAGTCCCAGCTCCTTGGGATGCTGAGGCAAGAGAATCACTTGAGCCCAGTAGTTGGAGGTTGCTGTAAGTTATGACGCCATGGTACTCTACCCAGGGCAACGGTTTGAGGCTCTATCTCAAAAAAAAAAAAAAAAAATTTTTTTTTTTTTTTTACATGAAGAAACTAAAGATGGAGGGTTGGGTATAGTTAAAGTCCAGGCTTTAAAAAAAAATGAAAAATTGGTGGCACCTGTGGCTCAGTGAGTAGGGTGCCGGCCCCATGTACCAAGGGTGGCGGGTTCAAACCCAGCCCTGGCTGAACTGCAACCAAAAAATAGCCGGGCATGTGGTGGGCGCCTGTAGTCCCAGCTGCTCGGGAGGCTGAGGCAAGAGAATTGCGGAAGCCCAAGAGCTAGAGGTTGCTGTGAGTCCTGTGACATCATGGCACTCTACTGAGGGTGGTAAAGTGAGACTCTGTCTCTACAAAAAAAAAAAAAAAAAAAATTGAGGGGTTGGAAATTATAAATCCTGTAGTAAAAATCATTTTAGTTGTTAAGCATTTATAAAGGAAAAAGTTAACACAAAACTTACAGTAATTGCAAACATATTTTCATCTTCTAATGCAGACTGTATTCTGTCTCTGTGAATAACACAAAACGAAAAAAGGCTTAGCATGAATGAGTAAAACTACCAGTGAACATTTCAGAAGGAAAAGTTTTTTAATTTCTTTCAAACTTCCATATTACACAAAACCTACCTTTTAGTTCTTTTCTTAATTTATGCTGAGTATTGCACTATTTTTAGCACTTTCCTTAAATCTTAATACATACCCAAACTTTTAACTACAAGATTTATGACCCAATATCCCCCTCCACCTTAGTTGTTAGAAATGATATGCACCAAAAATAGCAAAACCTATTTGTGCACACATTTCTAACTAACTTGCCTACTGGTTTGTCCGAGTTCTGTACACCTTTACCTGTACAGAGAAGCCAGCAGCCTCCACGTGACCATCTCCTGCTGAAGAAGCCAGAGCATACTGGCTGTTTTTGAAAATTTTTGAAGTCCAGGTGTTGCTCTGCTCACTATTTTATTCAGTATATTCACCTGAATTAAAAACACAGAGGTGTAACAATTTTGAGTCTCTGAAACTTTGTATTCTTAAAGTACACAGTATTAAAGCAGTGTTATATTTAATATGTGCCCATGCATATATGTTATAAATTCTTCCTCTTTAGTCTGTCTTTTAAAATTGAATATATTGTAACATTCCCAATAGAAATGGTCCCAATTTGGGGCAAAGTGTGTTTATGTATATATATGTATTTATGTAAAAATCTAGCATACTCTAGCTTTCAGATTCAGCAGCCATGGGTACTTTTTTCTGTGTTATCTACAAAGAGAACAAGTTAAATCAAACCTACACCTTGCAAAGTCATAACAAGAGCCAACACAGCAGCAATGAAAATGCAAAAAGAGGCTGGGTGCGGTGGCTCACACCTGTAATCCTGGCACTCTGAGAGGCTGAGGCGGGTGGATAGCTTGGGCTTACAAGTTCGAGACCAGCCTGAGCTAAAGTGAGGCTCCCTCTCTACTAAAAATAGAAAAACTGGGGCAGGAAGATCACTTGAGCCCAAGAGTTGGAGGATGCTGTGAGCTATGACGCCGTAGCACTCTATACAGGGCAACAGATTGAGACTGTCTCAAAATTAAAAAAGAAAAGTTTGATAAGAGATATCTTAAAGTTATATTTGAAAAATTTATACCATGACACAAATCAAGAAAAATACTTTCTGGGTGGCACCTGTGGCTCAAGGAGTAGGGCGCTGGCTTCATATGCTGGAGGTGGCGGGTTCAAGCCCAGCCCCCACCTAAAACTGCAAAAAAAAAAAAAAATGGGGCAGCGCCTGTGGCTCAAAGGAGTAGGGCACCGGCCCTATATGCCGGAGGTGGTGGGTTCAAACCCAGCCCTGGCCAAAAACTGCAAAATATTTTCTCCTAAGATTGGCACCAAAACTAAACCAAACTTTACCAGAGTCCCTCATTGTCCCCCCCACCAGAACAGTGGTTATAAATCTTTCTAGGACTGAAGCACATGTGAAAATCTAATGAAAGGTATGAATGTTCTCCCCCCAAACACAGAATTGTTTATCAGGAGGTTTAAAGACCAATGGTCATTAATAGCACCTCCTTATCTTATTCAGGAGAAATAAGAAATAAGATTATTCTCATTCACAACATGAAGAAACAGCACAAGTGTCCCATCCATTAGAAAGTATTCACAAAGCTGGCTCAGTGCCATTGCTCAGTGGTTATGGCGCCGGCCACATACACTAAGGGGGTTAGAGCCCAGTCCGGGCCAGCTAAAATAACAATGACAACTGCAACCAAAAATTGCCAGGCGTTGTGGTCGGTGCCTGTGGTCCCAGCAGGCGCCAGCTACTGGGGAGGCTGAGGCAAGAGAATCACCTGGAGGTTGCTGTGAACTGTGACACCACGGTACTCTACCGAGGGTGACATAGTGAGACTCTGTCTCTTAAAGAAGAAAAGAAACAAAGTAACGTTCATAGTGGCTTAAGAACAACATTTCCTCCTTTTGCTGGTGGTGGTGAGTGTGGAGGGCTGGCTAGGAAGGCCTCTGGCGCCAAGGCGTGGGGTGCCACCTGCCGCCTCTCTACCGTGTGTTGCACCTAACCGTGTTGTGGCCAAGTCCCGCTTTTGGTATTTTGTATCTCAGCTAAAGAAGATGGAGAAGTCTTCGGGGGAAATCGTCTACTGTGGGCAGGTGTCTCAGAAATACTCCTGCGGGTGAACAACTTTGGCATCTGGCTTCGCTAGGAGTACCGCAGTGGAACCCACAGCATGTACCAGGAATACAGAGACCCGGCCACCGTGGGCGCTGTCACCCGGTGTTATTAGGACATGGGTGCCTGGCACTGTGTCCGGACCCACTCAACCCAGATGTGAAGGTGGAGGAGACTGCGGCCGGCAGTCAAGCAGTCCAGGACTCCAACATGAAGTTCCCACTTCCCCATTGGGTCCTAGTCATCAGCACAAGGCACGCTTCACCACCACCAGGCCCAACACCTCTTCTAGGTGTAGGACCCTCTGGCCCATCTCTGCCCCAATAAATTCATGCCCACGTGCTCAAAACAAAACAAAACAAAAAAACCCCAACATTTAACAAATGTGTTAACTCTACTTCCCATTCATTTATTAAATTCTGAGCTGGAGTCCTGCCTCCAGTGATTCACTAAGTGATTGTGGCTTTTGTTAGCTAATGAATCTACTACTTTTATAATGGAACAATTTAAAAACCAGGTGTTGAAAATATTAAATGCTACAAAAGTTGTCTATTCCTGTATCTCAATTATTCTTGAATGATAGTTTCTTGAAGTCATTTCTCCTTCTAAAACAGACTTTTTTTTTTACTTTGTTTTTTAGAGTTTTAGGTTCACAGCAAAATGGAACAGGAAGCAGATGCCTGCACCATCCCCACAAACCACAGGCTCCTTCACTATCAATATCTCATACCAGAGCGCTCCGACCGTCACAACTAGAGCCTCACACGGACACATCATTATCACCCAAAGTCTGTGACTCACATTAGGGTTCTGATGCACATTCCCTGGGTTTGGACCAATGTATGACATGTGCCCACCATCACAGTATCATACAGAGCTATGATACTAAAAACTGCCCTAAAAACCCTGTGTTCTGCCTGCTCATCCCTCCCTCCCCACTAACTTTCAGCAACCACTCATCTTCTGTCTCCACAGTTGACCTTTTCCAGAATGTGGTAAAGTGGAATCTAAGGTCTTGCCCGTCTTTTTTGCAGTCAGCGTTCTGAGGCTGAGCTCAGCTTCTTTCACTCTGCAATCTGTACTCCAGGTCCCTCTGTGCTCTTCATGGCTTCACAGCCCCTTTCTTTTCAGCACTAAGTAATGTTTCACTGTCTGGATGTACCAGTTTGTTTATTCATTCATCTACTGATGGACATCTTGGTTGATTCCAAGTCTTTATGAAGTTTCACTATTTTTTTTTTAAGAGATAGAGTCTCTGTCGCCATCCTCAGTAGAGTGCCATGGCGTCACAGCTCACAGCAATCTCTAACTCCTGGGCTTAGGTGATTCTCTGGCCTCAGCATCCTGTGGAGCTGGGACTACAGGCACCCGCTACAACGCCTGACTATTTTTTGCTGAAGTTTGGCCAGGGCCGGGTTTGAACCTGCCACCGTCAGTATATGAGGCCAGTGCCCTACTCACTGAGCCACAGGCACCACCCAGTGTCTTGTTCTAATTTGTAATTCGCTAATGACAATGATGCAAAGCCCCTTTTCATGTGCTTATTTGCCATCTGTGTAGCCTCTTTGGTGAGGTGCCTAGTTTCATCTCTAGACCCTTTTTTAAATTTACTTTCTTACTGCTATGAGTTTTGTATGTTTTGGATTTTCCTTTTTTAAAGCAGCAGAATCCTTCCATCCCCCAAAGAAATCTTTTTTTTTTTTTTTTTTTTTTAAGACAGACTCTTTCTTTGTCCTCCTCAGTAGAGTGCTGTAGCATCATAGCTTACAGCCTACCAGGTGCTTTGTACACAAAGTTCAGAACTGGAGCTGCAAGTTCCTGTCTCTGGGATATATATATATATGTTTTTTTATTTTTTTTTGTGGTTTTTGGCCAGGGCTGGGTTTGAACCCACCACCTCCGGCATATGGGACCGGCGCCCTACTCTTTGAGCCACAGGCGCCACCCCCCCACCCCAAAGAAATCTTGTAGGGACTCTCAGTATGTAAAATGCAGGGATGCTCTGCCTGGCTGGCTTCCCCTCCATGCCTGCCACTCTACTTTTAAAACATGTATGGAAGTAGTATGGAAATTAGCCAGTTAATACTGTTCAGAAAAACTAAAAGCACTGAAGTCTGACCAATGATAAGAGTGAAATGAGCTTACCTGACTTGCACAAATGTTTTCATATTCTTCCACAAGGTCAAAAACTGTAGTTGAAGAATGCTTCAAAAAAGACTGCAGGAAATCAGAAAACATACTCATGGACGCTAGAACCCATTAAAAAGAAAAGGAATAAGAAAAGTCAAGCAATATACTTCCAGGTAACTCTGTTTGAAAATTAAAAAATGTAGTTGTAAGTTGTAGTTGTAAGTCTGTACATGCACTGCTCTTTTTTAAAAAAAATTTAACTGGTAAAGTACACATAGCATAAAATTTATCATCTTAATCATTTAAAGTATAGTTTGCTCAACAGCAGTGGGTATATTCACATTGCTTTGCTACCATCACCTCTTTCATCTTGCAAAACTGAAATTCTGAACGTTAATTCCCCATTCCCTGCTTACCCTGACCCCTGGTAACCATCATTCTACTTTCTGTCTCTATAGGTTCAAATATTCTAAACTAATCTCATGTGAGCAGAATCAAACAGTATCTGTCCTTTGTGACAGGCTTATTGTACTTAGTATAATGTCCTCGTGGTGCATCTGTGGCACAGTGCGTCAGAACGTCCTCTCCTTTTGGCTAACAGTCCATTGTCTGTACACACCACATGTTGTTTCCCCATCCACTATCAGCAGACACTTGGCCTGCTTCTACCTTGTGGCTACTATGAATAATGCTATGAACATGGAGTATAAGCATCTCTTTGAGATGCTGGCTTTCAATTCTTTTGGGTATGTACCCAGAGGTGGAACTGTTGGATCATATGGCAATTCCACACCAACGTTAGATTAAAAACTGATCCTGGGCTCAGCGCATGTGGCTCAAGCGGCTAAGGCGCCAGCCACAAACACCTGAGCTGGCGGGTTCGAATCCAGCCCGGGCCCACTAGACAACAATGACGGCTGCAACCAAAAAATAGCCGGGCGTTGTGGCGGGCGTCTATAGTCCCAGCTACTTGGGAGGCGGAGGCAGGAGAATCGCTTGAGCCCAGGAGTTGGAGGTTGCTGTGAGCTGTGATGCTACAAGCACTCTACCAGGGTGACAGCTTGAGGCTCTGTTCTCAAAACAAAAACAAAAACTGATCCTGTATGTATGAAAAATAGAAAAATCAGGTGTGTGCTGTAATGCACCTCTAGTCCCAGCTACTTCAGAGACTAAGGCGAGGAGGATCACTTGATCCCCAGAGTCTGAGGTGGCAGGGAGCTGTGATGATGCCACCACACTCTAACCTGGGTGATAGGAAGATCCTGTCTCATAAAACAAAAACAACAAAACCAACTAAAACTATGCTGGGCGTGGTGGCTCACATTTGTAATACCAGCACTTTGGGAGGCTGAGGCATGAGGATTGCTTAAGACCAGGAGTTCAAGACCAGCAACGGAAATGTAGCAAACTCCATCTCCACAAAAATTTTTTTTTTTTTGTAGAGACAGAGTCTCACTGTACCACCCTCGGGTAGAGTGCCATGGCATCACACGGCTCACAGCAACCTCTAACTCTTGGGCTTACACGATTCTCTTGCCTCAGCCTCCAGAGCAGCTGGGACTACAGGCGCTCGCCACAACACCAGGCTATTTTTTCTTTTTGTTGCAGTTTGGCTGGGGCTGGGTTTGAACCCGCCACCCTCAGCATATGGGGCCGGCGCCCTACTCACTGAGCCACAGGCGCCGCCCTTATCTCCACAAAATTTTTTAAAAAATTATCTGCCTGGCTTGATGTCCACAGCACAGTGGTTATGGCGCCAGCATACCACTGGCAGGTTCAAACCCAGCCTGGACCAGCTAAAACAATGACAACTGCAACAAAAAATAGCTGGCATTTTGGCAGACGCCTGTAGTCCCAGCTACTTGGGAGGCTGAGGCAAGAGAGTTGGAGGTTGCTGTGAGCTGTGACGCCACTGAACTCTACCCAGGGTGACATAGTGAGACTCTGTCTCAAAAAAAAAAAAAAGAAAAAAAAATTATCTGCCTGTGGTGATGCAAATTTGTAGTCCCAGCTACTGAAGAAGCTGAGGTACTGCTTGAGCCCAGGAGTTCAAGGCTGCAGTAAGCTATGACCATGCCACTGCACTCCAACCTGGGTGACTGAGCGAGAATCTGTCTCAAAAAAAAAAGAAAAGAAAAGTTAAATAAATCCATACTAAACCGAAAGAAAAAGAGATATGCTTTAAGTAGCACAAATAAGAAAATAATAAAAACATAAGACTTACCACATAATCTAAAAAGCTGTTATTTACACTACAAAAATCAATATGCTGCTGAGAAATAAAGTGAGGTCCTTAACCTTCTAGAGAAAATGTATCCAATAGTGTAGGCCCATAACTAATAGGCTTAATGAAAACAGGTCATGGATAGAAGGAAAACCCTGCGAAGACGCCAGAGCACGGCCGTCTTCAAGTATAGAGAGAGGGGCTCAGGAAGAGTCAACCCCACCTACACCTGTACCTCAGACCTGGGGACTCCAGAGTTGTGAGAGAATAAATTTTTGTTGTTTAAACCACCTGCCCCTCTACACACACAAAACAGGGAGGGAGGAAAAGACCTTATGATGACATTCAGGAACAGGAAATAGTTTCTTTGATCTTAATAAAATGAAAAGCTACTTTGTCACAAAGCTTAAAGCCACTTTACCGGCTTCTCCAGGATCATCCTCACATAACATGACAGCACTGAGGGTCACGTCTTCTGTCACATTGTGGGGCTCTGCATTCGGGAAGAGCCCAGAGCGCTGTGACCAAAACGCAGTTGCCCAGTTGCTGTCATCCAGGTTAGTCACCTTAAAAAGAAAAGGAAGGAGGGGGGAGGGGGAGTAGAAAAGAGAGAGAAAAAGAGAGAGAAAGAAAGTGATGGAGTTATTGCTACTGAGTAAATAATACTGAATAAGGTTTTAAAAAATTGATTATATGTATGTGTTTTTCATTTTTAAAAGATAGCAGAGAGGTTATTTTGTTAAGAAAATTATGTTTTAGCTCGGCGCTTGTAGCACAGTGATTACACCACTAGCCACATACCCTGAGGATGATGGGTTCAAACCCAGCCCAGGCCAACTAAAAGACAATGACAATTGCAACAAAAAATAGCTGGGCATTGTGGCGGGTACCTGTACTCCCAGATACCTGGGAGGCTGAGGCAAGAGAATCGCTTAAGCCCGAGTTTGAGGTTGCTGTGAGCTGTGATGCCATGGCACTTTACCCAGGGCAACATAGTGAGACTGTCTCAAAAATAAATAAATAAATAAAAAATAGAAAATTATGTGTTGTTAATTATGTTCTTCTTTGTACTACTCTATGCTTTTGGAAGAAGCCATTAACATTTTATAAAATGTTCACATTTGATAAAATTCAAGCTAATAAAGTCCTCTCTCCTTTAAGTTCGCCTAAATTTCTCAGCTTTCAGAAATTGTACCAGACAAATGACATAGCTGCTCTTAAACAAGGATTAGGGAGGAATAGACTAAAAAATGTAAAAGATGTATCACACAAATGCAAAGTATTGACCTTGTTTGGATCCTGGTTTAAATAAACTTTGATACAACTAAGGAATCTGAAGACTTAATGAAATATATGGGTGTATATATAATATGGTTATTTGAAACAAAAGAAGTGTGAGTGTTGGTCAGATGTTTTACTAGTATTGTACTTATATTAAGGACAGCATATTTACTATGTATCAGAAATATGGACTGACGTATTTATGGATGAAATGGGATATAAAGGAATTCCAAAGTAATGCTGGAAAAGTGCATGTGGGTATAGAAGAAACTAAATGTTGGCAGGTGCTGAAGCTGGGCAATGACATCATGGAGCTTTATTCTGCTATTCTACTTTTTAACATGTTTGAAAACATCCACAACAGGCTTGGCGCCTGTGGCTCAAGCGGCTAAGGCGCCAGCCCCATACACCAGAGCTGGTGGGTTCGAATCCAGCCCAGGGCCACCAAATAACAATGACAGCTGCAACCAAAAAATAGCTGGGCGTTGTGGCAGGCGCTTGTAGTCCCAGCTACTTGGGAGGCGGAGGCAGGAGAATTGCTTGAGCCCAGGAGTTGGAGGTTGCTGTGAGCTGTGATGCTACAGCACTCTACTAAGGGCGACAGCTTGAGGCTCTGTCTCAAAAAAAGAAAAAGAAAAAAAAAACAGCTAGGCATTGTGGTGGGCACCTGTAGTCCTAGCTACTTAGGAGGTTGAGGCAAGAGAATTGCTTGAGCCTAAGAGCTTGAGGTTGCTGTGAGCTATGGCACCACAGCACTCTACCAAGGGTGACAAAGTGAGACTCTGTCTCAAAAGAAAAAAAAGGTTTTTTTTAAAAAAAATCATCTTGATTTAAAATCTAGGCAAGAACAACAATAATTTTATCTTTAAATGAGTCTCCCAGCTGGGCGCAGGGGCTCACGCATGTAATCCTAGCACTCTAGGAAGCTGAGACAGGAGGATCACTTGAGGCCAGAGTTCAAGACCAGCCTGAGCAAGAACAAGAGCAAGGTCCTGTCTCTACAAAAAATAGAAAAATTAGCTAGTGTGGTGGTGCACACCTGTAGTCCCAGCTATTTGGGAGGCTGAGGCAAGAGGATCACTTGAGCCCAGGAATTTGAGGTCATAGTGAGCTACGATCATGCCACTGCACTCTAGCCCAGGTGATACTGAAAGACTATGCTTCAAAAAACAAAAAACCAAATCCAAAAAGTCTCCCCAAGGAAAAAGAGCTACTGATAGGTGCTCAGACCCTGTATATTCATGAGGTAGTAACTATGGGGTAGGACACTTTTGCTGCAGCTTTTAGAGATTGATTAATAGTTCACTTCCAAGTACTTAGCATTATTAGTATAAGGATAAAACTGAGTATCTTAAATGATGACATTTTACTTTCAGAAAAATACTTTGGTCCACAATCAAACCTTGATAGGCAGACCTATGGTAAAAATACTAACACAGCAAAAAACTTCACTTCCTTTAGGGCAACCCATATCCAAGAACACCTATCATGGCTGATATTAAAATTAGCAATAAGGCTGGGAGCGGTGGCTCATGCCTGTAATCCCAGCACTCTGGGATTCTGAGGTGGGTGGATTGCTTGAGCTTAGGAGTTTAAGACCAGCCTGAGTAAGAGCAAGGCCCTGTCTCTACTAAAAATAGAAAAACTAGCTGATGTTGTGCCAGGTGCCTGTAGTCTCAGCTACCTGGGAGGCTGAAGCAAGAGGATCGCTTGAGTCCAGGAGTTTGAGGTTGCTGTGAACTGCAATCCATTAACACTCTACACAGGGTGACAGAATGAGACTATGCCTCAAATAAATAAATAAATAAATAAAATAAAAATAAAATAAATTAGCAAAATAAAATGGGAAAATATCTTTGGCTACAAAGTAATTTTATAATAATCAATGTAGGTTTTCTCTGTCCTAGTCTTTAAGAGAACAATTTTACTATCAATCTTGTAGTTCTAACAATAAAACCATCTTCTTTTGCTTAAGCGCAGAGATGGCCCAATTCACTTATATTTTTAGTAGAATAAGAAAAACACTGCCGAAATAACAACAAGTTTCATAAGCAAAGTAAAATTGTTGAACGACTGGATCACTGTTTAGATATTAACACTGCAGGGGCTAGGCACAGTGGCTCACGCCTATAATCCCAGCACTCTGGGAGGTCAAGGCAGGTACATCACCTGAGCTCAGGACTTTGAGACCAGCCTGAGCAAGAGTGAGACCTGGTCTTGAAAAATACCCAGGTACTATGGCAGGCGCCTATGGTCCCACCTACTTGGGAGGCTGAGGCAAGAGGATCACTTGAGCCCAAGAGTTTGAGGTTGCTGTGAGCTATGACGCCACACCTCTCTACCAAGGGCAACAAAGTAAGACTGTCTCAAAAAAATAATGAAATAAAATAGATATTAACACTGCAAAAATCCACAAGACTAGAATGAATTCTTTTTTTTTTTTTCCCTTGAGACAGAGTCTTAGCTCTGTCATCTGGGCTAGATCGCCATGACCTCAGCCTAGCTCACAACAACTTCAAATTCCTAGGCTGAAGTGATCCTTCTGCCTCAGCCTCCTGAGTAGGTGGGACTACAGGTGCCCAACACCATGCCCATCTAATATTATTTTTAGTAGATACATGGTCTAGCTTTGCTCAGGCTGGTCTCTAACTCCTCACTTCAAGCAATCCTCCTGCCTGAGCCTCCCAGAGTGATAGGATTACAGGTGTGAGCCACCTCACTGGGGCCCACAATAATAAATTTTAAAGACTGATTTCACCTTCTGTGACAAAGAGAGGTTTAACACAAAAATCATCCTTCAAAAACAGCCTAATTTAGACAATTTCGCATGTGCATAAAAATCTCTTAGCTTTTTGAATAAGCACAGAGCCAAAGACAGGGGAACCCTTTTTCTCTTGTTCTGGGTACTAAAGATGTCATAATACTCCAGCACTCCAACAAACTCTTCTGTTTCCTTCTCAGATATAATTCTTTTTCTATGGAGTACTTTTCACATTCTGCACGACAGTTTACACAACATTTCTTCCAGTATTTTCAATACTTGTAAAACCAGTCATTCTTAAAGAGCCTTTCATCTACTTTGTCCAATTTTCTCTTTTACCTCTTTAACACACTGTACCCCTCCCTCAGAAGAGTCTTCATCTATCACTCCTGAATTCCTAACTCTACTATGCTTCAAAACAGAGCTTAGTTTTTATAGCCATCAGCAACTGACCACAGAATATATTTCTTCTAGTCAGCAAACTACCAGATTAAACCACTTAATGTGCATCTAAATGTTGCTGTCGTCACAGTTTCCATGCCTAAGGTTTTTAAATGTTTAATTAATCATTCCAATCCACATAAATGTTATGATACTTCAATTTTCATTAGAAAGCTTTTATGCCAAACATTATGCTCTTATAAAAAAATAAGAATTTTTCAGTCCTATTTTTCTACATACCATGGACAGATTTCCCAAGAATCCTGAAGATTGTGTAAGCCGGGGCGACTTCCCTCCTGTTCCAAGAATGCAGGAAATATCTGGCTGCCTTAGTAAGCTTCGGTTTGGTGGGGTAACTACAAACAAGAGGTTAGTGAAAGAACTCAAGGTGCATGAGCACTGATTATCAAAACAAAGTAAGCAAATGATAAAGAAGAAATTTTTGTATTTAACTATTTAAATTCTAACCAAATAAATAACTTGAATGTTAACATGATACAAAGATTTAAATTATTTTTCTAAATTTGACCTCTTGGTACTACTTACCCTATCAGATAAAAATGTTACTATAAATACAGATGCTGGCATTACAACATAAATGAGCAGTTCAAGATACTAACAAGTCAATGGTTTCTTTGCACTCTGATTTTATAAAGTATACCAAGGCAATATAGCACAGCAGGCATAAACTTTGGAGTAAATAGATCATTGAATCCTAGTTCCATTATTTACATACGTATTGCCAATATTAACTAGCTTCTGTAATTTTGATTCCAATTTTGATAGCTAATAATACTTACGTCATAGTTACTGTATATTTATGTAAAGTACACTGCCTTGCTCATGACAAGCGTTTTACAAATAATAAGTGCACTCATTATGACTTACATCTAACTATTGATATTGTAACCAAATACTACAATTTATTACATGTACAATGGCAGCTGCTATTATAATAATTTTTTTTTAAGACAGAGTTTTATTATGTCGCCCTCGGTACAGTGCTGTGACGTCATAGCTCACAGCATAGCTGACAGCAACCTCAAACTCTTGGGCTTAAGCGAATCTCTTGCCTCAGCCTCCGGAGTAGCTGGAATATAGGCGTCCGCCACAATGCCCGGCTATTTTTTGGGTGTAGTTGTCATTGTTGTTTAGCAAGCCCAGGCCAGGTTCAAACCCACCAGCCTTGGTATATGTGGCTGGCACCCTACTCATTGAGCTATGAACGCCAAGTCTGCTATTATAATAATTATTAAATGTTTTAAAAGCAAAAAATCTTACAAGGCTGTCGAAATGAGCTGGGAGTTCGAGGGATAACCTGGTTTCTTGGTGTGATATTACCAAAATTATCCTCTTGGGATGCCCGAACTGTAGGAAGCTAAGGAAAGTTTTCTAAGCAGAATAGAGATCATCATAGTTGAAATCAACCTTATTTTCACTAAACAAATTATGTTTCAAGTACAAGGTATTTTATGGCTATCATTTGTCTATGCAAAGAGTAAATAATTCCATTGGCCACTTCATTTCCCAGATGTCAGTCTTAGATCACACTGAAATAGTTTTTAGTCAGATTTCCAATTAAAAAAGGAAAACATCATCTCAGCTGATACTAACCATAATATAATATCAGTAAAATGGAATATCCTTATTTTCAGGGAAACATAATTTTTGTTTGTTTTTGAGACCGAGTCTCACTTTGTCACCCTGGATAGAATGCTATTGTGTCACAGCTCACGGCAACTTCAAACTCTTGGGCTTAAGCGATTCTCTTGCCTCAGCCTCCCAAGTAGCTGAGACTACAGGTGCCCACCACAACACCTGGCTATTTTTAGAGACAAGGTCTCCCTGGCTCTGGCTCAGGTTGATCTCGAACCCATGAGCTCAGGCAATCCACCTGCCTCAGCCTCCCAGAGTGCTAGGACTACAGGTGTGAGACATCGTGCCCAGTAAGGAAAACGTAATTTTAATCTCACTGAATTTCAGCGTTGTATTTACAAAATAACATTTGTGGAGAGAAAAAAACCGATTCCTATAGGATTCTATAACTAATATTTAATACCCCTCATAAAAAGAAAATTCTATGATGCTGATCCCAAATGTTTCAATTTTTACGTTGATGCTGAAAATGCAAAGGATACTTAAAACTCTTTTTTGAGCACTCTGTTTCCGAGCAGTCCGAGTCACCTCTGTCTCCCGGATCACAGGAGATGACATCTCTCCAAAGCCACTCCTAAAAAGTGTAATCATGCTCATGTAAATGAGAATGTAACGTTTACAGAGACTCTTACCATCGTGATTGGCACAAAGGACCCTCAGTCAGTTATGGTATAGGTCATTCCAGTAGCCAAGACTCAACTTTTTTTTTTTTTTTTTGCTGAGAATGCCCTCTTAGTTTCAAATCCTGCTTACTCCTCAAAGTCCCACTTAAATCTTACCCACACAAAGACTTGACATTCTAGCACTATATTATTTTCTCCTAAGGAATTATTATTTCAACACTTGGAATCTATGTTGTAACATTGTTCTAGGTAATTGCTTCATAAAGGTAAATTTTTCTCCTGTTGAAGAATTACCTAACTGCAAGACTCTCTCTTAAAAGATTTTCTGTGGTCTCCAAAACACAGGAGAACCTCCATAGCAGACCACTTACCTACACTGACCACCTCTTTAAAATGACCTAAGTTTCATAGACTGGACATGCAACATATGAAAAAAAAGAACAAATGAGATGGAGGGTAAGTAAAAGAATTCTAGTATGTAAATTGGAAATGACCAAGAAATGACCAAGTTATTTCTGCCCAGGGTCTCTCCTGTCCTACTACTCCCTGTCATTCTCACTTGAAGGTCTAGAAACTAAATTGTGTGAGTTAAAAGACTTGTGTTTTAAGACAAGAATCTAATATGCTTTTCCTCCACTTAAAGCCTTCAAATAGCTCTCTCTCGCCTGTAGAATCAAGTTCAAATTTCCTAGCAAGGTACTTACAACACGATCCCAGTTTAGGAGTTCAGCCTTGTGTGTGTGTGTGTATGTGTATGTGATCTTTCAGCTACATAAAGCATATGCTTTTTTTTTTTTTTTTTTAAATATCCTCACACCTTTCAACATGTTGTTGGTTTTATAGAGGCCTACATTTGCCCCTTTTCCCACCTAGTGAGCACCTACTTTCTCTTCAAACAGCCTCATGGAGGCTAGAGTCACAGATGCAAGTTGGCAAACTGGTTCTTCCATTAGCTTCTTATCTTTGGGGCAAGTTCCTTAATCTCTTTTAGCTTCAGTATGATCTACGAAAAGAGGATGACAGCACCTATCGCCATAGGATTGTTCTGAAGATTAAACAAGCTAATAACGCATATGCAAAGCCTTTAGTACGATGGTAGTCACATAGTTGGCACTCAATGTTTCTGAGTAGTAATGATGTACTCTTATTATTCAAAGACCAGATAGAAAGTTACCTTCTTTTAGAGATCTTCCTGATAGCTATCGTAACAGGGAGACTTAATTGCTCCAAGACACATATCAATTTACATCGCCTCCTCCGTTACATCAGGAATTCCCCAAGATCCAGGACCCTGAATGACTAATCTCTGTCCCAGGCAGTCAGCACAGTGCCCCGGTCACAGGAGTGGGCTCTGGTTCTGAGTTCCCAGCGTCGTCACCGGCCGGCTTTGTGACCTCAGACTGGTCTCTCCGAATCTCGAATGCCGGGCCCTCACCTACCCCGCCCATCCCAGACGCGAACAGAACAATGATGTTTCCCGAAAGCGCCTAACAGACCACGGAACGTACAGTTCACTGAGGACAGGGGGAGTGACTATTATCCCCACCAACCCCAGCGGCTTTTCCTCAAAGTCGTCGCATCTCCCAGCCAGAGAAAGGGAAAGGTGTCGCGGAGGCAGACCCGGGACTCCGCAGCTCCTCTGGGAGTCTGGTTTCCCCCTAGTCCATTCCTCCAAAAGGCGACAGGGACAAGACCCCAGACACAGTTGTCATCACCAGAACTGACCTGTCCATGGCGACAGCCTTCTCCACCCAGAACCAAAGTCGCCTCCAGGTTAACCGCCGCGTTTCAGCCTTCCCGCTCTCCGGAAACAAACCCTTCGCCCGGAAGCACTCTCTCGCTAACCGAGCCCCAGAGGAAAGGGGTGGGGGAACAGCTAACCGTGCCATTCGGCGCATGCGCGACTTTTTCCGCCTGCAGCGGCAGTTCCCGTGGGCGCAGGCGCGAAAGTTTGCCAGTGAACGCGAGGGTCGGGTGCGTCCGGGGAGGATAGGGGTGTGTCAAGGGAGGATGAGGGCGTGTCCGAGGAGGACAGGGGCGTGTCCAGGGAGGATGGGGCGTGTCCTGGATGATAGGGGCGTGTCAGGGGCGGGGCTCGGTTTCACTGAGCCGGGACTCGCGGCAGCTGCTCCGCCCACCGAACGCTGTGGGCGTAGTGCAGGCCCCGGGCTCTCCTCCCTGGAAACCCGCGAATTGATCGTCCGGAAGACGTGTAGTCGTTTCCTGGTATTCTCCGTCAGAAAGCGCCTGCTGTTGGGGTTCAGATGCACGGCCTCTGCCCCGCACCTTGGGGGTCTCTATCAGTGCACTCACCTTGTGGCGTGTCCCCCTACGGTTTTTGACACTGTTTCCCGTAATTGCTATTTGTCCTTTCCCTATTAAAGAGAAGAGGATCACCTGTCAAAAGTCAGAAGCCAGCATAAAAGAGGATGGTATCGCCCTCTATTTCGAAGTCTCGTCCGGGCAAAAGGTGGTCTATTCTGGCCTTGAAGGAATCAGTCGCAATTTCGTTTTTGTTCTTGCTTCTCCCAGTTTGAAAACGGTGACTATTTATTAACTGACCTGATTACAAAAATGATGGTAGACACCTTGTAGTTCATCCGTCTAGTAAAACTGTGGATCTGGTCTTTTCTCCACCTTCTACCGACTTGGTGGTCTGTCCTTCAGTCACCTCGTGGGGAAGATAATTTGAAGGTCAAGGAAGTTGTTTGACTCTTTAAGGCGTTTTCTAACAGTATGAATCTCGTGAATCAGATCCCTCAGTCAGATGATACCATATTTGCAAAGAGGTTGATTTAGCAGCCAAAGAATTATCTGTCAAAGCAATTCGCTTCGTATTGATTTTACCATAACCACACTCATAGATCAGTTCCTTGATACTGATTTTGGTTTTGGGTTTCCCCACGCAATATATATGCTTCAACAATTCTCTGCATGTTAACCGAAGCCATGTTAACAAAATTACCATTGAAGATCTGAAGAAAGCAAAGAAACTGCAACACTTTTCAGACTTTCGTGCTGCAATCTGATATCTCTGATCCTGATGACAAATGACAGATGAGGTACCGCAGGTACACAGATGATGCCACCTTTTATTATCATCCTGGCCATGTGAATCTCAGTTCTGGACGTCTGCCTGCGTTCCTTGTGGTAATGCTTAGTTTTTACTTTTTCTTTTTTTTTTGAGACAGAGTCTCACTATGTCGCCTTCAGTAGAGTGCAATGGGGTCATAGCTCACAGCAACCTCAAACTCTTGGGCTTAAGTGATTCTCTTTCCTCAGCCTCCCTAGTAGCTGGACATTGGCCACAATGCCCTGCTGTTTATTGCTTAGTTTTTTTTCATAGCTGCAGGTTCTCACCTTTCAAACCATCTTTTGGGTAAATTTCTTTCTCAGACACTTGCTCTTCAGCTCTGCAGAATTCCTTCATGTTTTCTTATAGGTTTCTGACATAGCGATCTTCTTTTTCTTCTCTTCAATGCCATGGTTCTGCTGGAAAAGAGAAAATCAATTAAAGTTGTGCCTTAAGGCATTTACATTCTGCTCTAAGTCTGGGAAACATGGTTCCCAGGAAGGCCTCTTCATACCTATCCACTCAAAGACAACATTGCATTTTGAAAAACCATGGATCTGGGCTTGATCTAACTCAAACGCCCTGTGTCTGCGGATTCCTCATCTGTAGAATGCAGATACTGCCATGACCAAAGAGCTATGACGATTAAAAGCAAGATGTCAAATGTACACTGTACGCTGTAGGTCCTGGAAATGTTAATTTTCTCCTTCTTAGGGGCTGGGCGTGGTGGCTGATGCCTGTAATCCCAGCACTCTGGGAGGCTGAGGCAGGTGGATTGCCTGACCTCACCAGTTGGAGACCAGACTGAGCATAAAGCGAGATCTCCTGTCTCTACTAAAAATAGAAAAACCGAGGCAATAGGATCGCTGAGCCCAAGAGTTTGGAGGTTGGTGTGAGCTATGATCTTGAGGCATTGTGCCCCGGTGCTCTCATTCTCCTCACCTCCTCATTTTCCTGTCCCAAAGTGCACTTGTTCTTAGTGAAAGTAAAATGTAGTTGCAGTGATTTTTGTCAGTGCCAAGGCAAATTTATTCAAAGTGTGAGCCTGGTTCTCACCATGTGTCCCTCAGCAACTGAGCTCCAGTGTGTCCGATTCATATAATGTCCTTGCTGTGTACTTGAAGTGACTGGCCATGAAGCACACACAAAAGAGTAGATTATTTGGGGCCAAAAATTAGCCCCATGTCAGGATCTTCTTAGTCCTAACTATCTCTTTTCTGTAGTAAACTGAATTCCTTTCTTCATACCGCTAACCAAATGATCTAAAAATACAAACCTGTCACTCCCCTTTCAGTTTCTTCCTGGTCTTAATTGTAATTTCAAATTACTATCCTCAGTCTTCAGAACCTGATTTCCCTGTCTGCCAACGTCTTGCCATTATCTCCAGTGCAATCCTCAATTCCAGGCCAGATGAGGTGGCTCTCATCTGTAATCCCAGCACTCTGGGAGGCTGTGATGGGTGGATTGCCTGAGCTCAGGAGTTTGAGACCAGCCTGAGCAAGAGTGATCACTTGTTGAGCCAAAGAGTTTGAGGTTGCAGTGAGGAAGGATGCCACAGAACCCAGGGTGACAACTTGAGACTTGATCTTAAAAAAAAAAAGAAGATTAAAAATGCTAAATTCCATACTCTGGTCACATTAACTGTGTTCTCCAAACATTCTGTGGCCATTCAGCATACTGTTCCATTTCCACCGAGGAGAAGGAGAAGGGGGATAATCCAGTGCCCATGTGATGGGCTACGAAGACAGTCATTAAAAGGATATTTAGATAGAGTTTTTACTAATTTGAAAATGTTTATGCTTTGCTTTAAATGAGGGAAATAATTGACATAGTGTATATCAGTACAGTCAGAACAATAAAAAATCTATAAAAAATACTGAACAAAGATTACACCAAAGTTGAGGGTCATTGTCTTTGGTGAGACTTTAGCTACTTTTGTTCTTATTGTTACTGTCTATTTCACTATGCCTTCTTTAATTTAAAGCAATTTATTTTCATAGTGGGGTTTGATTGGAATTCAAATAAATATTTTGGTTTTTTTCCTTTTTTTTATTTTCAGTGATTTTACTTAAATTGTTAAGAAGGACATGTTTACAGCAAAAGGTGTCACATGCATAAGGAATAGGTAAGGGGAGGACCCTTTGGGGTGGAGGGATGTGAAGGTCAAACTTGGTCTCCTCTTGTGAACCTGGAGGAACATCTTGAAGCAAAGCCTCTGGAGTGGGGAAGGGCCCCAAAAGACCCAGTGACGGTCTTCAAGCTCTGTATTCCCAGGTTCCCTCACAAGTCTGGGAAGCCCCTGTAGGAGGGCTGCAACTTTTCTTTCAGAAACTTTTAGATTTGGATGAGCCTGTATTTTTTCAACACCTGCTTCTTCAGCTCCTAATTGCTAATACTTAAAAGTTGACTCCTTTTTGGGGGTAGACATTTGAGGGCCATCAGGATGAATTCACTAACCTCTTATTCCAAAATGAAGGTGTGAACTGTTTTGGTGTCTTTGGACTTGGCACTCAGTTGAACTGCCTTGGGGAGAGCCTGAGCGGGAGTGCGGAGAACTTTGGCTATTGTCTAGGGCGCCAGTATGAGCCGCTGAGCCAGACGGAGCCAATAGTATTTGGCTGTGGGCCACAGGGAGCCATTGTGAGCCTTTCCTTTCCTTTTTTAACCTTTTCCCAAAGTTCTCCAAAGATACTTTAATAAATTCATTAAGAATTCCATATCAAGGTGTGGTGGCTCATGTATGTAATCCTAGCACTCTGGGAGGCTGAGAGGGGAAGCATCCCTTGAGCTCAGGAGTTTGAGATCAGCCTCAGTGAGAGTGAGACCCCCATCTCCACTAAAAATAGAAAAATAGCCAGGGTTTGTGGTGGGTACCTTCAGCTACTCAGGAGGCTGAGCCACGAGGATCATTTGAACCCAGGAGTTTGAGGCTGCTATTAGTTATGATGATGCCACAACATATTATCTAGCCACAGTGCAAGACTCTGTCCCCCCCCCAAAAAAAAATAAGAAAAAGAAAAAATAATTCCAGTGAGTCAGATGTGAATCTAGTGAGTTAAGTTATGGTAGGTGCTTAAATATTTTTTCCCTGCATAAAAGATAGTACAAAGATTTTGGATACATTTGTAGGATACACAATGGCTTATATAAAAGAAAACAAAGTACTGAGATTATTATTTTTTTATTTTTTTTTGAAACAGAGTCTCACTATGTCGCCCTCAGTAGAGTACTGTTGTGTCATACCTAACAGCAACCTCAAACTCTTGGGATTGAGTGATTCTCTTGCCTCAGCCTCCCAAGTAGCTGGGACTACAGGCGCCCACCGGTTATTTTGTTGTTGTAGTTGCAGTTGTCATTGTTGTTTAGCAGGCCTGGGCCAGGTTAGAACCTGCCAGCCCCAGTGTATGTGGCCGGCGCCCTACCCACTGAAATACGGGTGCCGAGCCAAGTACTGAGATTATTAACACATTGTTCAGATAAAAGAAGGTTTTAAAAAATTTTTAATATTTCTTTGAATGCAAAACATTGCCAACATGCTATTATAACTTAGTAAAATGCTTTTTAGCTAAAGAATTGGAATTGCCAGAAGATTAAGAAATTTACTCCAGGCCACGGACTTGAGCTAATTTGAAGCACAAATGTATAGCAAATAACAATGAATCATGAATTGGATACAAATACCAGTTTTTAGCTGAACTGTGAACCACAACTGGCTCAGGATTATTGCCTGGAGGTTAAGAACACAGTGCTGGAGATGAGGGTCAAGACAGGCTTGAGCCAGAGTGAGACCCCCCCTCTAAAAAAATAGGCATTGTGACGGGCGTCTGTAGTCCCAGCTACTCGGGAGGTTGAGGCAAGAGAATTGCTTAAGTCCAAGAGTTTGAGGTTGCTGTGTGCTATGACGCCATGGCACTCTACCAAGGGAGACAAAGTGAGACTCTGTCTACTCAGGAGGCTGAGGCAAGAGAATTGCTTAAGCCCAGGAGTTGGAGGTTGCTGTGAGCTGTGTGATGCCATGGCACTCTACCGAGGGCCATAAAGTGAAACTCTGTCGCTACGGGGGGAAAAAAAAACAAAGAAGAAGAAAAGGTAGTGCCAGGACTGGATGAGCCCTGACATGATTCTAGGAAAGGGTACAGTGTGGTGGTCATTGCAGGAAGCTGCTGCTTGAGCACATTATCTTTTCAGATATGACTATTTCAGAGGGGTGGTGTTTGGTTTGAAGATAAATACTTTATTCAAAGATCAGATGGGGTCTGAGTTTAAATGTGGAGCCTGGAGACTGGTTGACACTTGTTTAATTGTCTGTTTTCCCGGGTAAGCAGTGTAGTGGGTAGATTCGTTGTTAGTTCACTTTTGAGTTACTCCGCCTCTCTGTGCCTCAGTTTCCTCTTCTGTAAAATTGAGAGTGGCCATGTGCAGTGGCTTATGCCTATAATCCCAGTAGTTTGGGAGGCGGAGGCAGGATTGTCAGAGGCCAAAAGTTTGAGAGCAACCTGGGCCACACAGCAAGACTCTATCTCTAAAAAACATTTTAGCTGACAGTGAAGGCGTGTGCCTATGATCCCAGCTACTTGGGAGCTGGAGGCAGGAGGATGGCTTGAGCTTAGGAGTTGGAGGCTGCAGTGAGCTATCATCATGTCACTGCACCCCAGCCTGGGTGACAAAGTGAGAACCTATCTCAAAAAAAAAAAAATTGAGAGAATAAGAGTATTGTCTTGAGAAGTTTACACTGGTTTACTCTGTTATGTAAATTAAATATTTATATAACAGTTAATAAAAAATTGAGAGAATAAGAGTATTGTCTTGAGAAGTTTACAATGGGAAGTAAATATTTATATAACAGTTAAGCAGTGGTATAGGACACAAAGACTCCTGGGGTTGAATCCTGAGGTCTCCACTTACTCAGTGGAACCTTGGACAGATTACCCCTTCTGTGCCTTTGTAAACAAAAATAATTGTACAACATTATAGATTTATTGTGAGGATTAAATGAGTTAACATAAGTAAGTCACTTAGTTCAGTTTTGACATAATAACCACTCCATAAACATTGGTTAATATTACAATGAACAACATATAATAATCAGTAAGTATTTGCTATTTTATTCAGCTTCAAGAAGGCAGCAACAAAATCTATTTTATTCACTTCTATCTATTGACACTTAGTAGGTGCCCAATAAATTTTTCTTCCACAAGTGGGTTCTTTTCTTTCTTTGTTTTTGTAGAGACAGAGTCTCACTTTTTCGCCCTTGGTAGAGTGATAATGGTGTCACAGCTCACAGCAACCTCTAACTCCTGGGCTTAGGCAATTCTCCTGCCTCAGCCTCCCGAGTAGCTGGGACTATAGGAACCCACAACAATGCCTGGCCATTTTTTGGTTGTAGTTGTCATTGTTGTTTGGCAGGCCCTGGCTGGGTTTGAACCTGCCAGCTCCGGTGTATGTGGCTGGCGCTCTAGCCACTGAGCTACAGGAGCCAAGCCACCCAGCTAATTTTTTTTATTTTAGAAATTACTCTTTTATTACTAAATAGTGATTTTTTTTATCAGTTAGGTATGTCACATATTCAGAGCTTATTTTATTTTATTTCAGATTAATATGAGGGTACAAACCATTAGGTTATAATCTTTGTTTGTTAGGTAAGGTCCCTGCTGTAAGTTGTGTCCTGCACTCAGGAGGTGAGCCATATACCCTTATGTTGTGCTTACCAGGTGGGAGCACACCCATCCCCTTTCTTCCTTTCCTCCTCCTCTCTCTTCTCCCCCCCCCAAATTGAATTGAATTGAGATTTTTCTCTTGTGTGGGCATGTATGAGATCTACTGGCTTCATATTCATATTGAGTACATTGGATACTTGCCTTTCCATTCTTGTGATATTTTACTAAAGAGAACTGAACAGTGATTACAACATTGACATGGCGTCGTAAATACAGTATTCTTCTTAGAATTCTAACAGTAAGGATCAATTCAATACAGGTTTCATTGTGGCTTGTGCTTCTAGTATCTTTTATAGCTAGTGACATTTTTTAGACAGTTGTAAATTTGTTGACCAAAGTTTGCAAGACAAATCAATTGCACTGACTCTTATTTACAGACAGACCTCATAAATAATGGAAACGATATTGGGGGCAGTTGAAAAACCAAAATCATTATCCTTTCTTGATATAAGACATTTGCCAGCTAAGCCACAAAACTATCATTGCAACTTATGCAATTTGCTTTCCTATTTTCACTTACTTCTCTGCTCGGCATAGAAATCCCCTCAGTCCAACACACACTCTCGCTTCTGAAGAGCGATTATTAGAGGGCCCTTAGAAGAGCTTTGTTTTGCTGTTTTCTCTAAATAGCACACTTTATACTCTGTTTAGATCTGATTATGCATGAAGGTAGCTGGCATGAACTTTACCCCACAAATTTTACTGGGCTGAAGAAGTCACATTAGAATTTTTTCTTATATTGTTGTCTTGGTTGTGATGGAGCCCTCACCCTGCCTGGTTGGTTGGGTTGAGGGCAGCAGATTCAATGCCACACAGCAGAGGGTTATTTAAACAGGAACTGTTTTGGGGAGAGTGGCTTTGTGCTGCCTCCAATGCAGGTAGAAGGTGTTGAGCTCTCAGTAGACTCTCCCCAGCACAGGCTATCGTCCAGCTTCAGCATTTGTCCGAGGGCAGGACACAGTGTTGTGCACACACCTGGAGTGAAGCCCCAGGCAGGGGGTGGAGGGTGGCGAAGAGGTCTGGAAGGAATACAGGGAAAACAAACACATTATTATGAATGAATGATAACTTTTTGAGTAACGATGCAACAAATAATTGAAAATTTGAATGGGTAATTAAGTATCACATATGTACAATTATCTTTGTCTATAATCAAATCCTCTATCTTCTAATTAGAGGATCTGTGAACCTGTATCCTGAAGAAGATGCCTCATGCCTTTGTGATGCTATGAATCTATTCTTTAAAAACAACAAAAATTTCAAGGTGAAAATGTAGCACATTTAGCTCCTAAATCAAGGTAGGGATTGACTTAAAATACTTCAAGTATATATTGAGCTACAAACATATTGACAGCTTCTGTAAATAAAAGTGCCTTTAAAAGCATAAAATGACGGGATATAAGTATTGGCAATGCAATATAACATGAAGAAAAAGCTGTGTGTGTCATGAACAAGCCCCTGGAACTTGTTTGGACACTTGAACATGTGCTGCAAGAGGGACTGGGTGAATCTGGGCTTCAAAGTCTGTCCTGCTTCTTATTTGTAATTTTAAATTACATGAATCCATGTAATAAATTACATGCTGGGGAGAGTCTACTGAGAACTCAACACCTTCTACCTGCATTGGAGGCAGCACGAAGCCACTCTCCCCAAAACAGTTCCTGTTTAAATAACCCTCTGCTGTGTGGCATTGAATCTGCTGCCCTCAACCCAACCAACCAGGCAGGGTGAGGGCTCCATCACAACCAAGACAACAATATAAGAAAAGAGTGTTTAATCTTTGGGAAACTCTTAGCATCCTATAGGAGTCCTTCTGGTTTTTTTGTTCTGCATAAGATCAATTCAAGTTCTTTATGTAAAAAGGTTGAATTTCAGGTAATAAAAGAAAGTTAAATTCCTTTGGATTTTTGGACAATTTTCTGCTTTGTGTAGAAGGCTGTGGTAATTTAATTACAAAATTATTTTTTAGAGGGTGTCTCACTCTATTGCCTTGCATAGACTGTGTGGCATCATAGCTCACAGCAACCTCAAAGGCTTTTTTTTTTTTGAGACAGTCTCACTTTATCATCCTCTGTTGAGTGCTTTGGCATGACAGCTCACAGCAACCTCCAGCTCCTGGGCTTAGGTGATTCTCTTGCCTCAGCCTCCCGAGTAGCTGGGACTACAGGCGCCCACCAAAATGCCCAGTTATTTTTAGACGTGGTCTCACCCTTGCTCAGGCTGGTCCGGAACTCCTGAGCTCAAGCAATCTACCTGTTTCGGCCTCCTGTGTTGTGTTTTTCCAAATCTGACTTTGCAATATATTTTGCCAATTAAGTCTTACATTTAAATATACCAGCAGTTCCCAAATCACAATTGTTTGACTTAATGATTTTTTGACTTTACAGTGAGTTTATTGGGATAGTAAATGCATTTTTAACTTATGATAGTATCGTAATTTTATTTATTTATTTATTTTTTATTGTTGGGGATTCATTGAGCGTACAAGAAACCAGGTTACACTGATTGCATTTGTTAGGTAAAGTCCCTCTTACAATCCTGTCTTGCCCCCAAAAGGTGTGTTACACACCAAGGCCCCACCCCCTCCCTCCTTCCCTCTCTCTGCTCTTCCTTTCCCCACTCCTCCCTCCTTCTTTCTCTCTCTGCTCTCCCCTTCCCCCACCCCCACAATGTCCTTAATTGTCATTAATTGTCCTCCTATATACTCCAAAATTGAGTATATAGGATTCATGCTTCTCCATTATTGTGACGCTTTACTAAGAATAATGTGTTCCACTTCCATCCAGGTTAATACAAAGGATGTAAAGTCTCCATTTTTTTAATGGCTGAATAGTATTCCATGGTATACATATACCGCAGCTTGTTAATCCATTCCTGGGTTGGTGGGCAATCGCCAAATGTTTCCACATTTTGGTGATTGTAAATTGAGCTGCAATAAACAGTCTAGTGCAAGTGTCTTTATGATAAAAGGATATTTTTACTTCTGAATAGATGCCCAATAATGGGATTGCAGGATCAAATGGGCGGTCTAGCTTGAGTTCTTTGAGGTTTCTCCATACTTCCTTCCAAAAACGTTGTATTATTTGGCTTGGTGCCTGTGGCTCATACACCTGAGCTGGTGGGTTCGAATCCAGCCCGGGCCCACCAAACAACAATGATGGCTGCAACCAAAATATAGCCTGGCATTATGGCAGGTGCCTGTAGTCCCAGCTACTTGGGAGGCAGAGGCAGAGGCAGGAGAATCGCTTGAGCCCAGGTGTTGGAGGTTGCTGTGAGCTGTGATGCCACAGCACTCTACTCAGGGTGACAGCTTGGGGCTCTTTCTCAAAAAAAAAAAAAAAGGTTGTATTAGTTTGCAGTCCCACCAGCAGTATAAAAGTGTTCCCTTCTCTCCACATACACGCCCGCATCTGCAATTTTGAGATTTTGTGACATGCCATTCTCGCTGGAGTTAGATGGTATCTCAGGGTGGTTTTGATTTGCATTTCTCTAATAGATAGGGATGATGAACATTTTTTCATATGTTTGTTAGCCATTCATCTGTTTTCTTTAGAGAAGGTTCTATTCATGTCTCTTGCCCATTGATATATGGGATTGTTGGCTTTTTTCTTGTGGATTAATTTAAGTTCTGCATAGATCCTAGTTATCAAGCTTTTGTCTGAATCAAAATATGCAAATATCGTTTCCCATTGTGTAGGTTGTCTATTTGCTTTGGTTGTTGTCTCCTTAGCTGTACAGAAGCTTTTCAGTTTAATGAACTTAATTTTTTATTTGTTTATTTTTGTTGTTGTTGCAATTGCCATGGCAGTCTTCTTCATGAAGTCTTTCCCCAGGCCAATATCCTCCAGTGTTTTTCCTGTGCTTTCTTTAAGGATTTTTATTGTTTCATGCCTTAAATTTAAGTCCTTTAGCGATCTTGAATCAATTTTTGTGAGTGGAAAAAGGTGTGAGTCCAGTTTCAGTCTTTTACATGTGGATATCGGTTCTCCCAGCACCATTTATTGAATAGGGAGTCTTTCCCCCAAGGTATGTTCTTGTTTTGTTTATTGAAGATGAGGTGGTTGTAAGATGTTAGTTTCATTTCCTGGTTTTCTATTCGATTCCAAATGTCTGTCTCATTTTTGTGCCAGTACCATGCTATGGCACTGTAGTACAGCCTAAAATATGGTATGGTGATGCCCTGGCTTTATTTTTATTACTAAGAACTGCTTTAGTTATATGGTTTTTTTTCTCGTCCCATATCCTCTGAAAGGAGTGTGTTGAATCTTTGGTGATATTTGGGAAATTTTCATTTATAATATTCTCTAGTATGGCTATCCGTCCCTTGGGACATTCTTCTTCCCCTTCTGGGATACCTATAACTCATATGTTTGAATGCTTCATAAAGTCCCATAATTCTGTCAGTGATCGTTCTGCTTTCTCTCTCTTCTTTTCTGCCTCTTTAACTACCTGAGTTATCTCAAGAGCTTTATCCTCTGCCTCTGAGATTCTTTCTTCTGCATGATCTAATCTGTTGTTAATACTTTCTATTGCATCTTTAAGGTCCCTAATTGCTTAAGTTCCTTCAGCTCTGCTATATCCTTTCTATATTCTTCATATCATTCATTTCTTATTTGATTCTGTTTTTGAATTTCCTTTTTGTTATTTTCCACTTTATCAGCAGTTTCCTTCATTGTTTCCATCATTTTCTTCATTGTTTTCATCAACTGTATTCTATTAGAATTTTCTTTTTTTTTTTTTTTTTTTTTTAATTTGGCCAGGGCTGGGTTTGAACCCACCACCTCCGGCATATGGGACCGGTGCCCTACCTGCTGAGCCACAGGCGCCACCCCATCAACTGTATTCTAAATTCCCTTTCTGTCTTTTTAAACATTTCTTTCTTTCTTTCTTTCTTTATTTTTTTGTAGAGACAGAGTTTCACTTTATGGCCCTAGGTAGAGTGCCATGGCATCACACAGCTCACAGCAACCTCCAACTCCTGGGCTTAAGCGATTCTCTT
This sequence comes from Nycticebus coucang, assembly GCF_027406575.1. Taxonomy (NCBI): domain Eukaryota; kingdom Metazoa; phylum Chordata; class Mammalia; order Primates; family Lorisidae; genus Nycticebus; species Nycticebus coucang. The sequence goes on from NC_069782.1 coordinate 54,746,017, forward strand.
GCCTCAGCCTCTGAGCAGCTGGGACTACAGGCGCCCACCACAATACCTGGCTATTTTTTTGTTGCAGTTTGGCCGGGGCCGGGTTTGAACCCACCACCCTCGGTATATGGGGCCGGTACCTTACCAACTGAGCCACAGGTACCGCCCTTAAACATTTCTTTATAGGTGCAATCCTCTGCAGTAGCTACCACACGGTGGGGGAATGGGGGTTGGGGGAGTTGCCCTGGACTGTTTTTTCATATTGCCAGGATTTTTCTGCTGATTATTCCTCATGAGTGATTTCTTTTACTTGTTTCCTTGCCGTAATTTTCCTTTCACTTCCTCTTTCTTTTTAAGTTCCCGTGCCTCTGGACTAGGGTTTTGATGAGTCCTTTTGGTACAGGACCAGAAGGATGAGAAGGTTGAAGAGCAAGAAGGGAAAAAAGAAAGAAAAAAAAAAGAAAAGAAAAGAAAAAAGAGAAAAGAGAGAGGGTGGGCAAAAGGGAATATTGTCTGAAAGAAGAGAGGCACAGAAAGAGGGAGACAGAAGAATATAGGTGTACAGTAGGGTACTGTGACCCAAGTTAAAAAACCCCCAACCTCTGGGAGTGCCAGGTTGGATGGTTACTTTGAGGTCAGCAGCTCTTTGCTAGCGTGTTTGGACACAGTACCCCACCTCCACCAAGTAGAGAGGAAAGACAAAAATGCTATAAATCAAACCAAAACAAGCAAAAAGAAAACTTTATGAGATAAAATTGGGGGCAAAACCAAATAGGGGTAGAAACACTAGCAGAAATGAAATTCTAATTATTGAAAAAGGCAACAATGGGAAATTATATTTAAACTAGAATAATGAAGAAAGAAAAGAAAGAAAAAAGAGAAGAAAAATCTATAGGGAACATGTTGAAATTAAAAACAAAACAACAACAACAACAAAAAAATAAAACAAAATGAAACAAACAAACAAAAAACCCCCTAAAAACAAAACCAAAATCAAAGCAGTATATATATGTTTTGCTAAATATTGTCTGGGCAATAGGTAATCTTCTGGGGTATGAGATGTTAACCACAATGCTGATACGCCTGTACAAGATGGAGACTGGAGACCTCTGCTGATTTCTCAGACCCTACAGGGTGGAGAGATTAAATCTCTCTTCAGGGCTCTTAAAAGGCACTTTAAACTGCTAACCTTGGCTAAGCAGAAGCTTTCCCAGGAAAGGGCTTGTCGTTGGGATCACTACTGAAGTGGGTATCCATTTACCCAGTGTGTCCATACGGGTCTCACTCTATGCCCCTGAGGGCTAAGGCTGCAAGGCGTCTCAGTCCCTGCCTTTAGGCTGCTCAGTCACTAGATTACTGGCTCCTGCCCAATCCTTGCTCTGCAACCCTGAGGGCAGAAATTGCTGGGGGCAGTTCTCCCACAATGGTTCCACGCAGCCTACAACTGAACCCTATTAGTTCCATTTGGCTCAGCGGCTCACTCTGGGGCCCTAGACAGTGCTTAAAGTACTCCACACTCTTGCCCAAGTTCTCCTAAGGTAGTTCAACTGAGTGCCAAGTCAAAAAAAAACCAAAACAGCTCATAGGTAAGGCCTTTCCAGTTTGCAATCTCACTGCTCCTGTACTTACAGCTGCCAGTGTGATTAGACGGAACGAACACATGCAACTACTTGCCAGTTTTCCACTGCTTTTGTCCTCCTCCTGGGATCCAGAATTCTCTCACTGACTTACTGTGTCCTCAAAGGGATGTTTATGGGCAGATCCCACCAGCCAGAGATGCCTGGAGTCTTTTCTCCCCAGACTCACTGTGCCCAGTTGCAAGGAAGCTGTTACTCGGCCGCCATCTTGCTCCTCCCACCTGTAATTTTATTTTAATGTAAATAGATAATTTTATTTTAAAATATTTTAATCTTAAAGATAGCTTTGGAGTCTTCTGAGTTGGCTAGGAAGGTCTATCCTATCATTAGACTTCCAATCTCTAAGATTTCCTTCTCAGATTTTTATTGTTAGAAAAGTTTAAATATATCTGGAAAGTGTATTTTGCATGATATACTGGTTGATCTTTTATTTTCTTTGGATGAATAGCTAGTTGTGCCAGCTTTTTACTAAGTAACATTCTTTCTTATTGTATTTTGTTGTCTATTAACTTGTTAAGTACTGGGATCTATTTCTGGACTCAGTTCTACTGTTCTGGTTGATAATTAACAAGGAAAAGTGGGGAGAAAAAAATAGTCATTTCTTCTTTCATTTGAACTTCAAGATCATTTAGTTCCATTTCAATTTCTAAACTTCACTCAGTTGAAATTCAAAGTGGAATCATGATACATTAACATGTTAATTTGAGGAAATTGATATTTTTATGATATTGTCTTCCCATTCAACATAATTTTTGTACAGATCTTCCTTTACGTCCTTCAAAAAAGATTTAATCATCTTTCCGTTTTTGTCCCTCTCTCCCTCCCTCACCCCAAGCTGGAGTGCAGGGCCTATCACAGCTCTCCCTGACCCTGATTTCCTGGCCTCAAATGATCCTCCCATTTTTAGCGTCTAGGATTATAGGCCTGAGCCACCAGGCCAGCCAACAGCTCCTTGTTAGTTGTATACCTTGTGATATTGCTTCTTGCCTCTGTTGCATCTACCCCTGTTAACAGTTTCTAAGTAATTAATGGAAATACAAAGAAAAACTGATTTTTGGTGTATTTATCTTGTATCTCGTCATGAGTTCCTGAATAATCCTAGTAGACTATTTTTTTTACCTTTTAAGGTATGCTTTAAGCTCTTGAGGTCATAATATAAGCAAAATTAATTTTATTAATTCCAGTGTTTATGATTAACATTTAATCTTGATTTAATGCATTCATTAGCACTATTAGGAGACACTAATAGACCCTATCTGATAGCAGTGTTGTGAGAGTTAAATACTGCATTAAAATGTTAGAACAACTGTGACATGCTAGGGTGTCTGAGAAATACCTGATATCAGAGCTTGTCAGCTCTTCAATGCAGAAATGTCTTTTGTGGAAATATCAAGCCAAAGAAGTAAAGAACTGAAAGCTATAACACAGCACAAGATTATGGGGAAACGGGCAAGGGAGGGGAGGGGAGGGGATGGGTGGAGGGAGGGTAATTGGTGGGACCACACCTATGGTGCATCTTAGAAGGGGACAGATGAAAACTTACTAAATGCAGAATATAAATGTCTGAACACAATAACTAAGAAAATGCCATGAAGGCTATGTTAACCAGTTCAATGAAAATATTTCAAATTGTATATAAAACCAGCACACTGTACCCCATGATTGCATTAATGTACACAGCTGTGATTTAATAAAAAGAAGTAAAGAACTAAGCTATCATTTGCTGGCTTTTCTTATTCTTTCATCATTCCTCATTTTAATTGGTTTCGGGGATCCTAGATGACAGGCTTCTTAAAGTTCTGTTTGTGTTTCACAGGATGACAGGAAGGAGAGCAGAGAGTCTGTGTGGGGATGATTCCAGGCTGTGACACGGAGCGTGGTCATCTCCCTTTGGAAAAGAAGTTTAAGTCAAACTAGGTTTAAGGCTGGACATTGAATATATTTTGGTTCAATTCATGCAGTGCTTATTTTGTGCAGACCAAGGAAACTGTCACAAAAATCTTTTGCTTCCTAGAATTTTACTTTCTCTTCAAAGTGGGATAAAGGAGTTGTGTCAATTAAGACTAATTGCCCTGCTCCTGAGCCAAGGAGTAACTGAGCTAAGAGAAAAATGCCTTTTGTTGCTATAGGTGTGTGATAGTCTTAGGGAAATGGACAACGTGCGACTGGCTTTCCTCTGACACATGGTGGAGGCAGCCTAGCAGAATGTAGTAACTTTGCAGGGCTAACGCGATTGGCATTCTCTATCCACCCCATCTGGCGACATTCTGACACCCACCTGGCCTCCTTACCCTTTCCTGAAGGAGCCCTGGCAGGGGGGCCTCGGGCAACCAACTCATTAACTCTGCATACATCATTAGCCACATCCTGCCAAGGCGTGTGCGCTGGTCATGAGCATATCCTGTACTGGTTCACAGGGGAGGGGTGGGGGAAGGGACAGAGGGTGCCTCTTCCTCCTTTAGTGACATCCTCTAAAAAAGCAGTGGAGTAAAATTAATGGTATGGTAGTAGCTGGTAATGTTCTCCTGATTTCTGAAAAATTAAGAGCTAGCTGTTAGGTATTTGCTAAATAGTAATTACTACATAGTTTGGCTTTTGCAAGGCACCCAGGATGTATTTCAGGAAGCATTATTGCCTTTTATCTTATAGATTCTCTAAGTCTCCAGTTGATCCTTATCTGGGAACTATACATTTGTATCTTAAACATGTAAACCACACAGATGGTTACGATCTCCTTACATCACTTGAAATAATTACAGGATAAACAGGCTATCTGGAGAAGGTCCAAAGTCATTTTTGAGAATTACAGACAGAAACCCCACCCTTAATGCCGATGTACTGACAAAATCCAAAAATGTCATCCCTAATTTCCTCAAATGTTCAGTGTCTTTATTCCCACCAGAGGACTTAATCATTTGTGTCTTTCCCCTACTCCCATTTAATTTTTCTTATTTTTCTGAGGTAGAGTCTCAAGCTGTTGCCCTGGGTAGAGTGCCGTGGCATCATAGCTCACAACCTCCAACTCGTGGGCTCCAGCAATCCTCTTACTTCAGTTTTCCTATTTTTAGTAGAGAGGGGGTGTCTTGCTTTTGCTCAGGCTGGTCTCAAACTCGTGAGGTCAAGCAATCCACCCACCTTGGCCTCCCAGAGTGCTAGGATTACAGAAGTTAAGTAAAATCTCACAAACACCAGCACTTGGTCTCAGGAGCACTCATTTTCTTCTAACATGAATCACATATGTGTGATCAAAGGTGGGAGGGTGAGGTGAAAGGAGAACCATCCGGACATTTCTAAACATGACAAGCAAAGAAAAGAAATCTAAGTCGGGGAAGCGGGGCTCCGTCATCACTGAGAAATAGAAAACATACAGTATGGACAGGAGGTATACTAACACAGGGAGAAGCTGATTCTGTGGGATGAAAATGGTTAACTGCCGCCTACAGTCACTACATGGGTTCAGGAACTGTAAACTAGTAGACTGGACTTTCTCACAGACCTGTGAAAATCTCCCTTGATCCTCGGCTTACTTGGAGATTCTTCCCTAGAAGCATCCCTGTAGATGAGCTTAATTCTGGAGCTTTGCTGGAGGCTCAGGGTCTCTCCAGGGAGAGCCCAGGTCTGCTGAATCAGTTGCATGTTTTGCACTGTCCTGCAGTAGACTCATGCTGGCCTTTATTACAGGAAAATGCATAAAATATTTGGAAGGCTATTAATGGCTCCCAAAGATATGTCCACATCCCAGTTCCCAAACTTGTGAATGTTACCTTCATTTGAAAACAGTATTTATGCAGATGTGATTAAGGGCCCTGAGATGACACTATCCTCCAGAACGAGGGTTAAGCCCTAAATGCCAAAACTGTCCTTATAAAAGACAGAAGTTGGAGATGACACACAGGGAAGAGACAAAGATGGTGGCAGAGATCAGTGCTGTGGCGTGACGCCAAGGAATGGGCTCTCTCCTAGGGTCTCCAACTGAGCACAGCCCTAACTGCACTTTGATTTTGGACTTGAACCCAGTTAACAATAAATAAGAATTTATTTCCTTAATATTTTGAAATAAAGCACCAAAATGACATTTATGAAAAATGAGAGAAACGTTTACATTATGGAGAAGGTATGTGGAGAAACCTTGGAAAGGCACGTATGTATCTGAAAGATGACTTGTAACCAGGCGTGGTGCGCACCTGTGGTCCCAGCTACTTGGGAGCTGAGGTGAGAATCGCTTAAGCCCAGGAGTTTGAGTTTGCTGTGAGCTGTGACACTACGGCACTCTACCCAGGGCGACAGCTTGAGACTCTGTCAAAAAAAAAAAGATGACTTGCGGCCTTGGTGCACCTGGATTTGAATACAAGTTTGCCACCTTGACTCTGAAACAGCCTTCATAGCTGCTGCACAGATATATACAGACCCATTAATTAGAAAATGGTATTTCCATAATTATCCTATTTCCTTAGACTAGTAGCCAATTCCTTACCAAGATGAACATAGAGATGGTAATAAACTGTGACGTATTAGAGAATGAAATCACCGTGCGCCTACAGCAGACAAGAACAGGACTTTGCTCCTCACCATCAAGGATGCTTACTCTCAACTGCTGCACAACTATTTGCCTTGTTTTCTGCCCAGATCTCTGTAATAGTGATTCTTTGCACTCAGCCCTTCTCTTTCCCATCCCAACCCTGCTTAGACCAGGCTTTTCTCTTTTTTCTCCACTCTTGTCACTCTGGTAGAGTGCTGTGGCCCCAGCCTAGCAGACAGCAACCTCAAATTCTTGGGCTCAAGAGACCCTCCCGAGTAGCTAGGACTATAGGGCCCACCACACCAGGCTAATTTTTTCTATTTTTAGTAGATACAGTCTCACTTTTGCTCAGGCTGGTCTTAACTCCTGAGCTCAAGTGATCCACCAGCTCTGCCTCCCAGAGTGGTAGGATTATAAGCGTGGTTCTCCAGATTAATTCTTACATAATTTCATTTACATTCAAGGTTTCAGTTGCCTTTTTTTTTTTTTTTGAGACAGTCTCACTATGTCGCCCTCAGTAGAGTGCCATGGCGTCACAGCTCATAGCAACCTCGAACTCTTAAGGCTTAAGTGATTCTCTTGCCTCAGACTCCCAAGTAGCTGGGACTACAGGCACCCACAACAATGTCCGGCTATTCTGTTGTTGTAGTTATCATGGTTGTTTAGCAGGCCAAGGCCAGGTTTGAACGGGCCAGCTCCGGCACCCTAACCACTGAGCTATGGACGCCAAGCCTCAGTTGCCTCTTGTATGTCAGCAACACCAAGACTCAACCATTCACATACGGCTATCCACAGAAGATTCCTCTTCAAAGCCAGCTGACAAACTGGTTCAGTTAATTTCACCTCTAACATCGCCTCTCCCTGGGATATCTTTCACGTAGCCATCCAACCTGTTGCTTTAGTTATGTTTTAATACTTATTATTAGTCCCATTTGGAACAGTAGAGGGCTTCTCGGTAACTACCCACTCTACCACAGCCATCTGATTGTATTGCATCCCCTGTTTTTTTCCATCATTGGTTAATTTGCTCAGGGAATCTTTTTACAGAGTCTGAGTCTTACTCTGTTGCCCTCAGTAGAGTGCCATGGCATCACAGCTCACAGCAACCTCCAGCTTAATTGATTCTCTTGCCTCAGCCTACTGAGTAGCTGGGACTATAGGCGCCTACGTCTATTTTTTTTTTGTTGTTGTTGTTGCAGTTTGGCCAGGGCCGGGTTCGAACCCACCACCCTTGGAATATGGGGCCGACGCCCTACTCACCCTACTTTCCTGAGACAGTCTCACTTTGTGCCCGGCCTTACTCAGGGAATCTAATGAACTAAATTTAATAGTCCACCTATTTTAATGCAAAATACAATTTTTACTATCAGTCACTTGCATCAGTATGGATAACAGAACATGGGCTAAGATTAGATCTAAGTTTAAGATGTTAGAGATGCCTGGTCTTCACCACCACCGGCCAGTTAAACGCCTGGCCAGCAGGAGCCGGGCTTATTTACTCCTTCCTACTCCTCTGTCCCAAGCCTGGCACGCTGAAGTTCGACAGTAATGAAGTTTACTGTTCTGACATTAGCGCTCACAAGGGACACAAACCACCACACTATACACAGAAATCTGACTGGGCAATAGTGGCCCATCACGGGAACATTAAAGGGCTTTGATTGCTGTGTGTTTAAAACTGGTGTAACCGTTTGACTTAAGTGAATATATTATCCCCATAAAATTCCTATAACATCTGTGCTGTTTAGTTTTCAGGAAAAAACCTGCTCTTCGACCCAAATGCTGAATGTGAATAATTATTTATGTCACTCTGTAAGGAAAATCAAGTTAAAGTAGGTTCATAATAAAACAAAATGTTAAAAGTTCTCTCCACACCTTCTGGAGACATCAGAATAATTACTGCCTATGATACAAATTGTTCAGCAGTCTGTTACCAACAGGGTTTTGTTCACTAATCTGGTAGATACCCTTAATTTTTGATAAAACTTTTAATTTCTAAGGTCAGCAACCCACAGACCACTAATGGATGTTTTAAGGAAACACAAACTATGTGTAACATCTGGAACACTTAAAACTACATTTAGAATACAGACCTATTTGGCAATAAGCATTTTATTTCCACTTTTCAAACATAAACTAAAAAGTGTCTACAGCCTTAGCTGTTCTGCTAATAGGGTTAGCAGTCAGTTCTGGCACGTATTCCAAGACCCATGCATTTTTCTCTCAGTATTAAGGAAACACACATGAACTAAATTCTATTTTCAATCTACTACTGTTCTCTTGTATTCATGAAATACCACATGTACGGATAACAATATAATTATAGAACACATTTATTTTTCAAAAAAATTGAGTTCTGTAAATCACAATGTTAAGACTCAATGATAGTTGAGGCACGCCTGCAAATACTTTAAGATTTCTAAGTTAAAGTAGTACGAGTATTAATTGTAAGACACTAGAACTCCTTTATACATTTACATTTAAAAGAAAGGAGAATAATAGATGGAGATTAAACTCAGTGAAGACACAGGTTAAGTATAAGAAAAAAATGCTGCGATGATGAGTTTTGATTCCAAGTTTGCTGCCCCACATCTAAGATGAAATAATTTAAAAAAGCAAAATTAATTCCATAAACAAAACTAAAACTTTCTATTCATAATGTCCACATATGGTAAAGATTATTACACTTAAGAAAAAAACCTGAATTGGGCGGCGCCTGTGGCTCAGTTGGTAAGGCGCCAGCCCCATATACTGAGGGTGGCGGGTTCAAACCTGGCCCCGGCTGAACTGCAACCAAAAAATAGCTGGGCACTGTGGCGGGCGCCTGTAGTCCCAGCTACTTAGGAGGCTGAGGCAGGAGAATCGCTTAAGCCCAGGAGTTGGAGGTTGCTGTGAGCTGTGTGAGGCCACGGCACTCTACCGAGGGCCATAAAGTGAGACTCTGTCTCTACAAAAAAAAAAAAAAAAAAAGAAAAAAACCTGAATCAACAGTAAAGTCAAACAGGATTTTATACTTTTTAGAAAAATGTAAGTGAAATATCACTACATCACTGATTTTTCCCTAAAATTCAAGTTTCTCCCTATATCCTTGAGGACATGAAAAGGAACTCATGCTTTTTCTGACTGAATTATTTCAGCATTTTTCTATTGAAGTACCAAAAAAAATGTATCTATATAGGATATGCATCACTGAACTGCAGTTACTATTTTATATGGCAGAAAATGGTACTTTTGCAAATGACAGTCCTATCTCTATTAGCAACACAATTTGCTTCCTTCTCTAACTCCTATTAAAGTAGGTGCTATCATCATCTCCATTTTACAGACAAGGGAAAGCAAGGTACCTTACTGAGGTTACATGTTAGGAAGTGTCAGAGCTGGGATTAGAAACCCAGGAAGTTTGGAGCCAGAGCCACACTATTCTTATTCTCTACACTAAACTATCCATCTTTTGACACTCACCTATAACTAATATGTTGTTTCCCACCAGACCAGTATAGGTCTCAACCAGGTGATTTTGATTCTACCTCCAGGTCTGCTCGCCCAACCCTCAGCAGTCCAACCCAACTGGAACATCTAGCAATGTCTGGGACTTTTTTTTTTTAAGAGACAGTCTCACAATTCTTTGCCTAGGCTGGACTGCAGTGGTCCAATCATAACTCATTGCAGGCTTAAGCAATCCCCTCGTGTTGGCCTCACAAGTAGTTGGGACTAGGGGCATGTGCTACTCTGCCTGGCTAACTTTTAAGATTTTTGTAGAGATGGGGTCTCACTATACTGCCCAGGTTCCTGGCCTCAGTCTTCCAAAGTGCTGGAATTAAGAGGCGTGAGTCATCACATCCAGCTTGGAGACATTTTTGACTGTCACGACTTGGAGGTGTTGTTACTGGTGTCAGGTGGGCAGAGACCAGGATGCTACTAAAACTCCCATAATGCACAGCCCCAAGCTACATTGCCCAACTCAAAACATCAACAGCGCCTACAACAGAGCAGACTCCAGGAGGCAGTCTCATAGCTGGTCGGTTGCTGTTGCACCCTTAGGCCCAGAGAGTAAACAAACTACTTTGAGTTGAAAACACATTCCAGGGTGAGGAAGGGGTCAGCATCCATGAGTGGAGAAAGACAGTATTTAGCTGTTCTTAAAGAGCCTAGAACTGAGCCCAGTATGTTGCTGGTAGGCAGCATTTATTAAAAATAATTAAATTGGGCTGGGCGTGTTGGCTCAGGCCTATAATCCTACCACTCTTGAGAGGCTTAGATGGACGGACTGCTAGAGCTCAGAAATTCCAGACCAGCTTGAGCGAGACCCCATCTCTACTAAAAATAAAAAAATCAGCCAGGCATAGTGGCTGGCACCTGTAGTCCCAGCTACTCAGGAGGCTGAAGCAGGAGGATCACTTGAAACCAGGAGTGTGAGGTTGCTGTAAGCTAGGATTAGGCCATAGCACTTGCTTGGGTGACACAGTGAGAGTGTATTAAAGAAAAAAAAAAATAAAGAAAAAATTAAATTAGTGGTGGTGCCCTCAATGGATCTAACAGGACATAGTAACTAGAAGAGATTTTAATGCTCCACCGGAGCCCCTTTTTTGGGCTTAATTTTCTTCCAAATGACTATAATAAAATCAAACTCTGCCAAAACACTTACTGACGTGGGGCTTCTAAAGAACACTTTTTTCTTTAGACCTTTTAACACATGAAATTCTGTGAGTTAGACCTTTTAATACATGAAATTCTGTGAGTTAAGTACATAAGGAATAAGAATTACTTTTCCTTGTTAAAATGGAAGGCTTTAAATGTCTCATTCAAATAGCATGTATTTAGGGCATTAGCAGCTACCCCTAAATTACACAGTATCACAAATTTAACTGATCCAATGACTTGCAGATATCTTGAAAGAATTCTAAGAGGTTCTTTACAAATTTCACAGAAGGATTGAATCATAGCACACAGAAGACAAAGACCTGTTCCCTTAAGAAAAGTAGTACTTGAGTCTGTTATTCAAAGATTTTATAACCATAATATTCTAAGTATAACTTCATCCTATATAAAAAAATCCAAAGTGTAACATCTGTCAAAGCATTTTCAATCCTTTCTCTTTTACCTCCAAGAACTACTGAAAATTACCCAAAGGCATCTACTTGTAAGTAATATTGCTTGATTTACAAAATTCTTTCTCTAGGAAAAGCTGAAAAGGTCATTATGTAGATATTCAAACAACACTAGGAAAAACCTGACATATTTCACTCATCGTTCCTGCATCTGGCTTGCCTACATGTTAAATTATGAAACCACAACACACTGTGTAAAATGTACCTATTACATTTAAAAAGAAAGTTAACATATTTATTTACTAGCACTGTTAAAACATTACACAAACACATTCAAAGTGGCAAGTAATTATAATGCAAGCCCTTGCATGGCAATCCAAATTTATTGAACTACTGATGCTAAGTTATACAAAATTGCACCACTTTAATTAAGGCTTTTAGTTTACATTTGGCCACCTCAAAGTAGTTGTAACATCAGGTTGGTCAATTTAAATACTGTGGCTCCCTGTTGGATAGACACACAATCTTTACATCCAAACGTTAATGCATACAAAGCAACAAGGCATTGTTAAATAAAACAGCAATAGTTACTGCAAATTAGGCCTTGTGACCAATTACACATGATTAAAATTACTTCCCACATTCACATCCACAGTACTCGTCCACCATTTAACATCGCAACCAAAACGTTACACGTGTGAAACAATCACTAACAGGCAAAAATACTAAACCTGTATATTTGGTATTGCAAATACACTTATGCATGAGCAAGCAAGGGATTCACAGTGAGAATCTACAGCTGCAGAAGCCTGGAAATGATTTACAAAAATTGTGAAATCATTAAAAAATTGTTTGAAAATATACACTTCTTGTTGTAGACCCCCACTGTACACACAACTATAAACATTGTTCCCTATGTAAACAAAAAAGGAAACATAATAAGAGATTTGAAAAGTCTGGACATTTCCTTCCCAACAGATATTAAAGGCAACGTCTTTAATCTAAGACATTATACTGAAAGGACTATATTTTAAAGACAAGATCACTGTCTCCACAGGTTTTTTTAAAAATTAAAAAAACTATACAGCTGTGTTAATCAAAGCGCTTATTTTGTACAATACAATGATAATGACCTTGAATTTCTTAAAAAAAATTACAATAAGCTACAAGTATCAAAGAAGCGAAGTTATCTGGAGTAGTCTATATAGGAGCTCTTTGGACTTTCTTTTATTATGCTAAAATAGTGGTGCTTTCAGGATTTACATTATTGTACTCTCCAATACAAAGTATGGGGCATGTTAAAGTATACAGTACACCATTTTCATACATGTACAACATTGGTGGATGAAGAATGTCTCTTAGCAGTAATACTGGGTGTAGCGTCTGGTTTTACCAGCTGCATACTCAAGGACTATTATATAAGTAAAAATCTCTTGTGATACTGGAAAGTGATTAGAATGTGCAAACTGATATAGTAGCTTTCATCCGCCTCTTAAAGGGTACCACCACAGGAAAGTCCATTTAAGATGTTGGTAGGTTTAACAAAGTTGGAATGCTGGCACTGTTGAATTGGGCAACAGTTCTTCAGACCTGTCAAAAGGAAAAAGATATGTTAATTGAAAACACGGGTTGGAAACGGTACACCAAAGAGCCAAAGGGAAAAGTAAGGTAACAGTCTTTTTTTTTTTTTTTTTTTGTGGTTTTTGGCCGGGGCTGGGTTTGAACCCTCCACCTCCGGCATATGGGACCGGCGCCCTACTCCTTGAGCCACAGGCGCCGCCCAAGGTAACAGTCTTGAAGCGCTTGTGCTCAGGGTCTTGTTGGGTCTTGTTTCAGTTGTTACATTAACAGAAATGTACCACAATTCACAGCAGACAAAATAACAAGGGACCTTTGTGCAAGTATTTGTGCATTAATTTCCAAAGATTAAAGAGAAAAAAAAATTAACTTTAAGACAGATGCCTGTAGCTTCCTGAGTAGGGCGCCAGTCCCATATACTGAGGGTGGTGGGTTTGAACCCAGTCCCAGCCAAACTGCAATAACAACAACAACAAAATAGCCGGGCGTTGTGGCAGGCGCTCATAGTCCCAGCTATTCAGGAGGCTGAGGCAACAGAATCACCTAAACCTAAAAGCTGGAGTTACCTGTGAGCTGTGACGCCACGGCATTCTACTGAGGGTGACAAACTGAGACTCTGTCTCTTAAAAAAAAAAAGATGTCAGAAAAAGATGGTAACATGCTAAAAATCACATACAATGTAAAAAAATTGTAATATAAAAGATAAAATCAAAACTGTCTATTAAATATTCATTTACTATGGATAATTTTCAGCATACATGACTGAGCTAAAAAGTTTCCTTTTTTACTGTTTTTCTGGGGATCAGACTTGTTATAAGCTCTAGACTCACGCCCCAATTATACAAGGTGTTAGCATAAATATGGCTGCTGAAATAATTTTCACAAATGCCTAGAACTTCAGGTCCTCATTCTGAGTCTGAATGAGGTTCATAATCTAGTTTTCTACATCCTAGCAGACTAAATGTAGCAAATTGGGAAGAACAGATGGAGTCTGTGAGCTCAGGCACATGTGTGCTGCTAAGCATGGGCACGTGGTCAGGAATGAGAGGACATAAGGATGAAAGGACATAAACAGCAAGTCCCAAGTAGAGGGTAGGGACAAAAGCTCTAAACAGATACAGAATCACAGTGCGAGGATGGGGTCATTCAACATATGAGGAAGCAGAGTCACAAATGTCAGAAGTTCTCAAGGTTAAGGGCACAATAAATGCGTGGTCTATTTTATTTTTTTGCGATAGTCTTACTTTGTCACCCTCAGTACAGTGCCATGGTGTCATAGCTCCCAACAGATGGGCTCAAGTGATCCTCTTGCCTCAGCCTCTCAAGTAGCTGGGACTATAGGTGCCCACCACAATACTTGGCTATTTTTAGAGACAGGGTCTTGGTCTTGCTCTTGCTCAGGCTGGTCTCAAATCCCAAAGCGCAGGCGATTTATCAGCCTTGGCCTCCCTGAGTGCTGGGATTACAGGTGTGAGCTGCCATAACTGGCCCAAATGCATGGTTTAATAACTGAATCAGAAACTATTATCACTGGCAAACACAGCAGCTGAGTGTTTATGAGGTACCAGACACTGATCTAACTGCTTGATAAGTACTGACCTCATTTAATGACTGTTTTCATAACCTATGTAAAAATGTATGTTCAGTTCTCCTTTGCTATCTCTGGGTTGTATTTGTGGTTCTCCCTGCCTGAAATTCTTCATCCCCAACATAGGCTAATTTCTATTTGTCCCTCATATCTCAGCTTACATATCTTTTACTCTGACACATTCCCTAAATCCTCAGTGCATGATTGGCAGGTCTGTTGCCCCAATTACCTGTTCCTACAACATCCATGATGGCACAGTGGTTAAGCATGGTCTCCCTATTCAAATCCTGGCTTTCCTTTACTAATTGCAGGGCTTGAACAAATAAAAATCTTTCTGTAACAGTCATCTCATTTATAATATAAGAATAATAATAGTTCTTGCCTCACAGGCTTGTGTGGGAATCCAATTAATATACAGACAGTATTAAGATTTCCTGGCACATGGTAAATATGTAAGAGGTTTTCATTATCAGCACCATGTTGGATTTGTCCTATCATACCAGCCATCACTTTCTGCAGTCTAGTGTGCATCTATTTCTTTCAAGTACACTTCAATTAGCTTCAGGTAATTAAAAGGCAAGGACAAAAGGTTCTTGTCCACTACTGTACTGCCAGCACCAACCAATGTACCATTAGGGCGTAAGTTATATAATGAATGAACTTAGAGAGTATTCACTTGTGTGGAATACCTTATGATGACAGGTAAATGAAATTATTATTTTAATAGGGGTATCATACTAAGCCACAGATACACTGAAAAGAGGGTAACCACTTTTTTTTTTAGAATTAACCAAAAAAGTTCTATGCTTGCTTTCATGACAATGTCACTAATAAAGTTGTTAGAGGAAAGATTCATTAACATACCTGGCTCAGAGCTACAATGCATTTAGTATATTAAAGCAGCTGACATGATGACTTTTTGCGAGGCTTCCCAGGCACTGGAGTTTTTCTGTTAATTTGCCGCACTAGGTCATAAAAGATCTGCAAACATATTCATTTTTTAAAAAATTTATGGTGAAAAGAATTTGAAAAGCAAAGAATGAAGAAAATGAAAAACTAGTGATTTCCATGTATATAAATTATGAATTCCCAGAAAGCAACTCTTCTGTCCAGATAATGAACAAGTAAAATCAGGTGTTTTACTGACACTTGCCAAGTGCTTTTTTGCGGGATGATTAAAATTGTTCTTAAATATGCAGTTGAAAGAACTGCAGAGATCTTATCTTAGTTCAATTAGAATATTTACCATCACACAAAGAAAAAAATCCTTTACTCTTTTCCACATCTTTTTATGTTTTTATTCTATAAAATGACTTTAAGCCCCTTCAAGAACCATGCATGCCTTTTGAATTTCAGTCCCTTTTATTATGCTTTTTATTATACTTTGGATTCCTGAGGACTTTATCTATCTTCTCTAACCCTATCTTTTCTGTTCAGTCTTCCTTTTCCATGGTAAATTTCACTGTACTAGCTACAGTACTGTCACTTATTTGCTACATGCATGTAGTTAACATTAAGATTTTTTTTCTTGCCTATAAGATCAACGTATCACTCTGAGTACATATTAACTTGGGGTTATTTTAACACGTAAACATTTTTTCCAATGACTTTGAATGTTGTATTCCAAATGAAGAGCTATGTTAAGTATATGCAACCATACCTCATTAACATTTATTTTTGATTTCGCAGAAGACTCTAAGAATGCACAGTTGTTCCACTGTCTTGCTAGATTTTGACCTTGTTCCTTTCCTACAACTCTTTCATCTTCCAAGTCACACTTATTACCGACCAGAATCATTGGAACCTAAAAATACATTTGTGAGAGTAAAAATAAATAAGTAAATATGCTATACAAATTCAAATCAAAACATTTTAAGAGGCAAGCCTAAGGATTACTTTTTATATATAATGCCAAATAAAAATACTAAATCAATAGTGTGTAATAAAATTTAGTTAAAACATGAAAGCCTTAATAGCATGAATTTGTATAACAGAAAGCATTGACTCTCGAGTCAGGTCCACTGCCACCTGTCTCCACTGCCTTCTCTTCTCAGGCAGATGTCAGATGACAAAAAAGATACCAAGCTATGACCTCTACTCATGAAAGAGTGGAAAAAACCTTACAATTATATAGAATGGACTTACAACTAATTATACTAAATAAAACATATAACCTTTTAAAAAGGAAGTATGACAGGGTGGTAGTGTGAAAAGCCAATATACTTCAACATTTAAAAATGTTTCTCTAAAGGGTGTGAATCAACCTCAAGTTTTCTCATTTCTTGATATTCATTTATCAAATAAGCATTCTTAACTGCACAACACGAATAAGAGAAATTTGGGAGGTACCCACAGTAGAATATTAAACTTCTCTTGTATTAAAAAGCTAAAAAATTAAATCAGATTTACTAAGATCAAGAACACTTATTAATGGCATCATGTAGGTGAATTACACCAAGTTCATAATTCATAATTTTAAGTAAAAGAATACTACGGGGGGGGCAGTGCCTGTGGCTCAGTGGGTAGGGCACCGGCCCCATATACCAAGGGTGGCGGGTTCGAACCCGGCCCCAGCTGAACTGTAACAAAAAAATAGCTAGGCATTGTGGCAGGCACCTGTGGTCCCAGCTACTTGGGAGGCTGAGGCAAGAGAGTTGCCTAAGCCCAGGAGCTGGAGGTTGCTGTGAGCTATGTGACACCAGAGCATTCTACTGAGGGTGACAAAGTGAGACTGTCTCTACGAAAAAAAAAAAAAAAAAAAAAGAGAATACTATAGGGAAAAACAAAACTTATTTTATAAAAACCAGTATTAACCACCGACTAATTGGCTTTCTGAAGCATTTTTGGAAAACATCCAAAACTGGAAAAGAATTTTGTCTTGATATAGAGTTCATGAGGCATTTAATAAAAATTCCTTTAATGCAATTGATAGAAGAAAACAATGGCAGTTACTAGAGACAACACAAAACAGATTTACTAACTAAAAAATGCTCGCTCTGGGCTGGGTGCGGTGGCTCATGCCTGTAATGATAGCACTCTGTGGGAGGCCGAGGCAGTGGATAGCTTGAGCTCACGGGTTCGAGACCAGCCTGAGCAAGAGCAAGACTCTGTTTCCAAAAAAATAGCCAGGCATTGTAGCAGGAGCCTGTAGTCCCAGCTACTTGGGAGACCGAGGAAAGAGGATTGCTTGAGCCTAAGAGTTTGGGGTTGCTGTGAGCTATGATGCCACAGCACTCTACACAGGGTGACAAAGTGAAACTCTGTCTAAAAAAAAAAAAGGAAAGAGAGAAAGAAAGAAAACTCACTCGGGGTGTTGGACCCAGAAATCTGTTTTAACCAGGTGATTTTGTTGCAAGATTAATTTTGAGAACCACTGTTATAGATAGTATGATAAGAAATTATCTTTTTGGGGCGGCGCCTGTGGCTCAAGGAGTAGGGTGCCGGTCCCATATGCCGGAGGTGGCGGGTTCAAAGCCAGCCCCAGCCAAAAGCCACAAAAAAAAAAAAAAAGAAATTATCTTTTTGATGTTTCATATAGGATTAAAACCCACTATGGTATACTCTAAAGGGACACCTAAATGAAAGTTAGAATCTAATGTTTTTGATGCCTTATTTTTAAAATTATTATGCTCTGTCATAGCTCCTTGATATATGTACATTTAAATGGCTGATTCTTATTAAAAAGATTCTTAAATCTACCAGAAATGTGGCCCAGAATACCATTCTATTAGTACCATTTGCCTCCACATCCCTCCTCCTCCTCCACCAAATGCATAATTTAAAAACAGGAAGGGTGTAACATTTAATTTTCATATGAAAATTCAATGAAAAGGAGGGAATTTCTCACCTTCCACATGATTTATATTTGAAAACATGTAGAAGTGTTGAAGATACATTTTTGACTGAAGGAAAAAGCTTTTGCCCCCCCATCTGCCCAAATACATGAACTTTAAAACTGAGTTTAAATTTAAACTTTAAAACTGATTTAATAAATGTTTTGAATTACAATGTATTTGTTAGAGAGCAAGCTCACATCATCAGTGTCTTTAACTCGAAGAATCTGTTCTCTCAGATCTTGTAAGTCATTAAATGTGGACTGTGCTGTGATTGAATAAACTAATGCAAAGCCTTGTCCATTCTTCATGTACAAATCCCTCATTGCTGTAAATTGTTCCTATAAAAGGAATATTAAAAAACAAGAAATGTTTTAGCAGTTAATTGACCATTTTCAGAGTTTATAATACTTATGGCTCAATGAAGAATACTATAGTATTACGGAACACTTCTTAAAATACGGTCCATAATCCATGGGAAGATACTATTTGAAAAACTGATGTTTTAAGAAATAAGATTTAAAAATAATACAAAGTAGATTTATTTACAATAAATACATATACTTCAATGGAACAGAAATATTGTTCCCAAAGCTACTCAAAAGCAGTTTTTAAATACATCATAATATGTAAAGCACCCGACTGTCTCCTCAGGTCCCAGTCAGCTCACAGGCACAGCTCCCCAGGGCCCAGCAGCTGCACCCGCACATCAGGTCACTTTCTCCTCCCTCACTGGGCCATGAGCATTGGAGGGTAAGAACATAAGGTCTGGCATATATCAGGTACTCAAATATTAGCTGATAAATAACACATACCCAGAATAAATCTCCCTTTCACCTTTAACAAATCTAGTTTGTTTATTACTACTCCGAAGGGGAAAATAATAAAAAAAACTTTACAGCTGCAAAGGAAAGAATGTATGCTCAAGTATTCTCCACATAATTTGAAATATGGTAATATGTTGTTTCAAAAGTACCAGTGAAGTTGAAATTTTTTCCAACAAATTTTCTAATTAATTTTTCAATAACTGACCCACTGCAATGGTAAAGGACAATATAAAAATGGTAGAATTCAAGAGAATAAGAAAAATTCTTTTAAGACTTAATGCAAACTTAAATAAGCTTCCCTACTACTTGTTTATAGAGCACTAGCATTTATTGAGTTGCTATTATACAAACTACACACGCTTGGTACTTTGCTTTACGTACCGTTCCTGCAGTATCCAAGATCTCAAGCATACACTGCTGTGCATCTACTTCAACTTGCTGCAAGAAAAATTAAAATATACCTGCGTTTTTTATGTGCTTAAGATACCTTAATATACGCAAAAGCTAATATATTATAAACAGGTATAGATTATAGTAACTTTAAAAGCTATTACCAAGCCATACTTTTATAAAACGGGGAAAAACATCTAAGCAAGCACAGTGTACAGACCCCCACATTGTATTGTGTCTACTAGGCTCAAAATCCCTGTGTTCTTGAGTCAACACAAGGACACCTGTAAGACCCAATCTCAATACAAATCACACAGCACTTGTATCTAGAGAGAAATAATTTCAAAATTGCTGAAATAAACAAAACCAGCAATAGTTCTAACAATATCAGAAGTAATCTTGCTTATCTCAACTTTTCCATAATACTTCAGATAGATCTCATTTCTCTAGATAACTATACATCCCAGCACCATACTGGAACAAGATTTCTGGTAGCAAGCAAGCAGTGCCACAGCTATTAAATAAATTTTACACATATCTCTGTTACTACCCCTTTTCACCTAATATTTCCTAGGGAAACAAGTTATTTAGAATTCAGAAAAAGATTAATATTGCCTCACAGCTGGGGTGTTTCCAGTTTTCCTGAGGGACTGTGGACAGGAGGGAGGAGTGGAACAGTATTTGTACAACCACAGGGTTAGGCAGGCTCTACATCAGGTGGGAAGGCAGCTCTCTCCCTACTGCACATTCTTTTAATGTCATACGCCGTCAGTGGACACAGGAACTAAACTTTCTGCAGGATGAGGAGCCCTCATCTAAAAATCACAAATCTGAAAATGCTCCAAAATCTGAAGGCATTTGAGCCACATGTGGAATATGATGCCACAAGTGTAAAATTTCACACCTAAGCTCACATAACAGGTAGAAGTCAAAATGCAGTCAAAACTTTGTTTCATGCACAAAATTATTAAAAGTGTAGCATATAAGTGCATGCAGTGTATACGAAACATAAATGGATTCTGTGTTTAGATTTAATGATTGTGGTTTCATCCCCAAGCTATCTCATTATGTATATGCAAATATTCCAGAAGTTAAAAAAAAAAAAAATCCAAAATCTGAAATACTTCTGGTTCCAAGCATTTCAGATAGAGGATTTTTAACCTGTATTGTAAACAGAGACACATTCTCCAGGGGCTAATACATCGAAAGTTTAGGAAGACCTTGTATGTCTACCTCTAGGCTGAAGAACGAAGTTTGAGATTAGTCTTTCTAGGGAGAAGCATGAGGCTACCACATGAAAGTCCGTGAGTGTGCATGTATTTATGATTTTCCTAAATTGGTAAACATGCAATCCCAGACAATCATTAAGTATAAACTCTCCCCACTGATTGATTAGCTAAAAATCACAAGAGAAAAGGCCTTCTAAAATACATACCTTTCTATAAGAATCTTCTATCGTAGGATCATATTTTTCAACAAAAATCCCTTGAACAAATTGTACAGTCTGAAAAAAAAATCAACACACCTTTATACTCTAAAGAAAAGAACAAATTCAAATTTGTACCTTTTAAACTACCTATTTCGCATAGGTCATTATACCATTGATGAATTATACCACATTTGAATGTATGTATTTGGTGAGATTACCTCAGAAAGCCTGTTTTTCTTTTCTTTTCTTTTTTTTTTTTCAGACAGAGTCTTACTGTGTCGCCCTGGGTAGAATGCCATGGCATCATAGCTCACAGCAACCTCAAACTCTTGGGCTTAATGGACTCTCTTGCCTCAGCCTCCCAAGTAGCTGGGACTACAGGTGCCCACCACAATGCGTGGCTATTTTTTGTTGTAGTTGTCATGGTTATTTAGTAGGCCCAGGCCAGGTTCGAACCCACCAGCCTCAGTGTATGTGACTGATACCCTAACCACTGAACTACTGAGCCAAAAAGCCTGTTTTTCTTAAAAAAGAAAAAAAGAAAATAGTCACTACGCTCCTTATTTAATTCTAAGTTTAAGAATTTATTGTTCCAGTCTTCAGGGCTCAAACTTGATTTTAACTAGATGGCACTCTAGTGGCCAGGTAAGATAGTTTGTCTCACTAGAGAAAAAGTGAAGGTCAATCTATCGGTACCTTCTTGTGGGGCTTTGCTAAATTGAATGATTCATTAAGTTATTTTTCCCTAAATGTCTCCCCTTCTGCTATCCCATTCCTTGATGCAGAAAACATGAGCATTTAGATAATGTAATACTGGACAGTAAAAGATAGTATTAAAAAAGAGATCTTATAAGCTTTGATATTTTCTAACATAAAATATATAGTAAA
Organism: Nycticebus coucang; assembly: GCF_027406575.1. NCBI lineage: Eukaryota > Metazoa > Chordata > Mammalia > Primates > Lorisidae > Nycticebus > Nycticebus coucang. The sequence continues at coordinate 54,767,733 of NC_069782.1, forward strand.
AGCTGATTCACAGGAAGACCAAAATTCATTCCTATGTGGTTCTGAAATGCAGACACATATTCATATACTCTTATTCTCTGTGCTCAGTTCAAACTATATTCTGGCATACCTCACGCCAGTCCAGAACCAATGTTGCAGGGAGAACACAATCCACCCAGATACAATTAAAAGTTAAGTGAAATTACAAGAAAAATATGGTATTGCTTCTAAAATCATTATGGGATTTCACTTTAACCAAGACAATAATCAAAAACCTAAAACTCAACAGAAAAAGAATGTTTTGGGGTGAAAAACTTAGGTATAGTAAGAATGACTTACCAGAGCAGACTTTCCAACACCTCCTGAGCCAAGAACGACTAGCTTATACTCACGCATGATGCAAATTTGTCAATACTTAGTACCTTATTAGAGAGAAAAAAAAAAATTCTAAGTAACATCTCTGTGTTCATGTGCTTACTTCTTCTACAAACAAGACACTCAGGCAAGTAGATTTATTTAAAATGATTACTATATAACTCTAACATAGAACATTCTGTAAATAGACTAACGGATGCTCCGAGGTCAAAGGAAACTAGAGAATTACAGACATGACTTTCAACCCTATCCTAACTTCAATAAGAATATTAACAAAAACTGGGGAGTTGAAAAACATCACAAAGGGTATTCTAGTGGTCCTAAGATGACAGTGACAGACACACCTTCTTCTTGCTCAGAAACTACCCCAAATAAGAACAGGAAACAAATATAAATATCCTGATGTACCATATGGCACTACGAGCCATAAGCAGCTGAATGATTACTGAGTGTAGGACATATACCCAATGAACAAAACAGACAAAAATCTCCACCCCTAATTGAGCTTGTGTCCTAGAAAAATGAACAAGATAGGATAGGGCTATTAAAATTCATATCTGACCTATCAGCTTTTGTTACGTAAGTTTTACTGAAACACAGCCATACCCATTAACTCACGTATTGTCTGTGCTTCCTCTGTACTCTAATAGCAAAGCAGTTACAACAGAGGCCATCTGGTCCACAAAGCCTAACTACTTACTATCTGGACAACCCCTGGATAAATGAATGGCAAATGTAAATAGCTGGCAGAGGAAGGAAACAGAAGATCAAATATCTATTCCTGAAATCGGGGGGAGGTAGAGATAAAGAGACTGAAAATGATCTTGAATCAGAACTGAAGAATATGAGTCCCAAGACTGAGTAAGTCTAGTTAGTGTTAAATATGATGAAATCGTAGAAATAGAATAAAATGGAATAAAAAAGAAAAAACTCACACCAAGGCTTATGAAATTTCACTAATATATATACAAGGTCCTAAAGGTTTCCAGCATAGGGGATTGCATGAGAATAAAAAGTCCTATAGTCCTAGAAAAAGCTAAATGGCCAGTAGCCCTGGTGCAAAAGTAACGACCAGAATATGTTTTAAACCTTCTTAAGAAATGACGGTTTTTAAGTCATGTAACAACTGCTAGAACTGGTTTAAATGAATTTTATCAGCCAATAACAATTCGCTTCAGTGAATATGCTGTTGCAAACTAACCAATTACTGATGGCTCCTTATTTTCGAAAGCTGACCAATCAAGAATTGGACTCACATTAATGAACACACACATCTGAATGCCAACTAATCAACAACTGACTCACTTGAGTGAAAATGTTTCTATAGCTAAAGTAACTTCATTCCTGACATTAAAAATTTGCAAATCTTTGAACTTTTAGTTCCCCAAAACTCTATAAAGCCAGGGGTTTGTCGTGTTCAGGGGAGGCTCTATCCAATCAAGACAGCTTTTTCTATACATAATCAGGAACTTCAGCTTCCTGGGGTTTTCCAGATATTAAATGTTATTTTGTCATACTCTCACAATCTCACCTACGACTCTCATCAAATGGGTATACTGAATGGTTTCCTTGTTGTAATTTCTGTTTATTCTTTGCATTTGCTATCAAGTCAATCAGTCTTAATGATGGCCGTGCCAATTTGGTTTCTTGAGCTCCCATTGCTAAATTAAAATTGTTTTCTTTTTTGAGTCAGAACCTCAAGCAATAGCCCTGGGTAGAGCCCCCTGGCGTCACAGCTCACAGCAACCTCAAACTCTTGGGCTTAAGTGATTCTCGTGCTTTAGCCTCCCCAGTAGCTGGGACTACAGGTGCCTGCCAGAACGCCCGGCTATTATTTTTGTTGTTGCAGCTGTCACTGTTGTTTAGCAGGTCCCAGTCAAGTTGGAACCCTCCAGCCTTGGTGTATGTGGCTGGTGTCCTACCCACTGAGCTACAGGTGCTGCCCAAATTAATTTTGTTAACCTAGAATATGTAAGCAAGCAGATCTTTGTATAAAGTCCTTTGATTTGGATTTAAAGTTGTACTATTTGGTAAATATTTTTGCTAATATTAGTTTAATTCCTGAGCTACTTGCTTGGCTTTGTTAATCTACTTGTGAAAAGTTTTGCCAGATGATTAACATTTAGATTGTTTCCAGTTTGGAGATGTTATAAACAATGCTTATCAATTTGTTTTTATTTTAATAATTCAACTGAGGATTATTTAATACAAAGCCCAATGGTCAAAAGAAATTTAAGATATTTTAAATTTTGAAGTAGAGAAATATGATAAGGACACAATAAAGACTTTCCACCCATAAAAATATAGTGACAAAATACATCTGATTTACCCCCAGTAAGAAACCTTGTAACAAGGAACACTAATAAGACAGCAATACAACCGAATCATTATCTTTCACCAATCTTTTATCAATACTTCCTTACACAGACCAAACAACCAAAATATCTTTATTCTGATAAAATACCAATGCCATCGAGTATTCTGTATCCTTAAAAAACAAAGCAAAAAACTCCAACAGTATAATAGTCAAAATTTGAACCAAAATCTATTATTTTTCAACTCTGTGCTTTTTACTATACCAGCCTTGAAAAACAGTTTAAAGATTAAAGGACTAGAATAACGATTTTATTGTGAATGCCAACTGTGACTGGCAATACCATTAGTAGTTGTTTCGAGGACTGTGTGCTTACATATAGTTTTAGCAGAAAAGGTAACTGTTCAATTAGCAATGGTACTGGCTGTGTATGTGTATGTGAGAAGATGGCAGACAGTGGAGGCACCTGTGTACTTGAGTGCTCTGGGCATGATCTTCCCTGTTCAAGTGTTCTTATGCCTACAGCCTTGGTTCAGGTTAAGAACGAGCACTTTACCATTTAAGACACTGAGACTAATTGTTCTTCTTCAAGAAACTCCCAACAGGGACAATTTTGATGACACAGCATGGTGGTTAATGGTACCTAAGTTCTGAATCCTGGTTTTGTATAACACTGGTTAATTCGTGAAACCTTTCAGTCTCACTTTCCTTCCAGGTAAAATGGAAATAGTCATATTTTAAGGATGTGAGATGGATGACAAAGTACGTAGGGATTTGTCTGTTTTATTCACTGTTATATTCCCAGAACCTGACACAGTGCCTGGAAAACAGTGTAGTATGTGCTTGAAAAATGAAGGAAAGAAAATGTATCAATTTTTTAAAGTGCCTTTAGTACCTTGCACATAGTAACTGTCAATAATAAGACAGCTTTTAAAATATAGAACCTCCAACTCCTTCAGCTGACCTAATTTTCATCGACCAGACACCCATCCCATGTCCAAACAGGCCTAATTCCTGAGGCTGACCAGTCTGTTACAGTCCCTTGGGTGGTCAACTTACAGAGGTTCTACTATACTGTAATATTCAATGTCATGAAGCACAGCTGTTCTCTCAGTTGAGAATCACTGCTCTACCCTTTCATCTACCAGACGTAGAACATGTAAGAATGCAAATGAGGGACTGTCCAATTGTGGGCAAAAAGATATAAAAACTACTTTCTAAATATACATAGGTCAGTAACTCTCCATGTCAATACAAACAGCAAAAAGCTGAGCATACATCAGTAGTTTTAATTATTTAAAAATGTAGTTCAAAAACATAGAGTGTGAAATAACTCTATTTAGTATTTAAAAAAGACAAATCCTATAATACTGGCATTATCTCTGCCTCCCAATATTAACAAACTTCATTGTATCTAAAGTTATACTTTTGACAGCCTGGGGGAATTTCAATATAACTACCGTAATTCAAGGATACTGAGAAAATCTTGATGTAATAGAAAATGAATTTCAATTCCCTGGAGTTTTAAACATAGGTGAGTGACAAGGTAGTAGGGTGGGTGATTGCTTTTCTTCTCCTTTTGTTTATGCTTTTTCTGATAGTTCTATTATGAATAAACAAGACAAAATTATAAAACACACAAGTGAAAATTAAAGCAAAATCTGAAAGTAGAAGAGCTGTGGAGTTTAATTCCTCAATGTCACTACAATTTAAGAATGTTGACAATTGTTGGCATTTTCAAAAGGCAGCCATTAGAAAACTTGAAAATACTAAGTTTAGCCACTCAACTCTTGAGTAATTATAAAACCTAACAGGCATTAAAGAATCAGATTTCCTTTAATCCTATTTTTAAACCTTAATTACTAGTATGTTTCTACTCACAAGGGGCTTATCGTTAACTATTGAAAATTACAAAATTAAACATCTTAAGTGCTTGATGGAAAAAGAAATGCTTTAAACAACAGAAATACTGATAATTTAGACGTGCTTCTCTTTTACATGAAATTAGTAAGCCAAAAAGTTTATCTAGAAAGAAAAGATAAATAGGTAGCAAAGGAGTTAAATTCTAAGTACTTTAACTGGCATGCCACAGTAAACGATTTATTTGTAAAACTGGAAGCAATTTGAAGTTGTGAGTTAACAATAAAATGTCTATGTTTAAATTAGTCTGCAAATTCAGTATGCTTGCACTGAGCTTTAATCTATGAAATAGACAATTATATTAACTAATGAGAAACTCCCAGATACTCACTTTCCTTGGTTTGTTAAATAGGAAAGAATGTAGCATATATGCAAAATTAATTGAGGAGTGTTATCAACAGTGCCATTATAAGACACATATTAATATTTGATCAGCAAAAAAGTACAACTTCTGCAATAAGCAGGCACTTACACAAGTATAAATACAAAGCATGACTCACATCGTCTCTCCAACACAATGGAAGATTACAGATGAGAATCAATTACATTTCTAAAGAAAACCATTAAAACACTACAAATTCCACTACTGTTAAAACTTGAAGTATTTTCTACACCAATTTTTCAAAAGCATAAATATTTCCGCCATTTATCTTTGAATAAAAATTTTGGTGTAATATCATTTACATTTAAAGATTCCTCATTTACAGGCATGGGGGCTCATGTCTGTAATCCTAGAATTCTGGGAGTCCGAGACAGGTAGATTGCCTGAGCTCACAGGTTTGAGACCAGCACGAGCCAGAGTAAGATTCTGTCTCTAAAAAAATAGCGGGCGTTGTGGTGGGCACCTGTAGTCCCAGCTACTTGGGAGGCTGAGGCAAGAGAATCACTAGAGCCCTGGAGTTTGAGATAGTTGTGAGCTATGATCCCACAGCATTCTATTAAGGGCAACAAAAAGAGACTTTGTCTCAAAAACAAAAACAAAAGAACAACAAAAAAAGAAAAGATTCCTCATTTAAATTACTTATGTAAATCACCTAAATTCTGTGCAATTACAACCAACCTGATCAACGAAAAGCAACTGACAGCTCTCAATATGTTGCTATTATTTCTTGCAAGATACCTGGATACCCACTTTTATTTGTTTAAAAGTTTACTTATTACTTTTACAACTTCCTGTAGCTTTGCTTACATTTTTATCAATTTAAAAGTTAATTTCAGTTTCAGAGTAAACCATAGAAAAGACATGGAAAGATAAAAAACCAAGCCTCCTGGGGCTCCTTACAAAGTCAGGTTTCAGTGGCTGCTTCACAAATGCTTGAAAGCAAAAGTGTAGGAAAACAGACAATCATACTCCAAGTTCAGTAAATTTATTTAAGACAGTATTTCATCAATCAGATATTAACTGGCATTTCCACAAAACTACAAAACAATAATGAATGCTATAGTTATAAGGTAGCAAAAAACCCTGAAGATTTATGGATCAAAGAAAATAAAAATTTATTAATGTTTCAGTCTAAATATGTCCAATATAGTAAAGGACACATCCAAATGCAAACAACTGATTTAATTATCCACCATTCTGGATTGCCTATAACATTCTTCATTAACAAGACCTAAATAAGAGGGCGGCACCTGTGGCTCAGTGAGTAGGGCGCTGGCCTCATATACTGAGGGTGGCGGGTTCGAATCTGACCCCGGCCAAACTGCAACAAAAAATAGCCGGCTGTTGTGGTGGGCGCCTGTAGTCTCAGCTACTCGGGAGGCTGAGGCAAGAGAATTGCCTAACCCCAGGAGTCGGAGGTTGGTGTGAGCTGTGTCGCCACGGCACTCTACCGAGGGTGACATAGTGAGACTATTTAGTGTTGACATTTACTGAGGACATGCTCCATTCTAAGAACTATGCTAGAATCTGATAATCAGAAAACAAAATCTAAGAAATGACAACTTCCACCAAGACTACTATAAATACGTACTGTGTCAGGCACTACTCTGGACAGTGGAAACAGAGCGGTGGATAAAAGACTATCCTTAGAATTTATAATCTAGAAGTGGAAAACAAAATCAATATAAAGTGTGTCAGGTGCAATGAGCAGTATAAAGGAAAAAATGAAGCAAATTAAAGGAGATGGAGTAACAGATGGATTGTTTTATATGGGGTGGTTATGAAGGACTTCTGTTACTAAGGTGAAAATAGTTCAGTAGCCAAAGAGGCCTGTCAATGGACTGATATTAAATCCTGTTTTCAACAGAAGACTTTACCACTGGGCTTTGTTCTGCTGAGCATTTTAAAATCATCTTTGGTGGGGTAAGATGTCAATTAATTTGTGGCTGAAGTTAAATTTAGATTTGGCAATTGAAGACTTATCTAGGATCCACTGGAAAACTTGTGGCTTGGATGCCCCCCCTTCTTCCTCTGCAAACAGGGATATAAATGGGATTTCTGAAGGAGTCTATGTAATGGGTATAGTACTATTCAATGTAAAAAAAATGACCTTCAGAGACTTCTTTTACCAGTGCTTTATAAGAGGGTATTTATGTCCCCCCATCCCCCACATAGCACGGATACAACAAAGATGTGGATCGGGTATTCCAGAGCAGCAGATATACTCAGGATTCACTTCTTAGAAAGGCAGTGGCATGGAAACCTCTCTGAAGTATTCTTGCACTATCTCAGCCATTCTCATTTCTGATGAGCTGTACTAAATACTTTAGGATTTCAAGATACACTATCTTTAACTGTTCTCCAAGAGGAGACAAAAAGCTGTGGAAAGTAACATCTTGGGAGTTAAGAGGCTCTATTTAAAAAGTTGCATATCTTGAGGCAAATCACTTAATTCTTTTTTTTTTTATTAAATCATAACTGTATACAATGATATGATTATGGGGCATCATACACTCACTTCATAAACCATTTGACACATTTTTATCACAGTGGTTAACATAGCCTTTCCGGCGTTATCTCAGTTACTGTGCCAAAACATTTACATTCTACATTTACCAAGTTTCGCAAATACCCCTAAATCACTTAATTCTTTTCTAGGTTCCTTGTGAATAAAGTGACAGAATGAGGAAAGGAGAAATAGCAAACATTCAGATGCCTTTTAACAGCCAGGTGTTGTTAGGTAATAGGTGGCGTATACTCAAATAGAGAGTGAGCGCTATACAGGTGAGTCATCTGAATTCTAAAATTTACCTGAGTACTGTAGAAACCAACAACATCAATTTGAGAGATGGTGGTTTGGCCTCTGGACCAGCAGTTTTTGACTTTTGAACTAAATGATTCTAAACGTCTCTTTTAAAATTAAAATGTACTATTACAATATTGGTGCATGTAGCAGCTTTTGAAGAATATGGATAGAATTTTAAAAACATTTTAATGTTATATTCCTGTTCCTTAATTACTGCAAAAAAGATATAAAACTCTGCTTTGGTAATAAAATTTAATGATAACATATTCTTTCTCAAACTTCATGACAGTAGCTTGATATTTTATCTATCTTACAATCATTATCTTTTAAAAATAGCTTGACAAAAGGGGTTAAAATGAATTTAAGACAACGTCCCCATTCACAGCCTGTGCACAACTGAGAAAACCCATTAAGAATACTGGGTACTCGATGAAGGCAAGATTCAAAATCCTTCCTTTTCTTCCACCTTCTGGCAAGTCCAGGACACTTCATGCAGTGAAAGCTTTCTTTCTAACTAATTTAGGATTAGGGCAGGGGCATGAAGTTTTCTCTCAGAAAATATACTTCTCCAAATGATCACTCCAAATAGACTGACTATATAAGAGATTACACAAAATTATGGGGATTGAGAATGGGAAGTAAAACAAAAGAAGTTAAAGTAGCTTCAAAGAAAACGGTTATATACCAAATATGCAAAAAGGGTAGATTTGGGAATCAAATGTCACTGACAGTACTATGTAACATTAAAGCCAGAGGGGCGCAGCAGCTTTGCTTGTAATCCTAGCACTTCTGAAGGCTGAAGCAGTAGGATTACTTGAGGCCAGGTGTTCAAAACCAGCTCGGGCAACATCTCTATAAAAGTCAAAAAAAGTTAGCTGGGTGTGGTGGTGTGTACCTACAGTCCTAGCTACTCAAGAGCAGGAGGACATTAGACAGGAGGGCTGCTTGAGCCCAGGAGTTCAAGGTTTACAGCTAGCTATGATTGTGCCACTACACTCCAGCCTGAGTGTCAGAACTAAACTGTCTCTAAAAACAAACAAATTAAAGCCAACAAAAGATTATCTTTAAAGACTACTTCAATCCTGCCAAGGATAAAATCTAACATAGCAGACTGAAAGCATTAAGAAAACTTTGTATTAATCTAGTACCAAAATTTAAACCCAAGGTTACTCTAAAAAACTCTTGAGTCTAAGATTATCTCGAAAAGCAAGTAAGTTCATTCATCTTTAAAGAAGATGGACCTATTATTTTAAGAAGATGAAACCAAACAAACAACTGTCACTGTTAGACTTCCTTAACCTAGTGAGGCCAGTCTGTCATCATCAAATATAGAAGTCATGTGGCTAGTTTGAGGACCAAGCTTAGTCTTCCCTTATACACATACAAGTAAATACTATACCCATCTTTGCAATTCGGGGTGGCAAAATATGAAATCTGGAAATAAGGAGACCCAGAACTGGGTTTTGATATAATTTACCAGAAGGTGGTCACTTACTTCTAGACTGGCACCTTAAGGTGTAAAATATGGACAATGATAATACATATTACACAGGGCTGATAGCTGAGGCGATAGGATCACTTGACCCAAGCATTTGAGATTACAGCAAGTTGTGGTTGGGCCACTAAGGGTCCAACTCTAAAAAAAATTTCATTTCCACTGAATGGAGCTGAAACACATTCTCTTTAGCAAAGTATCCCAAGAATGGAAAATCAAATACCAATGTACTTGATACTAATATGAACCCAGTAGTCGATAAAACACATGCCCATGTAAGAGAAAAACTCAATTCAAGTTGTGTGTGTGTGGGGGGAAGGGGGGGGACAAGGGATGGGAGAGGAGGGGACTGGTGTGCTCCTACTTAATGGGCACACTGTAAGGGTACATGGCACACCTGTGGGTGCGGGACACAAGAGGGACTCTACCTAACAAATGTAAACACTATAACTAATGGGTACTTTCACATTAACCTGAAAAAAAATTTCATTTTCAGCAAAACAACAAAAAAACCACTAACAAGCCACCTTTTATGGGTAAATTACCATTTAAAATCACGTCAATTATTGACAAGATGTCATGAATCCCAACTGAAGACAAACCACATAAATCTTGGTATTTTAAGAAACAGTTCTTACACTTGCCCTCTAGGAATTATAGTTCAGTAGAAATGATAATGACTGTCCCAGACTAGGAATAGTGTTGAAAAAACCAACAACATATGGGCTCCAGAGACAAATGCGCTTAACTTTATAATCTGCTTTATTCTTTACACCTATCTCATTAACAAATATAAAAAGTAGGTTAGGTTATGGTAAGAATCACATCTTTGAAAAGTGATAAGCAACATTTAAAAAGCATAATTTCTTTCCATTAAAATGTGGCTCAGTCGGTAAGGCGCCAGCCCCATATACCGAGGGTGGCGGGTTCAAACCCGGCCCCGGCCAAACTGCAACCAAAAAATAGCCAGGCTTTGTGGCGGGCGCCTGTAGTCCCAGCTACTCGGGAGGCTGAGGCAAGAGAATCGCTTAAGCCCAGGAGTTGGAGGTTGCTGTGAGCTGTGTGATGCCATGGCACTCTACCGAGGGCCATAAAGTGAGACTCTGTCTCTACAAAAAAAAAAAAAAAAAAAAAAGTCAAAGGGTTTCCACATAGCTACTGTCAACATAGAAATTTTCCAGATAAGTAATTCTCCTATTCTCAAGTTGTTTAGCTACAGCACTCATCACCACCAACCCATACTCCCCATTTGAAATTCTGTGATCTTAAATTACAAGAAAGGGCTAAGTAAAAACACTTAAGTACTGGTTCCAGAAGTCAAGTGACATTACTTCTCTCCCACTGAACACTTTCTGGAAGAGAAGATACTAGCTTTCTCCTTTTTGACTCCAACTCCACAAGTATTATTTTAATAGCTAAAGAGGATTACTATGTCCTCTTTTCACTTTCAAATAACATTAATTAATTTAACTGTCAGAAGGACCTGGAACTAATCTGTTGGATGAAACAACAGAATTCAAAACATCTGAGTGTATTTAAGAATTATTTTTCAGGGAGGTGCCTGTGGCTCAATGAGTAGGACACCAGCCACATATACCGAGGGTGGTGGGTTCAAACCCAGCCCTGGCCAAACTGCAACAAAAAATAGCTGGGCGTTGTGGCGGATGCCTGTAGCCCCAGCAACTTGGGAGGCTGAGGCAAGAGAACTGCCTAAGCCCAAGAGCCCAAGGTTGCTGTGAGCTATGACACCACAGCACTCTACCAAGGGCAACAAAATGAGACTCTGTCTTTAAAAAAATAATTATTTTTCAAGGAAAAGAAATGAGGCTCAAACACTATCTCTCATATCCTCTTTCAAACATAAATCTTTTAACTACAAAATAAACAGAATACCATTTATATTTACTTTGAATTGGCTGCCTCTCTTATATGAGGACAAATAAAAAATGTTCCCAGTCTTAGTAACTCATTCTGCCAAGAAAGGTCTTCTCTGTGAACAGGATTTCTAAATCTAGACAGATTATCAAATTGTTTATGGTGTTTTTAGCACTATGACCATATGTATAACACCCTTTTAAGTAGGGAAAAATTCTTCTCTTGCCCTTTTCATGAACTAATATTGCAAGTAAATAAAGTTTATTTCAATTAATCATGCCAAGTCTTTCACTAAAATTTTCAATAACATAATTTGACATGTAAATTAAGGTCACGTTTTACAGTTTTATTTCTTTAGTTACCTTTCAGTTCAGTATTTGATTAAGTATGAGAGTGTAGTATCTACACCAGTGTTTTTCAACCTTTCTTATCTCACAGCACACTTGAACCTATAAACTACCCTGGCACACTTAAATTATGTTGATCAAAAAAAAAAAAAAGTAGATAAACCACTGGCCAGACTAACGAGGAATAAAAAAGTAAAATCTCTAGTAACCTCAATCAGAAATGATAAAGGGGAAATAACAACTGATCCCACAGAGATACAAGAGATCATCTTTGAATACTACCAGAAACTCTATGCCCAGAAATTTGACAATGTGAAGGAAATGGATCAATATTTGGAATCACATCCTCTCCCTAGACTCAGCCAGGAAGAAATAGAGCTCCTGAACAGACCAATTTCAAGCACTGAGATTAAAGAAACAATAAAAAATCATCCAACCAAAAAATGCCCTGGTCCAGGTGGCTTCACTCCAGAATTCTATCAAACCTTCAAGAAGAGCTTATTCCTGTACTGCAGAAATTATTCCAAAAAATTGAGGAAGAAGGAATCTTCCCCAACACATTCTATGAAGCAAACATCACCCTGATACCAAAACCAGGAAAAGACCCAAACAAAAAGGAGAATTTCAGACCAATCTCACTCATGAACATAGACGCAAAAATTCTCAACAAAATCCTAGCCAAAAGATTACAGCTTATCATCAAAAAAGTCATTCATCATGATCAAGTAGGCTTCATCCCAGGGATGCAAGGCTGGTTTAACATACGCAAGTCCATAAACATTATCCACCATATTAACGGAGGCAAAAATAAAGATCACATGATCCTCTCAAGAGATGCAGAAAAAGCATTTGATAAAATCCAGCATCCTTTTCTAATTAGAACACTGAAGAGTATAGGCATAGGTGGCACATTTCTAAAACTGATTGAAGCTATCTATGACAAACCCACAGCCAACATTTTACCGAATGGAGTAAAACTGAAAGCTTTTCCTCTTAGAACTGGAACCAGACAAGGTTATCCTCTGTCACCTTAAACATAGTGCCGGAAGTTCTAACCAATACAATTGGGCAAGACAAGGAAATAAAGGGAATCCAAATGGGAGCAGAGGAGGTCAAACTCTCCCTCTTTGCTGATGACATGATCTTATACTTAGAGAACCCCAAAGACTCAACCACAAGACTCCTAGAAGTCATCGAAAAATACAGTAACGTTTCAGGATATAAAATCAATGTCCACAAGTCAGTAGCCTTTGTGTACACCAATAACAGTCAAGATGAGAAGCTAATTAAGGACACAACTCCCTTCACCATAGTCTCAAAGAAAATGAAATACCTAGGAATATACCTAACGAAGGAGGTAAAGGACCTCTATAAAGAAAACTATGAAATCCTCAGAAAGGAAATAGCAGAGGATATTAACAAATGGAAGAACATACCATGCTCATGGATGGGAAGAATCAACACTGTTAAAATGTCTATACTCCCCAAAGCAATCTACCTATTCAATGCCATTCCTATCAAAATACCAACATCGTACTTTCAAGATTTGGAAAAAATGATTCTGCGTTTTGTATGGAACCGGAAAAAACCCCGTATAGCTAAGGCAGTTCTTAGTAACAAAAATAAAGCTGGGGACATCAGCATACCAGATTTTAGTCTGTACTACAAAGCCATAGTGCTCAAGACAGCATGGTACTGGCACAAAAACAGAGACATAGACACTTGGAATCGAATTGAAAACCAAGAAATGAAACTTAACATCTTACAACCACCTAATCTTCGATAAACCAAACAAGAACATACCTTAGGGGAAAGACTCTCTATTCAATAAATGGTGTTGGGAGAACTGGATGTCTACATGTAAAAGACTGAAACTGGACCCACACCTTTCCCCACTCACAAAAATTGATTCAAGATGGATAAAGGACTTAAATTTAAGGCATGAAACAATAAAAATCCTCCAAGAAAGCATAGGAAAAACACTGGAAGATATTAGCCTGGGGAAAGACTTCATGAAGAAGACTGCCATGGCAATTGCAACAACAACAAAAATAAACAAATGGGACTTCATTAAACTGAAAAGCTTCTGTACAGCCAAGGAGACAACAACCAAAGCAAAGAGACAACCTACACAATGGGAAAGGATATTTGCATATTTTCAATCAGACAAAAGCTTGATAACTAGGATCTATAGAGAACTCCAATTAATCCACATGAAAAAAGCCAACAATCCCATGTATCAATGGGCAAGAGACATGAATAGAACCTTCTCTAAAGAAGACAGACGAATGGCTAACAAACATATGAAAAAATGTTCATCATCTCTATACATTAGAGAAATGCAAATCAAAACCACCCTGAGATACCATCTAACCCCAGTGAGAATGGCCCACATCACAAAATCTCGAAACTGCAGATGCTGGTGTGGATGTGGAGAGAAGGGAACACTTTTACACTGCTGGTGGGACTGCAAACTAGTACCACCTTTCTGGAAGGAAGTATGGAGAAACCTCAAAGCACTCAAGCTAGACTTCTCATTTGATCCTACAATCCCATTACTGGGCATCTACCCAGAAGGAAAAAAATCCTTTTATCATAAGGACACTTGTACTAGACTGTTTATTGCAGCTCAATTTACAATCGCCAAAATGTGGAAACAGCCTAAATGCCCACCAACCCAGGAATGGATTATGTATACCATGGAATACTATTCAGCCATTAAAAAAAATGGAGACTTTACATCATTCGTATTAACCTGGATGGAAGTGGAAGACATTATTCTTAGTAAAGCATCACAAGAATGGAGAAGCAGGAATCCTATGTACTCAATTTTGATATGAGGACAATTAATGACAATTAAGATTATGGGGAGGAAGCAGAAAGAGGGACGGAGGGAAGGGGGTGGGTCCTTGGTGTGTGTCACACTTTATGGGGGCAAGACAAGATTGCAAGAGGGACTTTACCTAACAATTGCAATCAGTGTAAACTGGCTTATTGTACCCTCAATGAATCCCCAACAATAAAAAAAAAAAAAAAAGAGTAAAAGAAAGAATATACTCACTGTGCTTTGAGTTTCTTTTGAAAAGAAATTAATGACCTTTAAAAATTTTGGCAGCACCCCTAAGATCCTCTCAAGGCACAGTGGTTGAAAATCACTGATCCAGAGTGTAACAGTTCATCATAATCTGACAAATGCAGAAGAACTCGTTTCTTTCTTTCTTTCTTTTTTTTTTTTTTTGAGACAGAGCCTCAAGCTGTCACCCTGGGTACAGTGCAGTGGCATCACAGCTCACAGCAACCTCCAACTCCTGGGCTCAAGCCATTCTCCTGCCTCCGCCTCCCAAGTAGCTGGGACTGCAGGCGCCGCAACACCCGGCTATTTTTTGGTTGCAGTAGTCATTGTTTGGCAGGCCCGGGCTGGATTCAAACCCGGTATGTGGCTGGTGCCTTAGCTGTTTGAGCCACAGGCGCCAAGAACTTGTTTCTTAATAGATTTCCCAGTTGAGTCAATAGATGACAAGGTTATCAAAAAATGGAGACCAACAATATTTTAAAAGAAGAAATAATGTGGGCTCAAAATTACCTTATTAGTTTCTATAAAATAATTCCAAATAGGTTGTATTTGTGTAGAACACTCTTCTGTTCCCCAGAATTCTCTGGATGTGACATAAAAAATGTCAGTTTTTTCCCCTCTCATTTGAACTAGCTGTAAATTCTACAGGCATGTGTGCTAATTCCGCATGGGCTTTAGATCTGCTCCTCTGAGTTGGAAGAATTAGCTGAGTGACCTTGGTCATGTTATTTTAACCTCTCTGTGCCTCATTTCCTACTCTGAAAATGGGAATAAGAGTGTCTTTGAATTTCTTTGAGTTTTTAAGATTCAAATGAAATATCCTATGTAAAATAATTAGCACAATGAATAACACATAGTAGTCAGTAAATGTTTATTTGTTATTTTAACAAATCACATGTAGCTATTTACAATGCTTAAAATACCATGTCATTTCAATAGCACACTATTTTAATAGGAAACTGTATACCTGGGAGTTGTCACTGATTCTTTTTACCCCATTACCAAGTGTCATCCATTCCACTTTGGTTATTTCTGCAATCAATCCTTCTCTCTTCTACACCATCTTATGACAGCTGTCTTTATTTCTCACAGGAGACAAATACGAAGGGAAAACATTAATTTGTTATACACTTTAATTTCAACAACTAGGTCAGAGATGTTAGTTTGTGACCAAGAGGTGGGGCGTCCCAGAAATTTGAGGAAAAACAAACACAACTATATTTTGGTGGCCTTTAAAGCCCATACATTAAAATGTCTTAAAAAACCAAACAAACACAAAAAACAAAAAGGACAGGGTCTTGCTCTGTCTGTCACTCAGACTGTAGAGTAGTGGCACAATTACAGCTCACTGTACCCTTGAACTCCTGGGATCAAGTGATCTTCCTGACTCAGTCTCCTGAGTAGCTGGACTACATGTGCATTCCATCAAGCCTGGCTAATTTTCAGACTGCTTCAGATTTTACTGTATCTAGTGAAGTACATGGAAGTGGAGCATTAATCATCTGACAGATTACACAATTTCTAATTAAAATTTTGAGTAGCAACACTCTCTGAAAAGACCACCAGATGTGTTATACACAAATATATCCCTAAATAGATAGATAAATTGAACAACTAAACTTCTGTACTATATTTTCATTTGAACATTAATTTCATTTGAACATTAATGAAATTAATGTCTAATTAATTAATTTCATTTGAACATTAATGAAATGTCTCATTTTAGACATTAATGAATTAATGTCTCTAAAATGAGACATTTCATTAATGTTCAAATGAAAATACAGTACAGAAGTCTATCAGAAACTGAATAAATAAACAAAAAGCCCAAGTGGCCTCAGTACTACCCTTCAACTAAATAAAACTACCTAGTCACCTGCAGTTACTGTACTTCTTCAAAACTGCACTGAAACAGTGATATGCAATGGAAATGGCTATATCACGAAGGGGATACAGAGTGACCAACAGTCCAGCTTTAAGCACTGCAAGTCTTGTGTCTCAGGAAATCCTGAGTCCTGAAGGTTGACCATTCCAGACGAAATACATCTTGATACAAATTTGCTTCTCTCATGTTTCAAAAATATGAAAGATGAACAAAACATACTTGCTCTCAAGCTTACAGTTTTGTAGGAAAATGTAAGACATAAAAATATAAAAATATTGTGAGAAGCACAAATACTATAGGAATTCAGAATCATCGGAAACAGATCTATGAAGAAGGTGGGAAATCATGAAAAGTTACAGCATTTCTTTTTTTTTTTTTTTTTTTTTGTAGAGACAGAGTCTCACTTTATGGCCCTTGGTAGAGTGCCGTGGCGTCACACAGCTCACAGCAACCTCCAACTCCTAGGCTTAGGCGATTCTCTTGCCTCAGCCTCCAAAGTAGCTGGGATTACAGGCGCCCACCACAACGCCCGGCTACTTTTTTGTTGCAGTTTGGCCGGGGCTGGGCTTGAACCCACCACCCTCGGCATGTGGGGCCGGCGCCCTACCCGCTGAGCCACAGGCGCCGCCCAAGTTACAGCATTTCAACAGCAAAGAACATACCAGGAATAAGAACAGGAGAGCAATGGCACAACAGGCAGCATACCTTGAGAACAGCAGAAAGCAGCCTGACTAGATCACAAGGCACAAAGGAATAGGAAAATGAAAACAGCAAGGGCATCCACAGTTAAGATCTCTAAGTATCAGTCCAAAGCTTTGACTCATTTAGTAAACAAAAGTGTCCTACACTTTGAAGAGAAGCATATCAATGTTGAGAAAACTAAAAGTACTTTTAAATTAACAAAAGGAGTTCTATGGCGGGGGGTGGAGTGGGGGAGGGGGGTGCCTCATGCCTGTAACCCTAGCACTCTTGGGAGGCCAAGGCAGGAGGATCTCTTGAGCTCAGGAGTTCAAGACCAGACTGAGCAAGAGCGAGACCCTGTCAATCTAAAAACAGAAAAGTTAGCTTGGTGTTGTGGGGGGCACCTATATGTTGTATAGTCCCAGCTACTCAGGAGACTGAAGCAGGAAGATTTCTTGAAACCAAGAGTGTGAGGTTACTGTGAGTTAGGCTGATGCCATGGTACTCCAGTCCAGGCCAGGGTGACAGAGAGACTCTGTCTCAAAAAAAAAAAAAAAGAGAGATAGAGTTTTAACAGTTGAGGCTGGATAATACTTCTAGGAATGTTAAGCATTTTATTAAAATATGATTAATATGTGGTCTACTTTTAAAATGCAACAGTTGGTTTATAACAAAACCCTATATTAGCTTTACTCAACAACACTGTATGTCCACTAAGTGTCAGCCAGTGTAGATAAACGGTGCACACATCTTGGATCCCTGTTTTTCTTTTCTTTTTTGCAGTTTTTGGCTGGGGTTGGGTTTGAACCTGCCACCTCCGGCATATGGGGCCAGCGCCCTACTCCTTTGAGCCACAGCCACTGCCCTTGGATCCCTGTTTTCCATTAACAGGACATTAACTAGGACACTATAGCGTCTAATATCTAAAGTACATCGAGGTTAGTTTTAATTATATGATCACCGTAAACACGAAACTTAGGGTATTTACCTAAGATCTCACATTTATTGACAGAGAATGCAGCTGTATGAGGCAGGTCGTATTTTTTCCTCAAGTGCATAAATAAAATATTCAGTTAAGGCTATACCTCATGGCTTGAGACCTATATGTAATGTTCACTGCTGTGTAACCAAAACTTAACTCAGTGCCTGAAAATACAGAAGACAACTATTTGTTAAATTAATCAAAATCAATTTCTTGCCCTAGAGCAGAGGCTGGCAAACTATAGCTCTCAGGCCAAATCTCATCTGTTACCTGTTTCTTAAGTAAAGTTCTGTGGGAACACAGCCACCCTCATGAAATCTTACTAGAACATAGTTCAGTCGCTGTGGATTGTCTGTACTTGCCTTAGGCTACAATGGCAGAGTTGAATGATTATGACAAAGATTATATGGTTTAACAAGACCTAAAATATTTATTATCTGTCCCTTTACAGAAAAAGTTTGGTAACACCTGCCCTAAAGCCTGGAAGAGAAGGACAGATCTTGCCCATTAATTCAGTGGTGAAATGGGTTTCAACTCAGATACCAACTCAAAATATTAGTGGCTACTATAGTGAGTGCAGTGTTGAGAATGACTTTGAGACCAGTCTAGGCTCAAAGGGAAACAGTAGTTTTCAATTACAATGGTTACTGGGGTTAGGGAAGGAGAAACAGGGTTTTAACATTTGAAAACTTCTGCTACAGAGTATTTTAAATATCTAGGTCTGTTGTCTGATAGTTTTACAAAGACGAATAAGCTGCAAAATACATGCAAAACCCCCCCAAAACCCCAAACCAAACCACCTGAAAGGAATTGCTGAGAATGATTCAGCTGAATGCTGTCTACCAAAAATGATAACTTTGGTTCTGGCACAGTTGCTATCATTCATTTTTACAACATTCATTCAACATCTGTATGTGCCAGGCACATTACTTAGCCAACAGACTCAGTTGTTTAAGACTATTCATGAGGATGATACAATAGTATTATTAGAAGAACCTATAGCAAGGATGTACATCCCCAGTATATCAAAAAATTTCATTAAACTTTACAGATAAAATTGAAAAGGACAGTTTGGGTAATGTCTATCTTACATGTAAAATAGCAATCTAGCCAACCATAGTGGCTCACACCTGTAATCCCGATACTTTGGGAAGCTGAGGCAGGAGGATCGCTTGAGGCCAGGAGTTTGAGACCAGCCTGGGCAACAGTGCAAGAGTCCATCTCTACAAAAAATTTTGAAAATTAGCTGGGTATGGTGGGACTACTCGGGAGGTTGAAGTAGGAGGATCACTTGAGCCCAGGAGCTTGAGGACACCATTGGACTCTAGTCTATGTGACAGAGTAAGGCCCTGTCTCTGAAAAAATAATAATACCCCACTCCAGAAACCTTTTAATTCTGCCCATTTTGATTCCTTAGTGGTTGCTATACATAGTATAACATTAAAGCACTCGTGCCATTCAAGTATCTCTTCAGATTATTTTATAAAAATCCTTTGTTAAACTATATAAATATTCCTGATCTGGAACATTTAAAAATATTCTTTTATTTTTGGGAAGTTAAATAACATCTGTATGGTACTTTCAAAAGTTTGTGTAGTCCTTTCACTTATTAAGTTTCACTAAAATATTAAGATCAACACTAAAGATATTTTAAATTTAGATTACTTTAAATTTGCAGAACTTTAAAGTTGCAGTTCTGCAACTTTAGGTTGCAGAACTTTCAGAATACTATAGAATTAGGATTAGAGTCCAGGATAGCACTGTCCAACAGAAAGAACTCTGTGACAACAATGTTCTACACTAACTGCATCTGCACTGTCCAATATAGCAGCACCAGCCACTTTAAAATGGTTAGATAAATTAAATTTTTCTATAGAATTTTTGCTTGTAAAACTATGGAAGAAGGCATCCAGAGCTTCAATATTGATGAAAGCTTTAGACTCACCAACAGCAACATCAAGGCATCTTTATCTTGGGAAACTGCTTTACTTATAGTATCATGCTTGAATTTTCCTCTCACGTGAGGTTACCCCTTTTTTTCCTCACATAAATATGCCTTTGATGAAAAAGTTTTGCTCAAATTGTTAAGGACAGGTCTTACACAGGATTCCTGTTAGAAATAACAGAAATCAAATTTATATGGAAAAAGGTGTCATTAAAAAATATAAAGCAGGGCGGCGCCTGTGGCTCAAAGGAGTAGGCGCCAGCCCCATATACCAGAGGTGGTGGGTTCAAACCTGGCCTGGGCCAAAAACTGCTAAAAAAAAAAACAAAAAAAAACCCAAAAACTCACAAAATGAATGTGGGGACTAGAGAAAGAAGTTGGGTACTACATAGCCACAAACACCCAAAACCCCATTGCAAAATTAGTCAGGTGAGGAAACTGCTGTCACTACTGCTAACGGATCCTACTGTTCCTATCAGTTTATGCAGAAAGAAACTAATGTGGTGTCCATCAACCATCCAAGTGAGAGAAATCTACCATCTCTTCCATCCCAAGCTGAAGTACATAAAATTTTCCAGGGCTTAGGTCAAATGCCCTAGCTGCAAGGGAGGCTAGGAAAACTAGCAGTAGGCATTTAATTTTCTACAAAGCAAGGCTGTTCACCAAGATGTAGGCCTTGTCTTTGCGGCACACTGGGGAGTCCCCTATAGTATACCCACATGATAAAAGACGTTTGTTAGATGTAGTCTGGTTGGTATGGGCCATGTCCACACATGACCGGAAGGAAGGAGCACTGCACGGGGTATTTGAAGGGCAGTAAATCAAGTCACTGGTGGGAATGATGTCAGGTGAGCTCTTATGGTCAGATCCAATTTAACTGCCAAGGCCCAGAAGTCTGAGAGCACTAGATTTTTACAGTGGCTGGCTATCAAACCATTCACACTTTCAACACAAACATCAGTAACATCTTATTATAGTAGGGAATGGATGTATGTCTGTCAGTTTTAAAAAGCACCTTTGAAAAATTCTCAAGAGATTTTCCCTCTTCCTTACAACCCTAAAAGCTATATCCCTAGCAAAGAAAGACCACAGTCTAGCTATCAGAAACCATCTTACTCATTTTTTTTGCCTGCAAATAAATTTCCACCAATTTAGTACAGAAAGGACAGGACTCTATTGTTCCTCAGTTCTCCATAAATCAGATTCTTCAGTGATTTAAATAAACAATTCATACCTTAAGTTCACAAGTCTCGGGGATGGGGTGGGGGAAGAGACTTCACCTACAAAGGGATGACTATTACGGGAAAAAGGTTATCAAAGACAGTTTTTATCTCCAGAATTTAGAGCTACAATTATAAGGTGCTTGAGGCTCGGGTCCGTAGCTCAGTGAGTAGGGTGCCAGCCACATATACCAAGGCTGGCGGGTTTGAGCACAACCTGGGCCTGCTAAACAAAAACGACAATTCCAACCAAAAAATAGCTGGGTGTTGTGGCAGGCATGTGTAGTCCCAGCTACTTGGGAGGATGAGGCAAGAGACTCGCTTAAGTCCAAGAGTTTGAGTTGCTGTGAGCTGTAACACCACGTACTCTACTGAGGACGACATAGTGAGACTCTGTCTCAAAAAAAAAAAAAAAAAGGTGTTTGATAATGTCAGCTCAACACAGACTGAGATAATTACATCAACTACAGAGACATCTTTAGATAAAATATCTACTTTGATAGCGTTTCAAGGAAATTTTATATTAAATATACTTTGTGAGGTGTTGGGGCAGACGTTTGAGAAATAAGAAGCAAAGCACTTCATTAGTAAATTAGAATTCAAGCTAAGGATAAGGACTACAAAAAAGCACAATTACTTTCATGAACATAAAAACACGAAAAATTATTCCCTAAGTGTCTAACTTTTACAATATACCATTGCCTACAAGGATGGGTGAACGTTTTTTAAAATATAATTTTACAGTTTGTTTCAACATAAAGCTGAATTCAGAAACAAACAGAACTAGTGTTTTCTATGACAAGAACAATTGGCTACAAAAATATTACTTCATTTTACTGTTAACCTCATAACTAGGTATCAAGTGACAAAGCTTAATATTATTGCTTCAAATGCATTTAAAACCCTGATAACAACTTGATTTTAGATTGTGGGTTCATAACTTGCATGCTTAGAATACACATTCTAAATGAAACTTAAGGACCAGGATCTTCCTAATGGAAAATTCGTAGTAAATCTGCCAAACGTTCAGAGAACAAAAATTAACCAAGCAACAAAACCCAGCAGAAACATAGATACTTCCTATAATTTTCTCCAATAATTTTAGTACCTAAACAATTTATGCTTGCTGCTTACTTTACACACTGCCTCATGAAACTAATTTTGTTATATAAGTTGCTTTTGACTAATTTAACAGTTTTTCCTTTTATATTTTATTCTCTTTAGTTTATTCTAACATCTATTTTATATCCAGCAAAATAAAGACCACTTCGAAAAATAAAAGGCATACCATTTTCATACATTCCACTGGAAGCCATAAATAATGCCTACATTTGGCTTTTATATCTGAATAATGCATAATTACTTACTTGTATAATTCCTAGGTCAGTAAACACATTAAAGAAAAAATAAAGTAGCTTTGAAAACATGGCTGTCTTGACAATTCTATGAGGTAAGTCAACATACAGAAAAGTTCACATACATACGTTTGCATTCTTGAACAGTATTATATACACCAAACAAATGGATAAAGGCAACAGGAACCAAAGTTTGGGTGCTGGGCTGCTAGAATAAGCAGAGCATAGGAGGAAAACATGGAAAGTGGGCAGCCACTTCCTGTAATTCTGAATTTCAAAGTAACCCCTTTAGATATTTACTTCTTTCCTCATAACTACTGAGTGGCTCCATCAATAATTTATTTATTTTTTACTCTGTTACCCTGGCTGGAGGACAGTAGTGCAACCATAGCTTGCTACATCAGCAAACTTCTGAGCTCAAGAGACTCTCCTGCCTCAGCCTCCCAAGTAGCGGCGACTACAGGGAGAGCCACCATGCCCAGCTAATTTTTAAATGTTTTTACAGAGACAGGGTCTAACCGTGTTGCTCAGGTTAGTATTGAACTCCCGGCTCCAGTCATCCTCCCACCTTGGCTTTCCAAAGTGCTAGTAGTATAGGCACGAGACACTGTGTCCAGTCCAATCAAACAGAGATTATCACAGTTCTTTTCATAATATTCCTATTCTAACTTTTTACTGGATTACTTTATAATTAAATGCATCATATAATTCTTAGAAACTTTATCAATTGGGGTAAAAACTGATGCAAGACTGATTCTCCTATACCCCTGAAGACTCATCACCCTCAGCATAGCATTCCATCCTGAGTCAGTGTCAAAAATAACTCCTTGGCAGAGACTGTTTCTAAGCTAATTGCTTCAAAGTAACATTTTTCAGTCTTCCACAAAGACACACAGTAATGACTAAAACCTTTCCAATCCATTTCAGACTCATTATTCTTACAGAAATTCTGAAATCCTAAAATCTCTGGAAACAAAGTTTATAACTAATTTGGTGGTAAAATCTGACCTGATAAAATATCTTTCAAATAGCAAAACTTCATCTGAATACTGACATGGGGCTATTTTTACCTTTTATTTATCCCATTTAGTATGGATATTGATACTTCACATTAATACCAAGTATTTGATTACTCTTTATACATAAGTAAGAGATTAAGGCCTTATAATTCACTTAATGAGTATCTACTAGAGAAAGCACTTCTTGAATTCACTTCAATTTCTGCATTGTTGTTTATCATGATACAGTGTCCATCAAAAACTGTACACATTCCAGAGCCTAAGGGTTTTCTTACTTCTTTCTCAAAGTCTGTATGCATTCATCCATATTACTTATTTGGGTATTTAGAACTGCTATTTACATTTTATACTGGTTAACTTTTTTTGCTTCTTCAAATCTTTTGAGCAAAATCACTCCATTTAATCCTAACACACAGTAACTAAGAACAATTAGATCTCAAAGACAGGCAGATGAACTAGTCCTCAAGAGACACGTGACCTAAATAAAAAATGAGGGAATTACAGTTGAACACAGATATAACACTTTAAAAAAATTAAGTGGTGGCTCATGATGGGAATCAATGAGAATAAACCACTGCATACTTTATATGTTTTTTCAATTAAAATAACTTGAGCACTTGCCAATTATTGGGGTAACCGTTTGAAATAGTGGTGGAAAAGCGACATGGTGTTGTCCTGTTAAGTAGGGGGAAGAGAGGTAAACAAATGGACAAGTAAAAAACCCCCCAAAAACAAAAACAAAAAACCCAAATGGACAAGTGCAATTACTGACTGTGGTAAGAAGAATGAAGATAATGAAATGGGATTTTTATACAAGGTGATCAGGAAAACTCCTTTTTAAATGTGACTTATAGGCTGAGAGCTAATGGAAAGATCATCACAAAGAGAAAGACGTAGTAAAGCACCAAAATTCAAAGGTGATAAAGGGCTTGTTGGGTCAAGATCAGGAAGAAATACAGTGTAGTTAGAGCTCAGTGAACAATGGAAATGAAATAAAGTAAAGTAAGCAAGAACTGGATTATGCAGGACCTTGTCAGGAAATGCTTTTTATTTTTAGCCACTGAAGGAAAAACTGGGACCAGAGGGTGTTATTATAGGATCTGGCATATGTTTTTTAAAAGATCACTTTGTCTTCTGGAGACTTTGTCCTTCATGGGGAAGGACAAGAAAGGAAACAAGTTAGGAAGCTCCTGGTAGGAGTCTAGACAAGAGGTAACTGGCTTTAAAAAGGGTTGTATCACTAAAACACAGGATTTAAAAGTGGAAAAAGACCTTGCTGCCATTTAGCCAAATTTTCTCTAAGTAATATCCTAACGGAAGAGTTAATTTGTTCAAAGTTTCATAGCTGGTGCCAGAGAGAGAACTCAGACCTGTCACCAGGTCAATGTTATCACCACTAAACCATGGTCTAGAGATCTAGTAACTACTCAAGTACATGTTTATCTTAATGTGCAAAGGAATCAGCTAAAATTTATAAGGACAATGAAATAAATGTCTAATTTGAGCAGTGAAGGTCCAGAGAAAAGTGTACGAAGGTCTGCTGGGGAGCAGAAATAACAAAAGTACTCTCAACTCATACTGCTCAGTGATAAAACTTTAAGACCATTTTTCTAACTGATAGATAATGCCAATTCATCCCCCACAAAGGTGGATAAGATGTATCAATCACCAAAGCATCACAAGTGCCTTTCAAAGTGGGGCTCATGGTTCTTGTTAACCAGAAATGTGAAGTAAACAGCTGCACAGCAGCAGCCCAAGCCGCTCTTTAGCACCACCTCTGCTCTGCTTCCTTCCCTTCTACCTCTTCACTGCCTATCATCACCACCATCACTTTCATCTAAACAATACAGAAATGTTTTGAACGCTTTTCTATCCTTAAAACTTGTAAATCCTGCCTTACTTCTCTCTGAAGGATGATGAGGGAAGCTGAGAGGACTTCTGGAAGAAGAAAAAGCACAAGTATAAAAAGGTTAAAACACAAGAAATTTCACACAATGTTTTCACCTATCAACCAAACTACATAAACAATAGTAATTTAGATGTTCTGGATATAAAATATGATCACAGTATGTTCTCCAATTAAGAACTGCTAGCACATCTGATTAATTATTTATTACAGGGAGCACTAAAACTTCCTATTAAACTCCTCGCCCCTCACTGTTGGATTTCCTCATGTAATCCAACTAGAAGGCAGGAGTTCTACAATGCTCAATCCCTGAAACTACCTGCAGTTATTAGCTTTTTCATATTATTCCTTCACACCCTTTTCCTCTCATGTCAATCCTTTTCTCAAACAGTGGTGTTCAGACTCAATACTCTCTTTATTCACAGAACACACAATTTTATTATATCTAGGGAAATAATTGGCACAAAATTTCCAAGAAACTGTGCACAGTATAAACTATAATGTAACCATCTTTCTTACTGCTTTCATAATCTGAAAGCAATTCCTTGATCAAAACACAGGTTAGCCTAAAAATTCTTTAAAATTTAGAACTGTCCCATGATATGAGGTTTACATAAATAGTTGTTTAACAAAGATGGCTACAAGTGTTTTTAACTAAACATAATAAAGAAACAGCTTTCTCTCAAAAAGTTAGAAAAAAAAAATCAATGTAAAGATGTTTTTACAAAGTATCTACTTAAGGCAGACAACATGCCAAATTCTCAGATTGAAGAGACTTTTTGGACCGGGAGAGACAGGGTCTTGCTCTGTCACCCTGGCTAGAGTGCAGTGTTGTCTCCATTGCTCACTGCAACCACAAACTTCCAGGCTCAAGCCATCCTCCTGTCTCAGCCTCCCAAGTATGTGCCATCATTCCTGGCTAGTTTTTTTCTGTTTTTTTTTTAGTAGAGATGGGGTCTTGCTCTTGCTCAGGCTGGCTTCAAACTCCTGGGCTCAAGAAATCCTTCCTTCTCAGCCTTCCAAAGCGCTCGATTACAAGTGTAAGCCACATTAAACTTGAAATGGGAAAAATCTATAGCTTCATTGTAGGAAACCTACTAAACATCACAAAATTGAGTAAGTCAACTATTAAAAGCCTACTAATATTTATTAAAACTTGGACATGTAGGAATTGTCTATAGATGAATGATAATAAATGTTTAATACTAAAACCAAAAATAGTCTTAAAAATAATAATCTATTACTATGAAGAAAAGCTTCATGGACTGCCCAAAGAAGACAAATTAACTTAACCTAAACAGATTATATATATAAACAGAAGATAATGAGATAATGTACATGAAAGCACTGCCTCATATTTACCTATGGTTTCCATTCTTCTCTCTTTCCAAAATATAAACAGAATAAGACATTAAACACTGAAAGCAAAGTATGGAAAAATGAGTAATACGAGAAAAAATAAATATCAGATAGATAGGAATATTTTAATACAGCCTTTTCAGATATCATGTGGATATCTTTCTTTGATACCACATCAAAACTTGGAAACTGGTTGCAATATGGAATGGGAAACCTTATCAATAAACTTTAGGTTCTCCATAACATTAAAATCCATTTGTCTAGCTAGCACTTTGGAAGAATTTCTTATCCCTACTCAATTTTAATAATATCATACATTGGTCATTTGGAGATTAACAGCTCAGTTAGGAATATCTTCAGATGATGCATATCATTATACATTTTTTAAAATATGTACACATGTCAAGCATTTAAAAATGCTTATTAATATCACCAATATTGATACAAAAATCTTTTAAATACTGTGTAACTATCAAGAACACAGCGGTTGATAGAGGCTTTCTAAAATTCTAATTTCTGCTTAAAAGCTGGAACTTTATCATTTGACCATAAATACTGTCACTATTTTTAAAGGCTGACTGAGAAAATGTTAGCCTAATACATAATAGTGAATAACCATAGTTTGTCAGGCTTTCTCTCAAGTAAAAGTGGTGTTTCATGAAAAAAGTGACTTGCTCAGTTTGCAGCTCCATCATACAAATGCTTCCCCCTAGAGACAACCTTTACACCTCATTTTGCACCTAAAGTGTCTTAAGCATACTTCTCATTTTACAACAGCCTATTTTAAAAGATGTGCACAGGTAAAGGTTTAGTTTAATTTTTTTTTTTTTTTACTTCTTAATCAAGGGCAGTTAAGTGAAACCTTTTTATAAAAATTAATACAATGGTGCTATTGCAGTATGGTGCTCTAACCTGGTTAATTCTAAAATGCCTTACCCACCATCACTTGTGCCAAATGTCAATTGTACCTAGTGAAAAAGGCTAAGAATTCTTAGTATTATTATAAAAATAGTAATTTTTGCACTTGCAGACTTCCTGAAAATGTCTAGGGGATTTCCGGGATCCCTTGGACCACATTTAAAAATCATCGAGCTAGACAATTTGTTAAACTGTTCAAAAATCACAAATATTCTTAGTCCCTATTGATATCTTAATGGGAATCTTAAGCAAGGCTTTGGGGGAATAAAAGCTTTACAGAACAAAAACCAATACTACATTAGTATATTCTTTCATGGCACATAAAGCATTTAGGAATAATACTCCATTTAATCCTTAACAACTCCAAAAAGTATATGCCACCATTCCCACTGAGGAAGCAAGAAGGCTGGAATCCTTCAGAAAGGGAAATAAACATTCTGCCTTAAAAAAAAAAATCATTGTAGGGATGGGATTAGAGGGGATACTAATTTTGTTCTTCACACTTTTCCATACTCTAATCATTTTAATAAGAAAATTTACAAAATAAACATTTGGAAATCCAGTTACTCTTATCAACACAAATTCAATACAATATCTCAAGTTCAGTAACTTCAAGAGCAGTAGGGAGACACTTTATACGCCTCATTCCTATTCCTGTACAGTACAGAATTCAAGATTCCAGAGGGATTCTTGAGTTTTGCTATTGCTACTGAGAAGCTTATTGTTAAGGTACAAATCTTAGAAACGGCAGCTACCAAGACTGTAGGATAAAGCAATACAAGAGTCCACATTCTCACTGCAAATGTAAAATACAAGGTAACAAACAGCTGGGTGCAAGATACATACCACTTGACACCTAAAAACTACTTATTAAATAAAAATAACACATTAATTTTATTGACACCTTCAATTTTATTAACTGAGAAATTAGAAAGTCTCCTAATTTAGTAGAAAGTAACTTTGAAAAATATATTCCAATGTGAAAAGGATAAATTTTAGAAGGCACAAGTTATGATTTTATTTTACTGAGCATTTCCCATTTCCTCTCCAGAAGTTTTCAGCCAAATACTGCTATTGAATGGACAAAGCATTGTTTTTTTTCCCTTCCCACTGGCAAAGAAGAGGAAAACAACAGGCAGAGGTAATCTATCAATGAGGCAATCAGTTTACTGTATGTGTATATGTTCAAAATAGTTACTTAGCATTTCACTAATTTTTATAAGTAAAAAAAGAAGAATGGACTTCTATGCATTTGAGTGTCCTCATGCCCCCGATTAACCTTTTGGGACATAGGACCTAATTGTAATACAGTTCAGCATTCATTTCCACCCCTCAGTATAAATCACATGTGATGCACAGGAATAAAGCTCTCCTTTTCAAATAATTAAAGGTATACATTTACCAAAATAAGCTTCAGAGCAACCACAGAAAAACTCTCGTCAGAAGCTCTGTTATATAGTAAGTAATGCTGAGTCTGTAAATCAGTAAAGTGATCAAAATTATTTAAATGTTTTTAAGGATGCCCCCTTTAACATCTTTATTCAGTCTATCTGTACCACAGCTAAAAAACATTCAATCCCCTGCCACTGGAAAAGATCACCTAGCAAGATATTTCATGACATCAGAATTCAGTTTAAATTTAAAAGGTCTCATTACTATATAACATATACGAAGTAGCATAACTCTAAGAGTAAGCTTTAAGATCCAGTTTACTATAAAACTCAAAACTCAGAGGATTAAATAATTACTCTTTATAGTTTCTTACCCTCTAAGATTCTTAATTTAAAAGTGAAATTATTTTTAATATTCAAGTACATCATATACAATCAAGTAATTTTAAGCTGTATAGTGATATTCCAGTCCAATACTGACCTTCTATATAATAAAAAAAAGATGGAAATTCTGCAATTCATGTTGCAAATATTTTTACTTTAGAGAAGTAATTTAAATATTATTTCAAAACCTGGTACGTTTCCCCTAAACTTAGAAGTTTGAAAGCTCCTTGGCAGGAGTCAAAAATTTTGATTACCTACTAACAGAAAAGAAAAAAATCTTTTTAAATTGCTACTGCAATAATCAGTTGCTCTGTAGGCTCAATTTGACCAACATTAAGAACAAACACAAAAGTTATTAGGAAGTATGTAAAGTACATCTTTTTGTTGGTGACGGATTTTGAAAAGTGATTTTTTTAAGGTAGCACCAAAATTCTCATGACTTTTCTTTTTTACAGTACAAATTCTTGATACTAGGAGACTGGCCTTAAATCCAGTGCTCAAGTAGGTCTGAACAAAGTACAACAGATTATAAACTAAGTCAGTTTTTCCTGCAAGTGGACAAATTCATTCTATTCTTTCTAGCTATTGCTTTTATTGCATTCATGAGATTTATAAAGATTCAGTAAATTAAAAGATTTATGTCCTCAAATGGTACCTTTCAATACCACTGCAAATCATCTACGAATAGTGAAAAACATCCGCTTTCAGCACAAGGGTAAGCTATGGAACAGCACATTCTTGTTCATACAAATAAAAATTTTGTCCCATGTTAAAATGAACTATTGCATCAGCCAAAATGTCTGTTTCTTAACTTATTCTGAAAGAAATTCAATTCGAAAGGCTAATAGTAAAAACTTCAGCCTGATCTCCAAGACCATGGGATCCTCAAAAGTGATGGGGGAGAAATCAAGGCATGTGTTTAGTTACAACCCTGTCTTAGAGAGCTCTATCTTTACCAAAGTTTTCTATAGAGTAAACATATGACATCACTGCTATAAAAGAAAGAACAGCTTTAGAATAGCTAGTTCATAAATATGCAACTATTCCCAGTACCACTCAAATCTTGACACTGCAAATCAACACAAACATACTCAGGAACACATTATTTCGTATTTTTAGGGAAGTGACACAAATCAGTAAAATCTTGATATGCAGTAATAAAACTGTCGATTGAAACTTTTTTGGGAAAAAATGATATTTTTGTAAATTCTGCCAAATTCTCTGTGTTAGATCCAAGTTCACGGATTAATTTCACTTCCTCAATAAATATTTATCAAGTACTTACAAAAAAGGCAAACAAACTTGAACATGAGTTTTTTATTCAGTTCTGAGACTTTGCATTTAAACATGCATAATTAGTTACTAAATTTTAATTATTATGGGAAGATACACTTGAAAAGATCCCCAAATAGATGGATCAAGTTTTTTGTTTTTTTTTTTAATGATTAAAACTTAACCACCCCTTACCAGATCCTGCTTACAGGGTGGCTCTTCCTGTGGCGACTCACTTTTCCACTGTAAAGGATTCTTTTGAGGATAAAAAGTAAAACAATTTGTAAAATAAAAGAGATTCCAAAGCCATGTGGAACTGTTCTCTTCAAACATCCTCTTTGAGTTTGAGCCCTACCTTTAACCCCTAAATTCAAAGGCTAAACATTACATGTGTTCAGGCAAGGTGCTAGAAACTAAGAATCAGCGGAGGATGAATTGGATTCAGTCATTGTCCTCATCGTACTTACATTTAATGAGTGTTGCATCAACGTGCAAGGTATATATGTACAGTGCTTTAATGCATACAAAAGAACAAATACATATTTTGTTGCTGGAGTTTACAATTTAGTGGAACAGATAATAAGTTTATATAATGGTAACAGAAGGTAGAAAATAAGAGACATGACTTTCAGTGGCTTGTGGGGGGTAGTAGGAGAAGGTAAGAGGACAGCAATCATTTTCATGTCCTATATACCACATTGCTGATTAAGCCAGTTTAGTATTGGGCTCTGCAGTCATACAGTGACACTTGGCACACAACAAACAAACAGTCTCTATGTGTTCCATCCATTTATTTGGGGTCTTCCTCAGATAAGGCAGCTTCACAAAACAAGTGAAAACACCTAATGTAGCGCAGAGATTAAAAGCATAGACAGGCTCAAATAAGATCATTCAGGGTTCTGAGTTCTTGAAGTTATTTAATCTGGGTATTAGTTTTCTCTCCTAAAACCTGGGGATGAAACTACTCAAGTGATTCATCTTACTATTTGATTAAGCTGTCTTTTAAAAGTATGATTTAGGAATAACAGTCTCTGCAAAATGTAATTTACTACAAAAATATTGTATTTCGTCCTCCAGGTTGTCCACCACAGACAGACTACTGTCCTAAAAGTCAGGAGACCATTAACTGGTTATCTTATCTATTCTAGGCCTCAGTTTCCTCCTCCATAAAACGACAGGGTGGGACTGGATGATCTAAATAGTCCCTTCCGGCTCTTAAAAAGTCCCATGACTTCAATATGACTCAATAAATACTATTTCAAGAGTCAGCTTTTAAAAGTGATATAAACTCTAAGTTAAACGAATATCTTCCTTTTCTACAAGTTACTTCTAGCTGAGATAAAGGCTTGTTAAAGAGTCCAAACGGCATTCTAATTACAAAACAGAGAGGTGACATTATTAATTTACGAGTCAGAAGCTTTAAGTTATAAGCACTCG
The DNA here is from genome assembly GCF_027406575.1 of Nycticebus coucang. Taxonomy (NCBI): domain Eukaryota; kingdom Metazoa; phylum Chordata; class Mammalia; order Primates; family Lorisidae; genus Nycticebus; species Nycticebus coucang. The sequence goes on from NC_069782.1 coordinate 54,800,053, forward strand.
GTATACATGAGATGCTACCAGCAAAAGAAAAATTCTATTAGATGCAATTAACTTTAAAAACGAAAAGCACAACCTTCTTTTGGCGTCAACAGCCCGTTAGTGCAATACAGAACAGTTTCAATTCATACCAATCCGAAGTTACAGGGTCAAATCTTTTTTTCTAAATTATTAAAGAGAGTGGGAGGGGGGACAGGCGAAGGGGAAGCCAACCATCTGCTCTCACTCTCAGAGATCATCTCTTCTCCGAAAGGCATCAGTTTTTCTCAAAAAAAGAAAAGAAACCCAAAACATAAACCCCGAGGACTCAGAGTAGTTTTAAATAATATTCATGGCGCTGAGACTTTTAGAATTAAGACACATAAGAGATGGCGAAAAAGAGAAGACGACAAACTTCCTGCATTTTCTCTGCCTGTGTAAAGAGAAAGAGGTTTCCTCTGGCTGCCGAGGGGAAAGGCCCCTTTAACAGTTATGCGCACGGTGGCTGCTGCCAGACTAGGTGGGGCTCCCTCCGCTGCCTTCCTTCAGCCACTTCCCGCAACAAATGAAGCCAGCCAGCCCAGCCCGGCTTCGGGCAAACTTTTTCCCTGACAGGCTCGAGCCTGCGGGGCGCCGGTAAGTGGTTTCCCCCAGAAGCCGCTCGCCCCGGCTCGGGGCTGCTGGAAGCTCGTCTCCGCAAAGGACAACTTTCTGGTTTCCGCTCTAACTTCCACCCAAACCCGGGAGGGAACCACAACGAACGGCACGGGGGCTCCGGGGCGGGGAACGAGCCCTCGCGGGAGCCGGCGGAAACGGGCAGGCAGCCGGCGAGGCGGGCGCGGGCGTGCGGGAAGGTCCTCGGGCTCTCACTCCCTCCGCCATGTTTCAGACATTTGACCCCTTCCGTAAAGCGCTGTTCCTCGCGGCGGCGGTTTGTCCTCGCCCGCCCGGGAAGCAGCGCGCTCGCTGGCCGCGCGCCGGGCCTCGCGCCACCTGCCGCACGCCAAGGGACAGCCGCCGCCCGGGCCCCGGCCGCTCCGCCCGGCCCGGCCCGCGCCGCGCCCCACCAGCTCCCCTCAGCCGGCGCCCGGCCCCCGCCCAGCGCGGCCGCCGCCGCCGCCGCTCCCCTCAGGGGCCACGCACGCACTCCGCGAACCTCTCACGCTGTCACCGGGTCCCCGCAGCCAGCGTCGCCCCGCGCTTCCTCCGGGTCGCTCTTACCGGCGCCACGGCTATCCTGCCGCTACCGCTGCCGCCGCTCCGGCTGCTTTACACGCCTGACTCTGGGCGAGGTTTGGTGGTGTCGCCTTGACGTCAGGCGTTCGGCCTCGCTCTCGCTTCCGCCTGAGGGCGGGGCGCGCGGGTGCGCGGTTCGGGAAGGGGAGGGTCCGTGGGGGCGGGGCTGCCGCGCGCCGGCTCCCGGCCGCGGGCCCCGCGCAGGCTTCTGGCGCCGCCGGAATGCCGGCCGGCCCGGCGTCAGAGGCCTGGCTTCGGTGGCGCCTGTCCCGGGCCTCAGCTGCGGGGTTGGCCTCGCCTGCGCAGTCTGGCGGGGGGCGGAACCACATGTCGGCTTTTCCCCACCTCGGCGCGGTACGGTGGGACGCAGGACTGAGAAACCCTTGGAAACCCAAAACGGGCCTGTTAATGCGAAGTATGACTTGTCATCCACGCGTGGGAACGCGGGCGCGGGCGTCGCCCTCCGCGCGGACGAAGCAAGCGAGGAATAACCGCGAGCTGCGGTTCCACGCCGAGAGGTCTCGCGACGGCGCCTGGGCCAGGGCAGCCTCCCGCTCCTGGAACGGCCTTGCTCTGGGATAGACGAGCATTTCTTCCTCTTAAGCTGGGCGAACCCTTTCCATATTGCCCTGCCTAACGGTCCCTACCCGTTTGTACCCTGAGCTCAAATCGACACTGTTTATGTGAGTAAAATAAATTGCATATGAAAACGCGGGGCTTGGGCGCCTCGGTGGCTCTGCAGGGTCACCCCTAGGTTGGTTTAGGATAGGACCTAGAGCACCAGAAAACATTCTACTGTTCCAAAGGGGTCTTCCTTCCAAAAGGGCAGGAACTTAGGGAACTTGAGTCACACAAGCAGCTAATTTAGAGCTTTTATTGAAGAGTTTTTTTTTTTTTTTGAAACAGTCTTACTTTGGTGCCCTTGGTACAGTGTTGAGGTCACAGCTCACAGCAACCTGAAACTTCAAGCGATTCTCTTGCCTCAGTCTCCGAAGTAGCTGGGACTACAGGCGCACGCCACAACGCCGGGTTAGAGAGGAGGTCTCACTCTTGTTCAGGCTGGTCTCTTAACCTGTGAGCTCAGGCAGTCCGCCTGCCTCCGCCTCGTAAGTGCTGGGATTGCGGGCATTAACTCCTGCGCCAGGCGAAGAGATCTTATAGGCAAACAGATTCAGAGAAAGCAAAGCTCCGGGAAAAGGGGTTGAGGGTCATTGAAGAGTTGCGTAGTTTGCAGTTTAACTAGGCCCCGGGTAAATTAATTCTTGAAATACATCTTCGCAAACTTGATAAATTTGGAAGATAACTAAGCTACCAAGTGAATAAATAAGCATTGGTAATAATTGTCTTAATGGGTTCATGTGTGTCTAGGTGTTTTGCAATTTAGGTTAATTGAATATTTTTCCTATTTAGATAATTTCTACTTCTTTAGACAACCTTTCTTTTTTCAAATTTATTTAAATATTTTAAGATTGACCGATGAAATTCTATGTGTGTATGATGTACAACATGATCTTTTGAAGTAATATGTATATATAGACAGTAAAATATATATACTTTATGTGTATATGTACATATATGTACATATATATATACACACACACACATCATGGAATGTATTAAATCCACATGGTTTAATCTAGCTAATTAACATGCATTACCAACACAAATCATGTTTGTGATGAGAACACTTAACATTCACTCTTTTAAAAAACTCTAAATGGAATTTTCAAAGGCAAATTTAAGAGCACTCTGTTGGAATTGTTATAAATTCTGATAAATAATGACAAATAAATTTGACTTCACTAACTTTCAATTACTGCATGAAAATGTGAGAAGTCTGAAAGCCTAAAAGTTGGAGCTCGTGGACATGATATTATGTGTTACCTAGGAATACTGTGTTTTTTTCCTTTCCTTCCTTTTTTTAAAAAAACTTTCTTTAGCCTTTGGGCAATTGATTTTTTTTTTTTTCAGGAAAAAAATCAGTTTTAGAAGATTGAAGCTAGTATCGGGTATTTATTTATTTATTTTTTTGAGACAGAATCTTACACTGTTGCCCTGGGTAGGGTATCACGGCGTCATAGCTCACAGCAACCTCAAACTCTTGAGTTCAAGGGATCCTCAGCCTCTCCAGTAGCTGGACTACTGGTACCAGGCATAACACCTGGCTAATTTTTTTTCTGTTTAGTAGAGATGGAGTCTTGCTCTTTCTCAGGCTGGTCTCAAATTCCTGAGCTCAAGGGATCCTCTCCACCTTGGCCTCCCAGAGTGTTGGGATTATAGGCGTGAGGCACTGCGCCTGGGCTGAAGCTAGAATCTTTAGAGTTTGAGAGAATGTTTAAAATAATTTATTTAAAATAAATGAATAAGCTATTTTGAATGGTTTATTTAAAATAAATAATTTTCTTCTATTACACCAGAAATCATTGCATTCATATAATATGGTTACCCGTGAGCAGGGAATACTATGATCCGCAGCATTTAGCACTGAATTCACTTTTGAGTTTGAGCCCTTTGTTTCTGTTTTTTTTTTTTTTTAAATGATGGGGATTCATTGAGGGTGTTTCTATTTTCTTGACATCTGCACTAGTATATTCTACTAGCAACTTAACTGGTCAGATGACAAAGATGAACTCAACATCTTTGTCACCAAAGCAGTTTCTTTTCCTTTTCCTTTGTTAATGGTATCATCATCTTTCAAATTACCTAGTCTTTAAGCTGACACTCCTCTCTGCCTTTTCTTGAATAACCCACCAACTGGCACATCTATCAGATAGTAATTTGACAAGGTCTTTCATTGTTTCCTCTTTTTCTTTTCTAAGATAGTACTTAGTGATCTTTACCTGCCAGCTTTAGCCTGGCACAACTTCTCACCTCCTGGACCTCTGCAGCCTGGTGGACCTTTTCAGTCTGTTCCTGCTGTGATCTACTCTACACATTGTTACTGGATGAATTACCTTGAAGCATATGGAGCAAGTAACTCCCTTCCTCAAAGAGCCTCAGCTACTCCCCTGTTCTATCAAAATAAAGTTAAGCTCCTTGTGTCTCACTTTTCCCTTTCCCTTAAAACTGCTTTACATTCAGAGTAGACTGTTTATCTTGCCAATATAAATTGCTTCTCTACCTATTGGTTGTGCACAGACGATTGATCCTCCACCTAAAATGCCTCTTCCCACCCCATCTTGTTCTGTAAATACCTTGCCCATTGCTCAAGGCTTATCTACTTTAAGAAAGAGCATCTTTCCTGATATGAGTAACCTAATGCGGCCTCTTTTCTTTTGAATCTCTGTAACACCTGATTGTTCCTTTCCTTGGTTACTTACATTATTCCTACTAGAATGGGGGTTTTCAGACTTTTTCTGTCAAGGGCAATATAGTAAATATTTTAGGTTTTATGGGCCAGACAGATGGTCTTTGTGGCAGCTGCTCAGCTCTGTAACCACTCAACTCTGCAATGGTAGCACAAAAACAGCCATAGGTACACGAAGAATGAACCTGACTGTATTCTAATAAAACTGTTTATGGACACTATATGAATTTGAATTTCATATAGTTTTTTGTATGTCACAAAATATTTTCTTTTAACCATTTAAAAATGTGAACATAAAAAAAAAAGTGAACATAATTCTTAGTTTATGGCTGCATAAAAAAAGGTGGCAGCCTGGACTTGGCCAGCAGGGCATAGTTTCCAGAGCCCTGTACTCAGGGCCAGCTTCTTGGGCATGTGACCATGTGGTAACCTAGGCCCTTGATTGATGTAATGCTCTAATATCACTATCTGATGTTTTAAATAATTTTTGAACAGGAAACTTGCATTTTTGTTTTGTACTAGGTCCCTCAAATTATGTAGCTGACCCTCAAATTACTAAAAGATAAAATCCAGATCAAGAAGCCTATTTCCTTTCCTTTCTTCTTCTTTTTTTTTTTTTTTTTAGATGGGATCTTGCTCTATTGCCCAGGTTAGAGTTACAGTGGGGTTATCACAGCTCACTGTAGGCTAAAAGTCCTGGGGGCTCAAGCAATCCTCTTGCCTCAGCTTCCTAAGTAGCTTGGGACTATAGGCATGTACCATCATACTCAGATAATTTTTCTGTTTTTTGGTAGAGACGGGGATCTCACTTGTTGCTCAAGTTGGCCTTGAACTCCTAAACTCAAGTGATCCTTTTGCCTTGATTTCCCAAAATGCTAGGATGGCAGGCATGAGCCCCTGCACCTGCCCCAGGGTGTATATTTCTTACATTTGTCTCCGTTAGCACCTGGCATGGTGCTTTCTATGTAATAGTTATTCAAGATATAGTTGTTGAATTTTCTATTCCTAAGATAATGTGGAATAGTGAAAGATATGAGAGTCAGTGCTGAGTCTTAGTTTTCTCATCTATAACATGAGGGTAATAACATCTACCTTACAGAATTGTTGCAAGGTAGTGTGTAGAAAATAGCCATATCTTAGCCTATGGGACAAGAAGAAGCTCAAAGTTAATTTTTCACCTGTTAGAGCAGTAGTTCTCAACCTTCCTAATGCCACAACCCTTTAATACAGTTCCTCATGTTGTGGTGACCCCCAACCATAAAATTATTTTTGTTGCTAGTAAGGGGTCACCACAGTATGAGCAACTGTATTAAAGGGTCGCGGCATTAGGAAGGTTGAGAACCACTGCCTTAGAGAAAGTGATTTAACAGTATTCTCACTCATAACTGGTGCTGTATTTAACCTAATACAATATTTCTTTTCTTTTTTTTTAGAGACAGAGTCTCAGTTTGTCGCCTTCGGTAGAGTGCTGTGGCATCACAGCTCACAGCAACCTCCAGCTCTTGGGCTTAGGTGATTCTCTTGCCTCAGCCTCCCTAGTAGCTGGGACCACAGGCGCCCGCCAAATGCCTGGCTATTTTTTGTTGCAGTTTGGCTAGGGCCAGGTTTAAACCCACCAGCCTTGGTATATGGGGCTGGCGCCCTACTCACTGAGCCACAAGCGCTGCCCAACCTGATACAATATTTCTAGTTTTTCATGTTATTTGCTTTCTCAAAACTTTAAGTAACATCTATGCTTTTTTAGTTTTATTTCAAAAGTTCACATAAGTAGCTGTCTTATTGCAAATCTAAAGTTAGATGGTGAAAAGATCCAAATTGAAAATTTTCCTAAGTGACAGTTAATGTTTACCTGCAGAGTCATGGTATTTAGCTTCCAATTAAGAATGGTTGTCAATAACATTAATATTCATTAACCTTAAATATTATTATATTCACTTACAAATGAATGATACTGAATTTGACCCTTTCAAGGTGCTTTCTCACTGGCGTTCCCTCTGTCGTGTGCGTGTGTGTGTACGCATGTGTGTATGTGAATATATGTATATGGATGTAGTGTGTGGCATATAAACACAGTTCTGCATCTTTGCAACACCATTTGTTGCTGGAGTTGGAGATGGAGGAGGATAGAAAGGCTGCTTGTTGGGTGCAAAAGAGGAAAAACCTTGGCTTAAATTTCTAGGCAGTTTCATTCTGTTTTTTTTTTTTTTTGTCAAATATTGTATTCCAGACTCTATGTACTTATTTTATAAATTTCATTGCTTAATCACACAGGAGACCAGGTAAAAGTATATTGAACTACTGCTATTATGGAAAAACAACTTAGAACTTAACATTCTCCTACAGTAGTTTGTATTCCTCTAATATTGCTGATTTGGAGAAAACATGTACTTATGTATAAGAAAAATGAAGCAGCGTCGCATGTTTCTACTCTGTTATAACTATAATAGCTGCTTATTTGTCTCAAGATACATTTCAAATTCTGTCTGTACTCCATTTTAGCACTTGTGGGCTTGACCACCAAACTTGCTTATACCACATTAAATAAATCTAACAGTTTTATAATTTTGTCATTGCTAATGTCTGTGATGTAAGGAACAGATTACACTTAAATTTTCCCCTTCTGAAGCCTTAGCTGAGAAAAACCATAAAAATGAAATTTCCAGAGCTACCATGAGTGAGTTAAATGCAGAAAACCATTGGAAACGGCAACTTCATAAAATAACCCCATCATAAAATTTTCAAAAGAAATTTTAATTATCAAAAGCTTTTAAATCCATGTACAAGTACTTCCAGAATCTTTCAGGTGGTCCCCAAATCAAAACAGCTCACATGCCTAAGGCATGCAAGAGTCAGACACCCCTGTGACCCCATCGTTAGGATAGTATTTAGTTTCTGGTCCCCCAAGTCCTGTGTATGAATCACATGCCTCAATAAGAATTATCAAATTCTAAAAGGCGAGTCTTAATGGCCCTTTATACAGACAGTGAAATTTGTATTTTGTGTTTATCTGAGTCTTAGCCATTCTTCACGACCTACTGGTCTCTCCCTTTTCTGAATTCCCCTAATAATGGTTTGTAGCCCCAGTTTGGAACTTATCAAATAATAAATAAGTAATTGAATTGCTTTTGTCTTCTCTCAATTCTCAGGTCCTCAGACCTGAAACTATATCCTACACTTCTTTGCACTTACTGTACTGCTTGGTATTATGTGTTGGAATTAAAAAGTAGTTTGAAAGGATCTTGCTAACCTGGGTTAGATTCTCCAAACTGTTTATAATAGATCTGTGACCTTGGGCAGTTGTTTAGCCTTTCCGGGTTTGTTTTTATTAGTCTTTAAAATGAGCATAACAACATTTATAATGTAGGGCTTTAAAAAACATTTTAAATAGGGGATCAGGTATAAAAATGGAAGTATTAGCATGAAATGGTTAAGTGGCCCAGCTTTGGAGTCAGACTACAGGTGTTCAAATACATGCTTTACACAGCTTGAGGCGTTTACTTTCATATTTGAGTTTTCTCATTTGCAAAATAAGTACAATACCTATGTTATGGGGCACTCTGAGGATTAAATGAATTCACAACACAAATAGAATAGCGTTCACCACAAAGCAAGCACACTATGACTGTGAGTTGTCATCACCTAACAGATTCTCAATGTGTGTTGGTTCCTGCTATATCCTCTGGCCTAATAGTACTTTGTGCCCACACAGTAAGAATTCAATAAATGTTTATTAAACTTTCACTTTGCTTTGCTTATGACTATTCTCAATTAAGAATTGGTTATGTTCTAAAGTAAGGATTGGTTGGGTTTATGTCAGTAATTTGTAGCTTAGAAATACTTAGGTGGTGGAAACAGTGCTATAAAGTTTATAGCATAGGTACATTAAAGTATGAATGGATTATTAGGGAAGCTTGAAACAAGTCTGTTTTAATCTGTAAGGACTAAAGCATAGTTCTGAAAGGGCCATTTCAGTTAGTACTGAGCAAATTTGTGAGGCTGTTCCCTTAGTGTTCACAGCAGCTCTTTCTCACGGTTTCCTCCACTCTCTTTGGCCTCTCCTACCTCTTCCTCCTCCTGACCTTTGAGAGTTAGAGTCTTTCTGAGCTTGGTTTGGGGCCCTTTCCTTGTAGGCTTTTTCCTGGGCAGTTTTATATCCTTCCCATGACTTTACATGCCGTCTAAATGCCACTGATTCATTCATCTCATCTGCAGCTCAGACTTCTCTGCTGAGCTCCAGATGCAGAGAGCCACCTGCTTCCTGGAAAGCTTTCCCTGGTTGACCTCCTCAAGCCTGTCCTTCCCCCAGACATCCTCATGTTCATAAATGGCATCAGCTCCCTAAAACAGAAATCTGACACTTCCCTCTACTCCAGCCCACATACCAGAGTCTTCACCAAATCCTATTGATTCTACCTCCAGGTCACTCAGATCTGACCACGCTTCCGTTTACGTTGTTTGGTTGATGTCCTTTTACTTTGTCCCTCTCCACATCTATTTTCTAAGTAGTAGTGTTAATTTTTTAAAATGTTTTATTATGGAAAATTTCAGACATACATAAATACAACAGTTTAATGACCCCCATGTCTTCATCACCCTGTCACAACAGTTCACTCACTTTGCTAATTTTATTTCATCTACCTCTCCCCCAACCCCACTGGGGTAGTTTAAGGAAAATCCAAGACGTCATTGCATTTCATCTATAAATAATTCAGTATACATGTCCCATGGATAACATTTATAACCACAAAGCTATTATCACATCTGACAAAATTAAAGATGATTCCTTAACACAATCTAATATCCAGTCTATATTTAAAATTTCCTGATTGTATCAAAAATGGCTTTTTACTATTGGCTTGTTCAAGTCATGATCCATACAAGTCCAAACATTACATTTATTTGTTGTGGCTCTTAAATTTCTTTAAATATCTGATAGTTTTTCTCCCTTTCTATTTTTCTTTCATGATGTGTCTTTCCTTATTTTTCAGCTTCTGTGCATATGGCACCATTTCAATACTTTCATAAGCCTATTGTGGCAAAAAATCTTGAGACTTTTACATTACACATCTTTATAAATACAAGACTAAGAAAGTATTTCTCTTATACACGTGTATTTTATATTATATGAAGAAAACCTTAATGATATATTAAAAATTAGTCTTCAGGTGAGGAGTGAGAGCAAGATGGCGGCCGAGTAACAGCCTCCTTGCATCTGGGCACCGTGAGTCTGGGGAGATAGGACTCCAGGCATCTCTGGCTGGTGGGATCTACCTATCATCACCCCTGTGAGGATACAGGGAGTCAGCAAGAGACTTCTGGACCCCAAGAGGAGGACTAAAACAGTGGAAAAACGGCAAGTGGTTGCGTGTGTTTAATCGGTCTAAACCTGCCTGCAACTGTAAGTTCAGTAGCCGCGAGAATGCAAACCAGAAAGGCCTTACCTGTGAACTGTTTTGGTGTCTTTGGACTTGGCACTCAGTTGAACTGCCTTGGGGAGAGCCTGAGCTGGAGTGCGGAGAACTTTGGCTGTTGTTAGGGTCCCAGTCTGAGCCGCTGAGCCAGACGGAGCTAATAGTGTTTGGCTGTGGGCCACAGGGAGCCACTGTGAGTGATCTGCCCTGGCAAGCTTCACCCTCAGGGTTGCAGAGCTAGAATCCGGGTGGGAGCTGGTAACCTAGCAACTGAGTAGCCTAAGGGTGAGGCCTGAGCTGCCTTGAAGCCCTAACCCTCAGGGGCAGAGTGAGACTGGTTTTGGCACACTGGGTAAGTGGATAGCCAGTGATTCCAGTGACAAGCACTTTCCTGGGAAAGCTTCTGCTCAGCAAATTTACAAGTTCAACGTGCCTTTTGAGTGGGCTGAAGAGAGATTTAGGGTGTTTACCTGCTGGGGTTTGAGAAATCAGCAGCCTCCAGTAGTATCAGAATTGTGATTAACATCTCATACCCCAGAAGACCACGTGTTGCCCAGACAATATTCAACAACATATACATACTGCTTTGTTTTTGGTTGTGTTTTTTTTTTTTTTCGTTTGGTTGTTTTTTGGTTTATTTTGATGTTGTTGATGTTGTTTTGTTTTTTAATTTCAACCTTTTCCGTACAGATCTTTTTTCTTTCTCAATTTTTCTAGTTTAATTATAATTTCCCATTGCTGCCTTTTTCAATAACTAGAACTTCATTTTTGCTACTGTTTCTACCGCTATTATTTGGTTTTTCACCCACTTTTATCCTGTAACGTTTTCTGTTTGCTTGTTTTGGTTTGGTTTATAGCATTTTTGTCTTTCCTCTCTACTTGGTGGAGGTGGGGTACTGTGTCTGATCAGGTTAGCAAAGAGCAGCTGACCTCAAGGGAACCACCCAACTGGGCACCCCCGGAAGGTGTGTGTTTTTTTTAAGGTTGTGTCAAAGTACCCTACTTACACCTATATTGCTCTGTCTCCCTCTTTCTGTGCCTCTCTTCTTTTTGTCAATATTCCTTTTACCCACCCCCTCTCCTTTATCTATTTTTTTTTTCTTTTCACTCAGTCCTCCTTTCTTTCATCCCTTTCTTGCTCTTCAACCTTCTAACTCTTCTGGTCCTGTACCAAAAGGACTCCTTGAACCCTTACTCCACAGGCACGAGAACTTAAAGAGCAAGAGGAAGTGATAGGAAAATTAGGGCAAGGAAACAGATAAAAGAAATCACTCATGAGGAAAAATCAGCAGAAAACTCCAGGCAACATGAAGAACCAGTCCAGAACAACCCTGCCAAGGGACCATGAGGTAGCTACTGCAGAGGATTCCACCTATAAAGAAATGTTAGGAATGACAGAAAGGGAATTTAGAATACACATGATGAAAACAATGAAAGAAATGATGGAAATAATGAAGGAAATTGCTAATAAAGTGGAAAATAACCAAAAGGAAATACAAAAACAGAATCAAATAAGAGATGAACGATATGAAGAATATAAAAAGGATATAGCAGAGCTGAAGGAACTGAAACAGTCAATTAGGGAACTTAAAGATGCAATGGAAAGTATCAGCAACAGGTTGGATCATGCAGAAGAAAGAATTTCAGAGGTAGAAGACAAGGTTCTTGAGATAACTCAGATAGTAAAAGAGGCAGAAAAGAAGAGAGAGAAAGCAGAACGTTCACTGTCAGAATTATGGGACTTTATGAAGCGTTCCAACATACGAGTTATAGGAATTCCAGAAGGGGAAGAAGAATGCCCCAGAGGAATGGAAGCCATACTAGAGAATATTATTTTTTTTTTTTTTTATTTTTTGTAGAGACAGAGTCTCACTTCATGGCCCTCGGTACAGTGCCGCATACTAGAGAATATTATAAAAGAAAATTTCCCAAATATCACCAAAGATTCTGACACACTGCTTTCAGAGGGCTATCGGACCCCAGGTCGCCTCAACTCTAACCGAGCTTCTCCAAGACACATTGTGATGAACCTGTCCAAAGTCAAGACAAAAGAAAAGATTCTGCAAGCTGCCAGGAGTAAGCGCCAGTTGACCTACAGGGGCAAATCCATCAGAGTGACCGCAGACTTCTCTAATGAAACTTTCCAAGCAAGAAGACAATGGTCATCTACCTTTAATCTACTTAAACAGAACAATTTCCAGCCCAGAATTCTGTACCCTGCTAAGCTAAGCTTCAAAATTGACGGAGAAATCAAATCATTTATGGATATAGAAACATTGAGGAAATACGCCACAACAAGACCAGCTCTACAGGAAATACTTCAACCTGTTCTGCACACTGACCACCACAATGGATCAGCAGCAAAGTAAGAACTCAGAAATTAAAGGACAGAACCTAACCTCCACACTGATGCAAAAGATGAAACTAAGCAATGGACTCTCACGAAATAAGACGAATAGAATACTACCACACTTATCAATTATCTCAATAAATGTTAATGGCTTGAATTCCCCACTGAAGAGACATAGATTGGTTGACTGGATTAAAAAACACAAGCCATCCATTTGCTGTCTGCAAGAAACACACCTGGCTTCAAAAGACAAATTAAAGCTCCGAGTCAAGGGTTGGAAGACAATTTTTCAGGCAAATGGAATTCAGAAGAAAAGGAGTTGCAATCTTATTTTTAGATACATGTGGATTTAAAGCAACTAAAGTCAAAAAAGACAAAGATGGTCACTTTATATTGGTCAAGGGAAAAGTACAACAAGAAGATGTTTCAATTCTAAATATGTATGCATCCAATTTAAATGCTCCCAGATTCTTGAAACAGACCTTACTCAGTCTGAGCAATATGATATCTGATAATACCATATAAGAGGGGACTTTAACATTCCTCTTACAGAGCTAGACAGATCCTGTAAACAGAAATTAAACAAAGATATAAGAGATTTAAATGAGACCCTAGAACAACTGTGCTTGATAGACGCATATAGAACACTCCATCCCAAAGATAAAGAATATACATTCTTCTCATCACCCCATGGAACATTCTCCAAAATTGATCATATACTGGGACACAAAACAAATATCAACAGAATAAAAAGAATTGAAATTTTACCTTTATCTTGTCAGACCATAAGGCACTAAAGGTGGAACTCAACTCTAACAAAAACGTTCAACCCCACACAAAAGCATGGAAATTAAACAATCTTCTGTTGAATAACAGATGGGTGCAGAAAGAAATAAAATAGGAAATCATTAACTTCCTTGAGCATAACAACAATGAAGACACAAGCTACCAAAACCTGTGGGATACTGCAAAAGCTGTTTTGAGAGGAAAATTCATCGCTTTAGATGCCTACATTCGAAAAACAGAGAGTGCATCAACAATCTCACAAGCCATCTTATGGAATTGGAAAAAGAAGAACAATCTAAGCCTAAACTCAGTAGAAGAAAAGAAATATCGAAAATCAAATCAGAGATGAATGAAACTGAAAACAAAAGAATCATTCAGAAAATTAATGAAACAAGGAGTTGGTTTTTTGAAAAAATAAATAAAATAGATAAACCATTGGCCAGACTAACGAGAAATAGAAACGTAAAATCTCACCTGGATGGAAGTGGAAGACATTATTCTTAGTAAAGCATCACAAGAATGGAGAAGCATGAATCCTATGTACTCAATCTTGATATGAGGACAATTAATGACAATTAAGGTTATGGGGGGGGAAGCAGAAAGAGAGAGGGAGGGAGTGGGGTGGGGCCTTAGTGTGTGTCACACTTTATGGGGGCAGGACATGATTGCAAGAGGGACTTTACCTAGCAATTGCAATCAGTGTAACTGGCTTATTGTACCCTCAATGAATCCCCAACAATAAAAAAAAAAAAAAAAAAAAAAAAAAAAAAAGAAAAGTAAAATCTCTAGTAACCTCAATCAGAAATGATAAAGGGGAAATAACAACTGATCCCACAGAGATACAAGAGATCATCTTTGAATACTACCAGAAACTCTATGCCCAGAAATTTGACAATGTGAAGGAAATGGATCAATATTTGGAATCACACCCTCTCCCTAGACTCAGCCAGGAAGAAATAGAGCTCCTGAACAGACCAATTTCAAGCACTGAGGTTAAAGAAACAATAAAACATCTTCCAACCAAAAAATTCCTTGGTCCAGATGGCTTCACACCAGAATTCTATCAATCCTTGAAGGAAGAGCTTATTCCTGTACTGCAGAAATTATTCCAAAAAATTGAGGAAGAATGAATCTTCCCCAACACATTCTATGAAGCAAACATCACTTTGATACCAAAATCAGGAAAAGACCCAAACAAAAAGGAGAATTTCAGACCAATCTCACTCATGAATAGAGATGCAAAAATTCTCAACAAAATCCTAGCCAATAGATTACAGCTTATCATCAAAAAAGTCATTCATCATGATCAAGTAGGCTTCATCCAGGGATGCAAGGCTGGTTTAACATACGCAAGTCCATAAACGTTATCCACCATATTAACAGAGGCAAAAATAAAGATCACATGATCCTCTCAAGAGATGCAGAAAAAGCATTTGATAAAATCCAGCATCCTTTTCTAATTAGAACACTGAAGAGTATAGGCATAGGTGGCACATTTCTAAAACTGATTGAAGCTAACTATGACAAACCCACAGCCAATATTTTACTGAATGGAGTAAAACTGAAAGCTTTTCCTCTTAGAACTGGAACCAGACAAGGTTGTACTCTGTCACCTTTACTATTCAACATAGTGCCGGAAGTTCTAGCCAATACAATTAGACAAGACAAGGAAATAAAGGGAATCCAAATGGGAGCAGAGGAGGTCAAACTCTCCCTCTTTGCTGATGACATGATCTTATACTTAGAGAACCCCAAAGACTCAACCACAAGACCCCTAGAAGTCATCAAAAAATACAGTAATGTTTCAGGATATAAAATCAATGTCCACAAGTCAGTAGCCTTTGTATACACCAATAACAGTCAAGAGCAGAAGCTAATTAAGGACACAACTCCCTTCACCATAGTTTCAAAGAAAATGAAATACCTAGGAATATACCTAACGAAGGAGGTGAAGGACCTCTATAAAGAAAACTATGAAATCCTCAGAAAGGAAATAGCAGAGGATATTAACAAATGGAAGAACATACCATGCTCATGGATGGGAAGAATCAACATTGTTAAAATGTCTATACTTCCCAAAGCAATCTACCTATTCAATGCCATTCCTATCAAAATACCAACATCATACATTCAAGATTTGGAGAAAATGATTCTGCGTTTTGTATGGAAACGGAAAAAACCCCGTATAGCTAAGGCAGTTCTTAGTAATAAAAATAAATCTGGGGGCATCAGCATACCAGATTTTAGTCTGTACTACAAAGCCGTAGTGGTCAAGACAGCATGGTACTGGCACAAAAACAGAGACATAGACACTTGGAATCGAATTGAAAACCAAGAAATGAAACTAACATCTTACAACCACCTAATCTTTGATAAACCAAACAAGAATATACCTTGGGGGAAAGACTCTATTCAATAAATGGTGTTGGGAGAACTGGATGTCTACATGTAAAAGACTGAAACTGGACCCACACCTTTCCCCACTCACAAAAATTGATTCAAGATGGATAAAGGACTTAAATTTAAGGCATGAAACAATAAAAATCCTCCAAGAAAGCATAGGAAAAAACACTGGAAGATATTGGCCTGGGGAAAGACTTCATGAAGAAGACTGCCATGGCAATTGCAACAACAACAAAAATAAACAAATGGGACTTCATTAAACTGAAAAGCTTCTGTACAGCTAAGGAGACAATAACCAAAGCAAAGAGACAACCTACACAATGGGAAAGGATATTTGCATACTTTCAATCAGACAAAAGCTTGATAACTAGAATCTATAGAGAACTCAAATTTATCCACATGAAAAAAGCCAACAATCCCATATATAATCGAACCTTCTCTAAAGATGACGGACAAATGGCTAACAAACACATGAAAAAATGTTCATAATCTCTATATATTAGAGAAATGCAAATCAAAACAACCTTGAGATATCATCTAACCCCAGTGAGAATGGCCCACATCACAAAATCTCAAAACTGCAGATGCTAGCGTGGATGTGGAGAGTAGGGAACAGTTTTACACTGCTGGTGGGACTGCAAACTAGTACAACCTTTCTGGAAGGAAGTCTGGAGAAACCTCAAAGCACTCAAGGTAGACCTCCCATTTGATCCTGCAATCCCATTACTGGGCATCTACCCAGAAGAAAAAAAATCCTTTTATCATAAGGACATTTGTACTGGACTGTTTATTGCAGCTCAATTTACAATTGCCAAAATGTGGAAACAGCCTAAATGCCCACCAACCCAGGAATGGATTAACAAGCTGTGGTATATGTATACCATGGAATACTATTCAGCTATTAAAAAAAATGGAGACTTTACATCCTTCGTATTAACCTGGATGAAAGTGGAAGACATTATTCTTAATAAAGCATCACAAGAATGAAGAAGCATGAATCCTATGTACTCAATTTTGATATGAGGAAATTAATGACAAGGTTATGGGGGGTGAGGAAAAGCAGAAAGGGGGATGGAGGGAGGGAGGTGGGGCCTTGGTGTGTGTCATACTTTATGGGGGCAAGACATGATTGCAAGAGGGACTTTACCTAACAATTGCAATCAGTGTAACCTGGCTTATTGTACCCTCAATGAATCCCCAACAACAACAACAAAAAAATTAATCTTCATTCAAGCCAGTAGTGGTGGCTCACACCTGTAATCCCCGCACTTTGGGAGGCTCAGGAGTTGGAGACCAGGCTGAGCAAGAGTGAGAGACCCCGTCTTTACTAAAAATAGAAAAATTATCTGGGCGTGGTGGCACATGCCTATAGTCCACACCCTGGGTAGGCTGAGGCAAAAGGATCGCTTGAGCCCAGGAGTTTGAGCTCCAATGAAGTTCCATAGGGAACTCTACCCAGGGCTGCAGAGTCTCTAAACAGCAACAAAAAAGGGGAAAAAAATGAAACAAAACAAGCAAACAAAACTATTCTTTATTCATTCCCAAATCCAGAGGAGAAGTGCCATTAGTTACTAAGCCATTTGTATATACAAGGAATTTATCTCATTTGATCCTTTCAAAAATACTTCATGTTGGGTATTTTAATCCTCATTTTCGGATTAGGAAGCAGGTTGAGGAAGACTAAGTTAGAAATATGAGGCTGTCACATCAGCCTGAGGCCCCTTTCTGAGAGCTTCATGGTTTTTCCTTTGTATCTGGTGTGGTATCATAGCAATGAAGAATATAATGAAGTACGGCTTAAACAGGGGTGAAAAAACTACCCAAAGACAATTCTGGTAGTTGCTTTACTAGATTAAAAAAAGAAAGAAAAGGTCCTACTTGGGTGTGTGTCAGGGAGTAGGCTATTTTGGCTTAAGGTGAATATATTTAGGAAAACAATTACTCAGTAGGAGTCTAATAAAAGTGTAACCAAGTTTAACAGGGACAGAAACAGCCTTCTAATGGCATGTATTTTTTGGTGCTCTGCTCTAGCTGATTCTGTCAATTTCTTTTTTTCTCTTTAAAATTACATCTTTTTGCCTTTTTTAAAGACTGACTTTAAATCACTAATGTGTTTATACATTTCCTTTCTGCTTCACAGTAGACCTCAGAACCACAGGATTTTTTCTTTAGGATCCCTTTTCCCCTCAAACTATATCTACATTCTTCAGAGGCTTGCCATTTCCTTACTGCTTAAAAAAGCATGTCAAAAGGCCATGTTAGTCGAGGAGGGAAATTATGTTTAAAATATGTTTGGCCTGAAAAATTTTGTCTGGTTTGCCAGTCTACCGGCATGCACCTACATCACCCATGACCTGAGCCACCCAGCCTCTTCCTGCTGCTCTTTACTGTACTAAAGCTTGAGAAGACATGCAAGCATCTCCCTAGATGTTTGCACATTTGAAATAGCTTCATAAATGGAGATATCCACAAAAAACAAAAGCAAAGAATAACTAGTTAATAGCAAAGAGAAGAAAGGAATTTAAAATACCTTAGTTAATGGATATATACCAAACATAATTGAAAGCAGGTCTGGAACAAATATTTTCACTCCTACATGTATAGCAATACTATACACAACAGCCAAAAGGTGGAAACAGCCCAAGTGCTAACAGACAGATAAATGGATGAACAAAAACTGACATAAAAGCAGGGGAGTACAGTTGTCCTTTCATATCCAGGACCCCAGCAGAAACCAAAGTCCATGGATGCTCAAGTCCCTTATATAAATTCAGGTTTGTGAAGTTTGCTGGAAAGAACAAAGGGATTGGAATAATTATAAAATATTCCGTTGGCTGGGTGTGGTGGCTCATGCTTTTAATCCCAGCATTTTGGGATATTGGGCCAGTAGATCTAGGTCAGCCTGGGCAATATAGTGAGGCTTTGTATCTACTCACCCCCTCCCCCCAAAAAAATTAGTCAGGTGTTGTGGGCACATGTGTAGTCCCAGCTACTCAGGAGGCTGAGGTGGTAGGATTGCTTGAGCCCTAGAGTTGGAGATTACTGTGATCTATGATGATGCCATTGCAGTCTAGCCTGGGTGACACAGGCAGACTCTGTATCTTTTTAAAAAATTCCTTTATATTTGAGAAATGAAATTTTCAGCTGCTTTCTTTCAACTATTTGAGAGCAAATAGCAGAGAAAAAAACATTGATTTTGAAGCTTTAATTTTTTTATTATTTATTTATTTTTTGAAGCTTTAATTTTTTATGGTAGTATTTGCTATGTAATCTACTAGATATTATCCAAGTCTCAAGCACAGGAAAATCATTCTAGCCTAGATCATGCTTTTTAGAAAGCAGGCAGGCTTTAGAGAAGCAATGTAGTATATGAATTATAGGTATCTCTGAAGGAGAAGAAAATAGAGTTAAAAGTATTGGGAATCTATTTGAAGGGATTATTGAGGAAAACTTCCCCAGCATCTCCAGACAGCCTGACACCCAAATACAAGGTGGTCATCAAACACCAGGAAAATTCACAGCAACTAGGCCATCTCCAAGACACATGGTAATAAACCTGGCCAAAGTCAAAATGAAAGGAAAAAAATTCTACAAGAAGCTGGACATAAGCAACAACTAACCTACAAGGGCAAACCCATTCACCAGGTTAGCAGCAGACTTCTCAGTGGAGAAGCCAGGAGGGAGTAGACCTTCATCTTCAATCTTCTTAAATAGAATAACTGGCAGCTTAACATTTTGTATCCTATAAAACTAAATTTCACAATTGATGGAGAAATTAAGACTTTTCCAGACAAGCAAACATTGAGGGAATTTATCACAACCAGACCTGCCCTGCAGGAAATACATGAATCAGCACATAGACCCACCAGGGTAAAATCACCCAACATAGCCAAAGCTCACAACTCTATGAAACAATAATACAAGAAGAAAAAAACAAAGCCACAGAATACAACCTACTACCACTTATTAACAGGACAGCATCACACATATCAATTATATCTCTTAATGTTAATGGCATAAATATGCCACTCAAAAGATATAGGCTAGCTGGATGATTGAAAAAACACAAGCCAAGTGTCTATCTGCTGCCTCCAGAGGCACACCTAAACCACAAGGATATAAATAGGCTCAAAATGAAAGAATGGAAAAAAAAATTCCATGCAAATGGAAACCAAAAGAGAGCAGGCTAGCAATTCTCATATTAGATAAAATTGACTTTAAATCAACAATGGGAAAGAAAAGCAAAGATAGTCATTGCATCTATGGAGGGAGCAATTTAACAAGAAGACATAACAATCCTAAATATTTATGCATCTAACACAGAAGCTCCCAGATATGTAAAACAGATTCTACTAGAGTTAAGCAAGAAAATAAATAATAGCATCATAATTGCTATGAACTTTAATGTCCCAGTATCAGAGCTGGACAGATCATCAAAGCAGAAAATAAATAAGCACAGGACTTAAATGGGAACCTAGAACAAACAGACCTAACAGACATTTATGGAACATTCTACCCCAAATCTACATTCTCGTGGGACATTCTCCAGGACTGATCATATCTTAGGCCACAAAATATGTCTCAACAAACATTAAAAGAATCAAAATCATACCTTGTATATTCTCAGACCATAGTGGATTAAAACTGGAAACAGTCAGTGAGATTCAAGCAGTAATAAAAAGTCTTCTAACAACAACAACAACCAAACCAGATAGATTCACAGCTGAATTCCACCAGAAATCCTCCCTAACTCGTTCTATGAGGGCAGTATCAGATAGATACCAAAGCCATGTAATTGTTCTATCCCTTACGAATATTGATGCAAAAATCCTCAATAAAATACTGGCAAACTGAATTCAATAGCACATCAAAAACATAATCCAGGCTTGGTGTCCGTAGCTCAGTGTAGGGTGCCAGCCACATACACCAGGCTGGGGGGTTCTAGCCGGCCTGGGCCTGCTAAACAATAATGACAACTCCAACCAAAATATAGCCAGGCATTGTGGTGGGCGCCTGCAGACCCAACTACTTGGGAGGCTGAGGCAAGATAATCACTTAAGCCCAAGAGTTTGAGGTTGCTGTGAGCTGTGATGCCACAGCAGTCTATCCAGAGTGACATAGTGAGACTCTGTCTCAAACAAACAAACAACAAAAAACATAATCCAGCATCACCAAGTAGGCTTCACTAGGGATGCAAGGATAGTTCAACATAAGTAGATAAATAATGTGATTAGCCATATAGACAGAAACAAAAACAAAGACCATATGATCATCTCAATAGACACAGGAAAAGCATTTGACAAAATCCAGTCATGATAAAAATCCTCAACAAACTAGGCATACAAGGAACATATCTCAAAAACATAAAGGCCGTATATGACAAACCC
Organism: Nycticebus coucang; assembly: GCF_027406575.1. Lineage (NCBI taxonomy): Eukaryota > Metazoa > Chordata > Mammalia > Primates > Lorisidae > Nycticebus > Nycticebus coucang. The sequence goes on from NC_069782.1 coordinate 54,820,909, forward strand.
ACAGCCAACATCATACTGAATGGGAAAAAGTTCGAAGTATTCCCAGTAAGGACAGAGGCAAGACAAGGGTGTCCACTGTCACCACTTAACATTCAACATGCACTGTGGGAAGTCCTGGCCAGAGCAATCAGGCGAGAGAAAAAAATAAAGGATATCCAAATAAAGAAGGAGGAAGTCAAACTATTGCTTTTTGCTGATGATATGGTCTTGTATCTAGAAAACCTCAAAGATGCCACTAAGAGTCTCCAAGAATTAATAAATAAATTCAAAAAATTCTCAAGATATAAAATCAATGTATACAAATCAGTAACATTTCTTTCTACCAATAACAGTTGAACTGAGAGTCAGTTATAGACTCTATATTGTTCACAATAGCTACAAAGAAACTAAAATACCTGGGAGTAAACTTAACCAAGAAGGTGAAATATCTGTGCGAGGAGAACTATGAAGCACTGAGGAAAGAATTGCGGATGACAGAAACAAATGGAAAAACACATCATGCTGATGGATTGGAAGAATCAACCTTGTTGAAATGTCCATATGACCCAAAGTGATTTACAGATTCAATGCAATCCCCATCAAAATGCCAATGGCCTATTTTACAGGTCTAGAAATAATAATACTACACTTTGTTTGGAACCAGAAAAGAGCCCAAATAACCAAAGTAATCCTAAGGAAAAAAAATAAAACGAATCTGGAGGCATCACAGTACCAGACTTCAGTCTATACTCTAATGTGAGGCTATAGTAACCAAACAGCATGGTATTGGCAGAAAAATAGAGACAGAGACCAGTGGAAAAGAATAGAAAACCCAGCTATAAAACCATCTACTTGTCGCCAACTGATCTTTGACCATACAGACAATACACACTGGGGAAAAGGAATCAATAAATGATGCAGGGAAAACTGGATAGTCACATGCAGAAGAATGAAACATAACCCCTATCTCTTGCCATTTTCAAAAATTAATTCAAGATGATTAAAAGTTTGAAATGTAATGTATGAAACCATACAAATTCTAGAAGAAAAGATAGAAAAAAAAAACTCTTCTGGTCATTGATCCTAGGCAAAGAATTTATGACTAAGACCCCAATGGCAATTACAGCAGCAACAAAAATAAATACATGAGACTTGATTAAATTAAAAACTTTCTGATCAGCTAAGGAAGTGATCAACACAGCAAATAAATGCCCTCCAGAGGCCAGGTGTGGTGGCTCAGCCTGAGATCCCAGCACCTGGGGGGCCAAGACCGGTGGATCACTTGAGCTCAAGAGCAGCCTGAGCAAGAGTGAGAGACCCTGTCTCTACTAAAAATAGAAAAACTAGCTGGGCATCATGGTATATAGTCCCAGCTACTCGGAAGCCCGAGGCAAGAGGATTGCTTCAGCCCAAGAGTTTGAGGTTGGTGTGAGCTATGATGACACCATGGCACTCTACCAGGGCAATAGAATGAGATTCTGTTTCAAAAACAAACCAAAAAACCCCCTAAAGAGTAGAAGAAAATATTTATAATCTACACTTCTAATAAAGGGCTAATAATTAGAATCTACAAAGAGCTCAAACAGATCAGGAAGAAAAACATTAATAACCCCATAGAAAGTAAGCAAATGGCACGAAGGGAAGCTTTTCAAAAGAAGATAGACAGATGGCTAAAAACTTGAAACAATGTTCAGTGTCACTAATCATCAGGGAAATGCAAATTAAAACCACAATGAGATATCACCTTACTCCTTCTGTAATAGAATGGCTGTTCTTAAAAACTTTGATAACAATAGGTGCTGGCATGGATGCAGAGAGAAAGGACACTTCTGCCCTGCTGGTGGACAGCAAATCAGTACAATCCCTGTGGAAAACCGTATGGAGATTCCTCAAAGAACCCAAAGTAGACCTACCATTTGATCCAGGAATCCTACTACCAGGTATCCACCCCCCCAACCCCAAGAAGTCGTTTCATCAAAAAGACACCTGCACTGGAATGTTTATTACAGCACAATTCATAGTTGGAAAGATAAGGAACCAACCCAAGTGCCTGTCAATTCACGAGTGGATTATATATATGACGGAGTACTTCTCAGCCACGAAAAGGGGGAATTGATGCCTTTTGCAGCAATTTGGTAGGAACTGGAGACCATTATCCTAAGTGAGGTATCTCAAGAATGGAAAAGCAAACACCACATGTATTGTCTAATAAAATGGAACTAACTGATGGGCACATAAGTGGAAATCAAGCAGGGGAGAGAGGGGAGGAGAGGAAGGGCAAAAACCAACCTAATGGGAGCAATTAACACCACTTGGGTATGGGCACACTTAACAGCCCTGACTTAAGACGTGTAGCAAAAACATCTGTACCACCGTAATAGTTTGAAATAAATGAAAAAATAAATAATGAAATAAAAAGAAAGCTGGCACTGGTATATATCTGCTGACTTGAAGAGTTATAGAACAATAATCATGAAGTGTCTCAATTTTACCCTCAGGAGTATGATTCTTTTGTGAATCATTTTGGTGCATGTGAGAGAGAAACAATAGCAAGAAGTACAGAGTTTCAGCTTTTCAAAAGGGGAAATGTGAATAATACGGGGGAGGCAGTGTGCCAAGCCTCTTACAGACGAAACCCCGAACCTTCAAGGGTGCCTTGTCATCACTTCAAACCACATGCTCCAAACTGGAACTTCGGCTGCTTGTTACTGTTGCTGGAGCTAGTGTCACTTTTGGAGTTGCTGCATGTTCTGAAGTCACCCTTTGGAACTCTTAGTGTCACTGATGGACTGTGGTGGTGGCTCTTTGCTTTCCAGCCTGCACTCTGTCCAGGGAAAGGAGCTGCCACTTAGAGGGTGTGAATCTGAGCAGCCCCATTGAGATACCTACTGCCAGAAACATCACTTCTCCCCTGAAATTACCACCGTCAAAGCCATTCCTAGTTTAGAAAACAGAAGTGCCATTGTTTTCAGAAACCACATTCCAGTGCACAGATGCTACCTGAGAGTAAGAAGCAGGCATTAGCTCTCTCATTAGCACAGTTTAGTCCATCAGATAAGCTAGTTGTCTTCTGGAAGGTCTGAGAAATTATGCCAGAGAAGACAAACTTGACAAGTTAGTGTCACTGGTGTTCAGGGAGGGCCTAGTGAGCTGGTCTGGGCACAGGCCCTGACCCCTGGGTGGTGATGGGGCAGCTTGTGGACCTTGGACAGACAGAACCTCAGCCACAGGCCTGGAGTAGTTGGTTGTAAGAAGCAGATACCAATGTGAGCTTTCTGAAGCAGATGGGGAATGTACTAGAAGGATACAGAGGGGCCTCTGGAATCAGCAGATGTCAGGAGGGAAGGAGCCAAGGAGAGTCCTGGGCTGCAGTAGCGCTTATGGAGGCCCTGACTGGTAGCCGTCCAGTGGCCTGACTTGACTCCGGCTCCAGCCTTGGTCAGACTTCAGGTGAGGATGAGAGTGCTGCACGGGGTAGGCCAATGTTCCCTGTTAGCTGACCCAAGGGCAGGTCACATGACAGGAACAAGAACCCTCTCTGGGCAGACCAAGCAGTTTCAGAGGGAGGGGTTGGGGTGATACCACCTTAGATATCCAGCACACACCACATTGTGCCATTGGGGAAATTGCTTAGATGCAGCCCAGCACAGGAATGAGCAGTGCATGCTTGGAGCTGGGTTGCCAGAGCTCAAACTCCAGCCCTGCCACTTGCCAGCAGCTCGCTTAGGTGTTCTGTGTGCCTATTTGCTCACCTCCCACCAGAATGGCAACAGTAACAGTACCTAGGACTAAAGGAATTAGTACCAGCAAGGAGCTTAAACAAAGGCAAGGGCCCTTGATAAACATCTCTTACTATCTGTCTATGGGGCATCATAATATTTACTGAAATCACCAGATGGGCCAACTGCACTTCAAAAATACCCAGTGGGGCTCTTTTAACATGTAATTTTGTGAAAGACAGAAAAGGGCAATGAAATAAACATTTTATTATGATATACCTATTTCACTTACCTTAGGCCTGAATATAAATGCAGCAAATTAAAAGATATATGGATATAAAACGATTCAGAAAGAAGTAAGGCAAAAAGGAAAATAATATGGATGTAACACTAAAAGCAGAAGCCACAAAAGAAAAAATTGATACATTTGGCTTCATCAAAATTAAAAACTTGCCCTTCAAAAGGTGCAATTAAGAGAATGAAAAGCAAGCCACAAACTAGGAGAAAATATTTGCAAATTATATATCTGATAAAGGACTTGTATCCGGAAAAGACCATTTTATAACTCACTAATAAGACAAACTACCTAATTAAAAAAATGCGCAGAAGATTTGAAAGACATTTCACCAGAACGGTTACACGACTGGCCATGAACACTGTTTATGGCTCTAGCTGATCCCATTCCTGTTTGATACTGGAGAGATCCAAGAAATACTGGAGTGTGAGAAACCATTTTCCAAGGAAACATCTCCAGTGCCGATTTCTGCAGCTGCCTGTTAAGACTCAGGAATTTCTCTTCTCTGTCCTCAAGGCAACGAGGTACTGCCCTAACCTGGGCAGGAAGAAAACAACTTTCAGGTTGAGCGCCACATCAAAAAGCCTTCTCCTCTTACCTCCCCCCGCAAAAAAAAAATCATTTACTTTATAGTCATTTCCTGTGTCAAAACTTTCAGATGCTCCCCTTGACTGCAGCCATCAGGGTTTTTGTTGTTTGCGTCATGGCAACATGTTAACATGAAGTGCCTGGTGGAATAGCACTTATTCATTTACACATTCCTCCCTGCATCCACGTACGTATCCATCAATCTTTTACACAGTTAGCCGTGATTTCTCAGGGACCAGCTATGTACCAGACACCATGTTAGGTGCTAAGGATGGTACATAAAGTAAGAAAGGCAGGGTCTCTATTCTCATAGAGCTTGAAGTCATTTGAGAATAACAGAAAATGGCCAGCAGTGAGGACACATTTTTCTACTTCTCAGGTTTTCTTGCACTGGACTGGGCTCCTCTGCTGGCTGCACCGGTGCCCTCTCTAGTGACATAGTAACCATGTGGTAACTCTGCTAGTAGAGGCCAGGAGCTCTCAGGTGCTGGTAAAGGTTCTGATCCAATGGCATGGTTATTGAGTCAAGCTCCAGAGGGACACAAATTGAAGTGGCTTCAGCTTCAGTGGGCAAGGGCAGACATCTTAGCTGTGGCCACGAGACCTCTGGCTCTGCCTCTGTCAGAGGCGTCTCCAGTACCTCTACTCGTTAAGCAGAGGTCAAATGCAAATTACAACTTTTTTTTTTTAATGAAAATGTACTTGCTTAGAAATACAGCAGCCCTTTCATACCATAATTTTCCCAAGAAAGGAGAATTAATTTGTTTCTCAAATCTTTCATATTGCAGGGACTACAGAGGAAATCAAGACCGCTTTTATTTCTTGCAGCATTTTCAGCTCGGTGCATGTGGTAGCTAAGCAATGACATTAGATAACATTTTTAGAAAGGGAGATTAAAAATAATGTGTTCAGTTGGGACTCCAGAGAGAAAAGAAGACAGTAAGCAACTATCCAGTCTATAACGAGGACCAAAGATATAGCTCCAGCCTTTACTTGTGAATAAAACAAAAACAGACAGCAGGATGACATGTTGGTGACCTCGTGAGTGAAACCTCCAGGAGCCCCTGCCTATGGCAGAGCTCAGCACTTTCTGAGTTACATAATTTGCAGAAGGCCACTCGGCCTGACCTCCTTAGCTGCCTCAGTCTCGAGGGCCTGCCCTCGTAGTTTCTTCTCCCCTGCCGGCCTGGACATCCCTACCGCTGAAAGCACCTCCCGTGAGGGCAGGGATGGCAGACATCCTGCAGACGTGCTTGTTCCTGGAGCTCACCACTTACCCAGTCAGGGATGGTCCCAGCGTCCTCCCAGGCGTGGCATTCCTGGCCCTACTACTGATCAGTTGGAATTGACATGAGATGAAATTTATTTGGCACTTGAAGATTAGGAAATTAAAACAGGGGCATTAAGTCTAAAGATAGTGAAATGAGAATGTTAACTAGCAAGGAAGAGATTGCCTTGACCAACATAAAGAGCTACTGCTAATCGGGTTAATATCTGGCCCTGAAACATCAGTCAGCAGAGAGAGACTGAGTCCTAGGAGGAAGACAAGAATGGCCGGGACCAAATCTGCTGCAGCCTGAGGGCCAGAGGGCAGCACAGAGGGGAAGAGCAGAGGGCAGAGGAGAAGCCTTGGTTTGTTTTGCAGTTTGGGTCTCCTTGGTGGTCCTTTCCTGAGGAGTTTGGTGGGGCACAATTTATTTTTATTTTTATTTTTTTTAATTTTTTTATTAAATCATAACTGTATACAATGATATGATTATGGGACATCATACACTCACTTCATAAACCATTTGACACATTTTTATCACAGTGGTTAACATAGCCTTTCCGGCGTTATCTCAGTTACTGTGCCAAAACATTTATATTCTACATTTACCAAGTTTCGCAAATACCCCTGTAATATGCACCACAGGTGTGATCCCACCGATTCCCCTCCCTCTACCCACCCCCCCCTTTCCCACTTCCCCCTGTTGTTAAGTTGTAGCTGGGTTATAGCTTTCATGTGAGAGTCCCAAATTAGTTTCATAGTAGGGCTGTGTACATTGGGTATTTTTTCTTCCATTCTTGGGATACTTTACTAAGAAGAATATGTTCCAGCTCCATCCATGTAAACATGAAAGAGGTAAAGTCTCCATCTTTCTTTAAGGCTGCATAGTATTCCATGGTATACATATACCACAATTTATTAATCCATTCGTGGATCGATGGGCACTTGGGCTTTTTCCATGACTTAGCAATTATGAATTGGGCTGCAATAAACATTCTGGTACAAATATCTTTGTTATGTTGTGATTTTTGGTCTTCTGGGTATATGCCCAGCAGAGGAATTACAGGATTGAATGGCAGATCTATTTTTAGATCTCTGAGTGTTCTCCATATATCTTTCCAAAAGGAATGTATTAATTTGCATTCCCACCAGCAGTGCAGAAGTGTCCCCTTTTCTCCGCATCCACGCCAGCATCTCTGGTCTAGAGATTTTGTGATATAGGCTAGTCTCATTGGAGTTAGATGATATCTCAAAGTAGTTTTGATTTGCATTTCTCTGATGATTAAAGATGATGAGCATTTTTTCATATGTCTGAAGGCCGTGCGCCTGTCTTCTTCAGAGAAGTTTCTCTTCAAATCCCTTGCCCAGCCTGCGATGGGATCCCTTGTTTTTTTCTTGCTGATGCGTTTGAGTTCTCTGTGGATTCTGGTTATTAAACCTTTGTCAGAGTTATACCCTGCAAATATCTTCTCCCATTCTGAGGACTGTCTGCTTGCTCTGCTTACTGTGTTCTTAGCTGTGCAGAAGCTTTTTAGTTTGATCAAGTCCCAGTAGTGTATTTTTGAAGCTGCTTCAATTGCCCGGGGGGTTCTCCTCATGAAATACTCACCCAGACCAATTTCTTCAAGTGTTTTCCCTGCATTCTCCTCTAGTATTTTTATAGTTTCATGTCTTAAGTTTAAATCTTTAATCCAATGAGAGTCTATCTTAGTTAATGGTGAAAGGTGTGGGTCCAATTTCAGTCTTCTGCAGGTTGCCAGCCAGTTCACCCAGCACCATTTGTTAAATAGGGAATCTTTTCCCCACTGAATGTTTTTAATTGGCTTGTCAAAAATCAAATAGCGGTAAGTAGCTGGATTCATCTCTTGGTTCTCTGTTCTATTCCAGATATCTACTTCTCTGTTTTTGTGCCAATACCATGCTGTTTTGATCACTATCGATTTGTAGTAAAGTCTGAGGTCTGGTAGTGTGATTCCTCCTGTTTTGTTTTTATTTCTGAGTAATGTCTTGGCTATTCGAGGTTTTTTCTGATTCCATACAAAACGAAGTAATGTTTTTTCAAGATCTTTAAAATATGACAGTGGAGCTTTAATAGGGAGTGCGTTGAAATTATATATTGCTTTGGGTAGTATGGACATTTTGATAATGTTGATTCTTCCTAGCCATGAGCATGGTATGTTTTTCCATTTGTTAACATTTTCAGCTATTTCTTTTCTTAGAGTTTCATAGTTCTCTTTATAGAGATCTTTCATGTCTTTTGTTAGGTAAATTCCCAAATATTTCATCTTCTTTGGCACTACTGTGAATGGGATAGAGTCCTTAACTGCTTTTTCAGTTTGACTGTTGTTGGTGTATATAAAGGCTACCGATTTATGAATGTTGATTTTGTAACCTGAGACGCTGCTGTATTCCTTGATCACTTCTAGGAGTTTTGTAGTAGAGTCCCTAGTGTTTTCCAGATACACAATCATATCATCTGCGAAGAGCGAGAGTTTGATCTCTTCTGACCCTATATGGATACCCTTGATCGCCTTTTCTTCCCTAATTGCGGTGGCTAAAACTTCCATTACAATGTTGAAAAGCAATGGAGACAATGGGCAGCCTTGTCTGGTTCCTGATCTGAGTGGAAATGATTCCAATTTAACTCCATTCAATATGATATTGGCTGTGGGTTTGCTGTAGATAGCCTCTATCAGTTTAAGAAAAGTCCCTTCTAGACCAATTTTCTTGAGTGTTCTGATCATGAAGGGATGCTGGATATTATCAAAAGCTTTTTCTGCATCAATTGAGAGAATCATATGGTCTTTGTTTTTTAATTTGTTTATGTGCTGAATTACATTTATAGATTTACGTATATTGAACCAGCCTTGAGACCCTGGGATAAAACCAACTTGGTCATGATGTATAATTTGTTTGATGTGTTGCTGGATTCTGTTTGTTAGGATCTTGTTGAATATTTTTGCATCTATATTCATTAGTGATATTGGTCTATAATTTTCTTTTCTTGTTGGGTCTTTTCCTGGTTTGGGGATCAGGGTGATATTTGCTTCATAGAACGTGTTGGGTAGTCTTCCTTCTTTTTCTACATTTTGGAACAGGTTGAGTAATATAGGTACTAATTCCTCTTTAAAGGTTTGGTAGAATTCTGACGTGAAATCATCTGGTCCCGGGCTTTTCTTTTTAGGGAGGTTTTGTATAGTTGATGCTATTTCTGAACTTGATATGGGTCTGTTCAACATTTCCACTTGATTCTGGTTAAGTCTTGGAAGGTGGCGTGCTTCCAAGTATCGGTCTATTTCCTTCAGATTTTCATATTTCTGAGAATAAAGTTTCTTGTAATATTCATTAAGGATTTTTTGGATTTCTGATGAGTCTGTGGTTATTTTGTCTTTGTTGTTTCTGATTGATGATATTAGAGATTTTACTCTTTTTTTCCTGATTAGGTTGGCCAGAGGTTTATCTATTTTATTGACCTTTTCAAAAAACCAGCTTTTTGATTTATTGATCTGTTGTATTATTCTTTTGTTTTCAATTTCATTTAATTCTGCTCTAATTTTGGTTATTTCTTTTCTTCTACTGGGTTTGGGGTTGGAATGTTCTTCCTTTTCCAGTTGCGTGAGATGTCCCATTAAGTTGTTAACTTCCTCTCTTTCCGTTCTCTTGAGGAAGGCTTGCAGTGCTATAAATTTCCCTCTTAGAACTGCCTTTGCAGTGTCCCAGAGGTTCTGATAGCTTGTGTCTTCATTGTCATTTTGTTCCAAAAAATTGGTGATTTCTTTCTTAATCTCATCTCTGACCCAGCTATCATTCAGCATAAGGTTATTTAACTTCCATGTTTTTGTATGGGTATGCAGATTCCTGTTGTTACTCAATTCAAGTTTTATTCCATGATGGTCCGAGAAGATGCATGGAATAATTTCTATTCCTTTAAATTTACTGAGGTTAGACTTGTGACCTAAAATGTGATCAATTTTGGAGTAAGTTCCGTGGGCTGATGAGAAGTATGTGTATTCAGTTTTGTTGGGATGAAATGTTCTGTAGATGTCTGCTAAATCTAAATATTGGATGGTTAGGTTTAAATCTAAGATTTCTTTGCTCAGCTTCTTTCTGGAGGATCGATCCAACACTGCCAAGGGAGTGTTGAAATCTCCAACGATTGTGGAGCTGGAGGAAATCAAGTTACTCATGTCTGTTAGAGTTTCTCTTATAAATTGAGGTGCATTCTGGTTGGGTGCATAGATATTAATAATTGAGATCTCGTCATATTGAGTATTACCCTTAACAAATATGAAGTGACCATTCTTGTCCTTCCTTACTTTTGATGGTTTAAAGCCTACTGTATCTGCAAATAAAATTGCAACACCTGCTTTTTTCTGTTACCATTTGCCTGAAATATGGATGACCATCCTTTCACCCTGAGTCTGTATTTGTCTTTTAAGTTGAGATGTGACTCTTGTATGCAACAAATATCTGGCTTAAGTTTTTGTATCCAGTCAGCTAACCTATGCCTCTTTAGAGGACAGTTTAAGCCGTTCACATTGATGGAGAGTAAGGATAAGTCTGGTGGAATTTTGGGTATCGAGTTTTTCAAAGGTCCAGTGGACATTTTTAATCCTTTCGCCAGTGTGGAAGTTGGAGTTTGATCCGAAGTTTCTGATTGAGTTTACTTTTGTGGTATAGGATTGGGTTGGTCATTGTGGAGGATAGGTCTGAGAACATCCTGAAGAGCTGGTTTACTTATGGCAAATTTTTTCAACATATGAATGTCATTGAAGTATTTAATTTCTCCATCATAGATGAAACTCAGTTTAGCTGGATACAAGATCCTGGGTTGAAAGTTTTTTTGCTTTAGGAGATTAAAAGTTGATGACCAGCCTCTTCTTGCTTGAAAAGTTTCAGCAGAGAGAGCTGCAGTTATTCTAATATTCTTACCTTTGTACGTTATAGTTTTCTTTCTCCGGGCTGCTTTGAGAATCTTCTCTTTCATGTTAACTTTAGTGAAGCTAATTATGATATGTCTGGGAGATGGCTTATTGGGGTTGAATCGTGCTGGGGTTCTGAAGCTGTCTGCTATCTGAATTTCAGATTCTCTAGGCATGTCTGGAAAATTTTCTTTCATAATTTCATGTAGAAGGGCCTCTGTGCCCTTGGCTGCCACTTCATCAGTCTCCGAAATTCCTATAACTCTTATGTTATTTTTTTTCGAATTATCTGAGAGCTCTCTGAGTGAGTGATCCGTTTTTGCTCTCCATTTCTCTTCCTCTTTGAGAGATTGGGAGCGTTCGAAGACTTTATCTTCAATGTCAGAAATCCTTTCTTCTGCTTGCTCCATTCTGTTACTGAGGGATTCTACTGTATTTTTCATATCTTTGAGGGCTGTAAGTTCTTGCTTCAGTGTGTCTAAGTCTTTGGTGGTTTTGTCTTTAAATTCGTTAAATTCTTGAGACAGTTTTTGAATTTCTCCTCGAATTCCTAATTCCATTTTATTAATCTTGTCTGCAAACCAAATTCTGAATTCGACTTCTGACATCTCAGCCAGTTGTTTATGAATGGGATCTTCAATCACATCTGCCGTATCTTTTCTTGGGGGGGTTGATCTATTCTGGTTATTCATGTTACCAGAGTTTTTCCGCTGATTCCGCCCCATGGTTTACTCCCTTTGGTTTTTCCCCTGGGGTTTTATCGAGGGCCCGTATAGTGTTGTGGCCTGAGAAACTGGGGCCCTGTCTGGTGTGGTGGAGCAAAGTGGTTCTGTCTTGTTTTCAGCTGGTTTCTGTTCGATCCTATTGCAACTTCTACTCTGGCTTGAAGTCTCAGCTTTTGTTTGCGTCCTTGTGATCACAACTTGCCTCAGCGGTGTTGATGTGCGTTCTTCAGCCTTCTCTCTTGGTGAGGCTCAAGTCCACCAGGATACTTACTAAATTCCTGTCCCTTAACTCTCCTTCTGGACGGGAGCCTTTGTTGAAAGCTGGCTTCAGTCCGCCATCTTGTCTCCTGGGGCACAATTTAGATCACAGGTTACTGAAGTTATCAGCGAGTCACCTGCCTCTTCCTGCATAGCCTGGACTTTTTCAGTCTTCTACCCAGTGCTGGTTAGGGTAGCCCGGTCCCATCCCCTGGGACACCTGACTGCATCATACTTGAACCACATCTGGATAAAGAGCAAATCCCTATGCAGATCGCTGTTTGTGAAAATGAAAATTAAGCTTTTAGTAATCTCATAAACTTCACGATGGATGTCTGAAGTCATGTGTGTAACCAGGCAAATCTGGGAACTTAAAGTTCTCTGAAAGTAACTTAGTGATGGGGATGATTTTTTTTTCTTTGAGATGAGATCTTGCTGTGTTGCCCAGGCTCTATCAAACTCCTGGGCTCAAGTCATCCTCCTGCCTCAGCTTCCCCAGGAGCTGGGACTATAAGCACCTGCCACTGCACCTGACATTGATGGGGACAATTGTACTGACCCATTTAATAGAAGGGCAAATTTTATTTTTCTCCTTTACTGTGTTATCTTGGGCAAGTTTTGTTATTTTTCCAATTTCCTTATCTGTAAGGTACGATGGTTTCTTCTTTTTTTGTTGTTTTAAATGGAGGCAGGGGCATGGCGTCTCGCACCTGTAATCCTAGCTCCTTGGGATGCTGAGTCAAGAGGATTGCTTGAGGTCAAGAGTTTGAGACCAGCCTGAGCAAGATGAAGACCCCATCTCTACAAAAAATGGAAAAATTAGCCTGTTGTAGTGGTGCATACCTGTAATCCCAGCTACTGGGGAGGCTGAGGCAGGAGGGATGGCTTAAGCCCAGGAGTTTGAGGTTGCTTTGCTGTGAGCTGTGAGGATACTGCACAGCTGCACTCTAGGGGACAGGAGCAACAGAGTGACATCCTATTGAAAGAAAGGAAGAAAAGAAAAGTAAAGGAAAGAGGCTTGGCACCTGTAGCTCAGCGGCTAGAGCACCAGCCACATACGACGGATCTGGCGGGTTCAAACCCAGCCTGGGCCTGCCGAACAACAATGACAACTACAACCCCTCCATCTCCCACCCACCCCCCAAAATATATATATATATAGCCAGGCATTGTGGCGGGCCCCTGTAGTCCCAGCTACTTGGGAAGCTGAGGCAAGAGTTTGAGGTTGTTGAAAGCTGTGATGCCACGGCATTCTACCAAGGGTGGCATAATGAGACTCAGACTCTGTCTCAAAAAAAAAAAAAGGAAAGAAAGAAAGAAGGAAAAAGAAAGGAAAGAAGAAAAAAAAATGATGGCAAAATTTATTGAATACTGTGTGCAAGGCCTCGAAGGCTGGTTTAGAGTAATCAAAGTTGGAATTACAACGGACAGCACCCCGAAGGAGCTTGTAAGTTAAAGAGCAACAGACCCAAATAGAAAAATAACAATAATACAAGGCAGACAAAGAGATGAGTCTTTAGAGAAATGCAGTAACTAAAGTAGCGAAGAACTGATCACTGAGCACTTATCAGTCCTCTGACTTACTCTGGTCAGAAAGGTTTTCAGTACTGGACAGGTGTCTTTGTTTTTATTCATGGAGAAATAAACGTTCTTCCATTATTCACAGAAGAAAACAAATAATGAGCTTGTAAAAAGTTTGAAATTAATATATATGAGGCAGTGCTGTATGTTTTAAAATTATAAAGAGCTCAACTACAACGCATTAACAAGGGGAAAGGTAAAACTTCCTCTGACATAAACCAGGCGCTTTGGAGCTCACGAAACACAAGTCTCTTGTCTTTGAATAAACTCTGTTTTTTCGAACAAAGATGCCAGTGTGTAACTTTAACATTGTTACTTTTGCAAACATTTGCTCTTTTTGACTGCAAGAAAAGACTGAAAGAAGCACTGGGGAATTTTAGAGCACCAACCTTAAAATAAACTAATCTTCTATGATCCTCCCCATTTCAAGCAGCAGGATTATAACCCAATTAACAAATCCATTCAAATGAAAATAACATTGTGATCAGTTTTGGTTGCTTTCTCCTCCTTTCTGGTTGTTGAATCCCACTGTAATTGGCATTATTTAATACCTTACCTTAGCCAAGAAAATGAAATTGAGGATGTGGGCTGTGTAATTTGCCAGAACTTTTATTTTATTCCTTACAGATACGGTAATTTGCTAGAACCTTTATTTTGTTCCTTCCTAATCCAATGAACATCACATTTCCACAATTTCACACACTTTATTGTCTAGAACATGAAAAATAACTCCAAGAGAGGAGGCCAGTGAGGGAGGGGAGCAAACTGCCATATTTGAAATGCCAAGTCTGTATGTGTAGCCTCAGCTCACCCTAAATACACTGAAACCAAACTAAGTCAAATAGAAATGAAATCAAAACAAGTCACTGCTATGTCATTCAAATTGCTTTTCTAAATTAAGAATTTTATTTTTTTTTAATTTATTTTATTTATTTATTTTTGATACAGTCTCACTATGTCACGCTGGGTGGAGTGCTGTGGAGTCACAGCTACGGCAACCTCAAACTCTTGGACTTAAGTGATTCTCTTGCTTCAGCCTCCCAAGTAGCTGGGACTACAGGTGCCCAACACTCAGCTATTTTTTGGTTGTAGTTGTTATTATCGTTTGGCAGGCCTGGGCTGGGTTTGAACTCACTAGCTCCAGTGTATGTGGCTGGTGCCCTAGCCTCTGAGCTACAGGCGCCAAGCCTAATTAAGAATTTTAAATGCACAGTGCAGCCTAACTGTGGTTGTATCATCATTTCTATTGCATTAAAAGAGTGCAAATAATTTACCCTAAACCACATAGTAACTAAAACAGCAGGGCCGAAATAAAGCCAACAACTGGTGATTTCTTTTTTTTTTTTTTTTGTAGAGGCAGAGTCTCACTTTACTGCCTTCAGTAGAGTGCTATGATGTCACAGGACTCACAGCAACCTCTAGCTCTTGGGCTTCAGCAATTCTCCTGCCTCAGCCTCCTGAGCAGCTGGGACTACAGGTGCCCGCCACAACGCCCGGCTATTTTTTGGTTGCAGTTCAGCCGGGGCTGGGTTTGAACCCGCCACCCTTGGTGTATGGGGCCGGCGCCCTACTCACTGAGCCACAGGCGCCATCCAACAACTGGTGATTTCTAATGAGTAGAGGCACCTTGTGCCCTCCTCTGCACGCTGTCTCCTCACGGGGCTTGTCTAATTTCCACATCCGTGAGTCTGCAGATTCCCTTCCTAGGTCCTCCTGAAGCAATGCATTTTATTTCCAATAAAACCACTTACTTCCTATTCTTATTTGGAGGACTAGAAGGTTTGTTCTTTCATCCCCAGAGATTCAGAATATATACCTTAATTTGCAGATGATGACTGTAAAAGTGGCATTTTCCTTTCTCAGTGGGGGGTTTTATTTCTTTTTGTCTTTAAAGTATCTGAAGGACAGCTTCAAGAGGAATACTCTCCTTATCGACTTGGGTATTGGTGGCTCACCCTTTTGTCTTAGCTTGAAGCTTTCTTCCTCCCTCCTTTCTTCCTTTTCTCCCCTTCCCGTCTATATTTCCTTTGTAAGATTAATATCGTTTGATAAAAATCAAGTAACAAAAAAAATTAGAAATCTAATAAGGATCTCAGATGCCTAAATGTTTTCCCCTAAAATTGTGAATAACCCTGATTGTTTTCAAGCCCAAGAGTCAAGTTCAGACTAAATTATTTGGTATTAAAGACCAACAGCAATAGTTTATTGACCAAATGTCAAAAGGATTAATCTGTGGGATTTCCTCTCTCTCTATCTCATACATACACAGACCCTGTAGCTTCCTTGATAAATGGTTGGTAATTGTTGTGGTAAATACTCCAGGGCATACTATTTTTTATTTTTATTTTTATTTTTGGTTTATTTATTTATTTTTTATTAAATCATACCTGTGTACATTAATGCAATCATGGGGTACAATGTGCTGGTTTTATATACAATTTGAAATATTTTCATCGAACTGGTTAACATAGCCCTCATGGCATTTTCTGGTTTTATTTTTTAAGCCTTGTATTATTTGACTTTTAAAAACTATAATTTCGACATGATTGCAAGAGGGACTTTACCTAACAATTGCAATCAGTGTAACCTGGCTTATTGTACCCTCAATGAATCCCCAACAATAAAAAAAAAAAAAAAAAAGAAAAACAAAACAAACAAAAAAAAAACTATAATTTCATAAACATTTATATGAAACTTATTTAAAATTTAATGATATTATTCCAAAATTAAGTGAATAAATTAGAAAGTGTCCATTACAAATTATTTTTTCAATTCAACATGGCAGAAGGAATGTGCAATATGCAGTAAAGAGTTAACACAGCAGGTCTGACTCTATCTTTTAAAGACCTACTTTCAAGACTGCATACGTCTGGCATCTGGAAACTAGGATTTTGGAAGGCTTCTCACCACCCTAGCTGATAAGAGTGGCTCGCTCACTATGAATAGAAATGATAACAAAATAATTTATATTCTCCAAGATACAGCTTTCTTTCTTTCTTTCTTTTTTTTTAAAATTTATTTATTTTTTTGTAGAGACAGAGTCTCACTTTATTGCCCTGGGTAGAGTGCCGTGGCATCACACAGCTCACCGCAACCTCCAACTGCTGGGTTTAAGTGATTCTCTTGCCTCAGCCTCCCGAGTAGCTGGGACTACAGGCGCCCGCCACGACGCCCGGCTATTTTTTTGTTGCAGTTTGGCCGGGGCCGGGCTTGAACCCACCACCCTCAGCATATGGGGCTGGCACCCTACCCGCTGAGCTACAGGCGCAGCCCTCTTTTTTTTTTTTTTAATTTCTTTTTTTTTTAATTAATTAATTAATTAATTTATTTTCTTTTTTTTTTTTTATTGTTGGGGATTCATTGAGGGTACAATAAGCCAGGTTACACTGATTGCAATTGTTAGGTAAAGTCCCTCTTGCAATCATGTCTTGCCCCCATAAAGTGTGACACACACCAAGGCCCCACCCACCTCCCTCCATCCCTCTTTCTGTTTCCCCCCCCATAGCCATAATTGTCATTAATTGTCCTCATATCAAAATTGAGTACATAGGATTCATGCTTCTCCATTCTTGTGATGCCTTACTAAGAATAATGTCTTCCACGTCCATCCAGGTTAATACAAAGGATGTAAAGTCTCCATATTTTTTAATGGCTGAATAGTATTCCATGGTATACATATACCACAGCTTGTTAATCCATTCCTGGGTTGGTGGGCATTTAGGCTGTTTCCACATTTTGGCGATTGTAAATTGAGGTGCAATAAACAGTCTAGTACAAGTGTCCTTATGATAAAAGGATTTTTTTCCTTCTGGGTAGATGCCCAGTAATGGGATTGCAGGATCAAATGGGAGGTCTAGCTTGAGTGCTTTGAGGTTTCTCCATACTTCCTTCCAGAAAGGTTGTACTAGTTTGCAGTCCCACCAGCAGTGTAAAAGTGTTCCCTTCTCTCCACATCCATGCCAGCATCTGCAGTTTTGAGATTTTTGTGATGTGGGCCATTCTCACTGGGGTTAGATGATATCTCAGGATTGTTTTGATTTGCATTTCTCTAATATATAGAGATGATGAACATTTTTTCATGTGTTTGTTAGCCATTCGTCTGTCGTCTTTAGAGAAAGTTCTATTCATGACTCTTGCCCATTGATATAAGGGATTGTTGGCTTTTTTCATGTGGATGAATTTGAGTTCTCTATAGATCCTAGTTATCAAGCTTTTGTCTGATTGAAAATATGCAAATATCCTTTCCCATTGTGTAGGTTGTCTCTTTGCTTTGGTTATTGTCTCCTTAAATGTACAGAAGCTTTTCAGTTTAATGAAGTCCCATTTGTTTATTTTTGTTGTTGTTGCAATTGCCATGGCAGTCTTCTTCATGAAGTCTTTCCCCAGGCCAATATCTTCCAGTGTTTTTCCTATGCTTTCCTGGAGGATTTTTATTGTTTCATGCCTTAAATTTAAGTCCTTTATCCATCTTGAATCAATTTTTGTGAGTGGGGAAAGGTGTGGGTCCAGTTTCAGTCTTTTACATGTAGACATCCAGTTCTCCCAACACCATTTATTGAATAGGGAGTCTTTCCCCCAAGGTATGTTCTTGTTTGGTTTATCAAAGATTAGATGGTTGTAAAATGTTAGTTTCATTTCTTGATTTTCAATTCGATTCCAAGTGTCTATGTCTCTGTTTTTGTGCCAGTACCATGCTGTCTTGAGCACTATGGCTTTGTAGTACAGAGTAAAATCTGGTATGCTGATGCCCCCAGCTTTATTTTTGTTACAGAGAACTGCCTTAGCTATACGGGGTTTTTTCCGGTTCCATACAAAATGCAGAATCATTTTTTCCAAATCTTGAAAGTACGATGTTAGTATTTTGGTAGGAATGGCATTGAATAGGTAGATTGCTTTGGGAAGTATAGAAATTTTAACAATGTTGATTCTTCCCATCCATGAGCATGGTATGTTCTTCCATTTGTTAATATCCTCTGCTATTTCCTTTCTGAGGATTTCATAGTTTTCTTTATAGAGGTCCTTCACCTCCTTCGTTAGGTATACTCCTAGGTATTTAATTTTCTTTGAAACTATGGTGAACGGAGTTGTGTCCTTAATTAGCTTCTCATCTTGACTGTTATTGGTGTACACAAAGGCTACTGACTTGTGGACATTGATTTTATATCCTGAAACATTACTGTATTTTTTGATGACTTCTAGGGGTCTTGTGGTTGAGTCTTTGGGGTTCTCTAAGTATAAGATCATGTCGTCAGCAAAGAGGGAGAGTTTGACCACCTCTGCTCCCATTTGGATTCCCTTTATTTCCTTGTCTTGCCTAATTGTATTGGCTAGAACTTCCAGCACTATGTTGAATAGTAAAGGTGACAGAGTACAACCTTGTCTGGTTCCAGTTCTAAGAGGAAAAGCTTTCAGTTTTACTCCATTCAGTAAAATATTGGCTGTGGGTTTGTCATAGTTAGCTTCAATCAGTTTTAGAAATGTGCCACCTATGCCTATACTCTTCAGTGTTCTAATTAGAAAAGGATGCTGGATTTTATCAAATGCTTTTTCTGCATCTCTTGAGAGGATCATGTGATCTTTATTTTTGCCTCTGTTAATATGGTGGATAACGTTTATGGACTTGCGTATGTTAAACCAGCCTTGCATCCCTGGGATGAAGCCTACTTGATCATGATGAATGACTTTTTTGATGATAAGCTGTAATCTATTGGCTAGGATTTTGTTGAGAATTTTTGCATCTCTATTCATGAGTGAGATTGGTCTGAAATTCTCCTTTTTGTTTGGGTCTTTTCCTGATTTTGGTATCAAAGTGATGTTTGCTTCATAGAATGTGTTGGGGAAGATTCCTTCTTCCTCAGTTTTTTGGAATAATTTCTGCAGTACAGGAATAAGCTCTTCCTTGAAGGTTTGATACAATTCTGGAGTGAAGCCATCTGGACCAGGGCATTTTTTGGTTGGAAGATTTTTTATTGTTTCTTTGATCTCAGTGCTTGAAATTGGTCTGTTCAGGAGCTCTATTTCTTCCTGGCTGAGTCTAGGGAGAGGGTGTGATTCCAAATATTGATCCATTTCTTTCACATTGTCAAATTTCTGGGCATAGAGTTTCTGGTAGTATTCAGAGATGATCTCTTGTATCTCTGTGGGATCAGTTGTTATTTCCCCTTTATCGTTTCTGATTGAGGTTACTACAGATTTTACTTTTCTATTCCTCGTTAGTCTGGCCAATGGTTTATCTATTTTATTTATTTTTTCAAAAAACCAACTCCTTGTTTCATTAATTTTCTGAATGATTCTTTTGTTTTCAATTTCCTTGATCTCTGATTTGATTTTGGATATTTCTTTTCTTCTACTGAGTTTAGGCTTAGATTGTTCTCCTTTTTCCAATTCCATAAGATGGCTTGTGAGATTGTTGATGCACTCTCTGTTTTTCGAATGTAGGCATCTAAATCAATGAATTTTCCTCTCAAAACTGCTTTTGCAGTGTCCCACAGGTTTTGGTAGCTTGTGTCTTCATTGTTGTTATGCTCAAGGAAGTTAATGATTTCCTGTTTTATTTCTTCCTGCACCCATCTGTTATTCAACAGAAGATTGTTTAATTTCCATGCCTTTGGGTGGGGTCGAGCATTTTTGTTAGAGTTGAGTTCCACCTTTAGTGCCTTATGGTCTGAGAAGATACAAGGTAAAATTTCAATTCTTTTGATTCTGTTGATATTTATTTTGTGTCCCAGGATATGATCAATTTTGTAGAATGTTCCATGGGGTGATGAGAAGAATGTATATTCTTTATCTTTGGGATGGAGTGTTCTATATGCGTCTCTCAAGCACAGTTGTTCTAGGGTCTCATTTAAATCTCTTATATCCTTGTTTAATTTCTGTTTAGAGGATCTGTCCAGCTCTGTAAGAGGAGTGTTAAGGTCCCCTGTTAGTATGGTATTATTGGAAATCATATTGCTCAGACTGAGTAAGGTCTGTTTCAAGAATCTGGGAGCATTTAAATTGGGTGCATAGATATTTAGAATTGAAATGTCTTCTTGTTGTATTTTTCCCTTGACCAATATAAAGTGACCATCTTTCTCTTTTTTTACTTTAGTTGCTTTAAATCCACATGTATCTGAAAATAAGATTGCAACTCCTCTTTTCTTCTGAATTCCATTTGCCTGAAAATTTGTCTTCCAACCCTTGAGTCGGAGCTTTAATTTGTCTTTTGAAGCCAGGTGTGTTTTTTTGCAGACAGCAAATGGATGGCTTGTGTTTTTTAATCCAGTCAACCAATCTATGTCTCTTCAGTGGGGAATTCAAGCCATTAACATTTATTGATATAATTGATAAGTGTGGTAGTATTCTATTCGTCTTATTTTGTGAGAGTCCTTTGCTTAGTTTTATCTTTTGCATCAGTGTGGAGGTTAGGTTCTGTCCTTTAATTTCTGAGTTCTTACTTTGCTGCTGATCCATTGTGGTGGTCAGTGTGCAGAACAGGTTGAAGTATTTCCTGTAGAGCTGGTCTTGTTGTGGCGAATTTCCTCAATGTTTGTATATCCATAAATGATTTGATTTCTGCATCAATTTTGAAGCTTAGCTTAGCAGGGTACAGAATTCTGGGCTGGAAATTGTTCTGTTTAAATAGATTAAAGGTAGATGACCATTGTCTTCTTGCTTGGAAAGTTTCATTAGAGAAGTCTGCGGTCACTCTGATGGATTTGCCCCTGTAGGTCAACTGGCGCTTACTCCTGGCAGCTTGCAGAATCTTTTCTTTTGTCTTGACTTTGGACAGGTTCATCACAATGTGTCTTGGAGAAGCTCGGTTAGAGTTGAGGCGACCTGGGGTCAGATAGCCCTCTGAAAGCAGTGTGTCAGAATCTTTGGTGATATTTGGGAAATTTTCTTTTATAATATTCTCTAGTATGGCTTTCATTCCTCTGGGGCATTCTTCTTCCCCTTCTGGGATTCCTATAACTCGTATGTTGGAACGCTTCATAAAGTCCCATAATTCTGACAGTGAACGTTCTGCTTTCTCTCTCTTCTTTTCTGCCTCTTTTACTATCTGAGTTATCTCAAAAACTTTGTCTTCTACCTCTGAAATTCTTTCTTCTGCATGGTCTAACCTGTTGCTGATACTTTCCATTGCATCTTTAAGTTCCCTGATTGACTGTTTCATTTCCTTCAGCTCTGCTATATCCTTTTTATATTCTTCATATCATTCATCTCTTATTTGATTCTGTTTTTGAATTTCCTTTTGGTTATTTTCCACTTTATTAGCAGTTTCCTTCATTGTTTCCATCATTTCTTTCATTCTTTTCAACATGTGTATTCTAAATTCCCTTTCTGTCATTCCTAACATTTCTGTATAGGTGGAATCCTCTGCAGTAGCTACCTCATGGTCCCTTGGCGGGGTTGTTCTGGACTGGTTCTTCATGTTGCCTGGAGTTTTCTGCTGATTCTTCCTCATGAGTGATTTCTTTTATCTGTTTCCTTGCCCTAATTTTCCTTTCACTTCCTCTTGCTCTTTAAGTTCTTGTGCCTGTGGACTAAGGGTTACAGGACCAGAAGGGTGAGAAGGTTGAAGAGCAAAAAAGGGATGAAAGAAAGGAGGACCGAGTGATAAGAAGAAAAAAAAAAGAAAAATAGAGAAAGGAGAGGGGGTGGGTAAAAGGAATATTGACAAAAAGAAGAGAGGCACAGAAAGAGGGAGACAGAGCAATATAGGTGTACAGTAGGGTACTTTGAAACAACCTTAAAAAAAAAACCACCTTCTGGGGGTGCCTAGTTGGGTGGTTCCCTTGAGGTCAGGAGCTCTTTGCTAACCTGATCAGACACAGTACCCCACCTCCACCAAGTAGAGAGGAAAGACAAAAATGCTATAAATCAACCAATACAAGCAAACAGAAATCTTTACAGGATAAAATTGGCTGGAAAAACCAAATAATAGTGGTAGAAACCCTAACAAAAATGAAGTTCTAATTATTGAAATAGGCAGCAATGGGAAATTATAATTAAACTAGAAAAATTGAGAAAGAAAAAGGATCTGTATGGAAAAGGTTGAACTTAAAAAACAAAACAACAATCTACAACATCAAAATAAACAAAAAAAACCAACCAACCTCCCCGCCCCCCAAAAAAAAACACAACCAAAAACAAAGCAGTGTGTATATGTTATTGAATATTGTCTGGGCAACACGTGGTCTTCCGGGGTATGAGATGTTAATCACAGTTCTGATACGACTGGAGGCTGCTAGTTTCTCAATCCCCAGCAGGTAGACACCCTAAATCTCTCTTCAGCCCACTTGAAAGGCACTTTGCGCTTGTTCACTTGCTGAGCAGAAGCTTTCCCAGGGAAGTGCTTGTCGCTGGAATCACTGCTGAAGTGGCTATCCACTTACCCTGTGTGCCAAAACTGGTCTTCCTCTGCCCCCGAGGGTTAGGGCTGCAAGGCAGCTCAGACCCCGCCCTTAGGCTACTTGGTCGCTGGGTTACCAGCTCCCACCCAATTCCAGCTCTGCGACCCTGAGGACGAAGCTTGCCGGGGCAGATGGCTCACAATGGCTGCCTGTGACCCAGAGCCAAACACTATTAGCTCCTTCTGGCTCAGCGGCTGAGACTGGGGCCCTAGACAAAGGCCAAAGTTCTGCGCACTCCCGCTCAGGCTCTCCCCAAGGCAGTTCAACTGAGTGCCAAGTCCAAAGACACCAAAACAGTTCACAGGTAAGGCCTTTCTGGTTTGCAGTCTCGCTGCTACTGAACTTACAGTTGCGGGCGGGTTTAGACGGATTGAACACACGCGACCACTTGCCGGTTTTCCACTGTTTTAGTCCTCCTGTTGGGGTCCAGAAGTCTCTCGCTGACTCCCTGTATCCTCTCAGGGGTGATGATAGGCAGATCCCAGCAGCCAGAGATGCCTGGAGTCCTATCTCCCCAGACTCACGGTGCCCAGATGCAAGGAAGCTGTTACTCGGCTGCCATTTTGCTCCGCCTCCTCCCAGGGCATACTATTTAAAACAGACCTTACTTAAAGCTTCTTTGCTTGAAATGGGTCATTCTATACTTTCTAACATTCATATACAATATTCCCTACAAAATTTATGAGCTTCAAGATTGGAAATTCAGTTCACCTCAGCAAATAATGTGTTGGCCAGTTCCTTATTACAAATCTTTTAAAACATGTATGGGGTGAAAGAAACACATCCTTATTGAGTTCCTCTCATGCGTCGGGCACTGTTCGTTAGTCCAGCCCTGGAGATGCTCCTGCACGGCTGGGATTAGCGTTGACCTTGCTGTGCCTTAGTTTCCTCATGTAGCAACAATGGCTCATCTGTAGTTGTGAGGACTAATTATATAATATAATATAATCAGGCACACTGCCTGGTCCCTAATCAGCATTCAATAAATGTCAGCTCTTAACTGTTGTAGTTACCTTTGTTTATGGTTAGTCATTATTTCTCCCTGTAAGGATGGAATCATTGCATGTATTTCACCAGTGAGTAAACCCGAAGCCAATGGAGTTTAGTTACCCATCCTCAATCACAGAGCTTTTTACCAGAAGAAAAACTCTGGTACTTCAACTTTATTAGCTCCTAAGAGCATGTACCCTGAGTTCACTTTGCATATACATTATAAATCCTTATAGGCTATTTCTATATAATCTTTCACTTTTAGAATAAATAAGAAAATTTGAATTCTTACAACCAATCAATTCCAGTAACAGGAATCTTTGCCATTCTAAATTTTCATTGTATAAGAAAGAAACAGATGGTTTAAAAATCAATTGGGAGGGAAATTTAGTTAAAAGAAGAAGGAGAAGTGGGAGTAAAAATTTAGAAGAAGGAGGAAGGGGAAATGATGAAAAGATGTGTGCACGCGCGCACACACACACAAATTCCAAGGTGTATTTCACATGTGAAATACCTCATTTACTTATTAAAAGTAATTTGGAGGCATCATGGTGAAGTTAAGGATCACAGACTTTGGAATCAGGCAGAGTCCAGCTCTTTGAATCGCAACTCAGCTGACTTGAGCCTCAGTTTTCTTATGTGTAATATTAGGACAATAGAATCTACTTTATAAGTTTGTTAGGAAGATTAAATGAGACCATATTTGTGAAGTTCTAGGGACAGTGCCCCATTGGGTGGGTGCCCTGTGAATGATAGGCTGTCATAACATAGCATAAGTAGCTTTTATAATAATTTTTGAGGTTGTATAAGTTTAATAAAGGGCCTCCTTCATAATGTTAAAGGGTGCCCAATATTAATGATAACACTGCGGAATTTTAGAGATGGATAACAAATTAGAGAGCTTTCAAGTTCACTAATTTCATCTCATGTTTGTAGAAATCAAGACTGAAAAAGACTAAGGGAATTCCCCCAAATCACACAGCTAATTATAATCAGAGTTGGAACCAGAACTTGGTCTCTTAATTAATGATTTCCGTAATTTTTAAAAAACTGTGAGTGAATGATCATGCCACTTGAGCAATAAATTATGAAATGTAAGTGTCTGTGAACAGAGCTTAGCAGTCTAATCAAGCAACACTTACAAAAAAGTTATACATTTATTTAATGGTAGCCATAATTATTATTGTACAGCATGATTACAAGGCATAAATGGTATTCTATGTTGTAATTATTTTGTGCAACCAAGCTGAAAAATGGGAAAATAAAATGAAGAAGAGCAGGAAACTTCTCTTAGGGCCTTTCTGAAGGCTCTAGAAATGGTCACCTGGGGAGCCCACGTAGCTGTGTTTTCCTAGCAAAAATGGGTGGTTGGGGGGCAATGGAAGAATTAGTCAGTATTCTTTTCTTTCTCTATGAACTTTTTGCTTGGATCTGGTAATTTCAATTACCGGAATCTGATCCTTAACAGACAAAACCAGAGGCAACACCCAGAACAGAATAAGAGAACAGCTTTTCTTTTTTTTTTTTTTTTTTAGCAAAATGAACTCATGTTTTCCATTCTCACTGTTACTTTTTCTAAATTAATTAAAAACATTTATATATATATTTTTTAAAATATGGAACGCTTCACGAATTTGCTTGTCATCCTTGCGCAGGGGCCATGCTAATCTTCTCCGTATTGTTCCAATTTTAGTAGATGTGCTGCCGAAGCAAGCACTTAAAAATAACTTTTTATCGATACATATTAGATGTACATATTTGGGGGCACATGTGATAATCTGATACGTTCACACAGTCAAATCAGGGGAACTGAGAATCACCGTCAAGTACTTCTCTCTTCTTTATGCTAGGACCATTCTAATTACCCAGTTGTTCTGAGTGTATAATCCATTCGTGTTAATGATGGTCTTCCTACTGCTTGTCATTGTGTTCTGATTCCCAGCCCTCTGTGGTCATGGCACCGACACTCGAGGCCTCCGAGAACAGCTGGGCTGTGGAGTAGACCCACCCCAACCATGTGGGCCTACTCGGCCTGCAGGATTCCCTCGGTCTTCTTCAGAGAGAACCCTAGCTTCCCACTTCCTCCTTCCTTTACTCCCAGCAGGAAAGCATGAGAGCTGCCTTACTGTACGCTGGCAGGACTAGCTGAAAGATGGCTGCTGAAGGGAAAGGCCCTGGGCTCAAAGATACTTTTTCTGCAGTCCCTGGTTCCTATCAGATGCTGATCTTGGAGGTCTTCCTAAAGCAGTATATCTTCCACTATGCTTGCTCATATGATCAGTTTAATCAGATGGCTTTTCTAATACTTAAACTGAGGGAAGGGGACTTCTGATGGGGTGGAGGAGTGAGGGAGGAGAAGTATAAATAGGTACATTTCTAGTGGTGGGAGTTTCAAGGGCCCTCTTGGTGGGGCCCTAAACGGGGACCTTTGGTCAGTCAGATAGCAGGGACAAGAGAGCAGATGTGCCCAGGGGAGGGAGGTGCAAGTGGGGCACGATTCTAGTGACAAACTTCAGGTGCACAAGGACACACTTCTTTCCAGGCCCTCCCTGTCCCTTACTTCTGTACCTCAGAGAAAGATGATATTTAAATCTGATCAAGTCCTGAATGGAACTGCTCACTCAGGGATGACCTCGTACCAAGATCTTTGCAGGGATAGGCCCAAGACTACATTGGGTGGTGGGGCTGTCACTCACAGTTGGAGCTGTCACCTCATGCACGTTGAGAGGCCTGCCTTTCTTACTGGGGTCACCCAGTCCAGGTGTGTCTGAGAGGGGGCGGGGAGGGCGAGGCTGGCTGTCACTCAGTTCTGTGCTCTCCGCCTGGCCTGAGCTATGTGGCTTCCACCTGGTGGCGAGTGTAGCTTCCCACAGCTGTTGTAACTCTCTGGCTGCCTTGTTGCTCCTGTCACTCAGGCTGCCATTTCTTCCAGTCTCACTGTATTTTAAATTCCTTTCCTGCTATTGCCAGTGATGCTGTTAGCTCTGGAACTCCAGCTTGGCACTGCTGCTCCCGCTCAGCTGACTCTGGAGTTAAAATCTCACAGAGATTTGCTTCTAGATGGTGGAAGCTTTTTCTATCTGACTTTTGAGAGGGGATGGGATAGGTTTTGGAGCTGAGAAGACTTGGGTTTAAATCTCAGCTTTCCCACTTAGTAACCCTTTGACCATAGGAAAATTACTTTAAATTTGGGAAATTGGAGACAAAATGTCTCACATATAGGACTATTATGAGAAATAGAAGTATTTTATGAAAGAAAGCTGGCATACGGTAAGATCTTAGTCAACAGTGACTGAGACTGTTTTGTAAATGGCCACAGATTTTTGGCCAACACCAGATAGCTCAGAGTTCCTCAGGTAGGTGTGTTAACTAGGACATTCTTCATGACCTTGTTATAGTTGATTGGTGATTTGCAGTTGGTTTCTAGGGTAATTTTTGTTTCCAGGGAATGGAGCTAAGTTTGAGAATTTATTTCTGGGCATTCTAGATAATGACAAGTTATGGAAAAGTTGGATTTCTTCCTTTCTTTTTTAAACCATTAACCAAGTAGCAAATCAATGGATCACTGCATCTTTTCTAATTATCCCAACTTGAGCACAAAAATAGCTGGGCTGGTGGGTATAAGGACCAAAGGCTGTGTGACCTTCTCAGGTATAAGTCAGCCTTGCAGGTGGCAAGGGTCTGGGTATTGCTGAGACATGGCTATATTAGTATAACTGCATGGCCCTGTTGGCTGAACTCAAAGACAATGGCTCTAGATCTGTGGCCATGATGGTACAGGTGTGGAACTGTTATTTGAGGCACGTTTCTAATATTATCGTATGTGCCCTCACCTTCTATAGGACATGGCAGGAAAGGGGTGTCTTAGTGCAGCAATGTCTTGTGGAGGGACTATCTATCCTGGCGTGTATTCCAGGGTAATGTCATACTATAATAAAACCAATATTAATGCCCAAACCAGTGCTGACAGTAGTACTATGTTAATGCTAATACCAGCACCAATTCTTTTTAAAAATTCTTTATTGAATCATAACCGTGTACATTAATGCATTTATGGGGTACAATGCCTGATTTGATATACAATGTGGAATGTACATATCTGTTTGATTAACATAACCGTATCCTTTCTTGTGTTAAAAACATTCATACTCTATTCTTAATAGTTTAGAAATGTACCATTGCATCATGCACATTAGGTGAGGTCCCCCCAAATACCCTCCCTCCTCCGTCCTTCCCCTCCTTCCCCCTCTCTCCTCTTCCCTTCTAATTTCTGGACTATTGTTATGTTTTACCATTTGTATGAGCATGTAGGTTGTTATATATTGATTTCATAGTAGTATTGAGTACATTGGATACTTCCCCCCCCCATTCTTGAGATACTTTACTAA
Organism: Nycticebus coucang; assembly: GCF_027406575.1. Lineage (NCBI taxonomy): Eukaryota > Metazoa > Chordata > Mammalia > Primates > Lorisidae > Nycticebus > Nycticebus coucang. The sequence goes on from NC_069782.1 coordinate 54,849,016, forward strand.
GAAGAATATGTTCCAGCTCCATCCAGGTAAACATAAAAGATGTGAAGGCTCCATCTTTTTTATGGCTGCATAGTATTCCATGGTGTACATATACCACAATTTGTTAATCCATTCATGGGTCAATGGGCACTTGGGCTGTTTCCATGTCTTGGCTTTTGTGAACTGGGCTGCATTAAACATTCTGGTGCAAATGTCTTTGCTGTAAGATGATTTTTGATCATCTGGATATATACTTCATAGAGGAACTGCAGGATCAAATGGTAGGTCTACTTTCAGTTCCTTGAGTATTTTCCAAACTTCTTTCCAAAAAGGTCGTATTACCTTGCATTCCCACCAGCTGTGTAGAAGTGTTCCCTTCTCTCCTCATCCACGCCAACATCTGTAGTTTGGGGATTTTGTGATGTGGGCTAATTTTACTGGAGTTAGATGATATCTCAAAGTGGTTGGTAAATTCTACCAGTAATACTGCTATGATTTCCAGTAGTAGCATTTATTGAGCATATGTCAGACACTTTGCCAAGGATCTCTCTCTCTTTTTTTTTGAAATGGAGTCTCACTCTGTTGCCCAGGCTAGGGTGCCATGGCGCCATAGCTTACGGCAACCTCAAACTTTCTTGAGTTCAAACAATCCTTCTGCTTCAGCTTCTCCAGTAGCTGGGACTCCAGGCACACGCCACAATGCCCAGTTAGTTTTTCTATTTTTAGTAGAGACAGGGTCTCGCTTTTGCTTGGGCTGGTCTCCAACTCCTGAACTCAGGGGATCCACCTGCCTTGGCCTCCCAGAATGCTGGGATTATAGGCATGAGCCGCCACATCTGGCCTTATCTAATAAATCATGCTCAGTGTATACCAGGAACTGTTCTAGATGCTTTACTTAATTCTCATGGCAACCATGAGAGATAGGTATAATTCTTATTCCCATGAATAAGGAAACTGAGGATCAGAGAGGCTACGTAACTTGCCTGTGCTCATAGTTATGTGGCAGAACACGAAGTCAGAACAGGCTTCCCTTCAAAATGGAGAAACATACCATGTTTTTGGAAAAGAACACTCAAGAAAAAAAATCAGGTCTCTCTGACTTTGAATCTGGTAGTATGTGTGCATTTGTGTGTTCACAATTGCCAAGATGTATTTAAAAACTTTCTATATGATTTTTACCTCAGCTAATGCTATTTGTGATAATGAACTGTCTCAATTGAATGAGTCATTTTTGTTAAAAGATAATCTTATCCTGGAATTTTGCTTCACTTAAAAGTATCTTTTATGCTCAGGCTTCTTTTCTTTTCCTTTTCTTTTCACTGAACTGATTTGAAGATAAGCTTCAAAAATGACCCCCCAAAGGTGTGGGGGGGTCCAGTTTCAGTCTTCTGCAGGTTGCTAGCCAGTTCACCCAGCACCATTTGTTAAATAGGGAGTCTTTGAGACAGAGTCTCACTTTGTCGCACCTGGTAGAGTGCTCTGGCATCATAGCTCATGGCAACTTCTAACTCTTGGGCTCAGGTGATTCTCTTGCTTCAGTCTCCTGAGTAGCTGGGACTACAGGCGCCTGCCACAACACCCGGCTATTTTTAGAGATAGGGTCTTGCTCTAGCTCAGGCTGGTTTCGTGAGCTCAGGTGATCTGCCCACCTCAGCCTCCCAAAGTGTGGGGATTACAGGCATTAACCACTGCACCTGGTCTGGAGCTATCTTTTAAAACCTCCTATGAGTCTGAAAATAATTCAAAATATACTCTTTGGGGTTAGTACTTCATATTTTTTTATTAAATCATAACTTTGTACATTGATGCATTATGGGGTTCTGTGTACTGCTTTGATATACAATGTGAAATTCTTACATTGAACTAAGTAACACATCCATCACAATTATACTCATTTCTTAATAGTTTTGAGATATACCATTGCATCATGCACATTAGGTGAGGTCCCCCCAAATGCCCTCCCTCATTCAATATCCCCCCTCCCTTCCTCTCTCTCTCCTCTTCCCTTCTACTTTCTGGACTATAGTTATGTTTTGCCATTCATATGAGTGTGTAGGTGGTTATATATTGATTTCATAGTAGCATTGTGTACATTGGATACTTCCCCCCTCTTCTCAGGATACTTTACTAAAACGAATGTGTTACAGCTCCATCCAGGTAAACATAAAAGATGTGAAGTCTCCATCTTTTTTTATGGCTGCATAGTATTCCATGGTGTACATATACCACACTTTGTTAATCCATTCATGGGTATATGGGCACTTGGGCTATTTCCATGTCTTGGCTATTATGAATTGGGCTGCATTAAACATTCTGGTGCAAATGTCTTTGTTGTAAAATAATTTTTGGTCATCTGGGTATATACCGAGTAGAGGAATTGCAGGTAGGTCTACTTTTAGTTCCTTGAGTTTATGTATCCAGTCAGCCAGCCTGTGCCTCTTTAGAGGACAATTTAAACCATTCACATTAATTGAGAAAATTGATAAGCCTGGTTGTGTTTTGGGTGTCATGATTTTCAGATGTCCTGTGGACATTTTTAATCCTTTCACCACTGTGGAAGTTGGGTTTTGTTCAAAAATTTCTGGGTGAGTTTACTTTGGAGGTAGAGCATTGCACTGGTCATTGTGGAGGATGGGTCTGAAAATATCTTGGAGAGCTGGTTTAGTTATGACAAATTTCTTCAACATATCTATGTCATTATTTGATTTCTCCATCACAAATGAAACTCAGTTTAGCTGGATATAGGATCCTGGGCTGGAAGTTGTTTTGTTTTAGAAGATTAAAGGTTGATGACCATCCTCTTCTGGCTTGGAATGTTTCAGCTGGGAGATCTGCCGTCATTCTGATATTTTTCCTGTTGTAGGTGATGCTTTTCTTATGTCTGGCTGCTTGCAGAATTTTCTCCTTCATCTTAACTTTGGCAAAGTTAATTGCAATGTGTCTAGGAGATGCTTTATTTGAACTGAGTCTTGCTGGGGTTCTGAAACTGTCAACTATCTGGATTTCTGTATCTCTTGCCATGCTTGGGAAATTCTCCTCCATAATCTCTTGGAGTAGATCATCTGTACCTTTAGGATCATCCTCTTCTCCTTCAGGAATTCCTGTAAGATGAATATTTGATCTTTTGGAGTGACCCACAACTCTTTCAGGGAACAATCAGTTTTTGCTCTCCATTCGTCTGCCTCTTTGAGTGTTTGGGAATGTTCAAAAGCTTTGTCTTCAGTTTCAGAGATGCTTTCTTCTGCCTAGTCAAGTCTGTTACTGAGGGATTCTACTGTATTTTGGAGCTCCTCAACTAACTTTTTTGTTTCCTTGAGCTCTTCTATGTCTTTTCTCATTATGTCCATATCTTTGGTGACTTGGGCTTTGACTTCATTAATTTCTTGAGACAACTTAAAACTATTCTTTGCAATTCAATTTCTATCTTTTCTTCCATTCTATTTATCTTATTCACAATCCATACTCTGAGTTAGATTTCTGACATTGCTGCCATTTGTCTATGCATGGCATCTTCAGTTGTATCTCCTTTTTCACTTCTTCGGGGGTTTGATCTACTCTGATTATTCATGTTGCCAGAGTTCTTCTGTTGGATCCATACCACGTTTATTTTCCACTGTTTGGTTATTAGAACTGGTAGGATGAGATTGAATTGGGATTCCCAGGTAGTAGAGATAGCCCCTTGCCAAAGTGCTGGGCTTTGTAATTGTGGCTTATCTCCTACAACCTTACAAAGGCCCCTTTCAGAGTTTTGGCCAGAGAATCTAAGGACCTTCTTGGGGAGATAGCACAAGCTAGCTCTGTTTTAATATCAGCCAACCTCTATCCTATCCTAAGAAGCCACGGTATTAGGTTTAAAATCTCGGCTGTGAAGATATTTAAACAAACAGCTGCAGCGCCCAGCCCCCATCCTTTAGTTCTTTTCCACTACAGAACTTTGAAGGTCAACCTCAGAATGTCCCAGTAGACAGCCCCAGATATGAGTTCCAATTAGTCATCTCAGGCAGTGCAGACCCTGCTCAACAGAGAGAGATTCAAGGGTCTCCAACAGCATAATTGGAGCCAGGGATCCACACTCCCACCCACTCAACTCAGCTTGCCACCTTTGGCTTCATAGAGTCCAGTTATGTCCAGTTTGTCCGCTTCCCCGCTCACAGGCCCAGTTAGAGCCAGAGGCCAAACCCCTGCCCACCAGTCTCAGTCCACACCCAGGTAGTCTCTGCTTGCCAGACCAGTTGGAGTCAGGGGACCATGCCCCCACCTGCCAGGCTCAGTCCACTGCCTGAGGCAAGCCTCCATTCACAGGCTCAGTTGGAGTCAGGACACCACACCCTGCCCTCTGGTCTCAGTCCTCACCCAGTAAGCCTCTGCTGCCTGGCTCTGCTGGAGACAGGGGACCATGCCCTTGCCCTTAGGTCTTGGTTCATACCCAGCAAGCCTCTGCTCGAGGGTTGTGTTGGCATCAGGGGAACATGTCCTTGCTCTCAGATCTCAGTCCACACCTAGCAAGCCTCTGCTCACAGGCCCAGCAGGGTCTAGGGACAAGCCCTGCCTGTTGAACTCAGTCCACACAGGGCAACCACACTCCCACTGTGGGTGCTGTCAGAGCTGGGGGTTCTGTACCCCGTCCCACCAGACACAGCCTGAATTGAGGGTCAACACCACCACTGGCTGGGCACAGTCAAAACCAGGGGACTGTTCTTCCTCCCACCGAGCGTCTCTTTCTTCCCTGTTAGTCACAGATTCCATCATGATGGTTGGCAGTCCACACTATGCCTAGATCTCTCAGGACAAGATAAAACACTCTACGCTCTGCAGGGGGCAGAACTTCAGACCGCCATGTGAGGGGGGATGGGTGGACTGGGAGTTTGGACTTGTGGGGGAAAATATCTGTTCAATTTTATGCCTGATGGGATGGTGTCTAGGTTCACAAGTGGGACTTCCCTGGAGAAAGAGACCTGATGTTTAGCAGATCTCTCCAGTGAGGTAAAACGAGAGGTCTTTTGTTCCCTGCTTGCTCGCAGATAGCCTGCCGTGGGCCTTGGGGGAAGGGTCTACTGTCCCCTAGTCGATAGACTTTGTACCTGTAATCTGTTTTCTTCAATGCTGTTCCTTGGAGTTACAGGTTGCCGAATTTCTTTCTTAGCTCAGCTCCCCACCTTTGGCTTCATAGAGTCCAATTCTGTCCAGTTTTTCTCCCTCTGGTCAGGAGCCTCTGCTGAAGGTTGCTACCAGATGGCCATCTTCCCAGAATTCCAGCACTTCATATTTTATTTGTTCTTGTCTCTTTAACAGCAGACAAAGACACGAGAACTATTTCCTTAAATTGCTCTCGTCAACTGCTACTTTATTGTAGAAACGTCTTTAGCTAAATTTGATTGTGGAGAGATCTTAGAGCTTCGTGTTTATGGGGAATTTTCAAAGGATTTTTATTTTTTTATTATTTTCTCAGTTTCGTGTTCGATTTCAGTGTTCAAAGGGATGAGGCCTTCAAGAACAGTGTTTTATCTGCAGATCAGCCAAAACATATTATGTACTATGTAAATGCATAACCATTTTCTTGGATCTCACTGAGGGGCTAGCTGGTAGTTCATTTTCCCTCTAACTCATGCATTGGCCTGTAACTGTAATATGATGTCATTTGTTATTTGTCATTTGCAGTGGAGTTAGCAACTTACAACACAGGCCTTTCTGGATGACAACTGGAATCAGACACACATTATAGCTTTCACCAGGCTCCTGCACTGAGAAAGGTGCTAAAATCGAGAACCTACCAGATAGACATCTACCCACGTCACACACAGGACTCTTGTGGAGCCTCCGATGGAATGCAGAAGTCATGAGGGCCCTTCTGTGGTTCAAAGCAGGGTTCGTAACCTGGGGTCCACAGGCTGCTAACGCATCTGTGCTTAGACTTGAGGGAGTCCATGAACTTGACTGGAAAAAAAAAATCCCTCATATTTATTTTCATAATCTTTACCTGAAATTAAGTATTTTTTTCCATTATGTATGGAGGCTACGAACCACAATAGAATTAATGTTACCTGTGATTCTGTCTCTAATGGAAATCACAAATATTTTCCTTTCACATTACAATTGCTACTGATGTCTCAAAAACTCACTTATTCTCCTCTCTATTTAAATTATTAGACCTACTGTGACATCCTGACATTAGTGCCTTAATAAAGAAGCATGTATGTTATAATATCAAATTCAAAAAATATTTGGTAACTGTTTTTCAATATAATTGGTTTGCAATCTCATATGTCTTATCTTTTTTTAAAAAAACTCCCCAAGTGGATAAAGGATTATGTGTTTTATCTTATGGATTTAAAAACATTTTTTTATCATCCAGAGTATGTTCCTATAAAAAACAAATAAAAAAAATAAAAATAAAAACATTTTTCTGAAAGGGGTCCACCAGACTGCCCAAAGGATGCATGGCATAATAGGTTAAGAACCCCCAAGAAGTTATTAGTAAGGGGTGGAGACTGAGGTAGCCTCCAAGCCAAACTCTCTGTTTTTTTTGGGGGGGGGTTTTGGCCGGGGCTGGGTTTGAACCCTCCACCTCCGGCATATGGGACCGGCGCCCTACTCCTTCAGCCACAGGTGCCACCCCAAGCCAAACTCTCCATGTGATTAGCCAGAGATCTCATAAAAGAAAGAGAGCCTCATTTGTCCCTCCTGCTTTCAGAAAGCAAGGATGAGTAATCCCCAGTCTAATAGATCTGAATCAGAAATATTAGAACATGATGAACACCAGCCATCCAACAGTCAGGGATGTGAGTATATGCCAGGGGCCAATGGCCACCGGTGCTTCTGTCCCTGATGTGTCCAGTACGTGCCGGCCTGACCGTGGTGTCTCTGCAGACCATGCTAAGTAATACCCATGTGATTTCTGCACAAGGTCACCTATATTACTAAGAACTTCTGGATCCAGTTTTAGGGAAATACATAGCATAGAAAACACATAGACACAATTTAAGTCCTTACTTATGAAAATGTATAGAGGAGAATGTAGCTTTTATGCTTTCACATTTACTGTGGATCTCACAGTATACCCAGAGGTGGGCTGTGATTTGAGACTGCTATTACCTTTAGATAATTACTGCATTCTCTGATTACTCATTGGTGAAAGCATTTATTTTAAAAAGCATAACCTTAAAATAGAAATAATTTGTGAAAATTACATGTATCAGTCGGGAGTAAGATCTACTGCATATAATTGGAAACCCCAAATGACAGTAGATTAAACAAGATATTTATTTTCTCTCATTGAAAAAAAAAAAAAAGAGTCTGGAGGTAAGAAATCCAGGAGTAGCTTGGTATTTCTGTAATGTTGCTGCCCAGGCTTCCTCTTTCTGTGATTCCTATCTTTAAAGTGACATCTAGTCTCTCAGTTGTCTCATGGTTCAGTTTGGCTGATTTTGCTCCTGCCATCATGTCTGGATTCCAAGTAGCAGGAAGGAGGAAACCAAGAAGGATAAAAGAGTTCTTCTCCCAGCTAAGTTAGCTTCTTTTTAGCAGTCTTCTCAGTAGGTTCCACTCAATGCTTCTTTAGAAGTTTACCAGAGCTCAGTCACATGGCTCCATTTAGGGTTACGGGGGAATGGGAAATGTAATCTCATAACTAGGTATATTGTCACCTCTAACAAAACCAGAGTTCTGTTTCTAAAGAAGAGAACAGAATGGACATTGGGTGGCAACTTACAGTCCCCACGACAATATAATCTCATAACTAGGTATGTTGTCACCTCTAACAAAACCAGAGTTCTGTTTCTAAAGAAGAGAACAGAATGGACATTGGGTGGCAACTTACAGTCCCCACGACAGTATATATTGGTACTTCTAATTAAGCATACGCATGTGTCAGAGGAGCACTCAAGAGAGCGCACTGGGCTCGCAGACAGATGGCTGAGGTTCTAATCCTGCCTCTGCCTTTCATCTAGTGTACCTTGAGCAAATTATTTAGCTTCTTTGAAGTTTTGTCCTTTCCTTTTCTTTTTTTTGGCCGGGGCTGGGTTTGACCCTGCCACCTCCGGCATATGGGGCTGGCGCCCTACCCACTTGACCACAGGTGCTGCCCTGTCCTTTCGTTTTCAATATGATGTGATAATTCTTTTCCTTTCTGTTTTTTGATTGTTTGTGACTTGTAACTGAACCAGTGTATGTGAATTCACCTTTAAAATTATTAAAGCATTGCATAAATGCCAAGTACTTCATTTCTTGAGGATAAAAGGTAGCTGTAATCAGAGACTGTCTGTTAAGTTGATCTTCTGGTAAACAGGTCACACAGAAAAACCCTAAGCTAAGAAACAACTCTCATTTCTATATTGACTTATCAACTTCTGATAATGCATTTTCTAGGTTTAGATGGAAATTAAACTATTGTGTTTCAGATCATTAAATGACGCCAGCTGTATGTGCTCTGTGATGTGGGTAAAGAAAGAAATCTTAACTATGATGTCACGTATGATGGCCAGTGTCTTAAATGGAAGTCTTGGTCACTACTGAGAGGACAGAATCAACTCTAGCTGACGCAGAAAGGGACGCATTTCAGGATTTAAAATGGCATGCAGAATCACTGGGGACAGGGAGCTCCTAGGCTGAGCTCCCATAGATAACATCCAGCAGGCCCACCGAATCGCACTGTGGCTCCTGCCGTGATCGAGGAGCTGCCTGTGAAATCAGGAGTCCTGCTACAGGTCTTGGCTCCAGATCCAGCCTGATGCACACCAGCAAAACCAGGCCCCTGTCTCACCCACCCCACTCAGCTATGTTCTGAATACAAGTCCCACATGATTGCATCTGATGGATGAGACATTGTCAACCCAGAATCCTGGCGCCAAGAGAGTATAAGAAATACAGCTTTTGTCTTTATAACTTTTGTTAGAAGTGTGTTGGAATAGATGATGTATGTATCAATCCACAGCATCTACCACAATTTACTTTATTTTATTTTATTTTATCTTATTTCATTTCATTCTTCACCCTGGGTAGAGTGTCATGGTGTCATCACAGTTCACAGGAACCTCAGACTCTTGGGCTCAGGCAATCCTTCTGCCTCAGCCTCCTGAGTGGCTGGGACTTGCCGCCACCATCCTGAGTGGTGGTGCCTGCCACAATGCCCAGCTATTTTTAGTCAAGATGGGGTCTCCTTCTAGCTCAGGCTGGTCTTGAACTCCTGACCTCAAGCAATCCACCCGCCTCTGCCTCCCAGAGTGCTGGATTATAGGTGTGAGCCACCACACCCATCCTGGAATGTATTTTAAGTGTATCTGAATGGAAAGTGCTATTTGAAGTCCAAAAACACTGGCAGTGTGTCTTAGAAACAAAATTATTTCAATGTAGCATAATATAATCATAGCAGAGGAGATCAATACAACTTAAATTTGGATTGACTGAAGAGTCAGAAAATGAAGGAAATGGGAGATGCCTGTGGCTCAGTGGGTAGGACGCTGGCTCCATATACCAAGGGTGGAGGGTTCAAACCCGGCCCCGGCGGAACTGCAAAAAAAAAAAAATAGCCGGGTGTTGTGGCGGGCACCTGTAGTCCCAGCTACTCTGGAGGCTGAGGCAAGAGACTCGCCTAAGCCCAGGAACTGGAGGTTGCTGGGAGCTGTGTGATGCCACAGCACTCTATGGAGGGTGATAAAGTAAGACTCTGTCTCAAAAGAAAAAAAAAAAAAGAAAAGAAAGGAAATACCCTGTGTGCACACTGCAGCTGCGACTCTTCACTGGCACCACCAGGCCAAGTTAGGCAAGCAGATGTTTCCCTAGGAATATTATTTGCTCATCTATATAAATTTCTGTTTGCTTTCATTGATTGGGACCAGAATAATTTATTCATTTGAATGTGTTTACACATCATGACAAAACCACAATAATTAAAGTTCAACATGTGCATAGAGATGATCTAATGAAATGTTATTGACTAGGAAAGTTCCCAATATTCATCTTTCTGCTGAACAAGCTTAGCTAATGAAACATAAGGTATTCAAAAATAACGACAGATTAGGGTCATAGAAAAATAACCAGGGTGCTTGATGATTTAAAAAATATTGTGGAAAATAAAATGTATTCATTAGAGTAAGAGGAAAGTTTCATTTTTGCAGATCAGACCAATTTCTGAAAAGCTCAGACTTCCAACCTGATGATGCAGAATTTCACTGACTCCTTACTGATCAGTGTACTGGAAAGTAAGCAAAGACGGTTAGGGTTCAGAAGTTTTCCGTAAACTGCTTGGGCAGGGCTTACATAAGAGAGAGCAGAGGAGGCCCCACTGGAGGGAAATGCAGTGGGGAGAATATCCCTTTTTCTAAAACCTGGTTTGCCAGCCTGGTGGCGTGGTGGTTCACACCTGTAATCCCAGCACCCTGGGAGGCCAAGGCAGGTGGATTCCTTGAGCTCAGGAGTTTGAGACCAGCCTGAGCAAGAGTGAGACCTGGACTTTACTAAAAATAAAAGCTGAGGCAAGAGCATCTCTTAAGCTCAAGAGTTTAAGGTTGCTGTGAGCGATGATGTCAGGGCATTCTACCAAGGACAAAAAGTAAGACTCTGTCTCAAAAAACAAACAACAAAAAAACCTGATTTGTTTTTCCCTAGGAGAATTGTTCTTAAACTTTTTGGCCTCATGATTCTTTAAACTGTTAAAAATAATTATGGTCCCCAAACAGCTTTTGTTTATATAGATTACATGTACCTATTTATCAATATTTATCATATTCAAAATTAAAACTGAGATGTTTAAAGCGATTTAAAACAACAATAACACACCTATTGCATGTTGACGTAAAGTTAGTTACAATCTGAATCAATATCAATGAATTTTTTTGTACTCCGTTACACTAAAACCAGTTGATTCTTTTTTTTTTTTTTTTTTTGAGACAGTGTCGATCTGTCGTCCAGGCAAGAGTACCATGGCATCAGTCTAGCTCACAGCAACTTCAAACTCCTGGGTTCAAGTGACACTTCTGCCTCAGCTTCCCAAGTAGCTAGGACTACAGGTATGCACAACCATGCCAGGCTAATTTGTCTAATTTTTCTATTTTTAGAAGAGACAGAGTCTTGCTCTTGCTCAGGCTGGTCTCAAATTCCTGAGCTCAAGCAATTCTCCTGCCTTGGCCTCCTAGAGTGCTAGGATTACAGGTGTAAGCCACCATGTTCTGTCTAATTGATCCATCTCATACTTTGCACTAACCTTTACAAGCTTTAATTGTGTAGCACTGCTCATTGGTCATTGGGAAAATATTTTAGTTTTTAATTTTTAAACTTATCAAAATAGTTTATTGATTTATGGAAACATCTCAAAGATTGGCACATTGTATTATACTATACTAAAAAAAAGTCACATTTGTTAATGTTGCCATTGACATCACTGGAAAAGTCTTACGCATCAGGAAGTTGTTAAGCTTAATGTTGTGGATATAAATTTTCCACAATTCTAATTTTCCCTTGAACCTTGATTTCTGTTATTGGCAACAAATATTATTTGTTGCTTTTCTTGAAGTGACAGGCTCACTTTGTTCACTTTTTGAAAAAGTGTTTACCAAATACCTAAATCTGACTCATCAGACTGTTGTTCTTTTAAATAAGAATGACAGTCCATGGAAAGAGTGTTTAATTCAGCTTATAATTAAAACAATTGCAACAAGTGCCTTTTCTAGAGACACCAATTGTACTTTGGCATAAAGAACTCCTTTGTCCCTGTGTGGGGCTCATGCCTATGATCCTAGTACTTTGTGAGGCCACGGCGGGAGGATCACTTGAGGCCAGGGATTTGAAACCAGCCTGGGCAACATAGTGAGACTCTGTACAAAAAATTTAAAAAGTTAGTTGGGAATGGTGGCATGTGCTGATAGTCCTAGGTACCTGGGATGCTGAGAAGGTGGATTACTGAGCCCCAGAGCTTAAGACTGCAGTGAGCTGTGCTTGCATCACTGAACTTTCGTCCTGGCAACAGAGCAAGATTCTGTCCCCTTCCCCAAAAGAAACAAAAACTTTCTGTTTCATCGTACAAAATACAGGGTAGCCATAAAGTTTGTGTGCAATGTAAAATACAGTGCAATTTAACATTGTACACAAATTTTATGGCCACCTTGTATATCTCAGAGTTCGAGATGTAAAAAATACAATCTTTTTACTGCTTTATCAAAGACATTTCTTAAATGAAAACAGCATTATTTTTTTTTCCTATGTATTCCTGGTGGTGACAACTTACTAATGCATTAAAGCTACTTCCTTGGTTTGTGCTAAGATGCCAGTTTGGTCTGTCATTAGTGCAAAAAAGATAAATAATGAAAATTTTAAAAGACAAATTTTAAAGAGATAACATTTGCAAAGACAATAATTTATTTTGTCAATGAAATAATTTGGCTTTCATAGCCCCCTGAGGTTCTGCTGTAGTCAGGTTCGAATTGATGGTCCTAGGCAGGTCCCATTTTGGCTCGTGATAATTTGGTTTGCGGTGAGGAAGCCACTATCTTGGGCTACCTCCACTTCATGAAATACTGAAGGAATCCAAAGGATCCCCCTGTCCAGTCCCTCTCAGGTGCCAAAGTCAGGAACTTGGAAGTGAATTCTAGACCCTCCTCTTATCTCCAGCCCAAGACTCACCAGTGCCCAGGTCTTGCTGTCTTTCTTTTTGTTGCAGTTTGGCCGAGGCGGGTTTGAACCCACCACCCTCGGTATATAGGGCTAGCGCCCTACTCACTGAGCTATGGGTGCTGCCCCTGTCTTTCTTTTCTATCTTGAATCATCCTGCTGTCCTGCCACTCCACGTTTTATCTCTAAATTACTTCTCACTTGACAATGTCACTCCATTTTGAACTTCTGGGTAAGTAACGGCCTCTAGTATCCTCACTGGTTTTTTTGCTTTAGATTTGCCCTACAAAAATCTATCCCTTCTTACAGATCCTACTATTTCTTTTTCCCAAAGTCAAAAATGACTCTATGACTTCTTTGCTAAAAATTCTTAGCTGGCTCCTTCGGGATCACAGAAAAACTCCTGGGCACGGCATACAGGGTGTCTTAGCACCTGGCCTGCCTCTCTCCAGCCTAGACTCCATCATGCCCTGTTCCCCTGGCCGTCATGTTCTACTCACAATTCCTTCAAGGAACCCGATTCTTTTTCACCTTGGTGGTTTTGCTTATGCGTTTCCCTCTGCATTGAAATCCTTTGATTTTCTTTCTTTCTTTTTTTGCAGTTTTGGCTGGGGCTGGGTTTGAACCCACCACCTCCAGCACATGGGGCCAGCGCCCTACTCCTTTGAGCCACAGGCAGCGCCCAAAATCTTTTCATTTTCATTTCTAGTTATATCACTCCTGTTCTTCAGTGTTTAACTTAAGTACTCAGCAAACACACCCCAACCCTTCACTCTGTGGCCTTCAGAGTATCCCCACAACTACCTGTCCTCTCTAGGGTGGACCTTTCACACTGTGTGTTCATCCCAGGTTTGCTTCCTGGACCCCAAGGCATGTGACCTCTTAGTACAGTCTGTCGGGTAATGTCGTCTCTTTCCCCAGTGCCTATCATGGTGGTGGACACCTAGAGAAATTAAAAAAAAAAAAGAACTAATTAAATTGGGTAAAATAATTTTTTAAAAAAGAATAAAAATGTCTAAGTCTTTACATTTCAGAGGAGAGGTACCAGTAGAATCGACATCAGCATCATTAAAGAATGATGGTGGGCTCGGTGCCCGTAGCACAGTGGTTACGTCCTGGCCACATACACGGAGGCTGGCAGGTTTGGACCCAGTCTGGGCCCGCTAACAACAATGATAACTGCAACAACAACGACAACAAAAAATAGCTGGGCATTGTGGCGAGCACCTTTAGTCCCAGCTACTTGGGAGGCTGAGGCAAAAGAATCGCATAAGCCCAAGAGTTTGAGGTTGCTATGAGTTGTGATGCCACAGCACTCTACCCAGGGTGACATAGTGAGACTCTGTCTCAAAAAAAAAAAGAACTGTGGTATAATGGTACTACATTTTTATACAATTTCACAGTTCTTTTCTGTTTTTGATTGGGTTTCAGTTGGTTTCATCTACCTGCCTCCTTTGTGGAAGCAGCATCATAAAATGGTTGCAAAAGGGCTCTTGAGTTAGGATGGGGTCAGTAAGAAAATCTCTTTGCACAAATGTTCTGCTTTTCTACAGGACTGGGTCAAAGTGCTCCTGTGCTGTGGCTCCCAGTGAGTCGAGGCCAGCTGGGTAGGACGAGGTGTGGGCTGGGCAAATCTGGCCAGTGCACTGAATTCTAGAGAGAGGGGGTCTCGAAGGGTGAGGGGAGTCTCCCCGCAGCTTTCGATCACACAAGCCTTTGATCACACCTGATCAAGGCATTCCCTACCAGGAACAGGCTGTTGGATGATTTTCATTCTAGATTTTCTCAGCCCTGGCTGAACATAGATGTTCAGAGGCAGAATCAAGGATTCCACCAGGAATTGGTTAATGTTGTTGGAGCTATACATTTTGGGAAGGCTTCCTGGAGACTCATGAAATTTCTAAAGTGGGTGTATGTTCTGAGAAAGAGTATCATTCGAAGATCGCACAGTCTTGTTTTCTCCTGTGAATTTTTAGAAACACAGAGGCTATTTTTTGTGAAGTCTTCACTATGTCACAGCCAAGTGGTTAGAATTTACTTTAGCAAGTTAGATTTCTCCATCACAAACTCCTGCTGGCAATGAAAGGCCCCTAATGCCAGGCGCAGGAGAATCTGGTTTCCACAAACAATGTTTCTGAATTATCACTGGGAGGGCCTGGTTGTGTTGACTTTGGAAATCTCTTGATATTTCAGAAGGCTCCTTATCATCTTTTCTCTGACCTATTTTTCTTCCTTTTTTTTTTTTTTCCTGTTTTAATCTTGCTCAGGTTGGTAACTCCTTTCCTCACAATTGTGCCACAAGATGACCAAAATGTTTTGCTCTCACCTTTCTTTAGCTGATAGCTGAATACACTATCTTACTGGAAGCTATTTTTTTTCTCCCACAGTAAATACTTATTTTATTCCAGGCTTCTTGATACAAAGTTTCTCTCATTTTTAAGGATTATCAAATTTATTCTTTAATCTTGTGGCTTTCTACATAATACTCTATATTCATTTCTTTCTAAAGTCTCATGTAGTCATGTGTACGCATGTTCTTTCACTTCTTTTATTAGAGAATCTCTAACGAATCTTCATTCTATCAAATGCGTTTCCTATGGTGGTCTTGTGGTTGGTACGATCACTAAATGCAGAATAATGTCTCGTCCCAATAAATCATGTCCCAATAACATTTTTTTTGTAATTTTACCCTAATTTTTCTCTACCTTAATCCCTAAAGGTAGATCCTCATCCCCTAACACATTTGTTTTCTGTACTTATTTATCTCAATTTTTATATTTCTGTATACCGTGTGTTTTACATAACTATTTGAAACAGTGTGATCACAGAATGTCAAACAACATCATGAGAAGAAAATGCATAGAACTAGAGCCTTCTTGCATTTCGCTGTCACTGTTAATGGCACTAACTGTGCTGCTTTTCAAAGCATCCCCAGACATTGCTTCATATTGCTAGGCAGAGAAACTGTCCTTTGGAAAGGAGTAGAGACCATTTTCAGGAAGGCCACAGTCATTACAAAGCAGGTTCTAGCCAGAAGCAAAAGCAAATAAAAGCTGCAAATGAACCAATAAAAAAGAAAAAGAAAAGCCTTTGCAAAATAAACTCCACGATGCAGTTAGGGAAGGGCTGCATGACATTTCCTTTTGCTGTTATGATGGGATGCTATTTGGTTGACCAGCTGGCCAGCGGGCACATATGTGGCTGCTGACCACATATCCTGTTTTCCAAATATAGGACTACAAACGAATGCATCTCCAGTGTTGAACAATGACATTTTGGATCATTTAACTAATTCCTTTACACAGGTTTTTCTCCTTTATCAGCACCATAAAAATGAGACTGATGGCAGCATTTATAGTCGTTGCAAAGAGCAGCCTCATAAGTTGGTGAGCTGTGACCTTGTTCTCTGCTGTTGCCCAGCATTTCTAGCAAAGCTGAAACGTGAAAGAAAAACGAACCACACTTTTTGTAAACAGACAAAGAAACATGGTGATAGGGTAACACTGACGCCACAGAGGTAGGATGACAAATCATCTATAGCCGTAAAAACTTGCTGAATTTTTTCTTCTTAGAAAATTGCCTCATAGACAGTTAACTTCAAGGCATCCTTGTATAGTATTTTAATAAATTAAGGAAGATGATTGGTTAAGTCGTGAAATTAAATCTTTGTATTGCTACTGTTGCAATGTTAGATGAAAGAATCTGGTGACCATGTTCCCATGCTCTGCCATTGATACAGCTCACGTGTCCTCAAGGCTTAGATTGTTGGGTTGGACAACATGGGAGAAATAACTGCATACTTACTAAATTCTGTCCGATGGAATGATGCTTTCAAAGAAACTCAGACCCAACCTTCTTTTTTCCTGAGAGTTGAATGATAAAAGATGAAATCCAAAATACTAAATCTACCTTTTTTTTCTTCTGGTACTAGAAAAAAGTATTGTCTCTTTTTTTTGTTTGTTTGTTTTTTGTTGTTGCAGTTTTTGGCTGGGGCTGGGTTTAAACCCACCACCTCTGGCATATGGGGCCGGTGCCCTACTCCTTTGAGGCACAGGCGCCGCCCTATTGTCTTTTTTTTGCTACTGAATATGATCTTATCATGAGTGGGAGTAATTATATTTGCAAATTACATGAAATTTGGATATTAGGTATGTCATCCTCAGAGGTCATCACACGTAGAGTCTTAGCGACAGGACAGACGCATGGTAGGACTTGAAATGTGCATTTTATTAGTGGATTACATCACCATGAATTAATATTTTAAAGTAAATCCTACAATTATCTTGTGAGTATTACATTGTATTGTGTGTGTGTGTGGAGGGTAGGGTGGGAAAAGTGTTAAAAGCATCACTTTGCCAAATGTTAACATTTATGTAGTTTTTATAACCCCATTCAGGTGTCTCTTCCTTTTTAAATGAGATGAGAAAGGAAGGAAGGAAAGAAAGGAAGGGAGGGAGAGACGGAGGGAATGGCAGGAAGAACGAAGGAAGCTCTTTATTGACTTCTGAGTGACTTTGAGAATAAATATAAAAAAAATGTAAAAACATAAACTATTTTGCCCTGTAAATAATTGTGTAGATTTTTGGAGGGTGGAAGATTCACGGAAAGAGTCTCATCCAGCAATCAAGGAGAAGTTGGAATTGACCAAAAAAGAAAAAAAGAAAAGAATAGAAAAGAAAAAAAGAGAGAAAGGAGGACTAAAAATATTAAAATGTGAACATTAGCTCGCCATGGTTTGAAGAGGAGTTGTCTGCTTTTTGATTATTCAAATAGTGACTGGGACACAGTTTACTCTCCCCTGTTTGAACTGAAAATGACTTCGTTGCGCAAAGCACAAAAGCAGTTATGTTTGGGCCCCAAACAGTTTAGTATTCTCAACTTTAATTCCAGGGAAGCTATTTTCCTTTTGGTAAACTGTTGTATCAATCATCCTGGTTGAAAATTGTAAATGGCAATGTTTTTCTCAGAAGTATTGTCTCCTGTTCTGTGGTCAGTGGTTTCTTTTCTTTTCGTGACCATGTTTCATGTTCTCTTTTACGTCCAGGATATTTTGCTGCTCTGGGACCTGAGTCCAGCCCAGGCTCCCAGCCCTGCCTATCATCTCCTTGCATTCCTCGCGCAGAGAACCTGCTCTGAGTCAGCTGTGGTATTTCACCAGCACTGCAGGACTAAGGTCTTCAAGTGCAATCTCCAGACAAACAGCATCAGTGTCCGCTGGGAACTCGCTAGAAATGCAGTTTGGGGTTCTACCCTGGAAGAATCAGAAACTCTGGTGTGGGGTCTAGCAATTGGTCTTTCGATAGATTATTGCCCTCCAGGTGGTTCCGTTGCACAACATTAAGTGAATAATTTTAATACAGGACAATATCTTAAAGAAATGCATTTTTTTTGGTAGTGGAATTTCATGTTATCAGTGATAAGGGGGAAGTTATTCTAGTGTTCCTTGGATTATACCACTAAGTAACTTTACCTGTGGGTAGAATGTATGCTGTTTTGAGTCCAAATGTTGAAATAAATAGTTTGAAGCTACCATAAATCTAATGGTAGGCAGGTAAGAGTGAACATAGTGACATAGAAATAGACTGGGAAAAGGTTGCTTTCAGTGGATTGAGGCAGAGAAAAGACTGAAAGGAAATTTGTTATTATATTGCAAACGTGGACAAGCTTTGTTTTCACTTTACCTTTTCTATTTGACTTTGAATGATCACAAGAATGACTACAAAGCCTCCAAAAACTAAGAATCATCTTACTACAAAGGAATTTTTGTGCAGTAGCTTTAATGTTGAGCTTGCACTGATCTAGATTACAGACCGCATACTTTTAACTTTTTTTGGTGATTTTATGCAAATGAATTAATTCTATCCAATTTCTTTCTCAGTTGTAGGTGTTTTCAGTGTACAAGTATTGAATAGTATAGTAACCATTCATAAAACTATTAGAAATCATTTTTTCAATACTTTACTTTTTTAAAGATATGATGAGGAATATCAATGTGCAATATTATACTGATGCAACTAGAGCGTATTTTCTTTTTGGCGTATTTACACAGATATCTCTTGTTAACCTAAATGAGATTAGGCAACTGTGAGGAATTATATGAATTGCATACTATTTGAGTCATCATTGTGGTCCAGGATTTAGGCACCATTTTCAGCCCTGGTTGTGTATTGCAACGATATGCGGATAAAAAACACATAAATGCAGGATCTCATAAGAACAAAATGTGTAAGCAACACCGGTGGCTGGCTGTTTCATGGGACCAATTCTCCTCTCCCTTTTTAGTGGAAATATGTGGCTAGCACATACCGGTAGGCTTATGACTTGAATAATTGAGTACTTTATTAAAATAAAAGTAAGTTAAACAGAGAATTTAGTTCATCTTTAGTAATGAATAGGAGTGACATTTGGCTGTATGTTGGAGGGAACAGAAACAAAGGCTCACTGAAGTGATTCACTCTCTGAGGAGCCATGAGGATTCCACACAGACCTGCCAACATCCAATTTGATAGATCCTTGATTGCATTTTTTTTCTTTTTGAGACAGAGCCTCAAGCTGTCACCCTGGGTACAGTGCTGTGACATCACAGCTCACAGCAACCTCCAACTCCTGGGCTCAAGTGAGTCTCCCGTCTCCACCTGCTAAGTAGCTGAGATTACAGGTGCCCGCCACAATGCCCGGCTATTTTTTGGTTGCAGCCGTCATTGTTGTTTGGTGGACCCGGGCTGGATTGGAACCTGCCAGCTCAGGTGTATCTGGCTGGTGCCTTAGTCGCTTGAGCCACAGGCACTGAGCCTTGATTGCACTTTTACATGGTTCTGAAAACATCTTCAGAATTAAATACCAGTATGAGGAGTGGGGAAGAATGAGAAAAGGCCAGGTTTCCCCGAAGCTGGCCAGAGTGACCATGACTGTGGTCACCTCTAATGTCACATTAGAAGCTCTAACCCAGCTGCTTCCTAGAAAAGCCCAAAGCCCCTGACACTGAGGTGATGTAGAGCAGCTGAACCAGTCCAGGTTTATGTCTAGTCCATGGCACAATAATTATTATTTTTTTTAAATGTAACACTTGTCTTCTCATTCTTTGAAAGCACTATGCAAATAATCATTGATTTTCCCAACATCTGATAAAGAGGATGCCAAAAAGATGGATTTAATAAATCACTCGTAGGTGAATGAGTATGGTAGGAAGACATTTAATGACCTCTTATACTCCAGCTCCTCAGGCAGGGATTTTCAACTTGTGCGCCCTGGCACCCTGGTGTGCTGTGAAAGCATCTAGGTGTGCCTCAAAAATTTCTAAAGATCATCAATTCAATTATTTTCAAAAGAAGTTCAAGCACAGTAAGTATATTCTTTTTTTTTTCTCTTCTTTTTGATCAACATAATTTAAGTGCTGTGAGGTAAAAAAGGTGGAGAAGTGGGCGGCACCTGTGGCTCAGTGAGTAGGGTCCTAGCCCCATATACCGGAGGTGGTGGGTTCAAACCCTGCCCCGGCCAAAAACTGCAAAAAAAAAAAAAAAAAAAAAGGTAGAGAAACACGGTATTCAGCCGTGTGGTGCTGCGTGTGTCATGACACACGTGACAGGACCAAGAGTTTGCCTTTCAAGTCAGAGATTGCTGGATCTGTAACCCAGACTAACGACTTACTTATGGTATCATTGGAGAAGTTACTGATCTTTCTGAACCTCAGCTGCTTCATCTGTAAAGCAGGCAGAGTGATGCTAGCTCACTGTGATCATTAAAAATGCTATGTGTGAAATCACGGTTCTTTTGTTGTTAATTTTATTTATTATGTCATAGGAAGGGAAAGGACTCTCCAATCCTGGCCTGGGATTTTGGGCATTTCCTGCTTTCAGTAGAAGTTCTCAGTAGAAGTCTGTGCACTGTAGTCTTGAAGTGATGTTTTTAACCTCATTATACTGAAAAAGTGCAATTTTATCCAGAATGAACTTGTTAATCTGTGGCCAACCTCTTAGCCAGATCTTTTATAGGATTTCTTTGAAAGCCCTGAAAGAAACAATTCATTTAGGATTTACACTTGATCACATAAATTTTATGTATTTCAGGATTAAGCAACATCTGGATTAACCTCTATTTATACAGTTAATGGGTTTAAAAAGCCAGCGAGAGACTCTTTTTGACACTGAGCCTGCAGGGGACTGGCTGCTCTTCCCTCCCGGCCTCCTCCGGTGTTGCAGCCCAGCTGACCTCTGCTGGGCTCCTCCCCAGGGTCAGGCTGCAGCCTGGCCCCCCTCGCTGGCCTCTGGGCTGTCTGCCTTGCTGTGTTTGGCCCCGTCCAACAGCTTCTCATTCACTTCCTGGCCTCAGAGCTTGCAGAGGGCTTGGGAATTCTTCCCAAGTTAGGCCGTGGTCAGCAATCTACCCAGCTGGCAGCTTTCCTGCCGAACGAGTGTCTTCCTCTGGCAATATCTCCCACCTGCCTTCAGCTGTGTCACCTCTGGGCACGTTCCAGCAGGAAGAGCTCAGAGCATGGGTGACACAACCCCAGCCCAAGGTCTGCTCCGGGCCGCAGGGGAGGCCGGCAGCTTCGCCCTTCATTCAGGGCAGTGGAAATCCCCTCCTCGCCCTGGACTGAGAGGAAGCATCCTCCCAGCGCCGGTCCCTGCCTGCCTCTCGCCGCTGCCATTTCCCCAAACGAGAGCGCTGCGAAGGTCAGCAAAACTTGGAACCAGCTACCAGGGTGACATCGTGGAAAACACCAGAGAGCCAGACAGGAAATGGAGGCCACGAGTAGTTTCAGATGACAAAACCCAGGACTGGCGGAGCACCCAGGCTGTGCACGGGCCGAGCTGGCCACCGCCCGCAGCGTTTCTGGGCCCCTTGGGCGTCCCCACAGGCTGCCAGGCCCGGGCCCAGCTCCTGCGTCCTCTTTCCGGCGGCAGCAGGTGCAGCGCCGCGTTCCCCAGCGTTCTGTGCAGCCTGGGCCCCTGAGAGCCCCAGGAGACGCTTCCAGGTTGACGCTCCCCAGGGTCAGGCTGCAGCCGATCCGAGACCCCGAGCGCAGGAGGTCGGCCTTGGGGGCGGCTGCGCCCGGCTCAGTCACTAGCCACAGGTGCTTCTTTCAAGTAACGCGCAGTTACAAGCAGCGACACGAGGGTGTCGGGACACACTGTTCTTGAAACCCACCAAGCACACACCTGCTCTAGCCTTTGCTCTTGCTGCCCCTCTTCCTGGAATTCTCCTTTTACAGAAATGCGAAGGACTTACTCCCTCAATTTATTCAGGTCTTGGCTCAAGACATGTCCCCTCTGACTATCCTGTCACAAGAGCCTTCCCTTTCACTCCAGTCTACTCTCTTTCTTTTTATCCCCTAACTGTGCCTTTTGTTTTGTTTTGTTTTGTTTTGAGACAAGAGTCTCACTCCTGTTACCTACGCTGGAGTGCTGTGGCATCATACCTCACAGCAACCTCAAACTCCTGGGCTCAAGTGATCCTCTTGCCTCAGCAAACCAACTAGCTGGGACTACAGGCATCTGCCACAAGGCCAGCCTCTATTTTTAGTAGAGATGGAGTCTTGGAGTCTCCTTTTGCTCAGGCTGGTCTCAAACTCCTGGGCTCAGGCAATCCTCCTGCCTTGGCCTCCTAGTGTGCTGGGATTACACCATGAACCACAGCACCCAGTCCCTTCCCCTGCTTTGCTATTTTGTCCCTGTAATCTCCTGGCATGACAAATCATTGTGTTTATTTATTTTTTTTTTAGTGTTTAGATAGGATTTTTATTAGACAGAAAGGAATACAGCAATAAAAAGCACCAGAGCTTCTGGAGGGGAAAAGGGGAAAGAAGGAAAGAAATCATTGTGTTTATTATGTAATAATTAATTCATTTTCCATAAACCTGTTGTAATTAAAATGGAAGCTCCTGAGGGCAGAGGCATTGTTTTGCCTCCTGAAGAGTCCCAGCGGTGGAGCAGCGCCTGGGGCAAAGCTGTCACCCCGCAAGGGGAATGAAGCAGTGGGTCCTGGAGCAGAGCAAGGATCTCAAGGCCCAGGCAACAAACCCCAACTCAGGTCTTTCCCTCTCAGCATGGCCATGGACAAATCTCTTTGTCACTTGGACCCTCAATTTCTTTCTGTAATATGAAGAAAAACTACACCCATGTGTCTCATGGGAACAAGAGGGGGACCAAATGAGAGCTGGCCATGATGGTGCTTGTAAGCCAGCAGGGGCTAAACAAATCTAGGTTGTTTATGTATTATTAAATATATGTTTGTTACGCAAATAATAAATACTAAAGATAAAATGCAAAGGAGAAAAGGAAGTTAACTCCCATGGTGAGATCAGATTAGCTAGGAGTATGAGGATAGGTCTGTTTTTTCTTTTTCCTTTTTTTTTGTTTGAGACAGTCTTATTTTGTTGCCCAGCTAGAGTGCCATGGCATCAGTCTAGCTCACAGCAACCTCAAACTCTTGGGCTCAAAAGCACCTCCTGCCTCAGCCTCCCAAGTAGCTGGGACTACAGGTGCCCACCACAATGCGATTTTTGGCTGGTTTTTCTATTTTTAATAGAGATAGGGTCTCACTCTTGCTCAGGCTGGTCCCCAAGTCTGAAGCTCAAGGGATCCCCCTGCCTTGGCCTTCCAGAGTGCTGGGATTACAGGTGTGAGCCACTGTACTCTGCCAGGATAGGTCATTTTTGACAGAAGGAAAGGACAGAGTAGGAACAACCCAGCAGAGGTACTGTGACCTGGAGAAGAAAGACCCCTTGATATTGTTCTTTATTGCAGGGAGAACGGGAGAAATACTTAAGACGAGGAAGGACGATTCACCATCGAGGCTATTAGGGTTATCTAATAGTTACTGCTTCTTGGATGCAATGATATCTCTGACACTTTGACTTTTAAGCAAAGTTCTTGTAATCTATATGGGAGTCCTATAGGGTAAGTGTTGTCTAGGTTTTATTTGTAAGGACACTAAGGCAGAGGTAGTTTCAGTTTTGTACCATACCCAAGGCCATACAGGGAGTGAGAGCCCAGATCTAAAAGCTGCTTGGAGGCCCTCTGACAAGGCAGTCTTGGCTCCCACAGAGCCTACCCGGGTCTGCTCCTGGCCCTGCGTGGAGAAGATGCCGTGACAGTGAGGGCAAAGTCAACCAGGGAACTTCCGTCAGCCTTTCTCAGCTCCCCATCAAAAAAAGGGTTTGTAGTATAAACCTATAGTGGTGCAGGGACCTCGCTGGCGCACAGAGCCATCTACGGGGCTGCTTTTTTAGGGGAGGGGTCCGGGGAGGAAAGAGGAAGGTAGGACATTGTAAGATGCAGCAATGGTTTGACTCTGTCATCTGAAGAAATGTGTGAATGTTCAGAACATGAAAGTTGTTGAGGCCAGGGTGCAGAGACATTGCCCTTAGCCTTGTTTACCTGTATTCTTTTCTTTTCTTTCTTTTTTTTTTTTTTTGAGACAGAGTCTCAGGCTGTCGCCCTGTGGCATCACAGCCCATAGCAACCTCAAACTCTTGGGCTTAAGCGATTCTCTTGCCTCAGCCTCCCAAGTAGCTGGGACTACAGGTGCCTGCCACAAGGCCCGGCTATTTTTTGGTTGTAGTTGTCATTGTCGTTTGCTGGATTCAAACCCGCCAGCTCCGGTGTATGTGGCTGGTGCCCCAGCTGCTTGAGCTCCAGGCGCCAAGACGACTTGTATTATTTTCTTTTCCTAGGGTTTATTTCTTTTTACATCTTCTTTTTCTTTATTTTTTTAATCAGGCATTTATATTTTTGTTTGCATTAACTAATATCTCTGTGTTTCCATCTGAATCAGTCTAAAAATTATAAATGACTTCAGTAACCAAGCTAAGATTTTTCTCTGTGTAACCAATGTTTGGCTAGTCCAGACTTAAATCAACTTGGAAAGGCCAGACATGATGGGTCACGCCTATAATCCCAGCACTCTGGAAGACTAAGGCTAGTGTATTGCTTGAGCCCAGGAGTTTGAGACCAGCCTGAGACTCTGTATCTACTAAAAATAGAGCAGGATGTTGTGGGGGGTGGGTGCCTATAGTCCCAGCTACTTGGGAGGCTGAAGCAGGAGGATTGCTTGAGCCCAAGAATTTGAGCTTGCTGCGAGCTATGATGCTACAGCACTCTACCCAGGATGACAGGATGAGACTCTGTCTCAAAAATAAAAGAATATAAATAAACTGACTTTGAAAACCTTAATTTATTTGGGAATTAAATTCAAAAAAGGCCTCTCATTGATCCTGAGGTATGAAACTCACCCCCATTGAAGACCTTGGGAACTTTGCCCATAAAATAGGAAACATGGTTGAAAATCAAATCTTGGAAATTTTAGAATATGGCACAGTTTAAATCTCTAGAATAACATGGGCATGACTAATACCACTTCTACTCCCCAGAGCTCATTCTCCTTACAGAAGTTGTCAGGGAGTGAGTTTGGGGGGAAGCTTTGAGTATATGTATAAAGTGGCAAATTTAAACAATTATCAGGGCAATTAACCCACCAAAACCTTTCACTAGAAATAAACCAATATTTAGAGGTAAGAATAGGATTGGGGATGTGTTTTTCTCTCAAATTTGTTTTGAATGATACAGTTTTTCCAGTTCAAGTGAATGGACATTGTGTGTTTGTGCCCGTGTGGAAGGGGGAGGGAGGGAAGGAGAAAGGTGGGGGGTTGAAGAGGAGGGAGGAGGGAAGGACAGGCATTGTCTTCAAACATAAAATGTGAGGATAACTGAACAGCTGGATGGGGATTTTGCTCCTTGAAAGGGACTGTGCCAAGTAGTGGTCAAAAGTTTAAGTCAAACATTGAAGATTCAAAGCCAGTGTTGTGTCTTTTCCCAAGGTGGTGTCTGTACCTTGAATAATCCTAATGGTCACCTATTGTGGTTCTATTTATCTTTCAAGGGATCCGGTTTGGATCTTTTGAAGCTTTGTGATATATCAGCCATAATGACTTCTTCCATCTTTTGGAGTCTTACAGCAATTTATTGTCTCGTAAATGTTGTATACACACTTTATCTCGCCTATGCTTTGAGAGCAGACACCCTGCCTTACCAACTTCCTATCTCATACAACTTCAGCCGGTAGTCCCAGCTGAAGCAAGAGGATCGCTTAAGCCCAAGAGTTTGAGGTTGCTATGAGCTGTGATGCCATAGCACTCCACTGAGGAGGACAAACTGAGACTCTGTGTCAAAAAAAAGAAAAGAAAAGAAAAGAAAAACTCAGGAAAGCTTTTGTAATCACAGTTATAAGTAGAAGCCACTGAATTCTAAAATATTAAATATATTTTAGAAATGAAAAAAATGGGCAGCTTATACGTAAAGGATTTGAGTGCAAAGTGCAGTAGGCTTCCTATTAGATATAATCTGTTGTCTTGGAAGCTTTATTAATTTAGTCAGTCATTATTGTTATTTTTTGTTTTTATATGCTGCGTACTATTTCAAATGTGTGGGTTATAAGTTTGAAAAAGACCCAACCTGTGCTCTTAGTTAGCTTACAATTAGTGGGGAATTAAGATTTTTTTTTAAAAGGCAATTATAATATTTTGATTCATGATGATAAATGCCATATAATGGCAAGCTAGGGTGCAGGAGGTTTTGGTCTTGGAAGTCAAGGAAGGTGTATTAAAGAAAGTGATCAAGTTACAAAGATAAGAATAACACCCCCGACATAATTACTGAGCAATACCAGTGCTTATGGATGATGTTAAAATGGGAGGTAGGAATTATAAATTTAGTGCATTCAAAGATGGGCTAATACAGACAGATAAGTTTCAGAGAGGAGGTTTGATTCAAATTAGACACCACCCAATTGACTCAAATTTTTATATGGTTGTGATGGGAGAAAGGAAGAGAGCATCCCAGGTGAAAGTTTCAGAAAATGTGAAGACAAAAAAGTCACTACTTCATACCAGGTGCTAGGGACCCAAAATGAATAAAGTCTGGTCACACTCTAGTACAGTGAGGTGTCCTGACAGCATTAGGAGATGACAAGTCTAAATAAAGCAGAGGTTTGAACTTGGGGAGTAATGGGGGATATGATTGGAGAGATAAAGTGGGGCCAGCTATGTTTTGACAAATGTCTTGTGATCTGTTATTACTTCGGATTTGATGTCACTGACTTTTTAATATAGGAAGTACATTAATAGGAGAAAGAGGACTCTGTGGGTATGGGGAAGTGACTCAAGCCAACTATAGAACAGGCCGAGTTCTGGATAGTTTTCCCATAGTCACATCAACTATCCTGGCTTAACAGGTCTGAGTTGCAGATGCTTCTCAACTGGTCTTCCTAATTCCAGCTTCTTGTCCACCCAAGTAGTTGGCACACTGCTGCCATGCCACCTGTGTTGGGTAACTGATGTTTGGGTTTGGCCACTGGACGGCAGGGAGGTTGATAAGTGCTGTTTTCCAGGTTGTGGGGCGGAGAGGCAGAAGCCTGACTGGTGAGTGTTCCAGAGAGAAACAGGAGTGAAGAAGTAAGTACGGGCAGTGAGTCAAGATAGATTTTAGTTCAGAAAAACTTTGCTGTCATGAGAAACTGAAATAGGGAGGTATCTTAAGGGGCCAAGGTGGTAAAGGGAGGTGTGTTTTTAATAAGATAGGAGATACTACAGCATATTTGATGGTGGTGGGAATGATGAATGATGACCCAGAAAAGAGGGGACATTTGTTGAAGCAGTGTCATTCATGTCCTTAGACAGATGAGAAAGCCTAGGACCCCTCACGCAGTGGAGGGGCTAGCCCTAGATAAAGAGTGTGGACGGTTCACCTGTCGGAACACAAGCACTGGCAGAGCTCATGGAGACGCCTGAGGCTTCCTGGTTGATGTAGTCTTGGAAGGGTTGGAGCAAAACAAAAGACTCTCAGCAGCTGAGGAGAATAGCAAAGATGTTGGGAGTTTGAAGAGCAAGCATAAAGTAAAGAATAGACATTTAAAAGAGCAGCATGTGGTGATGAGAGAAATCTTCAAGCATTGCTATTTGTATCATTTATTACGGTATTCCAAGCTTTTCAAAATTTCTCTTAGCTCTCTCAACTCCCTGGTTCTCTGCTCCCTGTCAGAGAGCACGTTTCTGTTTTAGCATCAGGACGATGGGTGCAATAGGGTGGAATACCTGTAGGTGGGAACTCCAGCGTCAGACTCTTGGAATTTGAATCTTGGTTTCACTATTCTTCATCTTTCTTCTGGCTTTGGCATATTATTTTAACCTCTCTGTCCCAGTTTTCTGATCTTACTTCTTGTGGTTATCATGATGATGATGAAAGATGAAGCAAGTGGGGCATCTAGGACATCGTGAACCCTCAGCCAATGGTAGCCAGGCTCATTTTTGCTACTATTATCCTTTCCATCCTCCAGGAGGATGCTTCTTGAGGGAAAGGACTACTTTACTCACTTGTGACTCTCTTGTTACCTGCGTAAAATGACTGTCTAATGGAATAAAATCCACGTGTAAACAGTACACAGTGCCTTCAGGCTTCTGGACATTAAATCAGCATATTTTCCTATTCAAATCAGCATATTTTCTTTGCAGGTATTGTCAGGTGTCAGGTTGCCTTTTGAATGCTCCACTGCCCTAAAAATAAATTCATGGTCTATTTCTCAAAAGCATGTTATACACATCCCAATGTCACCTTAGCTTTCTGAACATGCACTAGTTAAATTGGCTCTGACTGTGCTGCAGTCTTCCCAGAGAGCCTGACTTCTCTGAAGCTGGTAGGGGTGAGGGTGCATGATGAGGCCACAGGTATGAAAGTCAGACGATTGAAGTTCTCAACAGCCTTGTTGAGAAAACAATCATTCCTGTTTCCCCTGTGTCAAACTTTTATTACCTGCTCTTCCATGCCATGGTCAAACAGGTACAGAAAAAAATTTGATTTGGTAGATCATTTCTATTATTATCTTAAAAAGGCTACCATAAATTGGGCATTTGCTAAGGAGAACTGCTTTAAAAACAGGACCATCTTTTAATGTCTACCTGGAACAAACTACTTGGAGGTCCTGACTGTAGAAATCATTTGGGTCATGCAGATCACGCTTTTGGAGCAGTGTTTCTTGTAGGGAGACTGCGAGAATTGACTGTCTTACTAAGAAACCGTTATGAAACAATGTAATTAGGATTGGTCAGAAGGAAGGACCAAGCAGGAGTCAAGAAAGGATGGAAGGGGAGTTTGATTATGGAAACACAGTTCTGGATGAATCAATTCTAACAGTGTTTGTCTGTAATAATCATGCCTCAATATTTAAATGATAATCACATCCACAAATTATGTTAAAATTATACTCCTCTTAATTGCATAAAAGAGTTTACATACCCAATTACCAGCTGAGCCTAGGAACTGTAATGATGTGAAACCCTAAGAACTCTGTGAAATGTTTCCCTTAAAAATGACAGTCAGCTTTTCCATTACCTGTATTTACTTGTCAATTTCAAAGGCATCAAATTTGATCATAATACATAAATAAAATACCCCGAAGGCACTAGCTCCTACCGTTTCAGGAAGCTATCTATATTTAGAAAATTTCTGTGGCTCCCAGATAAACATATTTCTTTAGAAAAGTAATTCTCACAACTTAACCTAAGTGGGTTGGAGCACTGGTCGTTTCTAATGAAACTAAGGATTGGTGATGTCATCTTGTGTGTGGCGATCCCTCAGTGAAGAGGGGAGGGCTGGAACATGCAAAACCCTGGGGTTATACCGTGCAGTTTAAAAGAAATGTATGAAAGCTCAGTATGCACGGTCACAGCGTGCAGCAAAGTGCAATCCTGTAGGTGGGAGGGACTGCTCGGGTATGCAACTGGGCTCGGGAGCCCCGCGGTGACCATCTGCGGACACAGGTCAGCAGCCCGCGCCCCACACCAGGTCTGAGCCACTCTGGAAAACCACTTGTTAGCTCCTTCCCTCCTCGGCGCTCCTCCCCGGGCTCCACTTGGTTTTAAACTGTTCTATTTCTGGTAGAAGGTGGGTTTACCAGGCTCTGAAATGCACAAAATCTCCTGCTGTCTGTGCCAACACTGGGACGTAGAAACGGGTGCTTCACGAGTATAAGGCGGGGGAGGCTGTTTTATTAACAGGGAGCATCGGAATTCCTCTCGGAAAGGGAAATGTACTTACTTTCAAAGATATCCTGATAAAAGTTGGAGAGTGGAAAAGAGCCAGGAGGGCTTAGGGAGTGGGCGGAAGGGAAGGGAGGGGTGAAAGGGAGAGGGAAGGGGGGAGGGGAAGGAAGGGAGGGCAGGAAGGGTAGGGGGAGGGGAGGAAGGGAGGAGAGGAGAGGGGAGGAGGAGTAGGGGTAGGGGAAGGGGGCTGGGGAGGAGGGAGGGAGAG
Organism: Nycticebus coucang; assembly: GCF_027406575.1. Lineage (NCBI taxonomy): Eukaryota > Metazoa > Chordata > Mammalia > Primates > Lorisidae > Nycticebus > Nycticebus coucang. Next base: position 54,878,895 of record NC_069782.1, read on the forward strand.
GGGCAGGGGAGGAGAGGAAAGGGACAGGAGGGAAGAGGAGGAGGAGGGGAGGGGAGGGGAGGGACGGGAGCCTATCAGGGGGTGGAAAAAAACTGCAGCCTCTGCTCACGTGACCCTTCCTCTCCTGCTCCCACGCTGGTAATGTATCAGTTGTTATTTCTACCTTCCAGATCAGGAATGACTGAATCTGGCTAAATACTTGGTGCAAGTAATTTTTTTTTTTTTTTTGATAGGAACTTGAGCAAGGGCTGTGCCTGTGTCTAGATCATCTGAGTAGAAGAGTTACCATGTATGGACCTAACAGTGGAGGCAAACAAAATGAGCTTTTAGGACTTTTCTAGAAACTGTGGCGAGGCCTCTGGGTGGTCACACATCCTGATGGGTTTGCTGAAATCTTTGGGGGGCCTTGGGACCAGGGGACTAGACAGCCTCGGTGTTCTCGTGGGGTGCCAGTTGCTTTAGGGACAGACCACTCCAGTGGTGCTGGGAGCCACTGCAGCGTGCTGATGCTCTTTTGCAGTCTCTGAACCGCCAAACTTCTATATAATGCTAATTTAAGAGGCTGATTGATGGAAAATAATGATTCTTTTCTTTTTTTCTTTCTTTCTTTTTTTTTGTTTTGAGACAGAGTCTCACTCTGTTGCCCTGGGTAGAGTGCTGTGGCATCATCATAGCTCATAGTAACCTCAAACTCTTGGGTTCAGGCGATCCTCTTATCTCAGTTTTCCTATTTTTAGTAGAGTTGGGGTCTCACTCTTGCTCAGGCTGGTCTCAAACTCCTGAGGTCAAGTGGTCCAGCCCCCTGGGCTGCCCAGAGTGCTGGGATTACAGGTGAGCCACTGCACAGCCTACCAAGCAGGGTAGTAAACCCAGGTTTTAGACTTACATCCCCCATCACACATCAGATGTCTTTCTTGATCACTCCTTATAATTTTTTCCCCTGTATATTGCCCTTTGTATTTCTTCACAGCATTTGTCTCTGCAGTGACTCTGTTCATTTATTTTAACCATTGCAGTAGGAGGAGCCTGCTGGGCCTGTCTTTACTGTTTCTCCAGTTGTTGGAGAATGCCTGGCACATAATCAGAGCTCAGTAAATATTTGTTGAATCATTTAATGAATTTCACTCAGCATCTAATCTGTAGAGATTATCAAAATCCTATAGGCCACTACAAATAAAAGAGTGGTTACTTTTATAAAGGAAACATGTGCTGGGGGATTCTATGGCTGGTATTTTGATCTAATTCCCTTTTATTATCAGCCTAATCTTGGATCATGTAAATGATGATCACATTATACCCATCAGAATGCTCTGCAAGAAAAAATTCACCACTGCAGTCTCTCTGCGCTCAAAGCGAATCTGGAGATTCAATTAAATGATATAAAAATAGAGGCCTGTTTCGATAGGGAGAAATGTTCGGATGTTGAATTTTAGTTTCAGCTTAAAAGTATTGTTAGACTATATTCTAGAGTCATTAGAAAGATGTGTTCATTTTTTTTTTTTGAGAGATGGGGTCTCTGCTATGTTGCTCTGGCTCGAGGGCAGTGTCTATTTACAGGTGCAATCATGGCCACTACATCTTTGAACTCCTAGGCTCAAGCAGTTCTCCCGCCTCAGTCTCCTGAGAAGCTGAGACTACAGGCACACACCACAGAGCCTGGATCAACACATGTTTTTTTTTTTTTTGCAGTTTTGGCTGGGGGTGGGCTTGAACCCACCACCTCCAGTATATGGGGCCAACACCTGACTCCTTGAGCCACAGACACCACCCAACACATTTTTTTTTATCTAAGAAAAAATTTATTAGTGGAAGCTAGGTGGTAATATCCATTTATAAGATTTAGCAAGGGCCAGCATGGTGGCTCACACCTGTAATCTCAGCACTTTAGGAAGCCATGGTGGGAGGATGGCTTGAGGCCAGGGATTTGAGACCAGCCTGGGCAAAATAGCAAGACCCTGTCTCTAAAATAAATAAATAAATAAATAAATAAATAAATAAATACATAAATACTCTGGGCACAGTGATGCACCTGCAGTCCTAGCTACACAGCATGCTGAGGCAGGAGGATCATTTCAGCCCAGGAGTTGGAGGCTGCAAAGAGTTATGATCCAGCCACTGCACTCCAGCCTTGCTGACAGAATGAGATCCTGCCTCAAAAACCAAAAATAAACAACAACAAAAAAACCCCAAACACTGTCTGGGTCATGGGCACACTTGTAACTTTGGCTCAAATAGTGCAAAAGCAATTTATGTAATCAAAACGTTTGTACTCCCGTAATATTCTGAAATAAAATAAAAAAGTAAATAAAAAAGATTTAGTGAGATTTAATATTAATTCTGATTTAAGATTCATTCGATAGGGAGCTGGGCATGTTTGGCTCACACCTGTAATTCAAGCACTCTGGGAGGCCAAGGTGAGTGCATCCCTTGAGCTCAGGAGTTTGAGACCAACCTGAGCAAGAGTGAGACCCTGTCTGTACTGAAAATAGAAGAATAAGCCAGGTGTTTTGGTGGGCACCTGTAGTCCCACTTGAAAGGCTGAGGAAAGAGGATCATTTAAGACCAAGAGTTAGAGGTTGCTGTGAACTATGACAGACACCACGGCACTCCACTGAGGGCAACTAAGTGAGACTCTGTCTCAAAAAAAAAAAAAATTCATTTTATACCATAATTATGAATGGAGAATATATGAATAAATGTATTCAAAATGAGAACAAATATGTGTAACTCATGTTCTTTAGCCCTACATTGTAGATAATTAAGAAAAGTTATTTCAGAATTAATATAAATACATTATTTTGGAAAAGTGGAACTTCTTTTCTAGTTGATACCTTATTGCTTTTATTTTTATTCTTTTGGATGATATTATTTGTGATATATTGTCATAGGAGTCTTGTATTATAATGTACTTATACTTGTTAGACATACAAATTATTAATCTGTGGCTTGGCACCTGTAGCTCAGTGAGTAGGGCGCCAGCCACATACACCAAGGCTGATGGGTTCAAGCCTGGCCCAGGCCACCTAAACAACAATGACAACTGCAACCAAAAATAGCCAGGCGTTGTGGTGGGCACCTATAGTCCCAGCTACCTGGGAGGCTGAGGCAAGAGAATCACTTAAGCGCAAGAGTTTGAGGTTGCTGTGAGCTGTGATGTCACAGTACTCTACCCAGCATGACATAGTGAGACTCTGTCTCAAAAAAAAAATTATTAATTTGTCCTGTGTATATTATTTTCTTCATCCTTGTATGAGAAAAACAACAAAAGTGTTGAATTAAATTGAGCGCATAAAAGGAAGTTCCAGAAATTAAAAAAATTTCCTTTATGGAATTATTGAGTATATATTTATTACTGGTGGAGTAAAGAAAAGTTTTCAAATTTTATCTGTGCACAATTGTTTTGTTTCTTTCTCCAAAAAATAATAATAAGTGTATCAGTTATTATTTCTACATAATAAATTGCTGCAAAATTTAGTGGCTTAAAGTAATAATGAATATTTTTTACTAACCTAAAATAATACACATAATGCATTTTTCTTTTCTTTTTTTTTTTGCAGTTTTTGGCTGGGGCCGAGTTTGAACCCGCCACCTCTGGTATATGGGGCTGGTGCTCTACCATAATCACATTCTTTTTTTTTTTTTTGGCCGGGGCTGTGTTTGAACCCGCCACCTCCGGCATATGGGGCTGGCGCCCTACTCCTTTGAGCCACAGGAGCCGCCCAATAATCACATTCTTATAAGTAAACAAACATTATTTATTATTTCCGTGAGGAACGAGGGATCAGTTAGCTGGATGGTTCTGGCTGGAGGCCTCTCATGAGGTTCCAGTCAAGGTGCTGAACAGGGCTCAGTTGCCCGAAGGCTTGACCGGGGCTGGGATCTCCTTCCAGGATGGTGGCAAATGGGGCTTCAGTTATTCACCAGGTGAAGCTCTTCCTAGGGCTGCCTGAGTGTGATTACAACATGGTGGTTGACTTTTCCCAGAGCAAGCAACCAAGTAAGCACCGTGGATGTTACAATGTCAGAAGTCAGGTGCATCACTTCTGTCACATCCTACTAGTCACATGAACCAATCTTCATACAATGTCAGAAGGGACTTAGCCAAGGGCATAATAGCAGTAAGTAAGAATCACTGGGAACATCTTAGAGGCTGATTACCACAGTGGGAAAGATTAGGGTTATCATAAAAGCTGCCACAGTAATGAATTTTGAATTGATTACCAATGTTCACTAAAAAGTGCTTTGATGATTCTTGGATGGTCATGGTGGAAGAATGGAAATAGTATTTTGCAAATAGGCCTAAGAAGTTTGTGAGTAACATTCTTTCCTCTCCAGATATTATGAGCAATGTATATCATCACATTGGATAAAGCAAGTAAGTAAATATTGTCAAATCTGTTTCATGAGATTATAAACATCTGCTTTTGGTGGGGGATGACATCAGATAATTGAAAAGAAAAGAAGAAGAAAAGGTAAAGATCAAGAAAGAAAATAGTAGGGACCAGAGAAAGAACAAGATGTAGAAAAAGAGACAGGAAAGGGGATAAAAGGGACAAGAGGGGACAAATCAGAGGAATAATCGTAGAAGATAAAATACACAAATAACAGGCAAAACAGTGCAGGAAAAAGAGATGATCTGAAAAGAAAGAAGGAAAAAGGAAGAGAACAGGAAAAAAGAAAAGAGAAACAGTAACTTCTTCGTTTCTTTCCTCTACCAATTTTTAGATCTTTTCTACCTCAGTAGAGGCTCGTGGGCCTCTTCCCTGTTTTTTTTTTTTTTTTTTTTTTTTTACTGTGTTTTCCTAACTTTTCTGGGAACTCCCCAGAAGGACGGGTGCTCAGAATCCTGTTGCTCAGACCGGGTTGGGTAAGAGTTTCAGGAGATGAGAGTGGAGCCCCGTTTTATTTATCATCTAACTTGTTCTTCTTAAGTACACATACTCTTGTTAGATAACATTTTTCTAAAAGTATTGAAAAATGTAATTGCTCAGAAAGAAAAAAGAACAGACCTAAGTAAATGATTTAAGGAGAGAATTTCGGTCCTGTAAAAAATTATTACCATATTTGGGTCAATTCCCTTTGTATTTCTGCAGAGGAGTATAGTTCATTTTGGGTTTTTTGATTTCAGGGTTCACTTCAGTTTAAGTTCCTGCTTCAAGTCATGTTTTTGTGGTTGAAATAAAATTCTGGCTAAAAAAATACCCGGCTACTATTTCTTAGCTAATATTTCTTCATCATATTTTTCATATGAGAACATTATATCATCTGTTCTTTGATAATATTTAATTTATAGATTTTAGGAAAATTTGGATAAGTAGCTTTCATACATTAAAATATTAAATTAGCCAAGTCATATCTTTTAAATATATTTTTAGGTTGTATTTGCTTATGTACAAGTTAACTCAACAAAGGTAAATTTAATCAAAAGACCTCATACAATTTGCATCTTTAGACAGTCTCCTGCCTCTGTTTCCTCAATCTGGGTTATTTAAAAAAATATTTATTTACGTTAAAAAATTCAAATACGTAATACACTCACAACATTACAAATTCATCCTGCTTGAGAGTCACTGGACTCTAACTTGTGTTTGGCCTCCCTCATCATTTGGGAAAACCCTCAGCCATTATCTCACATAGTGCCTCATTCTCACTCCTGTTTCCTTCTGAAGCTCTGCTTAGAGGCGTTATGTTCTCAATCTGTCCTCCATCCCTTTTAACCTCTATGTTTTACATCTCTTTGCCTCCCTGTGCTTCCTTCCAGACAAGTTCTTCTGGCCTGCCCTCCAGCTAATTTTTTCTCCAGCTAATACATTGTTAAAACCACCCATTGAGTCAGTTAAGTTTTTTTCGCGATAGAGTCTGCATTGCCCAGGCTGGAGTGGAGGGCTATGCACAGGCCTGATATCACACTACAGCCTCCAATTCCTGGGCTCAAGCCATTGACCTGCTTCAGCTTCCCAAGTAGCGGGGAGTCCAGGTGTGCATCAGCTAAGCCTTTAATTAAAATTATTATAGTTTGCAGTTCTTGAGGTTCTGTTTGATTCTTTAAAAAAATCTGCTTAGTCATGGGCGGTGCCTGTGGTTCCAAGGGGTAGGGCACCGGTTCCATATGCCAGAGGTGGGGGGTTCAAACCCAGGCCCGGCCTGCAAAAAAAAAAAAAAAAAATCTGCTTAGTCACTCTACAGTTTCTTATTATCTGTATTTATTTTCACTCTTGAATTATTGAATAGATAATCATAGTTATTTTGTAACCTGTGTCTGACAATTCCAGCATGAGATTGTTTCTGTTGTGCTTTTGCTTTCTGTTATTTCTGTTCTTGCCCTAATACTTTGTCTCTTTGATGACTATGAGCTACTCATTTTCTTTGGGAAATTATTCATCATTCTTTGAGGCCCTGGATGGTGTGGGTTTTTATTTATAGATTTATGGGGATTTATTGTTTGTTTCAGCAGTGCGCCTGGGAACACTACCAGTTCTTGACTTTTTCTTGGATCATGTGGTTTATATAAATTTGGACTGTAAATCTCCATGAGGGCTAAAAACACAATTTTAACTTCTTAGAGGACTTCTTTCCTTTATTCTCTCTCTCTTTTTTTTTTTTATTAAATCATAGCTGTGTACATTGATATATTCATGGGGCATCATTCACTAGCTTCACAGACCGTTTACCAAGTTTCACATATACCCTTCTTTTATTCTCTTAAGTACCTTTACTTGCAGTCCCCTGGGGCAAGAGTTGTAGGACTAATTTTTTTTTTTTTTTTTTTTTTTTGAGGCAGAGTCTTACTTTGGTGCCCTGGGTAGAGTGCTGTAGCATCACAGCTCACAGCAACCTCAAACTTTTGGGCTTAAGTGACTCTCTTGCCTCAGCCTCCCAAGTAGCTGGGACTATAGGCGCTTGCCACAATGCCCGGCTATTTTTGTTGTTGTTGCAGTTGTCATTGCTGTTTAGGTGGCCTGGGCTGGGTTTGAACCTGCCAGCCTTGGTGCATGTGGCCAGCACTGTAACCCCTGTGTTACAGGCACTGAGCCAGTAGGAGTAATTTGTAATTCACCCTTCCACCAAGCTTCATCCTCGCCCAAGCCTTGGGGATCTGAGTATTCTGTTAGAGTCCCCAAGCAGTTCTGGGCTTTGTCTTCTGTCCCCCCATGTGTCCTGAGGCCATGGAAATCAGGGCTGATATTGGCCAGGTTTGGCAAATGTCCTCGTATCCCACTCACTCTCGGTTTCCATCTTCACTAAGATTTTGGCCTGGTAATTTCTTCCAGACACTTCTTTGATGCATTTATGATTTTACTAATGTTCTATAATATACTGAATTTTCACTTGGAAGGTTGTTTCCATCTACCTATTCTATTAGTGGAAGTAGAAATCCTGGTACTAAATTTAACAGGTACACGGGGTATACAGTAAAATACCTCCTTGTTACTCCTGTCTTCCCAGTCATATCTCAGCAGACAGTCTAGGGGGCCTCTGTCTCCACTTGTATTCCACAATGAACTGGAAGCCCTACAAATGTAATAAGACAAACAGGAGACACGGGAGAAGAAGGTGAAACCCTTTTCTTATGTGCAGAGGATTTGATTGTAGGGACTCTAAAGACCATCTGTTGGAACCAGTAAGGACTTGGTGAGTTTGCTGGCCAAACCAGCATTTCTATATTGGTAATTATTGTTTAGAAAATTAATGAAAAAACATATAATTGATAATAGCAAGAATGCTATAAAATATCTTTGAATAAATCTAATATCTATAAAAATACTTTATAGAGAAAATAGAACATTACTGACTGGCATTAAAGAAGTTCAAAATAGGCTGGGTGTGGTGGCTCCCACATATAACTCCAGCACTTGGAGAGGTTGAGGTGAGAAGATTGCATGAGGCTCGGAGTTCAAGATCAGTGAGACCTTATCTCTATAAAAATTAGAAAAAAAGTTCTAAATAAGTCAAAATACATATCACTCTTTTGAAAGAGAAGATTCAATATTATAATGATTCAGAAGATTCATTTCTCTAAATTAATCTACAAATTCAGTGCTTTTGTGGAACTTGTCAGGCTGAATCTAAAATTCATTAGAAAATGTGTTAAATATATTTCATAGAGTACTACTCAGCAATTAGAGAGAATGAAATAATACCTTTTGCAGCTTTTTTTTTTTTCTGAGACAGAATCTCTGTTGCCCTCGGTAGAGTGCTGTGGCATCAGCCTAGCTCACAGCAACCTCAAACTCTGGGCTCAAGTGATCTTCCTGCCTCAGCCTCCCAAGTAGCTGGCACTACAGGTGCTTGCCATAACACCTGGCTAGTTCTTCTATTTTTAGCAGAGACAGGGTGTCGGTTTGCTCAGGCTGGTCTTGAACTTCTGAGTTTTTAAGGAATTCTTTCTCAGCCTCCCAGAGTGCTAGGATTACAGGTTGAGCCCCCTCATCTAGTGCATAAGATTTGTTTTCTAAACATATAAAGTGGTCCTACAAACATAGAAGAAAAAGACAGTCCAATAAAAAAATGGACAAAGGCAAGAACAAGCTGTTTATGCATGTGGCTAGTGGCTACTGTGCTGGACAGTGAAGATCTGGAGGAAATCTGTACACAAAGAGTTTCTTATAGTAGGTTGGAAACAACTGAGTATCTGTCTGCAGAAGAATGCATGAGAAGTGTAATATATCCATAATGGAATACTATTCTCCTGTGACATTAAACAAACTAGAGCTACACGTACTACTCATTAGAAATATAAAAAGATTTTCAGTCCAAAAAAGCGAGCTGCAGCATAATACAACAATATGATGCAAGCTGTGTACAGGTTGAAAAATACTGAGTTCTCCGTGGGCATTAATAGGACAGACATATCCATGGCAGTGATAAACCTTGAGTTCAGGGGGGTGGTTATCCCTGAGTGGGGAGCAAGGGGAATGGAATCTGGGAGAAGCATAAAAGGCTCTATCAATAAATTTCTATCCCCCCTCCAATTATGCAAATATAGCAAAGTGTTAAGATTCGAGAAATATCAATAGAGAATATACAACTATTTATTTTATTCATTATTAACTGTATATATGAAATAAATTCCTATGTAAATTAAATATACTACATAGATATACTATTGCTCACGCCTGCAATCCTAGCATTTCGGGAGACCAAGGCAGGAGGATTGCTTGAGCTCAGGAATTTGAGATTAGCTTGAGTAAGAATGAGACACTGTCTCTATTAAAAATAGAAAAATGAGGCTGGGTGTTATGGCTGGCACCTGTCATCCCAACTTCTTTGGAGGCTAAGGTAGGAGGATTGCTTGAGCCCAGGAGTTTGAGGTTGCTGTGAGCTAGGCTGAGCCCACAGCACTCTACCCAGGGTGACAGAGTGAGACTCTGTCTCAAAAAAAAAAAAAAAAAGGGAAAATATGTTATTGTAATTCATCACATAAGTAAACTAAATTAGTAAATTAAAGAAAAATGTTGGGTGGCACCTGTGGCTCAGTGAGTAGGGCGCCGGCCCCATATACCGAGGGTAGCGGGTTCAAACCCGGCCTTGGCCAAACTGCAACCAAAAAATAGCCGGGCGTTGTGGCGGGCGCCTGTAGTCCCAGCTGCTCGGGAGGCTGAGGCAAGAGAATTGCGTAAGCCCAAAAGCTGGAGGTTGCTGTGAGCCGTGTGTCGTCATGGCACTCTACGGGTGGCAAAGTGAGACTCTGTCTCTACAAAAAAAAAAAAAAAAAGAAAAGAAAAATGTTTAATTCATATGAAAGCTATAACCCAGTTATAACCTAAGAATATGGGGAAGGGGGAGATGGAGGGGAGGGAGGGGTGAGGGGGGCAGAGGGAGGGTGATTGGTGGGATTACACCTGCGGTGCATCTTACAAGGGTACATGTGAAACTTAGTAAATGTAGAATGTAAATGTCTTAACACAATAACTAAGAAAATGCCAGGAAGGCTATGTTAACCAGTGTGATGAAAATGTGTCAAACGGTCTATAAAACCAGTGTATGGTGCCCCATGATCGCATTAATGTACACAGCTATGATTTAATAAAAAAAAAAAGAAAAATGTTTAAGAAATAATGAGCAGCTCGAGGCGGAGCAAGATGGCAGCCGAGTAACAGCTTCCTTGCATCTGGGCACCGTGAGTCTGGGGATATAGGACTCCAGGCATCTCTGGCTGGTGGGAACTGCCTATCATCACTCCTATGAGGATACAGGGAGTCAGCGAGAGACTTCTGGACCCCAAGAGGAGGACTAAAACCATGGAAAACCGGCAAGTGGTCGCGTGTGTTCAATCCATCTAAACCCACCCACAACTTCCACAGGCACAAGAACTTAAAGAGCAAGAGGAAGTGAAAGGAAAATTAGGGCAAGGAAACAGATAAAAGAAATCACTCATGAGGAAGAATCAGCAGAAAACTCCAGGCAACATGAAGAACCAGTCTAGAACAACCCCACCAAGGGACCATGAGGTAGCTACTGCAGATGATTCCACCAGTATAGAAATGTTAGGAATGACAGAAAGGGAATTTAGAATACACATGTTGAAAACAATGAAAGAAATGATGGAAACAATGAAGGAAATTGCTAATAAAGTGGAAAATAACCAAAAGGAAATCCAAAAACAGAATCAAATAAGAGATGAATGATATGAAGAATATAAAAAGGATATAGCAGACCTGAAGGAACTGAAACAGTCAATTAGGGAACTTAAAGATGCAATGGAAAGTATCAGCAACAGGTTAGACCATGCAGAAGAAAGAATTTCAGAGGTAGAAGACAAAGTTCTTGAGATAACTCAGACAGTAAAAGAGGCAGAAAAGAAGAGAGAGAAAGCAGAACGTTCACTGTCAGAATTATGGGACTTTATGAAGCGTTCCAACATACGAGTTATAGGAATTCCAGAAGGGGAAGAAGAATGCCCCAGAGGAATGGAAGCCATACTAGAGAATATTATAAAAGAAAATTTCCCAAACATCACCAAAGATTCTGACACACTGCTTTCAGAGGGATATCGGACCCCGGGTCGCCTCAACTCTAACCGAGCTTCTCCAAGACACATTGTGATGAACCTGTCCAAAGTCAAGACAAAAGAAAAGATTCTGCAAGCTGCCAGGAGTAAGCGCCAGTTGACCTACAGGGGCAAATCCATCAGAGTGACCGCAGACTTCTCTAATGAAACTTTCCAAGCAAGAAGACAATGGTCATCTACCTTTAATCTACTTAAACAGAACAATTTTCAGCCCAGAATTCTGTACCCTGCTAAGCTAAGCTTCAAAATTGACGGAGAAATCAAATCATTTACGGATATACAAACATTGAGGAAATTCGCCACAACAAGACCAGCTCTACAGGAAATACTTCAACCTGTTCTGCACACTGACCACCACAATGGATCAGCAGCAAAGTAAGAACTCAGAAATCAAAGGACAGAACCTAACCTCCACACTGATGCAAAAGATAAAACTAAGCAATGGACTCTCACCAAATAAGATGAATAGAATACTACCACACTTATCAATTATCTCAATAAATGTTAATGGCTTGAATTCCCCACTGAAGAGACATAGATTGGCTGAATGGATTAAAAAACACAAGCCATCCATTTGCTGTCTGCAAGAAACACACCTGGCTTCAAAAGACAAATTAAAGCTCCGAGTCAAGGGTTGGAAGACAATTTTTCAGGCAAATGGAATTCAGAAGAAAAGAGGAGTTGCAATCTTATTTTCAGATACATGTGGATTTAAAGCAACTAAAGTCAAAAAAGACAAAGATGGTCACTTTTTATTGGTCAAGGGAAAAATACAACAAGAAGACATTTCCATTCTAAATATTTATGCACCCAATTTAAATGCTCCCAGATTCTTGAAGCAGACCTTACTCAGTCTGAGCAACATGATATCTGATAATACCATCATAACAGGGGACTTTAACACACCTCTTACAGAGCTGGACAGATCCTCTAAACAGAAATTAAACAAAGATGTAAGAGATTTAAATGAGACCCTAGAACAACTATGCTTGATAGACGTATATAGAACACTCCACCCCAAAGATAAAGAATATACATTCTTCTCATCACCCCATGGAACATTCTCCAAAATTGATCATATCCTGGGACACAAAACAAATATCAACAGAATCAAAAGAATTGAAATTTTACCTTGTATCTTTTCAGACCATAAGGCACTAAAGATGGAACTCAACTCTAACAAAAATGCTCAACCCCACCCAAAGGCATGGAAATTAAACAATCTTCTGTTGAATAACAGATGGGTGCAGGAAGAAATAAAACAGGAAATCATTAACTTCCTTGAGCATAACAACAATGAAGACACAAGCTACCAAAACCTGTGGGATACTGCAAAAGCAGTTTTGAGAGGAAAATTCATCGCTTTAGATGCCTACATTCGAAAAACAGAAAGAGAGCACATCAACAATCTCCCAAGAGATCTTATGGAATTGGAAAAAGAAGAACAATCTAAGCCTAAACTCAGTAGAAGAAAAGAAATCTCCAAAATCAAATCAGAGATCAATGAAATTGAAAACAAAAGAATCATTCAGAAAATTAATGAAACAAGGAGTTGGTTTTTTGAAAAAATAAATAAAATAGATAAACCATTGGCCAGACTAACTAGAAATAGAAAAGTAAAATCTCTAATAACCTCAATCAGAAACGATAAAGGGGAAATAACAACTGATCCCACAGAGATACAAGAGATCATCTCTGAATACTACCAGAAACTCTATGCCCAGAAATTTGACAATGTGAAGGAAATGGATCAATATTTGGAATCACACCCTCTCCCTAGACTTAGCCAGGAAGAAATAGACCTCCTGAACAGACCAATTTCAAGCACTGAGATCAAAGAAACAATAAAAAAGCTTCCAACCAAAAAATGCCCTGGTCCAGATGGCTTCACTCCAGAATTCTATCAAACCTTCAAGGAAGAGCTTATTCCTGTACTGCAGAAATTATTCCAAAAAATTGAGGAAGAAGGAATCTTCCCCAAAACAGTCTATGAAGCAAACATCACCCTGATACCAAAACCAGGAAAAGACCCAAGCAAAAAGGAGAATTTCAGACCAATCTCACTCATGAATATAGATGGAAAAATTCTCAACAAAATCCTAGCCAATAGATTACAGCTTATCATCAAAAAAGTCATTCATCATGATCAAGTAGGCTTCATCCCAGGGATGCAAGGCTGGTTTAACATACGCAAGTCCATAAACGTTATCCACCATATTAACAGAGGCAAAAATAAAGATCACATGATCCTCTCAATAGATGCAGAAAAAGCATTTGATAAAATCCAGCATCCTTTTCTAATTAGAACACTGAAGAGTATAGGCATAGGTGGCACATTTCTAAAACTGATTGAAGCTATCTATGACAAACCCACAGCCAATATTTTACTGAATGGAGTAAAACTGAAAGCTTTTCCTCTTAGAACTGGAACCAGACAAGGTTGTCCTCTGTCACCTTTACTATTCAACATAGTGCTGGAAGTTCTAGCCAATACAATTAGGCAAGACAAGGAAATAAAGGGAATCCAAATGGGAGCAGAGGAGGTCAAACTCTCCCTCTTTGCTGATGACATGATCTTATACTTAGAGAACCCCAAAGACTCAACCACAAGACTCCTAGAAGTCATCAAAAAATACAGTAATGTTTCAGGATATAAAATCAATGTCCATAAGTCAGTAGCCTTTGTATACACCAATAACAGTCAAGATGAGAAGCTAATTAAGGACACAACTCCCTTCACCATAGTTTCAAAGAAAATGAAATACCTAGGAATATACCTAACGAAGGAGGTGAAGGACCTCTATAAAGAAAACTATGAAATCCTCAGAAAGGAAATAGCAGAGGATATTAACAAATGGAAGAACATACCATGCTCATGGGTGGGAAGAATCAACATTGTTAAAATGTCTATACTTCCCAAAGCAATCTACCTATTCAATGCCATTCCTATCAAAGTACCTACATCGTACTTTCAAGATTTGGAAAAAATGATTCTGTGTTTTGTATGGAACCGGAAAAAACCCCGTATAGCTAAGGCAGTTCTTAGTAACAAAAATAAAGCTGGGGGCATCAGCATACCAGATTTTAGTCTGTACTACAAAACCATAGTGCTCAAGACAGCATGGTACTGGCACAAAAACAGAGACATAGACACTTGGAATCAAATTGAACACCAAGAAATGAAACTAACATCTTACAACCACCTAATCTTTGATAAACCAAACAAGAACATACCTTGGGGGAAAGACTCCCTATTCAATAAATGGTGTTGGGAGAACTGGATGTCTACATGTAAAAGACTGAAACTGGACCCGCACCTTTCCCCACTCACAAAAATTGATTCAAGATGGATAAAGGACTTAAATTTAAGGCATGAAACAATAAAAATCCTCCAAGAAAGCATAGGAAAAACCCTGGAAGATATTGGCCTGGGGGAAGACTTCATGAAGAAGACTGCCATGACAATGGCAACAACAACAAAAATAAACAAATGGGACTTCATTAAACTGAAAAGCTTCTGTACAGCTAAGGACACAATAACCAAAGCAAAGAGACAACCTACACAATGGGAAAGGATATTTGCATATTTTCAATCAGACAAAAGCTTGATAACTAGGATCTATAGAGAACTCAAATTAATCCACATGAAAAAAGCCAACAATCCCTTATATCAATGGGCAAGAGACATGAATAGAACTTTCTCTAAAGATGACAGATGAATGGCTAACAAACACATGAAAAAATGTTCATCATCTCTATATATTAGAGAAATGCAAATCAAAACAACCCTGAGATATCATCTAACCCCAGTGAGAATGGCCCACATCACAAAATCTCAAAACTGCAGATGCTGGCGTGGATGTGGAGAGAAGGGAACACTTTTACACTGCTGGTGGGACTGCAAACTAGTACAACCTTTCTGGAAGGAAGTATGGAGAAACCTCAAAGCACTCAAGCTAGACCTCCCATTCGATCCTGCAATCCCATTACTGGGCATCTACCCAGAAGGAAAAAAATCCTTTTATCATAAGGACACTTGTACTAGACTGTTTATTGCAGCTCAATTTACAATTGCCAAAATGTGGAAACAGCCTAAATGCCCACCAACCCAGGAATGGATTAACAAGCTGTGGTATATGTATACCATGGAATACTATTCAGCCATTAAAAAAAATGGAGACTTTACATCCTTCGTATTAACCTGGATGGAAGTGGAAGACATTATTCTTAGTAAAGCATCACAAAAATGGAGAAGCATGAATCCTATGTACTCAATCTTGATATGAGGACAATTAATGACAATTGAGGTTATGGGGGGGAAGCAGAAAGAGGGATGGAGGGAGGAGGGTGGGGCCTTAGTGTGTGTCACATTTTATGGGGGCAAGACATGATTGCAAGAGGGACTTTACCTAACAATTGCAATCAGTGTAACTGGCTTATTGTACCCTCAATGAATCCCCAACAATAAAAAAAAAAAATAATAATAAAAAAAATAGACATAGAAAAAAAAAAAAGAAATAATGAGCAAGGAATGTGTGTATGATTTACATAGGGAAAAACCATAAAACTAATTAAAGACACAGTATAAAACTGAACAAGTAGAGAAAGGAAGGTATTCCAAAGTAGAATAACTCATACTGTAAAATTATCAGTCCTCTTCAAGGTGATGTGAAGACTTCATATATTCCAGCTGGAACTTCAGCGTTTGGGATATTTCACATCAACAGGGGAAAAGGAAAGGAGGGTGATTGGGTGTCCATTAGGAAAAGCGCAAAGTTGGTCCATCCTACCCAATTTATAAAAATAAAGTTCAAATAGATTAAAGATCCAAATGTTAAAAACAAGTTTATAAAACAATTTGAAGGACATGTGGAAGAATACTTTTAAAATTTTGGAATGAGAATGGCCTTGGAGACTGGCCTTAGAATGAGCATGATATTAGAACCTACAGAATATATAAGGAAAAGACTGATAGATTTAACTGTACAAAAATGAAAAACTTCAGTATGGTGAAAGAAACATAAAAAAAAACAGGGTGGCACCTGTGGCTCAGTAGGTAGGGCGCCGGCCCCATATACCGAGGGTGGCGGGTTCAAATCCAGCCCCGGCCGAACTGCAACAAAAAAATAGCTGAGTGTTGTGGCGGGCGCCTGTAGCCCCAGCTACTCGGGAGGCTGAGGCAAGAGAATCGCTTAAGCCCAGGAGTTGGAGGTTGTTGTGAGCTGTGATGCCTTGGCACTCTACCGAGGGCCATAAAGTGAAACTCTGTCTCTACAAAAAAAAAAAACAAACAAAAAAAACAGGATGGGGAGGCGCCTGTGGCTCAAAGGAGTAGGGCGCAGGCCCCATGTGCTGGAGGTGGCAGGTTCAAACCCAGCCCCGGCCAAAAACTGTAAAAAAAAAAAAAAAAAAAATAATAATGATAATAAAATAAAATAAAAAACAGGATGGAAGAAAACAATCACAGCAGATGAGGGAGTCTAAGTACTTTTTCATTTTAAGCCATTAAAACATCCCCAAACAACCGTATGACGCAGGTGCTACGGTTTTGTCACCATCCCTGCACCAGGGAACTGATGCACGGAGTTTCAATCACTTCTCCAAATTCACACATCTACTTAAACGCCAGAGATGGTTTGAATTGACATTGGCTCCTGCATTTTGTTCTCTCATCTACTTTCCTGTTTATGAAACAATTTTAAAAAGCAGAATAACCCAGTTGAAAAACAGGCAAAAGGAGAAAAATGGAAAATTCAGAGAAGCAATATAGTGGTCTATAAATGTGTGAAAAGGCGCCAAACCTCCCTAGTCACCCAAGAAATGCAAATTAAAACCACTGGAACTGTCACCTTTGCTCTCAGATTGGTAAAAAAAAAAAAGTTGAAAGATTCTGCTAGATAAAATTGAAATAAAATTATAATAATAAGTAAGGATTTGTGGAGGCTGACAGTTTTATACTTGGTTGGTAGGACATAAATTGTGATAACATTTAAGGGGGTTTGGTAGTATTAATCAAAATTACAAATTCACATGCCTTTAGATGAGCAATCTACATTTCAAAGTGCAGTCAGCTGTACCCCAGCCATGTCCACATAGATGTGACACAGCTATGTAACAGAATGTGAATTTGCAACATTCAGAAATAATGCGGTTAGATTTATGTATTCTGACATGGGAAAATTTCCAAAGCAGAGCAGTGAGTATGTGTGGTTATGTTTGGGTCAACCAATTCTGTGTCAAGAGCAGGACTACGGGCATGCTCTGGGCTGCCTGGTGCTTCTGGAATCTCTGTGGTGGCTTTCTAGAATGCTCCTGACTTGGAGTCTCTCCTCAGGCCCTGCCCTTCCAGGTGAGGGATTATTAGTGAGATTCTCTGGAGTCTCCTGTACTTACGTCCCTTCCTTCAACTCAGAGCAGTCGGCCTGTGTCCAGCAGTGCATCCTTGGTGTTGCTGGCCCCTGGGCCCTGTTTCCACTGCCCAGTGCTCACCTGTAACACTTTCATTTCCTTGGTCACGTCAATGAGTGTCTGGGAGGGGAACAGCAGGGAAACCCTGGTCAGATCACCATGTCACCTGTAATAAGTTTGCTACCTTATTTTAAATAATTTCCTGTTCTCTACTTAGAAACATTTAGTGAGTTCTAATGCCAAATAACTAAATACTTGGAAGAGTGAATATTTGGGAGTTTTTCCAGGACCAATTGAAAAAGCAAAGTTTTGAAAGAAGTGATAGAGCATGGTCAAAACTGATGAAAGCTTGTTTATGGAACAGTTTATTTCACATAGTTAGAATGGACCTTCTCTGTATAAACTGTGCAATGATTTTAATGCAATGTCTGTCTTTTACTGCACTTAATTAAGACAGTCTGTCCTAGCAGAACAGAAGGATCAGACTGGGGTACTACTTCTCACAGAGCGTGATGTGCGGTGATCATCATGAAATAATGTGTACTGGACGTGGAGATCGGGACCGTCACTGTGGCCTCCCTGCTGGGCAGCCTGTCTAACAGCATTTAAAGGCCTCACAGGATGTGCGTGCGCAGAGCTGTGGGTCTTGAAACAGCAAGCGCACCTTTGTTTATTTCATCAGCATTGTTCAGGTGCGTAATCTTTACAACAACCTAGGTGAGGTGGACAGTGTCGTATTACCCCTGTTGTGCAGATGAGGAAACTACGGGTTAAAGTGGTTCAGTTAGTAGAAATTCTCTTAGGTAAAATCTTTTAAATTTAGTTAGTAGAAATTCTCGTAGGTAAAATCTTTTAAATCAAATCAGTTTTTAAAAAAACTACATGATACTTTTAACAGCTGTAGGGGCAAATTAATACCTGGTAATATTTTTTTGAACACTACTAAGTTTTTTCCCATAAGAACCAAACTAATGTAATTTGAACTTTCACAAAATTTCCAGTGAAATTCAATTCCAGTGGTGATCACTGACCGCGCTCTGAAACTGGCCATCGGCTCTGCAATTCCTAGAAAATCTGGGAGACACACCGCACCGCTTTCCCCCAATCCCAGGGGAACCAGTAAAGCAAAAAGGATAAGCATGTTTAACTTACACTGAAAAATTATCTTATAGAAAGGCCGTACCAGTCCTCTTCTTCTGGAGGCTGTGTGAGTGTCAGCCCAGCAGCCCTCTCATGAGTGACTGTCACAGCATCTGTGCTGATTAATTTCTTGAAACCCCTGTTATTGGTCATCATTGACAATCAATGCCATCATACCTAAGGCTTTTAACTTCTTGTTCATCTTTATTATAATGTACATGTTTCTTTTTAAAGTGTTTTCTAAAGAGGGCAAACCAGCAAATGTGGTAATAAAACAAAAATTAAGATTTAATTTCTTAGATAAAATTGAGACAGGCTGACAAACTCAGACTTGTGAGAAGACTGGATGGATGGTTGCCTGGGAAATATTTCTTTTTCTTTTCTTTTCTTCCTTCCTTTTTTTTTTTTTTTTGAGACAGAGTCTCACTTTGTCACCCTCTGTAGAGTGCAATAAGGTCAAAGCTCACAGCAACCTCAAACTCTTGGGCTTCAGTGATTCTCTGGCCTCAGCCTCCCCAGTAGCTGGGACTACAGGCGCCCACCACAACGCCTGGCTATTTTATGGTAGCAGTTGCCATTGTTGTTTAGCAGGCCCGGGCTGGGCTCGAACCTGCCAGCCTCTGTGTATGTGGCCGGCCTCCTAACCACTGAGCTACAAGGGCTGAGCCAAGGGAAATATTTCATGAGTCATTGTTTTTAAAACCTCCAGAGCCAGGCAGAAGGGGCTGATGAGCTGGGATGGGCTATCGTATTACTATTTCATATATTTCTAGAAACAGCACAGTTTTGTGCTTGTGTTAAATGGTCCAAAATTAATAGATGATGATAAAACCAGATGAACTGGTCATGAACCTTTGTCATTAGGAGAGTAATTTCCTTTTGGCCGTCCCTTTTGCAAGTGTACTTATCGGCGCATGCGCAGTGTGCTCACTGGCTGCAAGAGTTCTTTGAGATAAAGAAAAGTTTTCATCTTTGTTTTACAGCTAGGACTTGAGAGCAATACCTGTAATATAATAATGCGGATGAATAATTACCTGATGCCTGGCCAGAAGAGAATTTTTTAAATATGATAGCAATGGAAGAAATCCCAAAGGAAATTATTGAAAGATTTGAATTTATGAAAGGAAAAATTGTCTCTGCACTAAGCCCCTCTTTGTTATATGTCTAAGACCATAAACCAACTTAATACAAAACAAATAGGGGAAAATATATTCAATAAACTTAACAGGAAGAGATTCAACACCTTTAATATAGGAAAGCACTCATAAAAATCAATAAGAAAAATACTAAGAGCCCAATAGTTAAATGAACAAAGGACATGAATACGTAAATCACCAAAAAGAAACAGATGACTTACGAAGCAAAGATCACCCTGATACCCAAAACAGGAAAAAAACCAATTAAAAAGGAGAACTTCAGATGAAATTTCACTAATGAATATAGATGCAAAAATTCTCAACAAAATCCTAGCCAATAGATTATAGCTTATCATCAAAAAAGTCATAAATCATGATCAAGTAGGTTTCATCCCAGGGCTGCAAGGCCAGTTTAACATATGCAAATCCATAAACATTATCCACCATATCAACAGAGGCAAAAATAAAGACCATATGATCCTCTCAATAGATGCAGAAAAAGCATTCAATAAAATCCAGCATCCTTTTCTAATTAGAACTGAAGACTATAGGCATAGGTGGCACATTTCTTAAACTGATCGAAGTTATCTATGACAAACCACAGCTAATATTTTACTGAATGGAGTAAAACTGAAAACTTTTCCACTCAGAACTGGAACCAGACAAGGTTGTCCTCTATCACCACTACTATTTAACATAGTCCTGGAAGTTCTAGCCAATACAATCAGGCAAGACAAGGAAATAAAGGGAATCCAAATGGGAGCAGAGGAGGTCAAACTCTCCCTCTTTGCTGATGACATGATCTTATACTTAGAGAACTCCAAAGGCTCCACCACATGACTCCTGGAAGTGATCAAAAAATACAGTAATGTCTCAGGATATAAGATCAATGTCCACAAGTCAGTAGCCTTTGTATACATATGCCAATAACAGCCAAGATGAGAAGTTAATTCAGGACAAAATCCCCTTCACCATAGCTTCAAAGAAAATGAAATACCTAGGAATCTACTCAACAAAAGAGGTGAAGGAGCTCTATAAAGAAAATTATGAAACCCTAAGAAAAGAAATAGCAGAGGATATTAACAAATGGAAGAACATACCATGCTCATGGCTGGGAAAAATCAACATTGTTAAAATGTCCATACTTCCCACTGCAATCTACCGAATTTTCCCATGGCAGTTTACCGATTCAATGCCATCCCTATTAGAATAGCAACATCATTCTTTCAAGACTTGGAAAAAATAATTCTTCGTTTTGTATGGAACCAGAAAAAACCCCATATAGCTAAGGCAGTTCTTAGTAATAAAAACAAAGCTGGGGGCATCAGCATACCAGACTTTAGGCTGTACTACAAAGCCATAGTGGTCCAAACAGCATGGTACTGGCACAAAAATAGAGACATAGACTTTGGAATCTAATAGAAAACCAGTAAATGAAACTAACATCTTGTAGCTCCCTACTCTTTGATAAACTAAACAAGAACATACATTGGGGGAAAGAATCCCTATTCAATAAATGGTGCTGGGAGAACTGGATATCCACATGTAAAAGACTGAAACGGAACCTGCACTTTTCTCCACTCACCAAAATTGATTCAAGATAGATAAAATACCTAAATTTAAGGCATGAAATGATAAAAATCCTCAAAGAAAGCATAGGAAAAACTGGAAGATATTGGCCCAGGGAAAGACTTTATGAAGAAGACTTCCGTGGTAATTGCAACAATAACAAAAATAAACAAATGGGACTTAATTATACTGAAAAGTTTCCATACAGCCAAGGAGATAACAACCAAAGCAAATAGACAACCTACACAATGGGAAAGGGTATTTGCATATTTTGAATCAGACAAAAGCTAGATAACTAGGATCTATAGAGAACGCAAATTAATCCACATGAAAAAAGCCAACAATCCCTTATATCAATAGGCAAGAGACATGAATAGAACCTTCTCTAAAGAAGACAGGCGAATGGCTAACAAACATATGAAAAAGTGTTCATCATCCCTATCTATTACAGAAATGCAAATCAAAACCCCAGTGAGAATGGCCCACATCACAGAATCTCAAAACTGCAGATGCTGGTGTGGATGTGGAGAGAAGGGAACACTTTTACACTGCTGGTGGGACTGCAAACGAATACAATCTTTTTGGAAGTAAGTATGGAAAACCCTCAAAGAACTCAAGTTAGACCTCCCATTTGATCCTGCAATCCCATTACTGGGCATCCACCCCAGAAGGAAAAAAATCATTTTGCCATAAGGACACTTGCACTAGACTGTTTATTGCAGCTCAATTTACAATCAACAAAATGTGGAAACAGCCTAAATGCTCACCAACCCAGGAATGGATTCACAAGCTGTGGTATGCGTACACCATGGAATAATATTCAGCCATTAAAAAAATGGAGACTTTATAGCCTTTGTATTAACGTGAATGGAAGTGGAACACTTTATTCTTAGTAAAACATCACAAGAATGGAGAAGCATGAATCCTATGTACTCAATTTTGATATGAGAACACTTAATGACAATTAATGACACGGTGGGGGTGGGGGAAGAGGAGAGCAGAGAGAGAAAGAAGGAGGGAGGAGTGGGGGAAAGGAAGAGCAGAGAGAGGGAAGGAGGGAGGGGGGTGGGAGTCTTGGTGCGTGACACACCTTTTGGGAGCAAGACACGATTATAAGAGGGACTGTACCTAACAAATGCAATCAGTGTAACATGATTTTTTTGTACCCTAATGAATCCCCAACAATAAAAAAAATAAAAAAAAGAAATAGATGACTAATAAA
This sequence comes from Nycticebus coucang, assembly GCF_027406575.1. NCBI lineage: Eukaryota > Metazoa > Chordata > Mammalia > Primates > Lorisidae > Nycticebus > Nycticebus coucang. Next base: position 54,901,381 of record NC_069782.1, read on the forward strand.
TATAAAAGATGTCAACTTCATTTTTAATCAAATAAACATGGAACAAAACAATCAAATGCTATTTGTGATCACTAGATGGAAAAGCTGCCTCCCTCCCTTCCTTCCTTCTTTCCTTCCTTCCTTCCTTTTGTGAGTCTGGCAAAGGTAGAGTAAGTAAGAATGTATTCTTGTATAAACTTTCTGGAAAGCAATTTGAGAATATGTATCAAAGCTTTAGGGCTAAGTGTGGTGAATTGGTGGCTTGTGTCTGTAATCCCAGCACTTTGGGAGGCTAAGGCAGGAGGATCACTTGAACCCAGAAGTTTGAGGTTGCTGTGAATTATGATGCTACTGCTCTTTAGCCTGGGCAACACATGAGACTCTGTCTCAAAAAAAAAAAAAAAAAGAAAAGAAAAGAAAAAAAAAAAGAAAAATCTATAAGTGTGTGCCACAGCAATCAGCAAGAGTTCCACTTTTAGAAATTTATCCTAAGGGAACAATATGAAAGGTGAGTAAAAGGGTTCAATGCAATATTATTTATGGGAACGAATGCTAGACGAATTTAAAAATCCAATAAAATACATTTGGCATAGCTAAACAAAAGACTATCTACACATTCTTTAAAATTATGTGAGTGGAATTTAAAAAATATAATGTGCCTAAAGACTTACAATATCATTTGAAGCAAAAAAGTACTTTTATTTTATTTAAGAGTCTCACTTTGTCACCCTTGGTAGAGTGCTGTGGCATCACAGCTCACAGCAACCTTAAACTCTTGGGCAGAAGTGATTCTCTTGCCTCAGCTTTCCAACCAAGTAGCTGGGACTACAGGTGCCCTACAATGCCTGGCTATTTTTAGAGATGGGGGTTTCACTCTGGCTCAGGCTGGTTTTTAACCTGTGAACTCAGGCAGTCCATCTGCCTCAGCCTCCCAGAGTGCTAGGATTACAGGTGTGAGCCACAGCACGTCGCCTGTAAAAGTACTTTTAAAATAGACATTGTTACATACATGTACATATGCCTAGAAAAGTTACCAGAAAGATATCTAACAACTATTAGCAAGAATTATTTCTGGATAGTGGATTACAAATGATTCTTTGTACTTCTACATATCTTCTGAAATATTGCAATAATAATGTACTACAGATACAACTTGAAGTTAATAATATGTACATATATTTAAGACACTTGGCTGTTAGAGGAAAGCAAAAATAGGTAACAGGTGGAAGGAGTTTCTTTTTAAGATGGGAGACATTTAAAAGCTATATACTATGGGAAATAGTGAAGAGAGAAAGGTTAAAAGTTTAGAGAGAGGCTCTCATGGAGGGCTGATGTCCGTGGGCATGGAGCTAGGTGAGACTGGAGGAGAATGCCTTTTCCATGGCCTGGAGGAGGAAGATGCAGACGGACTGGCAGTGGGGATAAGATAGTTTTGTAGCAAGTTTGACAGAGTAATTTTATATCTGTTAAATATGATAATAAAAAATTGGACTTGTATTTTGAAGTCTTTGCTTTTTATTTTATTTTCTAGTCACTAATATTTATTACATTTTATAAAAGTATTGGGCTATCTGGACAGGAAATACAAACTGGACCTCATCACATTTGGTTGGGAAATAACCACCTACAGAACTTGGTGATTATTAAGTAAATATGGGTAGAAGTGGTAGAGGAAGGAGTCTAAGATGACTCTTGGGCTGCTAGCAGGTGGGTACGGTAGTGACAGAAAGTTGCATCCATGCTCCTTTCCTATGCATTTTTCCCCTTTCATTCCTAGACCATGAGCTCCTTGAGAGAAGGAGGAATTCTGTGCATCTCTGATTCCTCAGTCAGTATCCAGTTTTCCATAGCATCTTGGTCAATGTTTGTTGAATACAAGAAAATGTGCAAAAAGATGGCACATTATTGATGGGAAATTAGATGGGGCCAGAAAATAGACTTATATGGGCTAAACCTGCAGACGTAGATTGGGGTCAGATCATAAATACATATGGTAGTTTAGGAGTTTGCAAGTAGTAGTCACAAGATCATTTAAAAATGCATCCACATCTGCAGACATTGTACTTCCCAATGCTGTGCCTCTGGCATGTGGGTAACTGACACTGGGTGCGGCTGCACGTTTGGCGGCTGGGTGTGCAGTGTTCTCAGTCTCCATGGTGTGTGTGTCCCTGTCACGGCTGATCACAAGATGCCACACGACACCACTGACCCTGGATTTAGGAAGGGGGATACATGGCAGTGTGCCAACATGAAGGATTTTCACACAGAAAGTACTAAAATGTAGTGAAAGAGGAGAGATGAGTTGTGAATGTGTATTACCTTTGTTTTTCATATAAATCTTTGATTGTCAGTTTATATAACCTAATTTTTAGTAATGGTCATGTTTAATAGCAGTCTTGTAAAATTCCTTAAATTTTGTTTTTAATTGATATAATAATTGTACGTATTTATAGGGTACATGTCATATTTTTATAGATGCATACAACATGATGATCGAATCAGGGTAATGGGGATATCTATCACTTCAAATAGACTAAATTTTCTTCTCTAAATTTTTTAGTTATTGTGAAATATATGATAAATTATTGATAGCTGCAGTCAGCTGACTGTGCTGTGGAGCCCTGGAGCATATCCCTGCTAATTGTATTTTTGTACTCACCGACAACCCTCTCTCCATCCCCTCCTCCCATTTTCCAGCCTGTGGTAACTGCCATCTTCTCTCTTCCTCCACGAGATCCACGTTTTTAGTTCCTGCAGATGAGGGATACATGTGATATTTGTGTCTTGATGTCCTCCAAGCTCATCAATATTTCTGCCAATGACAGGATTTCTTTCATAGTGTGGCTGAATAATATTCCATTGTGTGTATACACATTGTTTTTATCCCTCCATTTGCTGATGAACACTTTGGTTGATTCGAGATCTTGGCTATTTGAACAGTGCTGTCATAAACATGAGAGTGCAGGTGTCTCTTCAATATACTGATTTTTTTTTTGGAAATATACACAGCAGTGCGATTGCTGGATCATATGCTAGTTTTAGTTTTTTTTTTGAGGATCCTCTATATCATTTTCCATAGTGGCAATCCTAATTTACAATTTCTTAAATTTTTTTTTTGAGACAGAGCCTCAAGCTGTCTGGTAGAGTGCCGTGGCATCACAGCTCACAGCAACCTCCAACTCCTGGGCTCAAGTGATTCTCCTGCCTCTGCCTCCCAAGTAGCTGGGGCTACAGGCACCCGCCACAATGCCCGACTATTTTTTGGTTGTAGCCATCATTGTTTGGTGGGCCCAGGCTGGATTCGAACCCGCCAGCTCAGGTGTATGTGGCTGGCGCCTTAGCCTCTTGAGCCACAGGTACTGAGTCTACAATTTCTTAAATTTTAATAGTTGGCTCCTGTGAGCTGATGTGAGTTGGCTCCAGGACACCACTGCATATTTCCTGCAGTTCACTCCAGCTCAACTCTTGGGTCCAATCTGATTCATGAGCAGGTGACTGTAAGAACTTCTCCCATGGCGTTGGCTCTCACTATCTGCTCTAGTGTTTGTGTTCAGGTTCTTGAGTATTCACTTTGCTGCCTTGTTTTGTAAAACATTTCCTGCTGATAGCACTAGCCTTCAGAGACTGCCTTTTATCCCCTTCTGACTTCTTTTGGAGTCAGGGTGGACAGAGCTGTGTGAGTTCTGCGCTGCCCAGGGGCACATCTGAACGTGGACCACTTGGGCTTGGACTGCACCTGCCGGGTTGCTCTCTGTTGCTCACCGGCCTCACTACTGCCTGAGCATGTGCCCTGGTGCTCCGCCTTCCTTTGCCCCTGGTGCCGGCGCTTCCATCCTGCCTACCCTTTAAGTATTGCATCTACCTTTAGATTCAAGATTCTGTATTCCTTTTGCTTCAGTAACTGACACTTGGCCTTCGTCCGTGATCCAATTTCAGGGCTGTGTGGCTTCCTGGCTTTGGCCTAGCTAACCACAGCTCAAATTCACATGCGGAATTTTAAATACCAATGTGAAAAAATGAGCTGATTTAAGCAGATGTTACAATTTTAGTGTTATCAATATCTGCCAATAGTTGCGAAGACCATGGACGTCTTGCTTCTAAACAATTCTTAGAAAGTCAAGACTGCTGAGAGTTTCAAAGAGTGCCTTGGTTAATATAAAGGAGCAAATGAATTAAACAAAAAACTACATTCTCTCCTATCTGTCAGTTCGAAGAGGGTTCAGAGGAGATGACGTGAACACATGGGTCTCTTATGGACTGACTTCCTCCTTGCTATAGCCTCATAGGAAGGATGTGTGGGCCAAATCTATGCTCTTGTGCAAGTTTATTTGCTATTTACTCTAAAAATCAAGGGTCTTCATTCAGAAAGGAGGCTGGTATTTCTCTTAATGATCAATAGGTATCAATATTGGTAACCTAATATATAATAGATTGATGTCAATAGATTTCAGCCTTGACTATCCTTGAATGATCTAAGAATCAACCTCAGAAAAACTGTAAGGGAAAAAGCATTTAAGAAATTCAGTTGGTTCCCTCAAGAGGAATGAAAAACTAGTTATTAGTTTAGAACCCATTCTCTTGGTTGGAGGTAAATAATAATCCCTCCGCCTGAGGCTTCATTGGTGTTCTGCCCCTGCTAAGAGATGGATGGGGCAATTTCTGGTCCAGGAAAAGATTCCTGGACTTAACGCTGAACAGAATGAATCCTTATAAACGCAGAGATTATCTGAAATTTCCACACTCCAGGGAGCAGTTGTGTTCAATGACATAATAAAAATATGCCCTGGAGCAAGAAATGAGTTTTCCTAAGACCATGGTGATTCTCAGATACTTTCCATAGAAAGAGAATTACTGCTGGGCACGGTGGCTCATGCCTGTAATCCCAACACTCTGGGAGGCCAAGGAGGGAGGATCCCTTGAGCTCAGAAGTTCAACACCAGCCTGAGCAAAGTGAGACCCTGTCTCTACTAAAAATAGACAAATGAGCCTGGTGTGGTGGCAGGTGCCTATAATTCCAGCTCCTTGGGAGGTTGAAGCAGGAAGATTGCTTGAGCGCAGGAGTTTGAAGTTGCTCTGAGTTAGGCTGAGGCCACAGCACTAAAACATACACACCACACACACACATGAAAGGAAGAAAAAAGAAAACAAAAAGAAATTACTTTAAATCTTTTTTTTGTAGAGTTAAAAACAGAGGATCACTTGAGGCCAGGAATTCAAGACCAGCCTGAGCAACATAGCAAGACCCCATCTCCACAAAAAATTAAAAAAAACATTAGGCTGGCCTTGTGACACATGACCAGCTACTCAGGAGGCTGAGGCAGGGGGATCTTTCGAGCTCAGGAGTTTGAGGTTACTGTGAGCTATGGTAAGGCTACGGCACTCTAGCCTGGCAATGAAGCAAGATACCTTTTCAACAAAACAAAATAAAAATAAAAATAAATAAAACAAACATTCCAAGAAATAAATAATTGATTAAAGTTAGAGAGTAAGCAATTGACTAAAGTTTCCAAAGGGAAATAACACAGAGAGGCTGTCCTGATGGGCAGGTGCCACATAGCTGCACAGAGCTGTGTCCAGAGAGAGGCTCCAGCTCAATGTGAGCCTGGTGTGGCTGTCGCCATCTTGAAATCCCCTCCCCCTTTTTTTCTGAGACAGAGTCTCACTATGTCACCCTTGGTAGAGTGCCATAGCGTTATAGCGCACAGCAACCTCAAACTCATGGGCTTAAGTGATCCTCTTGCCTCAGCCTCTCCAGTAGCTGGGACTACAGGTGCCCACCACCACACCTTGCTATTTTTTGTTACAGTTGTCATTGTTTAGCTGGCTCAGGCTGGGTTCGAACCTTCCAGCCTCGGTGTATGTGGCCTGTGCCGTAACCACTGTGCTACAGGTGCTGAGCCTAAATTCCTTTTTTTTTGAACAAAGGCCCTGCAAATGGGTAGCTGGACCTGATGGCAAGAGAGTTGGAAAAAGCCTTCCAAAGAGAATTTTCTCTGCATGAATACTCCTAGACAATATTGAAAAATGCCTTGGAGAAAAAGTTATAACTTTTATTTATCTAGCCAGGCCAGAGTAAACTGCAAGCATAGCTACCATAGTGGTGATCTGTAAACACCCACCCGTGTGGCAGCAGCTGGCGTGTACGTGGAGCCTGCCATGTGCCAGGCCCGGATGTGCTAACTCATTCAATCGCTGTGACAGCCCCACTTTACACTTGTGGGAATGAGGCACAGAGAGGATGGGAAAGACTTCAAAAGCCACACAGGTAGTAAGCAACAAAGCCTAGATTCAAACCGAGGCAGTCTGGCCCCAGAACATGTTTTTATGTAATGTTTTCCCCTTCTACTAAATGGAACAATCACATGGGTTTGCTAAAAGGTGTTTTGAGGGATCTCTGACTATCCTGGGTATAACTCTTGAATTCAGAGAAAAATGATGGTCTGAGGCTGTTTGAAAGCTCAAGTTGATGTCCCTGAAGTTAATGGAATAGACTCTAGACTCTCAGGACAGAACACACACATTCTTTCCTCTGGAGCATCAACCACGGACTATTTAACAAAGAAGAAAAGTACCAGCCACATTCCATGACTGGCATTCAGCTTCACGTCACAAGATTTTTGACTACAGTATGTACGAAGCTCGTATGCTAGAGGCGCGTGTTCGTCCTTGGAGGTTTCTACTACGCTTTATTCCTTTCAGGGACTTGAGGATTTGGCTCATACTTGCTAGATAGGTTACATGCCTATAAAGCCATTTATAAATTCAAGAGACTTTTCCCTATTTTTAAACATTTTTGTAGGCACCAGAGCATATTGGTTGAAAAAATGGGCTGCGGAACCCCACAGCTGATTTTCTAGCCCTTACATCGGCATCAGTAATAGAGGAAATAGAGCAAACATCTCACATGACTGCCAGACTCGGACATATGCAGCACTTCCTAGAACTTAGCCTCTGTGTTTGAATAGTTACTTGATTTATGGAAACGAGTAAGAATTGATGAATCTTGGATAGATGACTTCTCTGAGCCTCAGTTTCTTCAACATAAGTTAATAACATCTGTCTCACAGAGTGTTACAAAGATTAAATAACGTATCAGAAGGTCCTTGCTTAGCACAGTGCCTGGAATACAGTGAGTTCTTACTAAATGGTAGTTAAAATTCTATTTGAACTTTCTCTAATGTAGGTACAGGTCACTACAGAGTAAAATTTGGGGCTTGGTAGGAAATATTTTTATTTTTCATCATATTTTTCACCTTTTTCTTCTTTGTAGGCCATATTCTTTTAGGAGAATGAGATAAATATTGGTTGGTTTTTACTATGTAGCAATACTTTTCTGTATTAATTATGCATTTAAAAAATGAACTTTGGAAAGGCAAATTGGTGTTTTTCCAATGGCCCTTTTATAAAGAGCTATTAAAATAAGGCATAAAAAAATAACATTCATTTATTATTGATACCTTGTAGCAGTGATTACATCAGTGCGGTCTGGGCCGTCACTTCAGCTGGAGCTCAGGCAGCAGCAGCAGCAGAGCTGGGCAGAGACATGTCTTCCCTGGGGCCTCCAGAGCGTGTCCCCTGGAGGACCCTCCTCCTGCACCCACCTGCATGTCCCTTGGAGGACCCTCCTCCTGCACCCACCTGCTCTGCTCCTCCACTCACCTCTTTCCCTCCCCAACCAATACGCTGGAGGCCTTTCTCCCTCGTGAGTGTGGGTGGAAATGTGGGAGAACAAGGCCAAGGGAGTAGAGGCAGATGAGGGCACCCTCTTGAAGTGCCTACATAAATTGGATTTTCTGTGAAATGTTTTTGTTGATAAGAAACAGTTAAGGGATGCTGATTATGAGAGAAAGAATAAAAGGAAAATTAGTAGACGTGGATACTGAAGAGAGTATGTACACAGGGAGACCACAATGTGTACTGGGAGCCCCAAAAGTCTGCTGAACAACAGCAGCACAAGCCTTGAAAAGAGACAAGAAGTGTCCTGCTGAGGCCTGACCTTTCCCTCTCAGAGAGTCTACACAAAGGTCTCTGGCGGCAACAAGCCCGTGTGAGATGTGCTGGGAGCAGCATGTGCTTCAGGCTCTTGATAAAAGAGAAACAGTCTCTTGGGATTGAGATAAGAAGAACAACTTCTTTCTCCCTTGCTTCTGATAAGGGTATGGCGTTAGCCTGTCTGCCCACAGGGACCCGGAGACTTAATTGCCTCCTGTGGAAACTGTGTGTGTGGTCAACTGCTGTTGGCTCTAGCACCCTGCTTTTAAGTCTTGTTCCTTGATGTACAAACTGCGTCCCAGTTCTGTAGTTTATAAATAGCTGAGGTGGAGTAAAGTAGTTATAAAGTAGTTAAACAGTAGCTCAGCTGAGATTTTAAGTACCACGAGAATGATGCCCACAGTGCTGTCTTTGTCTTCTTTCATGACTATTCATTTGTTAATTTGAAGATAATCTAGGTAATAAATACTGAGTTAACCTGGAACTCGGGGCTTGCTGGTCCTCACGTTAGGTGGTGATGGTTCTCTGGGCCTGTTCTTTTTAAATCCTATCCTGTGTCTTGTCCTTATTTCTTTCATGCTCTTCTCAATGTCACTGCCAAGCATCAGGGATACCCACAGGTTGTGTGGGGGCTGGTCCCCGACATCGAGCAGGAAATGACCCAAACTACCTCCCCTCAAACTTGCTGCTACCTTGAAGTGCTGTTTCATCCTTTCTTACTCTTTGGCTGCTGACCTTCCTCTAAAAGTGGACTTCACATCCTTGCTGTCTCCCTCTCTTTACATGCTTCTTCACCCCTTTGGCTTTCCAGAAACTGCTACTTTAGAAGCATTATGCATCTCCTGATCACCAAGGCCTTGGACCTCCATTCTTCTCCATCTTTCTGAAACCTGTGACACAGTGGCCTCAGCAGTTCCTGGCTCCCGTCCAGACCTGGCAATGCTCAGTGAAAGCAGACGCTGTCTCCCTGGGGCTCCTTTGTGGGGTGAGCACACTGCTCTGAAGCACACCCAGCTTCCCTCCTGCCACATGGTGGACTTGGGACCTGCCCTGGGATTGGCTTAGTCCACTCAGGATTCACCCTTCGAGTCAGCACATGGTGCTGCAGAGGTAGGTGGATGCGGAGGCTACATTGGGCTTCTCAGCTTAGTCAGAGGAAGGTGCGGTGGATGCAGCATTGGGGAGGCTCCAGCAGGTCTGTGCTCTCACGGTGGTCAGTGGCAGTGCCATACTGGAACCACAGCCCAACCTTCTTTCCGTCATTCTGGCCTCTCTCAACATTTGAACCAGACTTAACATGTCCACTGTCTGACTGGTCACCTATCCACCCAGCCTCAGCCCATCTCACGCTTGCTCATGTACTGACTGTTTTTCTCTAAATGAGTGTTACCATTTTCTCCATCTTTGACTCCCTCCACTCCCTTGTTCTCCACAATTCACCCACTTAACTCTTATTTAATCTCTTGATTTTAAAAAGTCACACTAGGACTGCAAACTAATACAGCCTCTTTGGAAAGAAGTATGGAGAATCTTCAAAGAACTCAAAATAGACCTTCCATTTGATCCTGCAATCCCAGTATTAAGCATCTACTCAGAAGAAAAACATCATTTTACCATAAGGACATTTGTACTAGATTGTTTATCGCAGCTCAATTTACCATTGTTAAAATGTGGAAACAACCTAATTGCCCATCAACCCAGGAATGTATTAATAAATTGTGTTATATGGACACCATGGAGTATTCATCCACAAAAAGATGGAGACTTTACATCAGGGGTGCTCAAAGTCCTCAAAGTGGGATTGTATTTGTTCTCGTTTTGTTTTTTTACTTCAAAATAAGATATGTGCAGTGTGCATAGGAATTTGTTCATATATATTTTTTTAAAGTATAGTCCGGCCCTCCAACAGTCTGAGGGACAGTGAACTGGCCCCCTGTTTAAAAAGTTTGAGGACCTCTACTACATCTTCTGTGTTAACCTGGATGGAGTTGAAACACCTTCTTAGCAAAGTATCACAAGAATGGAAAAGCAAATATCCAATATACTCAATACTAATATGAAGTTGGTAGATCTAATATACACTCACAAAAGGGAAAAATTCAATTCAATCCAAGCTGGGGGAGGAGTAATGAGGGAAGGGGAGAGGGTAGAAGGGGGATGGTGTGCTTCCACTTACGGGCACGATGTGGGGTATAAGGCACAAATGCAAATACTGTAACCTAATTGTACCCTCACGTTAACCTAAAATTTAAAAAAGGAAGAGAGATGCAAACAGAGACAGTTTCTAGTATCTGTCATCTCCTCCAAACTACAGTTTCTGGAAGGCAGGGAGCAAAAAAAAAAAAATTTTTTTTAAAGTCACCATTATTCTTTTCTTTCCATTATTGCTCTTATCTCTAGGTCACACCTATATTATACTTGAGTTGGATTATTATAATAGTCATATAACTTATCTTCCTGACTTGATTTTCTTTCTTTTTTTTTATTATTAAATCACAGCTGTGTACATTAGTGCAATCAAGGGGTACAATGTGTTGGTTTCATATACAATCTGAAATATTCTCATCAAACTGTTCAACATAGCCTTCATGGCATTTTCTTAGTTATTGTATGCAGACATTTGTATTCTGCCTTTAGTAAGTTTCGCCTGTACCCATTCTAAGATGCACTGTAGATGTGGCCCCACCCATTACCCTCCCTCCTTCCTAACCTTCCCCCTCCCTTCCCCTTCCTTGGCCCTTTCCTCATAGTCTTGTGCTATAATTGGGTTATAGCCTTCATGTGAAAGCTATAATTTAGCTTCATAGTATGGCTGAGTACATTGGATACTTTTTCTTCCATTCCTGAGATACCTTGCTAAGAAGAGTATGTTCCAGCTCCATCCACGTAAACATGAAAGAGGTAAAGTCTCCATCTTTCTTTAAGGTTGCATAATATTCCATGGTATACATGTACCACAATTTGCTAGTCCATTCGTGGGTCGATGGGCACTTGGGCTTCTTCCATGAATTAGCAATTATGAATTGGGCTCCAATAAACATTCTGGTACAGATGTCTTTGTTATATTGTGATTTTTGGTCTTCTGGTATAAACCTAGTAAAGGAATTCTAGGATTGAATGGCAGGTCTATTTTTAGGTCTCTAAGTATTCTCCAAACATCCTTCCAGAAGGAATGTATTAGTGTGCATTCTCACCAGCAGTGTAGAAGTGTGCTCTTTTCTCCACATCCACGCCAACATCTCTGGTTTTGGGATTTTGTTATGTGGGCTACTCTTACTGGGGTTAGGTAATATCTCAAAGTAGTTTTGATTCGCATTTCTCTGATGATTAAGGATGATGAGCTTTTTTTCATGCGTCTGTCTTCTTTAAAGAAGTTTCTCTTCAAGTCCCTTGCCCACCCTGAGATGGGATCACGTGTTCTTTTCTTGCTAATACGTTTGAGTTCTCTGTGGATTCTGGTTATTAGACCTTTATCGGAGGTATAACCTGCAAATATTTTCTCCCATTCTGAGGGCTGTCTGCTTGCTTTACTTACTACTTCTTGGCTGTGCAGAAGCTTTTTAGTTTGATCAGGTCCCAGTAGTGTATTTTTGATACTGCTTCAATTGCCTGGGGAGTCCTCCTTATAAAATATTCACCCAGGCTGATTCCTTCAAGAGTTTTCCCTGCACTTTCTTCAAGTATTTTTATAGTTTCATGTCTTAAGTTTAAATCTTTTATCCAGTGAGTCTTAGTTAATGGTGAAAGGTGTGGGTCCAGTTTCGATTTTCTACAGGTTGCCAGCCAGTTCACCCAGCACCATTTGTTAAACAGGGAATCTTTTTCCCACTGACTGTTTTTAATTGGTTTCTCAAAGATCAAATAATGGTAAGTAGCTGCATTCATCTCTTGGTTTTCTATTCTGTTCCAGACATCTACTTCTCTGTTTTTGTGCCAATACCATGCTGTTTTGATCACTATCGATTTATAGTACAGTTTCAGGTCTGGTAATGTGATTCCTCCTGCTTTGTTTCAATTGCTGAGTAATGTTTTGGCTATTCGAGGTTTTTTTCTGATTCCATATAAAATGAAGTATTATTTTTTTGAGAACTTTAAAACATGACAATGGAGCTTTAATAGGAATTACATTAAAATTATATATTGCTTTGGGTAGTATAGACATTTTAACAAGGTTGATTCTTCCCAGCCATGAGCATGGTAGGATTTTCCATTTGTTAACATCTTCAGCTATTTCTTTTCTTTTCTTTTTTTTTTTTCATAGTGGCACTTTTCTTTCTTTCTTTCTTTCTTTTTTTATTGTTGGGGATTCATTGAGGGTACAATAAGCCAGGTTACACTGATTGCAATTGATAGGTAAAGTCCATCTTGCAATCATGTCTTGCCACCATAAAGTGTGACACACACCAAGGCCCCACCCACCTCCCTCCTTCCCTCTTTCTGTTCCACCCCCATAACCTTAATTGTCATTAATTGTCCTCATATCAAAATTGAGTACATAGGATTCATGCTTCTCCATTCTTGTGATGCTTTACTAAGAATAATGTCTTCCACTTCCATCCAGGTTAATACGAAGGATGTAAAGTCTCCATTTTTTTTAATAGCTGAATAGTATTCCATGGTATACATATACCACAGCTTGTTAATCCATTCCTGGGTTGGTGGGCATTTAGGCTGTTTCCACATTTTGGCGATTGTAAATTGAGCTGCAATAAACAGTCTAGTACAAGTGTCCTTATGATAAAAGGATTTTTTTCCTTCTGGGTAGATGCCCAGTAATGGGATTGCAGGATCGAATGGGAGGTCTAGCTTGAGTGCTTTGAGGTTTCTCCATACTTCCTTCCAGAAAGGTTGTACTAGTTTGCAGTCCCACCAGCAGTGTAAAAGTGTTCCCTTCTCTCCACATCCATGCCAGCAGCTGCAGTTTTGAGATTTTGTGATGTGGGCCATTCTCACTGGGGTTAGATGATATCTCAGGGTTGTTTTGATTTGCATTTCTCTAATATATAGAGATGATGAACATTTTTTCATGTGTTTGTTAGCCATTCGTCTGTCGTCTTTAGAGAAAGTTCTATTCATGTCTCTTGCCCATTGATATAAGGGATTGTTGGCTTTTTTCATGTGGATGAATTTGAGTTCTCTATAGATCCTAGTTATCAAGCTTTTGTCTGATAGAAAATATGCAAATATCCTTTCCCATTGTGTAGGTTGTCTCTTTGCTTTGGTTATTGTCTCCTTAGCTGTACAGAAGCTTTTCAGTTTAATGAAGTCCCATTTGTTTATTTTTGTTGTTGTTGCAATTCCCATGGCAGTCTTCTTCATGAAGTCTTTCCCCAGGCCAATATCTTCCAGTGTTTTTCCTATGCTTTCTTTGAGGATTTTTATTGTTTCATGCCTTAAGTCTAAGTCCTTTATCCATCTTGAATCCATTTTTGTGAGTGGGGAAAGGTGTGGGTCCAGTTTCATTCTTTTACATGTAGACACCTAGTTCTCCCAACACCATTTATTGAATAGGGAGTCTTTCCCCCAAGGTATGTTCTTGTTTGGTTTATCAAAGATTAGGTGGTTGTAAGATGTTAGTTTCATTTCTTGGTTTCCAATTCGATTCCAAGTGTCTATGTCTCTGTTATTGTGCCAGTACCATGCTGTCTTGAGCACTATGGCTTTGTAGTACAGACTAAAATCTGGTATGCTGATGCCCCCAGCTTTATTTTTGTTACAGAGAACTGCCTTAGCTATACGGGGTTTTTTCCGGTTCCATACAAAATACAGAATCATTTTTTCCAAATCTTGAAAGTACGATGTTGGTATTTTGATAGGAATGGCATTGAATAGGTAGATTGCTTTGGGGAGTATAGACATTTTAACAATGTTGATTCTTCCCATCCATGAGCATGGTATGTTCTTCCATTTGTTAATATCCTCTGCTAGTTCCTTTCTGAGGATTTCATAGTTTTCTTTATAGAGGTCCTTCACCTCCTTCGTTAGGTATATTCCTAGGTATTTCATTTTCTTTGAGACTATGGTGAAGGGAGTTGTGTCCTTAATTAGCTTCTCATCTTGACTGTTATTGGTGTACACAAAGGCTACTGACTTGTGGACATTGATTTTATATCCTGAAACATTACTGTATTTTTTGATGACTTCTAGGAGTCTTGTGGTTGAGTCTTTGGGGTTCTCTAAGTATAAGATCATGTCGTCAGCAAAGAGGGAGAGTTTGACCTCCTCTGCTCCCATTTGGATTCCCTTTATTTCCTTGTCTTGCCTAATTGTATTGGCTAGAACTTCCAGCACTATGTTGAATAGTAAAGGTGACAGAGAACAACCTTGTCTCGTTCTAGTTCTAAGAGGAAAAGCTTTCAGTTTTACTCCATTCAGTAAAATATTGGCTGTGGGTTTGTCATAGATAGCTTCAATCAGTTTTAGAAATGTGCCACCTATGCCTATACTCTTCAGTGTTCTAATTAGAAAAGGATGCTGGATTTTATCAAATGCTTTCTCTGCATCTATTGAGAGGATCATGTGATCTTTATTTTTGCCTCTGTTAATGTGGTGGATAACGTTTATAGACTTGCGTATGTTAAACCAGCCTTGCATCCCTGGGATGAAGCCTACTTGATCATGATGAATGACTTTTTGATGATAAGCTGTAATCTATTGGCTAGGATTTTGTTGAGAATTTTTGCGTCTATGTTCATGAGTGAGATTGGTCTGAAATTCTCCTTTTTGTTTGGGTCTTTTCCTGGTTTTGGTATCAGGGTGATGTTTGCTTCATAGAATGTGTTGGGGAAGATTCCTTCTTCCTCAATTTTTTGGAATAATTTCTGCAGTACAGGAATAAGCTCTTCCTTGAAGGTTTGATAGAATTCTGGTGTGAAGCCATCTGGACCAGGGCATTTTTTGGTTGGAAGCTTTTTTATTGTTTCTTTGATCTCAGTGCTTGAAATTGGTCTGTTCAGGAGCTCTATTTCTTCCTGGCTGAGTCTAGGGAGAGGGTGTGATTCCAAATATTGATCCATTTCTTTCACATTGTCAAATTTCTGGGCATAGAGTTTCTGGTAGTATTCAGAGATGATCTCTTGTATCTCTGTGGGATCAGTTGTTATTTCCCCTTTATCATTTCTGATTGAGGTTACTAGAGATTTTACTTTTCTATTCCTCGTTAGTCTGGCCAATGGTTTATCTATTTTATTTATTTTTTCAAAAAACCAACTCCTTGAGGCGGAGCAAGATGGCAGCCGAGTAACAGCTTCCTTGCATCTGGGCACCGTGAGTCTGGGGAGATAGGACTCCAGGCATCTCTGGCTGGTGGGAACTGCCTATCATCACTCCTATGAAGATACAGGGAGTCAGCGAGAGACTTCTGGACCCCAAGAGGAGGACTAAAACAGTGGAAAACCGGCAAGTGGTCGCGTGTGTTCAATCCGTCTAAACCCGCCCACAACTGTAAGTTCAGTAGCAACAAGACTGCAAACCAGAAAGGCCTTACCTGTGAACTGTTTTGATGTCCTTGGACTTGGCACTGAGTTGAAATGCCTTGGGGAAGGCCTGAGCGGGAGTGGGGAGAACTTTGGCTGTTGCCTAGGGCCCCAGTCTGAGCCGCTGAGCCAGACGGAGCTAATAGTGTTTGGCGCTGGGTCACACGGATCCATTGTCAGTGATCTGCCCCGGCAAGCTCCGCCCTCAGGGTCGCAGAGCTAGAAACGGGTGGGAGCTGGTAACCCAGCAACCAAGTAGCCTAAGGGTGGGGTTTGAGCCGTCTTGCAGCCCTAACCCTCAGGGGCAGAGTGAGACCGGTTTTGGCACACTGAGTAAGTGGATAGCCACTTCAGCAGCGATTCCAGCGAGAAAGCTGGGAAAGCTTCTGCTCAGCAAGTTTACAAGTTCAAAGTGCTTTTTAAGTAGGCTGAAGAGAGATTTAGGGTGTCTACCTGCTGGGGTTTGAGAAATCAGCAGCCTCCAGTCGTATCAGAACTGTGACTAACATCTCATACCCCAGAAGACCACGTGTTGCCCAGACAATATTCAATAACATATACAAACTGCTTTGTTTTTGGTTGTGTATTTTTTTCTTCTTTTTTTTTGGTTTGGTTGTTTTTTTTGTTTCTTTATTTTGACGTTGCTGATGTTCTTTTGTTTTTTTAATTTCAATCTTTTCCACACAGATCCCTTTTTCTTTCTCAATTTTCCCAGTTTAATTATAATTTCCCATTGCTGCCTTTTTTAATAACTTCAACTTCATTTTTGCTAGTGTTTCTACCGATATAATTTGGTTTTTCACCCAATTTTATCCCCATAAAGTTTTCTGTTTGCTTCTTTTGGTTTGATTTATAGAATTTTTGTCTTTTCTCTCTACTTGGTGGAGGTGGGGTACTGTGTCTGATCAGGTTAGCAAAGAGCTGCTGACCTCAAGGGAACCACGCAACTGGGCACCCCCAGAAGGTGGGGTTTTTTAAGGTTGTGTCAAAGTACCCTACTGTACACCTATATTGCCCTGTCTCCCTCTTTCTGTGCCTCTCTTCTTTTTGTCAATATTCCTTATACCCACCCCCTCTCCTTTCTCTATCTTTCTTTTTTTCTTATCACTCGGTCCTCCTTTCTTTCATCCCCTTTTTTTGCTCTTCAACCTTCTCACCCTTCTGGTCCTGTAACCCTTAGTCCACAGGCACAAGAACTTAAAGAGCAAGAGGAAGTGAAAGGAAAATTAGGGCAAGGAAACAGATAAAAGAAATCACTCATGAGGAAGAATCAGCAGAAAACTCCAGGCAACATGAAGAACCAGTCTAGAACAACCCCACCAAGGGACCATGAGGTAGCTACTGCAGATGATTCCACCAGTATAGAAATGTTAGGAATGACAGAAAGGGAATTTAGAATACACATGTTGAAAACAATGAAAGAAATGATGGAAACAATGAAGGAAATTGCTAATAAAGTGGAAAATAACCAAAAGGAAATCCAAAAACAGAATCAAATAAGAGACGAATGATATGAAGAATATAAAAAGGGTATAGCAGACCTGAAGGAACTGAAACAGTCAATTAGGGAACTTAAAGATACAATGGAAAGTATCAGCAACAGGTTAGACCATGCAGAAGAAAGAATTTCAGAGGTAGAAGACAAAGTTCTTGAGATAACTCAGACAGTAAAAGAGGCAGAAAAGAAGAGAGAGAAAGCAGAACGTTCACTGTCAGAATTATGGGACTTTATGAAGCGTTCCAACATACGAGTTATAGGAATTCCAGAAGGGGAAGAAGAATGCCCCAGAGGAATGGAAGCCATACTAGAGAATATTATAAAAGAAAATTTCCCAAACATCACCAAAGAGTCCAACACACTGCTTTCAGAGGGATATCGGACCCCAGGTCGCCTCAACTCTAACCGAGCTTCTCCAAGACACATTGTGATGAACCTGTCCAAAGTCAAGACAAAAGAAAAGATTCTGCAAGCTGCCAGGAGTAAGCGCCAGTTGACCTACAGGGGCAAATCCATCAGAGTGACCGCAGACTTCCCTAATGAAACTTTCCAAGCAAGAAGACAATGGTCATCTACCTTTAACCTACTTAAACAGAACAATTTTCAGCCCAGAATTCTGTACCCTGCTAAGCTAAGCTTCAGAATTGACGGAGAAATCAAATCATTTATGGATATACAAACATTGAGGAAATTAGCCACAACAAGACCAGCTCTACAGGAAATACTTCAACCTGTTCTGCACACTGACCACCACAATGGATCAGCAGCAAAGTAAGAACTCAGAAATTAAAGGACAGAACCTAACCTCCACATTCATGCAAAAGATAAAACTAAGCAATGGACTCTCACAAAACAAGACGAATAGAATACTACCACACTTATCAATTATCTCCATAAATGTTAATGGCTTGAATTCCCCACTGAAGAGACATAGATTGGCTGAGTGGATTAAAAAACACAAGCCATCCATTTGCTGTCTGCAAGAAACACACCTGGCCTCAAAAGAGAAATTAAAGCTCCGAGTCAAGGGTTGGAAGACAATCTTTCAGGCAAACGGAATTCAGAAGAAAAGAGGAGTTGCAATCTTATTTTCAGATACATGTGGATTTAAAGCAACTAAAGTCAAAAAAGACAAAGATGGTCACTTTATATTGGTCAAGGGAAAAATACAACAAGAAGACATTTCAATTCTAAATATCTATGCACCGAATTTAAATGCTCCCAGATTCTTGAAGCAGACCTTACTCAGTCTGAGCAATATGATATCTGATAATACCATCATAACAGGGGACTTTAACACACCTCTTACAGAGCTGAACAGATCCTCTAAACAGAAATTAAACAAAGATGTAAGAGATTTAAATGAGACCCTAGAACAACTATGCTTGATAGATGCATATAGAACACTCCACCCCAAAGATAAAGAATATACATTCTTCTCATCACCCCATGGAACATTCTCCAAAATTGATCATATCCTGGGACACAAAACAAATATCAACAGAATCAAAAGAATTGAAATTTTACCTTGTATCTTCTCAGACCATAAGGCACTAAAGGTGGAACTCAACTCTCACAAAGTGCTCAAGCCCACCCAAAGGCATGGAAATTAAACAATCTTCTGTTGAATAACAGATGGGTGCAGGAAGAAATAAAACAGGAAATCATTAACTTCCTTGAGCATAACAACAATGAAGACACAAGCTACCAAAACCTGTGGGATACTGCAAAAGCAGTTTTGAGAGGAAAATTCATCGCTTTAGATGCCTACATTCGAAAAACAGAAAGAGAGCACATCAACAATCTCCCAAGAGATCTTATGGAATTGGAAAAAGAAGAACAATCTAAGCCTAAACTCAGTAGAAGAAAAGAAATCTCCAAAATCAAATCAGAGATCAATGAAATTGAAAACAAAAGAATCATTCAGAAAATTAATGAAACAAGGAGTTGGTTTTTTGAAAAAATAAATAAAATAGATAAACCATTAGCCAGACTAATTAGAAATAGAAAAGTAAAATCTCTAATAACCTCAATCAGAAACGATGAAGGGGAAATAACAACTGATCCCACAGAGATACAAGAGATCATCTCTGAATACTACCAGAAACTGTATGCCCAGAAATTTGACAATGTGAAGGAAATGGATCAATATTTGGAATCTCACCCTCTCCATAGACTTAGCCAGGAAGAAATAGACCTCCTGAACAGACCAATTTCAAGCACTGAGATCAAAGAAACAATAAAAAAGCTTCCAACTAAAAAATGCCCTGGTCCAGATGGCCTCACTCCAGAATTCTATCAAACCTTCAAGGAAGAGTTTATTCCTGTACTGCAGAAATTATTCCAAAAAACTGAGGAAGAAGGAATCTACTCCAACACATTCTATGAAGCAAACATCACCCTGATACCAAAACCAGGAAAAGACCCAAAAAAAAGGAGAATTTCAGACCAATCTCACTCATGAACATAGACGCAAAAATTCTCAACAAAATCCTAGCCAATAGATTACAGCTTATCATCAAAAAAGTCATTCATCATGATCAAGTAGGCTTCATCCCAGGGATGCAAGGCTGGTTTAACATACGCAAGTCTATAAACGTTATCCACCATATTACCAGAGGCAAAAATAAAGATCACATGATCCTCTCAATAGATGCAGAGAAAGCATTTGATAAAATCCAGCATCCTTTTCTAATTAGAACACTGAAGAGTATAGGCATAGGTGGCACATTTCTAAAACTGATTGAAGCTATCTATGACAAACCCACAGCCAATATTTTACTGAATGGAGTAAAACTGAAAGCTTTTCCTCTTAGAACTAGAACGAGACAAGGTTGTTCTCTGTCACCTTTACTATTCAACATAGTGCTGGAAGTTCTAGCCAATACAATTAGGCAAGACAAGGAAATAAAGGGAATCCAAATGGGAGCAGAGGAGGTCAAACTCTCCCTCTTTGCTGATGACATGATCTTATACTTAGAGAACCCCAAAGACTCAACCACAAGACTCCTAGAAGTCATGAAAAAATACAGTAATGTTTCAGGATATAAAATCAATGTCCACAAGTCAGTAGCCTTTGTGTACACCAATAACAGTCAAGATGAGAAGCTAATTAAGGACACAACTCCCTTCACCATAGTTTCAAAGAAAATGAAATACCTAGGAATATACCTAACGAAGGAGGTGAAGGACCTCTATAAAGAAAACTATGAAATCCTCAGAAAGGAAATAGCAGAGGATATTAACAAATGGAAGAACATACCATGCTCATGGATGGGAAGAATCAACATTGTTAAAATGTCTATACTTCCCAAAGCTATCTACCTATTCAATGCCATTCCTATCAAAGTACCTACATCGTACTTTCAAGATTTGGAAAAAATGATTCTGCGTTTTGTATGGAACCGGAAAAAACCCCGTATAGCTAAGGCAGTTCTTAGTAACAAAAATAAAGCTGGGGGCATCAGCATACCAGATTTTAGTCTGTACTACAAAGCCATAGTGGTCAAGACAGCATGGTACTGGCACAAAAACAGAGACATAGACACTTGGAATCGAATTGAACACCAAGAAATGAAACTAACATCTTACAACCACCTAATCTTTGATAAACCAAACAAGAACTTACCTTGGGGGAAAGACTCCCTATTCAATAAATGGTGTTGGGAGAACTGGATGTCTACATGTAAAAGACTGAAACTTGATCCACACCTTTCCCCACTCACAAAAATTGATTCAAGATGGATAAAGGACTTAAATTTAAGGCATGAAACCATAAAAATCCTCAAAGAAAGCATAGGAAAAACACTGGAAGATATTGGCCTGGGGGAAGACTTCATGAAGAAGACTGCCATGGCAATTGCAACAACACCAAAAATAAACAAATGGGACTTCATTAAACTGAAAAGCTTCTGTACAGCTAAGGACACAATAACCAAAGCAAAGAGACAACCTACACAATGGGAAAGGATATTTGCATATTTTCAATCAGACAAAAGGTTGATAACCAGGATCTATAGAGAACTCAAATTAATCCACATGAAAAAAGCCAACAATCCCTTATATCAATGGGCAAGAGACATGAATAGAACTTTCTCTAAAGACGACAGACGAATGGCTAACAAACATATGAAAAAATGTTCATCATCTCTATATATTAGAGAAATGCAAATCAAAACAACCCTGAGATATCATCTAACCCCAGTGAGAATGGCCCACATTACAAAATCTCAAAACTGCAGATGCTGGTGTGGATGTGGAGAGAAGGGAACACTTTTACACTGCTGGTGGGACTGCAAACTAGTACAACCTTTCTGGAAGGAAGTATGGAGAAACCTCAAAGCACTCAAGCTAGACCTCCCATTCGATCCTGCAATCCCATTACTGGGCATCTACCCAGAAGGAAAAAAATCCTTTTATCATAAGGACACTTGTACTAGACTGTTTATTGCAGCTCAATTTACAATCGCCAAAATGTGGAAACAGCCTAAATGCCCACCAACCCAGGAATGGATTAACAAGCTGTGGTATATGTATACCATGGAATACTATTCAGCTATTAAAAAAAATGGAGACTTTACATCCTTCGTATTAACCTGGATGGAAGTGGAAGACATTATTCTTAGTAAAGCATCACAAAAATGGAGAAGCATGAATCCTATGTACTCAATCTTGATATGAGGACAATTAATGACAATTAAGTTTATGGGGGGGGGAGCAGAAAGAGGGATGGAGGGAGGATGGTGGGGCCTTAGTGTGTGTCACACTTTATGGGGGCAAGACATGATTGCCAGATGGACTTTACCTAACAATTGCAATCAGTGTAACTGGCTTATTGTACCCTCAATGAATCCCCAACAATAAAAAAAAAAAAAAAAAAAACCAACTCCTTGTTTCATTAATTTTCTGAATGATTCTTTTGTTTTCAATTTCATTGATCTCTGATTTGATTTTGGATATTTCTTTTCTTCTACTGAGTTTAGGCTTAGATTGTTCTTCTTTTTCCAATTCCATAAGATCTCTTGGGAGATTGTTGATGTGCTCTCTTTCTGTTTTTTGAATGTAGGCATCTAAAGCGATGAATTTTCCTCTCAAAACTGCTTTTGCAGTGTCCCATAGGTTTTGGTAGCTTGTGTCTTCATTGTTGTTATGCTCAAGGAAGTTAATGATTTCCTGTTTTATGTCTTCCTGCACCCATCTGTTATTCAACAGAAGATTGTTTAGTTTCCATGCCTTTGGGTGGGGTCGAGCATTTTTGTTAGAGTTGAGTTCCACCTTTAGTGCCTTATGGTCTGAGAAGATACAAGGTAAAATTTCAATTCTTTTGATTCTGTTGATATTTGTTTTGTGTCCCAGGATATGATCAATTTTGGAGAATGTTCCATGGGGTGATGAGAGGAATGTATATTCTTTATCTTTGGGATGGAGTGTTCTATATGCGTCTATCAAGCACAGTTGTTCTAGGGTCTCATTTAAGTCTCTTATATCCTTGTTTAATTTCTGTTTAGAGGATCTGTCCAGCTCTGTAAGAGGAGTGTTAAGGTCCCCTTTTATTATGGTATTATTGGGAATCATATTGCTCAGACTGAGTAAGGTCTGTTTCAAGAATCTGGGAGCATTTAAATTGGGTGCATAGATATTTAGAATTGAAATGTCTTCTTGTTGTATTTTTCCCTTGACCAATATAAAGTGACCATCTTTGTCTTTTTTGACTTTAGTTGCTTTAAATCCACATGTATCTGAAAATAAGATTGCAACTCCTCTTTTCTTCTGAATTCCATTTGCCTGAAAATTTGTCTTCCAACCCTTGACTTGGAGCTTTAATTTGTCTTTTGAAGCCACGTGTGTTTCTTGCAGACAGCAAATGGATGGCTTGTGTTTTTTAATCCAGTCAACCAATCTATGTCTCTTCAGTGGGGAATTCAAGCCATTAACATTTATTGATATAATTGATAAGTGTGGTAGTATTCTATTCGTCTTATTTTGTGAGAGTCCATTGCTTAGTTTTATCTTTTGCATCAGTGTGGAGGTTAGGTTCTGTCCTTTAATTTCTGAGTTCTTACTTTGCTGCTGATCCATTGTGGTGGTCAGTGTGCAGAACAGGTTGAAGTATTTCCTGTAGAGCTGGTCTTGTTGTGGCGAATTTCCTCAATGTTTGTATATCCGTAAATGATTTGATTTCTCCATCAATTTTGAAGCTTAGCTTAGAAGGGTACAGAATTCTGGGCTGGAAATTGTTCTGTTTAAGTAGATTAAAGGTAGATGACCGTTGTCTTCTTGCTTGGAAAGTTTCATTAGAGAAGTCTGCGGTCACTCTGATGGATTTGCCCCTGTAGGTCAACTGGCTCTTACTCCTGGCAGCTTGCAGAATCTTTTCTTTTGTCTTGACTTTGGACAGGTTCATCACAATGTGTCTTGGAGAAGCTCGGTTAGAGTTGAGGCGACCTGGGGTCCGATAGCCCTCTGAAAGCGGTGTGTCACAATCTTTGGTGATATTTGGGAAATTTTCTTTTATAATATTCTCTAGTATGGCTTCCATACCTCTGGGGGCATTCTTCTTCCCCTTCTGGAATTCCTATAACTCGTATGTTGGAATGCTTCATAAAGTCCCATAATTCTGACAGTGAACGTTCTGCTTTCTCTCTCTTCTTTTCTGCCTCTTTTACTATCTGAGTTATCCCAAAAACTTTGTCTTCTACCTCTGAAATTCTTTCTTCTGCATGGTCTAACCTGTTGCTGATACTTTCCATTGCATCTTTAAGTTCCCTGATTGACTGTTTCATTTCCTTCAGCTCTGCTATATCCTTTTTATATTCTTCATATCGCTCATCTCTTATTTGATTCTGTTTTTGGATTTCCTTTTGGTTATTTTCCACTTTATTAGCAATTTCCTTCATTGTTTCCATCATTTCTTTCATTGTTTTCAACATGTGTATTCTAAATTCCCTTTTTGTCATTCCTAACATTTCTGTATAGGTGGAATCCTCTGCAGTAGCTACCTCATGGTCCCTTGGAGGGGTTGTTCTGGACTGGTTCTTCATGTTTCCTGGAGTTTTCTGCTGATTCTTCCTCATGGGTGATTTCTTTTATCTGTTTCCTTGCCCTAATTTTCCTTTCACTTCCTCTTGCTCTTTAAGTTCTCGTGCCTGTGGACCAAGGGTTGCAGGACCAGAAGGGTGAGAACGTTGAAGAGCAAAAAAGGGATGAAAGAAAGGTGGACTGAGTGATAAGAAAAAAAAAAAGAAAGAAAAATAGGGAAAGGAGAGGGGGTGGGTAAAATTAATATGGAGAAAAAGAAGAGAGGCACAGAAAGAGGGAGACAGGGCAATATAGGTGTACAGTAGGGTACTTTAATACAACCTTAAAAAAAAAACCACCTTCTGGGGGTGCCCAGTGGGGTGGTTCCCTTGAGGTCAGCAGCTCTTTGCTAACCTGATCAGACACAGTACCCCACCTCCACCAAGTAGAGAGGAAAGACAAAAATTCTATAAATCAAACCAAAACAAGCAAACAGAAAACTTTACAGGATAAAATTGGCTGGAAAAACCAAATAATAGTGGTAGAAACCCGAAGAAAAATGATGTTCTAATTATTGAAATAGGCAGCAATGGGAAATTATAATTAAACTAGAATAATTGAGAAAGAAAAAGGATCTGTATGGAAAAGGTTGTACTTAAAAAACAAAACAACAAACCACAACATCAAAATAAACAAAAACACTACCAAACCCCCCAAAAAAAAAACACAACCAAAAACAAAGCAGTATGTATATGTTATTGAATATTGTCTGGGCAACACATGGTCTTCTGGGGTATGAGATGTTAATCACAGTTCTGATACGACTGGAGGCTGCTAGTTTCTCAAACCCCAGCAGGTAGACACCCTAAATCTCTCTTCAGCCCACTTAAAAGGCACTTTGAACTTGTTCACTTACTGAGCAGAGGATTTCTCAGGGAAGTGCTTGTCGCTGGAATCACTGCTGAAGTGGCTATCCACTTACCCTGTGTGTCAAAACTGGTCTCCCTCTGCCCCCGAGGGTTAGGGCTGCAAGGTGGCTCAGACCTTGCCCTTAGGCTACTTGCTCGCTGGGTTACCAGCTCCCACCGAATTCCAGCTCTGCGACCCTGAGGGCGGAGCTTGCCGGGCAGATCACTCACAATGTCTGCCTGTGACCCAGAGCCAAACACTATTAGCTCCGTCTGGCTCAGCGGCTCAGACTGGGGCCCTAGACAAAGGCCAAAGTTCTCCACACTCCTGCTCAGGTTCTCCCCAAGGAAGTTCAGCTGAGTGCCAAGTCCAAAGACACCAAAACAGTTCACAGGTAAGGCCTTTCTGGTTTGCAGTCTCGCTGCTACTGAACTTACAGTTGTGGGCGGGTTTAGACGGATTGAACACACGCAACCACTTGCCGGTTTTCCACTGTTTTAGTCCTCCTCTTGGGGTCCAGAAGTCTCTCGCTGACTCCCTGTATCCTCTCAGGGGTGATGATAGGCAGATCCCACCAGCCAGAGATGCCTGGAGTCCTATATCCCCAGACTCACGGTGCCCAGATGGAAGGAAGCTGTTACTCGGCTGCCATCTTGCTCTGCCTCGGCTATTTCTTTTCTTCAAGTTTCATAGTTGTCTTTGTAGAGATCTTTCACATCCTTTGTTAGGTATACTCTGAAATATTTCATCTTCTTTGGCACTACTGTGAAAGGAATGGAGTCCTTGACTGTTTTTTCGGCTTGGTTATTGTTGGTATATATAAAGACTACAGATTTATGGGAATTGATTTTGTAGCCTGAGACATTGCTGTATTCCTTGATCACTTCTAAAAGTTTTGTAGTAGAATCCCTAGTGTTTTCCAGATATACGATCATATCATCTGTGAAGAATGAAAGTTTGATCTCTTCTGACCCTATGT
Organism: Nycticebus coucang; assembly: GCF_027406575.1. Taxonomy (NCBI): domain Eukaryota; kingdom Metazoa; phylum Chordata; class Mammalia; order Primates; family Lorisidae; genus Nycticebus; species Nycticebus coucang. The sequence continues at coordinate 54,927,230 of NC_069782.1, forward strand.
GTTTGATCTCTTCTGACCCTTGATCACCTTTTCTTCCCTAATTGCAATGGCTAAAACTTCCATTACAATGTTAAAGAGCAATGGAGACAATGGGCAACCTTGCCTGGTTCCTGATCTAAGTGGAAATGATTTCAATTTAACTCCATTCAATACGATATTGGCTGTGGGTTTGCTGTAGATGGCCTCTATTAGTTTAAGAAATGTCCCTTCTATACCAATTTTCTTACGTTTTCTGATCATGAAGGAATGCCGGATATTATCAAAAGCTTTTTCTGCATCAATTGAAAGAATCATATGGTCCTTATTTTTTAGTTTGTTTATATGCTGAATTACATTTATAGATTTATGTATATTGAACCAGCTTTGAGACCCTGGGATAAATCCCACTTGGTCATGGTGTATAATTTTTTTGATGTGTTGTTGGATTCTGTTTGTTAGGATCTTACTGAGTATTTTAGCATCAATATTTATTAGTGATATTGGTCTATAATTTTCTTTTCTTGTTGGGTCTTTCCCTGGTTTGGTGATGAAGGTGATGTTTGCTTTGTAGAATGTGTTGGGTAATATTCCTTCTTTCTGTATATTTTGGAAGAGGTTTAGTAATATAGTTACTAGTTCTTCTTTAAAGGTTTGGTAGAATTCTGACGTAAAGCCATCTGGTCCTGGGCTTTTCTTTTTAGGGAGATTTTGTTGATGCTATTTCAGAACTTTATATAGGCCTGTTCAACATTTCCACTTCGTTCTGCCTTAGTCTTGGTAGGTGGCGTACTTCCAGGTATTGTTCGATTTCTTTCAGATTTTCATATTTCTGAGAGTAGACTTTCTTGTAGTATTTGTTAAGGATTTTTTGAATTTCTGACTTGTCTGTTGTTATTTCATCGTTACCATTTCTGATTGATGAAATTAGAGATTTTACTCTTTTTTTTTCCTGGTTAGAAGTTGGCCAAAGGTTTATCTATTTTATTGATCTTTTCAAAAAACCAACTTTTATTGATCTGTTGTATAATTCTTTGGTTTTCAATTTCATTTAATTCTGCTCTGATTTTGGTTATTTCTTTTCTTCTGCTGGGTTTGGGGTTGGAGTGTTCTTCCTTCTCCAGTTGCTTGAGATGTCCCATTAAGTTATTAACTTCCTGTCTTTCCGTTTTCTTGAGGAAGGCTTGTAGTGCTATAAATTTCCTTCTTAGGACTGTAGTATCCCAGAGGTTCTGGTAATTCATGTCTTGATTGTTGTTTTGTTCCAAAAATTTGGTGGTTTCCTTCTTAATCTCGTTTATAACCCATCTATCCTTCAGCATAAGGTTGGTTAGCTTCCATGTTTTTGTATAGCTATGCACGTTCCTGTTGTTATTGAGTTCAAGCTATATTCCATGATGGTCTGAGAAGATGCAAGGAATAATTTCTATTTTTTTAAATTTGCTGAGGTTAGATTCGTGGCCTAGGATGTGGTCAATTTTGGAGTATGTTCCATGGGCTGATGAGAAGAATGTGTATTCCGTTTTGTTGGGATTAAATATTCTGTAGATGTCCATTAAGTCCAGATGTTGAATGGTTAAGTTTAAATCTAAAATTTCTTTGCTTAGCTTCTTTTTGGAGGATCTATCTGGCACTGCTAAACGGGTGTTAAAATCTCCAACTATTATGGAACTGGAGGAAATCAAGTTGCTCATGTCTGTTAGAGTTTCTCTTGTAAATTGAGGTGTGTTCAGATTGGGTGTATAAATACCAATATTGAAATCTCATCATATTGAGTACTACCTTTAACAAATATGTAGTGTCCATTCTTTTCTTTCCTTATTTTGGTTGGTTTAAAGCCTATTGCAACTGCGAGTAGGATTGCAATGCCTGCTTTTTTGTGCTTTCCATTTGCCTGGAGTATAGATGACCATCCCTTCACCTTGAGTCTATATTTTTCTTTTAATGTAAGATGCGATTCTTATGTGCAGCAGTTATCTAGCTTGAGTTTTTGTATCCAGTCAGCCAACCTGCGCCTCTTTAGAGGACAATTTAAACCATTCACATTAATTGAGAATGTTGTTAAGCCTTTCGAGAGTCTGGTGGTCATTTTTGATCCTTTTGCGACTGTGGAAGTTGGAATTTGATCAAAATTTTCTGGGTGAGTTTACTTTTGTGGTGGAGGATTATGCTGGTCTTAATGGAGGATAGGTCTGAGAATATCCTGGAGAGCTGGTTTAGTTATGGCAAATTTCTTCAACATGTGAATGTCATTAAAAGTATTTAATTTCTCTGTCATAAATGAAACTCAGTTTCACTGGATACAGGATCCTGGGTTGAAAGTTATTTTGCCGTTAAATGGACGGCAAGCATCTGGTTGGACGCAGGTTTGATAATGCTGGTGTCCAGTCTGATATGAAGCTTTGGTCTTGCGTGATGGTAAAAGACTCTGACAGGCTAAGGTCCAGGTAGAATACAAAGGACAGACACAGAGTTTCTGCCCAGAGGAGGTGTCACCCATGGCTCTGACAAAGATGAAGGAAACTGCAGGAGCCTGTCTTGGAAAGATAGTCACCAGTGCTGTGGTCACAGTGCCAGCTCACATCAGTGATTCTCAGCACCAAGCCACCAAAGATGCTGGAACCACTGCTGGTCTCAGAGTTCTTAGGATGATAAACGGGCCAACTGCTGCTGCTATTGCTTATCACTTAGACAAAAAGTTTGGAGCCTAAAAAAATGTGCTGATCTTTGACCTTGGAGGTGGCACTTCTGAGGTGTTGGTCCTCACTATTGAGGATGGAATATTCAAGGTCAAATGTACAGCAAGAGATACTCACTTGGGTGGAGAAGACTTTGACAACTGAATGTGTCAAAGACTTTGACAACAACCATTTTATTGCTGAGTTTAAGCACAAACATAACAAGGACATCAGTGAGAATAAAAGAGCTGTCCATTGCCTCCGTACTGCTTGTGAACGTGCTAAGCGTACTGTATCTTCCAGCACCCAGGCCAGTATTGATATTGATTCCCTTTATGAAGGAATTGACTTCTGTACCTCCATGACCTGTGCCTGATTTGAAGAACTGAATGCTGATCTGTTCTGTGGCACCCTAGATCCTGTAGCCCTTTGAGATGCCAAACTAGACAAGTCACAGATTCATGACATTGTCCTGGCTGCTGGTTAGGAGCAGGATTCAATATCCACGTATCCCCAAGATTCAAAAGCTTCTCCAAGACTTCTTCGATGGAAAAGAACTGAATAAGAGCATCAACCCTGATGAGGCTGTGGCTTACAGTACAGCTGTCTAGGTGGCCATCCTATCTGGTGACAAATCCGAGAATGTTCAAGATTTGCTACTACTGGATGTCAGTCCTCTTTCTCTTGGTCTTGAAACTGCTGCTGGAGTTATGACTGCTCACTGAGCCCACTACTCCCATGCTTACCAAGCAGACACAGACCTTCACTACCTGCTCATTCAGGTTTATGAAGGTGAGTGTGCCATGACCGAGGATGACAACTCATTTGGCAAGTTTGAACTCATAGGCCTACCTCCTGCCCCCATGGTGTTCCTCAGACTGAAGTCACTTTCATTCTCAATGTCTCTACTGTGGATAGGAGTATAGGAAAAGAGAATATGATGACCATCACTAAGGACAAGGGACATTTGAGCAAGGAAGACATTGAATGTCTGGTGCAGGAAGCTGAGAAGTACAAGGCTGAAGATGAGAAGCAGAGGGACAAGGTTTCATCAAGAATTCATGTGAGTCCTGTGCTCGCAGGATGAAAGTGACTGTTGAAGATGAGAAAGTTCAAGGCAAGATCAACGATGAGGACAAAGAGAAGATTCCTGACCTGTGTAATGAGATTAGCAACTGGCTTGATAAGAACCAGACTGTGGAGAAGGAAGAAACTGACATCAGCAGATGGAGCTGGAGAAAGTCTGCAACCCCATCATTACCAAGTTGTGCCACAGTGCAGGAGGAATGCCTGGGGGCCTCCCTGGTGGTGACGTCCTCCTTCTGGTGGTATTTCTTCTGACCCCAACATTGAAGAGGTTGATTAAGCCAACCCAAGTGTAGATGTTGCATTGTTCCACACAGTAAAATATCGAAGAAAACAAATTTGTAGCAAATTATGTGGCAGATTTGAAGTTGAGCTGCTATAGTGAATTACTGGGCATTCTCAATGCTTGAATATGGAACATGTGCACAGGGGGAAGAAATAGTGTTGCGCTTTAAAAGTACTGCCTTGTGAGTGGAAAATGCAATGTCTTAAAGAAAGCTGTATTTAAAATGGGAAAAATAAAGATCATATATAAAAATCAATTGTATTTCTATATATAAGCAGTGAATAGCCAGACTTTACATTATGATAGCATAAAAAATGTAAAACACCACAGTAATCAAGGCAGCGTGGGATTGTCATCAAGGCAGACCAATCAGTGGAACTGAATGGAGTACAGAAATAGACACACAGACAATGGGATTTTTGAGAAAAGTGTAATGATAATCAGTATAAAAAAGATTTTTTAGGCTCAGCGCCTGTGGCTTAAGCGGCTAAGGCGCCAGCCACATATACCTGAGCTGGCGGGTTCGAATCCAGCCTGGGCCTGCCAAACAACAATGACGGCTGCAACCAAATAATAGCCAGGCATTGTGACGGGCACCTGTGGTCCCAGCTACTTGGGAAGTGGAGGTGGGAGAATCACTTGAGCCCAGGAGTTGGAGGTTGCTGTGAGCTGTGATGTCATAGACAGAGCTTGAGGCTCTGTCTCAAAAAAAAAATTTTTTTTTTTGATCAAATGGTACTGAACAATTGGATATTCATATGAAAAAAGACACACAAAAATTTCAATTCATACCTTACGTCATATGTAAAAAAATTAAAATGGATCGTAGACCTAAATGTAAAACTACGAAACTAAAAGAAAACAGAGAAGAAAATCTTTGTGATGTTGAGTTAGGCAAAGATTTTTTAGAAGCAACATCAAAATCATGATCTACAGGTGGCACCTGTGGCTCAGTGAGTAGGGCGCTGGCCCCACGTGCCAAGGGTGGTGGGTTCAAACCCAGCCCCGGCCAAACTGCAACAAAAAAATAGCTGGGTGTTGTGGTGGGCGCCTGTAGTCCCAGCTGCTTCGGAGGCTGAGGCAAGAGAATTGCTTAAGCCCAAGAGTTAGAGGTTGCTGTGAGCTGTGTGACGTCATGGCACTCTACCGAGGGCGGTACAGTGAGACTCAGTCTCTACAAAAAAAAAAAATAAAAAAATAAATAAGAAGTATAATATTAACCCATGTGACCCAGCTATTTCATGACTAGGTATTTATCCAAAAGAAATGAAAGCATATGTCCAGACAAAGACTTGAACATGAATATTTATTTATTTGTAAGACACTTCTCGACACTGGAAAGAACCGTGACTATACCCAATGACACAGATGAGTCTCAAAGAACTATGCTGAGAGAAAGGAGCCAGCTTAACATGGTCTACACTATATGATTCCTTCTACAACATTGTAGAACGTGTAGACTAATCTGTAGTGAGGAAAGGCAGGTCAGCAGTTGTTGGGGATGGGGCAGGAGGAAGTGATTACAAAGGGGTATGAGGAGATTCTGGAGGGTGGTAGATAACACTCATTATCTTCATGGGGGTGATGGTTTCATGGGTGTATACACATGTCACAACTTATCAATGTGTTAAATGTATGTCAACTGTATCTCGATGAAGCTGGGGTAAAAAGAAATATTGTAAATAGGTGAACATCCTCTGCGAGGTAGGAAACATCGGTTACATTGGGTGAGTCTGCATTTTCCAGCTGATAACCTCCAAACCCTTGAACCTGGTGCTTGTGCTGCATGCCCTGGTCTCAGCCTAACATTCCAGCTGTATCTCTCAAGGGCATCCCAAATTCCAGTTAAAGGAGACTGTTTTCTGAACAGACCTTACCTTTTCTTGTATGTGATCCGCCCACCGTCTCCAGATTCCCTCACAGGGAGATGATCCTACCTCTTACCTCCCTCATCCTTTGCATCTCCCCTTATGGCGCTCAGACTTTACGTTTCAGCTTGCAAATACATTTCTTACCTTCCTACACTTGACGGTAGTGAGCCATATGCAACAGAACCTCCACAGCTGACCACCTCCCTCCACTGACCACCTCCTTTAAGTTGACCTAATTTTCACAGGCAGGACTTGCACCACATGCATGTATCAGTTCGGTGGGGCTAGTTGCTTATGCTGACCAATTATTACAGTTCCTCGGATGGTCAACTTACAGAGGTTCTACTGTATATATATTTACTCTTGCACTTCAACAGCATCTGAGAGAATGTCTTGTAAGTAGTAACTGCATATTTGCACAATAAATATGTTTAAATGAGAATTTTTTAAGTACTGACCCAAGAACCGAAACACTTCATTGTGCTTAAAAAGTACAAAACATTTTCTAAGGTGGTGTAAGCAACCTTCATTCACGTGAGACTGGGGGAACCTCCATTATGTTTAGGGTGCCTGTGTGTCTTAGACAGCCATGTCTTTTGTTTATGATTTCCAGAGACATTTCTCATTACCTGAGGATCAGTAGTTATTTATTTATTTATTTTTTTGGATCAGTAGTTATTTATTGTAGTAGATTTGTAATTGCTTCATGATCACGCTTGTGTACACTCTCATTTTGAGCACAAATGGCATAAAGATCTAAGGCTTACAGAGAAAATAACAAGTTTCTGGAACTTTTTTTTGTATTTTTTGTTCTCATAGTGAAATAATGAAGCCCAGTCCCTATTTAAGAAATAGGTTGAGATAAAATACAAGAATAATTTTGTCACAGAGTTAAGGTGAACAAGTAACTGGGCTAAAAGGAGAACTTTATTTCAGTTTTAAATATGTGACAAAATTGGGAAATTGGTTAAAAGGAGTTTAGGAAATTGTACTGGAGGGAAATATACTGGTGTTCTGTGTTTGTTCAATGTAAAAGCATCTGTTTCCCACACACAGAGAAGGGTATGTAATGACCTCAAAACCTATGGAAGTGCTCATTTCCCTAAGTATGGTAGTTCTGAAATGAGGTTGCTCGAGGATTCTGGGTCTAATCTCATATTCTTAGGCTCTGAAATCACATAAGCCTTTTCCGTAGTAATACTGGAGCCTCGCAATGGCCTCACCAGGCACCTGTTGCGTACAAAGTCTGAAGGGCTTGTTTGCAATACAACATGCTTTTCCCTGCCAATCTTCCTCTCCCACTAAGATGGTGGCAAGGTGGATTCTGCCCTTGACTGTGGCCTCGCAAGTCAGCTGTGTTCTGCCTTCCCATGGGCCGGCTTCCCTTCTCTGCCCAGTGTTAGAATTCAGCCTGGGTGATGACATGGCAGCTAATGAAAATTTCTAAAGCAAATATTAGGGTGGAAGTTCAGAGTTCAGGGTTTGCAGGCAGACTTGAGTTTGATTCCTAAATCTACCATTGGTTCTGTGGCTCTGATCTGGGTATTTAACCTTCTAAGCCTCAATTTCTTCACCTGCAAGAAGGGTACCATAAATGTTAAGAGATTAGCATGGGGCCTGTGCAGAGAACACACATCAAGATGTATGCTGTTTGTATTGACAAAAATTATCTTAGTTTTACTTCAAGAAAATAGCCAGCCTCCTTTGCTTTTTTATGCCTCTCAAACTGAAAACTACTTATTCACATGGTTATGGTTAAATGTCCTTATTGGGCTATTTTTTTTTTTTAAACCTGATAGTGTGGATGCAAATGTTTTCTTAGAAACCATTCTGGAGAATTTGGTGGTTGTGTCTCTATGCATGGTTAAAAGTCCAGCCCAACTTTGCCACAAAGACACGTAAGTTAGTGGCCCCCCGTAGACACACAGATGGTGTTATAGAGGCCCCAATATCATCTCCTCAATTCACTGTGGGCAGGAAGACCTATTTTTAAGGAGAGGGAAGAAGACTATCACTGGTTATCTGCCCCTTCACCCCTCATTCTGACTATCCGCATTTTTCCTGAATTCTTCTTACCATCTCTGTTCGTTTTTCCTTCTTCCTTTTCTATGCCAGAAATGGTACATATTATGAAAGAGCAAATGCTTGATACCAGCCCCAGAAACTCTGGGGTGGGGTAATGCAGTTTTAATCCTGAACACCTGGCCTCCTTTTATTTGCCAACCAGAATGAGAAGGTTTCTTGATTATTCAAAAAAGCTCTCTTATGGTGGTTTTCACAAATGAGTAAAAAGGTTAATACATTTCAGATCTGCTTGGTAATCCAGGGAGATAGAACTCTGCAAACACAGAATTTTCTTTTTAGGTTGAACCTGACATTATGAAAAGCTACCCCTCTTTTCCCACTCTGTTTACTCAGGCCTTAAATACTGAGCAGTAAGCGGGTGGCGAGGGAGCCGACGCTGATTGTGGGGGCCAGTGTGCAGCATCTCACGCACATGCTCTCATTAGATTTTCACCACGGTCCCATGAGGAAAGGCTCATAGCTCCCACATTTCACTGGTGAAGACACAAAGGAGTGTCAACACACCCATCAGAGAGGGGCTCACTCTAGTGCAGCCCCTTAAGCCCTGGAGACTCCTTGCGAGATGTGGCTTTCATGTCCAGCTCACCTCCCACACCCTTGCAGTGGCATCATGCCACAATACTTTGATTCAAATGCCTATTTGCCCACCATGTGATGCCGATTATGGCAAAATGTAGCTCCCATGTCCAGCCATCATCTGTGGCCAGCTAATTTGTGAGACCATGGTCAAGTGCAGAATCCATCTTACCTGTCTTACTAGGGGAGGAGGCGGTGGAACCGCTATCCCTCCCTCAGCAGGATAGTAACATCTGTCTTCTAGGAGTCTTTCCTCTGCTCTGGCTACATGGAGGGAGTGTGTGAGCCCCTCTGGCTTCTCTTGGGGGTGGAGGTGGTGAGTGGGTGGTAAGGAGAGTTTCTGAGCTGCTGCCTCTTGGGAAGCCCTCAGGGCCATGGCAGGGGTACTCTACTCTCTTCAGTACAATTCTGGGACAACAAGAGCATCATTTACACATGGATTATCAAATTTAATTTTTTTTTGAGACAGAGTCTTACTTGGTCACCCTCAGTAGAGTGCTGTAGCATCACAGCTCACAGCAACCTCTAATTCTTTTTTTTTTTTTTTTTGTAGAGACAGAGTCTCACTTTGTGGCCCTCGGTAGAGTGCCGTGGCATCACACAGCTCACAGCAACCTCCAACTCCTGGGCTTAAGCGATTCCCTTGCCTCAGCCTCCAGAGTAGCTGGGACTACAGGTGCCCGCCACAACGCCCAGTTATTTTTTGGTTGCAGTTCAGCCGGGGCTGGGTTTGAACCTGCCACACTCGGTATATGGGGCCTGTGCCTTACCGACTGAGCCACAGGCGCCGCCCAACTTCTAACTCTTGTGTTTAAGTGATTCTCTTGCCTCAGCCTCCTGAGTAGCTGATGCCCACCACAATACTTGGCTATTTTTAGAGACAGGGTCTCGCTCTGGCTCAGGCTGGTCTTGAACCTGTGAGCTCAGGCGATCCACCTGCCTCGGCCTTCTGGAGTGCTTGGATTACAGGTGTGAGCCACGGCGCCCAGCTGTTGCTTATTCTTTTTGAGTTGGTAGAGTGCTGTGGCATCATCATAGTTCACAGCAACCTCAAACTCTTGGGCTCAAGCAATCCTCTTGCCTCAACCTCCCGAGTAGCTGGGACTACTAGCTGGGACAGGCGCCTGGCACAACACCCTGCCAATCCAATTTAATTCTTATAACAACTCTGTGAGGAAGGTTCTGTCATGTACTGTCATAATTGCGAACATGGGCTTATGTTTTCATTATGGCTCTTACAATGTTGCTGTGAAGTTCAAGCAGCATCACTATTATCTGTGTGATTTTCACCTGCGTCTGCTTTTCTCTGGATGATATGAAGAATAATGGTACCTGTCTTATGTTGTTGTGAAAATGTAATGAGATGACCTAGGTGGCAGTAAATGCTCCATAAGTGTTTACTCCCTTTTCCAGATGAGGATACTAACAGCCAGAAAGTGTCAGTGACTGCTGAAGGTCGCACAGCTGCGCCTGCCTCTGACACCCACCCCTGGCCGTGTCTCCCTGGGGGCTCTTCTCAGCCTTTTTCACAACCTGAAACACATGGGCAATGACGCTGTTCATACACACCACTGTGTGGAGTGGATGGAACTCACGTGGGGAGCTCTGGCACCTCCAGGCCTCTTCCGACCAGCTCTGGCTGCACCGGAACAGAGCAGGGGCTGGTCTTCCAAGCACCCAGTGTCAGGTAAGTTCTCCTGGAGGACATGATGTCTTACATGTAGCTTGAAGGGTTAGTAAAATTTAGGGCATGATAATGGATGGGCAGGGAAATTCTGCTTAATTTTCTCTTCTGGAAAATGGAGATCACAGGAGTAATATCTATTTCACAGGATACTTAAAAATGAAATGAAGGGCTGGGTGCAGTGGCTCACACCTGTAATCCCAGCACTCTGGGAGGCTGAGGCAGGTGAATGGCTTGAGCTCAGGAGTTTGAGACCAGCCTGAGTGAGAGTGAGACCTCATCTCTACTAAAAATAGAAAAACTTGCCGGGCCTGGCAGCAAGCACCTACAGTCCTAGCAACTCGGGAGGCTAAAGCAAGGAGATTGCTTGAGTCCAAGAGTTTGAGGTTGCTGTGTGAGCTATGATGCCACAGCACTCTATTCAAGGTGACAGAGTGAGTCTTTCTCTAAAAAAAAAAAAAAAAAAAAGGAAACAAAGGACTGTACATGGGAAAGGTTCTGCAAGATGTGAAAGCAATGTTAGCTGTTACTATTCTTGATGAAAATAGACAAAATATTTGAAGTCCTAAAAGTGAACAAGGCATAAAGATGGAACATTTCTACCCCACATTCATTTGGGGAAAGTTTATAGCTTTAAATAGGACTCTTATTAATCAGTTAGTTAATCAATTAATCCATCCACTCTTTAGTTCGTTCATCTTTAACCCAATAAAAATGGGCATTAGCTTTCTCCCCAATTTGCTATGTGGTTTAGCCTATATTCCCCAAGTAACTGAAGCAAGCAGGAATAAGTTCAAGAATCTCAGTCCAGGTGTGTTCTGAGGGCCACACGAGTGTGGCCTTTTCTGGAGAGACGGACAACATGCCAGGACATCTCTCTGTGATGGTCCCAAGTCTTCTTAGGTGAAGACAAGAGGCTGGACCCCAGAACAAAGGCTTGGTCATGGGAGGAGAGGGGTTTAGGGCTGTCACTCAGGGTGAGGGGAGGAGAAGGCTGTGAGTTGAATGAACCCTGACACTGTTAATCCCTGGGACACCAGCCTTGGGCCTATCTCTCTAAGGTAGAGTAAGCCAAGAAAGAAGGGAAGAGAGACATTCTTCCATTGCTGAAAAGTCTTGTCACTCTGAGGGCTCCATGGCACCAGCTCTGGCAGGAGATGTCAGCCCCTTCTGGACATGGTGGCAATGAATAGATGGAGGCCACAGAAGGAGAGAGAGTAGCAGCAGGTACACTGTGGATGATGACAAGATCTATTTATGGAAAACGTTCATAGAGTGATTTGGGGCAAAAAGTAGGAAAACATGGGTTATACGCAGAAGAAGGCAGTGATAGTTAAATGTGGAATTCCCCGACGTCTGCACCCTTGAGTTATATACGCGTTGAAATTCAGAATGAGCTCTTCAGACTAATTCATCTCAAAATATTATCTATTTTAAGAAGTTTTTAAAAAAGAGTTCATTTAAAATTTGTCCAGCTTTAACATTTTCTTTTCTGAGTTTGCTGTGAAATTCAAGTGGAGTATCTTACACAAATGCATCAATATTTTAGAAGCTACCAATCTTAACACGTGCAAAAAGGGTTACCATCATCAGTAATCTTTAATGTAACACACATTCATTATAGATGAGCTCTTAAAGGAGAAACTTGCATTGTTTGGAATCCTAAATGCTATACAGTGGTGGCTTTGGAATAGTTAAATACCACACATTTGCTTTGTGAAACCCTTGCTGAATGACTTTAGCAAATTGACTTTGAAAGTCATCATGACTGTTTTGTCTTTAGTAATCTGGACCAAGCAAAAGGAGAAAAGTTCCTCTGATGCGACATTTTTGTGGTCTTTGTTTTAATAAGATAGCCTCCTTGAAGTTTGGCTCTGATGTTGGAATGCTCATCAATTCTTGGGAAAGCTGACTCATTCTTTGTGGCTGAACTCAAATGTCACCTCACTTTGAGTGAGATTACTTAGTCTGATGGAACCTCATAAGTGCTTTTGTTACGGCACTGTCGTCACATAGCATCTTAGGTGTTAGTGTGTTTGTTTACCCAACACACTGTAAACTCCTTGGGGGGCAGGGTTGGTTCTTGGTGCAGGAGGGACTTAATAGAAGTGTGTGGAATTAAAGAATGTGTCTGTCCTCAGTAGATATGGGTGAATTTGTACACTGGTACAAACCAATAGAAAAAACGTACCAGGAGCTGTTGCCATCTGAATGTATACCTGAAAAAGGAATTATGGGATGTTGTCATCTTAAAATCTGGAGAGAGTCAAGGAAAGTCAACAATATTTTGTGGTGAATGACTGAGTTAGTAAATGAATGAAGGTCTTTCTGTACCTACTGGGTGCTTGATTTATAGCTGTATTTCAAGCTAGAACTCAGGGGAGAAAGGGGATGGCTTTGAAATCTGTTGAATGACTTCTGGCTACTTCTAGGCTCTGTGTTAGGAAGTTTCCATTATATGATTTCACTTTAGGGGCAACCACCAGCCTTAGGGGCTGGTTGGGTTCTATCAGTCCCTTTTATCAAATGGGGAAACTGAGTTTCAGAGAGGTTCAGTAATGTGAACAAGGTCATTCATTTAGTAAGTGGCTAAACCAGAATTCCAACTCAAGTCTGAAAAATATCCTTAGTGTATATCTAGGTGTTAGGAAAAAAGGGTGACTCTTTCAGTATTAAGATAACAACCGAGAGGCAGCCCTAATCTTATCGCCTATGTGTCCCCCCCTTAAGCGAACATATAAGGAGCAGGGTCAGCGGGGGATGGGGGAGCAAGTGGACTCTGAGTCCGCAGACCTGGATACAGAGCCTGGTCCATCCTTCCAGCTGTGTGGCCTTGGGAAAATTATTTAATCTCCTTGAGCCTCAGGTTCTTAAACTGTAAAATGGGCGGAGGGGAATAATCACTGTTTATAGCCCAGGGGTATTGGTAGACTACAAGGAGAGAGCGCTTTGGCACATGCCAGCATGCAACATGTCGTTATCATAGTCGTCTAAATGCTGTATGTTTCCTGCCTAAAGTCAACAGATAACGGCTTATCTTTCTACTTTCTTCTTATCTAGTTGCTGCAATCTGAGAATGGAAGAGAAATCCATTTAGTGAACTTCTCCCTGCTGCTGGATATGGGGTTTGGAGTCATTGGCAGGACTTTGGTTCTTGGCTCTGCTTTGTAAACCAGTTTTCTTATCTGTAAAATGGTGATCAGAACTCTGCCTGTCATACAGAGTTCCTGGCAGGCCTACTTGGCAGTGCTGAGATGGGGAACACATGGGGCACTGTGCCTGGGCCAAGGGGTCAGCAGAGTCCCCTAGAAGGGAGTGAAACCCAGGGCCGCCTACAGAAGGAAAGGGCCTCAAAAACACTATAGTGCCCCTTACATCAATAATAATCATTCTATCATTTTAATAGTATAAGTTATAATGTGATATAATATAATAGCTGACATCTAAACTTGTTTCAGACTACATTTCCCATCTTACTGATTTCACTTTCTGATATAACTTTTGAATTTTATTAAGTTTTAAAGGAGAAGAACGTTGAGATTTTTCTTTTTGGTAGATTATAATTGTCCCAAAATTTGATCCATCATTTTCCTAAAGATGTTCCCAGTAGGACTTCAGCATTCTGCGTTGTCTTCAATCATTGTCTGTGAGAAGCAATAACCAAATATACAGATCATGAGGTAAGTGCTGATCTGAGGGGTGAGCAGAGAGAACACATGTACACATCTTGGATTTAATCCTGAGTTATGCCCTGGGTATAAACAAGACACTTTGGAAAGCACATGCACTTTCCCAGGTCACTAGGGTTCTCATCAGGATGCCGGGCTCTGCATGGGTCCCTGGGGGTATAATGGAGACAGTGTGTGGTCCCTTCTCACCCAGCCACCCAACGTGCAGAGAATAGTGCTTATGTGCTCAGCGCATTGTATGCGGTATTATTTATAAGATCAAATTTTGACTAACCTTTTCAGATTAAAAATAAAACCAGACAAGGGCATCTTTGCAAACACTTTGTTTCTCAGGGAAAGATACTTAACATGGAATTTACCTAGTGCACCACATAAAAATCCTTACACAGTGTAAGAATGTATTTCCCTTGAATTGCTTAAATGTCATCACGTTTGGTACAAAATAGGAAAGACCTCATCTTGCAAATAGCCTTGCCTGACTTTCCTCTTTTATGCTCATTTTATATATATATATATATCCTTTCCAGGGGCATCTTCACAGGAAAGGATACCTGAATAATTACCTAGTGAATCTAAGTAATAGAGTCAGTCACAAGAGATCATTCAGGAAGTTTTTGTTTTGTTATCTTAGAGCAAGATTGTCTGTCTAAAGAATCTAGAGAATTATCTATACTGCTTTCAATATATTTTGGCTGAGCTATTGTGTGTGGTCCATTAAACAGGCTGCACTGGGCTAAGGGGCATTTGTTAGAATAGTAAGCTCTGCCTCAGGGCTGACTATGTCAGGCTTTTACTAAACTATCATGACTTCAGGGCACAGATTGTCTCTTAGTTAATCTTTGACTCTCCCTGGTGTCTTGAACATAGTAGGCTAGCAGGCATTCTTTAAATAGTTATGACATTTAATAAAAATAATTTCTGGGCCTTCTAGGAATCAGACACAGTTTGAAAAATATATTCCTCCATGCTCATTATTATATATGGATTGGTTTCCCATGGGGACCCACATAGGTCATCCAACATCCATGGAGTACCTCTGTGACAGGGAAATGTGGAAGAGCCAAGAAGAGCAGCAGCAGCAACCGGGCAACGTGTGGTGACTAAGGGTAACGTGAACCTGTCTGACCTAACTGAATGTGTTTAGATCAGGAATTTTTGGAAACTGCTCGTGTGGTTATTGTACATATTTATACACTTGTCTTACTTTTCTATTTTGACAGTTTTATTATTAAGTAAGCCAGAAAATGAAGTGAGGAGACATTTTTGTGTATGTCTGTGTATGTAAATAAGAAGTAGGTGAAATTGCACTTCCATTTTCTCTGTGTATATCATAGGCAGATATGAATGCCCTTTGTACCCATGAAGGTCTGGGTGCTGTGGATCCTTCCATGGGAAGAATCTAAGGGGCAGGTACCACATAAGCAAGTTCCAGCCTGACATTGTAACCCCAAAGTGAGAAAAGTGACTTGTAATATTTTTGAAAATTATTTTTCGATGTTGTTTATGACTTCTTTTATTTTCTTATTTAGAACAACATTAGCCATTCTCTATCTTATCACCTACTACCTAGATGTGGTGGGGAAGTGGGGCTGGAGAGGGTGATCATTTTTAACATAGCACACTGAAGAATTTTCCTCTTCCAGTTAAAAAAAAAAAGCCCAGCTTAGAATGATGATGATAACCATTGATTGAGGGACTGACGTCTGCCAGGTAATCCTTAAACACATTAACGTGTTTAATACATACAACAGCTCTCTGAGGAAATGGTTCTTTCCATTTTTTAAAGATTAATAAGCTGATGTTAAAGATATTTAATAATTTGCTCCAGCTCATACAGTAAGCTCAAACCCCAAACTCTCTGACTAGTAAATTGGTATTCATCCCACACTTTGTGCTTGACACAAGGAGGTACCTAAGTAGGGTGATTCTTAGCAGTGTCAAAACATCTTTTTATTCTGGGACACCACTTGTCTGTAATTATTACCTGTAGACTCTTTCTCTGAGCCTTAAGGCCAGATTAAGGCTTTGCTTATAGAGATCAAGAAAACAGTCCAAGCACTGGCAACATTTCCTGGGAAGTCAGTAATTGGACAAAAGTGAGTCACCTTGAGTAAAAGAAAAAAGGTGAAATGAGGGCGTTTAACTCCTTTGTCTTTTCTTAATACAACTAATTAAGCAATCTGAATTCTAAAGTAGAAAGAAACATGTGGAAATGTTATTTCACTTTTTCAAAAATTAAATATTAATTTAATATTAATTAAAGAAGTTTTACCTGCAGGCAGCCATGAACAAGCCTTTGGAAGAGATGCAGGTGGCAGAGACTGGCAAGGATTCTGTGTGCCCGCAGCTGATACAGGAGCCACGCTGGTGTTTGGTCTGGGGTGAGAATGGCAAAATCAGAGAAGTACTAGCTCCTTTCTAGTCAATTTCTTTCCTATGTGCACAGGATAATTATAAAGTGAAAATTAAAATATAATTTGACTGTTTTACTTTTTTGTTCAAGTGCTGTAATACTCCAAAGCAGTTTACGTAGCAAAGACACTCAAGTCTGCTGAGATCTAAGCACCTACATTTCTTTATTTTACTATGTGCCAGGTACAGTGGTGAACAAAAGCAGCATGATGATTGACCTCATGGAGCTTATAGCTGGGACATGAAAAAAGATTAATATTTTCACATAATATTATATAAGGATTTTAAAAGTGATATCACAGTCAAAGAAAATTCAGTAATTCAGAGGGAGAAAAATTGCCTCCAAAAGGTCTCGGGAGCCAACCCAAGGCTGGGTGCATTCAGAGGGACCTGGAGGAAGAAAAAATAAGGGCTTCCAGGCAATTTTCAGCTAATTAAAGCTATTGACATTAGTAGGAGATTGTACCACTTCCTTAGTGGGGCTGCTGGTGTTATTAAACAGTAAAGAATAACTGGGTGGCTGGATGCTGTGGTGGGAGGATCACTTAAGGCTAGGAGTTTGAGACTAGCCCGAACAAGAGCAAGACCCTGTCTCAACAGAAAATAGAAAAATTACCCAGGTGGCATGGGGCACACCTGTAGTTCCAGCTGCTTGGTAGGTTGAGAAAAGATTTGCTTGAGCCCAGGAGTTTGAGGTTGCAATGACCTATGATGACACCACTGCACTCTACTTAGCATTACAGAGGGAGACTGTGTTAAAAAAAATGGCTGGGCATTAAAAGTTCTATAGTCCTTTAATGTAAACTACCTTTGGTTTTTTTTGAGACAAAGTCTTACTCTGTTGCCGAGGCTAGAGTGCCACTGTGTCAGCCTAGGTTATAGCAACCTCACACTCCTGAGTTTGAGCAATCCTTCTGTCTCAGCTTCTCAAGCAGCTGGGACTACAGGTGCTTGCCATGATGCCCGCCTAATTTTTCTAGTCTTAGTTGGGATAGGGTCTCGCTCTTGCTCCAATTGGTCTTGAACTCCTGAGCTCAAGCAATCCTCCTGTCTCAGCCTCCCAGAGTGCTGGGATTACAGTTGTGAGCCAGTGTACCTGGCCAGCAAACTGCCTTCCATTCATTGGTGACTTGAGTCAGGTGTCTCTGAAAACTCTAGCAGCCACTCACATCCACTTTCTGTCAGGAGGCGTTCATCATAATTTGTAAAAAATCATTTACTTGTATTATTTAGATGAAGTTAACGTAACACAAAATTAACCATTTTAAAGTAAATATTTCCATGGTGTTGAGTACATTCACAATGTTGTGTGACCATAATACTTAGCTCCAAAAGACGGCCATCATGGGAAAAGGAAACTCCACACCTATTAAGTAGCTGTTTCCATTTCCCCTCCCCCTGCACCTTGTGCACAAATCTGTGCTCTGACTCTGTGGATTTACTTATGCTGGAGAATTAACATTAATGGAATCATACAATGTGTAACTTCCTGCGTCTCACTTCTTTCATTCAGCAAAATGCTTTCAAGTTAGTCTGGGCTGTGGCCTGTGTTGGTACTTGTTACTTTTTATCCATTATATGCACACACAGGGCGTTTTGTTCACCTGTCACCCACTGACAGAAATCCGCACCGCTCCCCCTTTCACCACTGTGAACATGTGTGTGCAGTACACGTACTCATCTGAACACCAGTTTTTAATACTTTGGGGCGTATTCCTGGTAGTAGAATTGCTGAGTCATGAATTAATTCTCTGTTTAGGGTTTTGAGGACCACCAGGCCCTTTCCCACAGTGCCTGAACTATTCCCACCACAGTACATGCGGGGTGCGAAATCTTCAGACACTCCCCAGCCCTGTCATTTTAGAAACCTTTTTCTGATTATAGCCTTCTGGGGGTGTGCGGGAGGCTTCCTGTGGTTTCGTTTACCTCTCCCATGACTAGTGATGCCCATTGGATATGCTCGTTGGGCATTTGTGCATTTTCTTTCTCCATTTCGAGTTCTTGAACCAGTTTTAAAATCAAGTTTTTTTTTTATTGTTGTCAAATAGTAAATAATAATTTTTGAGGCATGTGGTTTAACCATGTTGTGTCCCAACACCCACAGCAGAGTCAGTGGTGGGCACAGCCCTGAAGGCAGAGAGCCAGGAGGGCAGAACTTGGGGTGTGGCTGAAAGGGGGGTAGCATCAATATCTGCCTTCCCTCAGAGCGCCGAAGACGACATGGTATCCTGGCATGGCACCGTGTGGGATGTGCACTCCGGCCATCTGTGATTCCAGCTTCCTTCTCACCACCAGAGTCTGGCTCAGTAATGAAGAACAACCATTTGGAGCACACTGCATGCACATTATCCTAGGGAAACTTCATCATCATGCTAGGTTGGTGCTATTGTTCTAATTTTACAGATTAGAAGACTTGAAGCTGGGGAAGATTAAGTAACTGGATGAAAATAACGACTAGAATCAGGCTGAATAAGCAGGGACCCTCCTGCACCCGTTTACGCCTTTCCCCACCGCCCAGGACGGCTGGTCCTCGTCTGCTCCACCGCCTTCCTCAATCAGGCCCACGTGTTGCTGACACAGCTGTTTTCCTTAAATGTAAATCTTACCACATCACTTCTCTGCTTGAAGTCTTTTTTTTTTTTTTTTTTGTAGAGACAGAGTCTCACTGTACCGCCCTCGGGTAGAGTGCCGTGGCGTCACACGGCTCACAGCAACCTCTAACTCTTGGGCTTACGCGATTCTCTAGCCTCAGCCTCCCGAGCAGCTGGGACTACAGGCGCCCGCCACAACGCCCGGCTATTTTTTGGTTGCAGTTTGGCCGGGGCTGGGTTTGAACCCGCCACCCTCGGCATATGGGGCCCTTTGCCCTACTCAACTGAGCCACAGGCGCTTGAAGTCTTTTAATGGCCTGTCATTCTTCAGGAACCTCGTCTTCTCTTCCCGGTTATCATCTTTTGCCTCCCTCATTTGTGTCCTGCTGTACAGCACATCAAGCTTCTCCAGGTTTCTGGAATCTGTCGAGCTATTTCATGCTCAAGGTACAGAGCTCCCTCTGCCCGGAAGGCACTACCCCCCACCCCCATGGCATTAGGAACTTTCCCCCATGCCATAAAATGCACAAATTGGCAAATGAGGTAGTGAAGGGGAAGAAAGAGAGGAAGCTGTCGTTGCTCACAGGCTGCACTTGACTGCCTGGCACACCCAAGGGAATCAACTAAAAAACCAGGACAGTTTCATAGCTGGATGCAAGATTTAAAAAAATCAATAGGTCCCCTAATCACCAGGGGTAATCAATTGAAAAATGTAATGGAAAAATGGTATTCATAATAGCATAAAAAAAGATAAAATACCAGAACAATAAAAATACTATTTCAAAACATTCTAATACATTCATTGGAAGACAGGGAAAGAACACCTAAATCCATGAAAATATATTTCATGTTTCTGCACGGGGGGTACGAGCCTAAGGTTTGACTTCTGAGGAGGGCGATCGCCTGAGCTCAGGAATTTGAGACAGACCAGCCTGAGCAAGAACTAGATGTGTCTCTACTAAAAATAGAAAAACTAGCTGGGCATTGTGAGGGGTGCCTGTGGTCCCAGCTACTTGGGAGGCTGAGGCAGGAGGATGACTTGAGCCCAGGAGTTTGTGGTTACTGTGAGCTATGATGCCCAGCACTCTTGTCTCAAAAAAAAAAAAAAAATATATATATATATATATATACATACATATACATACACACACACACACACATACACACACATATATATAAATAATAGACATCTCTTCCCATTCCTTCCTGTGCCATCTCAGGAAAGTGTCTTTACTCCCCTAAGGGAGTGTTTCTTTGTAAAATGAGAGTTATACCCTTAGTCAACTCATGTAGCAAGTAAGAGAGTTAGATAAAATTATCTATTTATTAATGGAATACCAGCCCAATGCAAGGCACATAGTAAATAATTAGTTTCTGTAAATAAAGATGCCAATTATAATAAAATAATTACATGATAATATAATCAAATAATAATAACATAATGAAAATAATCTGTGCACTTTATGAAATCCCACTGAGTGTTTCTGTGTATGATTATAATTTTGAGAATGTGCCTTTAGAGGGTATTATTTTTTGTTTCCTGTTTTAGGAGTCATATGTGTTCTGAGTTGCCATTGTCTCACTAACAGAGATGTTTTGTTTTTGGTTTTGCTTTTGCATGATGTTTTGTTGGCCTCATCGCTCTTGTATTTTTCCCTTCTTTTTCTTCTTTATCTGCTACCCTTTAGCTGCCCTGTGACACACATGGACAAGCAGACAGTGGGTGTATTGCTGGCCCAGTTAGGAAACAGACCATAACTAGCACCCTGGAAGTCGCCTCTTGTCCAATGTTAATAACTAACTCCTCCCTTCTCTTTAAAGTTAATTGTTTTTTAACACCATAGGTTACTTTTGCCTGCTTTTGGACTTTATATAAATTATATATAAATGCAGTGTGTATTTTTTTGTTTTTTTCTGGATTCTTTTCCTAAATTTTATGCTTGTGAGATTCTATCGGGTTATGTATGTAGCTATACTCTAGTTGTTCATCACTGAATTTATCCTTTCTACTAGTGCTGGGAATTTGGGTTATTCTCAGTTTGGTGTATGACTTACATTGTTGCTACTAACAGTCTTCTATTTGTCTTTTGATGCTTGCGTGGATGGTTTTCTGTTGGACAGATATCTCATAATAGAACTGCTCATAGCATATATGTATGCTAATTTACATCCCTTCCAGTAAGGTATGAGGGTTCTGGTTGCTTTGTATCCTTGACAACATTTGATATTATCAATATTATTAATTTTAGCAATTCTGTTGCATATGTAGTATTATTTCTTTGTAGGTTTTTACTTTGTACTGTTCTGTTGGCATTGAACACTTTTTGAAATGCTTTTTGGCCATACGGTGTCGTCTCTTGTGACATGTCTATTCAAGTCTTTTGCCCATATTTTAAAAACTGGGTTATTTGTCCTTTTCTTTTCATTAATAGCACTTCTCTGTGCATGCTGGACATACATGGATCACAACCACCTTCTCCCAGTTTGTGGTTTGCCTTTTTATTGTCTTAATGGTGTCTTGTTTTTTCTTTGTTTTTAAATTTTTATTTTTTTTAATGTTATCTTTTGACATACAGAAATTAAAAAAAATTTTTTGTTTTGCAGTTTTTGGCCAGGGCTGGGTTTGAACCCACCACCTCCAGCATATGGGGCCGGCACCCTACTCCTTTGAGCCACAGGCACCGCCCCAGAAATTCTAAATTTTAATAAGGTCAAATCTATCAAGTTTTTCCTTTTATGGATGTTGGTTTTATGTCTAATTTAAGAAATCTTTCCTGCTTCCAAGTCATTAAGATGTACTCCTATGTCTGTGTGTTAAATCCTAGAAGTTTTGTTGTCTTGCCTTTCACAATTAGATCTGTAATTCACCTGGAGGTGATTTGAGGGTATGAAGGAGGCTAGGGGTACAGTTTTAATTTTTTTCCATGTAGATATCCAATTGATCTGGAATCATTTATTGAAAAGACTATTGTTTCCTCATTGCACTGTCCTCCTGCTGCCTTGATCACATGTCCACCAGTGTATTTCTGGACTCTCCTTTCTGCTGGTTGGGTACTTTGCTATCTTTATGCCAGTACCATCCTGTCTTGATGCTAAGTCTTAGTATCTGCTAGAATAAAAGTTATCCCATCTTGTTCTTTAAGAGCGTTTTGGCTATTTCTGGCTTGTTTCTTTTCAACATAATTTTAGAATCGACTTGTTAATTTCCATATAAAATTTTTGAATTGAAATCACTTGGAATATAATAGATCAATTTGGGGCGATCTTTACAACATTGGATCTTCCCGTCCTTGAATACAGTCCATCCCTACCTTTTTAGATTTTCTTTATATTCTTTCAGTTCGTGTTATAGTTTTCTCTGTGGAAGTATTTATGCTAATTTCTTAGCTTAGTTTCCCACACACCTACTTGTGGTGCAGGTTTGAAGTTTCAGCTGTATTTTTTGTGTATTCTTTTTCTGAGAGTGGTCCTGGGTTACAGCCAGTTACTACTCACGGCCACCCTGGCCCGTTCTCGTCTTTTCCCCTATTTACTGGCAGCCCTTTGAAGTTCCAGACTTCTTGAAGGAGCTGTTCATTAAGCTTACTTTGAAAATGAGGTAGGAATGAAAGATAGATGGCGAGGGGAGACTTTCATGGAGTTTTTTAAAACATGATTTTGTGTCGTTTGATGTTATTTGATTACAAGTAACACAACGTAAACTACTGGTAACATTTAATAGCCCTCCCCCAGCTCAGGTCCCAAAACCTCGACAGTGCACATGGCTGCGCCTCCTCCTTCTTTTTTTTTTTTTTTTGAGACAGAATCTCACTTTGTCCGCCTGGGTAGAGTGCCATGAAGTCACAGCTCCAGCAACCTCAAACTCCTGGGCTCAAGTGATCCTCCTGCCTCAGCCTCCAGAGTAGCTGGAACTACAGGCATCCACCTGAATGCCCTGCTTAGTTTTGTCTATTTTTATTGGACACGGGGCCTCGCTCTTGCTCAGGCCGGTCTGAACTCCTGAGCTCCAGGGGTGCTCGGATCACAAGCCTGAGCCCTGATGCCTGGCCCCGGCCTCGCGTTCTCTTAATCTACCCTCACCTGTGCTTCGGCCTCCTGGCTGTCTGTGTTTTTTCTTTGTTCCTTGAGGGGTCCGTTCTCCTTTTCCTGGGAAGCCCTTTCCATTGCCTGTTCTCTGTAACGTTCTTCGCCTTTTTCCTCATTAGCTTTAACTTGCCCTTGGGCGGCTTTCAATTTCTACACTGTGTAGAGCAGGCTTCCCTGAATTCAAACCAAGTCAGGTCTCTTGGTCTATGCTTCCCTAATATCTTATAATTCCTCTTTTCTCTTTTGGGACATTTACCACAATTTTAATTAAATGATGAATTTTCACGTTGTATAATCCCAGACGTGATGTGACCCGGCATGAAGGTGATGTATGGGACGCGGAAGTGACGTATAGGATGCGGAGGTGACGGGTCGGGCGCGGGAGTGACGTATGGGACGTAGAGGTGACGTGTCGGGCGCGGCGGCTGCCTGTCTCATTCGCTGGGTTGCGTCAGGGCCTGGAGGAGCCGCGTGTACATCCCTCGTCTCTAATAAACACGCATGGAAGTGACCAGCGAGTGAGGGAACAACCTTTTCTTTGAGCGTACATCCTACCTTTATTACCCACAACCCTCTCACCTCTAAACTTGGGCATAGCAATTAAAAATTCATTGCACTACTTGGTAAAGTATTGCTAGTAACTTTCATTAAAAATGTACAAACTTAAAAATTCATCAAACCTTAAAACGATTTTGTTACAGAAATTTGGGATAGGAACTAAAAAATGCATGTTAAGTGATAGAATGGTGTATGATCAAAGGAAATGATTCCAAAAGAACCACCCCTGTGATCTTTCATAATGTGAAACAAACAGCAAAATGAAGTGACTGCATGCATCAACAGTGGGGAAAGATCTAAGGAAGGCCTAACTCTATTTGTGAAAAATAGTCTCAGGACTGTGTTGGTAAATCCACCTCAAAATTACTTCAAGAGGGCCAAATTTAAGAATCTTAGTGAATGACATTTCAGAAAATATATGAAGTCTAAATATGCTTTTATATTTTACAGATTTTGCAGAAGCAAATTTCAGGATACAAAGTCCTAACGTGAGCTCTTATGTATCCCCCACCTGTTCTTGATGAATAAAAAGTGTGTCAAGATCTAAATTTTTGGCATAATAATCAGCTATATGGAAATCATAGTTTAACCTTTATTTTTCTAATGAAAATGTCATGTTTAAAATGGCAAAAGCTCATCTCACACAGACTCTTTGTAATTTGTATCTGTGCAGACCTGACATGGTGCTACTTCTCTCTGTGTGCATTTTATTGAAGCATGCAAGCAAAGCCCTTTCTCTAATTTATATAGAGACACCTAATTAACAAGGCACATTGTACTAACCATGAGAAAAAGTAGCTTTTTCTTTTCTCCCTCTGACTAAGATTTCTTATAATATCCCCTTTTCAGAGAACTTTTGAGAAGTAGTGGCAATTTAGGAGGAAGCAGGGTCTGTTTTGCTAAAATCTAGATTTTTTCCACTCTTGTGATTGATCTCTCTTTGCATGGGGCTCCTAGGGATGCTTGCAGACTTGCTTATTAAATGGTTAGAGCTTATTAGGAGCACATGTGCATGTAGCTTCCAAACTGCTTTGACTAGATGTGAAAGTGAGCAGCTTTGTGGCTCTCAAATGAGAGCACAGATGATTGGTGCCCTGCTGTTGTCACCTTGGGTGACAATACCAGAGAGCAGACAAACGGTGTGTTGCTTTTGCCCTTTCTCCTAAAACAATATTGGCTTTACCATCTCAACTAGCTGCAAGTTTTTGTGAATTCTTATGTGTTTTGAACATGAGCTATCATTTTTGATCATTTTTTTAACCCCCACCTAACCCCCCCAAACAAGTCAAGATTTCTAAGTGAATGAGATTTTTGGAAGTCTTGGGCATAGTTTCTGATTCCTGTAAGTCTTTTCATGGACCTTTGGGGATCTGAAGCTCCCGTGTTGGGAAATGGGAATTCCTTTTCTGTTCTTGTCTAGGACTGAGGAGAGCTGTGTAGTGCGGGTAGTGTGACACTGTAGTCCTTTAACTTGGAGTGTGTTTTGAGAATACCGTGTGTAAAATAAATGTCTCCTCTAGAATTTCCAGTGCCTAAGCCTGTGCTGGCCCTCTGCTGGTGTTCAAAGGGGGCTTAAGAGGCCTCTAAGGTTTTTAGTAGGGAAAGGTAATTCTTTCCTAAGTTGAAAGCTGCCTGGGAGACTCCTTGACCCCCAGAAGTCTTCCCTCTAGCTTATTCCTGGGCTCCCACCATCCAACACCTTCAACTTCAGATGCAAACTGGTCTTGGGTTGCCTCCCTGGAGTTTTACTTTTGGACAATTTCTTGTATGTAAATACTCATGAGATTGAGTGAGTTGAAATTTCACTCCCAGTCTTATTGTCATCAGGAGTGAAACTAACCAAATTGAACTCTAGAGAATGTGTTTTAAGATGTAAGAACACAATGAAGTAATTGCTATGTTGACCAAGGTGGACGTTATTCACTACTAAACTCACGCTGTAGGACAACTCATTTCTAAGCAGGATCATAATAGGACTTGCCTAAATAGAATTAAACTTTCATGGATTTTTAAAAAGGATGAGAAGAAACCTTTCATTTCACTTAATTAAAAGGGCAGACCTTTCGATGATGTCTCGGTCACACTGGGAACATGTGGTGCACGTGCTCATCAGGACTCGGGGTGGCTTCGGCTGTAACAAAGTTTATCACGTTGAAACTCTTGCTCAGTGATCCCTACTGGGAAACTCTTCTTGCTACTTACTCTGTAATCAGATGTGCCATCTAGCTACTTAATTTTCAGTGATTTCTAAAAAGGAGAGGCCATTAGTTCAAATGTGCCATTTTTGCCTGTCGGAGAGCAATTTGCAAACGAACCTTACAGTCTAGGAAGCAGAGCTCTTCCATTCTCAGAAAACAGTGCAGATAATTGGACTTCACATATGTTTCTTTTTTGAGATACAGACCATAGAATTTGTTTATGACTATCTTTAGCACGAACAGGAAGCTTATGATGAAATGGAGAGGAAAAGAGTTGGAGAGGAAAATGTATAAAACTCATGGGAAATATGTTCCAAATGATCCAGCAGCTTTAGAAAATCAGTTTCTAGCCATGAGAAGGATGCAGCATGGAGTTGCTTTTCAGTAGCAGGGAGGGACATTTCTGGGCCAACCACACTTCCTGGCGTTGGGATTGGCTGCTTGTTACTGCAGACTAAGGCTGTGAGAAACTTACTACTTTGTATAAAGGTCAAACCAGGAATGCTGACTCCTTAACAGCCCCTCACCCTTTCCCTAACCTTAACCCCTACACTATGGCTTTTAAATAAAGTTGGTTATATGAATAATCTTGGGAGACAAATAAGTGTTAAGGGCATGTTTTCAAGCATTTGTATCACCCCTTGGGCAGGGGCTAGCATTATTCACCTCTCTTATTTCCTCTGAGTCTCACATCTGCACCCAAAGTTTTCCCCTTGAGTCAGAATAGGCCAGATTATGCTGCTGCCACAAAAACGTCTAAAGTCATCTGGCACTGGTTTAGGGATTGCTGGTTCATGGTGGAAACCATCACTTGAGGCAGAAGGAGTGTTTCTTTTTCCCGCTGCCCTGGGAATGATGTTTGTGATGGCAGCTTCTCCATCTGCTGAGTTTCCAGTCCACCGAGCTGATCTGCAATGCAAACAGTCTTTTGTATTATAAGCCATTGAGATTTAGCATCATAACCTAGTTTTTCTGGACTAAAACAGTATCTAGTGTAGTTTTACAGTTGAACAGACAAGTGCTAGTACAGGTTAAATAGCTAGCCCAAGACGCTGGTCAAGGGCCGGGGAAGCCACAGGTGAGTTCTACCTACCAGGTCACATCGACTCCTTGTTTGTGTCTGGCAGAGCCATCAAAGATTGATTTTTTAAAAATCAACTACAGAATCATCATTCTAATTAAGTCTTTCTTATCCCGTGTGCCTCTGAGAATGAACTTGGTCTTTCGCAAAGAGAACAATGTAATGTTTGGTTTGGTTTAGCATGCAGAGTGGGGGACCAACCATCCTGGGTTGCTCAGGACTAAGGGATTTCCCAGGACACGGGACTATCAGTGGTAAAACCAGGGAAGTCCCAGGTGAATTGAGACGAGTTGGTCACCCTAATTGCTGGGGTGGTATCTCCTAGCAACACTGAGGAATTATGCACCCCAGATTCCCACCACACCTTGTAATTCTTTCCATCATAACATTCATCACATTGTGTTGTAATGACTGAGGCTAGTTAGTGCTTATGTGCACACAAAACCCTGAATGCCTAAAACTCAAGACTATTGCTTTTTCGTTTTGTATTCCCAATACCTTCTATGATGCCTGACACTTCAAAAGAGCACAATAAATATTCATCGAATGGGTGAATAAATTTCATTTCTCTCTTGTTTTCGTTCAGAAAACTGGTGTCATGCGATTGGTTTTTTCTCCTTTGAGAATTAATTCTATCTCGGTAATAATTTCACAATAAGAAGAGGTAGAAATCTTTCTTGGCTTCAGCTACAAGCTTGCTTAAAGCTCTCAGTGTGACCCATTGTGTAAAATTATATAAACTCAGCACTGAGTTTCAGCATAAACTGATTCCTTATTAGACTGACTGAATAATTGGATCTCCTTGTTTGGCATTTGTTTAAAGACAGAAGGTCATGGGGCAAATGGTGGATATCTGAGGCTATGGAAACATATGCTGTAAATTTGGTTTAGCTGTTTCTGGTAACTGGGCTTATTGCGACTGAAGATTCAGGCTTTCTGAGTCTGCCCTCCACCCTTGGGAATGCATAACAGCATGCCCTCCAAAACCAGAGGCTGAAAGAAAATCTCCATGGGCATGCTTTGCTGATGGATTACATTCATGCCCAGTTAAGGACAGCAAGCCATGGACTGAGAGATTTGCTCCAGGGAATCAGACCCAGAGCTCACCCAGTTGCATAAAAGGCCTATGAGGTGTGCTGAGACAGAGCTTGGTCATTTCTCCCTCTACTTACTAACTCCTCAGGCATCCTTATTAATCACCCACAGTAGATCTTTCCTAAGTGACTAGCTTTTCTGAGAAGTGATTTAAATTCTATAAAGAGTTCTCTGTGGAGCAGTGGGAATATTACTGAACTTGTTTTTAAGGAGACTTAAAAAAAAAATCCCTGTCCTCGGTTTTTCTCATCTGCCAAATGGGTTTCATTACACTTACCTTCTGACTACATAAGATAATTTGTGAAGGTCAAAGGAGATGAAGCCAGTGAGAACAGGTTGGAGAGCAGGCCGATCTCCAGTTGTCTTGGATGAGGTAGAATGAGACTCCCCACACCCTGTTTTTATGGAGTATATTAGGTAGTGCACAGAGACAGCTGGTAAGTACAAGAAGGCATTTGTCAGCTGGCGAGGGAGACGCAGAAAAATAAAGCTGGGTAGGGGAAGAATGGAAGACGCCAGAGGACATGACTGTGTAGATGGGAAGGTTAGAGACATCACTAACAAGGTGATGTCTGAGCAGAAGCTTGAGGGAAGCAAAGCGTATCTCAGGGAAGAATATTCCAGGCAGAGAGAATTGCAAAAGCAAAGCTGAATCTGCAGTGTCAGTGAGCCGGTGCACAGTGAGAGTGATGCGCACTGTGCTGGTGGAGAGTGAGAGTAGTCTGCATTGTGCCTATACACAGTGAGAGTGGTGTGCAGTGTGCCTATACACAGTGAGAGTGGTCTGCAGTGTGCCTGTACACAGTGAGAGTGGTCTGCAGTGTGCCTGTACACAGTGAGAGTGGTCTGCAGTGTGCCTGTGGAGAGTGAGACTGGTCTGCAGTGTGCCTGTGGAGAGTGAGACTGGTCTGCAGTGTGCCTATACACAGTGAGAGTGGTCTGCAGTGTGCCTGTGGAGAGTGAGAGTGGTGTGCAGCGTGCCTGTACACAGTGAGAGTGGTCTGCAGTGTGCCTGTGGAGAGTGAGACTAGTCTGCAGTGTGCCTGTGGAGAGTGAGACTGGTCTGCAGTGTGCCTGTGGAGAGTGAGAGTGGTGTGCAGTGTGCCTGTACACAGTGAGAGTGGTCTGCAGTGTGCCTGTACACAGTGAGAGTAGTCTGCAGTGTGCCTGTACACAGTGAGAGTAGTCTGCAGTGTGCCTGTGGAGAGTGAGAGTGGTCTGCAGCGTGCCTGTACACAGTGAGAGTGGTCTGCAGCGTGCCTGTACACAGTGAGAGTGGTCTGCAGTGTGCCTGTGGAGAGTGAGACTCGTCTGTAGTGTGCCTGTGGAGAGTGAGACTGGTCTGCAGTGTGCCTGTGGAGAGTGAGACTGGTCTGCAGTGTGCCTATACACAGTGAGAGTGGTGTGCAGTGTGCCTGTACACAGTGAGAGTGGTCTGCAGTGTGCCTGTGGATAGTGAGAGTGGTCTGCAGTGTGCCTGTACACAGTGAGAGTGGTGTGCAGTGTGCCTGTACACAGTGAGAGTAGTCTGCAGTGTGCCTGTGGAGAGTGAGAGTGGTGTGCAGTGTGCCTGTACACAGTGAGAGTGGTGTGCAGCGTGCCTGTACATAGTGAGAGTGGTCTGCAGCGTGCCTGTACACAGTGAGAGTGGTCTGCAGTGTGCATGTGGAGAGTGAGACTGGTCTGCAGTGTGCCTGTGGAGAGTGAGACTGGTCTGCAGTGTGCCTATACACAGTGAGAGTGGTCTGCAGTGTGCCTGTGGAGAGTGAGAGTGGTGTGCAGCGTGCCTGTACACAGTGAGAGTGGTCTGCAGTGTGCCTGTGGAGAGTGAGACTAGTCTGCAGTGTGCCTGTGGAGAGTGAGACTGGTCTGCAGTGTGCCTGTGGAGAGTGAGAGTGGTGTGCAGTGTGCCTGTACACAGTGAGAGTGGTCTACAGTGTGCCTGTACACAGTGAGAGTGGTCTGCAGTGTGCCTGTACACAGTGAGAGTGGTCTGCAGTGTGCCTGTACACAGTGAGAGTGGTCTGCAGTGTGCCTGTGGAGAGTGAGACTGGTCTGCAGTGTGCCTGTGGAGAGTGAGACTGGTCTGCAGTGTGCCTATACACAGTGAGAGTGGTCTGCAGTGTGCCTGTGGAGAGTGAGAGTGGTGTGCAGCGTGCCTGTACACAGTGAGAGTGGTCTGCAGTGTGCCTGTGGAGAGTGAGACTCGTCTGTAGTGTGCCTGTGGAGAGTGAGACTGGTCTGCAGTGTGCCTGTGGAGAGTGAGAGTGGTGTGCAGTGTGCCTATACACAGTGAGAGTGGTGTGCAGTGTGCCTGTACACAGTGAGAGTGGTCTGCAGTGTGCCTGTGGATAGTGAGAGTGGTCTGCAGTGTGCCTGTACACAGTGAGAGTGGTGTGCAGTGTGCCTGTACACAGTGAGAGTAGTCTGCAGTGTGCCTGTGGAGAGTGAGAGTGGTGTGCAGTGTGCCTGTACACAGTGAGAGTGGTGTGCAGGGTGCCTGTACATAGTGAGAGTGGTCTGCAGCGTGCCTGTACACAGTGAGAGTGGTCTGCAGTGTGCCTGTGGAGAGTGAGACTGGTCTGCAGTGTGCCTGTGGAGAGTGAGACTGGTCTGCAGTGTGCCTATACACAGTGAGAGTGGTCTGCAGTGTGCCTGTGGAGAGTGAGAGTGGTGTGCAGCGTGCCTGTACACAGTGAGAGTGGTCTGCAGTGTGCCTGTGGAGAGTGAGACTAGTCTGCAGTGTGCCTGTGGAGAGTGAGACTGGTCTGCAGTGTGCCTGTGGAGAGTGAGAGTGGTGTGCAGTGTGCCTGTACACAGTGAGAGTGGTCTACAGTGTGCCTGTACACAGTGAGAGTGGTCTGCAGTGTGCCTGTACACAGTGAGAGTAGTCTGCAGTGTGCCTGTGGAGAGTGAGACTGGTCTGCAGTGTGCCTGTGGAGAGTGAGACTGGTCTGCAGTGTGCCTATACACAGTGAGAGTGGTCTGCAGTGTGCCTGTGGAGAGTGAGAGTGGTGTGCAGCGTGCCTGTACACAGTGAGAGTGGTCTGCAGTGTGCCTGTGGAGAGTGAGACTCGTCTGTAGTGTGCCTGTGGAGAGTGAGACTGGTCTGCAGTGTGCCTGTGGAGAGTGAGACTGGTCTGCAGTGTGCCTATACACAGTGAGAGTGATGTGCAGTGTGCCTGTACACAGTGAGAGTGGTCTGCAGTGTGCCTGTGGATAGTGAGAGTGGTCTGCAGTGTGCCTGTACACAGTGAGAGTGGTGTGCAGTGTGCCTGTACACAGTGAGAGTAGTCTGCAGTGTGCCTGTGGAGAGTGAGAGTGGTGTGCAGTGTGCCTGTACACAGTGAGAGTGGTGTGCAGGGTGCCTGTACATAGTGAGAGTGGTCTGCAGCGTGCCTGTACACAGTGAGAGTGGTCTGCAGTGTGCCTGTGGAGAGTGAGACTGGTCTGCAGTGTGCCTGTGGAGAGTGAGACTGGTCTGCAGTGTGCCTATACACAGTGAGAGTGGTCTGCAGTGTGCCTGTGGAGAGTGAGAGTGGTGTGCAGCGTGCCTGTACACAGTGAGAGTGGTCTGCAGTGTGCCTGTGGAGAGTGAGACTAGTCTGCAGTGTGCCTGTGGAGAGTGAGACTGGTCTGCAGTGTGCCTGTGGAGAGTGAGAGTGGTGTGCAGTGTGCCTGTACACAGTGAGAGTGGTCTACAGTGTGCCTGTACACAGTGAGAGTGGTCTGCAGTGTGCCTGTACACAGTGAGAGTGGTCTGCAGTGTGCCTGTACACAGTGAGAGTGGTCTGCAGTGTGCCTGTGGAGAGTGAGACTGGTCTGCAGTGTGCCTGTGGAGAGTGAGACTGGTCTGCAGTGTGCCTATACACAGTGAGAGTGGTCTGCAGTGTGCCTGTGGAGAGTGAGAGTGGTGTGCAGCGTGCCTGTACACAGTGAGAGTGGTCTGCAGTGTGCCTGTGGAGAGTGAGACTCGTCTGTAGTGTGCCTGTGGAGAGTGAGACTGGTCTGCAGTGTGCCTGTGGAGAGTGAGAGTGGTGTGCAGTGTGCCTATACACAGTGAGAGTGGTGTGCAGTGTGCCTGTACACAGTGAGAGTGGTCTGCAGTGTGCCTGTGGATAGTGAGAGTGGTCTGCAGTGTGCCTGTACACAGTGAGAGTGGTGTGCAGTGTGCCTGTACACAGTGAGAGTAGTCTGCAGTGTGCCTGTGGAGAGTGAGAGTGGTGTGCAGTGTGCCTGTACACAGTGAGAGTGGTGTGCAGGGTGCCTGTACATAGTGAGAGTGGTCTGCAGCGTGCCTGTACACAGTGAGAGTGGTCTGCAGTGTGCCTGTGGAGAGTGAGACTGGTCTGCAGTGTGCCTGTGGAGAGTGAGACTGGTCTGCAGTGTGCCTATACACAGTGAGAGTGGTCTGCAGTGTGCCTGTGGAGAGTGAGAGTGGTGTGCAGCGTGCCTGTACACAGTGAGAGTGGTCTGCAGTGTGCCTGTGGAGAGTGAGACTAGTCTGCAGTGTGCCTGTGGAGAGTGAGACTGGTCTGCAGTGTGCCTGTGGAGAGTGAGAGTGGTGTGCAGTGTGCCTGTACACAGTGAGAGTGGTCTACAGTGTGCCTGTACACAGTGAGAGTGGTCTGCAGTGTGCCTGTACACAGTGAGAGTAGTCTGCAGTGTGCCTGTGGAGAGTGAGACTGGTCTGCAGTGTGCCTGTGGAGAGTGAGACTGGTCTGCAGTGTGCCTATACACAGTGAGAGTGGTCTGCAGTGTGCCTGTGGAGAGTGAGAGTGGTGTGCAGCGTGCCTGTACACAGTGAGAGTGGTCTGCAGTGTGCCTGTGGAGAGTGAGACTCGTCTGTAGTGTGCCTGTGGAGAGTGAGACTGGTCTGCAGTGTGCCTGTGGAGAGTGAGACTGGTCTGCAGTGTGCCTATACACAGTGAGAGTGGTGTGCAGTGTGCCTGTACACAGTGAGAGTGGTCTGCAGTGTGCCTGTGGATAGTGAGAGTGGTCTGCAGTGTGCCTGTACACAGTGAGAGTGGTGTGCAGTGTGCCTGTACACAGTGAGAGTAGTCTGCAGTGTGCCTGTGGAGAGTGAGAGTGGTGTGCAGTGTGCCTGTACACAGTGAGAGTGGTGTGCAGGGTGCCTGTACATAGTGAGAGTGGTCTGCAGCGTGCCTGTACACAGTGAGAGTGGTCTGCAGTGTGCCTGTGGAGAGTGAGACTGGTCTGCAGTGTGCCTGTGGAGAGTGAGACTGGTCTGCAGTGTGCCTATACACAGTGAGAGTGGTCTGCAGTGTGCCTGTGGAGAGTGAGAGTGGTGTGCAGCGTGCCTGTACACAGTGAGAGTGGTCTGCAGTGTGCCTGTGGAGAGTGAGACTAGTCTGCAGTGTGCCTGTGGAGAGTGAGACTGGTCTGCAGTGTGCCTGTGGAGAGTGAGAGTGGTGTGCAGTGTGCCTGTACACAGTGAGAGTGGTCTACAGTGTGCCTGTACACAGTGAGAGTGGTCTGCAGTGTGCCTGTACACAGTGAGTGTGGTCTGAAGTGTGCCTGTGGAGAGTGAGAGTGGTGTGCAGTGTGCCTGTACACAGTGAGAGTAGTCTGCAGTGTGCCTGTGGAGAGTGAGAGTGGTGTGCAGCGTGCCTGTACACAGTGAGAGTGGTCTGCAGCGTGCCTGTGGAGAGTGAGACTGGTCTGCAGTGTGCCTGTGGAGAGTGAGACTGGTCTGCAGTGTGCCTGTGGAGAGTGAGACCTGTCTGCAGTGTGCCTGTGGAGAGTGAGACTGGTCTGCAGTGTGCCTATACACAGTGAGAGTGGTGTGCAGTGTGCCTGTACACAGTGAGAGTGGTCTGCAGTGTGCCTGTGGATAGTGAGAGTGGTCTGCAGTGTGCCTGTACACAGTGAGAGTGGTGTGCAGTGTGCCTGTACACAGTGAGAGTAGTCTGCAGTGTGCCTGTGGAGAGTGAGAGTGGTGTGCAGCGTGCCTGTACACAGTGAGAGTGGTGTGCAGGGTGCCTGTACATAGTGAGAGTGGTCTGCAGCGTGCCTGTACACAGTGAGAGTGGTCTGCAGTGTGCCTGTGGAGAGTGAGACTGGTCTGCAGTGTGCCTGTGGAGAGTGAGACTGGTCTGCAGTGTGCCTGTGGAGAGTGAGACTGGTCTGCAGTGTGCCTGTGGAGAGTGAGAGTGGTCTGCAGTGTGCCTGTACACAGTGAGAGTGGTGTGCAGCGTGCCTGTACACAGTGAGAGTGGTGTGCAGCGTGCCTGTACACAGTGAGAGTGGTCTGCAGTGTGCCTGTGGAGAGTGAGAGTGGTCTGCAGTGTGCCTGTGGAGAGTGAGACTGGTCTGCAGTGTGCCTGTGGAGAGTGAGACTGGTCTGCAGTGTGCCTATACACAGTGAGAGTGGTCTGCAGTGTGCCTGTGGAGAGTGAGAGTGGTGTGCAGCGTGCCTGTACACAGTAAGAGTGGTCTGCAGTGTGCCTGTGGAGAGTGAGACTAGTCTGCAGTGTGCCTGTGGAGAGTGAGACTGGTCTGCAGTGTGCCTGTGGAGAGTGAGAGTGGTGTGCAGTGTGCCTGTACACAGTGAGAGTGGTCTGCAGTGTGCTTGTACACAGTGAGAGTGGTCTGCAGTGTGCCTGTACACAGTGAGAGTAGTCTGCAGTGTGCCTGTGGAGAGTGAGAGTGGTGTGCAGCGTGCCTGTACACAGTGAGAGTGGTCTGCAGCGTGCCTGTACACAGTGAGAGTGGTCTGCAGTGTGCCTGTGGAGAGTGAGACTCGTCTGTAGTGTGCCTGTGGAGAGTGAGACTGGTCTGCAGTGTGCCTGTGGAGAGTGAGACTGGTCTGCAGTGTGCCTATACACAGTGAGAGTGGTCTGCAGTGTGCCTGTACACAGTGAGAGTGGTCTGCAGTGTGCCTGTGGATAGTGAGAGTGGTCTGCAGTGTGCCTGTACACAGTGAGAGTGGTGTGCAGTGTGCCTGTACACAGTGAGAGTAGTCTGCAGTGTGCCTGTGGAGAGTGAGAGTGGTGTGCAGTGTGCCTGTACACAGTGAGAGTGGTGTGCAGGGTGCCTGTACATAGTGAGAGTGGTCTGCAGCGTGCCTGTACACAGTGAGAGTGGTCTGCAGTGTGCCTGTGGAGAGTGAGACTGGTCTGCAGTGTGCCTGTGGAGAGTGAGACTGGTCTGCAGTGTGCCTATACACAGTGAGAGGGGTGTGCAGTATGCCTGTACACAGTGAGAGTGGTCTGCAGTGTGCCTGTGGATAGTGAGAGTGGTCTGCAGTGTGCCTGTACACAGTGAGAGTAGTCTGCAGTGTGCCTGTACACAGTGAGAGTAGTCTGCAGTGTGCCTGTGGAGAGTGAGAGTGGTGTGCAGTGTGCCTGTACACAGTGAGAGTGGTGTGCAGCGTGCCTGTACACAGTGAAAGTGGTCTGCAGCGTGCCTGTACACAGTGAGAGTGGTCTGCAGTGTGCCTGTGGAGAGTGAGACTGGTCTGCAGTGTGCCTGTGGAGAGTGAGACTGGTCTGCAGTGTGCCTATACACAGTGAGAGTGGTGTGCAGTGTGCCTGTGGAGAGTGAGACTGGTCTGCAGTGTGCCTGTGGAGAGTGAGACTGGTCTGCAGTGTGTCTGTGGAGAGTGAGACTGGTCTGCAGTGTGCCTATACACAGTGAGAGTGGTGTGCAGTGTGCCTGTACACGGTGAGAGTGGTCTGCAGTGTGCCTGTGGATAGTGAGAGTGGTCTGCAGTGTGCCTGTGCACAGTGAGAGTTGTCTGCAGTGTGCCTGTACACAGTGAGAGTAGTCTGCAGTGTGCCTGTGGAGAGTGAGAGTGGTGTGCAGTGTGCCTGTACACAGTAGAGTGGTCTGCAGTGTGCCTGTGGAGAGTGAGAGTGGTCTGCAGTGTGCCTGTGGAGAGTGAGACTGGTCTGCAGTGTGCCTATACACAGTGAGAGTGGTGTGCAGTGTGCCTGTACACAGTGAGAGTGGTCTGCAGTGTGCCTGTGGATAG
This sequence comes from Nycticebus coucang, assembly GCF_027406575.1. Lineage (NCBI taxonomy): Eukaryota > Metazoa > Chordata > Mammalia > Primates > Lorisidae > Nycticebus > Nycticebus coucang. The sequence continues at coordinate 54,963,178 of NC_069782.1, forward strand.
TGAGAGTGGTCTGCAGTGTGCCTGTGCACAGTGAGAGTTGTCTGCAGTGTACCTGTACACAGTGAGAGTAGTCTGCAGTGTGCCTGTGGAGAGTGAGAGTGGTGTGCAGTGTGCCTGTACACAGTAGAGTGGTCTGCAGTGTGCTGGTACATAGTGAGAGTGCAGGGGGTTTGGGGAAAGGAGGGGCATGTTGGCGGCAGAGCTTCAAGATCAAGGAGGGGCAGATCACAAGAGTAGTGTAAGTTATGGTTGAGGACTTGGGGTTACATTCTGTGTGAAATAGGAAGCAAAGAGCTGGCCTGATCAGACCTTATATTTTAGGAAGCCGCTCTGCCTGCACTGTGAGACCAGGCAGACAGCTAGTGTGACAATCTAGGGAGCCGTGATGGAGGCCGGTATCAGGCTGATGGCCAAGCAGAGGGCAAAATGTGCCTGGGTCTTGGATGTAGACTGTATAGCACAGAAAGAGATGCTTCAGCCATGACACCAAGATTTTCAGCTTGAGAACTGGGAAGAATTGGATGGAATAAACTTTTATAAAGATGAGGAATACTGTGGTAGATGTGTGTGTATGCATGTTGGTATAATTTGTAGTGTAGGGAATCAAGAGTTCCATTTTATATATTTTAAGTTTGAGAAAGAGCAAAGCATGAATATCAGATAGCCAGCTAGGCATGGAGTCTTAAGGGAGAGCGTGGGGATGGGTCATGTATGTGGGATCTTAGAAGTCCCATGTGTGTGGGATCTTAGGGCTAAACAGAGTCACATCATCAGATAGATAAATAGATTGAAAAAAAGAACCCTGGAGCACAACAAGAGTGCACCTAGAGATGGGGGAGGTGGATGGACTGGCCAAGAAGGGCAGCCGCTCAGCCAGCTGCCTTGGCTGCTGTGTGGCAGCCACTGCTGTGGACACTGGAGCTTGATATTGGAGGTTTGCTTCTGAATTTATTCTTGCGTGTTTGGCCACTAAACAGGATCATGGTGAAACAGCCCATGTATACAAAGACTCTTTTCTTATTAAAACAGTTGCAGGAGATCAGCCACTCACTGCCAGGATAAAAATTTAAGCTGAGGTTGGCATGGTGCTCGTGCCTGTAATCCTAGCACTCTGGGAGGCTGAGGCGAGAGGATCCCTTCAGCTCAGGAGTTCAAGACTAGCCTGAGCAAGAGCAAGATGCCATCTCTACTAAAAATAGAAAAATTAGGCAAGCTCTGTTGCAGACACCTGTAGTCCCAGTTACTCTGGAGGTGGGGGCAGGAGGATTACTTGAGCCTAAGAGTTGGAGGTTGCAGTTCACTGCAACTAATTGCACCACTACAGTCTGGCTGAGTGACATAGCAAGACTCTGTCTCAGGAAAAAAAAAATAAGGTTGAATTAGGGAAATTTGCTTAACTGAGTAGAAAGCAAGGGGATCATAAATTCCTGGTAATATAAGAAAGTGATAGAAACAAAGTTCCAGAAACTCTTGATATCACAGATATGCAAGTTAGTAGCATCTGCACTTATAAATCCCCAAGATCAGACTCAGATCTGAAAACAAGGTAACAGAATTATCTATGCAATGCTTATGAATAAGGCTTCGCCTTTGGAACTCCTATTTTTTTCTGATTGCAGTTCGTGTTTAATTTTCTAGGTCACAACTAAAAGTTTATTTCACTTAAGATGTATTGTAAGTATGGGTCTAAGTTTTCAATTTCCTTTTCTTTTTTTTGAGATAGTCTCACTCTATCACCCTGGGGTAGACTGCCATGGCCTGTGCCTAGCTCACAGCAACCTCAAACTCCTGACCTCGAGAGATCTTCCTCCCTCAGCCTCCTGAGCAGCTGGGACTACAGGCGCCTGCCATGATGCCTGGCTAGTTTTTCTATTTTTATTTATTTATGTTTTCAGGCTAGACACCCATAGCTCAATGGCTAGAGTGCTAGCCCCGTGCACTGGGGCTAGTGGGTTTGAACCTGGCCTGGGCCTGCTAAACAAACAAACAAAGAAGTTTTTTTATTTTTTGTAGAGACAGGGTCTTGCTCAGGCTGGTCTCAAACTCCTGAGCTCAAGGAATCCTTGTGCCTTAGCCTCCCAGAGTGCTGGGATTACAGGTGTGAGCCACTGTGCTGGCCTAAGTTTTCAATTTTCAGCTGTGTTATTAAGACTTTGAATACAATCCTGGACTGCGCAACAACCTCATCTGATAGACAACCAAAGCCACATGTCTAAGAGGGGTGAAATATTAAGAGATTTTTTACAAAGTTCACTTCCCTTTTATCCTATGGACCCTTGCAGACCCTCCCTCCTGCCACTGTTTCATCCCAACTTTGGCCAGCTGAAGATAGGACTCAAGTTTGAAAAGTCTTGATCTTTGCATAAGACAGAGAAACGTACAAGAATCACAGGTAGAGGTAGGGCTTCTCTGGGACAATTCTGATGGGGCTCAGAGGGGACCCTCCCCTCTCCACCAACCTCTCCATTCCCGAAGATGTGAGTGGGGTGAGCATGTTTTCTTCAAAAATCACATACTCTCAAGTTGCCTCCTCTAAGTTCTAGAAGGAGCTCATTGTTTCCTCTGGTTCAGTGTCCATGAAATTCTAAGGTAAATCTGTCCCCAGTAGAACCATCAGGATGTCCCTTTGTACTATGGAGGGAGTAGGGCCCTCGGTGGAAGAAAAGGGTGGTTTGGAGATGTCTGTGGACCAGGGGGAGGCTTTTCTCTCTTCTTCCATAAGGCAGGTAGTGGGATGGGCGAGGTGGCCCTCAACAGAGCAGGGTCAGCTGAGCCTTCCTTTGGATGTCTTCATCCTTCTGTTCTTTCTTGGAGAAATGTAGATTTGGTATTGGCTTCTTTGTGCTTCACAGATTTACCTGACTGCCCCATCTGTCTGGCTCTCCCACTAGACTGTGAGCGTATTGAGAACAAAGACCCACCTATAGTTGTCTCTGTATACTGCCTTGGGATGGTGCTGGACTACAGGGCAGGCAAGCGGTAATCATTTGCTGCTTTGTAAAGAAAAGCAAACATTTTCTCTCCATGCCAAGAGTGCTCTGTTAGCTGGTGTGAGTAGCTGGAGTAACCAGAGAGAGCAGAGGACAGTGCTGTGGCCTGGCCAGGGAACACTGCCCATCAGATGTTAAGTAACAGTAACTGTGACCATCCATGGTGGGACTTCTCCTCTTTATTTCCTTTCCTTTAAAGAACACATTGAGGCCTATTTTCACCAGAAAGCCTTTGCTGATCACGCATCTTGCAGCCTCCTCCTGAGACATTCCCTGTCGTCACTGTGACTGCAGCAGTCAGCACGCATCCTCACATCGCAGAGTTAAGCCCCTCTTTTTGGCCACATTGTATTCTTAGAAATCACATCTTTTATAAGATGGACCATTTTTCTCCTCTAGCCACAACGTTGTAATTAAAATTAAGGTCTGACCAAGGATTCAGTGTCAAATAAAATATAGTCGTGATCAAGAGCATGTCAAGAAGACACGGCTGTGCCACAGTGGGAATGAAGAGCCACAGCCCTGCTGCACACGACATTCACTGCACATGTCGATTATGCAAAGATACACAGCATCGTGTAAAATGCATCTAAAAACATGAAATTATAGGGCGGCGCCTGTGGCTCGAAGGGGTAGGGCACCAGCCCCATATGCTGGAAGTGGAGGGTTCAAACCCAGCCCCGGCCGAAAACTGCCCAAAACAAAACATGAAATTATATTCTCCTTTAAGTTTCCTAAAACCAATAGACATATTGAGATCAATATTTCCAATATGTTAATGAGCAACAGTTTCTCTTGCTTTTAAATTATAAATGGAGTATTGGAAGACTAGGTAGTTTAGGTCTCTTTGAAAATGATGTCAGTCCAAGCTCATTTGCAGTTATCTCCTTTTGTTCTTTGTAGGTTGTTCTCCCCAAAGCAAAGGCTGTCCACGTGACCCAGTTGATCCCAAAGATGCACCCAGATTAGGAGACTCAAGAAATGTTTCCTTGGGGCGGCGCCTGTGGCTCAGTGAGTAGGGCGCCGACCCCATATGCCGAGGGTGGTGGGTTCAAACCCAGCCCCGGCCAAACTGCAACAAAAAAATAGCTGGGCGTTGTGGCGGGCGCCTGTAGTCCCAGCTGCTCGGGAGGCTGAGGCAAGAGAATTGCGGAAGCCCAAGAGTTAGAGGTTGCTGTGAGCCGTGTGACGTCACGGCACTCTACCGGAGGGTGGTACAGTGAGACTCTGTCTCTACAAAAAAAAAAAAAAAAGAAATGTTTCCTGTCATTCATGGCAGTGATGATGTTTGAGAAGCTGGCCCAACATTTCTAATCTCCCTCTCTCTCTTTTTCCTTTATTTAAAGCTAAAGTCATAGGCCAGGAGAGGTGTTTCACACCTGTGATCCCAGTACTTTGAGAGGCAGAGGTGGGAGGATCGCTTGAGGCCAGGAGCTACAGACTAGAGTGAGCCACATAGTGAGACCTGTCTCTACACAAAATATACCTCTCTACTAAAAATGGAAAACACTAGCCAGGCATCATGGCATGCGCCTGTAGTCTCAGCTGCTTGGTAGGCTGAGGCAAGAGGATCACTTGAACCCAAGAGTTTGAGGTTGCTGTGAGCTATAATGATGCCATGGTACTCTATCCAAGGCAACGGAAACCCTGCCTCAAAAAAAGAAAACCAAAAACCTACAGCTGAAAGCTTAGCTTTACAGTAGAAGATCAAGCCAGAGACAGAGAGATGTGACACGGCCTTACATCCCTCAGGTTTCATTGCCTTCTGGGAATGGTTCTTCCTTGGTTTAATTTTTTTTTGAGACAGAGTCTCACCATGTTGCCTGGGTAGAGTGCTGAGGCGTCACATCTCACAGCAACCTCCAACTCTTGGGCATAAGTGATTCTTTTGCCTCAGCTTCCCAAGTAGCTGAGACTACAAGCGCCCGCCACAATGCTCGGCTATTTTTTGTTGCAGTTGTACTGTTGGTTAGCTGGCCTGGGTCGGGTTGATTGTGAGCAAACTCCAAAAAAAAAAAAAAAAAAAAAAAGCCTTAAACATCTGTGACACTATTTCTAAGAGTTCTGGCGGATATTGCATGAAATTTGATAACATGATTTCAGTCAACACTTACAGAAGTCCTACTGTGAGCCTGACCGGGGCTCAGGAGATGCCTAGACGCAGGTGACATCACTTTGCTTTGCTTTCTAGGAACCCTCCTGCAAGGTGTGGGTGTTTAGGAAACACAGCAAACTCTAGTTATGGGAAATTCCTATAGGACAGGGCAGACTCGGGTGACCTTCTCTGGGGCATTTTGGTCATGTGACCACCAGGTTTGTGATTGATACTTATCTATAATCATGTCCAGTAAGAGGAATGACAGAGACTATTATACAATAAGTCTCTGTATAAATATTTTCATAATATTGGATAAAGGCTGATAAAACAGGCGATAGGGAATCCAGTTAGGGAAATACAGGGTGGCCTAACAAGGACATGAGGAAATGAGCCCTAGTCTGGAAGGGTGGGCCAGACTGTGCTCAAAGAGGACCCGCATTCAATAGCCCAGCCTGGACTTTTGTGGCTTAACTAATATTTTCTTTTGCAGTTTTAAAGAGTTTTTCAGGAGACAGCAGTTACATGTTTCTATGAAAATGTCCGTGGGCCTGGTTGTTTTTTGGAAGAAACATTTAGCATCAGGGATAAGGCTATTTTCACATAATCTGCTGAAAAACAAGATGTGCAGGCTGAGTGTCAGTGAGCCGATTCAGATGGTAGCAGCTGTCTGGCAGTCTGTCTGTCTGTAAAACTGTTTTGTGCGGCAGACTTATCTGTCTTGTGTGCCTCATAGAATAATTCTCATGTGACTTGATAAGAATCCAGTCAAAAACAAGACCCCACAGGTTTTCAAGTTTGACTCCATTACCCTGGAGCTTGTTACACAGACATGTAACGTGAACTTTATGGACACCCTGTATGTATACATACACGTACATTTCTTTTTCTTTTGGCATGGAATACATTTCTAAAAATAGGATATAATATAACTTCGGTGAAAAATTAAGCAAAAACTGGGCGGCGCATGTGGCTCAAAGGAGTAGGGTGCCGGCCCCATACACCAGAGTTGGTGGATTCAAACCCAGCCCCGGCCAAAAACTGCAAAAAAAAAAAAAAAAAAAAAAAAATTAAGCAAAAACATACATGAGCTTCATGAGCACAATGTTCTAGAAGTCAAAATATGTGCAGGCAATCCAGGAAGAGGCCAAAGAGCCCCTGTGTCCCCGGTTTCCACTGCAGGCTCTTCTCCCTCGGCCCCCAGCTCAGCCTGCACATGGCCCCCAGGCCACTGGAGTTGGACAGAGCACCCTGAATGAGATCCCTTCAGTAGTCTTTAGCAAGGCCTGTGACGTCTCCGGGACCTGATCTGCAGGGCTCCCTTCCCACGGTCACCTCCACCTTCTCACCACAGCGCCCTTGCAGAGCACCATGCACATGTGTGTCTTTATACGTCTGCACAGAATACACCCTCTGCTTGAAAAGCAGTTCACACATATCACCTCTTCTGAGAAATCTAATTTTTTCAGGAAAAGGTCCCTCTCTGTGTAAGGGACCTCTATGTATCACTTGTCAAAATGCTTCGTCATTATTTGTTAAAGTGGAACTGCTTCTTTTTTTGCCTCAGTTGCTGCTAAGCCTCCAGAGTTTGGACAGAAAAAATAGGTGCCAAGTACTGCCATGTTCCAATGTGAGATGCAAGCCCACAAGTACTGACTGGGGTTGCAGAGGGACTGGGGTGCTCTTGGGAGCGTTGTCAATTTCTGGGACAGAAAAGAGTTGCAGAGTCAGAGGAGGAGGGAAGATTTCTTCCCAGGGAGAGACTTCCTCATCTTTTAAGTTCAGCATGAGGGTGTCAGCAGCACCATTCAAGAGAAAAATAGATGGCCCATGAGGGTCAACAACCAATAGCTGTTGGTTCTGTGCCTGAGAATACTGAGGGCAAAAGATGGGCTGGAGCCACTTGGGTGGGGGCAGAGTGGAGGGGGGCAGGTCTTCACTGAAATGGGCTGCTTGTTTGTCTCTCACTGATCAGACATCGGCCTCTCCAGGGCCAAACCACTTGGAGCCAGTTCTGAGCCCTGCCCAAGGAGACAGTGGGCAGCCAGAGGGCTGTGACCCCAGTAGAGGGGGTGTGAACTTGGACGGCTGGGGACAAAGACAGGAGTCAGAAGCCAGAAGAGAGGCATTGTCCACAAAAAGGGGCTCTCAGAAGATGCCAGTGGGGGTATCTTTGGGGATCCCACAAAAGCACACACAAAAGTAGTAGTGAGGTTACTGCCCTTTGGGGCCTGAGGGTGCCAATACTTGCGAGGGAGGTAAGAAACCTCCTGATGTTTATTTCTCCAACCCCGGAAGAGCCAGAGCGTGTTGGAAGGGAACAGAGGGCAGGGAAGCACAGGCTGAGAGACAGAGGAGAAAAGACTGTGCCCTGTTTCCCCACTGCCTTCTCCAGCTGAGGCCACTGGGAGGTGGGGAGCTCTGCTATTTGATCATTAAAACGAACTAAAAACAGACTGCCTGTGTGATGAACAGGGATGAAGGACTTTGCACCAAGGGTATTCACAAGAGTTTATGGAATCTGCCCCAGATGTCCTCCACGACATGTGTGGGGAAGATGCAGCCGATAGAAGGGGATTAGAGCGCTAGCAGAGAGAAAGACTGGAATCCCCACATCCCACTCCCAGCCTGTTTGGAGACAGACTTGTGCAATGTGTCAGTGACATTCATCCATTAATTTGTTGCCTCTTTATATTGGGAGATTCTTGGGGATAGAGTACATGTACAGGGTGGCCATAAAGTTCATGTGCAATTTAAAATAGTATGTGATTTAAAATGCACACAAACTTCATGGCCACTCTGTATTATAACTCTTAATGAAACAGTACCTGTCACCTTGTAAATGTTTGTGGAATGAATAAACGAGCAAATTAATTGATAAATGGGGTTGGTAGAGTGTAGTGGTTCAGGCTCCAGAGCTGGGCTTTGCACTTACTAGCTGCACTCTGGCTACTTACTTACCCATGAAAGGTTTGACTCACTTACCTTTTAAAGTGGCAGCAAGACAGTGTTTACCTCATCAGACGTATCTGAGGATTAGACAAGATAATGCACTTAAAATGCACCACACAGTGGCCAGGGCACAATGAATGTGTAATAGATGGGAGTTGTGGTGTCAGCAATGCTGTCGTCAGAGCTGGAGTTGTGAAAATTAGTACCTGCTGACCACTCCTTGGCTCCAGCTGGGCCTGGCGTCCTTAACATCGATACTCCTTGACCCCAGCTGGGCCTGGCATCCTTGGTCTTGATACTCCTTGACCCCAGCTGGCCAGGAGTCCTTGACCTTGATCCCAGCTGGGCCTGGTGAGCTTGATGCCTGGGTGTCTACTTCACCTCCTCAAGAAGAAACTTGGTTTCCTCTTGGGTTGAGGAGGGGCAGTTGCTTTGCTCCACTGTATGGGAAAGAGCTCTGTCTGGGGAACAAACTATTCTTACATGTACGCTCCAGTGAGACTTCTTTCAGGCCCCCGTCCCCTCACTTTCTGAGATGTCTGGGACCTGTCATTCCGACTTCTGAGCTCCTTCCAAAGCTGTTTTAGCTTCCTTGGCTTTGCTAAGTCGGTTACCACTGACTTACCAGCTTCCAATATTTTGTTGCTTTTGTCTGCTTTGTGTCCTCATACACCTTAGATAAAATCCTTTCGCCAGGCATGGTGGCTCATGTTTGGAATCCCAGTATTTTAGGACGTCAAGGAGGGAGGATCTTTTGAGGTCAGGTGTTTAAGACCAGACTGGGCAACAAGTGAGACCCCATCCTTACAAAAAACTAGAAAAAATCAGCCAGGTGTGGTGGCATGTTGGGAGGATTGCTTGAGCCCAGGAGTTGGAGGTTGTGATGAACTATGATCATGCCAGTGCATTCCAGCTTACGCTACAAATAAGATGGTATCTCTAAAAAAATACCAATGAAATAAAATGCTTTTACTGTCATTTAGGCAGGAGGTAGGGGATATTGGGAAAAAGCTACAATAAATATGCCATATATAACTTCAAATATGTGTAGCTTTTATAATAAGAAGTAATTGTGTTTGCAGAAAAAGAATTGATTCAGGGGGGGAGACAAGATGGCGGACTGAAGCCAGCATTCAACAAAGGCTCCCGTCCAGAAGGAGAGTTAAGGGACAGGAATTTAGTAAGTATCCTGGTGGACTTGAGCCTCACCAAGAGAGAAGGCTGAAGAACGCACATCAACACCGCTGAGGCAAGTTGTGATCACAAGGACGCAAACAAAAGGTACAAAATCCACCACCAAGCGGACGGGAGTCCCCCTCCCCCATGAGACCTGCTCTAGAGCCCCACAATTGAACAAGCGGGCAGAAATTAAAGGCCCTCCCACTACACTCCACGGGAGAGACCTTCTAAAAACTGGACCTACCTCCCCTACTGGGGTGCCGTGGCGTTCTCCTGCCGGACATAGGGCTGAATAAAACTTTGGGAATCCTTTGCCGGCAACCCTGAATCCCCGGCGCTCCCCTCCCGCCCACTGAGGTCTGGAGGCCTGTCCCCCAGGACTTCGGATCCTTGGGTGATTTCTCAAGGGGAGTGGACAGTCCCCGAGTTGCGACTGGTCAGCATTGACTCTGAGGCGCGCCGAGTGAGGAGAGGGCACCGGGCTGAGGGGGAGTCATGCCTCGCGGCGCTTCCCTGCGGTGCAGTGCAGCAACCCTCCCCGGGCATACGGGGCCCAAGACTGAATCAGACTCTGGCCTCCCCGCTGAGAGCTGAGAACCCCTACTCTCACTCGGGGTCTGAGGGCCTATCCCCCAGGAGTTCGGCTCCTTGGGTGATTTCTCGAGGGGAGTGCACAGTGCCTGAGCTGCGTCAGGTCAGCGCTGACTCTGGGACACTTGAGCCAGGAGAGGGCACTTTGCTGAGGGGAAATCAAGCCTTGGCGGCACTTCCCTGCGGTGCACTGCAGGAGCCCTCCCCGGACCGTAGTATTGCGTGAAACTGAATGAAACTCTAGCTTCCCCCCGCCCCACTCCCAATCGGGGTCTGGGGGCCCATCCCCCAAGAGTTCTGATTCTTGGGGGATCTCTTAAGGGGTGTGGACCCAGCACAAACTGCGGCCGCTCAGTGCTGACTCTGGGGCGCGGGACAGAGGAGAAAAGGGTCGCCTGAGTGCCCACACCAGAGCAGCAGTTCCCTGGAGGTAGATCAACAGCCGTTTTTTCTTTAACGGCAGAACGCTCACTTCTGGATATTCTGAGGCCACACCCCCTGTCTCCCTGGGCAACCAGAGGAGGCCACCGGTGACACGGCTCACAAACCCGGAAACCTCCAGGGTGGGGCCGACCCAGAGAGGTGTTCAGACGCAATTCTCCAGCAGCAAAGACGTTTGAACTCAAAACAGCCTGTCTCCTGTAGGGGACGACAGGAACAGAGACAGAACCTCACAAAGTTGTCTGTTCTGTTCTGTTCTGTTAGCAGCATGCATCAGGGACGGGGCTAAGCCTGAGTGAACACCTCCTTCCCATCACCTGCATCAAACACTCAAAGATGTCAGGCCCCATCTCCTCCTGCTAGATAGCGGCAGTCTGCGGGGGCCTGGCAGACTTCCTTGCGATTCAGGCAGGTGCAAACCCCTGGAGTGTCTGTTCACTGCAGGCAACTGGGTTAGCCATCTGCAGAGATACCAGTGACTGGGTCCGACGGAGGTGCAAAGTGGGGAAGGAGACGTCAACCTTCCCAGACTGCTCTGTTTGCTGGGTGGCTCCTCCTGACTCCACGCTGCACTGGGGTGAGCTGTGTCAGAGGAGTCACCAGGCCCCTGTGATCCAGTTCCCAGAGACCTCTTGAACCCTTAAACCCAAGACAAGTGCCGATTGAGACAGTTGATTCGGACCTTTTGAACTGGGCTAATAGACTGAGGACTCTTCAGGCGGTGCCCTGGGTGTGCGATTGTAGGAAGGTTTGATTCTCCTTTTCCAACTGGGGCCAGAGGTGGGCAGGCAGGGTGACTTAATTGCTGATTTTTCCACACAGCTGAGACTTCAAGCCAGAGTAGAAGTTGCAATAGGATCGAACAGAAACCAGCTGAAAACAAGACAGAACCACTTTGCTCCACCACACCAGACAGGGCCCCAGTTTCTCAGGCCACAACACTGTACGGGCCCTCGATAAAACCCCAGGGGAAGAACCAAAGGGAGTAAACCATGGGGCAGAATCAGCGGAAAAACTCTGGTAACATGAATAACCAGAATAGATCAACCCCCCCAAGAAAAGATACGGCAGATGTGATTGAAGATCCCATTCATAAACAACTGGCTGAGATGTCAGAAGTCGAATTCAGAATTTGGTTTGCAGACAAGATTAATAAAATGGAATTAGGAATTCGAGGAGAAATTCAAAAATTGTCTCAAGAATTTAACGAATTTAAAGACAAAACCACCAAAGACTTAGACACACTGAAGCAAGAACTTACAGCCCTCAAAGATATGAAAAATACAGTAGAATCCCTCAGTAACAGAATGGAGCAAGCAGAAGAAAGGATTTCTGACATTGAAGATAAAGTCTTCGAACGCTCCCAATCTCTCAAAGAGGAAGAGAAATGGAGAGCAAAAACGGATCACTCACTCAGAGAGCTCTCAGATAATTCGAAAAAAAACAACATAAGGGTTATAGGAATTTTGGAGAATGATGAAGTGGCTGCCAAGGACACAGAGGCCCTTCTACATGAAATTATGAAAGAAAATTTTCCAGACATGCCTAGAGAATCTGAAATTCAGATAGCAGACAGCTTCAGAACCCCAGCACGATTCAACCCCAATAAGCCATCTCCCAGACATATCATAATTAGCTTCACTAAAGTTAACATGAAAGAGAAGATTCTCAAAGCAGCCCGGAGAAAGAAAACTATAACGTACAAAGGTAAGAATATTAGAATAACTGCAGATCTCTCTGCTGAAACTTTTCAAGCAAGAAGAGGCTGGTCATCAACTTTTAATCTCCTAAAGCAAAAAAACTTTCAACCCAGGATCTTGTATCCAGCTAAACTGAGTTTCATCTATGATGGAGAAATTAAATACTTCAATGACATTCATATGTTGAAAAAATTTGCCATAAGTAAACCAGCTCTTCAGGATGTTCTCAGACCTATCCTCCACAATGACCAACCCAATCCTATACCACAAAAGTAAACTCACTCAGAAACTTCGGATCAAACTCCAACTTCCACACTGGCGAAAGGATTAAAAATGTCCACTGGACCTTTGAAAAACTCGATACCCAAAATTCCACCAGACTTATCAATACTCTCCATCAATGTGAATGGCTTAAACTGTCCTCTAAGGAGGCATAGGTTAGCTGACTGGATACAAAAACTCAAGCCAGATATTTGTTGCATACAAGAGTCACATCTCAACTTAAAAGACAAATACAGACTCAGGGTCAAAGGATGGTCATCCATATTTCAGGCAAATGGTAATCAGAAAAAAGCAGGTGTTGCAATTTTATTTGCAGATACAGTAGGCTTTAAACCATCAAAAGTAAGGAAGGACAAGAATGGTCACTTCATATTTGTTAAGGGTAATACTCAATATGACGAGATCTCAATTATTAATATCTATGCACCCAACCAGAATGCACCTCAATTTATAAGAGAAACTCTAACAGACATGAGTAACTTGATTTCCTCCAGCTCCATAATCGTTGGAGATTTCAACACTCCCTTGGCAGTGTTGGATCGATCCTCCAGAAAGAAGCTGAGCAAAGAAATCTTAGATTTAAACCTAACCATCCAATATTTAGATTTAGCAGACATCTACAGAACATTTCATCCCAACAAAACTGAATACACATACTTCTCATCAGCCCACGGAACTTACTCCAAAATTGATCACATTTTAGGTCACAAGTCTAACCTCAGTAAATTTAAAGGAATAGAAATTATTCCATGCATCTTCTCGGACCATCATGGAATAAAACTTGAATTGAGTAACAACAGGAATCTGCATACCCATACAAAAACATGGAAGTTAAATAACCTTATGCTGAATGATAGCTGGGTCAGAGATGAGATTAAGAAAGAAATCACCAATTTTTTGGAACAAAATGACAATGAAGACACAAGCTATCAGAACCTCTGGGACACTGCAAAGGCAGTTCTAAGAGGGAAATTTATAGCACTGCAAGCCTTCCTCAAGAGAACGGAAAGAGAGGAAGTTAACAACTTAATGGGACATCTCACGCAACTGGAAAAGGAAGAACATTCCAACCCCAAACCCAGTAGAAGAAAAGAAATAACCAAAATTAGAGCAGAATTAAATGAAATTGAAAACAAAAGAATAATACAACAGATCAATAAATCAAAAAGCTGGTTTTTTGAAAAGGTCAATAAAATAGATAAACCTCTGGCCAACCTAATCAGGAAAAAAAGAGTAAAATCTCTAATATCATCAATCAGAAACAACAAAGACGAAATAACCACAGACTCATCAGAAATCCAAAAAATCCTTAATGAATATTACAAGAAACTTTATTCTCAGAAATATGAAAATCTGAAGGAAATAGACCGATACTTGGAAGCACGCCACCTTCCAAGACTTAACCAGAATCAAGTGGAAATGTTGAACAGACCCATATCAAGTTCAGAAATAGCATCAACTATACAAAACCTCCCTAAAAAGAAAAGCCCGGGACCAGATGGTTTCACGTCAGAATTCTACCAAACCTTTAAAGAGGAATTAGTACCTATATTACTCAACCTGTTCCAAAATGTAGAAAAAGAAGGAAGACTACCCAACACGTTCTATGAAGCAAACATCACCCTGATCCCCAAACCAGGAAAAGACCCAACAAGAAAAGAAAATGATAGACCAATATCACTAATGAATATAGATGCAAAAATATTCAACAAGATCCTAACAAACAGAATCCAACAACACATCAAACAAATTATACATCATGACCAAGTTGGTTTTATCCCAGGGTCTCAAGGCTGGTTCAATATACGTAAATCTATAAATGTAATTCAGCACATAAACAAACTAAAAAACAAAGACCATATGATTCTCTCAATTGATGCAGAAAAAGCTTTTGATAATATCCAGCATCCCTTCATGATCAGAACACTCAAGAAAATTGGTCTAGAAGGGACTTTTCTTAAACTGATAGAGGCTATCTACAGCAAACCCACAGCCAATATCATATTGAATGGAGTTAAATTGGAATCATTTCCACTCAGATCAGGAACCAGACAAGGCTGCCCATTGTCTCCATTGCTTTTCAACATTGTAATGGAAGTTTTAGCCACCGCAATTAGGGAAGAAAAGGCGATCAACGGTATCCATATAGGGTCAGAAGAGATCAAACTCTCGCTCTTCGCAGATGATATGATTGTGTATCTGGAAAACACTAGGGACTCTACTACAAAACTCCTAGAAGTGATCAAGGAATACAGCAGCGTCTCAGGTTACAAAATCAACATTCATAAATCGGTAGCCTTTATATACACCAACAACAGTCAAGTTGAAAAAGCAGTTAAGGACTCTATCCCATTCACAGTAGTGCCAAAGAAGATGAAATATTTGGGAATTTACCTAACAAAAGACGTGAAAGATCTCTATAAAGAGAACTATGAAACTCTAAGAAAAGAAATAGCTGAAAATGTTAACAAATGGAAAAACATACCATGCTCATGGCTAGGAAGAATCAACATTATCAAAATGTCCATACTACCCAAAGCAATATATAATTTCAACGCACTCCCTATTAAAGCTCCACTGTCATATTTTAAAGATCTTGAAAAAACATTACTTCGTTTTATATGGAATCAGAAAAAACCTCGAATAGCCAAGACATTACTCAGAAATAAAAACAAAACAGGAGGAATCACACTACCAGACCTCAGACTTTACTACAAATCGATAGTGATCAAAACAGCATGGTATTGGCACAAAAACAGAGAAGTAGATATCTGGAACAGAATAGAGAACCAAGAGATGAATCCAGCTACTTACCGCTATTTGATTTTTGACAAGCCAATTAAAAACATTCAGTGGGGAAAAGATTCCCTATTTAACAAATGGTGCTGGGTGAACTGGCTGGCAACCTGCAGAAGACTGAAATGGGACCCACACCTTTCACCATTAACTAAGATAGACTCTCATTGGATTAAAGATTTAAACTTAAGACATGAAACTATAAAAATACTAGAGGAGAATGCAGGGAAAACCCTTGAAGAAATTGGTCTGGGTGAGTATTTCATGAGGAGAACCCCCAGGCAATTGAAGCAGCTTCAAAAATACACTACTGGGACTTGATCAAACTAAAAAGCTTCTGCACAGCTAAGAACACAGTAAGCAGAGCAAGCAGACAGCCCTCAGAATGGGAGAAGATATTTGCAGGGTATAACTCTGACAAAGGTTTAATAACCAGAATCCACAGAGAACTCAAACGCATCAGCAAGAAAAAAACAAGGGATCCCATCGCAGGCTGGGCAAGGGATTTGAAGAGAAACTTCTCTGAAGAAGACAGGCGCACGGCCTTCAGACATATGAAAAAATGCTTATCATCTTTAATCATCAGAGAAATGCAAATCAAAACTACTTTGAGATATCATCTAACTCCAATGAGACTAGCCTATATCACAAAATCTCAAGACCAGAGATGTTGGCGTGGATGCGGAGAAAAGGGAACACTTCTGCACTGCTGGTGGGAATGCAAATTAATACATTCCTTTTGGAAAGATATATGGAGAACACTCAGAGATCTAAAAATAGATCTGCCATTCAATCCTGTAATTCCTCTGCTGGGCATATACCCAGAAGACCAAAAATCACAACATAACAAAGATATTTGTACCAGAATGTTTATTGCAGCCCAATTCATAATAGCTAAGTCATGGAAAAAGCCCAAGTGCCCATCGATCCACGAATGGATTAATAAATTGTGGTATATGTATACCATGGAATACTATGCAGCCTTAAAGAAAGATGGAGACTTTACCTCTTTCATGTTTACATGGATGGAGCTGGAACATATTCTTCTTAGTAAAGTATCCCAAGAATGGAAGAAAAAGTACCCAATGTACACAGCCCTACTATGAAACTAATTTGGGACTCTCACATGAAAGCTATAACCCAGCTACAACTTAACAATAGGGGGAAGTGGGAAAGGGGGTGGGTGGGTAGAGGGAGGGGAATCGGTGGGATCACACCTGTGGTGCATATTACAGGGGTATTTGCGAAACTTGGTAAATGTAGAATGTAAATGTTTTGGCACAGTAACTGAGATAACGCCGGAAAGGCTATGTTAACCACTGTGATAAAAATGTGTCAAATGGTTTATGAAGTGAGTGTATGATGCCCCATAATCATATCATTGTATACAGTTATGATTTAATAAAAAAATTAAAAAAAAAAAAAAGAATTGATTCAGAGACATAAAATGTCCATGTTCACGTCTTTGTACACTTGAAGTTAATAATACAAAGCAATGAATATCATTTTGTAAAATAGACCATGTAGAAAATAAATGCTTTGGTGTTTTGATAAAATAGTAATTGCAGGGGGTGGGGGTTATCAGGGAAGTCTTCATGGAAGATGTGGCAGATTTTCTGGGCTCTCAATAATGGGCAGAATCTGGCTTTTTTAAGGCTAGGAAGAAGGTCTATAACTCATTTATGAATTAGCAATCGTGTGTAATCCAGGGTGTACCTACTGTAGTAGCCATTGTCTTGGGTTTCTCAACTCTCCTTTCTTTGTTATTCTTCTCTTGATAAGAGACAAATCCTGGCCCATTGAGAGCAAAGCAACATGAGAGAGGGAGAGTGCTTGGAGACAGACAGAGCTAATGACAAGACCTGGGCCCCGTCCAGCGGTGTCCAACGCCAGGATGCCCTTCAGCCCTCACCTTGTAGGAACCAACAAATTCCCCCAACATCTTAAAAAAACTTTCTGCTTAAGTCAGTTTTAGTTGTGTTTCAGTCATTTGCGTCAGAAAGTGTCCCAACTAGTACAACAGGGTAAAGAGACTATATTTAGCTGCCTTTTAAAGAACATCACAGGGGCAGAACTAGAACCTTATTTATAGTCTAACTTGAAATTACAACTTGCCAGTTGTTTCCCAGTTAGCTTCTTGGAAGTCGCTAATTCTTATCCTTTGACTCAAGGCAGAATGGGAACAGACTGGTGTCTGCATTTTCCCTTTGGAGCTTGTTATATTTCTTATAACAGATGAATTATTTGTAGGCAAAAATTAAAGATAAATTAATTCCTGTCATCTTAAAAAAAATGTAGTGGGCCTGTCCCCAGAAATACGAGTGCTGTGGAGTAATTCATCTACAGAGCAACATTGCCAGGCAGAGCCCATGGTGCCACTGAGCTCAGGCTGAGGGGACTGATGCTCTCACGCTTATACGTCAACCTGTGAAAACAGCACATCTTTAGGTGGAAAGGCAAATGACTTACCTGTAGCTACTTCGTAAATAAAGACTCACCATAGGTGTACTACTGTTTTCAGTGCTTTTTAAACCAAAAGATTTTTTTAAACCAAAAGATTAAGCACTGTTACTGTTATCATTCCCATTTCTCAGATGAGGACACTGAGGCACACAGTTGTTCAGCCAGGACAGGCACCCAGGCTTCCCAAAGCTGGCATGACAAGCTCTTAGTTGTTGCATGACATTGCTCTAGATTATTAGTCAATTTACAAGGAACTCTTTCTTGTAAGTCTCAGGTCGACACCGACAAACCAAAAAACAAAAGATAGGAGACAGGAGACAAAAGTACCCAGATAGTCAGGAAAAAGGGAAAAAGCAATTTCTGCATGAAAAGCATTTCTCTACTGGTTTTAACGGCGGCATCTGAGTTTTTCTTGTGAGGTTTTAAATATTATAAAAAGAAATCTATCTTGGTGATGCTGAAAGAGCTGCGTCCACCCACCCAGACACTGAGACAGAATCTGTTCACCATTGGCTTGCAGCCTGCCCCTGCCCTGCACCCACACACCCGGCTACCTTCTTCACTAACAGGTCGTGGTTATGTGCAGGAACCATCTGGCTATTCCTGATTGGCAAAGATGTTGGGCCTGTTCTGGGAAATAAAGTGTAGGCATTGACCCACAAAGCCCCAAATGACCAGGCTCCTCCAGTTCCTGGCTGAGCGTCTCTCTCATCACTGTCTTCCTGGTGCACTCTGTGTCAGGTGCACTCTGCGTCAGCTGTAGTGGGGTCATGGCATCCTTGCTGGGCCTCGAATACCCCAGAGCTGTCCTTTGCACTGGCTGTGTCTCTGTCTGGAGCTTTCTCCCTAGAGAGCTCCCTACCTCCTTTAAGGCCTGGCTCAGATCTCCCCTTCTCATAAGGGATAAACTCCATAACCCGTTTCTACTACTGTATTCCCAGTTTGACTTACTTTGCTCTTTTTCTCTCTTTTAGCACCATATCAATAGCACCTATCAATTTCTGACACACTATGTAATCAACTTATTTATCCTGCTTGTTTGTTGTCTCTGCACTCCTTCTACAATGTGTAATTTATGAAGGCAGGGACCTTTGTCTGTTCATTGATGTGTCTGATGTACCTAGAAAAGTGAATAGCCTATAATAGACACAAAATTACTATGTGTCGAATGAATGAAAGCTGAAGGATCCTGGAAAATACTTTCTTCTGGATAAGAGGAAGAAAGTAGAAAGCCTCTGTTCCCCTCTGCAGCCTATTTTCTACCCTTGAGGGCTTCTGGGTAAGGACATGACTTTGAGCCACTGCCACCCTCTCACTGCTGCAGAATTGCCTAAGAGAACACAGCCTCGCCCCTTGTTGAACTTCTGAACCAACATCAGCAAAATCTGTCTCCGACTTCTTGCTTGTGAAAAAATTAAATCCTTTCTTGTAAAGCTAATGTTAGAAATATTCTTATTTCTATCGTAGGCAAACCTATCCCCAACATATGTAATAATATATTGAGTCGTGGTATAATAAGAAAGATACTTGGTGGGCTCTGAAAACCATTGGAATTTTTTGAGTTATAAGGGTTATAGGGACATCTATAGGGACATCTTTTGTTCTAATGAGGTGATTTTGAGACGCCCATAGATAATTTCTGGTCACCAGAAAGACCCAGCCTTGATTAGAAACTTGGAACTTTTAGTGTCATCCCCCAGCCTCCAGGGAGGGGACAGGGGCTGGAGATTGAGGTAATCTGCAATGGCTGCCATCATGCCTTACCAGATGAAATCTCCAGAGAAACCCTATGTGAGCAGGTGCGGTTGACAAGCTGTGGCGCTGGGTGTGTGTGCGCACTCCCTCCACACCCCAGTCTGTGCGTCTCTTCTACCAGGCTGTTCTGAGCCGGGCTCTATATAAGAGACCGGTAGTAGTAAGCAAAGTGCTTTTCTGAATGCTGTGAGTCATTTTAGCAAATTATTGAACTGAAGGGGGGCATCACCGTGTTACCAGTCACTGTTCATCTGAACGGCCATTTCAGGCAGGGCGCTGCTGGTCAGGCCCTAAAAAAGCCAGATTAGCCTACGTGCTGACGTCTGAGAATTGTATTTTCACTTCAAGGCCCTCTGTGCACCCAGTGAAGTACTAACTAACTATAAATTTAGTCTAGAATAAAAATGCTTTGAAGATATAGCCACTTTAAAATAGGAAGATATGTGTAACTTTGTAACCTATGAGGGGGAATCTATTGTACTATGAAGAGCACTAACATTACTGATGTTTAGTTTACTGTGAGACTAAAAAGTAACAAAGGGCAAAAGGGGGCAGAGCAGTTCTTGGAGGGGATATCCTCACTGTTCTCCTGAGTTGCTGGCTTTTTTGCATTTATTTATTTTATTTAATTTTTAAATTAAATCATGGCTGTGTACATTAATTCATTTATGGGATACAATGTGTTGGTTTTATATGCAATTTGAAATACTTACAACGAACTGGTTAACATAACCTTCACCACACTTTCTTAATTATTGTGTTGAGACATTTATATTGTACACTTAGTAGATTTGACATATACCTTTGTAAAATGCACCATAGGTGTGGTCTGACCAATTACGCTTCCTCCAACTATCTTCCCCCCTCCCTTCCCCCTCCTCTTTCCCCTTCATCTTGGGCTGTAGTTGGGTTATAGCTTTCATATGAAGTACGGGTGATCATATATTGGTTTCATAGCAAGAGCTGAGTAAATTGGATATTTTCTCTTCCATTCTTGAGATACTTTACTAAGAAGAGTATGTTCCAGCTCCATCCATGTAAACACAAGAGGTAAAGTCTCCATCTTTTTTAAAGGCTGCATAATATTCCATGGTGTACATATATTACAATTTATTAATCCATTCATGGTTCAATATAATGACTTAGCAATTATAAATTGGGCTGCAATAAACATTCTGGTGCAAATATCTTTGTTATAAAGTAATTTTTAGTCTTCTGGGTGTATACCTAGTAGAGGAATTGCAGGGCTGAATGGCAGGTCTATTTTTAGGTCCCTAAGTGATCTCCAAACATCTTTCCAAAAGGAACATATTAGTCTGCATTCCCACCAGCAGTGCAGAAGTGTTCCCTTTTCTCCACATCCATGCCAACATCTCTGGTTTTGGGATTTTGTGATGTGGGCTAATCTTTTGTGATATCTCAAAGTAGTTTTGATTTGCATTTCTCTGATGATTAAGGATGATGAGCATTTTTTCATGTGTCTGTAGCCATGTGCCTGTCTTATTTATTTTTCGAGACAGAGTTTCACTTTGTCACCCTTGGTAGAATGCCATGGTGTCACAGCTCACAGCAAGTGATCCTCTTGTATCAGCCTCCAGAGTAGCTGGGACTACAAGTGCCTGCCATGACATCTGGCTATTTTTTTTTTTATTTTCTCTCTTGCTCAGGCTGGTCTCAAATTCCTGAGCTCAGGCAATCCACCTGCCTTGGCCTCCAAGAGTGCTAGGATTATAGGTGTGAGCCACTATGCCCAGCCTGGCTTTTCTGTAAATAAAAATGAAACTGTTTATCTCCCATCCATTTTTCTGTTGACTGGCTTGGGTGATGGACGGACTCCTTGGTCTGGCAATTAGGGAACTCCTGAATTTGTAAAATGTGAGTAGCCAGGGCACCCCATTTGTGGCTGACATCTGAAATGGGGCAGTCATGGGAGTGAGCCCTTGACCTGGGGTCAGAATTGAACTAAATTGTTAGAAAAGACACTACATATTGGGTGTCAAGAGGAAAAAAATCTCCACTCATTTGGGGTAAGAAAACATGGGGTTTGCTACCTCCACCCTTTGCAAATAGTGTGGCCAGAGAAAGAACAAAAGGGTGGGAGTTAAGGAACTTTGGCTCCTGGGTGCCTACCTGGCCGTCCATGGCACGAACCTGCCGCTGTGCTGTGGTCAGTTACCAAAGGTAACAGTCACCAGTGGAATTCGGAGGGGCTGACAGACTCCCTGGGAGCTGGCGGGTGCACGTGCTAAACAGACACTTCCCGGGTTGACGCTGTGGGAATGAAAGCGGAAGTGAGTGCTGGGCGCACCTGCGCAGTGGGCCAGGCTCAGAGTGGGACCAAGCTGCGCTTCAGCCACCAACCTCAAAGCCATCCACGAAGTTGAAAACAGGAGCCTCTAAGGCCTCTGTTCGGCAAGAAGGTAGACCTCACAGGGAAAGATAAAATCTAGAGACCTTCAAACCAGGGCCTAGCATGTGGGTTGTCTCATTCTGTGGGTCTTCTTCCCGACCAGGTGAGCAGCCAGCAGGTGGGGTCTTTGGTTTTAGATGCTCCAGGGTGCTAGGGTTGATCTGTCTGTGGGACAGTCACAGATGGCCCTGCATTACCCCGACACTGGGGAGGGTGTTCTGCCTGGCAGTCTGGATAAGGGGGAGGTAGAAGGCCCCAGATAAAGCAGCCCACACACTTTGTGCAAGCTCTGTAGAACTGGCTTTCAGATAATCAGAGATATTCATCCCCAGGCATATTGTAAGAGGGTCCCTCTTATATGAGCACCCCATGTAATCTTACTCCTGCAAAGCTGAAGAGCAGTCTGAGAAGCCTTACTGATTTGCTGCCTCAACTTCCCTATTATGGGTCTTATTGACACCATAATCATCAAAATGATTAACAAGAAAGTTGGGAGGGACAGAAGGGACAATGGGATGAATGTGGCAGGCATCCATGGTGTTGAAACCAAAGGTGTTGACACCAAAGTACCAAGGGTGGGTGGTCAACAGTAAAGTCCCCAAATGAGTTCTAGAGGGGACCATTTACTCTGGCTTGGTGGAGTCAGAGGGCAAAAGTTATGATGTGAAATCCTACCTGAAATGGCTTAGAGCAGTGAGTAGGCAGATGAGTCTTGATCAGGGGTCCTCAAATTAAGGCCGTGCACCACCTGCAGCCCACTGAGGACATTTGTCTGGCCCGCCAGGTGTTTCTGCCGCTGCTGCCTGTCCTGCTTAGCGGCCGACTGGTCCCGGGCCACAGTGTGCATGTGTGGAATGTGCGCAGCACTCTCTGAGTCCCCTCCTTCTCTCTGTCTCTCGACACCTCCTCTCAGTCTTGGGTGTGGTTGGATGAGTCATAAGCTTGCCTGTGCAGAGCCTGCTGCTGCCTGAGGACTGAGGTAAGAACAAGTTAGGATTTATTTATTATTATTATTATTCTTTTTTTGTAGAGGCAGAGTCTCACTTTACCACCCTCAGTAGAGTGCCATGATGTCACAGGACTCATAGCAACCTCCAGCTCTTGGGCTTCTGTGATTCTCCTGCCTCAGCCTCCCGAGCAGCCAGGACTACAGGCGCCCACCACAATGCCCGGCTATTTTTTGTAGCAGTTCGGCTGGGGCTGGGTTTGAACCCGCTACCCTCGGAATATGGGGCCAGCGCCCTACTCACTGAGCCACAGGTGCCACTTTTATTTATTTTTTTTGCAGATGGGGGCACCTTGTTTTTTTGAAGTTAAGGGAGCCTTTTTTTTTTAAGTTGGTTAGTTGGTTGGGGGTGGTTTCTAGGAGGGTTGCATCACAGTGATAATGTAAATAGTCAGTGCTCAGAGGTAATGCAAATGGTTAGTGCTCAGTATTAATGCAAATTGTCAGCAGTCAGTGTTATCGCAAATGGTCAGTGGTCAGTGTTAATGCAAATGGTCAGTGCTCAGTGTTATTGCATGGGGGTCCCAAATTGGTAATCTGCCTAGGGCCCCATGGGAACTTAATCTGGCTCTGCAGACAGCTGAGGAGTAGGAAACCCAATTTAATTGACAGTGAGTGCATTTATATTCTGATTGTATTCAGTTGTGTGTGATATGTAAGCCCCAGTTCACACTGTTGCAGTCTCTGAGCAGGGCAAGTTCAGCCATTGTATGGCTGAAATCGCATTAGATTCGGAAGAAAAAAGGCATATGTGCCTTCTTTTTTCCTGCAGTGGAATCTGATCACATGGGTATTCTCACCCATGCGATGAGATTCCTGTGCGAGTTCACAGATCGCAGTGCGGTTTGCACAGGGTAGTGTGAACTGGAAAGGTGGTGGAGGAACCGGCTCTGTAATCATGCCTGTTCCCATACCACACCAGTGTGAACCTGAGGTAAAGGCGGAGTTCCACCATATGGGCACTGATGAGGCTGAAATGATGTGGACTGGCAAGGCTGCATTGATGGACACTGATCAGACTGCATTGATGGGCAGTCTATATGTCTCTGTGTGGGCAAAGTTATTGATGGCATGTTATTTTTGGAGCACTGTATATATATATTGGTATTTTACTAATAGCAATTTGGAATCCCTAGGAAACAATGATATCAAGAAAGAGAAAAATTGAGTCAGAGTGTAGGATATTCAAAGAACAGTGGACTTATAATTACTTTTTCATGCAGTACAAGGAAAGAGCTATGTGTTTGATATGCCAGAATATAGTGTCTGTGTTCAAAGAAGACAATTTGTGTCCACACTATCAAACTCAACATAAAAATAAATATGATTGTTTGGTCAGAGAAGTGAGAAAAGATAAAATATTAAAACTGAAAAATACATTGACAACTCAGCAAAATACTTTTGTAAAACAGAAGCAGGTAAGTATTTCATCACTGCGAGCAAGTTTTCAAGTTGCCAAGCTAATAGCATGCACTGGCAGACCATTCATTGAGGGAGAATTTGTTAAAGAATGCCTTCTTTCTGTTGCCAGAGAGATGTGTCCAAAGAAGGCCGATTTATTTAGTACTGTGAGTCTTTCAGGACCTACAATTACATGAAGGATTGAAGAAATGGGAGACAATTTGCATCAGCATTTGCAAAACTCTGCAAAAAAAGTTTCCTATTTTTCCTTGGCACTCAACGAAAATAATGATGTTCATGATTCCGCACAACTTCTAATTTTTATTTGTGGGACGAATGACTATTTCAAAGTCACGGAAGAGCTTGCTGCACTGCAAAGCATCAAAGGAACAACTACAGGAGAGGATATCTATGAAAAGGTTTGCCAAACTATGAATGGTTTGGAGCTGGACTGGGCTAAACTAGCCAGTGTGACAACTGATGGTGCTCCTAGCATGGGTGGGGTCTAAGAAAGGAGTAATTGCTCCCATTAACCAAGAGATGGACAGACATAACCATTCTCATCCAATAGCCATACACTGCCTCATCCACTAACAAGCGCTGTGTAGTAAATCACTGAAGTGGGACTCTGTTATGAAAACTGTGGTATCTTGTGTTAACTTCATTAGAGCTAATGCACTAAACCACAGACAATTTCAGGAATTTCTGTCTGAGCTAAATGTTGCCTATGAAGATGTTCTGTATCACGCAGAGGTCCATTGGTTGAATTGAGGGAGAGTTTTGAAACATTTCTATGACTTACTTCCACAGATTACAGCTTTTCTGCTTTCAAAAAAAAAAAGAAGTACCGGAGCTCGATGCAGAATGGAAATGGCACCTTGCCTTTCTGACAGATGTAACAGAGCTACTCAACAGTTTCAGTGTGCAACTTCAAGGAAAGGGGAAGCTCATTTGTGATATGCAATCACATGTGAAAGCATTTGAAGTAAAGTTAGGCCTCCTCATCAAACAAGTGAAGGAGGAAAATTTCTATCATCTCCCCACAACTCAAAATCTGTTAGCAGAAAAACCATTGGTTGCATTCCCAAACAAAACATGTGTGGATTCACTGGAAAAGTTGCAAAAGGAGTTCCAATTTAAATTTAAAGAGCTTCATCTCCATGAATAGGACATACAGCTTTTCCATAACCCGTTTTCTATTGACATTGAAAATGTGGATACAATTTACCAAATGGAACTGGCTGAACTGCAGAGTTGTGACTCTCTGAAAGATGCATCCAAGTCAAGCAGCCTTCCTAATTTCTATGCATCTCTGCCCTCTGAGACATATCCTAATCTCAGGAACCATGCACTCAAAATAGCAACCATCTTTGGCAGCACTTATGTCTATGAACAGACTTTTTCCAGAATGAAACATCTGAAATCTCCAACCAATTCTAGACTAACTGATGCACATTTGCATCACTTGTTATGACTAGCAGTGACAAATATGGAACCGGACATTGACCATCTCATTAGCCAAAAGCAGGCCCATAGTTCCCATTGAAATACTGCTAAGTTCATTGATTTAACTTTACTGGTTCTTCATTTTAAATATTGTATTTGTTCCCATTTTTTTTTTTTACTTCAAAATAAGATATGTGCAGTGTGCATAGGAATTTGTTCATAGTTTCTTTTTTTAAACTATAGTCTGGACCTCCAACGGTCTGAGGGACAGTGAACTGGCCCCCTGCTTAAAAAGTTTGAGGACCCCTCATCTAGATGAAGATTAAGGAGTGGTCAGGGTCTTCTGTAAACACATGATTCAGTACAGTGGATAGGGGCTGGTGAAAGGTGTGAGCAGAAGAGGCCAGAGAGGAGACTGCATGGGAGCAGAGAAATTCAGTTCACTGTATTAAAAGGGGCAGGGACCCACCTGGGCAGTGCAAAGATGGGGTCTGGGCCCAGGGGCAGGTAGAGATACATTTATACAGGGTACATTCCACAGCTTGCCTGGAAAGTTCGGGGCTTTTGGCAGGAACTTCTCAGAGGGGTGAGTGAGCCAGATCCTTTACTGTCTTTGTCTCGCAGAGGAGGAGGAAGAGGAGGAGGAGAGAGTTTGTGTGTGGCTGCGTTAGGCCCCCCAACGGCTGGGACAATTTATCAGTTTTACCCATTAGGCATTGTAAGGATAGTGCCAATGACCTTGAGCTTTGTAAGGACTACAGGGATGTCCAACCTTTTTTTCCTTGTGCTGCACATTGTAAGAGTAAGAGTTGCCTTGGGCTGTACAGTAAATACCCAGATACTAACAAAAGTTGAGGAGCAAAAGAAAGGTGCTTGCATACTCTTTGTGCTGTCAGATACCACCAATGAGCAAAACAGGCCTCACAAAGTCACTATGAGCTTGAGGATCACAGGTTGGACACCCTTGATCTAGAACAGTGTTTAAAGATTGGAAGAAATCTTGACTACCCCCCAAATAAAAATAGAATGCTGAAAAAATTGAAATTAGTAAATGTTAATTGAATGCTACAGAAAATATTATTTGAACTGCAACTCAACCCATGTAGTTAAATTTTATTTCACATGTGATTTAAGTGCATTGCAGTACATTTTTATAATGATGTGGGTGATGCCTTTTAGAATCAGAATGCCTGAGGCCCACAACGGGAAGACAGCATCGGGAGAGATGTTTGGGATGTGATGAGACATTAAAGGGCGGCTAACTCAGACTTAGGAGGGCTTGTGTTCCTGGAAGGAAGGTCATGTCCCTGTTGAGATCTGAACGCTGAATAAGGACCAGCCAGGTAAAGAAGGGAGGGGTGGGAAGAAGAGATTCTAGTCAGAGACAATAACATGGGCAACTCATTCAACCCAAATGCTAAGTGCTTACTATGTGCCTGGCATGGGCTAATGTCTTAACTGAAGTGTTTAAAGTAGCATTTGTGGCCGGGCATGGTGGCTCACACCTGTAATCTCAACACTTTGGGAGGCTAAGACAGGAAGGATTGCTTGAGCCCAGGGATCCAGACCAGGTTGAGCAACATAGTGAGATACTGTCTTTACAAAAAATAAAAATAATTATCCAGGCATGGTGGTGTATGCCTGTATTCCTAGCTATTGGAAGGGTGGGGTAGGAGGATTGTAGAAGCCAAGGAGTTAGAGGTGCAGTGAGCTATAGCCAAGTCGCTGTAGCAGAGTGAGACCCTGTCTCTAAAAAATTAAATAAAAATTTTAAAATAGTAGTGTTTGTGATAACCTGGTAAGTAGGTACTATTATCATTCCAGTTTAAAGCTGAGAAAATGGAAGATAAGAACAGTTAGTGAATTGCCTAAGATCACAGTTTTAAGTGGTGAATCTAAGATTCAAACCCATTTGAGAGCCCCTATTAGCTGCCAGACACTGGTTCTAGATCCTGGCAGCTCCTGTTCTCCAGGGAGCTAACATTTTGATGGTCTGAAATGAAGTGAACCTGGGACAGAGACAACAGACATATTCAGGGATCTAAAAGCTCTTCCATCCCCAAAGGAATCTTGAAAATTTGCTGCTGTAATTCCTTGTTGGAATCAGAGGGGGGAGCTCCGTATTGGGCGGAGGGTAGTCAGAGTGTTGGAATGCCAACTTTGGCTCCTGAATTTGTCTTTGAGCTTTAGGGATGCTCACACTGAACTTTAGAAGACAGATGAGAATTTACTTTTATTTAGAAATTTCTTTTACAAGTGTTTCATCTGTTACAAGAGCAAAACATGTTCCAAAGGGAAAAATGGATGCATTGCTTTACTCAGCGTCTGAGAAAGCAGAACCTCTGTCTGCTGCCAGCATGCACCATTAGGGCCGATGAGGGAGTTGGCACTGTTGAAAAATGGGTTTTTGTAAAAAGTCACTGAAGGAAATGAACATGATAGTGAGTGGTCAGGTTCTAGGAATTAAAAAAAATACGCTGGGTCTATTTTACAAGAGGAATTCAAAGAAATAAGAGTAAGAGTTAAATGTTTTTGTAAAATGTTCTGTAGACTTAATAATGTGGTTATTTGTCTTTACAATTTGTCACTTTTGCATAGCAGGCAGATAAGGTTTTACAATGGTGGACACAAACATTTTGGTTCTGTATGAATGTTGATTAAATTATACATCATTCTCTTTTATAGCTAAATTGCTGAACTAAAATATATCAGAAAATCAATGTACTTTTATTTGTATATAATAATACCTTATAATTGCTGAGCTGATCATACTCACATGCTATTTCATTAAACACTCCGAATTCCATGACATGTAAATTATAAATGCTACCACTTTGGGTGTGAGGGAATCAGAGCTCAGGAAGGTTACATGCTTTTCCAGAGACACAGCAGTGTTGTTGGAACCCAAGCCCTGAGCGGACTGCAGGTTCCCAGCTGTGTGTGCACAGCAGGTAGGAAGGGCCCGGTGTCAGTGGGACCGGGGCTGCTCCCCGGCTACGTCCTCGCAGATACTTATTCTGTTCAATCATCAGTTTCCTGTTCTACAAAATGGGGGTGACGCTGTATGCCTCAGCCTTGTGGTGAGGATTAAGTAAAATTATGACAAAATGAAGTGCTTACTTAGCACATAGTATATATTCGATGAAGGATTGCTAGTATTATTGACGAGAAATAAAGGAGAAAATAAAAATAATGATTTAATAATGCTTTCTTTTATTTAGAATTTAGACAAATTCGGGAGCCAAAGTTGGCATTCCAACAATCTGACTACCCTCTGCCCAATACGGAGGAAACAATAGATTGAAACAGTAGCTCTCTACTGATGGCGGCTTTGGCCCCCTGCTATGGCACATTTGGCGATGTCTGGAAGTGTTTTTGATTATCACAACTGGGAAGTTGCCACTAGTATCTAGTGGGTAGAGGCCAAGGATGGCACTAAGCCTCCTACAGGACAGGCCACATGACAAAGAATTATTTGGTCCAAATGTCTGCAGCGCTGAGGTTGGGAAGCCCTGTGCTAAACACCAGGACCTTCCTTTTCCACTCCTGCTGTGGCACCTGACTAGCCTTACAAACTAGCACCAGCGGGGTATTCATTGAACCTACTTTTACTACGTTGTGTGGATGTCAGTTCTCCAACCATCAAAAATGTGTAAATAGGAGATAATACGTTATCTTTGCAAGTGTAGCACACAAAAACAAGCTCAAGGAAATGACACAGCTTATATTGGACATAGAATGATAGTCTAGAGTTTCTAATTAGAAAATTTATCAGTGGAAGAAAAGTTCTTTGTGGTTTAGAGGTGACAGTTTTCAAAACTGATGATTTGTGGTTTAGTCATTTAAAAAATAATTTTTCATTTGATGGGACAGCTTAAAGTCATCAGCAAATGAGCTTCTTAGCAGATTTTCCATCACTCATGGAATAGCCAGAGCCTTTGTAACACCAGTAAGATAGGATTTAATGAAAAAAAATTATGCAAATTTTTATCCAATTGGAAAAGAACATAATTTAGATTTATTAATGTAAAGACCAAAATGCCGTCTTCTCCTACTTAGTACTTTTAGTGATGGTCTTTGTCTCCCTCATTTTGAATATTTCAAAACTAATTATATTATGAGAATTGAATCCCACACACCCATTCACTTAGAGCATAGTGATTATATTTTTTTAGATTTATGATCTGAATAATTCATTATTGTGTGACCCACCCCATATTAATAGCTTCTGCAAAGTAGTGAAGAGAAAGGAATCTTTCACCAACTTGTATTGATTACTGAGGCAAGACTTCCTGTGTGTATGTCAAAATCTATCACCACAGGGCTCAGAGACGTCAGGTTATATGAGGTACTGATGTAGAGGGCATTATGAAGGGTGATTGTTATTTTTAATGAGGAATATTAAAGAAAGATGCTTTGTTGCAGGTAAAATCAACATCTTACCATGACTGTGCCCTGAGTACTGTTCTAGGAAGGACCTCAAAAGTGTCCCCAGGGGCAGGGCATGCATGTGTCTGGTCCTACCAGGGCCAATTCGCTGTCGAGGTTGGCAGTGGACCATGGGGCACCACCTCCTCTGTGGTGCGGTGACGACAGAGGAGGGCGGAGGTGGCAGAAGGGAGGAGGCGTCATTGGTCTCCCATCTATGTATGCATGTTATTTTTTATTTTATCTAATTTTTAAAATTGTGGTGAAACACATACATATGTATTTATTGATTAACAATACGTGCCAGGCCTGTGTTTGTGCGGGCAACAGGACAGAGGAGAAGGACGGAGGGACAGAAGGACAGAGGGGCAGCTTGAGAGGGGAACACTTGCTTTTCCTGCTTTCATAAGTTTATGGGTTGGTGGGGAAAGACTATTAATTAGTTAAACTGATAATTAGACAAACTATTTGTTGCACTGATCATAAGTACAGGAAAGAGCACAGGATAGTCTGAGAACGACTAGCTGAAGGAAGCTGTCTAACTTAGGGTCTTTTTTAGTATAAAAGAAACCAAACCAAACCAACCCCCAAAATGGATGAACAAACAGAAAACCACCAAACCAAAGGCAAGACTGAAGTTGATAAGCACAGTTCATATGTAAAATAGTCTTGATTAAGTGTGAGGTGTTAGGCCTTTAAAAACAATGAATCCTGCAACAGGCAATGCTCATCCATCAGGGTTGGTTTCAGTTCTGGAGAGAATTCTGTGAGAAAGATGGTTTTAAGGAAGAGTGAAGTCAGTGGGTGGGATTGGGAGAGAACCCCAGATCCAGGAGATAATTTAGAAGGAGGAAAGAGCAAGGAACAGGAAAAAAAAAAGATGTGACAGGCGGAAGGGCAGGGGCTTCCGTGGGAGCTGGGCCTTCAGGTTGTGGGGGCCCGAGCTCACCGGGAGCCTGCAGGTGCCGGCCCTGGGGTTCCCCCAGCCCAGAAATCCAACCCAGGTAGGAAGTGAGGGCGTCATCTGAGGAGCAGGAAGGGGAGATTCTGAGGGAAGTAAGTGCTGGTTACACAAACCTTCCTAAAGCTTCTAGCCAGTGTGGGGTTTTAGGCAGCTTGGAGCTTCTCTAATAAAATACTCTGGCCTGTTGGGGGTCTTCATGGGGCACATCGGTGGAGAGAAGAAAGGCTACAGGCTGAGTAACTGTGCTGGGCTCAGTTCTCTGTGGGGTGACATAAGATACCAAGAAAATATGTTCTGTTTCCTCCCAGCCCCCTGCCCCCGAGCCTCCCACATCCATATATGTAACTCTTGGTTGACATAAGTATTTGTGTTTTAATAAGCCCAAAGGTTGAGGAGTGGGAAATAAGAGTTTGTTGGAGACAATTCATCCTGCTTAGTCTGAAGAAAGAGATAAAATAAGTAAAAACAAAAAACCCCCGAAACCCTGCTGGGCTGAGTGGGGCCAAGTCAACTTGAAGAGAGAGTGTGTATGAACATAAACTTTCCTCACCAGCTGTACGCAACGTGGTATGAAGGAAGATGGGAAGAGACACAAAAATAAACAGCATTACGTTAAAGGGGATAATTACAGGAGCCAAGATGGGAGGAGAATGTTATAAAGGCTCCAGCATCTTTGGAGACTCAGGATGTTTCTGGAACATTTCCTTTCAGGACGCCACAGGACTTTACATTGCTCAGGTTTTAACAAGGTCCTAAATGTATATGCTTTAAATATGCACAAACACAGACAGTTTTTTGTTTTTATTTTTTCCTTTGGAGGGAGGACAGAGCAGGAGATGTGTTCTTGGTTACCATTTGGAAAACAGGTTCTGGGTACATTTTATTTTGCCTCTAAAAGCTCTGGAGAACAGTTAGCAGTCGGTCCCCAGAAAAAACATGGCTTCCTAGAACTTAGGGGGAAGGAAATGGATGACTTCTTTAATTACTGTGGTATTGCTTAGTGTAGGGTGGGTTATAACTAAAGATAGAATTCCAGGAGAGACGGTGAACTTGGAAATTAGCGAATTCAGAAGCTGCCCGCAGTTGTGTGGCGTTCACTAGGTGAAGGAGCCTGGCTCCATCAGAGGGGTCTGAAATTTGTTTTCTGATCTAATCAGTTTAAATTCAAGGCATTATTATTTCGTATGGAGAGCAAATGACTTCAATGTAGGCAAGAAAGTTTATTTACTACAAAGATTTGTGATTGGGGTAGCATGAAGGGTGTCCGTAGGGCCTTCATTAACTGCTAATCATTCTTTTCTGCTGGGGGTTATAGCACTTTTACTAATGAGCATCAGAAACGAGAATGCTGCTGCAAGGTCGTCAACACAGGAGCCGCAGCAACAGGTTCTTGCCATTCAATGGTCCATTTTTGTTGAAACTGTGGACTTCATAAGATTGAAGAACCTATTTACCCTATTTATCATCTGTGTGACTTAGCTCAAGTCTAGGCTTAAAAGGATTTAACGAACCTGGAACCTGGAATAAATTAGATGACAGGTTCAGATTTAAATAAAAATTAAAAACATGTCCCATAGCAATGCTGTGCATGGATTTCTTCAGGCTTCTTAAAGACATTTGTTGGTGATAGTGACATTTATGTTCATTGGTGTGGGAAGCACTGGGGAAAATCTTTACATTACATTTCTTTGTGTTTGAAAAGCATGATACTGAAGATTTTTTTTTTTTTATTGAGACAAAGTCTCCCTTTGTTGCCCTCAGTGGAGTTCCTTGGCGTCACAGCTCACAGCAACCTCTAACTCTTGCGCTTAAAGTGATCTTCCTGCCTCAGCCTCCCAAGTAGCTGGGTCTATAGGCGCCCACCACAATGCTGGCTGTTATTTAGAGATGGGGTCTTGCTCTGGCTCAGGCTGGTCTTGAACTCCTGAGCTCCAGCAATCCACCTGCCTTGGCTTTACAGAGTGCTAGGATTACAGGCGTGAGCCACCAGATATGGAAGAAATTTTTAAAAATCCCCAGAAGCATCTGTGTCTGTGTGATGAATATAAACTCGGTTTTACCCCAACACCTCCTTGCCCAGAGCCCGCCCTTCCTCGAGGCTGGGAGACCTGCAGTGTCTCCTGGGCCTGTGGGCCTGACACCTGGCCTCCTGCCTGGAATCAATCTTTCTCTTCTGCTTGTCATATTTCCGGCTCATTTTTTCCTGTTTCTTCATGGATTCAGAGGTGGTGATGGGTGTGGGGTGGCTAATGTTTATTAAGCATACCTCACACTTCAGGCATTTTGCTGGCTATATATGTGCATTGTTTAATAATATCTCCATTTTACAGATGGAGGAACAGAGGCTCAGAGAATACTACTGAGCTCACAACTGGTCAGTGGCACAAAGCCAAAATGTAAGTGTAGATCTTTTTGGTCGATTCTAGACTTATACAGTGGCTGGAGATGCTTCTTAGCTATTGCATGTGTGAAGGCCTGTTCCCTAACCAGGTCATCAGCTACTAGAAGGCCAGGGTCTTATGTTTTAGTCTGCATAGAACAGGCCCTCAATAGTTAGCCTTCTGTTAGAATGAAAAGTAAAATGTAAAAATGTTAAAGGATTTTAATAATAGGCTAAATATTGTAAGAAAGGTGAAAATCTCAGGCAATGAATTTCTCCAGATTAATGAACACCAGACACAGTGGTTCTGAGTGTGGTCAGGACCACTCCCGTAGGAGTCTGGGCATTGGGCAGAGGGGGTTGAGGGCTGTCTTGTACTAGTGGGTGGTAGACAGGAATGTTGACTGCCTTGCAGAATGAAGGACAGTCTCAGCGAATCTCTAGGCCCCTAATGCCACTGGGCCAGTAGGGTTCCTGCTGAGAAGCCCCTGGTTTGGTAGCCTGGCGATGGAAGATGGGGGCCCAGAAGCCAGAGCGAGCTCCCCACCTAGTCAGCCCCTGCTGGCCCAGTGAGTCTGCTCACATTAACAACAAGCCTTCTCTACTCCTGGTGTGGTAAGAGCCAGCTCTTACTCCCCAGCCTCTAGAAAGTGTCCCAGTGGCAAGCTGTGGTCTTTGGGGAGCAACAGAGCTTACTAGACGGACAGTGTCGGAATCAAGGTGTATTCTAAAGCGATGCTTCTTAGCCCTTGGTTGGGTGGCTCCTGGAATTCTGGTGGGAATGCAGATTCTGATTCCTGGGGCCTGGTGTGGGGCCCTGACAGGGAGCTGCTGGTGAACAGCAAGTGTGCACAGGGCCTTGGGTTACTAAATCATTTTTAGACGTTTATTGAATACTGTACACTTTACAAAAACGTGGTGACAGAGGTTTTATGTAAGAAGTACAGTTTAGTTTCTTCACAGAAGGAGCTGCCATCTGCTTTGCAACTTTTATCTGAGAGAGAGAGGGAGGAAGAGACAGTACATTTTCCATAGATAGCTATTTTTCGGGGACAAAGGAAGAGAGGTATTTCTTGCATCTATTTCCTTACAAAAAAAGGAAATGTCCCCAAGTAATTTTAGAGGAGATTTTGTGACTAAATAAAATAAAAACCTGGCAACCATTCTTGGATCTAGGTGTAAGCCTGGCGCACCTAGAACTTGTACGGACCATGTGCTGGGGTTTCCTGCAGAGTGTGAAGCTGTGTCATACATGTGTACGTGTGAATTGCAAAGTGTATCAGGCAATCACTTTCTTAAATGTTACTGGAGAAGAAAGATCTAATATTTTTCCTCATGAAAAGTAAAGCCTCGAGTTAAGGGGAAATGGTTCCTGCAGCAGCCTTGACTGGGACTTTACATGTTATAGGCAGGAGATGCCGTTTGAACACAGTCATTGAGAGAAGAGACTACTCATTATCCACTTAAAATACTTCCCGGCTGCAGTGCCGTGTTGCACGGAAGCCAAAGCAACTGGCTCTACATTTGGCCAGCTGATTTAGCAAGAAATTTTGCAAATTATGCAGTCCTTACAGATGGTGCTGTGGGGTTTGTTAGAATGTTTTAAAACACTGCCGCAGTTGACCATGAGCTGGATTCCCAGCCTCCTAGACTTACCTCCTGCCAATGCTAGACAGCTGGGGACAGGAACAGACCTTCCCTGTTACCTAATGATAATCGATTTCCTTTAAAAACCACTCACATAATGAAATAATTTGGTGGCAAAGTTGGCTGAGGGAGCTCCTGGACCTTTTCCGGTAACTTTGCTTTTTCCTGAGTTGGCAGAGTCCCATCTTCTATGGCTTTTGACTGATTCTGTGCTGCTCTGCCTGGAGGTCAAGAAGATGCCGTCATCTCTAGGAGGGACGTCAGAGTGCTCTGCCAGCGTGCAGTGTCCCCTCCAGTCCGCTGAGGCTCTGCCCCGGGTCCCTGCCTGGGCGTGTCCAGAGACAAAGCTGGAAGCTGCCACTTTCTCCAGGAAGAGGTTTCAAAATTCGCCTCTTAGAAACTGTCAGAAGGTTCATGATGCTGTGTCGTTGCACAGCCCAGTTCTTGCTCAGGTCTCTGCGAGGAAGGCCCAGACCTTCCCTGTGGGCTGCTTGCTGGTTGCCGTGGTTTCTGTTTGAATCATCTCCTTCTTGTTCGTCTTCCTCATTGCCCCCTTGGCTGTGCTTCCTTTTTGGCTTTATGTGAGCAGCATCTCTGGATGCGTGAATGAGACAGGTGAAGTTCCCCACTGCCTGATCTGCCCTTCATCTATTTTTAGCACTGTAAAGAATTTACCGTAGCCCATGGCGAAATTCAGTCACTGGACGCCAGAGAGCAAATTCCAAGGTTTTTATTTTTTAACCTTTCCCGGAGACCTTTGGTATAGGCTAAGCTTAAAGGCACATGAGTCAAACACTGATTATTGAGACATGTCATACTGAGGTTTTTATAATCACCACCAGATTGTCACTGTCAGCAAGACATTTAGCTCTGGCTCTTGATTTTGTGCTGCAAGCCGCACAGCCTATTCTGTTCTGTGTGGCTCTGGCAATGAGGAAGCACGCAGCATCGACTAAAGGGGCTGCTGACCAATCCGTTGTCCCCAGCAACTCTCCACAGGTAAGGACGATGTCTGAACCTTGGTGTCCCCCTAAAATCCATATGTTGGAACCTCATATCCAATGTGACAGTGTTAAAAGTTGGGGTCTTTGGGGGTGGTGCCTGTGGCTCAAAGGAGTAGGGCGCTAGCCCCATATGCCTGGAAGTGGCAGGTTCAAACCCAGTCCCGGCCAAAAACTGCAAAAAAAAAAAAGAAGAAAAGTTGGGGCCTTTGAGAATGGGGATAGTGCCCTTATCAGTGAAGTTGAAGGGAGCTGGCTTGACCTTTCTGCCATGTGAGGTTACAGCAAGAGGGCACCAGGCTGAAGAGCAGAGTGTGTGCTCACTGGACACCGAATCTGGTGGTGCCTTCATCTTGGACCATCTAGCTGCCAGAACTATGAGCAAAAATCCCTATTATCTATCTCTTGATAAGACCAACACTCCGCTTGTCTTGGTATGGAGTGTCCTCAGCCTTGACAGGAATGTGTGTGTCACCCACCACTTTGGCTGTCCTTGTCCCCCCTCTGCTTCCTGGCGTGAACTCCCTGAGGTTGCTGGTGCGGTCCTCCTGTCCTTGTTTGTCTCCTTGGCCCCAGCATGGTCAGCGCGACTCCTGCTAGCAGAGCGGCCCTGCGGCTTCTGCACAGTGCTGGTCAGTGATGTTAGTTCCTTTCAGTCAGGCTCCACCTGGATGTCCGCGAGACAGTCGTCCTGCGGTGGGACCTGTGAAGGTCTGTGGGGTGTATGCTCGGCTTAGCTGAACCGTACCCCTCTGAATTCCCTTTCTAGTATGGTTCTGGCAAGGGTGGTCTACAACAGAGATTGTCTTGCAAAAACTGGAGGACAGAAGCAGGGAAACGGCTATTTTGCAGCATCCACATAGCTTTTCCCAGTTATTCAATAAAACACTGATCTAGGTGCTGCCACGAAGGGACTTTGCAGCTGTAATTTAAGTCCCTGATGAATTGACTTTAAATTAGTCAAAAGGAAGATTATTGTAGGTGACTTAATCAAAGGCTTTTAAAATGAGAGGCCCTAGATATCAGAGACTCCCCATAGCAGAGCAGAGGTAGCTGGAGAGCCTCTGCACTGTCTGGGATGGCAGTGCCCTCGCTGCTGCTGCTGACCTGGTGAGTCTCCTCGATGGCCTGGCCTCCCCACTTTCCTTCCAGCTGGATCTACCTCCAGTTCATCCACTCTTGGGCCAAGCGTGTTCATCTAGCTCCAGGACAAAGAGCCCTGGCTTCTGCAGGGTTCCTTCCTCGCTCTGGCTGTCCTTGTGGTGTTCTGGCCTGGCTGTGACCTACCTTTCCAAATGCTGGCACCACAGGGGCCAGGCCTGCTTAGCCACTCCTACCATTGTGTAAGACAATTCTTTGTAATAAATAAGTGAACAGATATTTAAAAAATGCCTGTAATAATACATTATATGCTTTCAAATGGCTGAAAAGTTTGAGATTACGGATGTGCTGACCCCCCTGATCTGATCACTACCCACTGCACGTACAGCCACATCCGTGTACCCACAGGTGTGTACAATTATTAGGTGTCAATTTTCAAAATTCAGGAACAGCAGCAATAAAAACTCCGACTGGCTCTGCTTCTCACATTGGACCCTGATTGATACATAAACTAAAAAAGCAATCCCTTCCTTGCATGTCAGGAAAGTAGGCAGTTTGAAACTCAGATGGCCACCAACATTCACCCATTTGTTTGTGACCATGCTAGAGCTGGCAATACAGCAGCAAGCAAAGAGAGTGGACCTTCTAGCAGGAGGACATATCATATGATATCCACAAAGGTAGTGCGTTAGCATAAATCTGTTAAAAGGTATAGCTGGGAGGCCTTATCTACAATTAGGTGTCAGAGAGGGAAGTAAGGGCCTGGCAGAAAGAGAGAGCATGGCAGCAAATGAGAGGTGTCAGGTGGGGCCTAGAGTGTTGCCGTAGAGGGGATGAGGTTTGGGAGTTGAACAACAGGGGCTACGTGAGCGAATATAAGGATTTATGACTTGACCCCAAGAGACAAACATTCTTATTTTAAAAGCTTCATGCTTTGGAGCTCTACATTTTCTTATTTTATAATATCACAACATGGTTTCATCTGGAGCCTTTGACAATCTCATGGTGTTAGCCGCACCTGCCGCACCTGCCACTGTGCTCTGATTTCTTTTCCACGTTTCCTGCAATGCTCTTGTGTAGCTCATCATGCCCTTTCCGTCATGAAGCATTGAGCGGCTACTGCCACACTATTTTTGACTCATTCTCTGGCCTTATGCTTTGAGTGCTCACCTGTTGAGAGAAAAGGAAAACAAAACCTGAACTCTCCATATTAATTTAACTGACAGTTCATCTTCTGTTCTATTTAGACTCGTAGAAAAGTCTTGTTGAGGGTGGCCAGTTTGCACCCTGATTATTCCTGGCCTGGCACCACCAGACGTGTGAGCGCTTAGCCCTTGTGTGGGCTTTAACCTGTCCTGACTGCTAAACGCCCTGCTCTGAGGATTTTCTTAATGAAGCAACCGAGCCACACACTGTCCTTGAAAAGTAGTACAGGAGATGCCACCAGTTCCATGGGCTGCAGAGAGAGGAGAAACGGGTGGAGAAGCTGGAATGTGTGTGATGAAACCAGGCACAAGTCCAAGTTAGGCTGGACAGTGTGAGCTTAAATAATCAAGTTTTATTTGTTTTCTGTTTTCATTTATTTTTTTAAAATCCCCTCTTCAGGTCCCTCTGCATCAGTCCTCAGGAAAGCAGCTGACTGGAGAAGGTGAGCCACATTTTTTTGTTGTTGTTGTTGTTGCAGTTTTTGGCTGGGGCTGGGTTTGAACTCGCCACCTCTGGTGCATGGGGCTGGCGCCCTACTCCTTGAGCCACAGGCGCTGCCTGTGAGCCACATTTTTAAAGCCAAACTGAGTTGGGTTGGAAGTCAGGTTCCCTCAGGCCTGTTTCCTTATCTGTCACACAGGAGGAGCTACCTAAACACAGCGTAAAAGACGACCTGTGCAAAGCAGCTAATGTCTTGCTCGGCTCCTGTATGCAGCAGAGTAAATTTGGATATCAAGCACCTATTCTGGAATCCGGAATGTGCAGATAAGGTGGGAGTATGACAGGGGAAATATAGAATACATTTACGTTCTCTAAGCCACAAAGTGCGGGGGGCAGGTGGGAAGGAAGAGCGGTAACCCACTCCTAGCCAGAGGAAGCTCCTGACAACCCTTTCCCAGTAGCAAAGGCTCATGTGTGAGAATCTTACCAAAGGTGGACTCACGGGTCCTAAAATCCTGAAGTCTTCACTCCCCAGATCTTAGAATCCTACTGAAATAGAATCTCTTTTTAAAATTGATACATGATACATGCTATGAGCTTCAGGGAAGTTAGAAAACAATAAATTGGTACATAATAATTGTACATATTTGTAGGGTACAGAGTGATGCTTTGATACATGTAATGCATAGTGGTCAGGTCAGGGAAATTAGCACATCCATCATCTCAAACATTTACCGTCTTGTGTTGAGCACATTCATACCCTCTCTCGTAGCTATTTGAAAATATATATTATTGCTAACTGTAGTCATCTTACTGTGCTGTAGACTACTAGCACTTAGTCCTCTGTTTAGCTGTAATTTTTTCTTTTTTTTTTTTAGAGACAGAGTCTCACTTTGTCACCCTTGGTTGAGTGCTGTGGTGTCGTAGCTCACAGCAACCTCCAGCTCTTGGGCTTAGGCAATTCTCTTGCCTCAGCCTCCCGAGTAGCTGGGAGTAAAGGAGCCTGCCACAACACCTGCTACTTTTTGTTGCAGTTCGGCCAGGGCTGGGTTTGAACCCGCCACCCTCAGTATATGGGGCGGGCACCCTACTCACTGAGTCATAGGAGCTGCCCCTCTGGTTATAATTTTGTATCCTTCAACATCTCTCTCCCTCACCTCTCCCCCACTTCCCAGACTCTAGTCTAAAACTCTGTTTTACTTTTTACTTCTGTGAGATCAGCTTCCTAGAACTTCTGTGTATGAATGAGAAAAGTGCAGTGTTTACTTTTCTGGGGCTGGCTTATTTGGCTTAATGTCTCCCGTTTCCATCTATAGGACACCATTCTTTTTATGGCTGAATTAATAAGTCACACAACAATTAATGTAATACTCCATGGTGTATATAGACATCATTTTCTTTATCATTCTTCTCTTACTAGACCCCTGGGTTGGTTCCCCATCTTGGCCATTGCACATGGTGCTGCAGTGAACATGAGAGTGCAGGTGTCTCTTTGATACACTGATTTCTTTTCCTTGAATAAATGACTGATAGTGTGATTGCTGGATTCTATGGCAGTTCTGTTAGTTTAGCTTAGTTTAGTTGTCATACTGTTCTCTGTATTGCTGTGATAGTTTACATTTCCATCAACCATGGATAAGAGTTCCCTTTTCTCCATATGCCAGCATTTGTTTTTTCTTTTTTTATAATTGCCATCCTAACTGGGGTGAGCTCTTACATCATTGTGTTTGTTCTTTTTTTTTGAGACACAGTCTCACTATGTCACCCTCAGTAGAGTGCTGTGGTATCACAGCTCATAGCAACCTCAAACTCTTGGACTCAAGCTATTCTTTTGCCTCAGCCTCCCAAGTAGCTGGGACTATAGGCACCCACAACAACACCCAGCTATTTTCTTGCTGCAGTTGTCATTGTTGTTTAGCAGGCCTGGGCTGGGTTCAAACCCACCAGCCCTGGTGCTTGTGGCTGTCACCCTAACCACTGTGCTATGGGCACTGCCCCCTCATTGTGGTTTTGATTTGCATTTCCCTGATGGTTAGTAAGGTTGAGCACTTTTTCATATATTTGTTGGCCATTTGTATAATAATGTCTTTTGAGAAATGTCTGTTTGGATCATTTGTCCATTTTTTTAGTTGGTTTTTCTTTTGCTGTTGAGATGTTTCAGTTCTTTGTATACTCTGGATATTATTTCTGTGTTGGATGAATAGGTTGCAAATATTTTCTTCCCTTCTGTAGGTTGTCTTTTCATTCTGTTGATTGTTTTCTGTGCAGAAGCTTTTCGGTTTTATATAATTCCATTTGTTTATTTTTGCTTGTTTTGCCTCTGTTTTTGAGGTCTTATAAAATCTTTTCCTAGACCATTGTCTATGTTTTCTTCTAGTAGTTTTATAGTTTTGGGTCTGACATTTAGGCATATAATCCATTTTTAGTTGATTTTTATATAGGTTGAGAGGTGGGGAGGTCTATTCTCCTTCTGCATAAAAATACTCAGTTGGCTATAGATCTATGGATTAATTTCTGGGTTATCTTTTCTGTTCCATTGGTTTGTGTGTCTATTTTGATGCTGGTACCACTCCATTTTGCCTACTATAGCTTTGCAGCATATTTTGAACTCTGACAGTGAGATATCTCTAGTTTTGTTCTTTTTGCTTAGGATTATTGGCTATTCAGGGTCTTTTGTGGTTCCATACAAATTTAGAATTGTTTTTTCTATTTCTGAGAAGACTGTCACTGGTATTTTAATATGGATTAATATTAATTCCATGAACATAATATGTATTTCCATTTTTTTGTGTCGTATTTCTTTCATCTGTGTTTTGTAGTTTTCCTTGTAGAGATTTTTCACCTCTTTGGTTCAGTTTATTCGTAGGACTTTTTTTCTTTTTGTAGTTATTGTAAATGAGATTGGTTTCTCAGCTATTTTATTGTTCATGTATTGAAATGTTACAAATTTTTTTTTCATATTTGCATATACTTTGCTAGCCTTGGCCTTTTTTTAAAATTATTTTTTATTAAATCATAACTTTGTACATTGATGCATTTATGGGGTTCAGGGTACTGCTTTGATATACAATGTGAAATGTTTACACTGAACTAAGTAACACATCCATCACAATTATACTCATTTTGTAATAGTTTTGAAATGTACCATTGCATTGTGCACATTAGGTGAGGTTCCCCCAAATGCCCTCCCTCTTCTCATATCCCCCCTCCGCTCCCCTCTCTTGCCTCTTCCCTTCTACTTTCTGGACTATAGTTATGTTTTGCCATTCACATGAGTGTGTAGGTGATTATATATTGATTTCATAGTAGTATTGAGTACGTTGGATACTTTTTTCCCCATTCTTGAGATACTTTATTAAGAAGAATATGTTCCAACTCCATCTAGGTAACCATAAAAGATGTGAAGTCTCCATATTTTTTATGGCTGCGTAGTATTCCATGATGTACATATACCACAATTTGTTAATCCATTCATGGGTCGATGGGCACTTGGGTTGTTTCCATGTCTTGGCTATTATGAATTGGGCTTTAATAAATATTCTGGTGCAATTGTCTTTGTTGTAAAATAATTTTTGATCATCTGGGTATATACCTAGTAGAGGAATTGCAGGATCAAACAGTAGGTCTATTTTTAGTTCCTTGAGTGTTCTCCAAACTTCTTTCCAAAAAGGTCGTATTAGCTTGCATTCCCACCAGCAGTGTAGAAGCATTCCCTTCTCTCCACATCCACACCAACATCTGTAGTTTTGGGATTTTGTGATGTGGGCTAATCTTACTGGAGTTAGATGATTGATATGTCAAAGTGGTTTTGATTTGCATTTCTCTGATGATTAAGGATGATGAGCATTTATTCATGTGTTTGTAGGCCATGCGCCTGTCTTCATCAGAGAAGTTTCTGTTCAAGTCTCTTGCCCACATAGAAATGGGGTTATTTATTCTTTTCTTATTGATTAGTTTGACTTCTCTGCAGATTCCAGTTATCAGGCCTTTGTCAGAAGCATAACCTGCAAAAATCTTCTCCCATTCTGAAGGTTGTCTGTTTGCTTTACTTACTGTGCTCTTGGCTGTGCAAAAGCTTTTTAGTTTGATCAGATCCCAGTAATGTATTTTTGGTACTGCTTCAATTGCCCGGGGGTGGGGGGGTCCTCCTCATAAAATATTCTCCCAGGTCAATTTCTTCAAGTGTTTTCCCTGCACTCTCTTCTAGTATTTTTATAGTTTCATGTCTTAAGTTTAAATATTTTATCCAGTGAGAATAAATTATTGTTAATGGTGAAAGGTGGAGGTCCACTTTCAGTCTTCTGTAGGTCACCATCCAGTTCACCCAGCATCATTTGTTGAATAGGGAGTCTTTCCCCCACTGAATATTTTTGATAGGCTTGTAAAAGAACAAATGACGATAAGTAGCTGGGTTCAACTCTTGGTTCTCTATTCTGTTCCATAAATCTACCTCCCTGTTTTTCTGCCAGTACCATGCTGTTTTGATCACTATAGATTTGTAGTATAGCCTGAAGTCTGGTAATGTGATACCTCCTGATTTGTTCTTATTTCTGAGTAATGTATTTGCTATTCAAGGTTTTTTTCTGATTCCATATAAAACGAAGTACTATGTTTTCAAGTTCTTTAAGGTATAACAATGGTGCTTTAATAGGGATTGCATTAAATCTGTAGATTGCTTTGGGTAGTATGGACATTTTAACAATGTTGATTCTTCCAAGCCATGAGCCTGGTATGTTTTTCCATTTGTTAACATCCTCAGCTATTTCTTTTCTCAGAGTTTCATAGTTCTTTTTATAGAGATCTTTCACATCCTTTGTTAGGTAAATTCCCAGATAGTTTATCCTCTTTGGGCACTATTGTAAAAGGAATAGAGTCCTTGATTGTTTTTTTCAGCTTGACTATTGTTGGTGTATATAAAATCTACTGACTTGTAATTATTGATTTTGTATCCTGAGACACTGCTATATTCCTTGATCACATCTAAGAGTTTTGTAGTTGAGTCTCTGGGATTTTCCAGGTATAGGGTCATATCCTCAGTGAAGAGCGAGAGTTTGATCTCCTCTGGCCCTATTTGGATACCCTTGATCGCCTTCTCTTGCCTGATTGTGATGACTAAGACTTCCATTACTATGTTGAATAGCAGTGGAGACAATGGGCATCCATGCTTGGTTCCTGGTCTGAGTGGAAATGTTTTAAATTTTACACCATTCAATATGATATTGGCTGTGAGTTTGGTGTAGATGGTCTCTATCAGTTTAAGAAATGTCCTTTCTATGCCTATTTTCTTAAGAATTCTGATCATGAAATGATGCTGAATATTATCAAAGGCTTTTTCTGTGTCAATTGAGATAATCATATGGTCTTTTAAAAAAATTTTATTGATGTGATGTATTACATATATAG
The DNA here is from genome assembly GCF_027406575.1 of Nycticebus coucang. NCBI lineage: Eukaryota > Metazoa > Chordata > Mammalia > Primates > Lorisidae > Nycticebus > Nycticebus coucang. The sequence continues at coordinate 55,007,256 of NC_069782.1, forward strand.
ATTTGCATATGTTGAACCAACCCTGTTACCCTGGAATAAAACCAACTTGCTTATGGTGTATAATTTTTTTGATGTGTTGTTGAATTTTGTTTGCTAAGATCTTATTGAATATTTTTGCATCAATATTCATTAAAGATACTGGTCTATAATTTTCTTTCTTTGTTGGATCCTTCTCTGGTTTGGGGATCTGGGTGATATTTGCTTCATTGAATGTGTTGGGAAGTATTCCTTCTTTTCCTATGCTTTGGAAAAGGTTGTATAATATAGGTACTAGTTCCTCTTGAAAGGTTTGATAGAATTTGGATGTGAAGCCATCTGGTCCTGGACTTTTCTTTTTAGGAAGATTTCGTATTGTTGATGCTATTTCAGTAGTTGGTATAGGTCTATTCAAGATTTCTAATTCTTTCTGGTTGAGTCTAGGAAGGTGGCCAGCTTCCAGGTATTGGTCCATTTCCTTCAGATTTTCATATTTCTGGGAATAGAAATTTTTGTAGTAATCATTGAGGATTTTTTGAATTTCTGAAGTGTTTGTTTTTATTTTTCCTTTATCATTTCTGGTAGATGATTAGAGATTTTACTTTTCTATTTCTGGTTAGGTTGGCCAAAGGTTTATCAATTTTGTTAATCTTTTTTAAAAAACCAACTTTTTGTTTTGTTGATCTTCTGAATGACTCTTTTTTCAATTTCATTTAATTCTGCTCTACTTTTGGTTATTTCTTTCTTTCTTCTGAGTTTGGGATTGGAATATTCTTCCTTTTCCAGTTGCTTGAGATGATCTATTAAGTAGTTGGCTTCCTCTCTTTCTGTTTTCTTGAGGAAGGCTTCCAATGCCATAAATTTCCCTCTTAGGACTGCCTTTGCAGTATCCCACAGGTTTTGATAATTTGTGTCTTCATTATCATTTTGTTCCAACAATTTTGTGATTTCCTTCTTAATCTCGTCTTTGACCCAGCTATCATTTAGCCTAAGATTATTTAGCTTCCATGACTTTGTTTGAGTATGAACATTCTCATTGCTGTTGAGTTCAACTTTTATTCCAGAGAAGATACAAGGAATAATGTTTACACTTTTAAATTTGCTGAGGTTAGACTTGTGTCCTAGGATATGATCTATTTTGGAGGATGACCCATGGGGCTGATGAGAAGAATATATATTCAGTTTTATTAGGATGAAATATTCTGTAGAGGTCTGTAAAGTCCATTTGTTCTAAGGTCAGGTTTAAGTCTAATATTTCTTTGTTTAGTTTCTTCTTGGAGGATCTATCCAGTACTGTCAAAGGGGCATTAAAATCTCCAAGTATTATAGTGCAGGAAGGTATCAAGTTGTTCATATCCATTAGGGTCTGCTTTATGAATTAAGGAGCATTCTGGTAGTGTGCATAAATATTAATTATCAAAATCTCTTCATGGGGCGGCGCCTGTGGCTCAAGGAGTAGGGCGCCAGTCCCATATGCCAGAGGTGGTGGGTTCAAACCTAGCCCCGGCCAAAAACCACAAAAAAAAAAAAAAAAAAAATCTCTTCATGTTCGGTATTTCCCTTGGCAAATATGTGGTGACCTTCCTTATCTTCCTTTATCTTTGTTGGTTTAAAGCCAACTGTATTTGCTACTAAAATTGCAACCCCTGCTTTTTTCTGGTTTCCATTAGACTGTATTATACAAGTCCATCCCTTCACCCTGAGTCTATTTTTTATCCGTAAGGTAAGGTGAGATTCTTGTATACAGCAGATATCCAGTCTGAGTTTATGACTCAGGGGTCCTTAAACTTTTTAAACAGGGGGCCAGTTCACTATCCCACAGACCGTTGGAGGGCTAGACTATAGTTAAAAAAAAAACAAACAAAAATAAAACAACTATGAACAAATTCCTATGCACACTGCATATATCTTATTTTGAAGTAAAAAAACAAAACGGGAACAAATATAATCATATTGCCGCATGTGGCTCGTGGGCCGTAGTTTGAGGACCCCTGGTTTATGTATTCAGTCAGCCAGCCTGTGCCTCTTTAGAGGACAATTTAAACCACTCATACTAATTGAGAGAATTTATAAGCCTGGTAGTGTTTTGGGTGTCATGATTTTCAGCTGTCCAGTGGATATTTTTAATCCTTTCACCACTGTGGAAGTTGGGTTTTGATCAAAAATTTCTGGGTGAGTTTACTTTGGAGGTAGAGCATTGTGCTGTTCATTGTGGAGGATGGGTCTGAGAATATCCTGGAGAGCTGGTTTAGTTATGCCAAATTTCTTCAACATGTCTGTGTCATTAAAGTATTTGATTTCTCCATCCCAAATGAAACTCAGTTTAGCTGGATAGAGAATCCTGGACTGGTAGTTGTTTTGTTTTAGGAGGTTGATGACCATCCTCTTCTGGCTTGAAATGTTTTAGCTGAGAGATCTGCAGTCATTCTGTTATTTCTCCCTTTGTAGGTGATGCTTTTCTTATGTCTGACTGCTTGCAGAATTTTCTCCTTCATCTTAACTTTGGCAAGTTAATCACTAGGTGTCTAGAAAATGCTTTATTTGGATCGAGTCTTGCTGGGGTTCTGAATCTGTTTGCTCTCTCTTGCAATGTTTGGGAAATTCTCCTCCAAAATCTCTTGGAGTAGAGCATCTGTACCTTTAGGACCATCCTCTTCTCCTTCAGGAATCCCTATAAGATGAATATTTGATCTTTTGGAGTGATCCCACAATTTTCTCAGGGAATGATCAGTTTTTGCTCTCCATTTGTCTGCCTCTTTGAGTGTTTGGGAACATTCAAAAGGTTTGTCCTCAGTTTCAGAGATCCTTTCTTCTCCCTGGTCAACTCTATTACTGAGGGATTCTACTGTATTTTGGAGCTCCTCAACTAACTTTTTCGTTTTCTTAAGCTCTGTTATCTCTTTTCTTGTTATGTCCACATCTTTGGTGACTTGGGCTTTGAATTCATTAATTTCTTGAGACAACTTTAGAACTACTCTTTGGAATTCAATTTCTACCTTTTCTTCCATTCTATTTATCTTATTTGCAATCCGTATTCTGAATTCAATTTCTGACATTGCTGCCATTTGTCTATGCATAGCATCTTCAGTTGTATCTCCTTTGTCATTTCTTATGGGGGTGGGGGGGTTGATCTACTTTGGTTATTCATGTTGCCAAAGTTCTTCTGTTGGGTCCACACCATGTTTATTTTCCACTGTTTGGTTATTAGAACTGGTGGGGTGAGACTGAATTGGGGTTCCCAGGTAGTAGAGATAACCCCTTACCAAAGCTCCAGGCTTTGTAATTGTGGCTTATCTCCTACAATCTTACAAAGGCCAATTTCAGAGTGTTGGCTAGAGACTCTGAGATAGTGCAGGCTAGCTCTGTTTTTGTATCAGCCAACCTCTACCCTATCCTAAGAAACCACACTATTAGATTTAAATCTTGACTGTGAAGAGATACAAACAGCTGCGGCATCCAGCCCTTCAGTTCTTTTCCATTACAGAACTTCGAAGGTCAACCTCAGAATGTCCCTGAGTGGACAGCCCCAGACACAGTTTCCAACCAAATTATCTCAGGCAGTGCAAACCCTGCCCAACAGAGAGGGATTCAAGGACAATTCAAAGCACAGAGATTCAAAGCACAATTGGAGCCAGGGATCCACACTCCCACCCACCAGACTCAGTCCACACTATTGTCTGCTTCTCTGCTCACAGGCCCAACTGGAGCCAGGGGCAACGCCCCCACTCACTGGTCTCAATCCCCACACACCTAGCCTCTGCTTGCCAGACAGTTGGAGTCAGGGGACCACGCTCCCAACCCCTTGCCAGTCTCGGTCCACTGCCTGGAAAGCCTCTGTTCTCAGGCTATGTTAGAGTCAGGGCACCACACTTCACCCACCGTTCTCAGTCCTTACCTGGTAAGCCTCTGCTCACCAGCCCCGCTGGAGGCAGTGGAGCACACCCTAGCCCTCAGGTCTTGGTTCACACCCAGAAAGCCACTGCTTGAGGGTTCTGTTGGAATCAGGGGACCACGTCCTTGCTCTTAGGTCACAGTCCACACCTATCAAGCCTCTGCTCGCAGGCCCAACAGGGGCTGGAGACCAGCCCTGTCTGCCAAACCCAGTCCACACAGGGCAACCACTCTCCTGGTGTGGGTGCCATCAGAACCGGGAGTTCAAACAGAAACTCCTCAGACACAGCCGGAATTGAGGGTCAACACTACCACTGGCTGGGCATAGTCATAACCAGGGGACTGTTCCTCCTCCCACCGAGTGTTCCTTTCCTCCCACACCCTCTTTTTTTCCCCTTTAGTTACAGATTCCGTCCTGAAGTTGGCAGTCCACACTATGCCCAGATCGCTCAGGACAAGACCAAACGCTCTATGCTCTGCAGGGGGCAGAACTTCAGACCGCCATACGAGGGGGAAAGGGTGGACTGGGAGTTTGGACTTGTGCGGAAAAATATCTGTTCAAATTTATGTCTGGTGGGGTGGTGTCTAGGTTCATAAGTGGGACCTGGAGAAAGAGATCTTCAGTTTACGGCTCTCTCCAGTGAGGTAAAATGAGAGATCTTTTGTTCCCTGCTTATTTGCAGATAGCCTGCGGCAGGCCCCCTGATTGGGGGAGGTGTCTCCAATCCTCTACTCAATAGGCTTTGTACCTGTCATTTGTGTTCTTGAATGCTCTTCCTTGGAGTTACAGCTTGCAGAACTTCTTTCTTGTCTCAGCTCCCCAGCTTTGGCTTCATAGAGTCTGATTCTGTCCAGTTTTTCTTCCTCTGCTGAGGAGCCTCTGATGAGGGCTGCTACCAGTTGGCCATCTTCCCAGAATTCCCTACAAATTTGTATATATTGATTTTGTACCCTGCAACTTTGCTAATTTTTTCAGTTTTAAGAGTTTTAATTATTTTTTTAAATTTCTTTTTGTTTTAGTTATTGGGTTTTGTTGTTGTTTGTTTTGTTTTGTTTTGTTTTTGTGTTTTTGAGACAAAGTCTTTGCTCTGTTGATCTGGCTAGCGTGTGCTGGCATGATCATAGCTCACAGCAACTTCAAATCCTGGGCTCAAGTGATCATCCAGTCTCAGCCTCCCAAGTAGCTGGACTACAGATGCCCACCACCTCTTCTCTCTTTAGATTTTTCTATAGACAAATCATTTCATCCGCAAACAGGGCCAATTTGATGTTCTTCTCTCTAATTTGGATGCCTTTTATTTCTGTCTCTTGCCTAAGTGCTCTGGAACTTCTGGCCCTGTGTTGAATAGCAGTGGTGAAACAGGGTGTCCTTGTCCTGTTCTAATTCTAAGGGGGAATGAATTCAACTCTTTCCTAGTCAGTGTGATGTTTGGTGGGGGTTAGCTATATATAGCTTTTATTATTTTGCAGTGTGTTCTTTCTGTGCTGAGGTTTTGAGGGTTTTTATTATGAAGGGATGCTGGATTTTATTAAATACTTTTCCTGCATCTATTGAGATGATCATATGGTTTTTGCTTTTAATTCTGTTTTGTGATGAGTCACATTTACCAGGTGATATTCACTTGATACCAAGTAAAATAAGTTAGGGAGGATTCCTTCCTTCTCAGTCTTTTGGAACATAGTCAGTAGGATTGACACCAGTCCTTTTCTGTACATCTGGTAGAATTTGGCAGTGAAACCATCTGGTTTTGTGGGCAAGTTCATTTTTTTTCTTTATGTAAATATCACTCTTATGCAAAACTAGTGTTCCAGAAATTCTGGATTTCTTTTTTTTTTCTTTTTTTTTTTTTATTGTTGGGGATTCATTGAGGGTACAATAAGCCAGGTTACACTGATTGCAATTGTTAGGTAAAGTCCCTCTTGCAATCATGTCTTGCCCCCATAAAGTGTGACACACACCAAGGCCCCACCCACCTCCCTCCTTCCCTCTTTCTGTTTCCCCCCCCAATAACCATAATTGTCATTAATTGTCCTCATATCAAAATTGAGTACATAGGATTCATGCTTCTCCATTCTTGTGATGCTTTACTAAGAATAATGTCTTCCACGTCCATCCAGGTTAATACGAAGGATGTAAAGTCTCCATTTTTTTTAATGGCTGAATAGTATTCCATGGTATACATATACCACGGCTTGTTAATCCATTCCTGGGTTGGTGGGCATTTAGGCTGTTTCCACATTTTGGCGATTGTAAATTGAGCTGCAATAAACAGTCTAGTACAAGTGTCCTTATGATAAAAGGATTTCTTTCCTTCTGGGTAGATGCCCAGTAATGGGATTGCAGGATCAAATGGGAGGTCTAGCTTGAGTGCTTTGAGGTTTCTCCATACTTCCTTCCAGAAAGGTTGTACTAGTTTCCAGTCCCACCAGCAGTGTAAAAGTGTTCCCTTCTCTCCACATCCATGCCAGCATCTGCAGTTTTGAGATTTTGTGATGTGGGCCATTCTCACTGGGGTTAGATGATATCTCAGGGTTGTTTTGATTTGCATTTCTCTAATATATAGAGATGATGAACATTTTTTCATGTGTTTGTTAGCCATTCGTCTGTCGTCTTTAGAGAAAGTTCTATTCATGTCTCTTGCCCATTGATATAAGGGATTGTTGGCTTTTTTCATGTGGATTAATTTGAGTTCTCTATAGATCCTAGTTATGAAGCTTTTGTCTGATTGAAAATATGCAAATATCCTTTCCCATTGTGTAGGTTGTCTCTTTGCTTTGGTTATTGTCTCCTTAGCTGTTCAGAAGCTTTTCAGTTTAATGAAGTCCCATTTGTTTATTTTTGTTGTTGTTGCAATTCCCATGGCAGTCTTCTTCATGAAGTCTTTCCCCAGGCCAATATCTTCCAGTATTTTTCCTGTGCTTTCTTTAAGGATTTTTATTGTTTCATGCCTTAAATTTAAGTCCTTTATCCATCTTGAATCAATTTTTGTGAGTGGGGAAAGGTGTGGGTCCAGTTTCAGTCTTTTACACATAGACGTCCAGTTCTCCCAACACCATTTATTGAATAGGGAGTCTTTCCCCCAAGGTATGTTCTTGTTTGGTTTATCAAAGATTAGGTGGTTGTAAAATGTTAGTTTCATTTACTGGTTTTCAATTCGATTCCAAGTGTCTATGTTTCTGTTTTTGTGCCAGTACCATGCTGTCTTGAGCACTATGGCTTTGTAGTACAGACTAAAATCTGGTATGCTGATGCCCCCAGCTTTATTTTTGTTACAGAGAACTGCCTTAGCTATACGGGGTTTTTTCCGGTTCCATACAAAACGCAGAATCATTTTTTCCAAATCTTGAAAGTACGATGTTGGTATTTTGATAAGAATGGCATTGAATAGGTAGATTGCTTTGGGAAGTATAGACATTTGAACAATGTTGATTCTTCCCATCCATGAGCATGGTATGTTCTTCCATTTGTTAATATCCTCTGCTATTTCCTTTCTGAGGATTTCATAGTTTTCTTTATAGAGGTCCTTCACCTCCTTCGTTAGGTATATTCCTAGGTATTTCATTTTCTTTGAGACTATGGTGAAGGGAGTTGTGTCCTTAATTAGCTTCTCATCTTGACTGTTATTGGTGTACACAAAGGCTACTGACTTGTGGACATTGATTTTATATCCTGAAACATTACTGTATTTTTTGATGACTTCTAGGAGTCTTGTGGTTGAGTCTTTGGGGTTCTCTAAGTATAAGATCATGTCGTCAGCAAAGAGGGAGAGTTTGACCTCCTCTGCTCCCATTTGGATTCCCTTTATTTCCTTGTCTTGCCTAATTGTATTGGCTAGAACTTCCAGCACTACGTTGAATAGTAAAGGTGACAGAGGACAACCTTGTCTGGTTCCAGTTCTAAGAGGAAAAGCTTTCAGTTTTACTCCATTCGGTAAAATGTTGGCTGTGGGTTTGTCATAGATAGCTTCAATCAGTTTTAGAAATGTGCCACCTATGCCTATACTCTTCAGAGGTCTAATTAGAAAAGGATGCTGGATTTTATCAAATGCTTTTTCAGCATTTATTGAGAGGATCATGTGATCTTTATTTTTGCCTCTGTTAATATGGTGGATAACGTTTATAGACTTGCGTATGTTAAATCAGCCTTGCATCCCTGGGATGAAGCCTACTTGATCATGATGAATGACTTTTTTGATGATAAGCTGTAATCTATTGGCTAGGATTTTGTTGAGAATTTTTGCATCTATGTTCATGAGTGAGATTGGTCTGAAATTCTCCTTTTTGTTTGGGTCTTTTCCTGGTTTTGGTATCAGGGTGATGTTTGCTTCATAGAATGTGTTGGGGAAGATTCCTTCTTCCTCAATTTTTTGGAATAATTTCTGCAGTACAGGAATAAGCTGTTCCTTGAAGGTTTGATAGAATTCTGGAGTGAAGCCATCTGGACCAGGGCATTTTTGGTTGGAAGAATTTTTATTGTTTCTTTGATCTCAGTGCTTGAAATTGGTCTGTTCAGGAGCTCTATTTCTTCCTGGCTGAGTCTAGGGAGAGGGTGTGATTCCAAATATTGATCCATTTCTTTCACATTGTCAAATTTCTGGGCATAGAGTTTCTGGTAGTATTCAGAGATGATCTCTTGTATCTCTGTGGGATCAGTTGTTATTTCCCCTTTATCATTTCTGATTGAGGTTACTAGAGATTTTACTTTTCTATTCCTCATTAGTCTGGCCAATGGTTTATCTATTTTATTTATTTTTTCAAAAAAACAACTCCTTGTTTCATTAATTTTCTGAATGATTCTTTTGTTTTCAATTTCATTGATCTCTGATTTGATTTTGGATATTTCTTTTCTTCTACTGAGTTTAGGCTTAGATTGTTCTTCTTTTTCCAATTCCATAAGATCTCTTGTGAGATCGTTGATGTGCTCTCTTTCTGTTTTTCGAATGTAGGCATCTAAAGCGATGAATTTTCCTCTCAAAACTGCTTTTGCAGTATCCCACAGATTTTGGTAGCTCGTGTCTTCATTGTTGTTATGCTCAAGGAAGTTAATGATTTCCTGTTTTATTTCTTCCTGCACGCATCTGTTATTCAACAGAAGATCGTTTAATTTCCATGCCTTTGGGTGGGGTAGAGCATTTTTGTTAGAGTTGAGTTCCACCTTTAGTGCCTTATGGTCTGAGAAGATACAAGGTAAAATTTCAATTCTTTTGATTCTGTTGATATTTGTTTTGTGTCCCAGGATATGATCAATTTTGGAGAATGTTCCATGGGGTGATGAGAAGAATGTATATTCTTTGTCTTTGGGATGGAGATTTCTATGTGCATCTATCAAGCACAGTTGTTCTAGGGTCTCATTTAAGTCTCTTATATCCTTGTTTAATTTCTGTTTAGAGGATCTGTCCAGCTCTGTAAGAGGAGTGTTAAGGTCCCCTGTTATTATGGTATTATCAGATATCATATTGCTCAGACTGAGTAAGGTCTGTTTCAAGAATCTGGGAGCATTTAAATTGGGTGCATAAATATTTAGAATGAAATGTCTTCTTGTTGTATTTTTCCCTTGACCAATATAAAGTGACCATCTTTGTCTTTTTTGACTTTAGTTGCTTTAAATCCACATGTATCTGAAAATAAGATTGCAACTCCTCTTTTCTTCTGAATTCCATTTGCCTGAAAATTTGTCTTCCAACCCTTGACTTGGAGCTTTAATTTGTCTTTTGAAGCCACGTGTGTTTCTTGCAGACAGCAAATAGATGGCTTGTGTTTTTTAATCCAGTCAGCCAATGTATGTCTCTTCAGTGGGGAATTCAAGCCATTAACATTTATTGAGATAATTGATAAGTGTGGTAGTATTCTATTCGCCTTATTTTGTGAGAGTCCATTGCTTAGTTTTATCTTTTGCATCAGTGTGGAGGTTAGGTTCTGTCCTTTAATTTCTGAGTTCTTACTTTGCTGCTGATCCATTGTGGTGGTCAGTGTGCAGAACAGGTTGAAGTATTTCCTGTAGAGCTGGTCTTGTTGTGGCGAATTTCCTCAATGTTTGTATATCCGTAAATGATTTGATTTCTCCGTCAATTTTGAAGCTTAGCTTAGCAGGGTACAGAATTCTGGGCTAGAAATTGTTCTGTTTAAGTAGATTAAAGGTAGATGACCATTGTCTTCTTGCTTGGAAAGTTTCATTAGAGAAGTCTGCGGTCACTCTGATGGATTTGCCCCTGTAGGTCAACTGGCGCTTACTCCTGGCAGCTTGCAGAATCTTTTCTTTTGTCTTGACTTTGGACAGGTTCATCACAATGTGTCTTGGAGTAGCTCGGTTAGAGTTGAGGCGACCTGGGGTCAGATAGCCCTCTGAAAGCAGTGTGTCAGAATCTTTGGTGATATTTGGGAAATTTTCTTTTATAATATTCTCTAGTATGGCTTCCATTCCTCTGGGGCATTCTTCTTCCCCTTCTGGGATTCCTATAACTCGTATGTTGGAACGCTTCATAAAGTCCCATAATTCTGACAGTGAACGTTCTGCTTTCTCTCTCTTCTTTTCTGCCTCTTTTACTATCTGAGTTATCTCAAAAACTTCGTCTTTTACCTCTGAAATTCTTTCTTCTTCATGGTCTAACCTGTTGGTGATACTTTCCATTGCATCTTTAAATTCCCTGATTGACTGTTTCATTTCCTTCAGCTCTGCTATATCCTTTTTATATTCTTCATATCGTTCATCTCTGATTTGATTCTGTTTTTGGATTTCCTTTTGGTTATTTTCCGCTTTATTAGCAGTTTCCTTCATTGTTTCCATCATTTCTTTCATTGTTTTCAACATGTGTATTCTAAATTCCCTTTCTGTCATTCCTAACATTTCTGTATAGGTGGAATCCTCTGCAGTAGCTACCTCATGGTCCCTTGGCGGGGTTGTTCTGGACTGGTTCTTCATGTTGCCTGGAGTTTTCTGCTGATTCTTCCTCATGGGTGATTTCTTTTATCTGTTTCCTTGCCCTAATTTTCCTTTCACTTCCTCTTGCTCTTTAGGTTCTCGTGCCTGTGGACTAAGGGTTACAGGACCAGAAGGGTGAGAAGGCTGAAGAGCAAAAAAGGGATGAAAGAAAGGAGGACCGAGTGATAAGAAAAAATAAAGAGAGAAAAATAGCGAAAGGAGAGGGGGTGGATAAAAGGGATATTGACAAAAAGAAGAGAGGCACAGAAAGAGGGAGGCAGAGCAATATAGGTGTACAGTAGGGTACTTTGATACAACCTTAAAAAAAAAACAAAACACCTTCTGGGGGTGCCCAGTTGGGTGGTTCCCTCGAGGTCAGCAGCTCTTTGCTAACCTGATCAGACACAGTACCCCTCCTCCACCAAGTAGAGAGGAAAGACAAAAATGCTATAAATCCAACCAGAACAAGCAAACAGAAAACTTTACGGGTTAAAATTGGCTGGAAAAACCAAATAATACCAGTAGAAACACTAACAAAAATGAAGTTCTAATTATTGAAATAGGCAGCGATGGGAAATTATAATTAAACTAGAAAAATTGAGAAAGAAAAAGGATCTGTATGGAAAAGGTTGAACTTCAAAAACAAAACAACAATCAACAACATCAAAATAAACAAAAAAAGCAACCAAACCAAAAAAAAAAAAACACAACCCAAAACAAAGCAGTATGTATATGTTATTGAATATTGTCTGGGCAACACGTGGTCTTCCGGGGTATGAGATGTTAATCACAGTTCTGATACGACTGGAGGCTGCTAGTTTCTCAAACCCCAGCAGGTAGACACCCTAAATCTCTCTTCAGCCCACTTAAAAGGCACTTTCAACTTGTTAGCTTACTGAGCAGAAGCTTTCTCAGGGAAGTGCTTGTCGCTGGAATCACTGCTGAAGTGGCTATCCACTTACCCTGTGTGTCAAAACTGGTCTCCCTCTGCCCCGGAGGGTTAGGGCTGCAAGGCGGCTCAGACCCCGCCCTTCGGCTACTTGGACGCTGGGTTACCAGCTCCCACCCAATTCCAGCTCTGTGACCCTGAGGGCGGAGCTTACCGGGGCAGATAGCTCACAATGTCTGCCTGTGACCCAGAGCCAAACACTATTAGCTCCGTCTGGCTCAGCGGCTCAGACTGGGGCCCTAGACAAAGGCCAAAGTTCTCCGCACTCCCACTCAGGCTCTCCCCAAGGCAGTTCAGCTGAGTGCCAAGTACAAAGACACCAAAACAGTTCACAGGTAAGGCCTTTCTGGTTTGCAGTCTCGCTGCCACTGAACTTACAGTTGCAGGAGGGTTTAGACGGATTGAACACACGTGACCACCTGCCGGTTTTCCACTGCCTTAGTCCTCCTCTTGGGGTCCAGAAGTCTCTCGCTGACTCCCTGTATCCTCTCAGGGGTGATGATAGGCAGATTCCACCAGCCAGAGATGCCTGGAGTCCTATCTCCCCAGACTCACGGTGCCCAGATGCAAGGAAGCTTTTACTCAGCCGCCATCTTGCTCCACCTCCCCCTCTTTTTTTTTTTTTGATTAGGGATTCGGTCTTGATGCTCTTTGTTTGTCTGTTCAGGAGTTCTGTTTCTTCCTTCGTCAATCTCAGGAGGTTGTAAGTTTTCAGGAATTCATCCATTTCCTCTAGGTTTTCTTGTTTGTGAGCACATAGTTGCTCCTAATAATTTCAGATGATCTTTTGTATTTCTGTGGCATTAGTTATAACATCTCCTTTATCATTTCTGGCTGTGTTGATTTTCATCTTCCCTCTTTCTTGGTTAGTCCAGCTAGTGTTTTATCAATTTAATTTATCTTTTTGAAGAATCAACTTTCCATTTTTTCTATCTATCTATCTATCTATCTATCTATCTATCTATCTATCTATCTATCTATCTATCTGTATTTGACCTTTATTTCATTTATTTCACTGTGATCTTTGCTATTTCTTTTTGTCTGCTTACTCTGGGTTTAATTTGTTTTTATTTTTATAGTTTCTTGAGGTGTGATGTTAGGTTCAGAAGTTCTGTTCTGTGTGGTCTTTCTACTTTTTGATGTGGGTATTTAATGTTATAAACTCCCTTCTTAGCAGTGCTTTATTAGTACTTGATGTGGGTTTTTAATGCTGCAAATTTGCCCTTCTTAGCATTTTTTTCCCACAGGTTTTCGCATGTTGTGTTTTCATTTTCATTCATTTCAAAAAATATTTACGTTTTGTCTTTGTTGACTCAGTGATTATTCAGGAGCATGTTGTTTAATTGCTATGCATTTGTATAGTTTCTGAAGTTCTTTGTATTGATTTCTAGATGTATTCCACTGTGGTCTTAGAAGATATTTAATATGACTTTAAAATTTGTTAAGACTTAGGTGGTGCCTGTGACTCAGTAAGTGGGGTGCTGGCCCCATATACCGAGGGTGGCAGGTTCAAACCTCGCCCCAGCCAAACTGCAACCAAAAATACCCGGGTTTTGTGATAGGCGCCTGTAGTCCCAGCTACTTGGGAGGCTGAGCCAAGAGAATCACCTAAGCCCAAGAGCTGGAGGTTGCTGTAAGCTGTAATGCCATGGCACTCTACTGAGGGCAAAGGAGTGAGACTCTGTCTCTTAAAAAAAAATTTTGTTAAAACTTGTTTTATGGGCTATCTTGGAGAATGTTCCATTTGTTGATGAAAAGAATATATATTCTGTAGTTGTTGAGTGGAATGGTCTGTAAATGTCTGTTAAATCTATTTGGTCTAAAGTACAGTGTTTCTTTGTTGATTTTTTTCTGTCTTAATGATCTGTCTAGTGCTGTGAGTGGAGTATTAAAGTCCTCTACTATTATTGGGTTGCTGTTTATCTTTTTATTTACATCTAGCAGTATTTGTTTTGTGACTCTGGGTCCTCTGATATTGGGTGTCTATATAGTTAGAATCATTATGTCCTCCAGCTGTATTGATTTTTTATCATTATGTAATGCCTTGTCTTTTTTTTTTTTTTTTTTTTACTGTTTTTGATTTAAAATCTGTTTTATATGATCTAAGTGTAGCTGTGCCTTGCTTTTGGTTGCTGTTTGCATGGAGTATCTTCTCCCACTCATTTACTTTCAGTTTATATATGTCTTTATAGGTAAAGCAAGTTCTTGTAAACAGCATGTAATTGAATTTTTAAAAAACTTATTCTGACCCCCTTTCTCTGTGGAATCACCATGGTGGCTGGGAACCTGTACACATATCCTGAAAACTGGAGGGCCTTCAAGGCCCTCCTTGCTGCTCAGTACAGCGGGGCTCAGGTCCATGTGCTTTCCGCACCACCCCACTTCCACTTTGGGCAAACCAACTGCACCTGGGCAAACCAACCGCACCCCTGAATTCCTCCGTAAATTTCCTGCTGGGAAGTTTCCAGCATTTGAGGGTGATGATGGACTCTGTGTGTTTGAGAGCAATGCCATTGCCTACTATGTGAGCAACGAGGAGCTATGGGGGAGTACTCCAGAGGCAGCAGCCCAGGTGGTGCAGTGGGTGAGCTTTGCTGGTAGCGACATTGTGCCCCCAGCCAGTACCTGGGTGTTCCCTACCTTGGGCATCATGCATCACAACAAACGGGCCACTGAGAATGCAAAGGAGGAAGTCAGATGAATTCTGGGGTTTCTAGATGCACACTTGAAAACAAGGACTTTACTAGTAGGCGAACGAGTGACACTGGCTGACATTACAGTTGTGTGTACCCTGTTATGGCTGTATAAGCAGGTCCTTCTTTCCACCAGCTTTTCCCAATACCAACCGCTAGTTTTTCACCTGCATTAACCAGCCCCAGTTCTGGGCTGTCTTGGGGGAAGTAAAACTGTGTGAGAAGATGGCCCAGTTTGATGCTAAGAAGTTTGCAGAGAGCCAGCCTAAAAAGGACACCCCACAGAAAGAGAAGGGCTCAAGGGAAGAGAAGCAGAAGCCCCAGGCTGAGAGGAAAGAGGAGAAAAAGGCAGCTGCCCCTTTTCTGAGGAGGAGATGGACGAATGTGAGCAGGCCCAGGCTGCTGAGCCCAAGATCAAGGACCCCTTTGCTCACCTGCCCAAAAGTACCTTTGTGTTGGATGAATTTAAGTGCAAGTACTCCGATGAGAACACAGTCTCTGTGGCACTGCCATACTTTTGGGAGCACTTTGATAAGGATGGCTGGTCCCTGTGATACTCTGCGTACCGCTTCCCAGAAGAGCTCACCTAGACCTTTATGAGTTGCAACCTTATCACTGAAATGTTCCAGCGATTGGACAAGCTGAGGAAGAATGCCTTTGCTAGTGTTATCCTCTTTGGCACCAACAATAGCAGCTCCATTTCTGGAGTCTGGGTCTTCAGAGGCCAGGAGCTTGCCTTTCCGCTGAGTCCAGATTGGCAGGTGGACTATGAGTCATATACATGGTGGAAACTGGATGCTGGCAGTGAGGAGACTCTGACGCTGGTTTGAGAGTACTTTTCCTGGGAGGAGGCCTTCCAGCATGTGGGCAAAGCCTTCAATCAGGGCAAGATCTTCAAGTGAACATCTCTTGCCATCGCCTAGCTGCCTGAACCTGTCCTTCAGGGAGAAAAGCATCACAAGAATGGAGAAGCATGAATCCTATGTACTCAATTTTGATATGAGGACAATTAATGACAATTAAAGTTATGGGGGGAAGGAAAAGCAGAGAGAGGGAAAGAGGGAGGGGGGTGGGGCCTTGGTGTGTGTCACACCTTCTGGGGGCAAGACATGATTGCAAGAGGGACTTTACCTAACAAATGCAATGAGTGTAACCTGGCTTATTGTACCCTCAATGAATCCCCAACAATAAAAAAAAAAAAGGTATTTTTTTCAAGGAAGACGCAGTCACAGGTTTGGCGGAGGCACGCTGTGCTCGCTTCTGCTCCTGACTCACTGCTGTTCGCTCTTGCCGAGGAACAAGTCGGTCAGGAAGCCGCGCTGCAGCCATGGCTTTTAAAGATACTGGGAAAACACCTGTGGAGCCAGAGGTGGCGATTCACCGAATTAGAATTACTCTCACCAGCCGCAACGTAAAGTCCCTGGAAAAGGTGTGTGCTGAGGCGCAAAGGAGAAGAATCTTAAAGTGAAAGGACCGGTTCGGATGCCTACCAAGACTTTGAGAATCACTACAAGAAAAACTCCTTGTGGTGAAGGTTCTAAGACTTGGGATCACTTCTAGATGAGAATCCACAAGTGACTCATTGACCTGCACAGCCCTTCTGAGATTGTTAAGCAGATTACCTCCATCAGTATTGAGCCAGGAGTTGAGGTTGAAGTCACCATTGCAGATGCAATTTATTAAATCAACTGTTTAATAAATTGATGACAAGTTGCTAAAAAAAAAAAAAAAAAAGAAAAAAAAACCTTATTCTTCCAATCTGTATCTTGTAAGTGGAACATTTAATCCATTTGTGTTCAAGGTTTGTATTGATGGATAAGGCTTTTTTTCTTGTCATACCGTTAGTTGATTTCTAGTTGTTTTATAATTTCTTTCCTTCTGTCTTTTTGTTTTTTTCTGTCCTTGTGGTTTATTGTACTTCTGTTATGTTGCCATTTGATTTTTTTCTCTTTTTTTTTTGCATGATTATTTTATAAGACCTGGGAATTTTATATTTTTGTATATTTTCATAATGGTGACTATTGGCTTTTTGTTTCTATGTTTAAGAGTCTGTTGCATATTTCCTGTAGGGCTGGTGTAGAGGTAATAAGTTTTCTCAGTGTTTGCTTGTCTAGGAAATGATTTATTTCTCCTTCATATATGAAGTTAATTCTGTCAAGATATGAAATTCTTGACTGACATTTTTTTTCTTTTAGCATTTTGAAAATGCCATCACATGGGCGGTGCCTATGGCTCAGTGGGTAGGACGCCAGCCCCATATACCAAGGGTGGCAGGTTTGAACCCAGTCCCGTCCAAACTGCAACAAAAAAATAGCTGGGCGTTGTGGCGGGTGCCTGTAGTCCCAGCTACTTGGGAGACTGAGGCAAGAGAATCGCCTAAGCCCAGGAGGTGGAGGTTGCTGTGAGCTGTGATGCCACAGCACTCTACCAAGAGCTATAGGGTGAGACTCTGTCTCTACCAAAAAAGAAAAAAAGAAAAAAAAGAAAAGGAAAGAAAATACCATCACATTTTCTTCTGGCCTGTAAACATTTTACTGAGAGGTCCACTGTTAGTCTGTTGGGGTTTACTTTATAGATGATTAGATGCTTTTCTTTTGCTAGTTTTAAAATTCTCTCTTTCACTTCAACCTTAATCAGGCTCATTATATTGTGTTGTGGTGAAGTCCTTTTTGCAATATATTTTTCAGGGAACTGTTGAACTGTCTATATCTGAATGTCTAACTTTCTTGATAGTCCTCAGAAATTTTCATTATTTCCTTAAATAGGTTTTCTAAATTTTTTGATATCTCTTCCCATTTTGGAATATTGATAATTAGCAGGTTTGGTTGCTTCATGTAGTATCAGGTGTTTTATTGGCTTTTCTCTTTCTTTTTCTCTTTATTTTGTTCACCTTTGATTTGGGGTGCCTGCAGTAGTGTGATTTCTGTGTAATTTCTTAAGCAGCACACAGGTCAGTGGTTTCTGTGATTTCCTTAGTGGCATAGGGAACAGTTATTAGTCGAGGCTGTGTTTAAGTTTTACTGGGGATTTGAACATCATCTAAGCCAGTCTTCAGGCACCAGTCATGGCAGCAGTGGGCTGAGTATGCCTGATTTTAGGGCCCAGAGCAACTCTCACTGGCACTGGGATTAGTGTGTCCTGGGGAGAGGCATTCTTGGGCCTTCAGGTGACTTGCTTAGACTAGTAGTTCAAGCAAAGGACCAGGCATGTGGGCAGGTTCTGAGGCCCCTGAGCAGCTGGTGTGACGTGGAGCAACTCACTAGCCCTGAAGTGATCTGTGTTGCTGATACAGATAGCTGTAATGAATCAGGTAGGCTGGTCATCAGTCCCACAGCTGTCCCACCCCACAAGGTGGTGGGCATTAGAAGAGTACTTAGAAGAGCTTGATCTCCTCCCTCCCTGTGGGCCGGGTGGTGGCTGCAGTCACATCATTTTGCACTCTGCCTGAGAGTGGGATGGGGCCAGTTTTAAGCTCTCAAAATGGCACCAGGTGTTGGCTTGTAATCCAAGAGCAAAGGGCCTCTTTTGAGCAAGTGGCATGGGTAAGAAATTGTATGGAGTGCTATCTGTTCATGTCTCAGTCTCACAGGAACCCACAGCAGAGCAGTGGGAATTGTCCTAGGTGTGTGGGTGCCTATCCCTCTTCAGCTGGGCAGGGCTACAGCTATGTTAGCCCAAATTCAGCATGGGAGGGGGGCAATGCTATGCTTTAAATTCCCAGAATGGCACATTGGGCCTGACCGGACAGGGTGGAGCCCTTCTCAAGCAGGCTGTGCTGGCAGGAAGTATGGAGTGTGCAGTTAGCTCAAGACCTGGTCCTACATCAGCTGGCCACAGGGTGGTGGGCACTGTCACAGGTGCATGTTGGGAAGCCTGATGCCCCTGCCCCTCCCCAGCCAAGCAGGGCTGCACCTGCGCCAGCCCAAACTCAGCCTGAGGGCAGGTACAGCCCAGTGTCAAAGTCTCAAAATAGCACCTTTGACCTACCACTGGGAATGTTGAGGCCCCACCCAGACAGGCAGTGTGGGTGGACGACTGTGAAGAATGCTGTCTGCTCGTGTCTTGGACTCAACAGCAGTCTGCAGCAGGGAGGTGGGGACCCTTAGGGACCCAGGGGTCCCTAAGAGCTCCAGGTTTGGCTGTCCCTCTTTGGAGCCCTGCAGGTGCTCCCACATTCCCCAGTGTCTAGGCTTTCGGAATGGCACCCAGCTCAATCTGCTCTAGCCTCAGATGCCCATGGGTTCTGTGAGAATTTCATTTCTGGAACAACATTTCTGTGCAATCTCCAGCAGCTCTTTAGGTGAGACCTCTGACCTATGTGGGTGGGGGAATCTTCTTTTTTTTTTTTTTTTAGAGACAGAGTCTCACTGTACCGCCCTCAGGTAGAGTGCCGTGGCATCACACGGCTCACAGCAACCTCTAACTCTTGGGCTTACGTGATTCTGTTGCCTCAGCCTCCCGAGCAGCTGGGACTACAGGTGCCCGCCACAACGACCAGCTATTTTTTTGTTGCAGTTTGGCCGGGGCTGGGTTTGAACCCCCGGCATATGGGGCTGGCGCCCTACTCACTGAGCCACAGGCGCCGCCCATCTTCTTGTGGTCCAGATTGTAAAAGTGCATCTTAGCCTCAGCCTTGGTGGGTTCTCTCTCACTGTTTCCCCACAGCCAGGGGCTTCTCCCAGTTGTTAGCCAGTTCCTGGCTAAGCAAGTTTCCCTGAACTCTCTCCTTACCCACTTCTGTTGCTTCTTCCTGGTGAATCCTGGCACTCTGTACTAGATGGTCTGTTTGAAATGTCAGACTCTGCTCACTATTCTGGCTCCTCTCCACGGAGGGGACACACCACCTGTGCCTAGCTGCACATCTTGTTCCTTTTCTTGTATGTGACCTTTTTATGTGCTGCTGAATTTGGTTTGTTAGCATTTTTTTTTTTTTTTGAAGAGGAGAAAAGGCATACAAATTTACTAAAGTGCGGGAGCAGAAATCACTGAGTGATACCCCAACTCCCTCCAATGGGGTATAAAAGCACATATAACCTTTTCCACAGGGAAAGGAGGAGATGGGTAATGTGGATAATTATTTGAGAGGCAGTGCATGATTATTAGGGACCAGCAATAGATCAGGAGACAAATTAACTTGCCAAGAGGCAGGCAGGCCAGCAGGCGATATCTAGTAGAAAAATCCATCCAGGTGTGGTTGCATTCTTCAGTCTTCTGCTCTGCCGTAGACCTTGATGTAACAGGGAGGGGACTGAAGGCAACTATGAGTTTTTTGGTAAGAAGCATTCTTGTTCAGACCAGGAAATTCCAGAGAGAGTCCCTCCCTGCTTGGTAAGTTTATTTGGCACTGGTGTACTTGGTGACAGCCTGGGGTGCCCTTGGACACCACATGCTTGGCCAGCTCTCCAGGAAGCAGGTGCACGGCCGTCTGAATCTCCCTGGAGGTGACAGTCGAGCCTTGTTGTAATGGGCTAGGCAAGAAGCTTCACCCGTGATGCGCTCAAAGATGCCTTTGATGGCTTTCGAGGAGACGCGGTGGCGGGGGACCCGCGTCAGCACCTGCACACGTGCACCGAGTGACTCTCCTTGCGGCTGCACCTGTGGTTCTTGCCATCCTTTTTCCGGACCTTGGTCACAGCCTGCCTGGTGCCCTTCTTCAGAGGTGTGGACTTTGCTGGCTCAGGCATGATGAAGAGAAAAAGATAGCCAACCCAGAAACAGCAGGAAGAAAATAACGTTGGTTTGTTAGTACTTAGTTGAGGCTTTTTGCATCTGTGTTCATTGGGGATAGTGGTCTACACTCCTTATCTGGTTTTGGTATCAATGTTGACAAGCATTATACTCTCGAACAAGGAGGGGACTTCTGCGGAGGCAGGAGGAGAGGATTGAAGTGTGGTCTGCTCAGCAGTTTATCCGTTCCCATTTTACCTCTTTTTATACAATGGGAGTAAAAAGCCTCATTTTCTTTAAGAGGAGTATCTGACCTTTCATGGTCTGAATCAGGAACCATGATCAGCTACCTGTTTTGTGAGTTGTATGGATACTTGTAGGACTTGCCCAGATTCATTTAAAAGTGAATTGGAGTGAAAAGTTTTCAGAAGAAATAATGGGGATGGTGTCTACCACTGTGAGTGTGGTCAGTGCCACTGAACTGAACACAGAGACAGGGTCAGCATGGTGAGTTCTATGCCATGTATATTTTATCACAACAAAAATATACTGAAAAAAAGTGCCCTCCCTCCCAAAAAAGCATATTGGAGAGAGTCTCACTGTCTGAATAACCCATCCTCCCACTTCCAAGTGTAGGTTAGCTCTGTGGTAACGCGGCCCCCTTCAGAGCCGTGTGGGTACCATTGTTGCTAACTGATTCCAGAAGGCAAATTGTAAGAGTCCATATTGAACCTCCTCATTTCACAGAGGAGAGGTTGGGGACTCTGGGAGTGGGACTGACTAAAGGCCCCGGCACCTGGTGGCTGCTCTGCAGTGTGCCGTGTGGGCTGACCCGCCAGGCCCCTCTGGCAGTGCTGGCCTTCTGAGTGCAGAGATGAGGCCACTTCTCTTCCATCCTGCCTCCAAGTCCTTAACCCTTGTTTAGAATCCTGAGAATCAAGTTGCTCAGAGTTCTGAAATTGTACAGAGCAGGACCAGTGTCAGGTTCCAGCAACAGCCTGGTGAGCCATGTCTGGGGACCCCACAGCCTGAGCACGGCCCCTTCTGTCCTGTTGTTTAAACTTTACTCCTGGCCTTCCCAGAGGCCAACTCTTCACATGTGCTGTTCCCTGACCTTGAATATACTTCTCTGCTTTGAGAATTCCCGCTCATTCTTAATGTTTCAAGTGAACATCACTTTATTCAGAAAGCATTCCTGTCTTCCTAGCCAATTTAAAGCAGCCTGTTGTATGATTTCGTAGTAACCCACACTTCTTTGCAACCCTCCTCAAACTAGTAGTTACTCATGTCATATCTGAGCTCCACGCATGGGGGCAGGGTCTTGGTCTGTCCTGTCCACCAGTGTTTCTCAAGAACCTAGCATAGAGCCTGGCACATTTGTGCTCATAAAAGAAAACAAAATTAAAAAATAAATTAACCCTGTCTTCATAGATGATGGAGAATGGAGGTGTTGGTAAATTCTTACTCATATTGACAGGAAAGCGTGGCCAGAGGAAGTAGGGCAGACACTGCCTTTAATCTATAAGACTGATCCAGGCGCTCACTGATATTTCAATGAACTGCAGAGCCGAGCAGGGTGCCGGGCCGAGCAGGTGTGGGGCTGAGCGTCCTGCCCACAAGTGTGTAGTCTGTGTGTGAGGTTAACAGTGAATCAGCTGCAGAGGGGATGTAGGTTTGATACAAGGGAATGCTTTCTGGCGTGACATTCAGAATTGTTAAAAATGGGTCAGGTAATAGAGAAAATAGAAATAGAGGAAAGTTGTGGGAACATCTTCCCTGAGGGCTTCAGAAAACAGGCCAGAGTTCTATTTCAGCTCGTTATTTTAAGCCTACCCCAGGCAGCAGAGTAGACGAGACATCACTCCATCCCTCTGTCCCGTACTAAGTAGAGCTGAGGACACTTGTTGCCTGTACACAAACAAGCGCGCACACACAGAAATGCAAAAGCGCTTCTAGCCAGCCTTGTGGCTGTGAATGTTGCTTATTCATTTTCTACTGAGTGTTCTGAACTCACCTTTTGATTATGAAGCTGCCTCAGTCTTTTAGCACAGCAACCTCTTTCTGTAAAGGGCTTGCTCTACACTTCCAAGTGAGAACTTCAGTGCACGCCGATTTAACTCTTGTATTGACACGTTGAAAATGTGGAGAATGCCCGCGAGGCGAGCGTGTCAGCTCCCAGCACACACAGAGTCTGGACACGTGTGTCTTCGGCCCAGTGAGAAGGCTGGGACACATTTTCTCTCTTTCTGCCTTCAAAGTGAAGGAAAGGAATGGTCTTGAATATGCAAATGAATCTAATTTAATTAACTTTTATGACCACAGCTCCTTTGCGATAACCGTGGGAGCCAATTAGAGTCCATTAAAATGCAGTCATTTCCCTAAAGCTTCAATGAGACACCCTTGTCTTTGCCAAGAAAAAACCAAACCAAACCAAAAAAAAAAAAAAATGTGTAAAGATCTAATCAGAAACAACAAAAAGGAGGAAGTTGTCTGCTGAGCTCTGATCTCCCCCAGATGCTGCTTAGTCAGGCACCTGCTCCAGCTCCCACCCTGAGCGCTGCAGGCGGCAAGGGCACAGTCTTTCCAGGTCAGTCTCGTAACTGCTAACCCAGAGTTGATCACAGCCTGAAGCTGTGAACGGTACAGGCCAAGTGAAAACTCAAGCCTCCCGAGGCTGAGGGAAAATTGCTTTGACATCAGGCCAGAGGTGAAGAGAAGCTGAGTGCTGCTTATTGCTTTGCTATCCGGTTTTGTAATATTCTTTCCCCAATTACAAATGTAATCCATGTTTTTTGTAAAAATAAAAAAAATCCCAGAATGGCTAAAGATTCTGCTCATGCCTAGAAGTACTTGGAAAGCTCGACCCCAATTTTGTCTCTTTCTTTTCCCCTTCGTAAGCAAACATTTAGAGGACTGTGTGTGATGGGGGTGTGGGGTGAGTTTGTGGAGTGAGGCTATGGAATTCCAGTTCCTTCCTTTCCCTTTTTTCCCTCCAAATTAATTTTATTGTGGTAAAACATGCATAACATTTACCTTCTTCTTCTTTTTTTTTTTTTTTTTTTTGTAGAGACAGAGTCTCACTTTATGGCCCTCGGTAGAGTGCCGTGGCCTCACACAGCTCACAGCAACCTCCAACTCCTGGGCTTACGCGATTCTCTTGCCTCAGCCTCCCGAGTAGCTGGGACTACAGGCGCCCGCCACAACGCCTGGCTATTTTTTGGTTGCAGTTTGGCCGGGGCCGGGTTTGAACCCGCCACCCTCGGTATATGGGGCCGGCGCCTTACCGACTGAGCCACAGGCGCCGCCCACATTTACCTTCTTAGCCATTTTTAAGTGTGCAGTTCTGTGCATTTAAATACATTTTGCTTTGCTGCCAGTCATGGCCACCATTCTCTTCTAGAACTTTTTCATTTTCCCCAACTGAAACCCTGTGCCTTTAAATGGTAAGTCCTCAGCTCCTGGCAGTCACCGTTCCACTGTCTCATGAACTTGACTACTCTATGTGATGCAGGAAAGTGGACCCCCAAAGTGGGTCCAAGTGGGTTTTTGGTTTCATGCAGGAAAGAACTTGAGTGAGCCAACACAGTAAAGTGAAAGGAAGGTTTTTAAAGAAGCAAAAGGAGGCTGCCCTGTAATTAGAGTAGCAGAGCAGCAGACAAAGGCACCTGTGAGTTCTGGGCTCTTGTTTTATACCTTCTATTTAATTTTAAGTGGAGAGGGATTATTCATAACGTGTTTGGGAAAGGGGTAGGGAGTTTCTGGAAGTGAAGATTCCTCCTCTCTTTATATTGAGTAGCTTGTGGGAGTTACCGTGGCTTCTGTAACCGTCACAGCATTGGTGAGAGTTTCCGTCAGTGTGCTAATACGTGGTAAGCAGGGTGTGTCGAGCAGGGAGGGGGACCTGAGATTTTTGGGGGTCATCTGGGTTCTAGCTGGTTTTGGTTGGCTTTGCATTGCCTCCTGTTTTATCAGGGACCTTGGTTTGCATCTCATGACCCCTACACAGGGCCTGATGGTTCCCTGTCTCAAATACCTGACACAAGAGGAATCAAACAGTGTTTTGCCTTTGGATCGTTGGGTTATTTCACTCAGCATAACGTCCTCTGGGTTCATCTGCTTCGTAGCATGTGTCAGAATCTCCTTCTTTTTAAGGCTGAATGATGTTTCATCGTGTGTGTATATACATACACCACAATTGCTTAGCCATTCATCCGTCCTTGGCCACTTGGGCTGCTTCCACGCGTTAGCTGTTGTGAATAGTGCTGCTGTGAATGGGGCTGTACAGAAATCTCTTAGAGAGCTTGCTTTCAATTCTTTAGAGTAAAAACTAAGAACCTTTCTCTTCCTTTAAACCTCTATCCCACACCATTCACCTGTCCTGTTTCTTGGTGGGTTATGTAGCTACCAGTGGCTTTTGAGTCTGGCCCCTCCATCACTGTCCATGGTTCCCGAAGTGGGTCGTGGGGCCGCCCATCATGTAGTTGCCCTGAAAGGGCCTTGAGGCTGCTCACCAATGTGCAGCTGGGCTCCTGGGAGCTGTGCTGCCTGCTAGTTCTAGAAACAGTTACTGTCACACGCTTTCAGGATTGCAATTAAGTTTTCATGGCCATAGGCAATATTTCTACTTCTTCACATAGGTAAGTTATGTCTAAAACAAATACATTCTGTAGAGTAGGTCACAGGCTCAGCATTATGTGATTATATAATTGTGCAGGCTGCTGATTGGGATGCAGCATTAAAGTTACTGTAGGAGGTTTTTTAACTGAGTAGACTTAAGAATTCAACGTTTATATTTTTTGAGTTAGATTTTCAAAATAATAAAGTACTTAAAATCTATCAAAGATACATGATTGTAAAGTAATCAGAAAACAAAAAATGATAATTGGGAACGCAGACAGACACTTTTGTGGTTATAAGGGGAAGGAGAAATAAAGATAGTAAAATTAAAACCAAACTTTTTTTTTTTTTACCAGTAGTTTATCTTTCTTTTCAAGGCTTTTACCTTAACTGAGTCTTAAAATTATTCCCTCTGCCATGTCCTAGTCCCAGATGGATCATTCTGTGTCTGCATTAGCTAACATCTATTGAGAACTCCACTCTAGGCACTGTTAGCCTAAGCCATGTATCAGGTTATTTTAACT
This sequence comes from Nycticebus coucang, assembly GCF_027406575.1. NCBI lineage: Eukaryota > Metazoa > Chordata > Mammalia > Primates > Lorisidae > Nycticebus > Nycticebus coucang. The sequence goes on from NC_069782.1 coordinate 55,032,492, forward strand.
GTTTTATCAATATTCTGAAGTTGACTATGTCACCTGGCGCAGTTGAATACCTAATATTCAAGTCCCTTCTCCTTGATTGCTAACAGTACCCAGTGTTGCTTGGGTGTCCAGTTCTAGCCAATGAGGTGTGAACAGAAGTCTGCTGGCGGCTTTTGGGATGCTTTTTTCTTTCCTGATAAAATAAGAGACACCTTGCTAGATTAAAAGATTAAAGATCTCCATTTGCCTCTACTTCTTTCTTTGTCTCTCACTCTTCCTTTTTATAGAAGAGGCACATGATCTTAGACAGAATTGAGGTGGCTGGAGCCACATTAGAAACACACGGCAATGGGCCGACATGCTCAGAAAGGCAGAGTTGGAAGGTAGAAAAAACCCAGGATTCCGATAGCATCACTGAACCACTGAAACATCCCTAGCAACTGCCTCTGTCTGGACTTCCAGTTATGTGAGAAAAATAAACTATTTGTTTAAGCAAATGGGCATTTAGTTACTGGCAGCTAAAAACATTCCTAATGTCTGTCATTTTTTAGGGAAGGGAACAGAAAAGCTAAGTAAGTTACCAGATCTATATAATCCTTTTGTAGTGATATGAGGTTGAACAGTCTGAACTCTTAGACACGGTTCTTTATCCTGTCCCCACTGTGCTAGACGGCAAGGTCTGCTTATGAGTTTCTAAGGAAATAAGCTTAGTCTCAAGCCTCACCCTTAGAAATACAGACTTCTAAGTTAAATTTCATGTTGGCTCAGTATTGCAAAAACCTCTCTGTGGGCAAAGAAAATACAAATGCAGTTCAGATACGGCCTGTGAGCTGCCCTTCTGCGGCGTCTCTGGCTCAGAGCAGGGAAAGCACAGGTAGGTGCTTTCAATCTGTGCCACTGCCTGAAGTGGTAATGTTGGTAGGATTCTAGAGATCAGTCCAGGCTTAGCTTGTACCATGATGATTTAGTAATATTTGCCATGGATAGAGGAGGGGAGAGTGATGGCATATGTGATCAGACTGACAACAGGTGGCCATGTAATCTATTGCCCGTGCTTAGATACTTCTGAGAGTAAAGAAGGTCCCAGGATGTGTGGTCTCCACCTAACAGCCCTTCAGGAAGCCCTCCCAGTGTCATGCCCTCATCTCTACTGACTAGGCCTCTCCAGGGTCCCTTCCTGCTCAGAGCATGTGGCCATTCTGGACCCCACTGCCTGTGCCTTGCTCCACCCTGCTCTTCCTGTCCTCTTCCCCACTGCCCTGTTTCCTCCTGGACTTTGACGTCTTCAGGTCCCAGCAGTAGTGTCACCTTCTTTCTGTTGCCTTCGCCCCCTCCCCTCCTTGCCAGAGTCTGGTGTGGTAGCATCTCATGTCTCTCCCACAGCCAGGTGCAGGGCTGCCCCTCACTCACCAGGATGCTTGGTGCCCCTCCGTGTCTGGCATGAGAAGGTGCTTGGTGATCACTTGCTGGACTTTCATTTTGAGTCTTGCCTTGCCTCTTTTTCTCTAACACTCTCTGCAGGAGATGACAATAAAGAGTAAATGCACCAAGCAGACAACACAAGGGAGGTGATGCAGGAATAGAGAGAATCAGTAAACTGGAGGAACGGTTCTGGAGTAACTGACCGTTGATCTAAACACTGGTTGCAGTGATTTCAGATGCTCTTCCTGTTACTTCATTGAAAGGAAGCTTTGTTCACTGAGGATAAGTCTCTCGCTTGATGGTGAGAATGACTGCTGTCGCCATCCTGAAGACACTAAGAACGTTTGGCGTGTTTATGAACACTGCCTCTCTCCAAATTTCATGACTAAGCAGGGAAAACCAGTCCCAGGCACATACAGGACATGCAGGAAGGTTTATACTCTCACGTACACATCTAACACTCACTAATAATCACGTGGGTTGTCTGTAAACCTCAGTGGGGAGAGTGACAGTGATGGGTGCCAAAGCTTTCACCTCCCATGAAGGGGTTCAGGATGTTAAAGGGGCAGTCCTGTGGGACTGAGGTGTGTTTTTGTTGGTGGTGGATACACTTAACTGTAGGACACCATTAAAATCCAACAGTTATTATCAATTGTAACCCCACTGTCAGGGAGGTGGGGTGGAGCCAAAGGTAACCCAGTGATGCTGCCTTTGCTAGACTCATGGGACCTACATTGGAACGCCCAGGAAACTGGCTCTGATCCTTCTTGGCAGCACGGTTTGGACTAAGCCATTACCCTTCTCTGAGACGTCATCCTGTTTCAGAAGGGGCTGCTGATTCTACAGGTTACATGGAACAGGGTAGGTGAAAGGACTTGTGGATGGAGTCTACAATGACTGCTGTTGCCATCCTGAAGACATTAAGAACATTTGGCATGTTTATGAATAATGTCTCTCTCCAAAGTTCATAACTAAGCAGGGAAAACCAGTACCAGGCACACACAGGACATACAAGAAGATTTATACTCTCATGTACACATCTAACTCTCACTAATACTCATTTAGAGCTATTCCTAGGCTGGCTTAAAAGCAGGTTGATGGAGAGAGAGTTTCTTTTACCATCAAGCGAGAGTTGATGGAGAAGGGGACAGAATGGAGAACCATACCTACACCACCCCCAGGCCTCCTCTGGCTGAACCCCTAGTTTATCTTGTGAGAACAAGGCTAACAGTACTACCCAAGAAAGCATGAGTGCGTAGGAATTAGTCTGGGACAAGGTTCGGTTTTCAGGGTGGCTTGGCCCTGACTGCACATGCTTTAAACCTGGGGCTGGCGGTTGGTTCCTTGCTCTGTTATTGCCTGCCAGAGAGGCCAGGTCTAAATTGGAAGCTCTTTCCTCTGTTCAGGCTATTTCTGTGAGTTCCACAGTGTTCATTATAGTTCTTACTCTCTGTAACCAGCTGTTTCATTCTTGACTCACCTCTAGACTCCTAAATATCCCACAGAAAACACAGAGGTTTTAAAAGTTGCCCATCTCTTAGCCTGTGCCTCAGTGTCCCATTAAGTAGCCAGAACATAGAGTCTCTTTGCTTTGCTGTCCTTAAACCTACCTATTCAGGAGCAGAAGCCTTGAGGACTCCCTTTAACTCTTTCAGAAGAGAGGAAGGCACATGCCGGAGAGTTTTTCCCTAGTTTTGTGACCTCGAGTGATTTATTTGATTATAATAGATTGCAAAGAGAAGTTGCAATAACTATTCTAGAGACTTCTGTGGGCACGAGGGATGATGTTCAAGAAAAGCACCTGGTACCTGGCTGATGTGCTGTAGGCAAGGTGCTGTGATTGTCACTGTGACACAGAAGGTGTGCAGAATAAAGCAGCCTGGGTGGGCTTGGGGGGCAGGTGGGAATGTGACAGGTGCAGGGCGGGAGGCATGGGCTGAGCGCAGTTTTCCTCACTTGTAAGAGGTTGTCCATCAGTATTTTCCATGTGCTGCTTTAGAAGATGTCCATGTCCAAATATTAGTGCACAAAAGTCTAAGCAACCATGCAGTAGACAGAGGACATCTCAGTAGACTGAAAACTACTAAAGAAGACAGTCCAAGATGCACTGAGTGCACTGACTGTGATTTTTTTTCTTTTAAGTAGAGCAGTTTGGGTGTCACTCGCTCTATCATATATTGAACATAGCATTACTTTATATTACCTCGTGGCCACGTGTATGACAGTGCGGTTGCATCTGAAGCAGCCAGCGCACTATGTATGTATGTGAGCTGGTTTTGAGACCAAGAGACTGCAAACCTACAGTCGAGATCTTTCTAGGGCTGACCAGGCTTATACCACCCCTGTCACTCACCAGTGCTGGAGGCCCTATTCTTGGAGTTTCATTTCTTAAAGACGTTGACCCTTATCAAAATGATAATATCCCTGCTGTCCTCTGTCACTGACCCATTGGTATCATTGGTAAGAGTATTGGGTCCTGTCTGAAGATCAAGCTTCGCTGGAGGAACAGGATCCCTCCCATCGCTCATTTGCAGAGCAGGGGAGGGCAGGGTGCAGGTGTGGGGCGTAGCGGGTAGCAGCAGCAGCCGTGTGAGGCTCTCCAGTGCAGAGAGGCTGATTGAGCCATTTTGCATCTTAATGCAACTTCTTCTGCCACCCACACTGCAGAGTGGAGCACAATTTTCTCCCATATTCTTCTATTTGTTCCAGAAAGAACAGGTGTTAATCTTATTAGCAAGGAAGGGGAGGCTTCAATAGTGATGAGAAACTGAATTTTGGCTTATTTGTAAGGCCTTGCATTTTGATGTTGCACATTGGAAAGGTCTTAAAAATATTATCTGAAACATATAGAAAGTAATGAAAAATTTTTTTTTTTTTTTTTTGTAGAGACAGAGTCTCACTGTACCGCCCTCGGGTAGAGTGCCGTGGCGTCACACGGCTCACAGCAACCTCTAACTCTTGGGCTTACGCGATTCTCCTGCCTCAGCCTCCCGAGCAGCTGGGACTACAGGCGCCCGCCATAATGCCCGGCTATTTTTTTGTTGCAGTTTGGCCGGGGCTGGGTTTGAACCCGCCACCTTCGGCATATGGGGCTGGCGCCCTACTCACTGAGCCACAGGCGCCGCCCAGTAATGAAAAATTTTTAATAGCCTAGGGTGGATAAATAGGTATTCTGGCAGGAAAATTATAATATATCATATTAAATCATTCTTCTTCATGAAGAGATTTGTATTTATTTATTTTTTTTTTTGTAGAGACAGAGTCTCACTGTACCGCCCTCGGGTAGAGTGCCGTGGCGTCACATGGCTCACAGCAACCTCTAACTCTTGGGCTTACGCGATTCTCTTGCCTCAGCCTCCCAAGCAGCTGGGACTACAGGCGCCCACCACAATGCCCAGCTATTTTTTTGTTGCAGTTTGGCCGGGGCTGGGCTTGAACCCGCCACCCTCACTGAATTGAGAAAAAAGCTGTTATTTGAGTACCATGTGAATTCGGGGTTTCTAGGTTACTGGGAATGATTGCGATATGAAAACAGAAGGCAGGTTTATTTTAGTCTTTATTAACTGTAACCTGTAATTATTGGGCATATTTGTTTACTTGTTTGGAGTCCGTCTTCTCCACTAACGTGGAGACCCAGTGAGAGCAGCCACCAGGTCTCGGTTCCCTCCCACCCAGTGCAGGGACCGGCTGTACAGTTGAGGAATGAAAAATTTGTGATCCAGTTTTATCTACTGGCTCACAATTACCTTTTCCTAATTTCACTGCATCATATGTACTAAAATGAAGTCCCTGAAGACTGCTTAGAAGGAAAACTCAATCCTGACATGAAATTATGTATGATAATCATGCATATATTCTCCACTAGGCACGGACTAGGATGGCTCTATATTTTAAAGATCTGCCATTTTAAAATAAATTATTCAACATTATTAAATTTCTCTCTTTTTTTTTTATTGTTGGGGATTCATTGAGGGTACAATAAGCCAGGTTACACTGATTGCAATTGTTAGGTAAAGTTCCTCTTGCAATCATCTCTTGCTCCCATAAAGTGTGACACACACCAAGGCCCCACCCCCCTCCCTCGGTCCCTCTTTCTGCTTTCCCCCCCATAACCTTAATTGTCATTAATTGTCCTCATATCAAAATTGGGTACATAGGATTCATGCTTCTCCATTCTTGTGATGCTTTACTAAGAATAATGTCTTCCACTTCCATCCAGGTTAATACGAAGGATGTAAAGTCTCCATTTTTTTTAATGGCTGAATAGTATTCCATGGTATACATATACCACAGCTTGTTAATCCATTCCTGGGTTGGTGGGCATTTAGGCTGTTTCCACATTTTGGCGATTGTAAATTGAGCTGCAATAAACAGTCTAGTACAAGTGTCCTTATGATAAAAGGATTTTTTTCCTTCTGGGTAGATGCCCAGTAATGGGATTGCAGGATCAAATGGGAGGTCTAGGTTAAGTGCTTTGAGGTTTCTCCATACTTCCTTCCAAAAAGGTTGCACTAGTTTGCAGTCCCACCAGCAGTGTAAAAGTGTTCCCTTCTCTCCACATCCACGCCAGCATCTGCAGTTTTGAGATTTTGTGATGTGGGCCATTCTCACTGGGGTTAGATGATATCTCAGGGTTGTTTTGATTTGCATTTCTCTAATATATAGAGATGATGAACATTTTCTCATATGTTTGTTAGCCATTCGTCTGTCATCTTTAGAGAAGGTTCTATTCATGTCTCTTGCCCATTGATATATGGGATTGTTGGCTTTTTTCATGTGGATTAATTTGAGTTCTCTATAGATCCTAGTTATCAAGCTTTTGTCTGATTGAAAATATGCAAATGTCCTTTCCCATTGTGTAGGTTGTCTCTTTGCTTTGGTTATTGTCTCCTTGGCTGTACAGAAGCTTTTCAGTTTAATGAAGTCCCATTTGTTTATTTTTGTTGTTGTTGCAATTGCCATGGCAGTCTTCTTCATGAAGTCTTTCCCCAGGCCAATATCTTCCAGTGCTTTTCCTATGCTTTCTTGAGGATTTTTATTGTTTCATGCCTTAAATTTAAGTCCTTTATCCATCTTGAATCAATTTTTGTGAGTGGGGAAAGGTGTGGGTCGAGTTTCAGTCTTTTACACGTAGACGTCCAGTTCTCCCAACACCATTTGTTGAATAGGGAGTCTTTCCCCCAAGGTATGTTCTTGTTTGGTTTATAGAAGATTAGGTGGTTGTAAGATGTTAGTTTCATTTCTTGGTTTTCAATTCGATTCCAAGTGTCTATGTCTCTGTTTTTGTGCCAGTACCATGCTGTCTTGAGCACTATGGCTTTGTAGTACAGAGTAAAATCTGGTATGCTGATGCCCCCAGCTTTATTTTTGTTACAGAGAACTGCCTTAGCTATACGGGGTTTTATCCGGTTCCATACAAAACGCAGAATCATTTTTTCCAAATCTTGAAAGTACGATGTTGGTATTTTGATAGGAATGGCATTGATTAGGTAGATTGCTTTGGGAAGTATAGACATTTTAACAATGTTGATTATTCCTGTCCATGAGCATGGTATGTTCTTCCATTTGTTAATATCCTCTGCTATTTCCTTTCTGAGGGTTTCATAGTTTTCTTTATAGAGGTCCTTCACCTCCTTCATTAGGTATATTCCTAGGTATTTCATTTTCTTTGAGACTATGGTGAAGGGAGTTGTGTCCTTAATTAGCTTCTCATCTTGACTGTTATTGGTGTATACAAAGGCTACTGACTTGTGGACATTGATTTTATATCCTGAAACATTACTGTAGTTTTTGATGACTTCTAGGAGTCTTGTGGTTGAGTCTTTGGGGTTTTCTAAGTATAAGATCATGTCGTCAGCAAAGAGGGAGAGTTTGACCTCCTCTGCTCCCATTTGGATTCCCTTTATTTCCTTGTCTTGCCTAATTGTATTGGCTAGAACTTCCAGCACTACGTTGAATAGTAAAGGTGACAGAGGACAACCTTGTCTGGTTCCAGTTCTAAGAGGAAAAGCTTTCAGTTTTACTCCATTCTGTAAAATATTGGCTGTGGGTTTGTCATAGATAGCTTCAATCAGTTTTAGAAATGTGCGACCTATGCCTATACTCTTCAGTGTTCTAATTAGAAAAGGATGCTGGATTTTATCAAATGCTTTTTCTGCATCTATTGAGAGGATCATGTGATCTTTATTTTTGCCTCTCTTAATATGGTGGATAACGTTTATGGACTTGCGTATGTTAAATCAGCCTTGCATCCCTGGGATGAAGCCTACTTGATCATGATGAATGACTTTTTTGATGATAAGCTGTAATCTATTGGCTAGGATTTTGTTGAGAATTTTTGCATCTATATTCATGAGTGAGATTGGTCTGAAATTCTCCTTTTTGTTTGGGTCTTTTCCTGGTTTTGGTATCAGGGTGATGTTTGCTTCATAGAATGTGCTGGGGAAGATTCCTTCTTCCTCAATTTTTTGGAATAATTTCTGCAGTACAGGAATAAGCTGTTCCTTGAAGGTTTGATAGAATTCTGGTGTGAAGCCATCTGGACCAGGGCATTTTTTGGTTGGAAGATTTTTTATTGTTTCTTTAATCTCAGTGCTTGAAATTGGTCTGTTCAGGAGCTCTATTTCTTCCTGGCTGAGTCTAGGGAGAGGGTGTGATTCCAAATATTGATCCATTTCCTTCACATTGTCAAATTTCTGGGCATAGAGTTTCTGGTAGTGTTCAGAGATGATCTCTTGTATCTCTGTGGGATCAGTTGTTATTTCCCCTTTATCATTTCTGATTGAGGTTACTAGAGATTTTACTTTTCTATTCCTCATTAGTCTGGCGAATGGTTTATCTATTTTATTTATTTTTTCAAAAAACCAACTCCTTGTTTCATTCATTTTCTGAATGATTCTTTTGTTTTCAATTTCATTGATCTCTGATTTGATTTTGGATATTTCTTTTCTTCTACTGAGTTTAGGCTTAGATTGTTCTTCTTTTTCCAATTCCATAAGATCTCTTGTGAGATTGTCGATGTGCTCTCTTTCTGTTTTTCGAATGTAGGCATCTAAAGCGATGAATTTTCCTCTCAAAACTGCTTTTGCAGTATCCCACAGGTTTTGGTAGCTTGTGTCTTCATTGTTGTTATGCTCAAGGAAGTTAATGATTTCCTGTTTTATTTCTTCCTGCACCCATCTGTTATTCAACAGAAGATTGTTTAATTTCCATGTCTTTGGGTGGGGTTGAGCATTTTTGTTAGAGTTGAGTTCCACCTTTAGTGCCTTATGGTCTGAGAAGATACAAGGTAAAATTTCAATTCTTTTGATTCTGTTGATATTTGTTTTGTGTCCCAGGATATGATCAATTTTGGAGAATGTTCCATCGGGTGATGCGAAGAATGTATATTCTTTATCTTTGGGGTGGAGTGTTCTATATGCGTCTATCAAGCACAGTTGTTCTAGGGTCTCATTTAAATCTCTTATATCTTTGTTTAATTTCTGTTTAGAGGATCTATCTAGCTCTGTAAGAGGAGTGTTAAAGTCCCCTGTTATTATGGTATTATCAGATATCATATTGCTCAGACTGAGTAAGGTCTGTTTCAAGAATCTGGGAGCATTTAAATTGGGTGCATAGATATTTAGAATTGAAATGTCTTCTTGTTGTATTTTTCCCTTGACCAATATAAAGTGACCATCTTTGTCTTTTTTGACTTTAGTTGTGTTAAATACACATGAATCTGAAAATAAGATTGCAACTCCTCTTTTCTTCTGAATTCCATTTGCCTGAAAAATTGTCTTTCAACCCTTGACTCGGAGCTTTAATTTGTCTTTTGAAGCCAGTTGTGTTTCTTGCAGACAGCAAATAGATGGCTTGTGTTTTTTAATCCAGTCAGCCAATGTATGTCTCTTCAGTGGGGAATTCAAGCCATTAACATTTATTGAGATAATTGATAAGTGTGGTAGTATTCTATTCGTCTTATTTTGTGAGAGTCCATTGCTTAGTTTTATCTTTTGCATCAGTGTGGAGGTTAGGTTCTGTCCTTTAATTTCTGAGTTCTTACTTTGCTGCTGATCCATTGTGGTGGTCAGTGTGCAGAACAGGTTGAAGTATTTCCTGTAGAGCTGGTCTTGTTGTGGCGAATTTCCTCAATGTTTGTATATCCGTAAATGATTTGATTTCTCCGTCAATTCTGAAGCTTAGCTTAGCAGGGTACAGAATTCTGGGCTGGAAATTGTTCTGTTTAAGTAGATTAAAGGTAGATGACCATTGTCTTCTTGCTTGGAAAGTTTCATTAGAGAAGTCTGCGGTCACTCTGATGGATTTGCCCCTTTAGGTCAACTGGCGCTTACTCCTGGCAGCTTGCAGAATCTTTTCTTTGTCTTGGCTTTGGACAGGTTCATCACAATGTGTCTTGGAGAAGCTCGGTTAGAGTTGAGGTGACGTGGGGTCCGATATCCTTCTGAAAGCAGTGTGTCGGAATCTTTGGTGATATTTGGGAAATTTTCTTTTATAATATTCTCTAGTATGGCTTCCATTCCTCTGGGGCATTCTTTTTTCCCCTTCTGGAATTCCTATAACTCGTATGTTGGAACGCTTCATAAAGTCCCATAATTCTGACAGTGAATGTTCTGCTTTCTCTCTCTTCTTTTCTGCCTCTTTTACTATCTGAGTTATCTCAAGAACTTTGTCTTCTACCTCTGAAATTCTTTCTTCTGCATGGTCTAACCTGTTGCTGATACTTTCCATTGCATCTTTAAGTTCCCTAATTGACTGTTTCAGTTCCTTCAGCTCTGCTATATCCTTTTTATATTCTTCATATCGTTCATCTCTGATTTGATTCTGTTTTTGGATTTCCTTTTCGTTATTTTCCACTTTGTTAGCAGTTTCCTTCATTGTTTCCATCATTTCTTTTATTGTTTTCAACATGTGTTTTCTAAATTCCGTTTCTGTCATTCCTAACATTTCTGTATAGGTGGAATCCTCTGCAGTAGCTACCTCATGGTCCCTTGGCGGGGTTGTTCTGGACTGGTTCTTCATGTTGCCTGGAGTTTTCTGCTGATTCTTCCTCATGAGTGATTTCTTTTATCTGTTTCCTTGCCCTAATTTTCCTTTCAGTTCCTCTTGCTCTTTAAGTTCTCGTGCCTGTGGACTAAGGGTTACAGGACCAGAGGGGTGAGAAGGTTGAAGAGCAAAAAAGGGATGAAAGAAAGGAGGACCGAGTGTTAAGAAAAAAAAGAAAAATAGAGAAAGGAGAGGGGGTGGGTAAAAGGAATATTGACAAAAAGAAGAGAGGCATAGAAAGAGGGAGACAGAACAATATAGGTGTACAGTAGGGTACTTTGACACTACCTTAAAAAATACCCGCCTTCTGTGGGTGCCCAGTTGGGTGGTTCCCTTGAGATCAGAAGCTCTTTGCTAACCTGAGCAGACACAGTACCCCACCTCCACCAAGTAGAGAAGAAAGACAAAAATGCTATAAATCAAACCAAAACTAGCAAACAGAAAACTTTATGGGATAAAATTTGGTGAAAAACCAAATAATAGCAGTAGAAACACTAGCAAAAATGAAGTTCTAATTATTGAAAAAGACAGCAATGGGAAAGTATAATTAAAGTAGAAAAATTGAGAAACAAAAAGGATCTGTATGGAAAAGGTTGAACTTCAAAAACAAAACAACATCAACAACATCAAAATAAACAAAAAAAAACCAATGAAACCAAAAAAAAAAAAAAAACACAACCAAAAACAAAGCAGTATGTATATGTTATCGAATATTGTCTGGGCAACACGTGGTCTTCTGGGGTATGAGATGTTAATCACAGTTCTGATACAACTGGAGGGTGCTGATTTCTCAAACCTCAGCAGGTAGACACCCTAAATCTCTCTTCAGCCCACTTAAAAGGCACTTTGAACTTGTTCACTTGCTGAGCAGAAGCTTTCCCAGGAAAGTGCTTGTCGCTGGAATCACTGCTGAAGTTGCTATCCACTTACCCAGTGTGCCCAAACTGGTCTCACTCTGCCCCTGAGGGTTGGGGCTGCAAGGCGGCTTAGACCCTGCCCTTAGGCTACTTGGTCGCTGGGTTACCAGCTCCCACCCAAGTCTAGCTCTGCGACCCTGAGGGTGGAGCTTGCCGGGGCAGATCGCTCACAATGGCTCCCTGCGACCCACCGCCAAACACCATTAGCTCTGTCTGGTCAGCGGCCCAGACTGGGGCCCTAGGCAATGGCTAAAGTTCTCCGCACTCCCGCTCAGGCTCTCCCCAAGGCAGTTCAACTGAGTGCCAAGTCCAAAGACACCAAAACAGTTCACAGGTAAGGCCTTTCTGGTTTGCAGTCTCGCTGCTACTGAACTTACAGTTACGGGTGGGTTTAGACCGATTGAATACACGCGACCACTTGCCGGTTTTCCACTGTTTTAGTCCTCCTTTTGGGGTTCCAGAAGTCTCTCGCTGACTCCCTGTATCCTCGCAGGGGTAATGATAGGCAGATCCCACCAGCCAGAGATGCCTGGAGTTGTATCTCCCCATACTCATGGTGCCCAGATGCAAGAAAGCTGTTACTCGGCTGCCATCTTGCTCCGCCTCCATCTGTAACGTCTTCCATTATTAAATTTCTTATAAGTGACATCAACCAATTAGCACTGCAGAGCTGAGGCTTGAAGAGTTTTTTATTTTTTATTTTTTTAAGGGGTGAGATTGGTACATCTCCTAACTCCTCATACTCCCCAGGAAGGACTGAAGCAGTGGGGACGATCACTGAGCTTCCTTCCTCCTGGAACTGTTGAGATTTAATTAATGTGCACATTAGTTGGATGGCTCGTCCCAGCACTGCTGGGCATACACAGAGGTCATGGTTTGAACTAGAATGGGATGGAGCTCCCACCCCCACTGTTGGAAGGGTTCAAGCCGGGGCTTCCTGTCATTTAAGGGCTCTTGTACTGAGTGCCCAAGGCTTGCTTTCCTGTGGAAGTCCTTGCTGCCCCTTTACATGTTGAAACAACTCGTCCCATGTCAGTTTTGGTCTTCCCTTGTCTGATGTGTTTTGTCTGCATTGGGAGATATTAAGAATCACTGCCTGATCTGCTGTATTTATCATCACATGTATAACTTCAGATGCAAGCCTGCAGGAAATACGCAGCTCACAGGCATTAAAGGGCAATTGGCTTTCTGCATTTATGCATTCTACACTTCCTAAAGTTTAATAGGACAAAAGGTTTGCTTTTTCTTGCATCTTTAGATTGGGGTGACTAGCCTGTCATCGTTTGCCAGGGACCTTCGTGGTTTGAAGCTGGTGCCCTTCCAGTCGTGGGTGAGTGGAGATGGGCTGGTTGCTCTATCCCCTGCCTGTGGTGTTGAGACCTCAGCAGGAGTTCTTGAAAACAGAGCATGCAATTGATTTTGAGTCCAGCATTACGCTTCAGAGGGTAATAAATCTCTATCCACCATGGCACAGAAACTAAAGTCACGAGGCAGAGAAAGTATACACATTTCAAGGAGTTGCCATGCGCAGAGTTCTGCAAAGTACCACTCCAGTGGTTCTCAACCTTCCTAATGCCGCATTGTATTTTCATTGTCAAAAAGGGGTTGCGACCCACAGAGTGAGAACCGCTGGTACATGTTTTAAGGAGTCACCATGCGCAGAGTTCTGCTCTTTGGAATCAGTCCACATCTAGGGTTCTGTGCCTTGTTCCTGTCTGGTCCAATCAAGTTATTCAGAAGCATTTGTAGTTGTTTAGAGAACTGTGAAGAATGTTTCCAGGCTAAACAAATTATGTATTTCAAGACTTGTGAAGGGGCAATGATGGTGGCGTCCATTTCAAAGGTGGCAGTGACCCCTATGACAGAATGAATCACTGCTATCAAACAGCTTTCAGCGAGAACCAGCCCTCCCCTCCAACAACCCAGGCAGATCTGGGTGTTGAAAAATGCCCCTGAGGGAGGAAAGTGCTAGAAGCCGTGCCTGCTGGTGATTGAGGAGTCTTGTTGGGGCCTGAGCACCCCGCCTTTCTGTTGTGCGGGCTGATTCCTTGAACTTAACTAGACTTCCCTCCAAATTTGTCAGTCTGCTTCCCCAGGACCTTTTTGTGGTTGGGATCTGTGTTCTTTCATGTGAGGGCCAGTCAGATGTAGCTGCGAGAGTCAACACAGGCCAGATTCAACGAATAAAGGTTAGTGTCCTCAGAGGTGCTAGAAGAGGAGGCTGTCACACAGGGCTGCCTGGGAGAGCACCAGGAGCTAGAAGCAGCGTGAGGGCCTAGCAGTGGACACAGCTTAGATTTAATGACCTGACAGAGAAAGCTGAGGCAGAACGTCCAGCATGGAGGCAGTGGGGCATGGCCGTGTGCTAGCTGTGGACAGGACTCTCTGGATTCAGATCCCAGGTCCTTCCCTGGCTACCTGGCTCTGTGATATTGGGCAATTTCCTTAACCTTTCTGGGCCTCGGTTTCCTTGTCTGTAAAGTTGGGACCCTCCTGGGCTGCTGTGAGGACTGAAGGGGACACTGACAATCTCACACTGGTACCTGCCACTTCGGATGCATTCAAGCAGTGCTGTTGTTGTCTTAGTAACGAGCTCTGGGACCAAGACCCGGTTGTAGAAATCGGGAGGTTCTGGTCATTGAGGAAGCTGCCGTCTGGGTTGCTGCTGAGCAGGAAGCATGGCTGGCTGGTTCACAGGCAGAAGGGTGACTGTGTGGCCTCAGTGGGGAGGGGAAGGCCTCAGGGGCCCGCAGGGCATACAGGACAGGGCTGATGGCAGGAGGGGATGTGCTGAGACAGGCAGGGAGAGGCAGGGCAGGTGAGCTGCGGCCGTAATTCAGGGGTTGGGTGAGGAAGGCCAGGGACAGGAAATGCGGTGGGAAACCTGAGACTCCTCCAAGGGAGGGCGTCCACTTCTTGCCACCTCCATTGCTGCTGTCACCTCCCATGGGGATCACTGCTACCTCCTAACTGCTGTACTCTGGGCTTTGCCCCCACACAGGGCCAGCCACTCCCTGGGGACAGGGTCTGTGGGCCTGGCTGCTGGCCCCCATTCCCTCTGGCCTCCTTCCCTGCATGTTCCCTCTCCACTCCTCCCAGCTTCCATCCCTGCCCATGCCCGCTCTTCCTCTGAATAGCTGGCCTCCTCCTTTCTCCTTTAGGTCTTTGCTCAGATATCATCTAGGGATTTTTTTTTTTTTAGAGACAGAGTCTCACTTTATTGCCCTCCGTAGAGTGCCGTGGCGTCAGCTCACAGCAACCTTCATCTCCTGGGCTTAAGTGATTCTCTCGCCTCAGCCTCTTGAATAGCTGGGACTACAGGTGCCTGCCACAACGCCTGGCTATATTTTGTTGTAGTTTGGCTGGGGCCAGGTTTGAACCTGCCACCTTCGGTATATGGGGCCGGTGCCCTACCCACTGAGTGACAGGTGCCTCCCTAGGGACTTTTTTTAAACGGGGTAACAATAGTAATGACCCCTCCCCCCAAGTCCTCCCTGGCCCCCATGCCTGCTGGTCATTACTACTTTTTCTCAACAGCCCTGGTCAGCGCCTGACGTGTCATCTCTGTGCTCACCTCGTTTCCCACCAGGATGCGAGCTTGGCAAAGGGAGATGTTTCTGACTGTCCTGTGCATGGGCGTGTCCCCAGGACTTAGGGCAGCATTCGGCATATAGTAGATACTCCATAAATGGGTCGAATGGATGCACAACTAAACAGCAACCGCACCTGCAGTGTGAGGCACAGCGCCCGGTGCCCTCAGGAGCTGCCTCATTTCTTCCTCATAGTAACCCTGGCAGGAGGGCACCATTCTCCTCATTGAATAAGTGACAACATGAGGCAGAGACAGGAGGTGATGGAAACTCAGAGCTGTAATGTGAGATGGTTGGGGGCTGCATCAGTTCCTCCAAGCCCGGCCCTTGCTACCATTCTTAGTAGCTGAGGTACAACGGGAACAGGCGGTCACTGAGCTGCCCAGGATCGAGGAAGAGCCCCTGATGGACACGGGGGCTAGGGACAAACGGGATGCCAGTGCTTCTAAGAAAAGGCAGAAAGCGAGGAAGGGCTGATCAAGTGAAGGCTCAGGAGAAACCCTGCTCTAAAGGAGGGCAACCAGACAAGACTCTGCTGAGTGAAGGTGGCCTGTCACAGCTCGGCTGGCATGACAGGTGTGCACAGAGATGCTGCTGAGCGAAGGTGGCCTGTGACGGCTCAGCTGGCAGGAGACGTTGCTGAGTGAAGGTGGCCTGTGACAGCTTAGCTGGCAGGACAGGTGTGCACAGAGTCGCTGCTGAGTGAAGGTGGCCTGTGACGGCTCAGCTGGCAGGACAGGTGTGAACGGAGTCACTGCTGAGTGAAGGTGGCCTATGACGGCTCAGCTGGCAGGACAGGTGTGCACGGAGACACTGCTGAGTGAAGGTGGCCTGTGACGGCTCAGCTGGCATGAAAGGTGTGCATGGAGTCGCTGCTGAGTGAAGGTGGCCTGTGACAGCTCAGCTGGCAGGACAGGTGTGCCCGGAGACGCTGCTGAATGAAGGTGGCCTGATGGCTTGCCTGGCATGACAGGTGTGCACTGAGCTGTCCCAGCAAGGGGGAGAAGTGATCACCACTTCACAGGTGGCTGAAGAGTTGTTCTTGGGTAGATAGCTTGGGGTGTCTCCATTCTAGAGACCCACAGGGAAGCCACAGGTAGGCGCTCCACCTACCTGGGGGAAGGAGAACTCCACAAGGATCCACAGAGAAGTGGGACAGTGGGGGGCCCTGAAGAGACAAGAGTCAGAGGGAGAAATGGGGACACCAGGGAGGGGTGTGAGGGGGTTACTTTTGGGGGGCTATTTAAAAGGTCAGTGGAAAGCTGGCAAGAAAAACAAGAGAGATCAGAGAATCATTCGCTTCCTGATTTTGTAACAGAATTATCTTTCTCAACAAATGCTAAGAGGCATTTAATAGATTAAAATTAATTTTGATTTAAGATTTTTTTTCCCGCTACTCCCATCATTATTTCTTGAGACTCTTTGGAGGCCTTTCAAAGGCCAGATGAAGAATCAGGGCTTGGTGTCCCAGCCTGAAGTTTTCTTGAGCCTCTTTGTGGCCTGAGGCTCCACAGGGTCCCACATGCCCAATATCATCGACACAGACAGAATCTGGGAAGACACAAGCAAAGCTGATACATTGGTTATTTCTTTGGGGTTAAGAAGATTAAAAATTAAGTTTCTGGGCCAGTGTAAGTAACAGTGTCTAAAATCTGGTTTTCCATGGTAATGTAGACATTTTAACAATTTCATTATCACTTCAAGCTGCTTCTTTCATTGGAGGACGAGGGAACAGTTGGGGAAGTAAACAAACTCTAGTTAAAACATGAGTGAAATGAAGGAGCTGATGAAAACACTGGTGCAGCACACTCAGGGCGGCGCTCACCCATGGCCTGTCATGGAGGTGGTAGGGAGTGAGACCTTGGCTGCTAATCACATCTTTGTCCTGCTGTGGCCGGTCCACTAGGCTCTGACATGTGCTCAGCTCGGGCTTGACACTGTCAGTTTCCTGCATCAGCCCCTGAGTCTCAGGACCTTGGCCCTGGAGACAGAGCTTCTCCTTTGCATTTTCTGGACGCAAGTATTTGTGGCTGTGCTGGGTGGCAGTGGTAGCAGAGGACACACAGGCCTCCCGTAGTTTCTTTTTATCACAGCAATGTTTTATTGGGCTGAAATCACTGTGGCCCACAACCCCTAGACACCAAAAGGAATGAAATCTCACAGGAATTAGACAGGAAAAAAAACATTAAGCCAAACCCAAAGCCTGCTGGCAGATGTTGTGAAATCAGATGGAGGTGGGGGCTCCTGGGAAGAGAAAATGCACTACTTTGGGCTCCCTGTAGGAGATACTCATGTTGGTTCCCCCAAAAAGGTGTCCCAGAAGCAGCTGGTCCCTGGCTGGTCTTCATGCATAGCTGATGAGAGCGTCGGGCTGACCTTGAGCAGAAGGAGGAAGTGGTCTGTGTTCACACCAACCCCTCTGCTCTTCTCAGTCCCACCCAAAAAGCTGAGGCCTCTTAGTGAACTTCAAGATTTGACATTCAAAATGCTGGGTGCCTGTGGCTCAAAGGAGTAAGGCACTAGCCCCAGTGCCCTATGCAGCCGGAGGTGGTGGGTTCAAACCCAGCCCTGGCCAAAAACTGCAAAAAAAAAAAACAAAAAAAACCCCCAAAATGCTGGTTT
The DNA here is from genome assembly GCF_027406575.1 of Nycticebus coucang. Lineage (NCBI taxonomy): Eukaryota > Metazoa > Chordata > Mammalia > Primates > Lorisidae > Nycticebus > Nycticebus coucang. Next base: position 55,050,067 of record NC_069782.1, read on the forward strand.
ATTGGTGGCTCCCATTGGGCTCAGTTGTGCCCAGCTCCCCCCACTTGGCCCTGTGACCTCCTCCCTTCCTTCTCGTGTCCCTCGACTCTCCTTCTGTGGCTCTTTTTGCTCTTGCCCTCCTTGACCTTCCTCCCTTCCCTCTCCTGAAGTGTGACACGGGGAGGCCAGTGTGTGGGAGTTGGGACAGAGGGCGGAGGAGCCACAGGAGAGGAGGTGTCTGTTCTCCACACATGATCAGTCTGTGGTGCTCCTAGATCCCAGAGGTGTCTTGGGTTACGTGTTGGGAGGGTTAGTGTGGGGGGTTTACCCAGTGCCTGGTGGGTAGTAGGGTGTCAGTGAACACCGGTTACCAGCATCGGAACGTGTGCCCTTGGAACAGGCATCTTCCCATCCAGGGTGTTCTATCTGGGTGATTTCTCCTCTCCTCTTAAAAATTCCTTTTACTGAAATTCTTTTAGGAAGTAATAATGTGCGTGCATATGCATAATTATTTCCTCCTGTTTTACAAAGGGGCACAATGCAGAAAAATGGGAGTGCTTCACTTTGGTCTAGTGCAGGAGCTTTCCAACACTTCTGACTCCCACAACTGCCACCCGCATGTACATCTATATAAAACACAAAACAATTTCCCACACGCGGCACTTACCTTCTCTGCTTGCACTGTTAGGTTCTGCTCTGTTCAGTCTCTCTCTCTTCTTTTTTTTTGCAGTTTTTGGCTGGGGCCGGGTTTGAACCTGCCACCTCCAGGATATAGGGCCAGTGCCCCCCTCCTTTGAGCCACAGGCGCCGCCCTGTTCAGTCTCTTTTATTAAAAGAGTGCTGATTGTCACATACTAAATTAACGTCATGACCCAGAATGGATTTGTAACCTGAGTGAGGAAAATCATGGTCCAGTATGTACCTGGGAGCTTTGCTGTCCTCCCCAGCCCTGGCTGGGCCCTGAGCCCACCACCCTGCCCCAACTCTCCAGGTTTACCACGCTCTGAATTCTTCCCCATTCTCCTTTTTGTCTTCCAAGAAATACAAATTAGAAATGCCTTTCTATCTTTGCATTCCCTCCATATCTCCCCTTCCCCCCTCCCTCCATGCCCTACCTGGAAATGATCATTCTTAACTGCTGCTTCCTGAATAATAATAATAATAATAATAATGACAATGACAGCTGGCACTCAGCTCATTCCTGCTTCCTGCCAAGCACCTGCTTAAAGTGCTGTATGAATTTCAACTCATTTAATTCTCACAACCACTCTATATAGTTAGTAGACTGTACTATAATTACACTAAAGGAAACGTTGCCTTTTCTTCCAACATCTAGCCAGAATCAGGAAGATTTGCATGTTATGGAATCTGGGCTAAATAATTAAATAGAAATGATGATAATATTATGGAACAATTTGCTTTCATAAATCCTGATGTGGAAACAATAGCTAAAGATAGTAACTACAGTCCTAGTCTCAGCAAACCTGACTTATTGCTCTAATTCAGCTAAAATTATTTGTGATATATCACAAAATTTAATTAGAAAACATTATAAAAAGTCAGTAACATGTAACCATTCACCCCAAGAAAATTCCTGCAATATTAGTTGTTTTATTCTTACTTTAGTGCTCTGTTTAATGATTTTTTAAATATTTAACAAATAACATTAGTTTTCTCTCACTATAAAAGTAATATTATGTTCCCTGTTAAAATTGTGGAACATGCAGTCAAATGCAAAAATGCAAATTAAAATGACCCCAAATACCACCACCCGAAGACATAGTTATTCACATTTTGTTGTAGTAGGAGTGTATTTAGGCTTTCAGATATATTTTGTTTGGTGTTTAAAATATAAAATTTATATAAAAATATGGATTTCATATAAAAATCTAGATTTCCAGCTTCTTCGAAAATAAAAATCAAGCTCTGACAGCACCAGACACGTTGCTGCCGGGGGCAGTTGGGAGCTGAGCAGCTCTGCCCCTCCCGTGGGGCAGGGCACAGTCAGCTTCTCTTCCCTGCCATTTCCATTTGCTTGTTATCCTCATATTCTGGTGGACATGTGAGTTTTCTCTCTTTTAGTTTACAGGCAATTCCTTATCCAGAATTTTAGTGGTAAGGCTACTCTTTTGTAGGGGATTGTGGTGATGACGAAAGGAGTTGGTGGGGCAGAGCAGAGACCTCTCATTTCTGGCTTCTGTTTTTTCCCTCCTAGTATATCTAAAATTTTAAAAGGCTTTACATTCTAGCAGTGTGGTCCCCAACCCCCAGGCGGGGGACTGGGACTGGTCTGTGACCTGTTAGGAACTGGGCTGAACAGCAGAAGTGCGCAGCAGGCTAGGGATGAAGCCTCTTCTGTATTCACCCCACTCCCCATCACTCACATCCCCACCTGAGTTCTGCCTCATGGAGCAGTAGCCTTAGCTTCTCACAGGAGTAGAAGCCCTCTTGGAAACTGTCCGTGCAGGGGAATCTCAGCTGTGGCTCCTTGTGAGAATCTAAGGCCCTAGGACGTGAGGCGGAGGTGAGGTGGTGATGCTGGCTCTAGGGAGCAGCTGCAAACGCAGATTATCATTAGCAGATAAGTTTGATGCACAGAAACCTTAATAAATCAAGGTTGGATGTGCAGACACATATCAAAACCACCCTCCCCCCGGTGTGTGGAAAAATTGTCTTCCAAAACCAGGTCTGTGGGGACAACTGTTCTAGAGGATTAATTTCTTTAAACACCCCCAAATCTACTCTGCATGTGATTTATTCAACTTTGGTCATATTCCATGGAACTAATGACACAGACTTTATTAAGTCATGGGCACCCAGTCTCTGCTTGTCCAGCTCCCTTGGGGCCTGTCCTGGGCAGGAGTGATTCTTCATGGTCCCAGTTCACAAGGATGAATTGATAGGGGAGGAATCCCTTGTCACACTGAAGACAGCACTGAGTATCATCATTAAACAGGAAAGCACCTTCTGCTTCCACCCATCGCTTAACTGGGAAGGGCCATGCTGGGCCCAGAGACGTCTCCTTCATCCCTTGGCTTTCCTTTAACAACAGGTATTTACAATCGACCCAAACACAATCAATTATAGAAACTTCCCCATTAAAATTGTTAGTGAAGGTAAATGTTAGTAGCTATATCTCATCTGCCTGACCTTTTTCTAATGCATGCAGGCTCAGAAGAGGTGGGCCAGGTGGAGGACATGGCCAGTGCTCAGGGAAGGAGAGACAAGGAGGTGGTGGGGACAGGGACCAGTACACGGATTTTAGGATTGGTTGCTTTAAGAGGTAGAAGTCTAATATGAGCAGACAGCCTAAAAATGAGTGTCCCCAAATCAGTAAGTTATAGGTGGGGAACTGTGGGGAGCAGTCTGTGGCCCCCCAGCCTGAGAATGCTCAGGGAGTGACCCCCACCCTTCTCCTTCTTCAACAACACTCTTTCCACCTGCCTGAAGTCACATAGCCCATGCATACTTTCCTTATTATCGGCAAATACACAGTTTTTCCTCTTTAAGGTTGATTTCTACCTCATGTGTTAAGATTTATGCAACCTTGCTAAGATACTATATAAATAAAGCTGTTTGCACAGTTCAGGTGCTGGCTGCAGCCATCAGCTGCGTCATCCTCCTGATGCTGTCACATGGCTTGTCTCGGGTCTTCCATGGCTTTGTTTTTGTAGTTCCCACCATTTCCACTCAGGTCAACGCTCCCTCCTCATGCCAGGTGGAGAGGAGTCGCTCAAACAGGGACCTGAGTACTGAAAAGTGAGTTCAAGCAGGTGAGGGAATCCTTAGTCCTCACATCCCCCCTCTGGTTCAAACAGGGACCAGGGTATGGGGTAGTGAACCAATCAGGTGAGGAAAGCCCCCGTGAGAAGGAGAAAGTGAAAAAAAGTGAAAAAAGTGAAACTGTACAGTTAATACGTTTTTGCGGGGTAATCACAGCTGGGAGTAAGTTTGTATGTCTGTCCGTATGTCTGTGTTTGTATATGTTATGTGCCTGTGATGTCACTGAAAATTGTTAGGTTAAAATTGGAAACTGTAAGGTTAAGGGGAAAAACTGGAAACGCTTTGTTCAGGTGGATTCCCAAGGAAAGCACTGTTAAAACTGCAGAAGAATGTGACCTAGCCCAGCAAATACTTACACAAGACCCTTGCCCAAGCTTGAATGTCTGGATGGCCTGTCTTACGTCCCACTGCTGGAGGCTGCAGATCAGGAAGGCAGCCGTATTAGAGCATCACTCTCTTTCTTCGGAGGCCCTTGGGGAGTTGGGACAGGGGTGTGCTCAGTGGGGCCCCACAGCTGCTTTTGCTTTTGGCTTTGGTAGATACTTTGAGTGGTGAGGCTCTCCCTCCTGATGACTGGAGGTCAGTTGCTGAGGCTTGCCTTTATGGAGGAGATGGTTCATTGCGGAGGTTTGAACGGGCTGATTAGGCTGCCAAGCAGGCAGAAAGAAAGACAAAATAACATTCCTGTTACTGTAGAAGGGCTCAGGCTTCTATGACAAACCAATTACATTACCCACCATCAGCAAATCAGTTAGCTTCACAAGCTTGGGGAAAGCTACCTGCCTCTGGAGTTGAGATTGAGGAACCTCTAACTGTCCCCTGTATCATCGCCCATCTTTAGCAGGAAGCAGTTTGGAGTGGTCAGCACCCTTTTTCCCCTAATGGCAGTTTAGAGCTTCTATTTGGAGAGGGAGGATTAATACAGGATGGATTCTTCCTCTCCATCCTGAAGATTGCAAATGTTTTGCTTATCATCTATTCTTCACTTTGGTGTGAACTCTCGTGGTCTTTTACCAGGTCAGTTATGGCAAATGGATGTGACCCATGTTCCTTCTTTTGGAAAACTTTCTTCTGTTCATCTTATAGCTGATACCTACTCTGGTTTCATTTTTGCCTTTGCATGCTCTGGTGAAGCTGTTAAGTATGTAACTGCTCATCATTTAAATGCTTTTGCTATTTTAGGAATTCCATGACTCATTAGGAGAGACAGTGGTCCTGGTTATACTCATAAAACCACCTTTTCCTTATGCTCCACTTTCTCTATCAACAGGTATTCATACAATCCTCAGGGCCAAGGAATTGTTGAACATGCTCACTTCACTTTTAAACTTCAAATTTATAAATTACAAAAGGGGGAGATATACCCCAACATACCTCATGGCTTTCTCTCATGCCCTTTTTACTTTGAATGTTGATTTTTGCTTACAACCTGTTCTGATATGGGGGGAAGAGGATATGCTGTTTTTTTCCCTAGAATAGCTGACAGCCCCTGTTGCCTCCCTGAACAGAGCCAGAGGAACTTCTTGAAGTGGAGACTGACACCCTTGGAGGTTCATCGCTGAGCCAAGACATTGCAGAGTGCAAAGGCCCTTGCATGGGAACTACTGAAGAAGCTGGTGCAACAGTGTGGTGAGCTGGCCACCCCTGAGAAGTTTTTCTAGTGATAACTATGGTTATATTTGTTATGTGTGGGTCTCATTTGGACATTTGTAGTCCTGCCCAATCTTTGTCTTCTGTAGAGGTGGAGTCAAATGACTCCTCCAACTAAAATAGTTGAGTCACGAATTGGAAAAAATATAAAATGAAGAGAGGATATGTGGGGAGCAGGCTGTGGCTGGCAGGGCCCCACAGCCTGGGAAATGCTCAGGGAGTGACCTCCAAGCACTTCTCCTTTGTCAACACTCTTTCCACCTGCCAGAAGTCACACAGCTCACACATACTTTCCTTATCTGCAAGCACACAGTCTTTCCTCCTTAAGGTTGATATCTACCTTATGTGTTAAGATTTATGCAACCTTGCTGAGATAAAGCTGTTTGTACAGTTCCGGTGCTAGCTGCAGCCACCAGCTGCGTCAGTCCTTCCAAAGCCGTCCCACTTCATCTCCGTTTCATGGCTGTATTTCTCCAGTCTCCACCATTTCCACACATTTCAACTCTTCCCTACTAACATCAGGTCATGAGAGGTCCTCGCACCCGTTTGGGAGAGGGAACGAGACACCCACTCTGTCGGAAACCTGCCAGAGGTCAGAGGGCAGACGATCCAGAGTAAGGGAGCCAGTGGGTGGGGAAAGTGAGGCGTGGTAACTTCTGAGCAGGGCTGCAATCAGAATCTACAGGTTTCTTTCTTTTTGTTTGTTTGTAATAAGACACCCATTCCTGGTGGGTAAATTCAAAGGAGCTGGTGCAGAGTATATAATAACTTAATCTATTCCTTTGAAGTCAAACATTTAGGTGTTTCCAGTTTTTCACTTTTATAAGTAAAGAAGGAATAAAAATCCCACTGCATAAAATTTGGAAAAAATGCCTAGGCATGGCAGCCCTAACCTGTAATCCAGCTACGTGGAGGCTGAGGCAGAAGGATTGTTTGAGCCCAGGAGTTTGAGGCTGCAGTGAGCTATGATTGCACCACGGCACTTCAGCCTGCGCAATACAGCAAGACCCTATCTCTTAAAAATGACTTGTAAAAATGGAAGTACTTATTATCAGACTATATTGAGACACGTGACAATGTTTCCATAAAGGCTGCTCACATTTGTATTCTCATCTACAGGGTCTGTATGTCCCGGTTTGCTCCCTTTAAATTGCTTTGGTCCACATACCTGACCTTCAGAGGACAAGCTGAACTGGCCTCCTATTTCGTCCCTGGACTTCGTCCGGGCTACACTGGCTTCCATGGTTTAACACCAATTCACAATGAGAAATTTCACAAAATGACTCAACATATTCCTGCTTACCATGGAAGAAGATGTTTCTCAGGACAATCACTTGCCTCTATGTGATTTACTCTGGTAAATTCATTCTCTTCTAAATATAAACTTTAAAATAATCCAGGCACGACCCATTGAACCAGTATAATGACTTTTGGATGGGTCACTGCTCTCAGTTTGGGAAACATTGTTCTAGGACAACTTCTGGTTTACAGCTTGACTTCTTAGGGCTTGAGTGACTCTGTTCCCCACCCAGTTCCTCAATAGTCCCTTTAAACTGGTGACTCTTTGGATCTGCTCACCCAGATCTAACCAGCACAACTTCTAGTCCCAGCCTTTGGTCAGAGATGGCAGTGCCTGCTGCACCCCACCAGGCTCCCATGGGGTCTGTTCTGGGTGGGCACGATCGTTTCACTCTTCCCATTTGATGGAGATGAGAGACTTGATCGGGGATGAAAGTCCTTGTTACATTGAATACAGCCCTGAGTGCCCTCACTAACAAGAAAGGCCGTGCTGAGACCCGTCTCACCCCAGGTGTCCCTACATCAGCTTCCTCACTTTCTCCAGCCTCTGCCCTGCCATTCCTGCCCACAGAGGCCTTCCTGACTGTGGCATCTTCAACAGAACCCTGGTCCCCACTGTCCCCATACCTTCTTTAGCTGTTCCTTGTACCTCTCCTCTAGAATCTGGCTGTATCTTGTTTGCAGTCACGGAATGTAAAAGCAGAAGAGATTTAGAGACTAGTTATGGTTCAATCCTCTAATTTTATAGGAGGAAATGTGAGTCTAGAGAGATTAGTAAAGAGTTCAAGGCAACCTTGATGATTCACAGCAAAGCTTGAACTAGGCAACAGATCCCTGCATCTTGGCAGCTCCTCAGTGGTTTAGGGCACAGCCCTGGCCCACGCTATGGCCTTTATGAAGAGTTTTTTGGGGGATAATCTTGTATTGTAATGAACTCTAGGATGCTCTGTATTAGACCAATAGTAAACAGTGGTGTGAACATGTTCTGATGTGTTTCTCACTGGAAGCATAATATTAATCAGTCAAAAGGACTTTTTCTTCCTCAGATAGAATTTCCAGCATCAGCTTCCTTACTTCTACCACTGGTCTGCTGCTCCCGGAAGCCCTTACAGAAAAAACCTGAGGCATAGTGTGGCAAGTTACACAGATACTATTTCAACCAGATACACTTAATATCAAAGGGAAGATGTTAGGTACAAAGATTTAAAAGGCTAACTGAGGTTGGTAGCCAGAATTTTCATGCAGGTAAAGACTTACTGTCTTATTTTTAGTGGTGGATGGAGCAGAAGGAGATGGTGGCTGTGTCACAGGCTTTGACAAAGGAGAGAAAGGGCTGCAGAGAAGCATGACTGGGCTGCAGCTGCTGTTCCAGGCCTCGTAACTCCCAGACCAGGCGCAGATCGGTCCTCTCACTGCAGGTCACTTTAGCACCTGCAGCTGTTGGTGTCTGGGTAGTTTTAGAAGCTCTTCCATGTACTACTTTCTTTTGTCAAACACTTCCTAGATTCCCAAAACACAAAAGTGTTGGTGATTAGTGGAAGTTTCTGCTCCTCAGTTCTGGCAGTCCTCTGTTCACTGTCTTTTGGCAAGAGCATTAATATCTTCCTTTTGAGGAGTTACTTCTCTTTCACTGGTTGCATTCTAACTAAGACACCGTGACCAGCCTTAGCAAAAGGGAAGGTGTAAGACCCAGGCTACTCTAAATGGGACCTGAATCTCAATCAGTGTAACAAGGAGAATGACAGAGCTCACTTATTCTGGCAGCAACACTTTGTTGAGATGATTGCAGTGACCTTGCTGCATAGATCCTGAAGCTGTCTTACTTTTTGTCATCTTTTAGGCCTGGCTCTCTAGCTCTCCCTTTGATGCCAATGGTTCTATATCCTTCCAGTGACTTTCTCTTTGCCTCAGTAGATTTCTGATGCTGACAACCAGAAGCCTGTGTGGCTTACAACTAGGCGTGTGGTCAGAAGGTTTCTATTTCTAGTAGAGAGAGAGAGAGAAGGCTCAGGAAGCTGAATAGGAGGCAGAGAGGCACAAATAAGACATTTGCTTGAACTTATCATGCTGGAGGTGTCTTCCTGGGAGCAGTGCAAACCCAGGATGACAGGCAGCATGGAGTCTGACCCTTTACCCTGAGGAGTTTTGCAACCTCAGTCTCACCACAGAAAGGGTCTCCACAAAGATTCAGGTGCATTCCAACATAGTCTGCTGCAGCCAGATCAAGCCTGAATGGAGAAAATAAAACTGAGTTTGAGTAAACTGCTTAATGTCTTGTATATATTTAATTCGATTTAATTCAATGCCAGCACATAAAAATTAATGTGATTCTCTTCCTGGCTAACATTTATTCCTCTTCGAATATGAATTTCTTTATAGAGAAAGCATTATTGCATGGAAACCCAGGGCAGTTTTTATTCATCTGGTAGTGCTTTAAAAAAGCCAGCTATTTTGAACTCTTGGATAAATTCAGACCTTCAACCTCAGGAAAATTGCCTTTTAGCAGTTGCTGCTATTGTCTTGCGTGTGGTCTCCTGGCGAGGTGGTTTCAGACAGCTCAACCATCATGGCCCAAGTGCCCTGTAGACCTGCAGGAGCCTCCACAATGGGCCGGGGCAGAGAGAACACCTGTGAGTCCTTTGGTGCGGAGTGTGTGCGTGTGTTAGAGAGAGGAGAACCCTGCTGATTTCTCACCCCAAGTCTACCTCCCACCTGATTCCAGCTCAGAGAACCCTATTTTCAGGTGTCAGGTGCTTATCTGCTCCGGGGAAAGGTCATCGTCCTATCCACCTGCCAATCTTTGGGCAAAACACGGGCATGTGACACAATCAGCCAAGGAAGGGGAGGTGTGGCTGGGGTTGGTAAAGTTTCTTTGCTCTTAAAAGAGGATGTATTTGAGAAACAGACCCTCCTGTCTGTAGATGTCACTGTATGAGGACGTGCTGCTGTGTCAACCTGCTACCCGCCCTCCAAAAACAAAAATCACTCACTTGTAGTGTTTGCCTGTTTCAGTCCTGTGGTATTAAGTTCTACTGTAACCAGGGTGTCTGAAGCAGGAGCCTGAGCCAAACCCTGGTATAAGTTAAACTTGTCCTTTATTACCAAGATCCAGAATCCCAGGAACACAGGAGGTATCCTTCTCAAAGCCTGCTTACGTGGAGAGCTTGTCACAGAGTTGTTATGCCTCCCAAAGGGAGGATACATGTCACTAGCTACATGTCACTCAGCCCTCTTTCCTTAGCTACATGTCACTCAGCCCTCTGATCTCTACTTTAGGACTCACTAGCATCTGTGACGTTCCCAAGCTGCACACCTGGTGTTCTTCCCGTAACCTGGGGCTGTGATGGCTCTCACGGTGTCAGAACCAGGGGAGGACTTGCTGCCCCACCAACTGATAACTGGTTATCATCAAGTAACTTTTACAGCCAAGGGGAGGGGGGTGGAGGCTGTTTCTCTTCTTACACCACTATGGCTGATTTCAATCTACCAATAACCTGACAACTGGCAAAATTCCTGAATATTTACCAATTGGCTCTTGGGAGCCTGTGGGAGCTGACTTGAACCCCCCGTCGTGGCTTAGAGCTGTGGTGCCCATCTGCGGAGAGAGCCAACCGTGTGGGAGGCATGGGGAGCAGAAAGGTCAAGGCCCTGGGTCCTAATGACACTGTGAACGATGGGATCAACCCACTTCGGGGCTTTCCTGTCTCGAATTTCTTGCTGGGTAAATGAAGATACATGCTTATTTAAAGTGGCTCGAGCTGGTGTTTGTGTGCTGAATTTGGGCTTGATCTACTTGGGGCAGACATTCATGGGTCCCTACCTGGTGCAGGGAGGTGACAGCAGGGCCAAACCCCACACGGGGTCACGAGGCATCCATTGGGGTTAGAGAGAAGAGGTGGCACAAGGAAGGGAGGGGGAGTACCATGGGGCTGAAACAGGGCTCTGGCCAGTTGCTGAGAGGAAGAGGAAGGTGGCTGAGGGTCAGCTGGGCCATCAGTGCCCTTGCCAAGGAGGCCGAAGTTCAGGGCAACACTCCAGCAGGTGGGGTGCCAAGCACTAGTGGGAAGCAAAGCTCAGGCCTGGGAAGGGTGGCCCTGCCAGGGGTGTGTGTGTGTGTAGGTGGAGGGAGGGGGGTACATGGGGCTTGGCCAGCTCAGAGGGAGGTGGCAGCAGCTCCAGAGCACCAGACCTCTCACTGTGGGCTGGGGAAAGGGCTGCCAGCGTCCAGCCAGGCAGAGGCAGAATTTTCTCAGAGGCTGGGCAGCTGAGATCCAAGGCTGGGGTTGTTCAATAAGGCCAGGGACCAGGCTGAGAAACGCAGGAGGAACCAGCATCTTCCCCAAGGCTACCCTAGCACATTTTCCTGGTGATGTTCTAGAATCACCACCTACAATTCTTCTTACACCTTTGAAAGGGTCCTCTTTCCTCTCCGCACCCCACGCCCACCTGGTTACAGTCCCTGGGAACCAAGCTTCTTGGCCCTGATGTTTGGCTTTCTGCAAAGCGCTCCGTCCTCCCTGCCTGTGGCGGAAGCAATTTGTTCCTTTTGTGAAATGCCCTTACTTGCAGTTTGATTTCTCCTGTTACGTATTTACTCCCTTTCTTATCTTCTCCCATCCAGCTAATAACATGCCCACAGGCCCATTCTGCTTCAGCCCAGTCCCATTCATGGGCAGCTACTAGGAAGGACTTTTATAACTGCATTGTGCAGAGGAAGCAGCTTCAGGAAGATGAGAGCGGGTGTGTCAGCTGTGTTCTCTAGGACTCTCGGAGAATTCTTTCCCCTCCACCTTAGCCAGGAAGCCAAAGGCCGTGAGATTGGCTCCCTCTGCAATCCGTGACCTCCCGAGTCACTATTAGTTTGACTTTTTCAGTGGGCTGAGTTCCATGACAGTATCACTTCCAAGGAGCAGCTTTCCCAAGTTCATGCTGTTTTCTTATCATCTAGTAAAGGATATCTGTTTTATGACTGCCTCCCAGTTCAGTGAGATGCTTCAGAGAGTGAATGCAAGGAATGCTTTTCTGCAATGCAAAACCCTTTGTAAACAGAATCAAAAGACAATTAGAGGAAAAATACTTTCAATCATTTAATAGATGAGGGCTAATTTTCTTTAAATGTAAAGGATTCCTGTATTTAAAAAAAGACCAACATCTCAATGAAAAATATGCAAGAAAAGTCCATAGAAAAGGCAAAAGTTTGTTTCTTTTTAAATATTTATTTTTGTTTATTTTTTGAGACAGAGTCTCACTCTGTTGCCCTTGGTAGCATCCTGTGGTGTCATAGTTCCCAGCAACCTTGAACTCTTGGCTCAAGCAATTGTTTTGTCTCAGTTGTTTTCTATTTTTAGTAGAGATGGAGTCTTGCTATTGCACAGGCTCATACCCAACTCCTGAGCTCAAGCAATCCACCTGCCTTAGCCTCCCAGAGTGCTAGAATTACAGGCTGAGCCACTGCGCCTGGCCCATGGTAAATGTTTAAACATATTCTCTAGACATTCATTTTTCATGTATTAGATTGGCAATGATGTGAAATGAACAGGTGAGAGGGTAGAGAGACAGCTGCTCTTGTATTTTACTAGTGGGAAAATTTATTTGTATCCCTAGATGAAGGGTTATTTGGAAATGGCGTTCACGATGATGAATACCTACATGCTTTGACTTGTTCAAGCCAGTAGTAGAAATTTATTCTGTGGATTTAGTCACGTGTATAGAAAATGATATGATCACAAGGTCGCACGTGGTAGCCTTTTCTATATTAATTGAAGATTGGAAACAATCAAAATATTTACTGGTGATATTAGATAATAGATACTTAAATAAAATTATAGCATATCCATATATGGAATACAGGGTAGCCATAAATAATGAGAATGCTCTTTATGTACACACATGGAAGGATCTCCAAGATATTTTAACTGAGAAAACTTAAGGTGCAGAAAATTGGTTAACAAAAGAGGAGAGAAAGACTACTGTACTGGATAGGCACGGGTTTCCTTCTCCATGCATGAAATATGTCCAGGAGGATATCCAAGAAATTGCACCTTGGGGAGGGGGAATTGGGTGTCTTGGGCATAATGTAGGAGAGAGAATTTTTTTTTTTTTTTTTTTTTTACCTTGTGCCTCTGTTGTTCTTTTTGGAAATACACTGATAATTCAAATTAGTAAGTAGCATTTTTTAAATAAGGAGAATGCCATGACACACTAATTACATCCAAATGACCTAAGTTTTACCCAATCTGTGTCACATCCTCAGTTTCCTTTTTAGCCTATTTGGCTACTGACCCCAGTGCTGTCCATGTCCCTGCCCCTGTCCTCCCAGTTGCCCACTTCATCTCTCTGCTTCCAAACTCAGGTGATCTGGTGATTTCTCCCCCACTTGTCACGTAACAGCTCTCCCAGCTGGATGTCACTACATAGACCTGTTTTCTCTGTGTCAGTCCTGGGTGGTCACTCTATTCTTCCTTCAGCACCCCCTTCCCCGAGAGTGGAGAAGACAGTCATGCTTGGGAGTTCAGCAGGAGGCAGCCAGCACAGGGCAGGTGACTCTTGGCACATGTGACGCCAGAGGGGAGGGGAGGTCACTTTTAGAGCTGCAGTGGTGCAGAAGGGTGAGCACACACACATGAAAGAGCAAGAGGGGTCGACCTGGTGGTGGAGGGGGGGTGAGAGCAAGAGGGGTCGACCCTGTGGGGAGTGTGGGGTGAGAGCAAGAGGGGTCTACCCTGTGGGGAGTGTGGGGTGAGAGCAAGAGGGGTCGACCCTGTGGGGAGTGTGGGGTGAGAGCAAGAGGGGTCGACCCTGTGGGGAGTGTGGGGTGGGAGCAAGAGGGGTCGACCCTGTGGGGAGTGTGGGGTGAGAGCAAGAGGGGTCTACCCTGTGGGGGAGGGGGGTGGGAGCAAGAGGGGTCGACCCTGTGGGGAGTGTGGGGTGAGAGCAAGAGGGGTCTACCCTGTGGGGAGAGTGGGGTGAGAGCAAGAGGGGTCGACCCTGTGGGGGAGGGGGTGGGAGCAAGAGGGGTCTACCCTGTGGGGAGAGTGGGGTGAGAGCAAGAGGAGTCGACCCTGTGGGGGAGGGGGGTGGGAGCAAGAGGGGTCTACCCTGTGGGGAGAGTGGCGTGGGTTAAAGAAGGTTCCTTCCTTAGATGGCTCAAGGCTGTATATTTGTGAAACAGGATTGTAACGGGTACAAAGAAATCATCTTTCAACTTCAAGATTTTTGTCATTCATAGCAAATACCTGTGGGAGTGGCCCACGGAGAGCACCACCTTGCACTCAGTTCCCATGAGGACAGTAGAGGTCCCAGCTCCCCTTCCAAAGGCCTTTGCTTAGCTGTAGGTGATCCCTGGGCTGTTAAAGACCCGGCCTGGGAATTGCAGATAGGGCTGCCTATCCAGAGCCTCCTGTGCTGGTCAGGCAGGGTGGCTGCCATGAAAGCCGTGCTGGCGCTGGGCTGTTGGCGTCTCCCGTCTGCTCTCTTTCCTGCCTGTGTGGTTTGTGTGAACAGGTGGATCCTGTATGCCCCCATTTCTGTCTTCAAAATCGGGCCTGCACTCTTGCTCTGTCAGCCATATAGGGTTGTTGGAGGCTCAAAGAAGTGATGAATTTGAGAGCATTTTGTAAATAGAAAGTAAGTTTTAAATAAAAAGGGTCAGCCAGGGAAGCACCTGTGGCTCACTGGGTAAGGCGCCGGTCCCATACACTGAGGGTGGAGGGTTCAAACCTGGCCCTGGCCAAACTGCAACAAAAAAATAGCCGGGCCTTGTGATGGGCGCCTGTAGTCCCAGCTACTCGGGAGGCTGAGGCAAGAGAATCGCCTAAGCCCAGGAGTTGGAGGTTGCTGTTAGCTGTGACGCCATGCACTCTACCAAGGGCAATAAAGTGAGACTTTGTCTCTACAAATAAATAAATAAATAAATAATAAAATGGGTCAGCCAACATAATAATGGAAATACTTGGTGGGTACACAGGCTTTCCTCCTAAAGGTCAGCCACCTGGGGGCTGAGAAATTAGCTGGCTGAGGGATACCAGGCCATGTGGGGTTTGTGGTCACAGTGGCAACGCACCAGCTCAGGTCCTGTGTGCTAATTGTCTTGGTGTGTTTGTTACTGGTGTTCTACATGTTACCTGCTAATTTTAGTAATCCTATGAGACAAATATGATTATACCAGTTTTATAGATGGGAAAACTGAGCCTGTGAATGGCTAAGTGACGGGACCAGTGCCACACACTCAGGCAGTGGCAGGCCAGGACTTGAAAGTGGAGTCTGTTTAGCCACCAGGGCAAAGGAGGTCGTCAGCTGACTAAGGCAGGAAAGAAGTGACTGCCCAGGGCATCCTACCCAGGAAGACCAGTGTATGGGACAAAGGACATTCATCCAAGGGCCTACTCAGCTGCGTGAGCCACCGGCATGCTTTACCAAGTGCCTCTCAGGTGACAGGAGCTGTGCTCCATTTGGAAGGAACAGTGAATCGAGCAGGGCTCCTGAGGCTCAGAAACCTGGCGGAGCCGAGCAGCTTGTCACACATCCTTTTGTCCTTAGTTTAATCCTGTTAGGAAAATTGCTGCTATTGCTTGACCGACATTAAAGTTTTAAACATTGTTGTATAGAAATGATCTTTGTGCGCCGCTTCCTGCCAGAGAATGGCACCAGTTGTAGTAATTGAATATCATCCTGTGCTTGATGGTTTCTTTTCAGAGGTGACCACACAGTGGGTTTGAAACGGGTAGTAATTGCCTATTGCTGTCTGGATTATCTCATTGTCTGGCAGTGCTTACGAAGACAGTGGAGCTTTTAAGAGGCCATTCAGTAAGAGTGACGGAAAGAACTATTTTTTATTTTTCTCTGAATGGCTATCAAAGCGAGCATCTAATTCAGAG
Source organism: Nycticebus coucang (assembly GCF_027406575.1). Classification (NCBI taxonomy): domain Eukaryota; kingdom Metazoa; phylum Chordata; class Mammalia; order Primates; family Lorisidae; genus Nycticebus; species Nycticebus coucang. Next base: position 55,065,654 of record NC_069782.1, read on the forward strand.
CCCATACACATCTGAAAGAATTTCTGTGGTAAATTCAACATTCTCAAAGCTCCAGGGAGACCAAGTTATAAAACAACACAGAAAATTAAAGGTGCAGCTCATACAGGAGTGGAGTGCTGTTTGCTTTCAGGGACCTTAAATACAGTGTACAAGGGCTGGTGGGCATGGTGGTGGCTTACCCCTGTAATCCCAGCACTCTGGAAGGCTGAGGAAGGTGGATCACTTCAGCTCAGGAATTTGAGACCAGCCAGAGCAAGAGCAAAACCTGTCTCTAAAAAAAAACTAGCCAGGCATTGTGGTGGGCACCTGTAGTCTCAGCTCTCTGGAGGCTGAGAGAGGAGGATCCCTTGAGCCCAGGAGTTTGAGGTTGCTGTGAGCTATGATGATACCAGGGCACTCTACCAAGGGCGACAAAGTAAGACTCTGTCTCAAAAATAAATAAATAAATAAATGGAGAAAGGCTGGGTGGGACCCACAATGAGCATTCCTGGTCTGAAGGAATTCTACAACTTTAGCTGTTACTGGATGAAAGTCTTTTGAGGGGAGAGAAACACATTTTGTCAAGGACCAGCCGCATGACCTGTTTTATTCACTTCACACTCACCATAACCTTACGAGTTAAAATTATGTTTTCACCATGTCACAAAGCTCTTTTCCCTGCTATAATTCATTGATTCATTCAACAGATATTTTTAAAGAGCCTGCTATGTGCCAAGTATGCCTTGGAGGTAGCTGTGAACAAAGCTATGAATGGCCCTGCCCCCGTGCAGCTTCCATTTTAGTGGGTAGAGACAGAACTAAACAAACAAACGTAATATTCAAGGCCGTGAGAAAGGAATGGCGTAAGGGGTAGGAATACCAGGGTGGCAGGGGCAGGAGGATATTGTGGATTTATACAGGATAGTCAGTGGATTAGTTATCTATTGTGGAGTAACAAACACTCTCTCATCATTTCTGTGGGTCAGAAATCCAGGTGTGGCTGCCTGGTGCCTGCTTCGAGGCTTCTCATGAGGCTGTGATCAGAGCGTCAGGTGGAACGGCTGGTGGGATCCAAGGGAACACAGTTCCTTGTTGTCTGTTGGCTGGAGGCCTCCCTCAGTCCCTTGCCACATAATATGGCAATTGGCTTCCCTTGTAGCGAGCAAGTGAGTTAGAGAATGGAAGTGTGGGCCCAAGATGGAAGCCACAGCCTGTCCCTTAACCTCTGAAGTGGTGCTCCATCGTGGTTGCCTGATTTTACTGGCCAGCAGCCAGTCAGTATGTCCAGTGCACACTCAAGAGCTGGGAGAACATAAGGATGTAAATACAGGGAGGTGTGGGGTCACTGGGGACCGTGCTGGAAACTGTACCTCCCAGTCAGAGTAAGACTCCCCCCGAGATGACAAGTGCACAGAATCTGAAAGGAAGAGAGGGAGGAGCCTCTCAGAGGGAGGAGATGGCAGGTGCCCAGGCTGAGAGTGACCAGGGAGGCGAGGTGAGAGAATTAGACGAGGTGGGGCTTCAATGGGTCATGGCTGGGAATTTGGATTTGACTGTCAGTGAGATACAAAGGCCCTGGCAGGTCCTCAGAGAGGGCTGGTGTGACGCTCCTGTGTCTCAAGATCACTTTGGTTGCTGAGTATAGAGAGACGGGGTGGGGATGGGGAGAGCTTTGCAGAAGCAATGGGAGGGCTTAGGCAGCTATCCTCATCATCCAGGGCAGGCCAGGGGGCAAGAGTGGAAGTGGGGGATATGGCTGGATTTGGGGTACATTTCCTAGGAGAGATGACAGGATTCCCTGATAGTTTAGATTTGAAGTGTAAAGAGAGTAAAGAGTCAGTCAGTGATGACTCAAGGTTTTGAACTTACCAATTAGAAGAATAGAACTGTCCTTTACTAAGCTGGAAAACTGGGTGGAGGAGCCGATTGGGGAGGGAAGTATAAACGAGTTTTGCACATGTTAATGTGTGCCTGTTGGACATCCAAGTGGAAAGGCTGGGTTGACAGTTGTCTCTGGTAGTCTGGACTTGGGAGAACAGAGTGGACTGTAAATATAAATGCGGGAATTCCCAGCATTCACAGGCTATTTGAAACTGAACCAGTGAAGTGGGTAAAGATATGGAGAAGTGAGCATAGACTGAGAAGGGGAAGGGCCTGTGGATTGAAACTCAGGGCACTTCAAAGTTTAGAAAGTAGGAAAATGAGGTCAGCAAGGGAAACTGAGAAGTTATGAGAAGGGGAGAAGGAGTGAGTGCCCTGGACACCAGTGAAGGAAGTGCCTCGGGAGGGAGGGAGGGGTCGGCTTTGTCAGCTGCTGCCAAGGTCAAGGCCCAAGAGTGGACTGTGGCCGTGGGCCACCAGTGACCTTGGCGAGAGCTGCTTCAGTGGAGAGGGAGAAGGGAAAGGAGCAAGTGGAGTCAGGGAGAGTGGAGCTGATGTCTCTGCGCATTGGCTGGCTGAGCCCCCTGTGTCAGAACAAGCCCACAGGATGAATGCTTATTAGAAATAAGAGATTTGGGGGACCCACTCGAGACTCTCTGGTGACGGCAGCCTGTAATCTTCATTTTGAGCAAGTCCCTCAAATTAAAATTTGAGACCAATATCCTGCCTCATCCACTGTATTTTACATCAATTAAAACTACTATTTGACTTAATATATTAAAAGTGTAGCTGGATCTCAGCTAATGTGCACATTGTGAGGGTGTATAACATGGCCCCCGGATGAGGGGCTCTTCTACAAATGGAACTTTACCCTAGAAGTGAGAACAATGTAACCTAAAAATCCTACCCTCATATTAATTTGAAAAATAAAAAAACCCTCCAAAACAAACAAACAAACAAACAAAACCAAACAAACGAGCAAACAAAATGATATTAAAGTGTGTTCCATTTGTGTGGCCCACATGAGCATCTGATGGATGCCAGTCTGTCCTGGAGGCGTCCCTGTATTTCCCATTAGTCTTTCTATTCCCTGAAATGTTTTTTTTTTTTTTTCTTAAACCTGGATGAAGAAATTCTAAAACCCCAAAGAACAGGAGAAGGTAAATAAACCTTTCTTCCCTAATGGCTCCTGGGAACCTCATGACGTTTGAAATTCTTAAGAGTCAGCATTATTGCTTCCCGAGGACACAGAACTGGAAAGGCAGAATTCATGCAGATTCAGGAGAAATTGAGTATTTTCATGGCCAGTGAAGTACTTGATTCCCTTAGCCTGTCCACCTGGAGAGAGGGAACGGCTGTCTCAGGCAGGCTTACTGGGAGGGCAGGGGGCACCTGGGCCGCCTTTTTACCTGAAACAAGGGCTACAGCCTTCAGTGGTATCAGGAGATTGAGATGAGACTTTGTCCCCAGAAGCAAATATCTTTCACCAAAGAATGACTCAGTGTGAGAAGAATTAAGAGGTGGAAGAAATTTAAACTTGAGTTTTCCCCTGTGTACTACAGAAGAGCCACAGAAGAGTTAGGGAGGGTTTTCCTTCTCTCTTGGTCCCATTTCTTTTTCTGTAGCCCTCCTTCTAAGGACAAGGACTGGTGCCCATGTCTCCTTCTGCTGGAATCTCCATGCTTTCTCTCAAGGTAAGTTTTAACCCGCTGGCCCTTTCTCTTCTTGTGCAAACTTTAGAACCTTGATGCCATGGAGGTCCTCTCTGCTCAGGCATTTTGGCCCCAGACTGGCATGGGATGAGGAGATCTAACCCCTTTAATGGGGCTCCGGGTCTGATCTCTCCTGTAGTGAGGGTGGGGTGAGTGAGATCTAACCCCTTTCCTGGGGCTCCAGGTCTGATCTCTCCTGTAGTGAGGGTGGGGTGAGTGAGATCTAACCCCTTTCCTGGGGCTCCAGGTCTGATCTTTCCTGTAGCAAGAGTGGGGTGAGATCTAACCCTTTTCATGGGGGCCAATCTTTTCAGGGCCAATCTTTTCTGTAGCAAATACTGTGCTGATTTCCTTCTTAGTCCACTCAAGAACTGCGAGATCATTGACAATGTTTTACTTACAGGAACACCAACATGGCTATCCAAGGCACACACCAGCTACGTTTCAGTTACTTCCATGTGCATTGACCTTATCAGTTGTAGCCAATGCAATTTAAAATATGGGACAGACTACAGGAAAACATCAGCAAATGGTACTTGTACATCTAGGGCTAGATGTGCTATAGTGTAAGTCCGCAAAATGATAGATGGGTCAAAGCCAAAGTCTAACTAGACAAGAAACAAACATAAATATAATATAGAAAAGCTCAGCAAAACCTGGCAAACCCAATAGCTGCTGGACAAGCATTAATAGTTGTCCATCTACCTAAAAGTGTTATCTGTGATAAAAATGGAGGGAGAGAGGCTGGAGGGGCTGCCTGGTGAGTTGGTACATGGTCATGCAGGTAACTTGTGTGCGCCATCAAAATTCCAAGGCTAGAAGATGTAAGAAAACACTAAAACTGGGCTTCCCCAAGGATGCCTCCATGAGGAACGAAGGTTGCCGCAGAGTAGAACCTCTACCTTCTACACGAGATCTGGTGGGCCTACGGTCATAGCATCTGGAGTGGGAGCCCATGTGAACACCTGTACGTTTTTTGTCAGAGCGAGTTCATGTTTAGACAGGGATGCTGAGTCACTGGTAATTTGTGTCAACTTTCTCTGTTCAATTTTGGGGCCATTCCCTTGTTCTATACCACTTATGGTTTTCCCTTTGGGAGAATCTCCATGAGGACCTGTGGTCTTTGAGAGCCGTCTTTTTAGTGTATGATGTCACAGCTGATGGTGTTAGTGGGTAGTTTGTAATATTAAAGGCATTTTTTCCCCCTTACATATTTGAACCAAGTGCCTCTTCAACTCAAAATGCAAATCTGTGCAAAAAAATGCATAAAGCGGCATCCCTGGGGTATTTAAAATTAACAAATGGGTCTGGAATGCTCCTTCTAGCTGATGGAAGAAAAAAGCTTTGAAGTCTGGAGTAATTTCTTTGCCTGATGATCATTCAATCAATGTGTTTATGTCAAATGAGGTCAAGGTAGTTTCTTTTGATAATATATGTGATTTTAAAAAAAATACAAAATTCTGACCTATTCTTCCTTTTTGAGTAGATGTGTCAAATATTTCCCAAATGGACTGCTTTCTAGAAGATGCAGCAGTGACACTGAGGAGACAGTAATTGTCACATAACTAATGCCCAGTCCTGCAATCTCAGTCTGGAATCCCAGCTCCTTAGTCCTTAAGTGCCTTGCCCGGTCATACTCCCACTGTGTCCACCCTGCCCACACCTGTGGACACAACTTCCCTTGCCTTTAAGGGCAGCTGCAAAGGTGACACAGGCACTTTCAGCGGAGTACGTGTGTGCCCATATGTGCAAACACATGTTTGTTTTTCTCCAGTCTCATTCTCAAAGCTCTTTATCACCTCTTTAGTTGATACACCTTCCCTAACATTCCACAGCCCCATCTCACACCTGCTTGTTAATTTCATTCCATTTTCAGCTAGTCTTTTAGCAAGTGAAGGCAGCCCACTCAAACGCTATAAAAGGACTTTTCCTTTTTCTCTCCCCCTCTTCTCTGAAGCTTTCACTAACACTAATCACATACCTCCCACACACTTTCCAAGATAGGGTTGCGTGTCTCCCAAGGTCATATTTCTTTTGTTGGTGCAGACATGCCACAGGGCGTGGATGGGATGGTGTGAGCATCTGGAAGCAGCCTCCTGCTCCTTGGGAGATGCCCCTCCACTTGTGCAGGGGACGGTGGTGTGGAGGCTCCAGCAGAGTGTCCACGTCCACCTGCTGTCCGCAGGGGCAGCCCAACTGGCCTTCCCACTGCATTGCACTCCTGGCTGAGGTTGCTTCCATTTTACTTCTACTTGAGTGTTTTCCTATCTCATTCCAACAGCTTTTTAATTTTTGAATGACAAATGGAAGATCTGATTTAGCTCTGTTGCTAATTACAAGAAAGCCTTAGGCAACTTGTATAATTGCCCTGACTCTCAATTTTCTCACCTGTCAGATTTACTGGATTAAATAAATTCCAGTATTCCTTTCAGCACTGATGTTTTCTGAGTCAAGAGGTAGAGCGGCTCAGGAGAAGGACCAGCTGCCCCAGAGCTCATCTGTGCTCAGAGGAGCAGAGAGGAAAGATCTGCTCAGAGCAGTTGCCGCCCTCCCAGGTCCTGCCATATGCTGGGCACCCTCAGATCTGTGCACACAGATCTGTGCGTTTTACTGAATTCCCCTAGGAACGCCAGGAGTCAGGCATTGCTATCATTACTGCATGTGTTTTATGGAGAACGATGCTAACTCAGGTTAAGTTGCTCTTTCAAGATCACAGGGCAACTGGCATAGCAGATGCTGGCTGCCAAGTGCATGCTCTCAGCCCTGCTCCTGTCCTCCTTCCCTATGCACCTGCTAGCCAACATCGCATGTCACTCTCTGAAAGCCAGGTCTCAGCTGCCCTCTTGGAATCACTGGGATCATTTGTGGTTCTATGGTTTACTAGGTCTTTGGGACAATTATGTAACCTCTTTGAGTTTCAGTTTTCTCATCTATAAAAGAAGATGATGCTTGGACGGTGCCTATGGCTCAAAAGAGTAGGGCGCTGGACCCATATACCAGAGGTGGCGGGTTCAAACCTAGCCCTGGCCAAAAACTACCAAAAAAAAAAAAAAAAGAAGAAGAAGAAGAAGAAGAAGCCTACCTCTTATGGTCTGAATGTTTACGCCCTCCTCAACTTCATATGGTGAAATCCTCACTGCCAAGGTGGCAATATTAGGGGGTGAGGCCTTTGGGAGGAGTTAAGGTCATGGGGATACATCCCACAAGTGAGATTAGGGCCTTTATAGAAAAGACCCCTGTGAGTCAGAGTGGGCAGATGGCTGTCTGTGAGTAACACTGAGTCTGGTCCTGCCCTGACCCCCACCCATAGGTGGAGCTGCAGCCCCGAGGTCATCACCCTCCAGAGCAGCGTCCTGCCCTGACCCTCCCTGAGTGGGGCTGCAGCCTGGAAGTCATCACGCTCCAGAGCAGGGCTCCTGCCCTGACTCTCCCTGAGGTGCGGCTGCAGTCCACTGTCTGTGCTCTTCCCTCATCTCTGAATGCTGCTCACCCTGGTCCCCTCAAGACGTACTCTGGGGGTGCATGGATGCATAATGCAGACCACTGGCCTTGACCACTTGCCGCCCACACCATGTCCCTGGCACTGCCTGTCCTCTCCTGCACCTGTCCCTATGGCCTGTGCCTGGATCTGCTTACCAGGTGCTGAACTGGCACAGTGTGTGTGTGTGTAGAAGTTCTCACCTCACCTTGACGCAAACGTATAAAATTACTTTGTAAAGACTGTATATAAGAAATTGGTATGAATCTCAGCACACCTCAGATGGGCAGGTGGTATCATATTTCTCTACTTTTTTGGGTTAGTAGCTGTACTGAAATATAGTTCATAGGTCACACAGTGTACCTGTTTAAAGTATGACATTATGTTTTTGGTATATTCACAGAGTTGTGCAACTGTCATTCCAAATTTAGAACATGTTTGCCTCCTCAAAACTCTACTCTGTAATGGCTGTCCCTCATTTCCCCTGGCCTGGCAACCACCCTCCACTTACATCTGCAGATTTGTCATCTGCACAGAATCAAGTGCTATGTGGTGTTTTTGTGACTGATTCATGTCATTCAGCACAATGCTTTAAAGTTTATCCGTGTTGTAGCATGATCAGTATTTCATTCCTTTTTATTGTTAAATGATATATACTTCTCGAGGAGGAGCAAAGTAACAGCATCCTTGCATCTGGGCACCATGAGTCTGGGGATATAGGACTCCAGGCATCTCTGGCTGGTGGGATCTGCCTATCATCACCCCTGAGAGGATACAGGGAGTCAGCAAGAGACTTCTGGACCCCAAGAGGAGGACTAAAACAGTGGAAAACTGGCAAGTGGTCATGTGTGTTCAATCTGTCTAAACCCCCCCGCAACTGTAAGTTCAGTAGCAGCAAGACTGCAAACCAGAAAGGCCTTACCTGTGAACTGTTCTGGTGTCTTTGGACTTGGCACTCAGCTGAACTGCCTTGGGGAGAGCCTGAGCGAGAGTGTGGAGAACTTTGGCCTTTGTCTAGGGCCCCAGTCTGAGCTGCTGAGCCAGACGGAGCTAATAGTGTTTGGCTCTGGGTCACAGGCAGACATTGTGAGCCATCTGCCCCGGCAAGCTCCGCCCTCAGGGTCGCAGAGCTGTAATTGGGTGGGAGCTGGTAACCCAGCGACCAAGTAGCCTAAGGGTGGGATCTGAGCCACCTTGCATCCCTAACCCTCGGGGGCAGAGGGAGACCAGTTTTGACACACAGGGTAAGTGGATAGCCACTTCAGCAGTGATTCCAGCGACAAGCACTTCCCTGAGAAAGCTTCTGCTCAGTAAGTGAACAAGTTCAAAGTGGGCTGAAGAGAGATTTAGGGTGTCTACCTGCTGGGGTTTGAGAAACTAGCAGCTTCCAGTCATATCAGAACTGTGATTAACATCTCATACCCTAGAAGACCACGTGTTGCCCAGACAATATTCAATAACATATACATACTGCTTTGTTTTTGGTTGTGGTTTTTTTTTTTTTTTTTTGGTTTGGTTGTTTTTTTTTGTTTATTTTGATGTTGTGGATTGTTGTTTTGTTTTTGAAGTTCAACCTTTTCCATACAGATCCTTTTTCTTTCTCAATTTTTCTAGTTTAATTATAATTTCCCATTGCTGCCTATTTCAATAATTAGAACTTCATTTTTGTTAGTGTTTCTACCGCTATTATTTGGTTTTTCCAGCCAATTTTATCCTGTAAATATTTCTGTTTGCTTGTTTTGGTTTGATTTATAGCATTTTTGTCTTTCCTCTCTACTTGGTGGAGGTGGGGTATTGTGTCTGATCAGGTTAGCAAAGAGCTGCTGACCTCAAGGGAACCACCCCACTGGGCACCCCCAGAAGGTGGTTTTTTTTTTTTTAAGGTTGTATCAAAGTACCCTACTGTACACCTATATTGCTCTGTCTCCCTCTTTCTGTGCCTCTCTTCTTTTTGTCAATATTCCTTTTACCCACCCCCTCTCCTTTCTCTATTTTTCTTTTTTTTTTTCTTATCACTTGGTCCTCCTTTCTTTCATCCCTTTTTTGCTCTTAAACCTTCTCACCCTTCTGGTCCTGTAAACCTTAGTCCACAGGCACGAGAACTTAAAGAGCAAGAGGAAGTGAAAGGAAAATTAGGGTAAGGAAACAGATAAAAGAAATCACCCATGAGGAAGAATCAGCAGAAAACTCCAGGAAACATGAAGAACCAGTCCAGAACAACCCCGCCAAGGGACCATGAGGTAGCTACTGCAGAGGATTCCACCTATACAGAAATGTTAGGAATGACAGAAAGGGAATTTAGAATACACATGTTGAAAACAATGAAAGAAATGATGGAAACAATGAAGGAAACTGCTAATAAAGTGGAAAATAACCAAAAGGAAATCCAAAAACAGAATCAAATAAGAGATGAATGATATGAAGAATATAAAAAGGATATAGCAGAGCTGAAGGAAATGAAACAGTCAATCAGGGAACTTAAAGATGCAATGGAAAGTATCAGCAACAGGTTAGACCACGCAGAAGAAAGAATTTCAGAGGTAGAAGACAAAGTTTTTGAGATAACTCAGATAGTAAAAGAGGCAGAAAAGAAGAGAGAGAAAGCAGAACGTTCACTGTCAGAATTATGGGACTATATGAAGCATTCCAACATACGAGTTATAGGAATTCCAGAAGGGGAAGAAGAATGCCCCAGAGGAATGGAAGCCATACTAGAGAATATTATACAAGAAAATTTCCCAAATATCACCAAAGATTCTGACACACTGCTTTCAGAGGGCTATCGGACCCCAGGTCACCTCAACTCTAACTGAGCTTCTCCAAGACACATTGTGATGAACCTGTCCAAAGTCAAGACAAAAGAAAAGATTCTGCAAGCTGCCAGGAGTAAGTGCCAGTTGACCTACAGGGGCAAATCCATCAGAGTGACCGCAGACTTCTCTAATGAAACTTTCCAAGCAAGAAGACAACGGTCATCTACCCTTAATCTACTTAAACAGAACAATTTCCAGCCCAGAATTCTGTACCCTGCTAAGCTAAGCTTCAAAATTGACGGAGAAATCAAATCATTTATGGATATAGAAACATTGAGGAAATTTGCCACAACAAGACCAGCTCTACAGGAAATACTTCAACCTGTTCTGCACACTGACCACCACAATGGATCAGCAGCAAAGTAAGAACTCAGAAATTAAAGGACAGAACCTAACCTCCACACTGATGCAAAAGATAAAACTAAGCAATGGATTGTCACAAAATAAGGCGAATAGAATACTACCACACTTATCAATTATCTCCATAAATGTTAATGGCTTGAATTCCCCACTGTAGAGACATAGATTGGTTGACTGGATTAAAAAACACAAGCCATCCATTTGCTGTCTGCAAGAAACACACGTGGCTTCAAAAGACAAATTAAAGCTCCGAGTCAAGGGTTGAAAGACAATTTTTCAGGCAAATGGAATTGAGAAGAAAAGAGGAGTTGCAATCTTATTTTCAGATACATGTGGATTTAAAGCAACTAAAGTCAAAAAAGACAAAGATGGTCACTTTATATTGGTCAAGGGAAAAATACAACAAGAAGACATTTCAATTCTAAATATCTATGCACCCAATTTAAATGCTCCCAGATTCTTGAAACAGACCTTACTCAGTCTGAGCAATGTGATATCTGATAATACCATAATAACAGGGGACCTTAACACTCCTCTTACAGAGCTGGACAGATCCTCCAAACAGAAATTAAACAAGGATATAAGAGACTTAAATGAGACCCTAGAACAACTGTGCTTGATAGACGCATATAGAGCACTCCATCCCAAAGATAAAGAATATACATTCTTCTCATCACCCCATGGAACATTCTCCAAAATTGATCATATCCTGGGACACAAAAAAAATATCAGCAGAATCAAAAGAATTGAAATTTTACCTTGTATCTTCTCAGACCATAAGGCACTAAAGGTGGAACTCAACTCTAACAAAAATGCTCGACCCCACCCAAAGGCATGGAAACTAAACAATCTTCTGTTGAATAACAGATGGGTGAAGGAAGAAATAAAACAGGAAATCATTAACTTCCTTCAGCATAACCACAATGAAGATACAAGCTACCAAAACCTGTGGGATACTGCAAAAGCAGTTTTGAGAGGAAAATTCATCGCTTTAGATGCCTACATTCGAAAAACAGAAAGAGAGCACATTGACAATCTCACAAGAGATCTTATGGAATTGGAAAAAGAAGAACAATCTAAGCCTAAACTCAGTAGAAGAAAAGAAATATCCAAAATCAAATCAGAGATCAATGAAATTGAAAACAAAAGAATCATTCAGAAAATGAATGAAACAAGGAGTTGGTTTTTTGAAAAAATAAATAAAAAAGATAAACCATTGGCCAGACTAATGAGGAATAGAAAAGTAAAATCTCTAGTAACCTCAATCAGAAATTATAAAGGGGAAATAATAACTGATCCCACAGAGATACAAGAGATCATCTCTGAATACTACCAGAAACTCTATGCCCAGAAATTTGACAATGTGAAGGAAATGGATCAATATTTGGAATCACACCCTCTCCTTAGACTCAGCCAGGAAGAAATAGAGCTCCTGAACAGACCAATTTCAAGCACTGAGATTAGAGAAACAATAAAAAATCTTCCAACCAAAAAATGCCCTGGTCCAGATGGCTTCACTCCAGAATTCTATCAAATCTTCAAGGAAGAGCTTATTCCTGTACTGCAGAAATTATTCCAAAAAATTGAGGAAGAAGGAATCTTCCCCAACACATTCTATGAAGCAAACATCACCCTGATACCAAAACCAGGAAAAGACCCAAACAAAAAGGAGAATTTCAGACCAATCTCACTCATGAATATAGACGCAAAAATTCTCAACAAAATCCTAGCCAATAGATTACAGCTTTTCATCAAAAAAGTCATTCATCATGATCAAGTAGGCTTCATCCCAGGGATGCAAGGCTGGTTTAACATACGCAAGTCCATAAACGTTATCCACCATATTAGCAGAGGCAAAAATAAAGATCACATGATCCTCTCAATAGATGCAGAAAAAGCATTTGATAAAATCCAGCATCCTTTTCTAATTAGAACTCTGAAGAGTATAGGCATAGGTGGCACATTTCTAAAACTGATTGAAGCTATCTATGACAAACCCACAGCCAACATTTTACCGAATGGAGTAAAACTGAAAGCTTTTCCTCTTAGAACTGGAACCAGACAAGGTTTTCCTCTGTCACCTTTACTATTCAACGTAGTGCTGGAAGTTCTAGCCAATACAATTAGGCGAGACAAGGAAATAAAGGGAATTTAAATGGGAGCAGAGGAGGTCAAACTCTCCCTCTTTGCTGACGACATGATCTTATACTTAGAGAACCCCAAAGACTCAACCACAAGACTCCTAGAAGTCATCAAAAACTACAGTAATGTTTCAGGATATAAAATCAATGTCCACAAGTCAGTAGCCTTTGTATACACCAATAACAGTCAAGATGAGAAGCTAATTAAGGACACAACTCCCTTCACCATAGTCTCAAAGAAAATGAAATACCTAGGAATATACCTAATGAAGGAGGTGAAGGACCTCTATAAAGAAAACTATGAAACCCTCAGAAAGGAAATAGCAGAGGATATTAACAAATGGAAGAACATACCATGCTCATGGACGGGAATAATCAACATTGTTAAAATGTCTATACTTCCCAAAGCAATCTACCTATTCAATGCCATTCCTATCAAAATACCAACATCGTACTTTCAAGATTTGGAAAAAATGATTCTGCATTTTGTATGGAACCGGATAAAACCCCGTATAGCTAAGGCAGTTCTCTGTAACAAAAATAAAGCTGGGGGCATCAGCATACCAGATTTTAGTCTGTACTACAAAGCCATAGTGCTCAAGACAGCATGGTACTGGCACAAAAACAGAGACATAGACACTTGGAATTGAATTGAAAACCAAGAAATGAAACTAACATTTTACCACCACCTAATCTTTGATAAACCAAACAAGAACATACCTTGGGGGAAAGACTCCCTATTCAATAAATGGTGTTGGGAGAACTGGGTGTCTACATGTAAAAGAATGAAACTGGACCCACACCTTTCCCCACTCACAAAAATTGATTCAAGATGGATAAAGGACTTAAACTAAAGGCATGAAACAATAAAAATCCTCAAAGAAAGCATAGGAAAAACACTGGAAGATATTGGCCTGGGGAAAGACTTCATGAAGAAGACTGCCATGGCAATTGCAACAACAACAAAAATAAAGAAATGGGACTTCATTAAACTGAAAAGCTTCTGTACAGCTAAGGAGACAATAACCAAAGCAAAGAGACAACCTACACAATGGGCAAGGACATTTGCATATTTTCAATCAGACAAAAGCTTGATAACTAGGATCTATAGAGAACTCAAATTAATCCACATGAAAAAAGCCAACAATCCCTTATATCAATGGGCAAGAGACATGAATAGAACTTTCTCTAAAGACGACAGACGAATGGCTAACAAACACATGAAAAAATGTTCATCATCTCTATATATTAGAGAAATGCAAATCAAAACAACCCTGAGATATCATCTAACCCCAGTGAGAATGGCCCACATCACAAAATCTCAAAACTGCAGATGCTGGCGTGGATGTGGAGAGAAGGGAACACTTTTACACTGCTGGTGGGACTGCAAACTAGTACAACCTTTCTGGAAGGAAGTATGGAGAAATCTCAAAGCACTCAAGCTAGACCTCCCATTTGATCCTGCAATCCCATTACTGGGCATCTACCCAGAAGGAAAAAAATCCTTTTATCATAAGGACACTTGTACTAGACTGTTTATTGCAGCTCAATTTACAATTGCCAAAATGTGGAAACAGCCTAAATGCCCACCAACCCAGGAATGGATTAACAAGCTGTGGTATATGTATACCATGGAATACTATTCAGCCATTAAAAAAAATGGAGACTTTACATCCTTCGTTTTAACCTGGATGGACGTGGAAGACATTATTCTTAGTAAAGCATCACAAGAATGGAGAAGCATGAATCCTATGTACTCAATTTTGATATGAGGACAATTAATGAGAATTATGGTTATGGGGGGGGAACAGAAAGAGGGAAGGAGGGAGGTGGGTGGGGCCTTGGTGTGTGTCACACTTTATGGGGGCAAGACATGATTGCAAGAGGGACTTTACCTAACAATTGCAATCAGTGTAACCTGGCTTATTGTACCCTCAATGAATCCCCAACAATAAAAAAAAAAAATGATATATACTTCTCTACCTTCAGCTCAGTAATCAATTTTGATTCTCTGACCCTTATTCTACAGGGTTGGTGAGATTCAACTTCAACCATTCTTGTGCTTCCTACCAGGCACCCCAGCAGAGCTGTGCTATCTCAGAGACCCAGGCAGGTATCGGTCACAGGTCACACGTTCACTGGTGAAATGCCACTATCTCTTTGGATGTGGCCCCTTAAGGGCTGCCTCTGTGCCAACCTTTGTAGTGTGAGAACTGCTGTGGCTGGGGGAGCCCAAGATAATGTTCTTCCTCTTGGTGCAGCGATGGCCATTCTCTCTGAAGTCCTGCTGTGTCCTCGGGCCCTGGCAGGGATTAGGCAGAAGGCAGGGAACTTTAGACTCTGTCTCCTCACCTACAACAGAGAGATTTTCATGTTAGTGGTGGATATTATTCTCCCAGATTTAACTGAATTCTCCTTAATGCCCACAGGTTTTTAGAAACAAAGTCAAGAATTCCAACCTCAAACTTTCTGTGATGCAAAGGAACAAAGACCTCTTTGGGGGCGGGGGGAAAAGAAGAGGAAAATGTATGTTAACCTAAAAAAAATTATCTTGGGTCAGAGTTTAAGTCTCTGCACTGGTATAGGCCTGTGATGTCTCTGAGCATTTGATTCTGCTGTGCCTTTATGCATTCCGAGTACAGTCCCGTGGTTCTCTCTTGCAGCACTGGACCATCTGCCCAGTGCAGTCCCCTGGGTCTCTCCTGCAGCACTGGACTATCTGCCCAGTGCAGTCCCCTGGGTCTCTCCTGCAGCACTGGCCTATCTGCCTCTGTTCCCTGATGGCTTCTTAATGCCTGCAGGTTACTAGTTGCCGCGATGACATCCACACAGCACCCTGGACTCTATCTCTGGAAGTTTGACTTGAACTGTGTAATGGAAGCTTCTTTTACATGGCGGAGTGAAAGTGGTCTTATCTATGCTGTTAGAAACATAGGATTTACTTTTCTGTTGTATGTTTCTACTATACATTTTTCTATTTCTATTACATATTTCTGCTAGTATTATAACTATCTATTGTACCAGGTTTTGGCCTCCAATTTCTTAAAAGACATTTATTTATTTATTTATTTATTTATTTAGTGGTTTTTGGCCGGGGCTAGGTTTGAACCCGCCACCTCCGGCATATGGGACCGGTGCCCTACTCCTTGAGCCACAGGCGCCGCCCCGGCCTCCAATTTCTTTATACTCTTGAAAATTAATGAGGACCCCAAAGAGCTTTACTCATACCAGAAACATTTTAAAAGTAATTGTTTATTCATTTGAAGTAATAATAAACTCTTTATTTGTAACATAATATTTTTATTATGTTAAATACGTTTATTTTTCAAAACAAAGAACCATTAGTGAATAGCATAGCATCCTTCTACCTCCTTGTATCTTTTTGCCTGACGATAGAAGATTGTGGGGTTCTTACCTTGACTTCTGCATTCAACCTGGGATGACTCGTGTAAACTGAAGTACACATACAAAACCTGGCATCACAGAGATATATGGCAGGAAAAGTATTTTGTAGCCTTTTTGGATAATTGTACGACGACCTCAGACCTCACCTAGAGGTAGTTTCCTAATAGTTCTCTGGAAACAAACATTGCCACATGGTTCTTTGAGGTGACAGGCTCACTTTGTTCACTGGCAAAAAATGCCTGTGAATACCTAACTCTGACGAAGGTATACATTGAAGGGAAAATGGCTTTTCATGAAAAAAGTGGTTAGTTCAGCTTGCAGCTAGGACAATAGCACAAGGTGTTACGGGGCAACCATGCCACTTTGCAGAAGCATTCTGAGTGGATGTTGTCAGTTGTTAACAGAGAATATCACAAAGACCTAAAATGTGGAGGTTTAATGGAATAAATGTTTTGTCCCTACCCCCTCTCCAACTCTGACTGCGTCCCTTCCTTCCTGTCTCTCTCCCTCTCATTGTGAGTGCTGATGCTGGTGAGTACTCTCATGACTATGTGTGCTGATGAGTACTCTGATTACTGCCCGAGCTGTGAGTACTCTGATGACTTTCCCTGCTGGTGAGTACTCTGATTACTGCCTGTGCTGTGAGTACTCTGATGACTGCCTGTGCTGTGAGTACTCTTATTACTGTCCATTCTGGTGAGTTCTCTGATGACTGCCTGTGCTGTGAGTACTCTGATGACTTTCCCTGCTGGTGAGTACTCTGATGACTGCCCCTGCTGGTGAGTACTCTGATGACTGTCCATTCTGGTGAGTACTCTGATGACTGCCCATGCTGGTGAGTACTCTGATAACTGTCCATTCTGGTGAGTACTCTGATGACTGCCCCTGCTGGTGAGTACTCTGATGACTGCCCCTGCTGGTGAGTACTCTGGTGACTGTCCGTGCTGTGAGTACTCTGATTACTGTCCATTCTGGTGAGTACTCTGATGACTGCCCGTGCTGTTAGTACTCTGATGACTGCCCCTGCTGGTGAGTACTCTGATGACTGCCCAAGCTGTGAGTACTCTGATTACTGTCCATTCTGGTGAGTACTCTGATGTCTGCCCCTGGTGGTGAGTACTCTGATGACGGCCTGAGCTGTGAGTACTCTGATGACTGCCTGTGCTGTTAGTACTCTGATGACTGCCCCTGCTGGTGAGTACTCTGATGACTGCCCAAGCTGTGAGTACTCTGATTACTGTCCATTCTGGTGAGTAGTCTGATGTCTGCCCCTGGTGGTGAGTACTCTGATGACGGCCTGAACTGTGGGTACTCTGATGACTGCCCGTGCTGGTGAGTACTCTGATGACTGCCCGTGCTGTGAGTACTCTGACGACTGCCTGTGCTGCTGAGTACACTGAGGACTGACTGTGTGGTGAGTGTTGTAATGACTGCCCATGCTGGTGAGTAATGTGATGACCACCTACAGAGTTTGGAGCCCTTGCTTTGTTTTTTCTCAGGTTCTGGGGTTGGCCCAGTTCTGCTTTTGCAACATCAATATAAATATCCATGTAGTAGTAAATGCATGTGTTTCTTTCAGTTTATTGTGAAAATAGTTTAATCTCACAAATCCCCTGATAGTGTCCCAGGACTTTGCGGGACACCCCTTGAGAAGGTAGAAAGCAGAGGTGATGGAGGTTCCTGGGGCAGAATATGTTCATTTCCTGACTTGTCACTGACCAGGATCTGTGTTCTGCATGTGCCCAGGCTGGTCCCAGCACCTACCACTCTTTTCTCCTTCTGTCCTGGGCCTGCTTTGATGCAACATGACAATGTCTGGGAGCTGTGGGTTACGCTGCCTTTTCGGTGGCTTGGCCTCAGCACCCTGTTGTAGAACTGGGAAGGGCAGGGGTAGAGCATTTCTTGTCCCCTTTACTCCCAACTGTAACAATTTAGCAATGAAAATACTGGTACAACCCCTGAGCTCCTCAAACTGCTGCATAAACCAGTTAGTAATAGAATTGACCAGCAACATGTACCCCACTTCTTGTGGTTGAAAGCACTTGTTCCTTAAAGGCTATATTGATTACCTGGAACATTTTCCTTATACATTTTATTTTCACTGGATTGCAATTGTAGAATTTGGGGGGAAAGTTCCTGGCTTTCTATGTTGTTTGTAGGAATAGCCTTTCTTAGTGCTACGATGTATATAAATAGACCTGGAAGCTTTGAACTGTGAGTCTAGTGAGCTCCCTTCCAAATTCCTGAGGGTTTGTATATAAAAACATGGCACTTGGCAACTTGCAGCCAGGGCCTAGTCCCTTATTATGTTACTATATCTAGGTGAAAGAGAATATATGGTAAGCAAAAACACTTACCTTGTGATAGAAGATAATTAATAGGATTAAGTACTTTTGGTGATTTCTGAGTTAAACATGTTAGAATAAGCTTTTATTTAAACCTAAAGTTCTGTGTTATACTTTGAGATTTTAGACAAAAAAATAATATGTTTTTAGAACCATAAATGTTGTCAGATTTCTAAGAATCCAAGACTGTGTGTTTTTTTCTTAAAAAATTCATCTGCTTATTAAAAATAGTAGTTATCAAGGGCCGACTCTGTGCAGTGTTATCTAGACAGGAGGGGGAGCAGTGTGGGGACAGACACAGCACCTGCACTCCTGAAGATTTTCATCTAGGTGGGGGAACAAAAAATAACAAGTAAGCAGCAAATAAGCAAGATGGTTTGAGACAGATGAGCATGTGAAGGCAGGTGTAACGGGAAGTGTTGGGATCGTGCATCACAGGTGAGATGGGTGTCTTAAACCACAGAAGTTTATTTCTCACAGTTCTGGAGCCTGGGAAGTTCAAGACCAAGGTGCCAGCTGAGTTAGTTCCTGGTGAGAACTTTCTTTCTGCTTTGCAAATGAATTCCTTCTTCCTATATCTTCACATGGTACAGTGGCAGGGAGAGAGACGGAAGGAGAGATGGGGAGAGAGGATAGAGAGAGATGGGGAGAGGGAGAGAAGGAGGGAGAGGGGGAACACCGGGGGAGAGAGGGGGAGGAGAGAAAGAGGGAGAGAGAGAGTGAGCAAGTTCTCTTGTGCCTCTTCTTATCAGGATACAATCCATGGTGACAGCTCTCCCTTCATAGCCCAACTACCTGGTGGGCACCTGTAGTCCCAGCTACTTGGGAGGCTAGGCAAGAGAATCGCCTAAGTCCAATAGCTGGAGGTTGCTGTGAGCTGTGATGCTATGGCACTCTACTGAAGGCAAAAAAATGAGACTCTGTCTCAAAATAAATAAATAAAAATAAAAAAATAAAAAACATGGCCCAGTTACCTCCCAGAGGCCCCACCTTCACATGCTATCACATTGGGGTTTCAACGAATAGTTATATAATTTGGGGGGGAGCATAGATATGCAGTCAGGCATTTTAGTTTCATTACAAGTAAAATAGGAGTCAAGTGGAAGGTTTTAAAACAGGAACAGGACCTGATACGTGTTTCTCAGTGACGCTCTGGATGCTGCATGAAGGAGGACCATAGGAGGCATGATCCAGGACTGCAGGGGGCATAGTTTCAGCCGTGAGCGGCTGTCAGGCTGTGATGATGGGCTGGCTGGATGGCAGACACGGGGAGAAAGGTGGCTTTGAAGACAGAGTTTGGAGGTGGAGCCAAAAGGGAGGCATGAAAGAGCTGCTAGATGAATAGTGAAGGTAGAGGGGTCTGAACAGGCCAGGAGCTGGTCAGTGAGAGGCTGCAGTGGGGGAGTCTTCAGGTGTTCTTTGAAGATGAAAATCAAAATGTTTGTTTATATGTCATGTACAATTGTATTCAGCTGCAAAGGAACCAAAATCTTAACAAACTATGTCTTAAATAAACAAGCTGTTTGATTAATTAATCAATGAATTTATTTCCACACAAAAGCATGTCAAAGATAGACGGACCCAGCTTGGATGTGACGTGTGAGTGCCGGTGGGATCCCAGGCGCACTCGCTCCTCTCCTTGGCCTCCCTGGCCGCATCTTTCTCTCTCGTTGTTATAAGCAGGTGTGCTGTAGCT
Source organism: Nycticebus coucang (assembly GCF_027406575.1). Lineage (NCBI taxonomy): Eukaryota > Metazoa > Chordata > Mammalia > Primates > Lorisidae > Nycticebus > Nycticebus coucang. The sequence continues at coordinate 55,085,464 of NC_069782.1, forward strand.
TTAGGCTCTCAGTAGTCTACTCTCAGAACAAGAGGAAGAAAAATCTGAAATAGGAAAACAAAAGCTTTTTCAGGAACCCCCAGCAAGCTTCTGCTTTACAGACCAAAATTATACCCTGTATTCACTTCTAGCTGCAAGGGAGGCTGAGCTTTCCACATGTACACATTGGCTCACTGAGTAATTTTTTTTTAATAAGGGGTAAGGTGGGAATGGCTATTGTAGAAGTGGCAACCAATAGTGTCACCAGGGACACATTAAGTTTGAGGTCCCTGTGGGCCTTCAGATGGAAAAGTCAAGGGAGGATGGAATTGCAAACTTCACGTTGAGGGTGGGGGCAGAGCTGTTCTAGTCTGGACATCATTAGCAGGCAAGTCCTAGAGGGAGAGTAGAGGTGAAAACTCACTGATTGTGTATTTATTACTGTGGCTTTCTTTAATTAATGTTATTAATTCAGTAACATTTTGAAGCACACTTTCCATGTGTTAGAAACTGTTTTGGATCCTCAGGGCACAAAGACGCAAATGTGTTTCTTGCTTTCCAAAAGCTTAGAAAGATAGAACACAAAGAAAACAAATCAGTTTGTCAGATGTTTCACTACAGCACATGTTAAATTAATGTATTTAAATAGATGGGTAACCATGCAGACTCTCTCTCTGAGGGAGAATTTCAGTCATGTAACCTTGAGTCATGTGAGATTTACTTGTCTGCATGTATACATTGGAATGTTTTAATTTGAGAATACATTTAAGAAAAGCCCAGGTTTTAAAATACAATTCAGTGATAACTTTAGTATTAGTAAATTTGCTGTTACAAATAACATAATGCATTAGGGACTCTTAAACTAACTTTGAAATTTTGACAAGTAAGAGCAAGGAATTACTTGTCACACCACCCTGGTATACTTTAGGGCTGAATAGTGGTTTATGGACTTACTTGCTACCTGTAATTTCACTGGGAAGCCTCATGGGCATCTCAAAGTGACCGTGTTTCAAACCAGGTTTTTCCTCTTACCCTCGCCTGATTCCTCAGGCATCATGATTTTCCATGCTCCTTTTGAAGTGAGTAGCACTGCTATTTTTTTCATAAAGCCAGAACTCAAGGTGTCATTCTAGATGGTTCTGTCTCCCTGACTCCACTCTTCCCCACAAAGTTTAGATTTCGGCTCCCACGTGTATCTGGAGTCTGTTCCATCTCCTTCATCCTGGATTACCCCAGCTCGCCTCCTCTCCAGGCCTGTCCCTATCCATCTCTGTAGCTTGAGCAACTTTACTAAGCTACACTTTATTAATTTATTATCCTACTTTATTATTCGGGTTAAAATCTGGCAAAATATCTTCTAGCAGCTTGTAAAAATGGTATTTTATAGTACAGTTTGTTACAAAAATATTATAATTTGAGATAAAGAGATAAAATTCTTAGAGAACTTATCAGAGCCTTCAGTAAGCTAGTGTATGTGCTATGAATTATTAAAAGCATGGAATTTAGGATGTTTCTAGACACGTCACAGTGAGATTATTTTGAGGCACACCAAAGGGTGGCCCATGAAATACCTCCTGTATATAGCACCTTATTCAACCTGGTTTAGGGAACTTGGTCACCTCCATGTGACCTCTAACGCCTCCTATAGCTGCTCCTCACCTTCCTCACACACCCCGTCTTCAGTCCCCTGCCCCCCGTGTTGAACCACACACGGTGCCTGTGCACAAACATGCTCCTGGGGACTTGGTTCCAGCCCTTCCCTCTGGAACTCCCCTCCTCTTCTGAATGACTCTCCCAGGCTTCTTCCTCTCAGCACAAGGGTGGGCCTTGATTTCCAGACTGAGCTAAATGCTTCTCTTCTGAGCTGCACTTGCCACAGCATGAAAAGTGGGCACCATCTGTGTATGTGTCCTATCACCTCCAATTACCCCGGGATATGGACAGAGAGACCGTGCTGTGATGGTGATGATGGTGGTGATAGTGGTGAGACCATGCTGTGATGGCAATGATGGTGATGATGGTGGTGAGACCATGCTGTGATGGTGGTGATGGTGGTGAGACCATGCTGTGATGGTGATGGTGATGAGACCATGCTGTGATGGTGATGGTGATGATGGTGATGATGGTGGTGAGACCATGCTGTGATGGTGATGATGGTAATGAGACCATGCTGTGATGGCGATGATGGTGGTGAGACTGTGCTGTGGTGGTGATGATGGTGCTAACGGTTGTGAGACTGTGCTGTGATGGTGGTGATTGTGGTGGGGAGACTATGGTGTGATGATGATGGTGGTGGCGATGGTGGTGAGACTGTGCTGTGATGGTAATGGTGGTGGTGAGACTGTGACGTGATGGTGATATTGGTGGTGATGGTGCTGAGATGGTGGTGGTGGTGGTGAGACTGTGCTGTTATGGTGATGATGGTGGTGATAGTGGTGAAACCATGCTGTGATGGTGATGATGGTGGGGAGACTGTGCTGTGATGGTGATATTGGTGATGATGGTGGGAGACCATGCTGTGATGGTGGTGATGGTGGGGAGACTGTGCTGTGATGGTAGTGATGGTGGTGATGGTGGTGAGACTGTGCTGTGATGGTGATGGTGGTGATGATGGTGGTGAGGCCACGCTGTGATGGTGATGATGGTGGTGATGTTGGGGAGACCATGCTGTGATGGTGGTGATGGTGGTGAGACCATGCTGTGATGGTGATGATGGTGGTGATGTTGGGGAGACCATGCTGTGATGGTGGTGATGGTGGGGAGACCGTGTTGTGATTGTGATGATGGTGGCGAGACCGTGCTGTGATTGTGATGATGGTGGTGAGAATGTGCTGTGATGGTGATGATGGTGATGCTGGTGGTGAGACCATGCTGTGATGGTGGTGATGGTGGTGAGACCATGTTGTAATGGTGATGATGGTGGTGATGGTGGTGAGACCATGCTGTGATGGTGATGGTGATGATGGTGGTGAGACTGTGCTGTGATGGTGGCAATGGTGATGATGGTGGTGGTGGTGGTGGTGATAGCTCAGTTTAGGGCACTCACCAGGTGGCAAGCTCTGTGTATGAATGATCTTATTCAACAGTCACAAACTCCCATGAGGTAGGTATTATTAGTCTCCTCATTTTGCAGATGAAGAAGCTTGAGACTTAGATGGACTTGGGAACATGTCTGAGCTCTACAGCTAGCGAGCGATGAGCTGGGGTCTGACCTCAGACAACCTGACTGCTGGGGCTGCACCTTGTCTATAAATCCAGCATGGTCCCTGGCAGTGGACTTATAATCAATGCCTGTTGGTCTAAGCCCAGTGTGTGTGTGTTCCCCACACAGCCCAGACTTAGTAGTTGGCACCAAGGAGGTTGGACATGATGTAGGAAAAGAGAAGCATTTGCTGCTAAATCACATTTCTGGCAAAATGGGGGAAAGAGGAACACGTAAGGGACAGCCAGCTCCACTCACAAAATCACTGCTCGCCTGCAGTGGTCTAGACACGTGCTTCAGGGTGGCCACCCCCTGTGTTAGTCTTTGCAGAATGAAAAGCAAATTAGTGTCTAATGGGAACTATTAATCTTGTCACCTATTTGCATAGATCAAATAAATCCTTTAATTTAAAACCCAATGGGGGGCGGTGCCTGTGGCTCAGTCGGTAGGGCACCGGCCCCATATACCGAGGATGGTGGGTTCAAACCCGGCCCAGGCCAAAACTGCAACCAAAAAATAGACGGGCGTTGTGGCGGGCGCCTGTAGTCCCAGCTACTTGGGAGGCTGAGGCAAGAGAATCGCTTGGGCCCAGGAGTTGGAGGTTGCTGTGAGCTGGGTGAGGCCACGGCACTCTACCAAGGGCCATAAAGTGAGACTCTGTCTCTACAAAAAAAAAAAAAAAACCCAATGAGAATTTCCAATTGGAAATGAATGTGGGAATATTCTATCTAAAAAATATTTTTAAACACAGGGGATATATATATATATATATATATATATATATAAGTTTGTGAATGATGTTGAATATTCAATGAAATCTAATGAGTATAAATTGAATACTTTGTTCTGGGGCTAGAACTGTTGACAGTTGCTTTTGAGAATTACAGACTAAGTTTATGCTCATTTCTGCACATCAGAGTTTTGCTACATGGCCTGGGAGGATCTGAAGTATCTTATAGTAGGTCTCTAACTTGGTATTGTTTTGACAATCAAAGGTTCAAATATTGTTACAGTCCACGAGGATCAGCAATCATTATGATATGATTATAATTTGTAATGTGAGTAAGAAATATGTGGGGTCATGATCTCTAGAAGCCTATGCTTTGCTTCTTAATTAAATTTTCCAGATCTTAGAAACATTGAAATAGAGTATAAGTTTATAAACGATTTAAAAAAGCACCAGTAACTCCCGTGGAATGTGTTTTATGATTGGTGTTTAAGAGGAGTCTATTCTGTGTTAGATCAAGTTAGACCTGGGTTACATCCTATCGCAAACCAAAGTACCAGTGGGAATGCCTGTAAGAGCCTTGATGCTTTTGTCTGTCTAATATGAGCTCTATCACATTAGATCAGTTATTTAATTTCCCTGAGTCAGAGTTCTTTCATTTTAAAGGAAAAGTTTTCCTTCCTTAATTCCCTTTTCTCTGAGGATTAACCAGACATTTATTCCCTTATGCTCACTGCAAACTGTGGCCTGGAATTGCCCTGTGGTTCTTTTTTTTTTATTTTTTATTTTTTATTTTTTTTTTAAGAGACAGAGTTTCACTTTATGGCCCTTAGTAGAGTGCCATGGCATCATACAGCTTACAGCAACCTCCAGCTCCTGGGCTTAAGCCATTCTCCTGCCTCAGCCTCCCAAGCAGCTGGGACTACAGGCGCCCGCCACAACGCCCGGCTATTTTTTAGTTCAGCCGGGGCCGGGTTTGAACCCGCCACCCTCGGTATATGGGGCCGGCACCTTACTGACTGAGCCACAGGTGCCACCCTGCCCTGTGGTTCTTGCTGTGGCTGCTTTCTTTCTTCACTTGGGCTCTCTCCCTTCAGCACGTGTATTCTTGAACATCTATTCCAGACACACTCTCAGAGCGAGTAAAACCAGTTGTCCTGTTTCCCAGTCTTTGCTGTTGTTGGGGAAATTTGCTAGTGCTCCGGTAAAGGAAGGCCACAGAGGAACCTTCTGTGTGGTTTCTTCATCCCTGCGTCAACCACAGCGTGAGAGCACAGACTGGGACGTGTGTGTGCGCGTGTGTGTGTGTGTGTGTGTGTGTGTGTGTGTGGTGTTCGTGCTCACAGGGAGGAAAGAAAAGAGTTGTGATTTTTCTTGAGCTAAAATATTAAAACTCTTTAAAGCCTAAGTTTGAATACTTGTTGCTGATGGGTGAAATAAAATCCGTCAGTTCATAATACTTTTCCTGTTTCCATTCCCTGGTGCATAGCAGAAGCCTAAAAGAAAGCGTGTTCTGTGAAGTCAGATTGAAAATTTGGGCTAGGGTTATGTGTCGATAGTTCCTCTTTGCCCTGCACCCGGATTATTTCCAGGCCCTGAGACTGTGAAGCCTGCTCCATAGGCAGCTCTGACATTATCGGAGTCGGGGTCTCTCCTCTTCCTTCCTTGTCCCCCCGTTTTCTTGGCAAAGGCATCTGTGGGGAACCAATTCTGCTTCCTGTTTAAACTGTATGAATGATTCACTTAATTCAAGATCTAGCATTTGATCCTATTTACAAAAATAGAGTTGTAAGTGATTCTGTTCATTAGCTGATACTTTTCTTTTCTCCGTGAAGCATATTTGGGTCAATGTGTGGTTAACCCAGGCTGAAAGCTCGATTTCCAGGTCTGTTGGGGAGACTTGGGAGAGCAGGCGCATGGCATGGCCAGTTCAGGGCCCCCTCTGGCTGCAGTAGAGAAGGGGAAACTGAATGTTCCCTCATCTGATGTCCCCTGAGGCAAGGGGTGGCCTTGTGATGGTTCTGGCCAGTGGGCAGAGAAGGAATTCTGCTGAGGAGTTTTGGGCGGCTTCCCGTCTCCTGACAGCAGGAGCAGTCGCTGAGGGCTCTATTCCTTCGGATGTGGTCACAGTGTCTGGATCTGTGACAGTCGTCTTGCAGCTTTGGAACAATAAGCCAATATAAAAAATGGTAGAGCTGAATTATAGAAGCCTTAGTTTTACTGTATCGTGGAGTCCCACCTTACATAGCATTGTTTCCCTCCAAACATCACATGTAAGAGATAAATCCTTCCATGGATTTCATACATAGCCACAGATTCTCTGATGCTCCACCCATCAAGGCACGTGCCCCACTCCCCTCCCCTTGAATACAGATCGGCCTTACCGACCTGCTTCCCACAACTGGACTGCAGTGGCAGGGACACTCCATGGCCCCCATGCTAGTCACACAAGGTGCTCTGGTTACTGCCTTGCTCTGGTCTCTCATGTGCCTCGGGAACCTTGGGCTGGCTTGTTAGAAGTCTGTTACTTTACAGCTGCCTGCTGGAGTGACCGTGTGGGAGAACCCTTGGAGATGGAGGAGCCTGGGGAGCCCCGGCCTCAGCAGACAAGCCCCCAGCTCTGTGGGTCTTCCCAGGAAGAGCTGCCAAACCTGGGAGAGCACCAGCCTTCAGGTGACTCCGACCCTCAGTCTTCAAGCTGCCCTAGGTGATGTCAAAAGGAACAGACAAACTGGCCCCCACCCACTCCTACACAAAGCACAGATTCAGCAACAAAACATATGTTATTGTAAGCCACTAAATTTTGGGTTGTTACACAGTAGTAGAAAACCAGAGCACCCTAATTTTTTATGCCACTGTCAGGGGGATGCTTTGTTGCTTGCAGCCAAACACATCCCTACTGAAACACTCAGCAGTGGAGAGTGAAAGAGCATTGTTGATCCATCCTGTTCCTCTCTTAGCTTGCTGTCAGAATCACAGCAGTCCTGACGTAACTTCCCCCTGAAGCCCATGCTGATTCAGGGATATAAAAGTCTTGTTCACAATAGGGCTGGGTTCGTAGACATGTAGAGAAGGAGAAACTCTGGTTTCTTCCACAATGCCATTTTTCTGCTGTCTTGGCATTTTGGTGACAACAAAGACAATACCAGTAGCTGCTACACCAGCAGGAAAAATTTGAGAGTCCTCCTTGTCATCAAAGTACAGGTGTTTGAGGCTGTTTTCTTAATAAAATGCTCCTAGCATTTGACAACTATCATTCCATTGACATTTGCAGCTTTTAAAATAGTCAGATATTTAGTGTCACATTAATAGGCCACATTCTTTGGAACAGTTTCCCACCAGTTCCCATTTTTTAAAGAACTGATGGTAACTCACTATTGTTAGAATTTATTTAAAGGTTTTTTTTTTTTTTTTTTTGGTAGAGACAGAGTCTCACTGTACTGCCCTCCGGTAGAGTGCCATGACATCACACGGCTCACAGCAACCTCTAACTCTTGGGCTTACGTGATTCTCTTGCCTTAATCATACATGTATTCATAAAGCTAGCATACAGAAAATACCAAGGCTTTTCTAGAGTAATAGTCATATCTTTACATGGAAGCTACAGAATAAATTAAAAATCTTTTATACCAACATGACATGATGCTGTTTATAGTGATGGAAATTCCTAAGCAGTTTTGCAACACTGTTTTGGCAATTTTCTTATCCCATTGCACTGACATTTTAAACCTGAAGGAAAAGAACTATCATTCCTGAAAGCTGGTTGCACAAAAGCCAGTTTCAATTTTAATGTGTTTATTTATTCAGTGTCCACATCCTTAAACTGCTGGCAAATTTGCAGCTGGCTGGGGCAGCAGAAATGGGATGAGGACGTGGAGAGGGACGTGGAGGCTTTGCTGGGGCGGCAGGAGGGTCCTTGCACAGACAAGTTGCGCAAATGGTATCATATGTGGAAATGGCCTCTGGGGGCTAAAAATAACTGGGCAGGGAATGTTGGCTTTTCTTGGATCTGACTCCCTGGTTTACTGTCCTTAAGGGTCAGACCCATATTCCTGGGTGGGCTGAAGCATCTGAGTGGACCAAGTTCCTAATAGCAACCCTGCACAACAGCTTAAAGGGCCTAAGAATTTTTTTTTTTTTTTGTCTCAAGGCAGGAAGGTAGTGCAGGCAAAAGCTGCACCAGTGTCTCACTGAGGAGCTGAAACAGGACAGATGTCTCAAGCTGCGCCTCAAATCTGGTTGCTTCCAGCACGATTTTCTTAAATGAACAGGAAATGCAGAAAAGACGGAGAAGACAACGGCTTTCCCAGGGCAGTGCCAAAGCTGATGAAACGAGCACTGACTTCCCATCTAGCCTTCTCCTCCTGTCCATCTTCTCCAGGGAACGGAACTAGGAATGCGTGAGGCAAGGGCTTGTGTTCGTGCTACCTGATATTTTTATTTCTGTAACTCGTGAACAGTAAGCTGTCACTGCATATCTACGCTGGGGTCAGAGATCTCTTGGGGTTGGTGTCATAATTGCTGGGGCACTGAGCCGCCGTCTACATCTGGCTACATGTGTGGCCATGGCAGTGGTAGCAGTGACAGCGAAACTTAACACAGTTCGTAAAGCTGCAGATATGCATGAGGGCTGCCACCTGCTTGGAGTGACCCTGAGCCCCCCACACCTGACCTCTCCCTCATTTGAGATACTCACGTCGTTAAGGAGAGGCAGGTTTTTCTGTTCTTTGGCCATCGTGTGCTCTGGACCTCACTCAGTCCTGAGTTCCGTCAACACCCTCTTATAGCGAACGCCTCTCCTTGGCTTTCTCAGCTGACTGCAGCATCCCTCACCCCCACTAGCAGGCAGCGCCCATGGGTTTCTCTCCTATGCCTCTGCTTCTTCCTCAAGTCCTGTACTCCACTAGAAAACAGAAAACCTCCGCCATGTACACAACTGCTCTTAAAAGCATGGCCTTCCCAAGCTGCAGCTAACTCCTTCCAGAGGCCCAGATGTCTCATCTGGTGAGTATTTCTCAAAGCATCAACAACCTGAGGTGCCTGATGACACACAGGCTGCATGCAGCCAGGCTCTCTGGGTGGGCTGGAAGTCTGCACATGCACCCAGCTCCCCAGGCAGCAGCTGTTCCTTCCATTTCCAGATAAAGGTCTAGAGAACCAGGTAATCTGCTTGTACACCTCAGGTTTAGTATTTCTTCACCTTCACAGCTTGGAAATGTGAGGAAAAGCCTGTCCATTTCAGTGACTTGGACACCATCCGCCCTTCCACTTGGGGTAGTTTCAAAAGAAATGCAACTGTGCTTCCTGGGAGAAAACTGAGGCTGATGATGCCACAGACCTTCATCCTTGGCCTTCTTCCATCCTTCCCTGTGCGCCTCTGCGGAGCTCCCAAGCTGTCTGCTCATCTCCTCATGGTTCTGCTCCCTCTCCCCGACCCCCCTGCCTTCCCACATCTTGTGCTCTGTCCGTTACCTCCACCTCGGGACTTCTGTTCTGCAGTGGGTTCCCACAGCCCCCTGGCCTCAGAGGAGCTTGGCTCTCCCTCAGGAGCTCTGTCCCTGCAGTTCTGCTGAATGACAGCTGCTCTCTTTCCCCTTTGCACTGTGAACCACAGAGCTGCAGGTGGCAGGCCAGGGATAGAGTTAGGAAGCATTGCGAGACTTATGTGAAGGATCATATAGTAAATAGAGCAGAACCTCTGTAAGTTGACCACCCAAGGGACTGCAGCAAGCTGGTGAATTCACAGAGATGGTCACATAAGGAACTAGGCCTGCTGTGTTGATACGTGCATGTGGTGCATGTCCAGATCATGAAAAGTAGGGCAACTCAAGGCGGTGGTTGGTGGGGGGAGAGGGTCAGCTATGGAGTGCTTTCTCCATAGCTGGAGATTCTCCTGTATCTTCATGGGCCATGGAGTCTGCTGTAACTACTCACGTCTGTTGTTGTAGTGCAAAAGCAACTGCAGTCAGTGAGGAAACAAATCAGCATGTTTCAATAAAACTTTGTTTATGGACATTGCAATGTGAATTTCATGTAATTTTCACATGTTACAAAATAATATTCCTTTTCTGAAAAATTTTCAACCATTTAAAAATGTATAAAACAGGATGGGCATCCATAGCTCAGTGGTTAGGGTGCCGGCCACATGCTCCAGGGATGGTAGGTTCAAACTCAGCCCGGGCCTACTAAACAAACAAACAAACAAACAAAAAAATAGCTGGGCATTGTAGCCGGCGCCTGTAGTCCCAGCTACTCAGAAGGCTAAGGCAAGAGAATTGCTTAAGCCTAAGAATTTGAGGTTGCTATGAGCGTGACTAAATGTTGACAAAAGTGAGACTCTGTCTCAATAATAATAATAAAAAAAGTAAAAACCATTCTTAGCTCAGGGGCCACACCATAGGGGCTGGGCTGGATTTGGCCCATGGGCTGTAATTCATAGACTCTTGAAGTTCTCAGACCTGGTACATGTCACCTTGTCACCAGGGAACTTGTCACACTGTAAGGTGTAAATCAGTACATCTGGGTGGAAACAAAGAGCTGCATTTCTGGCAATCTCCCAGGTGATGTGAATGTTCCAGCTCCACACTTCGAGGGGCAAGATACTACAGTCATGTGTAGAAGCTGCTTCTTTACATAAAACGTGACAGGTACAGGAAGTGCTCTTGCTGTAATGTGAGGCAGCTGGCAGAGCAGGCTCCCACTTACCAGCTACAGGAATCTGAACATGTTTCTTAACATTCTCAGTTTTCATTCATTCAACTGTAAAACAAGCAAGTAATCATCTTTGCCTCTGATGGCTGTTTGGATTTTAACAGGATAATGCTTGTAAAACACTCAGCACCTAGCAAGTGCTTGATCTTACCCCTTTTTGTATTTAAATTAAAAACGCAAGATATGAACCTATATATAACAAATAAAAACTTTAATTTTGAGTGCCTCAGGGGATTTCCTTACCATCTTTCTTAGAAAGCACTTGCAAGAGTCATGCTCATTCATTCATTCAAGAAACATCTGCTGAGATCCTGCTTCTGCCAAGCAGTGTGCTTTGCTGACTCTGCCAAGCAGAGTTAAACATATGCTCACATAAGTCGGGGAGTTGGAAACAAAAGCTAATTTCAGCATTGGATAAGTGCTGTGTGTGAGCAAATGCAGAGACCTTGGGGGGACACGGCGTGTACACTGTGTTGTGATGACACACTGGAGGGAGTCCACACAGGGGTGATGTAAACTGGGCTTTGAAGGATAAATATGAGCTGCCTGAGGCGGAAGAGACCTGGGGAAGAGGGAGAGAGGTGAGCTGAGGCAGCAGAGACCTGGGGAAGAGGGAGAGGGACGTGGAGAGGCGGCAGAGACCTGGGGAAGAGGGAGAGGGGTGTGGAGAGGCTGCAGAGACCTGGGGAAGAGGGAGAGGGGTGTGGAGAGGCGGCAGAGACCTGGGGAAGAGGGGTGTGGAGAGGCGGCAGAGACCTGGGGAAGAGGGGTGTGGAGAGGCAGCAGAGACCTGGGGAAGAGGGAGAGGGGTGCACAGAGGTGGCAGAGACCTCAGGCCGATACTCTTGGCATGCAGGACTGATGGGGACAGGCCCAGACCAGTCAGAATAGGGGCAGACCTGTAAGGCAGAGATGTTTGGCCTGGTTGAACCCCAGCCCTGGGTGGGCCATTATCATTTTTCAGAAAACACGCCAATGTTTACCATAGTACATGCAGCTGGAACTTGTGAAAGGACAGCACCAATAAATCCTCTACCACTTTTGCCATAGTCACCCCTACAAGTAGTTCTCTGGGACCTTTCTGGGCTTAGTGACAGCCGATCCAGAGCCTGTGGCGGGGTCTTGGCACAGTGCTGCTAGGCTACTGCAGTGAATTCCAGCATCTGCCATGGGAGTTCAACTTCCAGTAGAGGAAATGGTGTACCGGTCAGTATACCATAGGGTGAAGGAAGGCAAAAACAAAGTGTTTGCACAACTTTACAGGAAGGAGAGAAAGATGATCAGGTGTTTGGATCTGGAGGGCAGGAGCTCCAGGTGGACCTTGGAGATGCGTGTCTCTGTCTTGGGGCACTCCCTCGGGGGTCTCCAGCTCGGTGGGGGAGGGGGAGGAGGGGATTTGGATCTATTTGCACAAATAACTAACTTCTATCTAGGGCATGAGAACTAACAGTAGGGTCCCAAACTAACCAGTGCTGAGAGGGGTCAAAAGGACCCTGAACTCGTCTCTCCAGGGAAAACTTGTAAGCAAAGAAAACTTGGATTATCATTCCAGAAATGAAATTTAGAAATGATTCCTGGCGATATCTCCTCTGTCTTCTGTTCTTGGTTCCCTGTGGTCTCTGTCCACCACAGCAGTTCTAAGGTAGAGCCAGAGGGGCCCCCACAGTGTGAGGAGGTGGGTACCCCATTGGGCCGGTCTAGTTATGTCCTGATTCACGATGTCCTGGGTGGCATGACACCGATTCCAGCCTGCCTCCTCTCTGGTTCCTTTCTGGGTTATGGGACAGAGTTTTCTGCCCCTAGACTCCCCTAAACTGTGCCGGATCTTTTCTGAACTGATTTTTCTCTATTTTACCTGCCTCAGATTTGGATTGCCCATGTCTGGGCCTGAATGGCAACCCTAGAGGACCCAAGCTGATTTGCCTGGCCCTGGGGAGACTTGTGCTTGGGGCTGGGCATGAGGATGTGGGGGAGGCACCATGCACGGGGCTTTTCCAGGACTAACCTAGGGACCAGGTTTGGGCTCAGTGAAGAGGAGTCTACAGGCTGAGGTTCAAAGGGCTCTTGTTTTAAGGAGCTCTTTGAGAGCGAGATCCACAAGCCATGTTGGTCAGAGTGAACCCTAACACCACAGAGTCCTAGCACTGTTCCTGGTCCAGCTCAGCTTGGGCCTTTCCAAAGCGTTGGGGGACAGGAACAATCTCCTCATGGAGGAGAGTTTTGTGCCTCCTGAGTGGCAGCTGGGGATCTCTTATGACCCCTGTACAGGGAGCAGGCTTCATATGGAGGGCCAGGTGAGAAGCCAGAGCAAACCGCTGTTTCTGGAGCCCACAGCCCTATGCTAGAGCACAGGAAGCCTGCTGTGACCACGCATGAGATATCCTTGGATGCTCCCGGAGGCATGCATTGAGGCTGTCCCTCCTCATATGATTAGACTGGGAGAGCATATTAATAAAATATATGGCATGGTGTTAGTGTACTCTCATTTGTACCCACTGACCAGCAAGGCCTGGAGAAATTTGTTACCTTTGTAAATGTATAAACACACATTTGAAATCCATACTGAAAACCCTGTTCTAGGAAACAGCATTACCCAACCCAGCCGCGCCAGTCACACACACTGGTACGGGTAGGTCTATGTCAACAGGTGTCACTGTGTGTGTGAATTATTGAACCTCAATTATTTGTCAAAGTTTCCTAACCGGTCTTATGGGTAAATAGCAGAACAGCATGCAGCTCTTTCTCAACAAGTAGGTAGGACAGTTAGCTGGAGTTTTATTTGTAGATGGTCTGTATTGTTTCAGACAAATGTGTAACTGGGCCTTTGTTAGTTTGTTTGCTTTGGGATCCCCTGGCACACGGTAGGTGTTTGATATTTGTGAATGAATCAAGGAGTGAACATGTGGACTCTGAATGAGCTGGAAGCTGACACCCTGCTTTCTCAGTTGCTGCTACTTCTGCAAAGCTACTTGGGTCTGTGGTTCATGGGAAATTCTTCCCTCCACGCAGAGACTGTGGGCAAAAGCTGGGGCGTCCTCGGCCAGCTCATGGGTGTGATCCTTGTACAGATAAAGGTCCTGGCTTAAGCAGAGAGTCTCAAAGGCTCTGAGGAACTTTCAGGCAGAATACTGAACATGTTATTTTTTTCCCGTTATGAAAATAACACATACTTGTTAAATAAAGATTGGAAATGCTAGAAAAAGTACGTAGGTGGAAATATCACCTCTAATCCCTTTACCCCCACACAAGCGCGTCCTCTTTCTCCCAGGTCATCACACAGTGCTTAGACACCCCGCCTTCACCCCCATCCAGTCCTGGGCTGGGGAGAGCTGGTTCTAAAACACAGATCTCAAAACACTTCAAAAAGCTTCAAAGGCTTCCAGTGGTCCTCAGCGCCTGCTGCTCTGCAGGGCTGGCTCTGCTGCCCCTTCAGCTTCCCAGCCCCTGAGCCCTCCACCAGATGGAATTTCCTCCAGTTCTTTAAAGAAACCACACCTTCTCAAGCTCCCTCTGCTCGGAAGCTTCCCCTTTCTTGGTTTTGTTGTTTCTCTCCTTACTCTCTGTCTGTGGTCAGCTGTCTTGTCACCTGTTCTTCCTGTGGTTCGGCATTTAGGTACTATTTAATACTTCCCCTAAAAGACCTTACTGACGGTCCTTCCCTTTCCCCCACCAAGGGGAGTTTGAAGTCCTCCTGAGTGCTTCAAAGGCCTGAGGTGTCTCCCACCATGGGGTCCTCATACCGTGTCCTGGTGCTTCTCCGTGAGGATATTCAGTGCCTGGCACCTGGGTCATGTCACACAGCTCAGTAAATACTGGTCTAGATGAATTTAGACTGAACCATTTTTTATATTTTAAAAATATGTCCTTTTTGATTTTTTCTTTTCTTTTCTTTTTTTTTTTTTTTTTGAGACAGGGTCTTGCCTTGTTGCCTGTTCTGGAGAGCAGTGGCATCTCATGGCTCACGGTAACCTCGAACTCCTGGGCTCCAGCCACCCTCCTGCCTCTGCCCCTGAGTAGCTGGGACTACAGCATGTGTCATCATGCCCGGCTAATCTTTTTTTTTGTATAAACAGTCTCACTCTTGCTCAGGCTGGTCTCAAATTCCTTACCTCAAATAATCCTCCTACCTTATATCCCAAAGTGCTAAGGTTACAGGTGTGTGCCTCTGTGCCTGGCCTAACTTATTCTTTAATTGACAAAAACATGTATATATTTATGATGTTCTGGAAACATATCCTCTTAACTTTCCCTTGAATCACATTGTGTTTTCCATTTTACATAGATATAATTAATCATGTAAATTAATACATGATTATAGGTCATATTACATAAAACTTTTAATTTTTTTTGCTTATTTATTTATTTTTTTTTGGCCAGAGCTGAGTTTGAACCCACCACCTCTGGTATATGGGGCTGGTGCCCTACTCCTTTGAGCCACAGGCCCCGCCCTTTTTTGGTTGCTATTTTTTTATTAAGTCATATACACATAGATCATGTATACATAAATGCATTTATGGGGTACAATGTGCTGATTTAATAAACAATTTGGAATGCTTAGATCAAATTAGTTAATATAGTATTTCACCTCAATTATTAAGACATTTTATATTCTATATTTAGTAGATTTGACATGTACCCTTACAATATGCTCTGTAGGTGTGGTCCCATTGTTTACCCTCCCTCCATCAAACCTCTCCCCTCCCGTCCCATCCCCTTCCTATTCCCTCCTATATCCTGGGCTATAGTTGTGATTTATCTTTCATATGAAAGTGTGAGTGATTATACATTGGCTTCATAAAAGTACTGAGTACATTAGATACTTTTTCTTCCATTCTTGAGATACTTACTAAGAAGAATATGTTCCAGCTCCATCCATGTAAACATAAAGGAGGTAAAATCTTCATCTTTTTTAGGGCTGCATAATATTCCATGGTGTACAAATACTACAATGTATTAATTGATTCATGGTTCGATGGGCACTTGGGCTTCTTCCATGACTTGGCAATTATGAATTGAACTGCAATGAACAATCTGGTACAAATATCTTTGTTACATAGTGATTTTTGATCTTTTGGATATACACCTGGAAGAGGAATTGCAGGGTCGAATGGCAGGTCTACTTTTAGATCCCTGAGTGATCTCCAAACTTCTTTCCAAAAGGAACATACTAGTTTGCATTCCCACCAGCAATGCAGAAGCATTCCCTTTTCTCCATATCCATGCCAACATCTGTAGTTTTGGGATTTTGTTATGTGGGCTACTCTTATTGGAGTTAGATGATATCTCAAAGTGGTTTTGATTTGCATTTCGCTGATGATTAAAGATGATGAGCATTTTTCCATGGGTCTGTAGGCCTGACACCTGTCTTCTTCTGTGAAACTTCTGTTCATGTCTCTTGCCCACAATGAAATGGGATCATTTGTTCTTTTCTTACTAATAAGTTTGAGTTCTCTGTGGATTCTGGTTATCAAACCTTTGTCAGAAACATAACCTGCAAATATCCTCTCCCACTCTGAGGGCTGTCTGCTTGCTTTACTTGCTATGTCCTTGGCAGTAAAGAAGCTTTTTAGTTTGATTCAGATCCCAGTAATGTATTATTGGTGTTGCTTCAATTGCCTGGGGGGTCCTCCTCATAAAGAATTTTTCCAGGCCAGAAGATGGCAGCCGAGTAACAGCTTCCTTGCATCTGGGCACCGTGAGTCTGGGGAGATAGGACTCCAGGCATCTCTGGCTGCTGGGATCTGCCTATCATCACCCCTGAGAGGATACAGGGAGTCAGCGAGAGACTTCTGGACCCCAAGAGGAGGACTAAAACAGTGGAAAACCGGCAAGTGGTTGCGTGTGTTCAATCCGTCTAAACCCGCCCGCAACTGTAAGTACAGTAGCAGCGAGACTGCAAACCAGAAAGGCCTTACCTGTGAACTGTTATGGTGTCTTTGGACTTGGCACTCAGCTGAACTGCCTTGGGGAGAGCCTGAGCGGGAGTGCGGAGAACTTTGGCCTTTGTCTAGGGCCCCAGTCTGAGCTGCTGAGCCAGACGGAGCTAATAGTGTTTGGCTCTGGGTCACAGGAGGCAGCCATTGTGAGTGATCTGCCCCGGCAAGCTCCGCCCTCAGGGTTGCAGAGCTAGAATTGGGTGGGAGCTGGTAACCCAGTGACCAAGTAGCCTAAGGGCGGGGTCTGAGCCGCCTTGCAGCCCTAACCCTCCGGGGCAGAGGGAGACCAGTTTTGGCACACAGGGTAAGTGGATAGCCACTTCAGCAGTGATTCCAGCGACAAGCACTTCCCTGGGAAAGCTTCTGCTCAGCAAGTGAACAAGTTCAAAGACCCTTTTAAGTGGGCTGAAGAGAGATTTCGGGTGTCTACCTGCTGGGGCTTGAGAAACTAGCAGCCTCCAGTCGTATCAGAACTGTGATTAACATCTCATACCCCAGAAGACTACGTGTTGCCCAGACAATATTCAATAACATATACATACTGCTTTGTTTTTGGTTGTGTTTTTTTTTTTTTTTTTTTTTTGGTTTGGTTGTTTTTTTTTGTTTATTTTGATGTTGTAGATTGTTGTTTTGTTTTTGAAGTTCAACCTTTTCCATACAGATCCTTTTTCTTTCTCAATTTTTCTAGTTTAATTATAATTTCCCATCGCTGCCTATTTCAATAATTAGAACTTCATTTTTGTTAGGGTTTCTACCGCTATTATTTGGTTTTCCACCCAATTTTATCCCGTAAAGTTTTCTGTTTGCTTGTTTTGGTATGATTTATAGCATTTTTGTCTTTCCTCTCTACTTGGTGGAGGTGGGGTATTGTGTCTGATCAGGTTAGCAAAGAGCTGCTGACCTCAAGGGAACCACACAACTGGGCACCCCCAGAAGGTGGTTTTTTTTTTAAGGTTGTATCAAAGTACCCTACTGTACACCTATATTGCTCTGTCTCCCTCTTTCTGTGCCTCTTTTCTTTTTGTCACTATTCCTTTTACCCACCCCCTCTCCTTTATCTATTTTTCTTTTATTTCTTATCACTTGGTCCTCCTTTCTTTCATCCCTTTTTTGCTCTTCAACCTTCTCACCCTTCTGGTCCTGTAACCCTTAGTCCACAGGCACGAGAACTTAAAGAGCAAGAGGAAGTGAAAGGAAAATTAGGGCAAGGAAACAGATAAAAGAAATCACTCATGAGGAAGAATCAGCAGAAAACTCCAGGCAACATGAAGAATCAGTACAGAACAACCCCACCAAGGGACCATGGGGTAGCTACTGCAGAGGATTCCAGCTATAAAGAAATGTTGGGAATGACAGAAAGGGAATTTAGAATACACATGTTGAAAAGAATGAAAGAAATGATGGAAACAATGAAGGAAACTGCTAATAAAGTGGAAAATAACCAAAAGGAAATTCAAAAACAGAATCAAATAAGAGATGAACGATATGAAGAATATAAAAAGGATATAGCAGAGCTGAAGGAACTGAAACAGTCAATTAGGGAACTTAAAGATGCAATGGAAAGTATCAGCAACAGGTTAGACCATGCAGAAGAAAGAATTTCAGAGGTAGAAGACAAAGTTTTTGAGATAACTCAGATAGTAAAAGAGGCAGAAAAGAAGAGAGAGAAAGCAGAACGTTCCCTGTCAGAATTATGGGACTTTATGAAGCGTTCCAACATACGAGTTATAGGAATTCCAGAAGGGGAAGAAGAATGCCCCAGAGGAATGGAAGCCATACTAGACAATATTATAAAAGAAAATTTCCCAAATATCACCAAAGATTCTGACACACTGCTTTCAGAGGGCTATTGGACCCCAGGTCGCCTCAACTCTAACAGAGCTTCTCCAAGACACATTGTGATGAACCTGTCCAAAGTCAAGACAAAAGAAAAGATTCTGCAAGCTGCCAGGAGTAAGCGCCAGTTGACCTACAGGGGCAAATCCATCAGAGTTACCGCAGACTTCTCTAATGAAACTTTCCAAGCAAGAAGACAATGGTCATCTACCTTTAATCTACTTAAACAGAACAATTTCCAGCCCAGAATTCTGTACCCTGCTAAGCTAAGCTTCAAAATTGATGGAGAAATCAAATCATTTACGGATATACAAACATTGAGGAAATTTGCCAGAACAAGACCAGCCCTACAGGAAATACTTCAACCTGTTCTGCACACTGACCACCACAATGGATCAGCAGCAAAGTAAGAACTCAGAAATTAAAGGACAGAACCTAACCTCCACACTGATGCAAAAGATAAAACTAAGCAATGGACTCTCACAAAATAAGACGAATGGAATACTACCACACTTATCAATTATCTCAATAAATGTTAATGGCTTGAATTCTCCACTGAAGAGACAGAGATTGGTTGACTGGATTAAAAAACACAAGCCATCCATTTGCTGTCTGCAAGAAACACACCTGGCTTCAAAAGACAAATTAAAGCTCCGAGTCAAGGGTTGGAAGACAATTTTTCAGGCAAATGGAATTCAGAAGAAAAGAGGAGATGCAATCTTATTTTCAGATTCATGTGGATTTAAAGCAACTGAAGTCAAAAAAGACAAAGATGGTCACTTTATATTGGTCAAGGGAAAACTACAACAAGAAGACATTTCAATTCTAAATATTTATGCACCCAATTTAAATGCTCCCAGATTCTTGAAACAGACCTTACTCAGTCTGAGCAATATGATATCTGATAACACCATAATAACAGGGGACCTTAACACTCCTCTTACAGAGCTGGACAGATCCTCTAAACAGAAATTAAACAAGGATATAATAGATTTAAATGAGACCCTAGAACAACTGTGCTTGATAGACGCATAAAGAACACTCCATCCCAAAGATAAAGAATATACATTTTTCTCATCACCCCATGGAACATTCTCCAAAATTGATCATATCCTGGGACACAAAACAAATATCAACAGAATCAAAAGAATTGAAATTTTACCTTGTATCTTCTCAGACCATAAGGCACTAAAGGTGGAACTCAACTCTAACAAAAATCCTCCACCCCACCCAAAGGCATGGAAATTAAACAATCTTCTGTTGAATAATAGATGGGTGCAGGAAGAAATAAAACAGGAAATCATTAACTTCCTTGAGCATAACAACAATGAAGACACAAGCTACCAAAACCTGTGGGATACTGCAAAAGCAGTTTTGAGAGGAAAATTCATCGCTTTAGATGCCTACATTCGAAAAACAGAAAGAGAGCACATCGACAATCTCACAAGAGATCTTATGGAATTGGAAAAAGAAGAACAATCTAAGCCTAAACTCAGTAGAAGAAAAGAAATATCCAAAATCAAATCAGAGATCAATGAAATTGAAAACAAAAGAATCATTCAGAAAATTAATGAAACAAGGAGTTGGTTTTTTGAAAAAATAAATAAAATAGACAAACCATTGGCCAGACTAACGAGGAATAGAAAAGTAAAATCTCTGGTAACCTCAATCAGAAATGATAAAGGGGAAATAACAACTGATCCCACAGAGATACAAGAGATCATCTCTGAATACTACCAGAAACTCTATGCCCAGAAATTTGACAGTGTGAAAGAAATGGATCAATATTTGGAATCACACCCTCTCCCTAGACTCAGCCAGGAAGAAATAGAGCTCCTGAACAGACCAATTTCAAGCACTGAGATCAAAGAAACAATAAAAAATCTTCCAGCCAAAAAATGCCCTGGTCCAGATGGCTTCACTCCAGACTTCTATCAAATCTTCAAGGAAGAGCTTATTCCTGTACTGCAGAAATTATTCCAAAAAATTGAGGAAGAAGGAATCTTCCCCAACACATTCTATGAAGCAAACATCACCCTGATACCAAAACCAGGAAAAGACCCAAACAAAAAGGAGAATTTCAGACCAATCTCACTCATGAACATAGATGCAAAAATTCTCAACAAAATCCTAGCCAATAGATTACAGCTTATCATCAAAAAAGTCATTCATCACGATCAAGTAGGCTTCATCCCAGGGATGCAAGGCTGGTTTAACATACGCAAGTCTATAAACGTTATCCACCATATTAACAGAGGCAAAAATAAAGATCACATGATCCTCTCAATAGATGCAGAAAAAGCATTTGATAAAATCCAGCATCCTTTTCTAATTAGAACACTGAAGAGTATAGGCATAGGTCGCACATTTCTAAAACGGATTGAAGCTATCTATGACAAACCCACAGCCAATATTTTACAGAATGGAGTAAAACTGAAAGCTTTTCCTCTTAGAACTGGAACCAGACAAGGTTTTCCTCTGTCACCTTTACTATTCAACATAGTGCTGGAAGTTCTAGCCAATACAATTAGGCAAGACAAGGAAATAAAGGGAATCCAAATGGGAGCAGAGGAGGTCAAACTCTCCCTCTTTGCTGACGACATGATCTTATACTTAGAGAACCCCAAAGACTCAACCACAAGACTCCTAGAAGTCATCAAAAACTACAGTAATGTTTCAGGATATAAAATCAATGTCCACAAGTCAGTAGCCTTTGTGTACACCAATAACAGTCAAGATGAGAAGCTAATTAAGGACACACTCCCTTCACCATAGTTTCAAAGAAAATGAAATACCTAGGAATATACCTAACGAAGGAGGTGAAGGACCTCTATAAAGAAAACTATGAACTCCTCAGAAAGGAAATAGCAGAGGATATTAACAAATGGAAGAACATACCATGCTCATGGACGGGAAGAATCAACATTGTTCAAATGTCTATACTTCCCAAAGCAATCTACCTAATCAATGCCATTCCTATCAAAATACCAACATCGTACTTTCAAGATTTGGAAAAAAATGATTCTGCGTTTTGTATGGAACCAGAAAAAACCCCGTATAGCTAAGGCAGTTCTCTGTAACAAAAATAAAGCTGGGAGCATCAGCATACCAGATTTTAATCTGTACTACAAAGCCATAGTGCTCAAGATAGCATGGTACTGGCACAAAAACAGAGACATAGACACTTGGAATCGAATTGAAAACCAAGAAATGAAACTAACATTTTACAACCACCTAATCTTTGATAAACCAAACAAGAACATACCTTGGGGGAAAGACTCCCTATTGAATAAATGGTGTTGGGAGAACTGGATGTCTACATGTAAAAGACTGAAACTGGACCCACACCTTTCCCCACTCACAAAAATTGATTCAAGATGGATAAAGGACTTAAATTTAAGGCATGAAACAATAAAAATCCTCCAAGAAAGCGTAGGAAAAACACTGGAAGATATTGGCCTGGGGAAAGACTTCATGAAGAAGACTGCCACGGCAATTGCAACAACAACAAAAATAAAGAAATGGGACTTCATTAAACTGAAAAGCTTCTGTACAGCTAAGGAGACAATAACCAAAGCAAAGAGACAACCTACACAATGGGAAAGGATATTTGCATATTTTCAATCAGACAAAAGCTTGATAACTAGGATCTATAGAGAACTCAAATTAATCCACATGAAAAAAGCCAACAATTCCATATATCAATGGGCAAGAGACATGAATAGAACTTTCTCTAAAGACGATAGACGAATAGCTAACAAACACATGAAAAAATGTTCATCATCTCTATATATTAGAGAAATGCAAATCAAAACAACCCTGAGATATCATCTAACCCCAGTGAGAATGGCCCACATCAAAAAATCTCAAAACTGCAGATGCTGGCGTGGATGTGGAGAGAAGGGAACACTTTTACACTGCTGGTGGGACTGCAAACTAGTACAACCTTTCTGGAAGGAAGTATGGAGAAACCTCAAAGCACTCAAGCTAGACCTCCCATTTGATCCTGCAATCCCATTACTGGGCATCTACCCGGAAGGAAAAAAATGCTTTTATCATAAGGACACTTGTACTAGACTATTTATTGCAGCTCAATTTGCAATCGCCAAAATGTGGAAACAGCCTAAATGCCCACCAACCCAGGAATGGATTAACAAGCTGTGGTATATGTATACCATGGAATACTATTCAGCCATTAAAAAAAATGGAGACTTTACATCCTTCGTATTAACCTGGATGGACGTGGAAGACACTATTCTTAGTAAAGCATCACAAGAATGGAGAAGCAGGAATCCTATGTACTCAATTTTGATATGAGGACAATTAATGACAATTAAGGTTATGGGGGGGCGGAGGAAAAGCAGAAAGAGGGATGGATGGAGGGGGGTGGGGCCTTGGTGTGTGTCACACTTTATGGGGGCAAGACATAATTGCAAGAGGGACTTTACCTAACAATTGCAATCAGTGTAACCTGGCTTATTGTACCCTCAATGAATCCCCAACAATTAAAAAAAAAAAAAATTAAAAAAAAAAAAAGAATTTTTCCAGGCCAATTTCTTTTTTTAAAATTATTTTTTATTAAATCATAACTTTGTACATTGATGCATTTATGGGGTTCAGGGTACTGCTTTGATATACGATGTGAAATGCTTACATTGAACTTAGTAACACATCCATCAATCCATCACAATTACACTCATTTCTTAATAGTTTTGAAATGTATCATTGCATCATTCAAATTAGGTGAGGTTCCCCCCAAATACCCTCCAGCCTCCCATATCCCCCTTACCCTCCCCTCTCTTCTCTCTCTCCTTTCCAGGCCAATTTCTTCAAGTGTTTCCCCTGCACTCTCTCGAAGAACTTTTATAGTTTCGTGTCTTAAGTTTAATTTTTTTATCCAATGAGAGTCAATTTTTGTTAATGGTGAAAGGTGTGGGTCTAGTTTCAGTCTTCTACAAGTCATCAGCCAATTCACCCAGCACTATTTGTTAAATAGGGAATCTTTGCCCCAGTTTATATTTTTGATAGGCTTATCAAAGATCAAATGATGATAAATATCTGGGTTCATCTGTTGGTTCTCTATTCTGTTCCATACATCTACCTCTCTATTTTTATGCCAGTACCATGCTATTTTGATCACTATAGATTTATAGTATTGTCTGAAGTCTGGTAGCATGAGTCCTCCAGATTTATTTTTATTTCTGAGTAATATCTTGGCAATTCAGTGTTTTTTATGATTCCATATAAAACAAAGTATTAATTTTTCCAGATCTTTAAAGAATGACAGAGGTGCTTTAATAGGGATTACATTAAAATTGTATATTTCTTTGGGTAGTATGGACTTTTTTTTTTTTGTAGAGACAGAGTTTCACTTTATTGCCCTCGGTAGAGTGCCGTGGCATCACACAGCTCACAGCAACCTCCAACTCCTGGGCTTAGGCGATTCTCTTGCCTCAGCCTTCTGAGTAGCTGGGACTACAGGCGCCCGCCACAACGCCCAGCTATTTTTTTTTGTTGTTGCAGTTTTGGCCGGGGCTGGGTTTGAACCTGCCACCCTCGGCATGTGGGGCCGGCGCCCTGCTCACTGAGGCACAGGCGCCACTCAGCCCCAGGTAGTATGGACATTTTAACAATGTAAATTCTTCCCAGCCATGAGTATGGTATGTTTTTCATTTGTTAACATCTTCAGCTATTTATTTTCTCAGAGTTTCATAGTTCTGTTTATAGAGATCTTTCACGTCATTTTGTTAGATACACTCCCAGATATTTCATCTTCTTTGACAGTATTATAAAGGGAATAGAGTCCTTGACTGTTTTTTTCAGTTTAACTATTATTGGTATATATAAAAGCTACTGATTTGTGAGTATTGATTTTATATCCTGAGATACTGCTGTATTCCTTGATCACTTCTAAGAGTTTTGTAGTTGAATCCCTGGGATTTTCTAGGTATACAATCATATCATCTGTGAAGAGTGAAAGTTTGATCTCCTCTGACCCTATTTGGATACCCTTGATCACCTTCTGTTGCCTGATTGCAATGGCTAAGACTTCCATTACAATGTTAAAAAGCAGTGGAGACAGTGGGCAACCTTGCCTGGTTCCTGATCTGAGTGGAAATGTTTTCAGTTTTGCTCCATTAAATATGATATTGGCTGTGGGTTTGCTGTAAATGGCCTCTATCAGTTTAAGAAATGTCTCTTCTATACCTATTTTCTTAAGTGTGCTGATCATGAAATGATGCTAGATATTATAGAAAGCTTTTTCTGCATCAATTGAGAGAATCATATGGTCTTTGTTTTTTGTTTTGTTTATGTGGGGTATTATATTTATATATTTATGTATGTTGAACCAACCTTGAGACCCTGGGATAAAACCCACTTGGTCATGATGTATAACTTGTTTGATGTGTGCTGGATTCTGTTTGCAAGGATCTTATTGAATATTTTTGCATCTATTTTAATTAAAGATATTGATCTATAATTTTCTTTTCTTGTTAGATCTTTTCCTGATCCATTTTTGCTCTCCACTTCTCTTCCTCTTTGAGCATTTGGGAGCATTCAAAAGTTTTGTCTACAATGTCAGAATCCTTTCTTCTGCCTGCTCCATTCTGTTATGGGGGAATTCTACTGCATTTCTCAGCTCTTTGAGAGCCGCAAATACTTTTTTCCATGTGTCAAAATCTTTGGTGATTTTGTCTTTGAATTCATTGAATTCTTGGGACAACTTTTGGATTACTCCTTGAATTTTAATTCCAGCTTTACTTCCATTCTGTTAATCTTGTTTGCCACCCAAATTCTAAACTTGATTTCTGACATCTCAGCCATTTGTTTATGAATGGGATCTTCTGTTGTGTCACCTTTGTCATTCCTTGGGGGACAATCTACTCTGATTATTTGTGTTGCTGGAGTTTTTCCGCTGATTCTGCCCCATGATTATTTTTCACCATTTGGCTAGAGGAGCTGGTAAGGTGAGATTGAATTGAGGGCTCCTGGCATTATAAGTAACCAGATTTTTGCCAAACAGCTGGAACTAACTGATGACTACAACTTTCCCCCTACAGCTTTGCAAAGGCCCCATTCAGTACTATAACCTAAGACTCTGGGGACCTGCTTGGTGTGATGGGGCAAGGGGGACTCTGTCTTGTATTCAGCTAGATTCTGTCCAATCCTAGTGAATCAGTGGCTTTGGGTTAAAATGTCAGCTGAAATTTGCTTCCTTGGGGGTCGCAGTTTGCCTCAGGAAAGGTGTCGGGCAGTTATCATTCTTCTCTTTTAGCTCGGCTCCTGATCTTCAGCTTTCTTGGGTATTTTCTGCTATTATCTTTCCCTCTGGATGGGAGCTTCTGTCGAAAGATGGCTACGGTTGGCCATCTTTCCCCTTCCCCCTTTTGTTTACTATTATATAAAATATTTTCCATTTTACCCAGTCTTCATGTACTTCACTTTTAATGACTGCACATTGTTCTATCAAGTGGATGTACTTTGGTTTACTCATCATCTTTTGTTGGAGATTTGGACTTTTAAGATGATTTAGCTTCCTGCAATGTATTAATATTTTTGCTTAAATATCTCTGAATGTCTTTGGGCATAAAACTTTTTCATGTTTTGAATTATTCCCTTGAAATATCCAAAATAAAACTTCAAGTTCACTGGGCATTTAATTTTCATAATGCTTGCCGTCTAACTGTACTCCCCAACTGTTATTGTTCAGTTTCCATTACCACCAGCAATTTATGCCAATGCTTATTTTACTTACCAAGGTTTAGTGCTAAAAACTCTCAAAGAACACAGACCTCCCTGAGGCAGCAGCTCTGAGGACCCAGGCTGCCATCTGCCCTGTCCTCGCTGCTTTCTGAGGGTGGCGTCTAAGCCCCAGTTGTGTAGTGTGGACTTTCTGGCTCTCACCCGACCAGGCTGTGCAAACTAGAGCAGTGTGATCACTCTCTGAGCACATGCTCCTCCTGTCAGGGGGTGCTCTCACCCTACGGTTTCTGTGTTTATTTGATTTCAAATCCTTTAATGGACAAGGGCAACCTCCACTCACATTCCTACCCTTCCACCAACACACAGGCACACAGTACACAGGCTTTCTCCCAGAGGGCAACACTCTTGAGGTCACATGCCCATTCACCATGACTTTTCCTTGGCTCTCAGATTCCTTTGCTTTTGTCTACAGTTCCATGTCCCTCTGTCCTCCCTCTGTCCTTCTCTCCTCCTTCTCTTCCTTCCTTCCTCCATTCATCCAAAGAACTTATCCAGCACCTACCAGCCCAGGCACAAGTGCTGGGTAGGTAGAAAGTAAGGTAGCAGTAGTTTCTGCCTTTAGAGATGTTAACTTCTGAGGGAGCGACAGAATAGAGACAGCAGCAAACAAATGGTACATTACAAAGTTACACATTCTCAAAACCACACGTCACACAGTCACACAGTCTCACAAACCGCACATCACAGAGTCACATGGTCTCACAAACCACACGTCACACAATCACACGGTCTCACAAACTGCACATGACAGAGTCACACGGTCTCACAAACCACACATGACAGACTCACACATTCTCATAAACCGCACGTCACAGAGTCACACGGTCTCACAAACCGCCCGTCACACAGTCACACGGTCTCACAAACCGCACGTCACACAGTCACACGGTCTCACAAACTGCATGTGACAGAGTCACGCGGTCTCACAAATTGCACGTGACAGGGTCACACAGTCTCACAAACCACACATGACAGAGTCACACATTCTCATAAACTGCACGTCACACAGTCACACATTGTCATGGGCTTCATGAAGGAAATAGGACAAGAGTGAGATGTGGGGAAGCTCTTGGCCAGGCAGATGGCCTCCCCTCGGCCTGTCCACCCCTTCACTCCTCACTGTGCTTTTTCCTGCCCAGCACTGTGCCATCATCCCAGGGAACGTGTGTGATTGCTCCTGGTTGTTTAGTCACTGCTTGTCTCCACTAGCTCCAATGTCAGCCTCACCAGGGCAGGGCCGTTGCTACAGACTGCTGTGATGGGCCACCTGGGTGTCCAGGGCCTTTGGTGGGTGCCTGAGGAGTGGGCGGCTTCAGGGTTGTGTGAGGACCTGGGACCGAGGTGAGACAGGGCTGTGTGTGGAGAGAGGTGGTGTCAGGGGTCCAAGCAGGAAAAATGGGTGGGGAGGGACTTGGAGGGCCTGAGTCAGGGTGGGCTGGGGCAGTGGGCAGGGGAGGTTTTCCAGGCCTGGAAGGCTCCAACCAGGGGTCTGGGTTTCATTCACAGGGAAGCCCTGCCAGGACACGGGATGTGCTTCCTACGGCAGCAGTGACTGAGATACTTGGGTGTAGGGAGGCGTGGGGCCCACACGGAGAGCTCTCTGCACCCCCAGGCTTTCCCTGCCATGTGCAAATGTGATTATTCACATTCTATTCTATTTTTGTGTGTGTGCGATTTTTAACGTGAAAAGTAGAATCCTAGCTTTCCCTAAGGCTCTCCCTTTGGCCTTGTGATGGAGAATTGTGACCAGCCTGGTTTATTTCCCTCAGACCTGCTGGTGTCTGGTTGAGCCCTGCTGTGAGGATCTAGGCCCTGGGAGAGCAGCAGAGGCCCCTCACGGGTGAGATCCCAGCGGATGGGCCGATGGAGCCCCATTGCCCCCAGCCCTTGCTATCCCACGGCCTCCCTGGGAGAACACCCCCCATCTTCCTGTGGCCTCCACACCTGTGGAGCTGGTGCTTGGCCCTCAGTGGTGCCCACAACTGGCCACAGCATCCTCTCATCCCATAGGCACTTACTTCCTCCTCAGCGCTGGCCCACATCCTGCTCCCTACCTTCTGGCTGCCTGGGTCATCCTTGTCTGCCCGGGCCTTTCCACCAGGGAACACCTGCCATCTGGTCAGCATTTGTCAGCTCTGCTCGGCTGAGCCACTTCATTGTCTGCCCTGAGGGATCTATTTCTGTTTGCACAGTCCTGGGCCTTGACAAACCTAGGAATTCATGGGATTCATGGAGCTGGGAGGTTAGTGGGTGGCACAGAGTGAAACAGAAAGTGTGGATGGTGAGTTGACTGACCCAGGACCCTGCAACCTGAGGTACATCCCCCTCTGCATGGAGGGGGCTAGGGTCCTGCTTGGTCTGGTTGTGAGAGAATAGCATAGATCCAGCTGTCGTAACCAAGTTACCTTCACAATAGCCCTAGCATGGCCCATCCGAGTGTTCAGCAGAACTCCTGACTGTTACTGGGCAGCACGGTGATTAGGCACTCCCTAGAACAATTCACCCATGCATCGTTTCTTGTATTCAGCTAAAACACACTTGGTGTTTCTTGCCTAACTTTACTTCTCCAGCATTTATGTTGGTATCCATGACGTCCCCTGTTAAGGCTACATCAATATCTTGTGGGCACACCATACGTTGTAGCAAGGGTTACCCTGACGAGGAAACCAGGCAGGGTCCAACATATAATGAACAAGCAGAACAGCCAGTCCCGTGTCCCATTCCTCGTGTCCTGCCTTCAGCCCTTCATTCTTTCAACAGGGACATGAGCTGCTGCGTGGCCGCTCTCCCAGCACCTGCGGGTCTCAGGGTCTCATGGCCACAGCTGCTGC
Organism: Nycticebus coucang; assembly: GCF_027406575.1. Classification (NCBI taxonomy): domain Eukaryota; kingdom Metazoa; phylum Chordata; class Mammalia; order Primates; family Lorisidae; genus Nycticebus; species Nycticebus coucang. The sequence goes on from NC_069782.1 coordinate 55,114,450, forward strand.
TGTGGGGCTGGGGGAAGGGCAAGGACATTGTTGAGCAAAGGGAACGAGCTCTGGGTCTGGGGGGCTGTGGTCTTAAGGGCTAATGATGTGGTGGTGTTCCTCATCTAGGCTCCTCCCTGCACTGAAAGTGTGAAAAAACAAGTTCGTATCAGGATCTGTCTTATTATAATATCACAAGAAATTTCCTGGTCAAAGAATGGCCCCTCCCACTCGCATATTCCCCAACAAGAGCATTTTATTGCAACATTGAAGTCAAAAGGCATAAAGATGAGCAAATAATATAAAGAATATACCCTGAGGAGAGTGGGCAGGTGGAGCATTAGTGGCAGGGTGGGGCTGGGGGTGGGGAGGGGCTGGAGCCCAAGAGGAGACTGATTAAAAGACGACCTCCCCTTCTCGGTGCTGTTGCCATATTGCTCGGTGTGTTACAAAAGGGCATCTGTGCAAGAGCCCTTTCAGTTTAGAGTGCCCTTCCTACTTCTTTTTTTTTTTTTTTTGTAGAGACAGAGTCTCACTTTATAGCCCTCGGTAGAGTGCCGTGGCATCACACAGCTCACAGCAACCTCCAACTCCTGGGCTTCAGTGATTCTCTTGCCTCAGCCTCCTGAGCAGCTGGGACTACAGGCGCCCGCCACAACGCCCGGCTATTTTTTGGTTGCAGTTCAGCTGGGGCCGGGTTTGAACCCGCCACCCTCGGTATATGGAGCCGGCGCCTTACCGACTGAGCCACAGGTGCTGCCCCCTTCCTACTTCTTTGGGAATTTGGGTTTTCATTGGCTTGCCCGGGACAGGGCTGGCTCCATCTCCAGCAACAGTCAGAACCGCATAGTGGCCTATGGAATAAGCAGCCATTTTATACAGAGGGTACAGCTGCAGGAATTTGAACTCTGGTCTGTGGCTATCACGTGGGTTCCTTATTTTTCTTGGGCACTGAGCCTGTATACCACCACAGAGAAGGCAGCAGCAGAGTGTAAGAAAATGCCAGAGCCAGTTGAGCAAGACTCAGGAGTCCCAAATAAAAGCTACTTCAGAGCAGGTCAAATGGCAGTGGCTCCTGGTTGCTATGGTAACCACCAAACCCATTTGGCTTCCAGGGTCCCTACACCAGGAGGATGGCTTTTGTTATGAAATTTGTGAACTGCACTTCCTCTGTCTCTGCACTGTTTATTGTCAAAGTTGTCAATGGAAATGAATTTCCCCTTACCCATCTCTGTCCAGTTTCTGCCTGGGTTTGTCTCTGCTGTGGCCTATTGTGGCCTCTCTCAGAGCCCAGAGGTTGATGGGGACCGAGGAAAACCATGCCAGAGGGTGGCCCTGGGGCAGCCCAGGGCTCTGCCGTGGGGCTTCAACCTCTGGGGCCCTCTGTTCCATGAAAGGGGGATATGAATGTCTTACTCATCTTGGGAGTTTTTGTGAAGGTAGATGAGACCTATGTGAAAGTGATTTGAACAAGTTTAGTGTGCTATACTCACTTAAGAGGGAGTGTAGTTACTTAACTTCACTATCCTGGGTGAGCATGCTTATTACAAATATGTTTCCTGTTAGATGTCAACCCTAATTGGATAATAAATATTGACTGCCTCTGTGTAGAGAAGGACACTGAGGCTGAGTCCCGGCTCAGCTGGCAGGGGTGACAATCATTTAGCGATGTTCATTACATGGAGGCAGAAGTGGTGTCATAAACGTTGTGCCCCTGCCCCTGTGGTTTAGGGCATTTTGCTGCTGCTCCTGTTGCACCCGGACGCTGGGAACTCATTACTGCCCCATAGCCTGTTTGTTACCTCTTTGCTGGACCTCATTCATGGGAGATAAACAACTGACATTCTGGGCTGAAACCTGTAATTTTGCTTTCCTTAAAACAACATTTTAATTTCTTACTGGTAAAAGTGAAATGTGTTTATTGTTAGCAATTTGAGAAATAGTAGAGAAGCTGACAATAAAATAAGAACAGTCCATAGTCTCATTATTCCTGGGTAACTTGTAATGTTTTGGTAATAGGTTTTATGCCTTTTGATCTGATTTATTTTGTAAAAGGATCATTAGTTGCTGTGTGGAGACTTAACCAGAGGCAGGCAGTGAGGATTGAGGGAGAGCAATTGGGAGGCCCTCATGTAAGTCTAGGGAGGGATATGGGTGGCCTGGAAAGAGGTTGGGCAGTGGGGAAAGAGAGTGCCTTTGGCTTTGGCACATATTGTGAATGTAGAGACAACAGGACTGCCAATGGACTGGAGGTAGGGTAAGAGAGAAGGAAGACATCAAAAAGATGCCATCCTGGTTTCTAGTCTCATTTCTGGGGAGATGCGACGACCCATTTCTTGAGAAGGGGAACAGTGAGAGAGAAGCGGGGGGAGGGGGGTGGCAGTGGAAATCAAGCGTTCACTTTTGGATAGGAGAAGATTGAGCAAAAATGTCATACTTGAGTGAAAATTTCTAATAGGCAATTGGATGTATGCATGGAGCTCAGAGGGAGAGGACAGGAGACTTTCACTGGAGGATCTTCAGCGTGGAGAGGCTGGGAGACAGAGGGGATTGCCTAGGGAGGTGATGGGAGGGGAGGGCTGAAACCAGCCCTCCAAAAGGCATTGGCTGGGAGGAGGAGGATGTAGCATGGAATACCACAGAGACAGCCAGGGGACTAGGAGAGAACCGGGAGAGAGTGTGGGGACCAGAGGCCCAGAGGAGAGGGCGGCAGGAGAGAAGGGCGCTCACCCTCTGCTCGGCAGAGACACGCCACGGCGTGCTGCACACACGCACACACACAGTCTTACATGAGAAACTGTGCATTTTTATATAAATATAGGGCTTTTCATTTATCATGAGGACTTTCTTATGCCCTTTGAAACCTTTTTTTTTTTCTTTTTTTTTTTTTTGTAGAGACAGAGTCTCACTGTACCGCCCTCGGGTAGAGTGCCGTGGCGTCACACGGCTCACAGCAACCTCTAACTCTTGGGCTTACGCGATTCTCCTGCCTCAGCCTCCCAAGCAGCTGGGACTACAGGCGCCCGCCACAAGGCCCGGCTATTTTTTGTTGCAGTTTGGCCGGGGCTGGGTTTGAACCCGCCACCCTCGGCATATGGGGCTGGCGCCCTACTCACTGAGCCACAGGCACCGCCCACCCTTTGAAACCTTTTAAAATGTTATTTTGACAAAAATGGAGAAGCATGAATCCTATGTACTCAATCTTGATATGAGGACAATTAATGACAATTAAGTTTATGGGGGGGGAAGCAGAAAGAGGGATGGAGGGAGGAGGGTGGGGCCTTAGTGTGTGTCACACTTTATGGGGGCAAGACATGATTGCAAGAGGGACTTTACCTAACAATTGCAATCAGTGTAACTGGCTTATTGTACCCTCAATGAATCCCCAACAATAAAAAAAAAAAAAAAGGAAAAAAAAATGTTATTTTGCATGGCTATGAAGTATCCCATGCTTATAGTTGTAGCTTTCGTGTGGAACAGCCTTGCATGTACATTTTGTGTTTCCTTAGATTAAATTCTTGAAGTGCAGTTACTGTAGATCAGAAACTTTAAAGGCTTTTGATACATGTTGTCAAATTGCCTTTCGGAGAGGATGTACATTCTACCACAATCACCTGAAACCAAGTATTTGGCACCCACTGTTACCATTAAAAATATGTGTGTTTGTGTAACACAATCTAGTATTTGCCATTAGCATAACTTGGTTAATGGAGGCTGAACCTGTTTCAGCATAAGGTTTCCTGTGTGGTGGGCAAGTTAATCTTGCACCCAAACCCCTGTAAGTATGAGAAAATAAGTGTGAACACCACCCAAGTCAGCCACTCAACAAGAGGGCTCCAAGAAGGAGGAGGAAGCTGTGTCGGAGCTCTTGCCTCCCTGAGGGGTGGGTAGATCTGTGCCAGCCATCGGAAGGTGGTGTGGTTCCACAGCTACAATGCCTCCTCCCTTTCCGGCCTGACTTCCTGTGGGCTCAGCCTGGGAAAGGGTGTGGTTGCTGAGTAGTGGCTGTCCTTGGCTCAGATGTGATAGGTGGCAGAGTCTCTGTTGCCCTGTGAACAACAGCCTGGGTGCCCAACTGAACAACAGGCACCAGCCAGAAGGACCTGGTCAGACTACCTGAGTCAGCGTCCCTTCCTGACTGCGTGGAGCCCCTTTAGTTCTAACAGGCCTGGCCTCTGCTTAGTGACCTTAAACCTCTCCCCATGGCCTCCCTGGGCATCTGTCCAGCTGAAGCCAAAACCCCCATGTGTTGTGAAACTACAGCCGGGCAGGCCCCTCTCTGTTGGTCCTCTGCTGCACCCTGTGGTTAGGCTGTAGGTGTAGAAGTCAAAGATGCTGAGAATGATAGGAATCTTGAGAATGTGGAAATATAAAGATAGTCCAGGGAGGTGCCTTTGGCTCAACGGAGTAGGGCACCGGCCCCATATGCCAGAGGTGGCGGGTTCAAAGCCAGCCCTGGCCAAGAACTGCAAAAAAAAAAAAAAAAAAAGAAGGCCAAAAATAGGGGTTGTGGCAATCCTGTGTGTAGTATTTCTCATTTCCTACCTGGGCCAACGGGAACAACAGACCTTAAAAAATTGTAACTCAGAGGAAAAAAGATACCACCACAATCCTTTGCTTCCTGGGTAGCACAGACACCTGTAACATTCTCTATAGCAGCAGAGAAAGAATTCCTGAGAGATGCACTTAGCACAGGTCCCAGGGCTCCATACCCAAAAGAAACCACTCTGTGAGAAGTTAGAACATGGAAATGGAAATGTTTCAGTAGAATTGATACCAAAACTTCCTTAGATGTGTTTCTTTTTGTAATTATAAAATAACTTCTCACAGTCAATCATGCCAGTAATGGAGAATTACATAGGGTCAAAGCTGGTCTTCTTTCACTACTCAAACCTCACTCCCACTATTACAGTTTAGTGCATTTCACTGAGCTTTTATCGTGCAGTTGCAAACATTTCTATAAGAGTGTAGTGCGTGGCCCCCGAGTATTAGTTGATCAAACTGTGGCCACACAGTTGGGCTTGGTAATGCACATCTACACATGTAAGTTTTAAAAAGTGAGATTGTATTATGCAAATTCTGCAACTTGTTTAAAGTTTTATTTAAATGTAGTTTCTATTTGTGTCTTGGAAGGTCTTTTCGTTTCCTCTGCACTTTATAACAACAAAAAAGCAAAAATTGTCTTGAGCCAAATAGACTCATTTATTTAACTGTCGTTTGCTGCCCGTCACCTGTGCATCAGGCTCTTTTCAAGGTGCTGGAGGTGAAGGAAATCCCAATCCTTGCCCTTGTGGAACTGCCGTTTAGGTGGAGAGATGCAGGGAATGAACAAGACAGCAGGGCTTCTTGGGGAGTGGAGAAGAAGCCTCCCTGACAGAGTGACCCTGAGCCCAATGTGGAGGGGAGCGATGATGCCACCCGGGTTTCTGAGGAAGGGCATCTCAGGGAGAAGGACCAGAAAGTACAAGTGCCTGGAGGAAGGAGGAGGCCTGCTGGGGCCCAGGAGAGGCCTGTGAGAGCAGGGAGAGCAAGGAGGTGGCCGAGAAGGGCCATTTGGAGGGTCCCAGTTTCATCCTGTGTGGGTCAGGATGGCACCAGGGGCCCTGGAGCAGAGCAGCCTACATGTTGAATCCAAGCACTGTGCTGTGTGGATGAGGGACTCTTGGAGGCAAATGTGGACCTGGGGTCATCAGTTGGGAGGCTGCGGCGACAGTGCAGGGGGTGAGGCTGAGCTGGGGCTGGAGTGGAGGCAACAGAGATGATGACGCTGCTGGGTTCTGGGTGCGTGTACAGGAAGAGACACCAGGATGGGCGGATGGGTCAGATGTGGGACAAAGAGCAAAGCTGAGGAGGACTTAGGGGACTGAGCGACACGTGGAGCATCCCCAAGGAAAGCTTTGCTGATCAGTCAAAGCAAGAAGCAAAAGCAGGCGAGTGCAGACGACGGGACAGCAGCACAGGGAGACCTGGGGGGCCTGACGGGACAGCAGGGCATGGGACCTGGGGGGCCTGGTGGGACAGCGTCGCTCAGAGACCTGCGGGGCCTGGTGGAGATAGTGGTGCATGGAGACCTGGGGGTCCTGACGGGACAGTGGCACACAGAGACCTGGGAGGCCTGACGGGACGGCGGGGCATGGAGACCTGGGGGCCTGGCGGGACTGGTGGGACAGTGGGGGCATGGAGACCTGTGGGGCCTGGCTGGACCGCGGCACTGGGAGACCTGCGGGGCCTGGCTGGACAGTGGCACATGGAGACCCCGTGGGGCCGCAGGACCCGTCTCCTTTCCTCTTGGCCTTCACATGTGCAGCCCCTTCATAACAGCCCCTCTCAGTCCTTACCTGAGAACCCCCAGTGACAGAGGACAGAGAATTATGACCCCCAGGTATCTGGGCGGGAGCTTGTGGTTCCTTCCATTAATGCCTTGCACTAACAATTGAATGTTAATGTTGGCCTCTGCCCCCAAAATATCTGTAAGTTTGTTTTAATGCATCTATTACTTATAGTCAAGTAAAACCGCTGGTCTTGTCTGATGAGTCCCTACCATACACCAGGAACCCTGAAGGACACTGAGTTTTGAGGGGCTCGGCCCTTGCTATCCCAAGGTCCCCTCGCTATTGGCGAGCTGGCCCTAGAGGAGCAGCGAGGGTCAGGTGCAAGCACCCGCCCTTCTCACCAGCTTGGGCTGTCCATCTCCACAGAGCCAACCCTTTCTTAGAAATGAAACTTATACTTGTCTCCCTTCCTTTTACAGTCCACCTACCCTTGGCTTTGACCCTTTAAAGCCTTGTTCAAATTTCACATCCCATTCAGGACGCCGTCTGTTACCACTGAGTGAAAACTCATTCTGGGTGATTCTTAGAATATCCTTTCCAGCCGGGAGCACGGTGAACACTGGGAAGGCAAAGCCTGAGTCAGAAGAGCAGAGCCTTTTAATCAGACTCACTGAAGTTTTAAGGCGGCCTCGGACACTGTCTAACTTGGAGATTTCAGGCAACTTCCTTCATTGCTAAATCTGTAAATGGAGTGAAAAGTGGGGCTTGCAGGGTGATTAAACGAAAAGTGCATGTGGTGCACCCAGCACAATGCACATGCCTCTGATCAGTTGTTAAATATTGCTGCCCCTTCTCCCTCAACCTCTTGGTTTGCCACTTTTAATATTCTATTTGCATTACTCCACCATTTGTTACGTGCTGTAGTTCTCTAACGAGACAATAAACTGTACAGGCTAGAAACCGCATCTCACATTTCTTCACATCTGTGGAGCATCCACCATGTACCTTGGGAGGCTGATTGATTGATGGGTTTTGTGACAAGGGCAAGGCTGAGGACATGCTGCTCTCTGGAGTCCAGCATGTAGCCATGGGCTTCAGTGTTCAGGGAGGGAGGCCACTGCTTAGCACCTGCGGGAGATGTGCTGCTGAGGGCCAAACAACTGCAGGTGGCTCTGCCCTGCTGTCTCTCGTCCCTGCCCACCAGCTTCGGGAAGTGTTACCCTGCCAGTTGGCGAGAGCCTGATGACCCCTCCACCTCCAAGTTCATGTGGGGAAGCATTTCAACAGGCCATGGTGGGGCCCACCCTTACCTTGTGCTGACCCTTCCACCTCCAAGTTCAACAGGCCATGGTGGGGGCCCACTCTTACCTTGTGCTCGCCAGGGAGATTAGGAGTAACCAGTGGGCAGGGGGTAGATGACAGCCCTGTATTGAAGGGAATGATTTCATTTCCTGAGTAGAGAGGTCAGTGCCAATCTCTCACAGAGTTCAAAGAGATGGATCAGCACCGTGGATGTGAGTAAACGAACCTGCATTATTTTCGACGTCTAGTTACTTTTTGGACAGGTAATGCCTGCACACAGTGACATGGTTCAGAGTAGGCGGCCACCATTGCCAGTGTTTTGGCTGCTGTGCTGCAGGTGCCCCATGGAGGTGTGCATGTGCCTCAGCTGGATGTAGTCGTGATAGTCCAAGAACTTCTGTTGATCTGTTTTGTCTGGTAGTTCATGCAGCCATGCAGCCTAAAATTTATGACCAATAATTGTTTGTTGATTGACTAAGGGTTTGTTTTAGTCAGTGACTAATTAGATCTATTTTAGCTGGGGTGGGGGAGTGGGGGGGGTGGGGGGGCGTTAACATTAGCTTGATACATTTTGTTTATTTAAAAAAGACACGGGGAGGGAGGGTAATGGGTGGGGCCACACCTAGGGTGCATCTTAGAATGGGTACAGGCGAAACTTACTAAATGCAGAATATAAATGCCCACATACAGTAACTAAGAAAATGCCATGAAGGCTACTTTGAACAGTTCGATGAGAATATTTCAGATTGTATATGAAACCTGCACAATGTAACCCTTGATTGCACTAATGTACACAGCTATGACTTAACAATAATAATAAATAAATTAAAAAAAAATAAAAAAGAAACAATTTGACATGTCTAGAGAATAGAGCATCTTAATTCATTTTAATGTTTTGCTACACTAATTTAAAACCACTGATGCAGTTTTGAATATTCTTCCCTGACTAGAGGGGAGCTCTTTGGAAAATACGTCCCTCCTAAGTATTTATTTATTTATTTATTTTTTAAAGACAGAGTCTCACTCTGTTGCACAGGCTAGAGTGCCATGGCAACATAGCTCATAGCAACCTCAAAGCCCTGGGCTCAAGTGATCCTCCTACCTCAGCCTCCTGAGTAGCTGGGACTACAGGCACCCACCACAATACCTGACTGGGTTTTTCTGATATTAGTAGAGACAGGGGTCTCGCTCCTGCTCATACTGGTCTTGAATTACTGAGCTCAAGTGATCTTCCCTCCTTGGTCTTCCAGCGTGCTGGGACAGGTAGCCCACTGCATTTAAATAAGGATGGGCTAATAGGCAAAAAAGAAGGTTAAGAAAATGTGTCAGAACGCACACACATATGCAAACACGGCGTGGTTACTGAAGTGGCAGCTTCTTTAATGACCTCTCTAAGTTTATAAGTCACACATTTACTGTGGCTGCTGCCACTTCTACTATTAACTGTTGTCACTGTTGTTGCTGTTGTCACTACTGCCACTGTTACTGTTTACTTGGCACCAAGTGAGTGCTGGCATACGTAAGGTTTTATATGCCTTATCTCATTTGCTTTCACAGCCAACAACATCAGGTATGTGCTATAGTCATCTGCATTTCAAAGATGAGGAAACTGAGGCTCAGAATAATTTCATAGTTGAGTGGGGATTGTGGGACTTACTCCTAATCAGTCCTTCCAAAGCACAGCTCATTTTTGACCAGAAATGGAACATTCTAATTCATCGTCCTTCCTATCTATTTGCCAAATTTAGCTCTAAATGATGTTTGGTTTGATCAATAAATGAAAATTCACTTTCAAAAAGAATTATTATTATTTTTTGAGATAGAGCCTTTGTCGTCCTTGGTAGAGTGCTGTTGCATCACAGCTCACGGCAACCTCAAACTCTTGGGCTTAAGCGATTCTCTTGCCTCAGCCTCCCTCGTAGCTGGGACTACAGGCACCTGCCACTACGCTCGACTATTTTTGTTGTTGTTGTAGTTGTTATTGTTATTTGGCAGGCCCGGGCTGGGTTTGAACCCACCAGCCGCGGTGTGTATATGGCCTGCGCCTTAGCCACTGCGCAACAGGTACCGAGCCAAGAATGATGTTTTGTTAACACTGTAGCTTTTCAAAAGACAAAAGTTTTTCAGTTGCTAAAATCAGTTCAACAAGAGGAGTTTCCAAATAGTTTACATTATTAGAATGAGTGATCAGGTTCCTAAGCAGAGTACTTTGAAAGGGATGGTAATTCACTGTTTGTTTAAAAAAAATCTGTTCTGGTATTTATTGTCACATTTCACATATTTAATTTATTTAAATAAAGAAGGATTCAGGGAATTTCCTGTTAGAGTTTATATATAGTTGGAAAATACCAAATTGCTTGTATATCTTCGTATTTCATCACTAGTACTCTATGATTCAGGAGAGTCCTAGGCAAGACTGTAAATTATTTAAAATGTATCTTGCCACATCCTTTATTTCAGCACTTCCCCTTTACTGTTCCTCTGTCTACTCTTTCCTTTCTGACAAACGCCCAGAGTATGGTGGAGCTTGGCAGCTGCATGCAGAGCCGTCAAGCTCAAGGCACCATCCTCCCCTCAACCTTTGTGTATGCTTCTTTCATTTACTCCAAAATCATCCCTTTCTTTACCCATCCAACCCAAATCCTGTTGTATAATGACAAATAATCACTTTCAGGAGAAGAGACAGCAGAGGAAACTAATCCACATTAAGGTGTAAGTGACAGCTTTAGCTGACTGTAGAGACCCTGACTACTGCCCTGATATTTAGAGTGAGAATCTTACTATGTCAAAGGAGCTTCTTCTTTTTGGCCTGGGTACTGTTCTTGTCTTTCCTAAAGTATAATAGATCCTACATACATAATAGGGGGGTTTATTTATTTATTTTGGTTGGCAAAGGGGTAGGTGGTTGGTGATAGGCACTGATAGAGGTGGGGCAAGCATCCCCAGGGTTCCCTCGGATGGAGGGAAGTGCTGATTGTTGTGGGAGTGGTTTTATTTGATTGTTTTTGTTTTTAGCAGGGAGAAACTGAAAATCTTCAAGGGTCTTCATCCTGTTGCCTGTAACAACGCTTTGACTTATAGGTGCCAGTGGTTTCCTGAGTTATAGACTTTTCTGCCAGTTTCAAAGTTAAATAGCATTAGGGGCAGGCCACCTAGTGGCGATGGCTTTTTTGCTCACTGAAAGAAAGTAAATAAAACCGTAGTAAATCAAAATCTTCTAGGCTTGAAAGCGACACAGGAGGCCATCTAGGACCTCCAAGGGTGTTTATGTCAGCAGGCAAGAAATCATCCTTTCTGCGGATCTGAGATGGAAAAATCTGGTGGGTCCAAAGACTTTTGGGCTTAGAAATCCACCAGGTTCCAGTTCCCCAGTGGCCTGCCCACCAGGGACATGGTGCTGTGTTCCCATAGGCTTTTTGGCAATTGCAGCTATAGATGCTTGAAGCAGACCAGGCTGATCTAGCCCTGACTGTGGCTTCCTCACTCCGACCTCTCTCCTCCTCTAGACCTGCCCCACCTCCAGGCCACTCCTCTGTCCACAATCTCTGCTGCCTTCAGAGCTTTACTTCCACTATCATGCTTTCCAGTTCCCAGGAATCACCATATGATGCTTTCCTTTTAATCACCATAGTTTCTTCTTAAATTTTTATTTTTATTGTCTGTCTCTAAAAAGAGGAGGATTTGGCTCATGCCTGTAATCCCAGCACTATGAGAAGCTGAGATGGGTGGTTCACTTGAGCTAACAACTTTGAGACCATCCTGAGCCAGTGTGAGACCCCATCTCAAAAAATAGCCAGACACTGTGATAGGCACCTGTAGTCCCAGCTACTTGGGAGGCTGAGGCAAGAGAATTATTTTTTTCCCTTTTTTTTATTGTTAAATCACAGCTGTGTACATTAGTGCAATCAAGCGGTACAATGTGCTAGTTTCATATACAATCTGAAATATTCTTATCAAGCTGTTCAATGTAGCCTTCATGGCATTTTCTTAGTTATTGTATGAAGACATTTGTATTCTGCCTTTAGTAAGTTTCGCCTGTGCCCATTCTAAGATGCACCATACGTGTGGCCCCACCCATTACCCTCCCTCCACCCTAACCTCCCCCCTCCCTTCCCCTTCCTTGGCCCTTTCCTCATAGTCTTGTGCTATAGTTGGGTTATAGCCCTCATGTGAAAGCTATAATTCAGCTTCATAGTAGGGCTGAGTACATTGGATACTTTTTCTTCCACTCCTGAGATACTTTGCTAAAAAGAATATGTTCCAGCTCCATCCATGTAAACATGAAAGAGTCTCCATCTTTCTTTAAGGCTGCATAATATTCCATGGTATACATGTACTACAATTTGCTAGTCCATTAGTGGGTCGATGGGCACTTGGGCTTCTTCCATGACTTAGCAATTATGAATTGGGCTGCAATAAACATTCTGGTACAGATGTCTTTGTTATATTGTGATTTTTGGTCTTCTGGGTATAAACCTAGTAAAGGAATTACAGGATCGAATGGCAGGTCTATTTTTAGGTCTCTAAGTAGTCTCCAAACATCCTTCCAGAAGGAACGTATTAGTGTGCATTCCCACCAGCAGTGTACAAGTGTGCCCTTTTCTCCACATCCACGCCAACATCCCTGGTTTTGGGATTTTGTTATGTGAGCTACTCTTACTGGGGTTAGGTGATATCTCAAAGTAGTTTTGATTTGCATTTCTCTGATGATTAAGGATGATGAGCTTTTTTTCATGTGTTTATAGATCATGCATCTGTCTTCTTTAGAGAAGTTTCTCTTCAAGTCCCTTGCCCACCCTGAGATGGGATCACGTGTTCTTTTCTTGCTAATACATTTGAGTTCTCTGTGGATTCTGGTTATTAGACCTTTATCGGAGGTATAACCTGCAAATATTTTCTCCCATTCTGAAGGCTGTCTGCTTGCTTTTACTTACTATGTTCTTGGCTGTGCAGAAGCTTTTTAGTTTGATCAAGTCCCAGTAGTGTATTTTTGATACTGCTTCAATTGCCTGGGGAGTCCTCCTCATAAAATGTTCACCCAGGCCGATTCCTTCAAGAGTTTTCCCTGCACTTTCTTCAAGTATTTTTATAGTTTCATGTCTTAAGTTTAAATCTTTTATCCAGTGACAGTCTATCTTAGTTAATGGTGAAATGTGTGGGTCCAGTTTCAATCTTCTACAGGTTGCCAGCCAGTTCACCCAGCACCATTTGTTAAACAGGGAATCTTTTCCCCACTGAATGTTTTAAATTGGCTTGTCAAAGATCAAATAATGGTAAGTAGCTGGATTCATCTCTTGGTTCTCTATTCTGTTCCAGACATCTACTTCTCTGTTTTTATGCCAATACCATGCTGTCTTGATCACTATGGATTTATAGTACAGTCTCAGGTCTGGTAGCGTGATTCCTCCTGCTGTGCTTTTATTGCTGAGTAATGTTTTGGCTATTCGAGATTTTTTTTTTTAATTTTTTTATTAAATCATAACTGTATACAATGATATGATTATGGGGCATCATACACTCACTTCATAAACCATTTGACACATTTTTATCACAGTGGTTAACATAGCCTTTCCGGCGTTATCTCAGTTACTGTGCCAAAACATTTACATTCTACATTTACCAAGTTTCGCAAATACCCCTGTAATATGCACCACAGGTGTGATCCCACCGATTCCCCTCCCTCTACCCACCCCCCCCTTTCCCACTTCCCCCTATTGTTAAGTTGTAGCTGGGTTATAGCTTTCATGTGAGAGTCCCAAATTAGTTTCATAGTAGGGCTGTGTACATTGGGTATTTTTTCTTCCATTCTTGGGATACTTTACTAAGAAGAATATGTTCCAGCTCCATCCATGTAAACATGAAAGAGGTAAAGTCTCCATCTTTCTTTAAGGCTGCATAGTATTCCATGGTATACATATACCACAATTTATTAATCCATTCGTGGATCGATGGGCACTTGGGCTTTTTCCATGACTTAGCTATTATGAATTGGGCTGCAATAAACATTCTGGTACAAATATCTTTGTTATGTTGTGATTTTTGGTCTTCTGGGTATATGCCCAGCAGAGGAATTACAGGATTGAATGGCAGATCTATTTTTAGATCTCTGAGTGTTCTCCATATATCTTTCCAAAAGGAATGTATTAATTTGCATTCCCACCAGCAGTGCAGAAGTTTTCCCTTTTCTCCGCATCCACGCCAACATCTCTGGTCTTGAGATTTTGTGATATAGGCTAGTCTCATTGGAGTTAGATGATATCTCAAAGTAGTTTTGATTTGCATTTCTCTGATGATTAAAGATGATGAGCATTTTTTCATATGTCTGAAGGCCATGTGCCTGTCTTCTTCAGAGAAGTTTCTCTTCAAATCCCTTGCCCAGCCTGCGATGGGATCCCTTGTTTTTTTCTTGCTGATGCGTTTGAGTTCTCCGTGGATTCTGGTTATTAAACCTTTGTCAGAGATATACCCTGCAAATATCTTCTCCCATTCTGAGGGCTGTCTGCTTGCTCTGCTTACTGTGTTCTTAGCTGTGCAGAAGCTTTTTAGTTTGATCAAGTCCCAGTAGTGTATTTTTGAAGCTGCTTCAATTGCCCGGGGGGTTCTCCTCATGAAATACTCACCCAGACCAATTTCTTCAAGGGTTTTCCCTCCATTTTCCTCTAGTATTTTTATAGTTTCATGTCTTAAGTTTAAATCTTTAATCCAATGAGAGTCTATCTTAGTTAATGGTGAAAGGTGTGGGTCCAATTTCAGTCTTCTGCAGGTTGCCAGCCAGTTCACCCAGCACCATTTGTTAAATAGGGAATCTTTTCCCCACTGAATGTTTTTAATTGGCTTGTCAAAAATCAAATAGCGGTAAGTAGCTGGATTCATCTCTTGGTTCTCTATTCTGTTCCAGATATCTACTTCTCTGTTTTTGTGCCAATACCATGCTGTTTTGATCACTATCGATTTGTAGTAAAGTCTGAGGTCTGGTAGTGTGATTCCTCCTGTTTTGTTTTTATTTCTGAGTAATGTCTTGGCTATTCGAGGTTTTTTCTGATTCCATATAAAACGAAGTAATGTTTTTTCAAGATCTTTAAAATATGACAGTGGAGCTTTAATAGGGAGTGCGTTGAAATTATATATTGCTTTGGGTAGTATGGACATTTTGATAATGTTGATTCTTCCCAGCCATGAGCATGGTATGTTTTTCCATTTGTTAACATTTTTAGCTATTTCTTTTCTTAGAGTTTCATAGTTCTCTTTATAGAGATCTTTCACGTCTTTTGTTAGGTAAATTCCCAAATATTTCATCTTCCTTGGCACTACTGTGAATGGGATAGAGTCCTTAACTGCTTTTTCAATTTGACTGTTGTTGGTGTATATAAAGGCTACCGATTTATGAATGTTGATTTTGTAACCTGAGACGCTGCTGTATTCCTTGATCACTTCTAGGAGTTTTGTAGTAGAGTCCCTAGTGTTTTCCAGATAGACAATCATATCATCTGCGAAGAGCGAGAGTTTGATCTCTTCTGACCCTATATGGATACCCTTGATCGCCTTTTCTTCCCTAATTGCGGTGGCTAAAACTTCCATTACAATGTTGAAAAGCAATGGAGACAATGGGCAGCCTTGTCTGGTTCCTGATCTGAGTGGAAATGATTCCAATTTAACTCCATTCAATATGATATTGGCTGTGGGTTTGCTGTAGATAGCCTCTATCAGTTTAAGAAAAGTCCCTTCTAGACCAATTTTCTTGAGTGTTCTGATCATGAAGGGATGCTGGTTATTATCAAAAGCTTTTTCTGCATCAATTGAGAGAATCATATGGTCTTTGTTTTTTAATTTGTTTATGTGCTGAATTACATTTATAGATTTACGTATATTGAACCAGCCTTGAGACCCTGGGATAAAACCAACTTGGTCATGATGTATAATTTGTTTGATGTGTTGTTGGATTGTGTTTGTTAGGATCTTGTTGAATATTTTTGCATCTATATTCATTAGTGATATTGGTCTATAATTTTCTTTTCTTGTTGGGTCTTTTCCTGGTTTGGGGATCAGGGTGATATTTGCTTCATAGAACGTGTTGGGTAGTCTTCCTTCTTTTTCTACATTTTGGAACAGGTTGAGTAATATAGGTACTAATTCCTCTTTAAAGGTTTGGTAGAATTCTGACGTGAAACCATCTGGTCCCAGGCTTTTCTTTTTAGGGAGGTTTTGTATAGTTGATGCTATTTCTGAACTTGATATGGGTCTGTTCAACATTTCCACTTGATTCTGGTTAAGTCTTGGAAGGTGGCGTGCTTCCAAGTATCGGTCTATTTCCTTCAGATTTTCATATTTCTGAGAATAAAGTTTCTTGTAATATTCATTAAGGATTTTTTGGATTTCTGATGAGTCTGTGGTTATTTCGTCTTTGTTGTTTCTGATTGATGATATTAGAGATTTTACTCTTTTTTTCCTGATTAGGTTGGCCAGAGGTTTATCTATTTTATTGACCTTTTCATAAAACCAGCTTTTTGATTTATTGATCTGTTGTATTATTCTTTTGTTTTCAATTTCATTTAATTGTGCTCTAATTTTGGTTATTTCTTTTCTTCTACTGGGTTTGGGGTTGGAATGTTCTTCCTTTTCCAGTTGCATGAGATGTCCCATTAAGTTGTTAACTTCCTCTCTTTCCGTTCTCTTGAGGAAGGCTTGCAGTGCTATAAATTTCCCTCTTAGAACTGCCTTTGCAGTGTCCCAGAGGTTCTGATAGCTTGTGTCTTCATTGTCATTTTGTTCCAAAAAATTGGTGATTTCTTTCTTAATCTCATCTCTGACTCAGCTATCATTCAGCATAAGGTTATTTAACTTCCATGTTTTTGTATGGGTATGCAGATTCCTGTTGTTACTCAATTCAAGTTTTATTCCATGATGGTCCGAGAAGATGCATGGAATAATTTCTATTCCTTTAAATTTACTGAGGTTAGACTTGTGACCTAAAATGTGATCAATTTTGGAGTAAGGTCCGTGGGCTGATGAGAAGTATGTGTATTCAGTTTTGTTGGGATGAAATGTTCTGTAGATGTCTGCTAAATCTAAATATTGGATGGTTAGGTTTAAATCTAAGAGTTCTTTGCTCAGCTTCTTTCTGGAGGATCGATCCAACACTGCCAAGGGAGTGTTGAAATCTCCAACGATTATGGAGCTGGAGGAAATCAAGTTACTCATGTCTGTTAGAGTTTCTCTTATAAATTGAGGTGCATTCTGGTTGGGTGCATAGATATTAATAATTGAGATCTCGTCATATTGAGTATTACCCTTAACAAATATGAAGTGACCATTCTTGTCCTTCCTTACTTTTGATGGTTTAAAGCCTACTGTATCTGCAAATAAAATTGCAAAACCTGCTTTTTTCTGATTACCATTTGCCTGAAATATGGATGACCATCCTTTGACCCTGAGTCTGTATTTGTCTTTTAAGTTGAGATGTGACTCTTGTATGCAACAAATATCTGGCTTGAGTTTTTGTATCCAGTCAGCTAACCTATGCCTCTTTAGAGGACAGTTTAAGCCATTCACATTGATGGAGAGTATTGATAAGTCTGGTGGAATTTTGGGTATCGAGTTTTTCAAAGGTCCAGTGGACATTTTTATTCCTTTCGCCAGTGTGGAAGTTGGAGTTTGATCCGAAGTTTCTGAGTGAGTTTACTTTTGTGGTATAGGATTGGGTTGGTCATTGTGGAGGATAGGTCTGAGAACATCCTGAAGAGCTGGTTTACTTATGGCAAATTTTTTCAACATATGAATGTCATTGAAGTATTTAATTTCTCCATCATAGATGAAACTCAGTTTAGCTGGATACAAGATCCTGGGTTGAAAGTTTTTTTGCTTTAGGAGATTAAAAGTTGATGACCAGCCTCTTCTTGCTTGAAAAGTTTCAGCAGAGAGATCTGCAGTTATTCTAATATTCTTACCTTTGTACGTTATAGTTTTCTTTCTCCGGGCTGCTTTGAGAATCTTCTCTTTCATGTTAACTTTAGTGAAGCTAATTATGATATGTCTGGGAGATGGCTTATTGGGGTTGAATCGTGCTGGGGTTCTGAAGCTGTCTGCTATCTGAATTTCAGATTCTCTAGGCATGTCTGGAAAATTTTCTTTCATAATTTCATGTAGAAGGGCCTCTGTGTCCTTGGCAGCCACTTCATCATTCTCCGAAATTCCTATAACCCTTATGTTGTTTTTTTTCGAATTATCTGAGAGCTCTCTGAGTGAGTGATCCGTTTTTGCTCTCCATTTCTCTTCCTCTTTGAGAGATTGGGAGCGTTCGAAGACTTTATCTTCAATGTCAGAAATCCTTTCTTCTGCTTGCTCCATTCTGTTACTGAGGGATTCTACTGTATTTTTCATATCTTTGAGTGCTGTAAGTTCTTGTTTCAGTGTGTCTAAGTCTTTGGTGGTTTTGTCTTTAAATTCGTTAAATTCTTGAGACAATTTTTGAATTTCTCCTCGAATTCCTAATTCCATTTTATTAATCTTGTCTGCAAACCAAATTCTGAATTCGACTTCTGACATCTCAGCCAGTTGTTTATGAATGGGATCTTCAATCACATCTGCCGTATCTTTTCTTGGGGGGGTTGATCTATTCTGGTTATTCATGTTACCAGAGTTTTTCCGCTGATTCCGCCCCATGGCTTACTCCCTTTGGTTTTCCCCTGGGGTTTTATCGAGGGCCCGTACAGTGTTGTGGCCTGAGAAACTGGGGCCCTGTCTGGTGTGGTGGAGCAAAGTGGTTCTGTCTTGTTTTCAGCTGGTTTCTGTTCGATCCTATTGCAACTTCTACTCTGGCTTGAAGTCTCAGCTGTGTGGAAAAATCAGCAATTAAGTCACCCCGCCTGCCCACCTCTGGCCCCAGTTGGAAAAGGAGAATCAAACCTTCCTACAATCGCACACCCAGGGCACCACCTGAAGAGTCCTCAGTCTATTAGCCCAGTTCAAAAGGTCTGAATCAACTGTCTCAATCGGCACTTGTCTCGGGTGGAAGGGTTCAAGAGGTCTCTGGGAACTGGATCACAGGGGCCTGGTGACTCCTCTGACACAGCTCACCCCAGTGCAGCGTGGAGTCAGGAGGAGCCACCCAGCAAACAGAGCAGTCTGGGAAGGTTGACGTCTCCTTCCCCACTTTGCCCCTCTGTCGGACCCAGTCACTGGTATCTCTGCAGATGGCTAACCCAGTTGCCTGCAGTGAACAGACACTCTAGGGGTTTGCACCTGCCTGAATCGCAAGGAAGTCTGCCAGGCCCCCGCAGACTGCCGCTATCTAGCAGGAGGAGATGGGGCCTGACATCTTTGAGTGTTTGATGCAGGTGATGGGAAGGAGGTGTTCACTCAGGCTTAGCCCCGTCCCTGATGCATGCTGCTAACAGAACAGAACAGACAACTTTGTGAGGTTCTGTCTCTGTTCCTGTCGTCGCCTACAGGAGACGGGCTGTTTTGAGTTCAAACGTCTTTGCTGCTGGAGAATTGCATCTGAACACCTCTCTAGGTCGGCCCCGCCCTGGAGGCTTCCGGGTTTGTGAGCCGTGTCACCGGTGGCCTCCTCTGGTTGCCCAGGGAGACAGGGGGTGTGGCCTCAGAATATCCAGAAGTGAGCGTTCTGCCGTTAAAGAAAAAACGGCTGTTGATCTACCTCCAGGGAACTGTTGCTCTGGTGTGGGCACTCAGGCGACCATTTTCTCCTCTGTCCCGCGCCCCAGAGTCAGCACTGAGCGGCCGCAGTTTGTGCTGGGTCCACACCCCTTAAGAGATCCCCCAAGAATCAGAACTCTTGGGGGATGGGCCCCCAGATCCCGATTGGGAGTGGGGCGGGGGGAAGCTAGAGTTTCATTCAGTTTCACGCAATACTACGGTCCGGGGAGGGCTCCTGCAGTGCACCGCAGGGAAGTGCCGCCAAGGCTTGATTTCCCCTCAGCAGAGTGCCCTCTCCTCCCTCACGATCCCAGAGTCAGCGCTGACCTGACGCAGCTCAGGCACTGTGCACTCCCCTCGAGAAATCACCCAAGGAGCCGAACTCCTGGGGGGTAGGCCCTCAGACCCCGAGTGAGAGTAGGGGTTCTCAGCTCTCAGCGGGGAGGCCAGAGTCTGATTCAGTCTTGGGCCCCGTATGCCCGGGGAGGGTTGCTGCACTGCACCGCAGGGAAGTGCCGTGAGGCATGACTCCCCCTCAGCCCGGTGCCCTCTCCTAACTCGGCGCGCCTCAGAGTCAATGCTGACCAGTCGCAACTCGGGGACTGTCCATTCCCCTTGAGATATCACCCAAGGATCCGAAGTCCTGGGGGACAGGCCTCCAGATCTCAGTGGGCGGGAGGGGAGCGCCAGGGATTCAGGGTTGCCGGCAAAGGATTCCCAAAGTTTTATTCAGCCCTATGTCCGGCAGGAGAACGCCACGGCACCCCAGTAGGGGAGGTAGGTCCAGTTTTTAGAAGGTCTCTCCCGTGGAGTGTAGTGGGAGGGCCTTTAATTTCTGCCCGCTTGTTCAATTGTGGGGCTCTAGAGCTGGTCTCATGGAGGAGGGGGACTCCCGTCCGCTTGGTGGTGGATTTTGTACCTTTTGTTTGCGTCCTTGTGATCACAACTTGCCTCAGCGGTGTTGATGTGCGTTCTTCAGCCTTCTCTCTTGGTGAGGCTCAAGTCCACCAGGATACTTACTAAATTCCTGTCCCTTAACTCTCCTTCTGGACGGGAGCCTTTGTTGAAAGCTGGCTTCAGTCCGCCATCTTGTCTCCCTGGTTACCTCAAGGTTTTTTCTGATTCCACATAAAATGAAGTATTATTTTTCGAGATCTTTAAAATATGACAATGGAGCTTTAAAAGGAATTGCATTAAAATTATATATTGCTTTGGGTAGTATAGACATTTTAACAATGTTGATTCTTCCCAGCCATGAGCATGGTATGTTTTTCCATCTGTTAACATCTTCAGCTATTTCTTTTCTTAAAGTTTCACAGTTCTCTTTGTAGAGATCTTTCACATCCTTTGTTAGGTATACTCTGAAATATTTCATCTTCTTTGGCACTACTGTGAAAGGAATAGAGCCCTTGACTGTTTTTTTGGCTTGGTTATTGTTGGTATATATAAAGGCTACAGATTTATGGGTGTTGATTTTGTAGCCTGAGACATTGCTGTATTCCTTGATCACTTCTAAAAGTTTTGTAGTAGAATCCCTAGTGTTTTCCAGATATATGATCAGATCATCTGCAAAGAGTGAAAGTTTGATCTCTTCTGACCGTATGTGGATACCCTTGATCGCCTTTTCTTCCCTAATTGCAATGGCTAAAACTTCCATTACAATGTTAAAGAGCAGTGGAGACAATGGGCAACCTTGCCTGCTTCCTGATCTAAGTGGAAATGATTTCAATTTAACTCCATTCAATACGATATTGGCTGTGGGTTTGCTGTAGATGGCCTCTATTAGTTTAAGAAATGTCCCTTCTATACCAATTTTCTTACGTGTTCTGATCATGAAGGGATGCCGGATATTATCAAGAGCTTTTTCTGCATCAGTTGAAAGAATCATATGGTCCTTATTTTTTAGTTTGTTTATGTACTGAATACATTTATAGATTTACGTATATTGAACCAGCCTTGAGACCCTGGGATAAATCCCACTTGGTCATGGTGTATAATTTTTTTGATGTGTTTTTGGATTCTGTTTGTTAGGATCTTATTGAGTATTTTAGCATCAATATTCATTAGTGATATTAGTCTATACTTTTCTTTTCTTGTTGGGTCTTTCCATGGTTTGGGGATCAAGGTGATGTTTGCTTTGTAGATTGTGTTGGGTAATATTCCTTTCTTTTCTATATTTTGGAAGAGGTTTAGGTACTAGTTCTAATACTAGTACCTAATATAGGTACTAGTTCTTCTTTAAAGGTTTGGTAGAATTCTGACATAAAGCCATCTGGTCCTGGGCTTTTCTTTTTAGGGAGATTTCGTATAGTTGATGCTATTTCAGAACTTGATATGGGCCTGTTCAACATTTCCACTTCATTCTGGCTAAGTCTTGGTAGGTGGCGTACTTCCAGGTATTGGTTGATTTCTTTCAGATTTTCATATTTCTGAGAGTAGAGTTTCTTGTAGTATTCGTTAAGGATTTTTTGAATTTCTGAGGGGTCTGTTGTTATTTAATCATTACCATTTCTGATTGATGAAATTAGAGATTTTACTCTTTTTTTCCTGGTTAGGTTGGCCAAAGGTTTATCTATTTTATTCATCTTTTAAAAAAACCAACTTTGGGATTTATTGATCTGTTGTATAATTCTTTTGTTTTCAATTTCATTTAATTCTGCTCTGATTTTGGTTATTTCCTTTCTTCTGCTGGGTTTGGGGTTGGAGTGTTCTTCCTTCTCCAGTTGCTTGAGATGTCCCATTAAGTTATTAACTTCCTTTCTTTCCGTTTTCTTGAGGAAGGCTTGCAGTGCTATAAATTTCCCTCTTAGGACTGCCTTTGCAGTATCCCAGAGGTTCTGGCAATTCATGTCTTGATTGTTGTTTTGTTCCAAAAATTTGGTCATTTCCTTCTTAATCTTGTCTATAACCCATCTATCCTTCAGCATAAGGTTGTTTAGCTTCCATGTTTTTGTATGGGTATGCAGGTTCCTGTTGTTATTGAGTTCAACTTTTATTCCATGATGGTCTCAGAAAATGCAAGGAATATTTCTATTTTTTAAAATTTGCTGAGGTTAGATTTGTGGCCTAGGATGTGGTCAATTTTGGAGTATGTTCCGTGGGCTGATGAGAAGAATGTATATTCAGTTTTGTTGGGATGAAACATTCTGTAGATGTCAGTTAAGTCCAGATGTTGAATGGTTAAGTTTAAATCTAAAATTTCTTTGCTTAGCTTCTTTTTGGAGGATCTATCCAGCACTGCTAAAGGGGTGTTAAAAATCTCCAACTACTATGAAACTGGAGGAAATCAAGTTACTCATGTCTGTTAGAGTTTCTCTTATAAATTGAGGTGCATTCTGGTTGGGTGCATAAATATTAATAATTGAAATCTCATCATATTGAGTATTACCTTTAACAAAATATGAAGTGTCCATCCTTATCCTTCCTTATTTCAGTTGGTTTAAAGCCTATTGCATCTGCGAATAGGATGGCAATGCCTGCTTTTTTCTGCTTTTCATTTGCCTGGAGGTTAGATGACCATCCCTTCACCTTAAGTCTATATTTGTCTTTTAATGTAAGATGCAATTCTTGTATGCAGCAGTTATCTGGCTTGAGTTTTTGTATCCAGTCAGCCAACCTGCACCTCTTTAGAGGACAATTTAAACCATTCACATTAATTGAGAATATTGATAAGCCTTTTGAGAGTCCGGTGGACATTTTTAATCCTTTTGTGACTGTGGAAGTTGGAATTTGATTAGAATTTTTTGGGTGGCTTTACTTTTGTGGTGGAGGATTACGCTGGTCTTAATGGAGGATAGGTCTGAGAATATCCTGGAGAGCTGGTTTAGTTATGGCAAATTTCTTCAACATGTGAATGTCATTAAAAGTATTTAATTTCTCTGTCATAAATGAAACTCAGTTTCACTGGATACAGGATCCTGGGTTGAAAAATATTTTGTTTTAGGAGATTAAAAGTTGATGACCATCCTCTTCTAGCTTGAAAGTTTTCAGCAGAGAGATCTGCAGTTATTCTAATATTCTTGCCCTTGTAGATGATGGTTTTCTTGCATCTGGCTGCTTTCAGAATTTTCTCCTTCATATTAACTTTAGTGAAATTGATTATGATGTGTCTGGGGGATGTCTTATTTGGGTTGAGTTGTGCTGGAGTTCTGAAACTGTCTGCTATCTGAATTTCAGAATCTCTTGGCATGTCTGGAAAGTTCTCCTTCATAATCTCTTGGAGAAGAGACTCTGTGCCTTGTGAAGCCACTTCCTCACTTTTAGGGATCCCTATTAGATGAATATTGGTTTTCTTTGAATTATCCCAGAGCTCTCTGAGAGAGTGATCTGTTTTTGCCCTCCATTTCTCTTCATCTTTGAGAGTTTGGGAGCATTGGAAAGCTTTGTCTTCAATGTCAGGAATCCTTTCTTCTGCTTGCTCCATTCTATTACTGAGGGATTCTACTGTTTCTCAGATCTTTGAGGTCTGCAACTTCTTGTCTCAGTGTGTCAAAATCTTTGGTCATTTGGTCTTTGAATTCATTGAATTCTTGAGATGATATCTTTTGGGTTGTTGCTTGGAATTCTAATTCGATCTTATTTGCTATCCAGATCCTGAATTCAATTTCTGACATCTCAGCTATTTGTTTGTGCATGGGATCTTGTGCTGTGTCTGCCCCAATGATCCTTGGGGGAGATGATCTACTCTGATTATTCATATTGCCAGAGTTTTTATTTTGATTTTACCTCATGATTGTTTTTCACCATTGCCTCTGGCCATCCTCAGAGTTGGGGAGGTGTCTCTCCAAGATCAGATCCCAGTGGGATCACTCTATTGTTGCTGGATCTTTGTAGGGAGTGACCCTGTGTAGTTCCTCTGGGGCTGCTCTAGCTAGGGAGTTCTGGTTGTGGAAGCAGCTCCAGAGTGTGGCACACCCGGATCCAGCAACAGGGCGGGAGGTGGTGCGCACAGTACTGGAAGTGCCTGGCACCTGGTGACTTTGGCACAGAGAGCCCAAGGCTCCAGCAGTCTCTGGCCAGGAGAAGGGCTCTGCGCAGAGTCAGGGAGGGCTCCTGAGGGCATGCAGCTACCAGAGTCCCTGGACAGACAAGTGGGCCAGTGTGGAGGCAGGTAGGGTACAGGAGGGAGGATGCAGGTTGCGCGGCTCCCACAGTTCCTGGTCAGGGCATGTGGAGGCCCGGCAGGTCAGGTGTCATGTCCCAGGTCTTATGGAGGTCCAGGTGGCACCAAACCCAGGAGTTTGAGGTTGCTACGAGCTGTGATGCCACAGGACTATACCCAGGGCAACAGCCTGAGGCTCCAGAGTGCCAAAACCCATCTCACTCTGCCCCTGAAGGTTCAGGTTGTAAGGCAGCTCAGTCCCTGCCTTTAGGCTGCTCAGTCACTAGGTTACTAGCTCCCACCCGATGTTTGCTTTGCGACCCTGAAGGCGGAGCTTGCCGGGGCAGTTCTCTCACAATGGCTCCCTGCGGCCTGCAGCCGAACAGTATTAGCTCTGTCTGGCTCAGTGGCTCAGTCTGGGGCCCTAGACAATGTCCAAAGTTCTCTGCACTCCTGCTCAAGCTCTCCCCAAGGCAGTTCAACAGAGTGCCAAGTCCACAAACACTGAAACAGTTCACAGGTAAGGCCTTTCTGTTTACAGTCTCACTGCTGTTTGTACTTACTGCTGCCAGTGGGATTAGGTTGATCAAACACGTGCAACCACTTGCCAGTTTTCCACTGTTTTTGTTCTCCTCTTGGGGTCCAGAGGTCCCTTGCTGACTCCCTGTATCCTCAAAGGGATGATTATAGGCAGATCACACCAGCCAGAGATGCCCGGAGTCTTATCTCCCCAGACTCATCATGCCCTGTTGAAGGGGAAGCTGTTACTCGGCCGCCATCTTGGATTAATCATTTGAACCCAAAAGTTTGAGTTTGCTGTGAACTGTGATGCCATGGCACTCTACTGAGGGCAACAAAGTGAGACTCTGTCTCAGAAAATAAATGAATAAATAAAAAATAAAAAGAGAAGGATTCAAGCTTAGTATAGAACGTAGATAATAGAGAAACACACACACCCTCATAGAACAATTGTCTAGAGATAACCGTTGTTAACATTTTGGCAAAAATCCTTGCAGCCCTCTTTCCTGTCTGTGTGTTTGTGTGTATGTATGTAGTGATATATAAAAATAAAAATAAGATAAGATACTTTTGACTTAATAATAACAGAGCATGAGCATCTTCCTATGTCTTTGAGTGTGCTTCCATTCTGTGATTTCCATAAATGCATCCTAGGATATGTCAGCATTTGCTTAATTACTGTTCAATTCTAAGAAACTGAGGATAGTGGTGAAATTTTAAACTCATGGTCATATTCTGTTCATATTCTATTGCCCACCAATGTATTGTGTGCTTTGATCCTGTGCAAAGCAATTTTTACACATTCCTAATCCCTTTTAATCTGAGAAGCAGGTGTTGTGATACCATTTTACAAAAGAAGAAACTAAGGGTCTGAGAAGTTACATAGTTTGCCCAAGATCACGTGGTGTCGGGTAAGGGGCAAACACAGAACGACAACTTGGGTTGCTGGGGCGTTGTGGTGCCCCTACAATCCAGCTACTTAAGGGGCTGAGGTGGGAGGAAAGACTGAGCTGAGGAGTTTGAGGCTGCAATGAACCGTGATTACTCTCCAGCTTGGGCAACAGAGTGAGACCTCATCTCTATTTTAAAATAAGAAAGAAAGCTTTGGTCTCTGGATCTATAGTCCCTCTGCTACTTCTAATAGAGACAGAACAGGAACATAGCTTTTTTGAGCATTCTTTGTCCTTTGTCCTTTGATAGGAGTAGAGGGAAATCCTAAATCAGGTTATTTTCAAAAGGTTTTTTAGAAGGGGAATGAGAAATGGAGTGTGAGAGCAACTCCTGGGTTCCCATAACCCCAGGAATAATTTTTACTGAATGATGTATGTGATTTATCTGATTTTATCCTTACCCTAGGAAGTACAAACTAAAATAATCTTATTTTACAGATGGAGAAAAGTAAGGTTAGAGAAGTAACTGGTCCAAAGTCACCTTGCTGGTGGCAGAGGCAGAATTAGAACACAGTGATCTAATTCCAAAGCTGCCTTGAGGGCAGCATGGACTTCCTGTGTTAGCGGCTTATTAAGAATTTTGTAGTGGCAGTGCCACAGGTCCCACCTCTGATTTTGAGGGTGTATTTGAAGGGGGTTGTGGAGTAGGTGAGAGAATGGGGGGGCATGAAGAAGTCTAAAGCAAAAGGAGCCCAGAAAAAAGTGAAAAAGCCTGAAAGAGCACCAGTGGCGATCAAAATAACCCACAGGGAAGACAGACGGGCAGTCTGTGATGCAGATCATTTGGAAAACCAGCTGAACCATTGAAAATCTTGAAATTTCTGCTGTTTCATGCTTTGTAAGCAAAGGAAAAACCTCGGAGCACTTGTTAGATCATTTTTTCCCATTGCTCCAACGTGCATTTCCCACACCTGATTCACTCAGAATATCCATCCTGTCACTTGTGATGCTCACCAGTGGAGCAGTCTTTACAGCAGCCGTCCTGCAGGCTTATACTGCTGGTGGGAGATGAGCAGTAGGACACCGCCCAGGGCATGGTGGCCATGTCCACTGTGCCTATTTTGGTTGCATAATCTCTAAAATGAACTGGGTAATGCTCCCAACTTCACAAAAATTAATGAATAAGTACCCAGAGCATGGGGAGGGATTTGAAAGGGGCATGGGAGTATATGCCATTATTACATCCTCATTTCTATTCTGAAGTCATAATGCTCTGTCAGCATCACTGGAAACCAATGACATATGCCACCTTTTCCCTCCGGGGCCTTTTTCCATCCTCCAGGCAGTTCCAGATGCTGCCACAAAAAGTATTAGCTCCCTTTTCTTACTGTCTTTAAGTTCCTTCACTGGTTTGTAAATGCCTCAGCCACTAAGCTCTTCCTTGAATATGTCCCTCTACCCAGACCCACATCCTCCTGCCTTGGGCATCCTCGCAGCAGTGGTCTGGACAGTGTAGCCTCTGCTCCCTTGCTCTCTTTCCCCCCCTTGTGTGTGGGAAGACTCTTTTGATTCAACAAATTGTCCTTTATACCTACTAGTGTCTGCATGGAGAACCCACTTAATATCATCCAGTTCTTTGCTTCCAATCACTGAAGTCTCATGTCTGTGCTGTGTTTTGGTTTGGTTATTGAGACGTCACCATATGTAGATTGCAATTCTTGAGGATGAGTAAAATCCAATCACTAACACTAGTTAGTGGGTCTAGTGGGTCTCCAGGGCTATTATACCAGGTTGTCTGTATTAGTTAGAATTTTCCAAGTGAATTCAACTACATTTTAAAACTCTGATATTCTTTGTTCTCTTGAGGGACTCTTGGCACACAAAGACAAGATATCTATTACAACCCTTGATCTGGAACAGTGATGCATATACATTCTCTAAAGAGCATTTAAAATAAGTTTTTCCATGTTATCAAATAGTTCTCTGTTATCAAAGACCACGTGAGACCTTCATGATAGTAGCCAGAAACAGAATTACTTTGCTTTGAAGGGAACATTTAGACTGACGAACTTGTTCCTGGCAGTGGTCATTTCTTTAGTGGTGAATTGTGTGTCCCCTTTCCTTCCTCCTTTTGAATCACTGAAAATGAAAGACAGGGAAGAAAGCAAACTGATTTAATGGTTTTCCCATCATCTGAATCAGCAGTTCTCAACCTGTGGGTCGCATCCCCTTTGGACTGTATTAGTTCGCAGCATTAGGCAGGTTGAGAACCACTGGTCTAAATGATCCCCTTTAAAACATTTTCTCTGATCTTAGTTTCTAAGCACCTGGAGACATCTCCCAGGTGGCTGTGGGTATGAGCAGCCCGGCGGACCCGCAGGAGTGGCAGCTAAGTGACAGGAAGAACCAGGGGTCTGGCTGTGAAGTGGGTGCCCTGGGGACAAGTACCCCTGTCTTTAGAATCTCTGTACCTGGTGTGGCTCGAGCTCCAGTTTGGTACCAGTGAAAGTGGGCTGCATGTGTCACAAAGTCTTAGATGGCTTGGAGCTCGAGGTGCCATCTTGGCTTAGCGAGCTGACTCAGGCTGGGCGTGAGAGCCCTGAGCTGCCTTCTGTCTCTGGCTCACTCCCCTCTGCTCACATGCCCCCTTACCAAATGGTCTCCTCCTCACTGTCAGTTGTCAGCCAGATGCCACACCGAAGGAGGAACATGTCACTGCTTCGCTCTGCTAATGCCCAGCGTTTGCAGGGGGAAGAGAACTGAAGCCCCATTTAGTTCCTATGGATTTGCAGGCACAAAAGAATGAGAATGAGCTAAATCTACAGTTAAAACTATACCAGATGACAGGGAGTCATCTGCTTGGTGGCCTCGAGGGTACTCTGCTCTTTTAGACTACGGGACAGGGGAGTGACAGTTGTCCCCAGGGCTCTTGGCGGTTCATATTTCTTCAGCATTTCCCACATTTTCCTTCTGCATCCCCCGTTGGAATGAACCTGCAACCCTCCAGCCAAGGACAATCATTACATGCTGCACACCTGTTGTTTCATTGCACGCATCCAACACTATTATCATTGTGTTATTACTGTTGAATTTTTGCAGATGATAGAACAGAGGCCCCATAATCATTTTGTAGCTCCAGTGCTGAGTTCAGGGCTCAAGGGCACTTATTAAATTGGAATCTAACCAATTCTAAGGAGTTACAGGCAGTCCCCAAGTTACAAACATCCAACTAACATACCCCTTGCACTTACGAACATAAGGTATAATGTAGTCTCATCATGATGGAAACTCTGGGCTGGGATCAAGGCAAAGGTCTTGTTAAAAGATATGGACATATCAACTCAGGATTACTCTCCAGGACTTCTGTGGAGGCTTCTTTTCTGTCTTTGATCCTAAACAGGGTCAGCCTTCGTCTCTCTGCTGCTACTTGACTGTAAAGTGGCTGGAAAGACCCTTCCAGTTACTCTGTCGTGCTCAGACCTGTCTGGTTCTCCTGCCGTGAGCCCCATCGTGTGATAGGCAACCAGTGAAGAGGCTGTCGGCCCAACACCTCGTCTTAACAAGGGGAGAGTCTCTGTACTACAGGGCTTCCTCGCACCTTTAACGTGCTAATATGCACTGGGACTCTCTTCAGAGGGACGTGAATATTTACTCAATTCTAAGCAGCACTCCCCCCATTACTTTATCATATCTGAAGCTAGCATGCTTCTTAGAGTTGACAGGTCTCACAGGTGGCTGCTGGGTAGGCAGGAGTTCACACCCGAGCAGGTGCAGACTTGGTCACCGCTGTTCACTGTTCCTTTTGTCATTGCATCAGCTGAATTAGGTACATTCTTAGCACAATATGTAATAATGCTTCATTGCTCTTTAAAATGTCTTCATAATGTTCACACCATGATTTGGCATTGAAGTGAAAATTGCTGTAGATGGGAACAGACCAGCGGGTGTGTACCTGATGTTAGAGCTGTGAAGTCTCACCACTGCAGGGTCAGCTGCCTTAATGCACCTGGGCTGCCATAGCCCGTATAGCCTATAAACTACAGAAACTCATTTCTCAAAGTGCTGGAGGCTGGAAAGTCCAAGATGCAGGTGCTGGTGGTTCAGTGTCTGTGTTGGGCTTGTGCCTTCTGGTTCAGGGGCAGTGTTTTCACTCTGGATTCTCCTGTGCTGGAAAGGCTAAAGGGTGTCCTGATGGCCATTTAAAGGACACGGATCCCACTCATGAGAGCTCTGACTGCATGACCTGATCCTCCCACAGGCCCCACTCCTGTCACCATCACTTTAGGAGTGAAGGCTTCAACATAGGGATCACAGGAGGACACAGACATTCAGACACAGCACTACTGAGAAGGGACGCTAAGAAGAGTCTTCAGGGGGCAGGAGGGAAGCCTGGTCTGTTGGACCAGGAAGTCTGGAGGAACCATAAGAAGGTGGGCATAGGGCCGGGCGTGGTGGCTCACACCTGTAATCCCAGCACTCTGGGAGGCCAAGACAGGTGGATTGCCTGAGCTCACAGGTTCAAGACCAGCCTGAGCCAGAGCGAAACCTTGTCTCTAAAAATAGCGTTCTGGAGGGCACCTGTAGTCCCAGTTCCTTGGGAGGCTGAGGCAAGAGAATCACTTGAGCTCAAGAGTTCGAGGTGGCTGTGAGCTGTGATGCCACAGCACTCTACCAAGGGTGACAAAGTGAGACTCTGTCTCGAAAAATAAAAAAAAAAAAGAAAAAAGTGGCCATGAAGTAACCTAGGTAACTAATGACCAATAGCAAGGGACAATGCTACCTGGGGGCACAGAGAGGCCGGGACTGGCAGCTGGTCTCAGAGAATATTCACATCGCTACAGACCTCTGCGTCTCCATTGCTCACCTTCTCTCCTTCATGAGACACCCACTTCCAACTCTCTTTGGAAGTGCTCTAAACTTTCTCTTTGTTCTTCCTAAATCAAGTCTCTCTCTGTTACCTTGAAAATTGTGCAGGCTACTTTTGCTTTCTAGCCATACTGCCTGTGCTGCTCTTGTTTTATTTTTAGTTTCCAGTCACTTTTGCTTTTGATTACACCGTGCCTTGGTGGAACTTTCTAGCTCAGCCAAGTAACCGAATCAGGTCACCTGGGTTCAGGGAGCCGGGACCCCTGACCCCTAACACTACAAGTTCATATTTTCTTTCACAGCAATAACCAAGTGCTTGATGAAACTTTAGAAAGGAAGTTACCCAGGAGTTGAGGCTGTATTTTCTTGCTGAGGTGGGTGCAAAAGGCTTGCCTACCACATGCCTCAGGAGGGGAGTGGCCGAGGTCTGAAGATTGCTGGATCCCTGGCACAGGCCCTATCTTAGTTTAATTGGCATTGTTTCTTCTTTCTACAGGCTTATAAATAATAGCTTTGTAGATCTGATGAGCTATGTTAGTGTGAGCCATTTTTAATCTCCCATGCCCAGACTCTTGTTTCCCCAGGAATATCTCTTGGAACGAGTTTTCTGTAGAACAGAGGTTTTCAGGTGGTATGCCAGGAGAGCATTGTAGGTGTGCCTCAGAAACTTTTAAAAATCATTATTATTATCAAATAATTAAAATAATTAAGTTATTTTCAACAGAAGTTCAAAGTCCAGTAAGCATATTCTTTTTTTACTTTTGTTTTCTTTCTTTACTTTTATTTTATCATTTATTTATGTTTTTGTTGAAGTTTTTGGCTGGGGCTGGGTTTGAACCCACCACCTCCAGTATATGGGGCCAGTGCCCTACTCCCTTGAGCCACAGGCGCTGCCCTTCACTCTGTTTTCGATAAACCTCATATTAGTGTGATATGGAAGTTTAACTCTAGCTTCAAGTGTACCATGAGATAAGAAAGGTTGAACACTGCCGTGGAGTATCATAATGATAGTTAGCACTTACAGTGATCTGGTCACTATTTAAATACCTCATCTATATTAATGTTCATGACGATCTCAGGAGGCAGGCACTGGTATTACCTCCTGTTGCAACGAGGAAACTGAGGCACATGGAGAGTGATTCTGTTGCCCCAACTCCCACGGCCGGTGCAGCAGAGCCAGGACTCCCACCCAGGCAGAGTGTGTGTTCTTTAGTACTAGGGCATGTAGTTTGGAAAACGCTATTCTAGCTACAAACAAAACACTGTTCTCCTCTACATTCTAGGGGAGAATGCCACAAATCTGACACATAGTTGAAAAAAATGAGTAAGTGCTACAACCACCGCCGCTTCTTAAAATATTCAGCAAGAATCTGCAGGGATGAAATAAAGATCTCCCTGCTCTGTGTTTATGGTGTGAATGTGTTATTAGTTTTTTTTATGTGCCTAAATGATTTGCACTTCTTCCAGGTGTGAAGATGAAGGG
The DNA here is from genome assembly GCF_027406575.1 of Nycticebus coucang. Classification (NCBI taxonomy): domain Eukaryota; kingdom Metazoa; phylum Chordata; class Mammalia; order Primates; family Lorisidae; genus Nycticebus; species Nycticebus coucang. The sequence continues at coordinate 55,146,517 of NC_069782.1, forward strand.
AAAATCCCTCTCTGTGGAAGATTGAAGTGTCACAAGTTTGACCTGAATAAAATTCCAGAATAAGCCAGATAAATATGGGCCCCAAGTGAGGCTACATCTCAGGTGCTGAGAGGATTCACTGCCTTACAGGCTTCTGCTGCAGTAAAGGGGCAGCTGTGGCTTTTCTGCCACACAGTTGGGGCAACTTGTAGGGACGAGACCCCTTTGTGCCACGCTTCCCATCTTTTGACCTCTTGGCATCTGTGAGATGAACTTCAGCAAATCAGAAGGACTTTCTGAGAGAGGTAACAATCTTCCATTAGCTCAGCCCCTGGGGAAGAGGCAGGTAACAGAAGGCGTTAAGCTGGAAAGTGAACCGGGGAACAAAGGACAGAGGTGTGGCACTGCCCAGGTGCCCTTGGCTTGGGTGTCCCAGGCAGGTGACCTGTGAGGACGATCCTGCCCACTCCAGCTCCTTCACGGGTTCTGAACTCTGCAGCACAGCTTCTGCACACGCAGGTTCTCCCTGAGATGGGTTGGTCTCCCTGAGGTACATCTGGCCCTGTAGAAGCTGCAGCTGAATACGGCAGCTAGTACCTGCTGGCAATTTAATCAGATCGTACTCTGCAGGAGACAAAATACTGTCCAGTTGCTATTTATCTGTGCCAGCTGGGTAAGATAGGAAGATGATTCACAGCCCCCTCCAGGGAGCAGGAGGAAGGCTTGGTTACACCTTGGTTTCAGGCTGTCTGTGCAGCAAGTGCCTTGCCATCTGTGGATTTCAGCAGGACTGTACCAATTGCACATAGTCCAAGATTTAACCTGGAAATTGGCTTTTACGAAGGAGAACACACTGGCATTACACAAGCCATGCCCGGGATCTTTTTTGTTCCTCATGCAAGGTGGATAAAAGATACGGATTCAACTTTAATATGTGGCTCGTAGTCCCGAATGAATCTGAAGGAGATGGCAGCTGGCTACACAGCAGATACTGAAATAAAAACAAAGGCAAAATCACAATTCCAGGGTTAAGAGAAAGTTAACAAAAATGGAAAGCTTCAGTGTGTTAAAGTGAGTCTTCCTTATGTGAAATAGCCCCTCTATAAATGTATCACGGTACAAAAAAGTTGGTACTAAAATTTTGACAGGATTCATTGCCCTATGTTTATAGATCAAGCTTCTGTGCTTATGCTTCAGAGACACACTTTATTCTGGGAAGCTGAAAACTCTAAGGCATTTGATAAGAAATTGCCAGAAAGAACCCAGCTGTTAGCTATTATCGTGTTTCCTTTTTTTTTTTTATTGAATCATAACTGTATACACTGATATGATCATGGGGCATCATACACTCGCTTCATAGACCATTTGACACATTTTTATCACAATGGTTAACATAGCCTTTCCGGCGTTATCTCAGTTACTGTGCCAAAACATTTACATTCTACATTTACCAAGTTTTGCAAATACCCCTGTAAGATACACCACAGGTATGATCCCACCGATACCCCTCCCTCTACCCACCCCCCCTTTCCCACTTCCCCCTATTGTTAGGTTGTAACTGGGTTATAGCTTTCATGCGAGAGCCCCAAATTAGTTTCATAGTAGGGCTGAGTACATTGGGTACTTTTTCTTCCATTCTTGAGATACTTTACTAAGAAGAATATGTTCCAGCTCCATCCATGTAAACATGAAAGAGGTAAAGTCTCCATCTTTCTTTAAGGCTGCATAGTATTCCATGGTGTACATATACCACAATTTATTAATCCATTCGTGGATCGATGGGCACTTGGGCTTTTTCCATGACTTAGCAATTATGAATTGGGCTGCAATAAACATTCTGGTACAAATATCTTTGTTATGTTGTGATTTTTGGTCTTCTGGGTATATGCCCAGCAGAGGAATTACAGGATTGAATGGCAGATCTATTTTTAGATCTCTGAGTGTTCTCCATATATCTTTCCAAAAGGAATGTATTAATTTGCATTCCCACCAGCAGTGCAGAAGTTTTCCCTTTTGTCCACATCCACGCCAACATCTCTGGTCTTAAGATTTTGTGATATAGGCTAGTCTCACTGGAGTTAGATGATATCTCAAAGTAGTTTTGATTTGCATTTCTCTGATGATTAAAGATGATGAGCATTTTTTCATATGTCTGAAGGCCATGTGCCTGTCTTCTTCAGAGAAGTTTCTCTTCAAATCCCTTGCTCAGCCTGCGATGGGATCCCTTGTTTTTTTCTTGCTGATGTGTTTGAGTTCTCTGTGGATTCTGGTTATTAAACCTTTGTCAGAGACATAACCTGCAAATATCTTCTCCCATTCTGAGGGCTGTTTGTTTGCTTTACTTACAGTGTTCTTAGCTGTGCAGAAGCTTTTTAGTTTGATCAAGTCCCAGTAGTGTATTTTTGAAGCTGCTTCAATTGCCCGGGGGGTTCTCCTCATGAAATACTCACCCAGACCAGTTTCTTCAAGGGTTTTCCCTGCATTCTCCTCTAGTACTTTTATAGTTTCATGTGTTAAGTTTAAATCTTTAATACAATGAGAGTCTATCTTAGTTAATGGTGAAAGGTGTGGGTCCAATTTCAGTCTTCTGCAGGTTGCCAGCCAGTTCACCCAGCACCATTTGTTAAATAGGGAATCTTTTCCCCACTGAATGTTTTTAATTGGCTTGTCAAAGATTAAATAGCGGTAAGTAGCTGGATTCATCTCTTGTTTCTCTATTCTGTTCCAGATATCTACTTCTCTGTTTTTGTGCCAATATCATGCTGTTTTGATCACTATCGATTTGTAGTAAAGTCTGAGGTCTGGTAGTGTGATTCCTCCTGTTTTGTTTTTATTTCTGAGTAATGTCTTGGCTATTCGAGGTTTTTTCTGATTCCATATAAAACGAAGTATTGTTTTTTCAAGATCTGTAAAATATGACAGTGGAGCTTTAATAGGGAGTGCGTTGAAATTATATATTGCTTTGGGTAGTATGGACATTTTGATAATGTTGATTCTTCCCAGCCATGAGCATGGTATGTTTTTCCATTTGTTAACATTTTCAGCTATTTCTTTTCTTAGAGTTTCATAGTTCTCTTTATAGAGATCTTTCACGTCTTTTGTTAGGTAAATTCCCAAATATTTCATCTTCTTTGGCACTACTGTGAATGGGATAGGGTCCTTAACTGCTTTTTCAACTTGACTGTTGTTGGTGTACATAAAGGCTACCGATTTATGGATGTTGATTTTGTAACCTGAGACGCTGCTGTATTCCTTGATCACTTCCAGGAGTTTTGTAGTAGAGTCCCTAGTGTTTTCCAGGTACACAATCATATCATCTGCGAAGAGCAAAAGTTTGATCTCTTCTGACCCTATATGGATACCCTTGATCGCCTTTTCTTCTCTAATTGCACTGGCTAAAACTTCCATTACAATGTTGAAAAGCAATGGAGACAATGGGCAGCCTTGTCTGGTTCCTGATCTGAGTGGAAATGATTCCAATTTAACTCCATTCAATATGATATTGGCTGTGGGTTTGCTGTAGATGGCCTCTATCAGTTTAAGAAAAGTCCCTTCTAGACCAATTTTCTTGAGTGTTCTGATCATGAAGGGATGCTGGATATTATCAAAAGCTTTTTCTGCATCAATTGAGAGAATCATATGGTCTTTGTTTTTTAATTTGTTTACGTGCTGAATTACATTTATAGATTTACATATATTGAACCAGCCTTGAGACCCTGGGATAAAACCAACTTGGTCATGATTATCGTGTTTCTTTTGAAGATGGTATACACAGCAGTCACAGGCACAGGGAGCAGTCTGAGAGATTAAAAACCGTGGTTACCCCAGTGCACACCTGCTTGGGGAGCTGCACCCAGTTGCTCCCACAATCTGTGTGCGCGGTGTCCTGCGGTGTTCCCGTGTACCCTGGCAGGCCGCTTTTGGAATTTGGGGTGCCTCAAGCCACTTTCAGGAGTGTTGGAGAATAGTGGTAAGGGAGAATAGATGCTGGGGGGCAAGACAGCTGATAACTCATGCAGATGTCAGTCAGGAGTGTGTGTGACTCTGGAGACGCCTCTCACACTAGGGTTTTGCTGGAGGTAGAAAGACGGATAACGGCTGTTTCAAACTTACGTTAACTGTCTTTAACAAAATTTGGTGGCACCTGTGGCTCAAGGAGTAGGGCGCCAGACCCATATACTGGGGGTGGTGGTTTCAAGCCCCACCCTGGCCAAAACTGCAAAAAAAAAAAAAAATAATAATAATTGAATGTGAAGTCTCCCACCCATCTGGAAAACATTTGAGCTTAGAGAAAACATATTGGAATACCAATGAGGTGGTGTAAAATATTACTTATATAAGTTTATATAATTTATATAATTATATAAAGTTTCTTAATTCCCATTTTTTGTTTTAAAATCACTACTGTAAGCAAAGGCAACCATTGCAGGAACTTTTAAACCACATTTGCCAGACCTTCACGTGGCGACCAGGGCAGACTGTGAAGGGCCGGCTTCTCCCTGCACAGAGTTTTCTGAGGTGAGGCCCCTGTTTTTCCCTTCTTCTTGAATAAGATGCCAAGAGGTACAAATTCCTACTCATGTCACAGGAAAATGATGGATTTGTTCAACTCTGTGATGTGCCACTTCTGACTTTGGCTGGAGAACGGCTCCGGCCATTCCTTCACCCATGGGCAGGGCTGCGTGTTGCGGCAACAACCCATTTGGGGGGCTGGTGCTATGAGTGTTAACGGTGCCGTCTGCTCGGCCAGATGTGGAGGGGCCACCCGGCTCCTTCACATCCCTCCCGAAGACGGAGGACCTAGAGTTCAGGTAGGTGATTTACGGGGAATATTTGACTCATCGCCAAGCAGGCATCAGTTAACACGGCACTTCATTGTTTGTGAATATCCAGAGCTGTTCCTTGTGACATGGCAAAGAAGGGAGGTGTGTGGCTTCCAGGGAGCCCCACGCGACACCTGTCTTCTTACTTCATACGGGCTGAGGGTTGTGCCTGGGTAAGCTCTCATAGCAATCCTAATGGCCTTGCCGAAAACTGGGGGGTGGGGGAGCCAGCTGTGTTTTTCAAGTTTCTTCTGTGATTTGTTGAGAATCCACGAAATAAAGAAACAAGTTGCATCTTAAAAAATGTGTTTCCTACTCATTTGTTTCCTTCACAACCCAGGTATAGCTATTTTGTATCATGAAAATGAGGGTGTGTTCTTGGGTGTCTTTTCCTTGGGTATTCAATGTATTTTTTTTCAACAATATAGTCTTCCTAGATTGTATTTTGCATTTTCTCATATTTCTCTGTATATGAAGATTACTCTGGGTCAGTGATTGATCACGGGCAACTTAATCTTTCAGTATATGCCTCAGTTTTCTCTCTCTCTCTCTTTTTTTTTTTTTTGGTAGAGACAGAGTCTCACTTTACCGCCTTTGGTAGAGTGCCATGATGTCACAGGACTCACAGCAACCTCCAGCTCTTGGGCTTCTGCGATTCTCCTGCCTCAGCCTCCCAAGCAGCTGGGACTACAGACGCCCACCACAACGCCCAGCTATTTTTTGGTTGCAGTTCAGCCGGGGCTGGGTTTGAACCCACTACCCTCGGTATATGGGGCCGGCGCCCTACTCACTGAGCCACAGGCGCCACCCATGCCTCATTTTTCTCACTTGTAAAATGGGAATAACACTATGTTTTGTGGAATCCTTGCAAGAATTAAACATATTAATATACATAAAGCCTCTAAGGTTCTTATTGCATGGTACAGCCTGTATTATTATCATTATTCTTTTTATATTCTCACCCACATTTTGAGTCTTTTCTACATTGTCATGACTTTCCCAGGTGTGGGGGGTATAGAAGGGTGGACCTAGGACACTGAAGATTTGGAAACATCACAGCCTCGCAGGGTCTCATGTTCTAATACATACAAATGACCTGTGTGTTTGATGCTACACGGAATAACATGCTACACTATGCAATCTGGGTCAAAGGTCGATTTCAGGTGCTGTGTTTTTAATGGAAAAAATAAGGTCAAGGGAGTGTGTGTACCTCAGGGAGGAAGCTGAGATTGAGCTGGGCTAAAGAACAGGTAGCTTGAGGTTGGTGGAGAAAAGTGAGGAGGGAAATTCAGATGACTGCATGGTGGGGGGAAAAAGAGAGGCCAGAAAGAGCACGGCAAATGGCACCAGATAGTATTATTATCCCCAAGGACAAGGGTTAAACATGACCCCAAGTTTACACAGCTAAATGGGGGGTTTGAAGCCAAGCCAACTGCACCCAGGGCTTATGCCAGACCACAGTGCTACTGGGCCACAGGATGTCATGCCTGGGGATGATGGAGTGCAAAGGTGTCCACTGCAGCTGTGGGCAGGCATGGGCTTTTCTGAGGGAAGAGCAGGCAGATGGGAGGGCAGCTAGTGGAGGATGAATTCCAGGGAGTGGTGCAAAGGCCTGGGGGGAGATCATAGAACGGCCCAAGAGTCTGGTTCGGTGAGGAGTCCAGAGAGGGCAGTCAAGGGTAAGGAGTGACACAACCATCCACAGCAGGTGGGGGAGGGGGGAGAACAAGCTTCGTCAGAGAAATGAAGAAGAAGGGATGGGATGGCTGAATGAATAGTTTGCTGATCTTCCCCCTTCCCCAAATAAGAGAGGCCTACGTCTCAGGAAGATGGAGGAAAGAGGGAGAATGTAATGGGAAAGCGAGGGCGCAGCTGTGGGGAAACCTCACAGGTGTCACAGGAGAGCATCAGAGCTTTTCCTCCAGCCGTGAGGGGAAAACTGCTGGAGGTTGAGTTTGGAAATGAGCCCGAAAGTCAGCCCACTCACCCGGCTCTGACACAGATGCATTATGCTCAGGAGGATGAACTTGGACATGTATTCTTCCCCCCTACATTTATTTATTTAGTAAAGTAAAACATGCGACATCTCCACTTGCATGTCTTTCAGGCATCTCAAAATTAAAAAATCCAAAACAATCCCTAACTCCTCGTGTTGAAACTGGCTTCTCTGTTCCTCCCTCTGTCCTTCTCATTGCTCAGGTTAGAAGCCTCTGCATCAGCCTTAACATTTTTCTTTCTCCCACACATGGCGTCTGATTCATGGCAAGGCCTATCTGCACTTTCTTTAAGATTCACTAATCATCCAATTGTTTCTCCACTGATACTACCCACTCTCCGCTGTTGACAGTGCTGGCCTGGGCTGAATGATGTCCCTGCTCGCACCCTGGTCCTCTTGGGGTCTGTTTTCCGCACAGACGCATGGTTCAGTCTTTACCAGTGTAAATTGTATCATGACACTCTCTCTTGGTCAGAACCCTGCAATGGATTGCCATGTCTTGGAGTAAAATCCAAAGTTCTCGTCTCATGGCCTACAAGGTTATTACCCACCATTTGCCCCAAAGCTTCCTCCGTGCTGCCACACTGGCCTTCTTGAGCCATCCAAGGATGTTCTTGCCTCAGGGCTTTTGCCTATGTTGTTCCCTGGGTCTCAAATCATTCACTCAACAAAGGTTGCTGGAGCCATTCTAGGTCCTTAGGATTCCTCAGTGAACAAGGCCAAGGAAGGACCTTGACCTTGGCTGAACCTGCATCACTCCTTCTGCCCAGGGTCACCTGTTCCAAGAGGCCTTCTCAGGCTGCACGATCTGCAGTGCTGATCCTTCCCCATCACCCTCGTCACGTGTCTCTTTACTCTTGTTTGCCTTACTTGATGTCACCCGTCACTATCTGACGCGTCAGGGAATCGCTTCTTCAGGACCTGTCTCCCCAACAGGAGAATTTGAACTTTGTAGCAGGGACCCTGCTCGTTTCCATCTCCACCACAACTCCAGCAGAGGGGCCTGGCCCACAGAAGGTGCCTTTGAATGCTGGTAAAGTGAATTAAAGCCTGTGCCGGGTGAGCCCTGTTCATCTGGAAACAAGTGTCCTCAGTTCTGGGAAGGTTTCTTCATTGTTTCCTTGGTAATTTCCTCGTCTACATCTTCCTGGGTTTTCTCCAAACACTGGTGTCACGATATCAATTTCCGGGCCTTCCCAGTGACTGCTGACTTTTATTTTCTCTCAACTGATTTTTTTTCTTTTTACTTTAATTTACCGACGGTGTCCTCACTTTGTTTTATGACTCTAATACAGCATCTTAAAATTCTGCTGTCACGTGTCCGTTTCTAAGAGTCCTTTCATGTTCTGCCATCCTTCTGATTACATTGGTCATTTTACTGATAAGCCGGACTGAATAGGGCAAAGCAGAAATCGCCTTGATTCCTTCCCATTTCTCCCTGATAAATCCCATTCCTGTTTGTAATCTCAGATAGGTTCTAAACTTTTTCAAATGTTCTTACATAGGAAAAAAAAAATCCCTTGCTTACTTTTAGTAAAAAGAACGGCCTCTTTTTAGTAGCATGAAACTCTGGTCTGGTTCCCTTTTCTCTTCTATCTTTCTTCCTTCCTCTCCAAACCTGTACATGGCTGGAGCGTGGATGCTCTGTCCCCAGAGACGCATAATTGATTTCTCTACCTCCCTGCTTGACCTGGCCCTTTGACCATTCCTGGGTGCTGCTCCTCCAGCTTTCTAGATGCTGTTTCTGACGCTTCCAGAGTGAGGCTCAACAGGAAAGGGGATTATGAAAAAAGGCCTTTTGTAGCTTGTGTGGTTTGTAACCTAGTGATTTCCTCTGAGGTGGCAGGTGCACAGTTGCTGGCTCTTTGCCTTGAGGGAGGTTTGGAGGTCTTCCTGCCAAGGACCCTGAAACTCTTGGAGTGGGCGGGGCTGCCCCTTGGGAGCCACCTGACCCCACTCTTGGCGCTGGTGTTTCTGGCAGTCCTCCGTGGTCCACGTTTCCCTCAGGGCAGCAGCAGCGGGTGGGGTCAAACAGGCTGGGAGTGGGCTCCTCACCCTGCCCAGCGTGCCCTACCATGGGCAGCAGTGGAGTTTGTTTCCAATCATCCACCTCTCCTCACTCTGCTTTTTTTTTTTATTGTTGGGGATTCATTGAGGGTACAAGAAACCAGGTTACACTGATTGCATTTGTTAGGTAAAGTCCTTCTTGCAATAGTGTCTTGCCCCCAAAAGGTGTGGCACACACCAAGGCCCCCCCTTCACTCTCTCTGCTCTTCCTTTCCCCACCCCTCCCTCCTTTCTCTCTCTGCTCTCCCCTTCCCCCACCCCCACTGTGACCTTAATTGTCATTAATTGTCCTCACATCAAAATGGAGTACATAGGATTCATGCTTCTCCATTCTTGTGATGCTTTACTAAGAATAATGTGTTCTACTTCCAATGCCTGGGCCTTCCCAGGGAGGCTAGTTTTGGCCTAAGGCAGGACAACTCTGACAAACCCTTTTAGTTTACGGCTCCTCCTGAGGTCTGCTGAGGCCATTGTCAGGCCTGCCTTGCAGCTTGGCACTTCCTCCCAATTCTGCCCCCACCCCTTCCCTTCCACAGGTGTCAACCCCAGGGGCCCTCACTGATTAACACTCAGCACAGTGAGCCTCCTCCCAGAGTCCTTTCTGGAGAACACAGTCTGCAACAGACTGGAGTCTCCAGGGCTCCAGCAATCGTTAATGTCTCTATTTTACACTTGTCTTCCTTGTCATTCTCTTGGACCTCACTGGGTTATACCTGTTTACTCATTTACTGTCATTTTCTGGCATTTTAAGAGGGAATAGAGATGAATGCATGTGTCTTACCAGGCTATGCATTTGTTAGGGATTAATTGCAGAGAACATAATTTATTCTGTCTATTTAATACAGAAAGGATATTTTCAAGCTATCGGTGGTGAGGCAGATATATCACAATAATATTCTATCAATTCCTCATTCCTCCTTTATAGTGGGACTTTGCAACTCCTCCTATCAGGGAGTGGAATCTACTTCCCTAGCTCTTGAATCTGGGCTGATTTTATGACTTGCTAGGCCAACAGAATATGGTGGAAGTGATGGTTTGTCATTTCTTTTTTTTTTTTTAACTTAATTTTTATTAAATCATAACTGTATACATTATGGGGTACAATGTGATGATTCGATATGCAATGTGGAATGCTTAAATGAAACGAATGAACATAACCATCACCTCACTTATTTATTTTTATGTTGAGACATTTCTAATAGACTCTTAGTCAGTGGTTCTCAACCTTCCTAATGCCGTGATGTATTTTCGTTGTTACAAAGGGGTCGCGACCCACAGGTTGAGAACCGCTGCTCTTAGTGGTTTCGAAATGTACCCTTGCATGTGTACATTAGTTGAGATCCCACTGAATACCCTCCCTCCACTCGTCCCCTTCCCTCCCCTCCTCTCTCCCTCCATTCCCTCTTTCTTTTTGGACTATCTTTGTGTTTTATCATTTGTATGAATGTATAAGTGTTTATATATTGGTTTCATAATAGTATTGAGTACATGGGATACATTTTCCCCCCTATTCTTGAGATACTTTACTAACAAGAATATGTTTCAGCTCTATCCAGGTAATCATAAAAGATGTAAAGTCCCCCTCTCTTTTATGGCTGCATAGTATTCTATAGTATATATATATACCACAATTTATTTATCCATTCATGGGTTGATAGGCATTTAGGCTGCTTCCATGACTTGGCTACTGTGAATCGAGCTGCAATAAACATTCTGGTGCAAATGTCTTTGTTATAAAATGATTTTTGTTCATCTGGGTAGATACCTAGTAATGATATTGACCAGATGGCGTCACATCAGAATTCTAACAAACCTTCAAAGAGGAACTAGTACGTATATTGCATACCTTTTCCAAAACAGAGAGAAAGAAGAAATCCTCCCCAATACATTCTATGAAGCAAATATCACCTTAATCCCCAAACCAGGAAAGAACCCAACAAAGAAAGAAAACTACAGACCAATATTGTTAATGAATATCCATGCAAAAATACTCAATGAGATCCTGATCCATTGAACAGAGTTCAATGATACATCAAAAAAATTATACACCACAATCAAGTTGGTTTTATCCCAGGGTTACAAGTTTGGTTCAATTTATATTTACAATATAAATATAAATCTATAAATAAAATGTACCAGATAAATAAAATAAAAAACAAAGATCAGGGTGGCGCCTGTAGCTCAGTGAGCAGGGCACTGGCCCCATATACCAAGAGTAGCGGGTTCAAACCCGGCCCCGGCCAAACTGCAACAAAAAAATAGCCAGGTGTTGTGGCAGGCGCCTGTAGTCCCAGCTGCCCGGGAGGCTGAGGCAAGAGAATCATGTAAATCCAGGAGTTGGAGGTTGCTGTGAGCCATGTGACGTCACAGCACTCTACTGAGGGCGGTAAAGTGAAACTCTGTCTCTACAAGAAAAAGAAAAAAAGATCATATGACTTTTTCAACTGATGCAGAAAAAGCTTTCGATAACATCCAACATCCTTTTGTGATTAGAGCACTTAAGAAAATAGGCTTAGATGAGACATTTCTTAAACTGATAGTGGCCATCTACAGCAACACACAGCAGTATTGTATTGAATGGAGTAAAATGGAAAACATTTCCACTCAGATCTACTAGACAAGGATGTCCATTGTCACCACTGCTATTCAACATAGTAATGGAAGTCCTAGCCATTGCAGTTAGGCAAGAGAAGGCGATCAAAGGTATTTAAATGGGGTCAGAGGAGGTCAAACTCTCACTCTTTGCAGACGACCTGGAAAAACCCAGGGACTCAACTATAAAGCTCTTAGAAGTGATCAAGGAATACAGCAGTGTCTCAGGATACAAAACCAATACCTACAAATCAGTAACTTTCATATATGCCAACAATAGTCAAGCTGAAAATATAGTCAAGGACTCTATTCCTTTTACAGTAGTGCCAAAGAAGATGAAATATCTGGGAATTTATCTAACAAAGGAAGTGAAAGATCTCTGTAATGAGAACTATGAAACCCTGAGAAAAGAAATCGCTGAAGATGTTAACAAATGGAAAAACACACCATGCTTGTAGTTGGGAAGAATCAACATTGTTAAAATGTACTTACTACCCAAAGCAATCTACAGATTTAATATAATCTCTGTCAAAGCACCAAGTGTCATACTTTGAAGAACTTGAAAAAATAGTGCTTCATTTTTTATATGGAATCAGAAAAATCCTTGAATAGCCAATACATTACTTAGAAATAAAAACAAATCAGGAGGCATCATGTTACCAGACTTCAGATTATACTATAAATCTATAGTGATCAAAACAGCATGGTACTGGCACAAAAATAGAGAGACAGGTTTATGGAACAGAACAGAGAACTAAGAGATGAACCTAGCCACGTATCGTCATTTGATCTTTGATAAGCATACATACACTGGGAAAAGATTCTCTATTTAACAAATGGTGCTGGGAGAACTGGCTGGTAACCTGTAGGAGAGTGAAACTGGACCCCCACCTTTCACCGCTAATAAAAATTGATTCTCACTGGATAAAAGATTTATGCTTAAGACATGAAACTATAAAAATACTAGAAGAGAGTGCAGGGAAAATGCTTGAAGATATTGGCCTGAGAGAATATTTTATGAGGAGGACCCCCTGGCAATTGAAGCAACATCCAGAATATATTAATGAAATCTGATAAAACTAAAAAGCTTCTGCACAAGTAAGGGCACAGTAAGTAAAGCAAATGGACAACCGTCAGAATGGGAGAAGATTTTTGCAAGTTATTTTTCCAACAAAGGTCTGATAACTAGAATCCACAGAGAATGCAAACTAATCAATATGAATAGAACAAACAATCCCATTTCTTTGTGGGCAAGAAACTTGAACAGAAACTTCTCTGAAGATGAGAGGCGAATGGCCACCAAACACATGAAAAAAATGCTCATCATCTCCAATCATCAGAGAAATGCAAATCGAAACCACTTTGAGATTTTACCTAACTCCAGTAAGATTAGCCCACATCACAAAATCCCCAAACTGCAGATGTTGGCGTGGATGTGGAGAGAAAGGTTTGTCATTTCTAAGCCAAATCTTTTAAGAGGCCTTGTATACTTGCGCCCCTCTTGGAATCCCTCCTTCGCCATGAGGACAATCTGGGCTAGCCTTTTAGAAGAGAGCCAACGTGGACTGGTGACGAGCTGTCCTTACTGAGAGCATCTGAGGCCAGCCAGCCTGCAGTTAACACAAGTACATGAGCAGGCTTAGTGAGGTCAGCCACACTCAACCTAGATCAGCAGAACTGGCCAGCTAACCCATAGACTCATGAACAATGATACATGGCTCTTATTTTAAGTCACTGCATTGGGGGGTATTTCTTATACAGCATTATTGTGGCAATAGGTGACCGGTACAAGTGGTTTGAAACACCATGAGGTGGGCTGAAGAAGTGGGCTCTAGGGTCACATCACAGAACATGCACTAATGGAGCTGGAGGGCCAGGAAGCTGCTTGCTCCATTGAGAAGTCTTTGCTACCAGGCCTGGCTCTACCTATGCCAACCCCAGAGTCACGCTGCTGTCCCTACTGCCAAGATTTATGCCATTGCAGTGGGTGCCTATGCTCTGCTTTTCTCTTCTTAGTGTATACAAGGGCTTCTGATTAGCAAAATATAAGTTATACCTGTTCTTCATCTGCAAAGGGGTTTAAGGTCACAGGGACTGCTAGCTTTCCAGCTTTGGCAGCATGAGAAAGGGGTAGAAATTGGATTTGCAACATGATTATAGGAGGAACTTTGCCTGACATATGCAAGCAGCGTGGCCTGATTCTCTGTACCCTCCGTGAGTCCACAACAATTAAAAAAAAGGCAAAAAGTAGTTTTCCAACCAGTTTTAGGAAAATTGGCCAATTTAGCATCAAAGCTTATTTGTGAGAAGTAGTAAAAGTAGTATCCTTCTGGTATAAAATTCTAAAAAAAAAGGAATGGATTTGCAGCAAGTCAGTCTCAAGATTGTCAATGCTATAATCAACTGAAATGAACGTGATTCCTCAAACTCACTCCATTGGTGGCTCAATGACACCAGAACAGTCTTTATACATGTACACGTGCAGAGTTTTACAACTGGGCATGTTGCTCTCTTCACAGTGATTTTGAACCAGGGTGCTACACTGGTGTGCCATGAACATTTTTAAAGATCATTAATTAAATTATTTTTAAAAGAAGTTAAAACACGGTAAGCATATTCTTTTTTTTTTTTTTTTTACTCTTTTTTTTTTCAAATGTAGGCTTCTAAAGTGATGAATTTTCCTCTCAAAACTGCTTTGGCAGTATCCCACAGGTTTTGGTAGCTTGTGTCTTCATTGTTGTTATGCTCAAGGAAGTTAATGATTTCCTGTTTTATTTCTTCCTGCACCCATCTGTTATTCAACAGAAGATGGTTTAATTTCCATGCCTTTGGGTGGGGTCTAGCATTTTTGTTAGAGTTGAGTTCCACCTTTAGTGCCTTATGGTCTGAGAAGATACAGGTAAAATTTCAATTCTTTTGATTCTGTTGATATTTGTTTTGTGTCCCAGGATATGATCAATTTTGGAGAATGTTCCATGGGGTGATGAGAAGAATGTATATTCTTTATCTTTGGGATGGAGTGTTCTATATGCGTCTATCAAGCACAGTTGTTCTAGGGTCTCATTTAAATCTCTTATATCCTTGTTTAATTTCTGTTTAGAGGATCTGTCCAGCTCTGTAAGAGGAGTGTTAAGGTCCCCTGTTATTATGGTATTATCAGATATCATATTGCTCAGACTGAGTAAGGTCTGTTTCAAGAATCTGGGAGCATTTAAATTGGGTGCATAAATATTTAGAATTGAAACGTCTTCTTGTTGTATTTTTCCCTTGACCAATATAAAGTGACCATCTTTGTCTTTTTTGACTTTAGTTGCTTTAAATCCACATGTATCTGAAAATAAGATTGCAACTCCTCTTTTCTTCTGAATTCCATTTGCCTGAAAAATTGTCTTCCAACCCTTGACTTGGAGCTTTAATTTGTCTTTTGAAGCCAGGTGTGTGTCTTGCAGACAGCAAATGGATGGCTTGTGTTTTTTAATCCAGTCAACCAATCTATGTCTCTTCAGTGGGGAATTCAAACCATTAACATTTATTGAGATAATTAATAAGTGTGGTAGTATTCTATTCGTCTTATTTGGTGAGAGTCCATTGCTTAGTTTTATCTTTTGCATCAATGTGGAGGTTAGGTTCTGTCCTTTAATTTCTGAGTTCTTACTTTGCTGCTGATCCATTGTGGTGGTCAGTGTGCAGAACAGGTTGAAGTATTTCCTGTAGAGCTGGTCTTGTTGTGGCGAATTTCCTCAATGTTTGTATATCCGTAAATGATTTGATTTCTCCGTCAATTTTGAAGCTTAGCTTAGCAGGGTACAGAATTCTGGGCTGGAAATTGTTCTGTTTAAGTAGATTAAAGGTAGATGACCATTGTCTTCTTGCTTGGAAAGTTTCATTAGAGAAGTCTGCGGTCACTCTGATGGATTTGCCCCTTTAGGTCAACTGGCGCTTACTCCTGGCAGCTTGCAGAATCTTTTCTTTGTCTTGGCTTTGGACAGGTTCATCACAATGTGTCTTGGAGAAGCTCTGTTAGAGTTGAGGCGACCTGGGGTCCGATATCCCTCTGAAAGCAGTGTGTCAGAATCTTTGGTGAGATTTGGGACATTTTCTTTTATAATATTCTCTAGTATGGCTTCCATTCCTCTGGGGCATTCTTCTTCCCCTTCTGGAATTCCTATAACTCGTATGTTGGAACGCTTCATAAAGTCCCATAATTCTGACAGGGAACGTTCTGCTTTCTCTCTCTTCTTTTCTGCCTCTTTTACTATCTGAGTTATCTCAAGAACTTTGTCTTCTACCTCTGAAATTCTTTCTTGTGCATGGTCTAACCTGTTGCTGATACTTTCCATTGCATCTTTAAGTTCCCTGATTGACTGTTTCATTTCCTTCAGCTCTGCTATATCCTTTTTATATTCTTCATATCGTTCATCTCTTATTTGATTCTGTTTTTGAATTTCCTTTTGGTTATTTTCCACTTTATTAGCAGTTTCCTTCATTGTTTCCATCATTTCTTTCATTCTTTTCAACATGTGTATTCTAAATTCCCTTTCTGTCATTCCTAACATTTTTTTATAGGTGGAATCCTCTGCAGTAGCTACCTCATGGTCCCTTGGCGGGGTTGTTCTGGACTGGTTCTTCATGTTGCCTGGAGTTTTCTGCTGATTCTTCCTCATGAGTGATTTCTTTTATCTGTTTCCTTGCCCTAATTTTCCTTTCACTTCCTCTTGCTCTTTAAGTTCTCGTGCCTGTGGACTAAGGGTTACAGGACCAGAAGGGTGAGAAGGTTGAAGAGCAAAAAAGGGATGAAAGAAAGGAGGACCGAGTGTTAAGAAAAAAAAGAAAAATAGAGAAAGGAGAGGGGGTGGGTAAAAGGAATATTGACAAAAAGAAGAGAGGCACAGAAAGAGGGAGACAGAGCAATATAGGTGTACAGTAGGGTACTTTGATACAACCTTGAAAAAAAACCACCTTCTGGGGGTGCCCTGTTGGGTGGTTCCCTTAAGGTCAGCAGCTCTTTGCTAACCTGATCAGACACAGTACCCCACCTCCACCAAGTAGAGAGGATAGACAAAAATGCTATAAATCAAACCAAAACTAGCAAACAGAAAACTTTATGGGATAAAATTGGGTGGAAAACCAAATAATAGCGGTAGAAACACTAACAAAAATGAAGTTCTAATTATTGAAATAGGCAGCGATGGGAAATTATAATTAAACTAGAAAAATTGAGAAAGAAAAAGGATCTGTATGGAAAAGGTTGAACTTAAAAAACAAAACAACATCAACGACATCAAAATAAACAAAAAAACCCCAACCAAACCAAAAAAAAAAAAAAAAAAAAAAAGAACACAACCAAAACACAACCAAAAACAAAGCAGTATGTATATGTTATTGAATATTGTCTGGGCAACACATGGTCTTCTGGGGTATGAGATGTTAATCACAGTTCTGATATGACTGGAGGCTGCTAGTTTCTCAAACCCCAGCAGGTAGACACCTAAATCTCTCTTCAGCCCACTTAAAAGGCACTTTGAGCTTGTTCACTTGCTGAGCAGAAGCTTTCCCAGGAAAGTACTTGTTGCTGGAATCACTGCTGAAGTGGCTATCCACTTACCCTGTGTGCCAAAACTAGTCTCCCTCTGCCCCTGAGGGTTAGGGCTGCAAGGTGGCTTAGACCCCGCCCTTAGGCTACTTGGTCGCTGGGTTACCAGCTCCCACCCAATTCTAGCTCTGCGACCCTGAGGGCGGAGCTTGCTGGGGCAGATGGCTCACAATGGCTGCCTGTGACCCGGAGCCAAACACTACTAGCTCCGTCTGGCTCAGCGGCTCAGACTGGGGCCCTAGACAAAGGCCAAAGTTCTCCGCACTCCCGCTCTGGCTCTCCCCAAGGCAGTTCAGCTGAGTGCCAAGTCCAAAGACACCAAAACAGTTCACAGCTAAGGCCTTTCTGGTTTGCAGTCTCGCTGCTACTGAACTTACAGTTGCGGGCGGGTTTAGACCAATTGAACACACGCAACCACTTACCGGTTTTCCACTGTTTTAGTCCTCCTCTTGGGGTCCAGAAGTCTCTCGCTGACTCCCTGTATCCTCTCAGGGGTGATGATAGGCAGATCCCAGCAGCCAGAGATGCCTGGAGTCCTATCTCCCCAGACTCACGGTGCCCAGATGCAAGGAAGCTGTTACTCGGCTGCCATCTTACTCCTTTTTTTGATCAACATAATTTAAGAGTGATGCAGACATATAACTATAGGTTCAAGTGCGCTGTGAGGTAACAAAGGTTGGAAGTCACTGCTCTCCACTTTCCACTGGCGTTAATTCAATTAATAGAAGTTGTGAGACTGAGCATGAACAATACAGGGCTGAGGTTTGGTGAACTCAACGCTGTAGCAAAATACACATAAACATCTTTTAAGGGAACTGGCAATATAAACCATGAAAGATAGAAAACTGACTCATCAGTCTGAATAATTCTTGGTCCCTATTGATACTTGATATATAGCATTACTAGTAGAAAGAACAGTGATTTCCGAAGGCCTGGTCTTGACCTGAAGTTATTAATGTGCTTATACATTAACTATGTGATAAAAGAAATATTTCCAAACTTATTTTGGCATAATGTTAGAGATTTATGAGGTTCTTGGAAAGGCTATTTAGATAGTGCCCTCTGATCTGTCCTTGAGATATCTATTCTGACCTTCAGACATAGCATCTGGTATTATGTGTTCAGAGAATTAAATCTTCCAAATCTGCAATTGGCAATTCTAGAAAAAAAAAAATCCATCCCTGTGAAAGCTTTGTTTTTGTTTTTGTTTTTGCAGTTTTGGTCATGGCTGGGTTTGAACCCTCCACCTCCGGCATATGGGGCCGGTGCATGGCCCTTCCCTCCCGTGAAGGCTTTGTAAAGAGAGGATGATTTAGGACAGAGAATAATCAGTGAAGAAAAGGGAAGCCGATGCTTAGATAACAGAATCCTCCAGTGAAGGCATTAAAATGAAAAGAATTTTGTGCTCCCAGTTTGTTCCTTGTGTTTTGTTCGGCTGACTCACATAATTATCATGGATGTGAGACTTGCACAGCAGTTTATGCCTTGCTGAGAGTTACTTTACTCAGCCATGGCCTTGTATGGCAAGGAGTCCCTCAGGCTCATGGCAGAGAAACAGAAGGAAAAGTCCTCTTAGCCAAAAGAACCTGGAGTCCCTCCAAAAGGTGCCCCACTGATTCAAAAGCCAGACATCCCTTGTCAACAAAGGTATCTTATGGCTAAAAGCCTGGGGGGCAAATTGCACTTGGCTCATTGGTAAGTCTTAATCATAGAATTTATTTACTCAATTCTGACTGACATTAAGGTGAAATATCAGCAGTTTTGCTTCTGAGACAGAATTCATGGATTTAATTTTGTCATTTTTTTCGGTTGTGCAATCAGATTTCATTCAAATGAGGACATATCAGTTAATACCTACAGAAAAATGGAAAAGAAAGCAGTTGTTAGACTGATTGCTTTTTGGCAAAGGCTGAGCTCAAGATTTGCCAATGAAAGCCCAATTAAGTGTGACCCAAGAAAATGTTACAGAGTTAAAGAGCATTACTGAGCTCTGGGGGCTGGAATTTTAGTTACCTGGTAAGGTATGTCAGAAAACGTTTACATATATGCAAACACAAGGCTGTGGTAGCACTATGTTGATAAAACGGTATCTTTTCAAACAGCTTTACTCTGATATCTAAAACAATAGCAAAAAAAAAAAAAGAGAGAGAGAGAGAGAGACCACTGACAGCAAGTAATTTACCTTTGGAAACCAATGCTAGGAAAATTTAAATATTCTTGAGGAACACTTGGTCTGAATTCAGCTACCTAGAGTAGAACAAAAAACGCGAAAGGCCTGTAGGTCGGGCTTTTCCCAGGAGGGAATTTGAAAGCAGCTCCTTCATCCTTTCTGCTCTTTAACCCCCTGTCTTGGATCAAACTTTCTGGCACCAGATTTAAAAGCAGCTGTAGAATAGCAAGGTGCTCACAGTTATCTGCCTCCCCTTCCTCCCGTCTTTTCAGTTCCTAGTTCATTGTATACTTGTCTGGGCCTCCATTAGATTGTAATCATATTTGAAGGCAGGGGCTATGTCTTACTCATCTTTGTACTTTTGTTTTCAACCTTTGTCTGATGGCGTTTGCTCATATATAATAATTTTTTGTTGTTAAATAAAAATATAGTTAGAGGCAAATACAAATTCTCCAACCTTTCAATTACTACCGAGAAAATGCGGAGAGATTGTTAGATTTATGGAGCAACTGACTTCCTATTTTTAATAGAATGAACAGTATATGAGTATATTTATATTTCAACCTCAAAAAAAGTTGCTTTAAAGGATTTTGATACTTTTTTTCTGTAAAAGAAGCAGCAGCCTTAATATGGTGTTTATAAATCAAGATAGTTCTTTTCTTGACAATGGAAAAAATTATTTCATGTAAAAAGAACAGCACTAATGGCAACTATCAGCACGTTAGAGTTTCCACCTCTTCTTGGACAGATGAATAGAATGCCCTTCCTCTTTCTGGCTGCTGCTGACAGAGCCAGACTCATGAGCGGGGACAGAAGTGCAGGGGAAGGTTGCCATTCTATGATATTGATGGAGCTAAGGAAATTTCACCCCAAAATATGAATTAAAGGCCATTCATGATCAGAAAGCACTGGCCTCTCCTGTGTAACCTGATTCAGATTCAGGGGCTGCTGATTTGAAGCATGAGACCTGGCTCTCGGGTTAATCTACAAATCAATCTGTTTCCACTCATCCTCACACTCCCCCCGCCCCCCAGCAACCACTTGCTGCAGGTGTACTTTCCACACTCTCCCTGCCTCCCTTCTAAAGGGTATCTTTAGAAGCCACTCACCATCACTGAGACTTTGGGTAATCATTCTTGTGGTTTCCCCCCATGCACTTTGTATTTGGAAATAAACCTTTCTCTTCTTAATCTACCATAATTGTGAGTTGATCTTTCAGAGAACCAAACAAATGGAAAAAGGCAGGTTTCGCTGTGATCCCTACAACATCATATGGTACTCTTTCTTTTCTTCCTTTTTCTTTGTTCTTATATCAACCTGTGGTATACTATACACGCTCTTCCACGCCTGCTTTCTTCTTGGAAAGTCCTCTGTGTTAGCTCTTAAGGAGGTGCCACTGTCTTTTCAGAGCCGTGCAGGTGCACGCAAGCTAATACGCTGTTGTCTGTTGTTTCCAGCCTCGCCCTTCCAACTGCTCTGCAAACCGCAAGGCCTGCTCCGGATGGGCTTGCCAAGCGGGAACAGTCAAGGGACTGGAATGCTCTCTTTAGCTTGTCCTCTCCGCAGACCCTTAATAGTGACCTTTCACCCCACAGTGGCAGTTGGTTGTAGTCTCTAGCTTCTTTCCTTTTCTTGGGCATTCCCAGAGGCAGCTCATTCTGTTTCCTCAGAGGCCAGCTCCACAAGGCTCTCCTGCAAACCTCTGTCTGCCAGTCGCCTTGATGCTCTCCCTTGGTTCTCTCAGTAGGAGAGCGTCAACTGCTCCCTGGGGGTCTTGTTCACTCCTTCTCAGGTAGCTTTTTAAAGTTCTCCAATAACTAGCTAATAGTGTATACTGAGTTCTCTTTGTAGGAATGGCTGGTGTCATTTCTGCTTCCTGGCTGGGCCCTGACCCGTGTGTGCAGGGCCAGAGGCCCAGGAGGGCAGAGCAGCCTGTGCTGCCACGTGGACTTGCCACAGAGCCTGTGTTTGCTCTGGGCCTTGGATGAACCATAATGTATGTATGTATTTATCTATTATTATTATTTGTTTTGAGACAGAGTCTCACTCTGTTGCTCTGGGTAGAGTGCTGTGGCGTCATAGCTCACAGCAACCTCAAACTCTTGGGCTCAGGCCATCTTCCTGCCTCAGCCTGCCTAGTAGCTGGGATGACAGGTACCTGCCCTCAACACCTGGCTACTTGTTCTATTTTTCAGTAGAGACAGGGCTTGCTCTTGCTCAGGATGGTCTTGAATGCCTGAGCTCAGGTAATCCACCTGCCTGGACATCCCCAGAGTGCTGGGATTACTGGCGTGAGCCATCCTGCCCAGCCAACCATAATGCATTCAACCAGTCCTCTCTCAATGGTTAGTTTCCAACCTTTCATTATTAGAAACCATGCATTATTAAATGAATATTTTTTCCACATACATGTGAGTCTACCTGTAAGATAAACTTATAGAAGAGGAACTGTGAGTCAAAAGGGTTGCCAAATTGCCCTTCATAGCGGTTGGACAAATTCAGTCTCTCACAGACAATAGACAGACATCTATTTGTGTGAGAAACAGAGAAGTGAGCAAAGGGAAGAGGGAGCTGGTGTGACGCCCTTGTCCAGTAACAGGGCCTTGGCTAGTGGAAGAGAGAAGCACAGTGTGAGATCTGTCACTCAAGGAGCTCCTTTCTGACCCAGACTCCATGAACTTCACTTGGAGCCTTTTAGAGATAAGGAAGCAAAAGCACAAATGAAAAGAGAGCTCTCTGATACGCTTGAGTCTTACAAGAGGGCAACATAAGCGTGGAGAGCAGTGGGGTGCTTGGCCATGGGTCGCCGCCAGGCTTAGGTGGTTTGAGGAGTAGCTGTGCCCCGGAACTGTGCCCAGGGGAGACTCAGTACCAGGCTAAAGTGACTGTGCTGGCTAGCAGCAAGAGTGATACTATAGATGCGTGACTGTGTGGCAGCTGGGAGCACATGTGAGTCACTGCTTTGGGATTCCACCAAACATTGGGGGTAGGGGGATGTTTTGGGCCCTGGGTCTGTTCGCTGCAGTAGCAGAGAAGGGAAGGGCTAGCAGACACAGGCTACACAGCGCATTTACAGAGGCTGTCATTTCTATATCTTTGCCTCATAAACTAGGGCAGGCTTCTGTTTATCAATCACAAAGCAAAATATTCTTCCTTGAGTGTATATGATACATCTCTAGCAAACAAGGCTGTACCTCAGTTCTTTTTACTATCCGATGTTGGGTTTCCTGTCTTTTTCTTCTTTTTCAGCAAGGGGCCTACTGCAGTTATCCTTGCCCTTGCTTAGAAGACGGGCCACATTCCCTGTGCCTGCTTCCCTCATTCACCTTCCACCTTTGTTACATGCTTACGAAGCTGTGTGTATAACCAGATTTGCGTCTTTTCTACTGTGTGTTGAGATGGGCTGCCTTCCTTCATTCTAAATTTTAAGTTCCACTGTGTCTTGTTTGTGCCATTATTAATTTACACCACAGAGATGTAGTCATCACCAATTAACATGAATCAGGGGCCCCCTGGATGCCTGGCTGCATAGGGACTAACTTAATATTCTCTTTGTTTCAGACATCAGGTGGCTGCTTCAAATGAATTTTTAAGTATCTCAGTGATGATGAGGAAGAACAGACCTATCAATCAGGATTCAGGAAGACTTGGCTTTGCAGAAGATACTTCAGAAGGAAAGCATCAAGGACTGATGTTAATATTGGAAAGCTTAAAAGAGGTATACTTTTATTCAGTCAACAAAAGACAAAAGTAAAAAAAAGCACTATATTAATTGTTTCTGGAAGAAGCCTGGCAGCCTTCCATTCAGACATCCGCCCTTTGATCATCCCATTTTCCTCCTTACTTTTTGGGGTCCTTGGGTCTTCAAGGCTGAGGCTGAATATTTCCTCCTGAGGCTTTTTCTAATCATCTCTGCCCTCAGGGATGACTCCCTGCTCCCAACTCCTGCCACCCCTATTATTTACACCTCTCATTATACCATTATTGAATAAATAGATGCATAACCTTCCCAAGTGTATTCTAGAGAACTTTTTGGACCACCTATTTCTTTCCCAATTCTCAGAATCAGCACAGTGTACTGCAAGAAATATTTATTGACGATGATGGCAATAGTCTTTTAAAATCAGATGGAATTTTATTTTTAAAAATGGCTGTGAGAGATAGGGCTGAAGGTTTGGAAGCTAAGATTCATGGGCATTTTAAATAAACGTTTTCTCATCTAAGCACAGTATATACATCTTTTTGGGGAGGAAGGACGTCACTGGAAGAAGACTGCAGTTTGAGAATCAGTAACTTAAAAAAAATGCCTAAACTATGTTTATTATTTTGGCCTAATCCTTTTGATGTGACAATAAATAGTGCAATGTGGCTGTGGGTTGTAGGAGCTGATATTTAGCAGAGTCGATCTGAACGCAGGGAAAGAAACACTGGGCTCTGCTCAGAAGGTCTCAAGTTCGCGTTCTATGACAGTAGGTGCCTGGGCCCAGCGCAAGGGTTGCGGGCAAACCCGGCCGCGCGCAGACCTATTGTCGCGTAGGATCCGGCCACGTACAGCCACTGCTCTCGCGGGACGAACCTCCCGCGGGGCCACGCCCATCCCGGCTCCCGGAGCCCCATTGGCCAGCCCTTCGCCCGCCATATGTATTAGCAATTCTGATTTGACGTGGGAGGTGGGAGGTGGGAGGTGGGAGCCTTTCTTTCGGGCACTGATTGGTTGGATTGTAATGACACTAAGAGACTTTGAAAGTTTCGATTGGTCCTTAGGTTCAAAATGGGAGGGGAAAGACAGCACAAACGGGCTCAAGGCAGGGAGCCTGGAGTGCGCCGGCGCGTAGTCGGGGACGCAGGACCGAGGCTTTCGCCGGGGAGTTGACTGTTGTCGCCCCGCCCCTCCGGGGCTACCTGTCGGGTTAACTGTCGAGGTGGCCGGGGCTGCAGCGCCGGGCGACATGCCGGTGCGCTTCAAGGTGAGGCAGAGATCCCCGGGCCCAAAGGAGTCTGGGGAGGGGCGTCTCGGCGGGGCGGGAGCGCGGGCCTCGCTGGTTTCCGCGCGGCTCTCGGCCCGCGGGAGCTGCAGCCCGAGCCGGCCAGCCGCGGCCGGGGACGTGTCTGCACCCGGCCTCCTCCCAGTGCAGAGACAGGTTCATCTGGGAGGACTCCGAAGAGTGGAGATGGGACGAGGGCGCCTATAGGGGGAACCAAAGCGACTTAAAATTGGGACACCTGTGACCCATTTAGTTAGCATTTAAAATATCCATCACACCCCCCCATCCCTTTAAAACTTTAAGGCCTATGTGTCTTTTAAAGGCTTGAGAAATGGGGTTCTTAGTGAAGATGGTATAAGACATACACATTTTGCATAGTCGCGCATTTGTTTTAGGGTTTGTTAAAAGTTCCAGGTAGCTGGTAGCTGTCTGAGGCCAGCACCCTGCAGCATAGCAGGTGACCACAGCTGACTCTTGAAGGTTTGTATCCAGAATGAGAGGGGAATTTGTCTTTCTTTGGTAAAGTTGACCAAGATATCAATAGGTACCAGGCATAATATATAATATTGTGTACTTGAGAAGGATAAATCTATAGTGATGAGAATGTAGATCTTATTAGCTTATTAGCTCTGGAATCAAGACAACCAGGAAAGCATAGCCTCTCTGAGGCTGGAGCTGGGTTCCGGTTACTGTGGCATCTGCCTCCAGTGGTAGGGAGGATTAAAGGATCTAACGCTTGTGAACGGCTTAGCATAGGGCTGGGTAAATATTAGCTCTTATTAAGGAGCTTGTCTATGTTTAATTATCAATCGTATGATTTTCAACTCTCTTTAAAAATGTCTGCTTTAAAGTAACATTGATTAATTGCATCGTACTGAAAGTGTACTTTCGTTATAGGGGCTGAGTGAATACCAGAGGAACTTTCTGTGGAAAAAGTCTTACTTGTCAGAATCCTGTAATTCCTCTGTGGGGCGAAAGTACCCATGGGCTGGACTTAGATCAGATCAATTAGGTAAGTTGAACTCAAGTTATAGCCGCTATAACTTGAGTAAACCTTGGACTAAACTTACAAAATGATTTGTTAAAATTTCTGCAGGCCTCGTTGACTTGTTCATTTATTTAACAAATATTTATTGAGGGTTTACTGTGCGCTGGGACCATTCCTGTTTACTAGGGATATAACTCTGAACCAGACACAGTCCCTTAGTTGTGGAGAGGAAACAGTAAATAAGTAACTCAATAAATAAACAAGGAGATTTCAGGTTGTTATAAGAAATTTTAGGGAAGTGTGATGGATAACATGGGGGAGGGATGAATTGGAAGGAAAAAAATCTTTATATCATTAGGAAAGGCTGTTTTGAGGAGGTGATATTTAAGCTGAGACCTGAAAGCTGCTAGAAATCTGGGAAAGTGTTCCCAAGATCTTAAGGAAGGGAAGCTTAGATTAAGGAGCTTGTCCCAGGTTTGCAGCCAGTTAGAGGCAGAACCAGGATTTGAAATCAAGTCGGCGTGACTTTCAGAGGTTGGGTTGTTCTTGCGGTCACACAAGTTCCTCTCTGTATCTCTGGGAAGTCAAGCCCTGGGCCAGAGTTTCCCAGCACCTACGTAGTAGAGGAGAAAGCAGATGGACTGACTTCATTGTACCTGCCTGTTTAGTTCTCCTTCTTTAGAATATTAGATCTCTGAGAGTAGACTTGTCTCACCACCTTGGGAACCTACCTAGTACCTAACACAGGGCCTTGGAACACTTTGCTGCTTATCAAAACCACGTTTTGAATGAATGAATACACCTGATTTGAATTCACACTATTGTGTGACCTCACGCAAATTGAGCCTGTTTTGCCAAGTGGGATTTTAGGAAGCTTACTTGCATAGGCTTGCTGGGAGGGATTAAATGAGATGTTGCCCGTTAAGGGCTCCTTGCATATTCGAAGATAAGTGTGATGTGTGTTTGAGGAGTGGTATGTAAGCCCCTCCAGTGTGAGATGTTTGGAGCTAGGAAGAGACTTGTGGATAGGGTGCCAAGCTGGGGGAGTTAGTGAGTTGAGAGAATGTCTAGGAGTGGGTTTGGAGAACAAAGGTGACTGTGGGCTGGCCTGGGTGGAGCCACAGGACCATTCTCTTGGGCCTGATGTCAGAGACTGACAGGGTGCTCTGCTCATACCTTCTTTGTCCAGACAATTGTGTATTCCATAAACTTGAGGCACCATTAGATTAAGAGTCCAAAGTACGGGCGGCGCCTGTGGCTCAGTCGGTAAGGCGCCGGCCCCATATACCGAGGGTGGCGGGTTCAAACCCGGCCCTGGCTGAACTGCAATCAAAAAATAGCTGGGCATTGTGGTGGGCGCCTGTAGTCCCAGCTACTCGGGAGGCTGAGGCAAGAGAATCGCTTAAGCCCAGGAGTTGGAGGTTGCTGTGAGCTGTGTGATGCCATGGCACTCTACCGAGGGCCATAAAGTGAGACTCCGTCTCTACAGAAAAAAAAAAAAAGTCCAAAGTACATCTCTTTTTTTTTTTTTTTTTTTGTAGAGACAGAGTCTCACTTTATGGCCCTTGGTAGAGTGCTGTGGCCTCACACAGCTCACAGCAACCTCCAACTCCTGGGCTCAAGCGATTCTCTTGCCTCAGCCTCCCGAGTAGCTGGGACTACAGGCGCCCGCCACAGCACCCAGCTATTTTTTGGTTGCAGTTCAGCCGAGGCCGGGTTTGAACCCGCCACCCTCGGTATATGGGGCCGGCGCCTTACCGACTGAGCCACAGGCGCTGCCCAAGTACGTCTCTTTAAGTGTAGTAGCTTCTTGAGGACTTAGAGGACTATCGTAACACCAGGGAACTGGTTAAATCAGGTTAGTTGCCCCTATAACATTTTGGCTTAGATCAGCTACATTTGAGGGGAGGGTAATGGAAGCAAAGCCACTTTGGAGCCTGGGACATTATGAAGGAAGGGATTGTCTAGGTAGGAATGTGAGTAGGAATTTTAGGTAAGTGGGGGATAAAGCAAGAACTCCAGGATGTTCAGAAAGAAAGTGAGATGTTAGCAAGGAGCACCAGCAGTTTTACCCAGGACTGGCTGCATATTTCTTTTAACATCCCACATTTTTCCCCTGGGGATTTGTTGGTGCAGGGAGACAAGGGCAGACCACTTGAGAATCTTCCCCTTTCATTCACTCTTCTACCAAAAACCAGGCTCTATGTTAAAAGCAGAGAGAAGTATAAGCAGTGATCTTCAAGTTTTTTTGCTAAAAGAATTTTAAAAAATTGTACCCTCCTCACATGTTTTTAAATTGATATTTAATATGTTTAAGTTTTTGTGATTAGTTCTGAAGGGTATAATTTCTGGTATATTGACTTGTGTATAAATGTTTTGCGTATGTTTTGTTAAAATTTTGGAACTAATTTAGCTCATCCAATTTATGGACAATGTTCATCATATAATTGGCAAAGTCAGCCTTCATTGGCAAACTAAACAGCCAAATTAGAATTATTTTCTGTTAGAAAAGAGTCTAACTTTATCTATCAGTTCCACATGTGCATATCATATGCCATCCCTCTTATACCTGAGTTTTAATACTGAGACAGGTGGACGGGTGTGTGGGCAGGATGTAGTGAGGCCCTGTTCCTTTGTTACTTCTGTTCCCCACCTTCTCTGCTGTGGTATCAAGTATTTTCCCACAGGAGTTGTGCTTTCTTCAATTGTCTCTTTGTTCCCCCACCTGTGAGATTTTGTTGTATGTTGGGGTGAGGCACTGGAGTAAATTTCAGGCTGGTTGAGAGGTGTCTTTCTTCTGTAAAAGAAAAGGGAAGAGGGAGATTATGAAAGGGGAGGGGGAAATGGAACTATAGCTGGCAGACTCAGCTCTCAGCAGCAAGTTTAGTGTCGGGGGAGCACACATGCAGTGATGATCTGGAAAGCTGTCTATTTCTGCTCACCCCTACAATGTCTGTGTGTGCCTCCCCAGACATGAACACCCAGTTTGAAGACCACTGGTCTAGGGAAGCTTTGTCAAAGGGTGGGAAGTCTGGGTCCCCTGGCCAAAACATCTGTGATAGAGGCAAAGGAGCTCTGGGTTTACCTGGTGCTGATGTGCTGTTTCCTTTCCTTTCCCTTCTCTTCTGGTCTTAATCTTCCTTCCTCACCCTGCATGAGTCTTCTTTCTATTTAAAGAATGGCCCGGAACGAGGGCAGTATCTCATTCTGCGGAGCTCCTCTTACCTTGGTAGAAGGTTAAGTTTTTGGACATTTGCTTTCCGGATAGAAGTATAGAGAAATTGTATCTTAGCTCTTGTTAAAAAGGCTTATTCTTTTTAATTCTCAGGAAATCAAGGCAGATGTAGAACTAAGATCCAGCATAAAGACATCTCATCCCTTCTCTTCTTGGTCTGCTTTGTGAAAGAGAAGCTTTGTGAAAAGTTCCAAATTTTGACAGTACCAGGGCCATTGTTCTGTTAAGTAGCACAGGGAAAGTAATCAGAGGAGGCAGCACATACCGCCTGGCCTGCCAGGTCCGGCACGTTGCAATGCTAGTGACTATTGTTAGGATAACTTGAACATTGTGACCCCAATTTTTAATTTTTTGGTTATGGTCAAAATTTTAATATTTAAGCAAATTAAATATTTTATGTTGAAACACTGTGTTTAATCTTTATCCTGTAATCTGAAGGCTATTTGTGTATGTGATTAAAGATATAAATCTCAACTGAATTTTAAATTCCGGTTCTCCTCTGATAGGTTTTGTTAAAAGTTGTCTTTGTAACTTTTTGCTTTGGTGGCTGCTATTTTTATATGCTGTGTTTTGCAGGGATCACGAAAGAACCGAGTTTTATTTCAAAAAGAAGAGTCCCTTACCATGACCCACAGATTTCCAAGTCTCTTAACTGGAATGGAGCCATCTCAGAGAAAGATGAACCCCTGGAAACACTCAAATCACAAGAGGCAGAGCAAAAAGGTGTTACCCAAGAAAGAGTTCTCTCACTAGAAGCCTCCAGGGTTCCCAAAAGAACCAGATCCCACTCTATGGACTCCAGAGCTGAAGGGACTTCAGATGTTTTAGAAAATAATGAGAATGTAATAACAAACCATGCACCAGATAATGAACAGGTGGAATTGGAACATTCTACCAAGGTTCATTCAGAAAACGTAGATAATGGGGTAGGCATATTCATTATAATTATTGTCGAAAGCATAGAATTCATGTAGGTTTCACCATCACTTCAGTAATACTACATTCGTGTCTAAAATTTTTCCATTGTTTTCTTGTCAATGTCTATAGAATAGTTGATAAGCTATTTAGTTATTATAAATTAGTTCTGTTCTTAATACTTGCTGTTCTTACTAGGTATACTAAGATATCCCTTCACTGGTGGACCTTTTATTCATCATCTATCAACAGGATAGATGATTTTATTCAGGATTTTATTCATCATCTATCAACATCTGAGTCCTCAGGGAGAACTCAAGTTGAGACAGAGGAGGAGGAGTAGCCATTACTGTGGCAGAGGTCCGCGCTGGCTTCTGTCTAGCCCTTTTTCAGTTTCTTATTGTGTACCAGAAAGAACACAAACAGATCTCAGTTGATAGAATGCAAAAGGAAAGAGAGCCTGGCTGGCTCTCAAAGGTCTTGCAGTTCTGGTCTCTTGTGTCGCAGCTGGCCTGTGGCAGGTCCCTGTGAGCACATAAGCAGGGGCAGCAGAGACCTGTGTTTCCTTCTCCACTCCACTGTTTGTCCCCATTTTGTGTCTACCATGATGGGAGCCCTGGAGAGGCATTTCGGAGTGTTGGAGAAGAATCCACAGCTTGCTCGGAAAGCTAGCAGGCACAGGGCAATCGAGGAGGTGATGTGTGAGTCTGGTGGGCAGGGGCGCGTGTCCACAGAAGCAGTGTGTATACAAGGCAGGCGCTGAGGTCTTGGTAGTAGGTGTCATGACTGACTGTAGGAAGGGCCTGCAGTATTATCTTTTCCTGGGACGCTTAACAGTACCTTGAGACAGAGGAATTTTATTTATTTATTTATTTATTTTTTTGACACAGAGGAATTTTAAATAGACACTTATAAAGATTATTTATAACAGTGGTTCTCAACCTTCCTAATGCCGCAATGTGTTTTCATTGTTAAAAGGGGGTTGTGACCCATAGGTTGAGAACTGCTGATTTATAAGTTGAAACAAGTTTCCTGTGCAATACTATGCACACAGTTAACAGTACTGTAGCGTGTACTTAAAGGTTTGTTAAGACGATAGGTTTCATGTTATGTGTTTTTTACCATGATTAAAGTTTGAATAGAAATTTTTAATGCCTTTGAGTGGATATTTTTCTTTTCCCCTAACAGTTGGATAGAATTCTACGTAAAAAAGCTGGATTGACTGTTGTTCCTTCACAAAATGCTTTGAGAAATTCTGAATATCAAAGGCAGTTTGTTTGGAAGACCCCTAAAGAAACTGCTCCAGTTTTTACAGCCAATCAGGTAGTTTAATGGATGTAATACATTTTTGAGTGTCATCATCCGATTTAGTGATGTAGAGCTAAGAGCTGAAAGGAATTAGGGACTTTAGGAGGCCTGGAGGTAGGTTCTAGAAAACTGAAAATGAGAGTTTTGCTCAAATCATCCTATTACTTATGACTTATAGTAGTAATATTATGCTGTCCTAGGCTACTGATGATCATTGTCAGACCCATCATATGTACTAAATATGAGGCAGGGCAATGAAAACTTGGACTGGTAAGTTTTTGCATGCTGTAAGATTTTTTTTTTTTTGGTCTATTAAAAAGGTCATTAAATTGATTTTATTCTAAAATGTGTTTAGTTGACTAATATTGCATGTGTTCTGTCTTTTAAGAAAGGCATAAATGCTTTGGTTATTTTAATAAATACAGACTATGTTGAAAGTAGCACAGATATGGAATATTATTCTTTATCAGATGAACAGTAATAGGAATTATGAGCTTAACTCTATAAAATTCAACAGCTAATATGATGTGAGGTCAGGCTTCATGGTACTCCTGCCCTGTTTCCGTATTGAGCTACCATTGTAATAGACAGTGTGTTGTTCTACTACCGTCCTCTGGACAGTTCTTAGGGTTTTAACTCTCTTAACAGTAGTTCCTGGCTTAGGTAGAAAATACCTCCACTTAGATTATCTCCAGAGGCCTGTGACAGCGTGGCCTTTCTTTTTCCTCAGTCTTTGTGTATTTATTTATAAACACACATACATGTGCTCAAATTTGTTTTCTCTTGTATATCAACATTTGTTTGTATATTTTGTATGCCCCTAAGAACTGAGAGGGTAATTACATTCAGCAAGACAGTAAATCATATTACATTACAATAAAAACACCAGTGATTCTATAAATTGTGGCAGCTTTGGGCTTTTTATTTTGTTTTAAAAATAACTTGGAAATTTATGTAACATTTTAAGAACTTATGAAGTAACATAAAGTGATATGTATCCTTTATTAACCTAGTAAATAGGATGAGTACTTCTGCTTGCTCACAGGTGTTCTTAACTAGTAAGTGTACCTAAAAATTCGGTTCAGTGTTCGGTTTTCAGAACAATCACAACTATTCTGAACAAGATTGTTCAGTTTGACTTTTAAGCTAGAGCTAATTCAAATAGAAGCCTGCCTCATTGTCAGCTTTTACAAGTCAGTGAAAGCATTGTATAGAAATATTATTCTTATAGGATGGAAAGTGCACAGTAACATAAATCACTAACAGTATTTTCACTAGTAGTTTTTATTGCTTTCATTAGTGAGGGTTTCAAAGAATTTTCTTTGGGAGCAAATGTTGTCTGTTCAGCGCATATCAGAAGACTCGGAGACAGCTTTCTGTGCTGGACCCTCTACAGGGGCTGTTCTATTTTATCAGATACCTGTTCTCTGAAACAATGTCTTAATTCTTTGTGAGGAAAGTTCTTGAGGATTATATTTGTTTGGATTTGATGTGTATGAAGACAGATTATAATACAATGATAGACCTTGTTTGAGCTCCTTATCTTTCCCATTTGCTTTCCTTGTGATCATTGGTAACGTCCCATAAAATAGAAACCATATTGTGAAATATTAAGAATAAAAGGAAACATTTTAAAATAGAAATGTAGTAATTGCCAGAATTTTTTCCCCTAAAGATGCTGAAAATATGCAAAGAAAGAAAACTATACAAATTGAACTTACAAGATATTCAAAACGTTAAGAATTTCCTATTGTTGCAGGAAGAAAGAAAATTCATATCAAGGAAAGAAAAAAAAACTGGAGCACTGACGAGAGTTGCCTAACTGTTGGTTCAGTGTTCCTGCTGTGAAATACCCCTAGTTTACTCGTCCTGTTAGCAAACTGAAGGAGAGATGAGGCACAGGAGGGAGGACAGCTCACAGTACGGTTATTTATTTTGGTGTAAGCATCCTTCTGGCTACAATAACTACTATTTAAAACATAGCCTGGAAAGTTGACTTTTGATGTTAGATGTGAAATGGAATCACAATCAATCATATAATTTTGCTATTTTCGTGTGCTATAATTAAATTTTGTAAGTTTTCTTAAGCAAATTGAAGGTTGAAGTTCTCCATGTTTAACCAACTAAACTAAAATAATTTTTGTTTTAAGGTTTTCTACAATAAAAGCAAATTTGTTCCACAGTTCAAAGGTAACTCAGTCATCCATGAAACTGAATACAAAAGAAATTTCAAGGGTTTATCTCCGGTGAAAGAACCAAAATTAAGAAATGCTTTGAGAGAAAACGGAAATCTTGAAACCATATCTCCTGAGAAAAAGGTATTCGTCAACTCTTAACCTTCAGTAAAGCAAAATCCCCATGATTTTAGATTTTACATGTTTGCTTACTACCATCTGAGTTTTTTTTGTTGTTTTTTTTTTAGCTAGTTTATTAGTTTGTTCATCAAATGAGCCACCTGCTAGAAGCAGGCATGGGATGGGTACTGAGGGTACAAACTGACAGACATGCCGAGCCCCAGTGGCTTTGGGCGAGTGGGAGACAGATGTATAAATAAGTACAAATAATCCAGTGCGATGGGCATTTGGCGATAGAGCAGGTAAGTCTGTGGGAGACAGATGTATAAATAAGTACAAATAATCCAGTGCGATGGGCATTTGGCGATAGAGCAGGTAAGTCTGTGGGAGACAGATGTATAAATAAGTACAAATAATCCAGTGCGATGGGTACTGGCAATAGAGCAGGTAAGTCTGTCGGGTCTAATGTCACATAGTCAGCCTTACAGTAGTGCCAACTCCAGGGCTACCAGTAGTGATAGAAACACTTACTTTAATTAATGGAAATTCAACATACATGCGAGCACATACTCCTGTACTTTAAAGCTTCAGCATGCCAGGTGATAGCCAGTATAACTCACACGACTTACCTTGGGATACATAAACAGCCGCTTCTCCGTGAAATTCTAGCCATTTAAGTTGCAGCAAATTATTGTAAATTGTAGGTAAATGGGGTATAAATACTATTTTTAAATCTCCTGGAATGTTGATACCTTTATGGGTCTTAAAATAGAAAGTATGTGACTTGAAGTAAAATGACATATATATAAATGCATATATCAGGCCTATGACATTCTTGGGAAGAAAAAAATGTTGCTAAGTTATTTAGTAAAGCAACGTGGTAACTTATCAGATCTTATGTATGTTTAATTAGGTAACACAATTAAATGCAAATTTAAACCATAAAAAGCAAATGTAAGATCACTGTTCAGTTTTCAGTTCCTAGTTATGTGATTTAGATGTGTATTTGTGAATTTTTAAATTTTCTTCTCTAGTTAAGGTTCTAAAATTTTTGTTGTCAGAAAATGAAACTATATCCTGAATTATATTTCAAAAAAACTAACCAGATATACTAACTTTTAAAACTTGCTTTTGATTTCTGTTCTTTTGTAAAGTGTCTAAAAACAGAAATTAATACAGTATTCAAGTCTAACTTGGTAACATCTCTGTGTTCACTTTGATGTAAAACTTAAATTATTTCCATTCCAGTGTGATAAAAGAGACGATCCTATACAATTAGAAGCAGAGATGGAATTAAAAGACTCAAACCAGCCTAAGAAGAAGGTCACTCCTTGGAAACATCAACGGCTTGGGTATGTGTTTTAATGGGAATGTATCGTGGGAGTTAGGTGGTAGGCAGTTCAATATGATGAAATATTTACTTTCATTTCTTTTCTATTAGGAAGGTGAATTCTGAATATAGAGCAAAATTTCTGAGCCCAGCTCAGTATTTATATAAAGCTGGGGTTTGGACATGTGTGAAGGAAAATATGCCAAATCAGGTGAGTTTTGCTCAATAAGCCACATTTTCTTTTAACCTGTGTAGCAATTTAATTTCACAATGAGTTTCATTTAGTAATAGAGACCACAGTTTAAAGAAATATAATCCAGTGATAGCACTAAAAATATCAAGAAGTGAAAGTTGTTATGTATTAGAAATAATTTACAAGTGTGTTTATTGTTTGTGCCACTGGTTCCTTAGAGATTAATATTAATTATTAATTATTAACATTTTTAAGTTAAAAAATTTATTATCAAACATTTGTGCTAATAACTCAATTTATAGAATTATGGCTTTATAGATTTGATTATTTTATAACCTCTATACTCTCAATTGATTGTTAATTTTCAAGATTAAATAATTTGACAGTGCCACCTGCTGTCAGTGTTTGCACAGCCTGTGCTGTGAGAGGCCTGAATTCTAGTGTTGGGGAACCGGACAAAGGGGAGAAACTGGGGATTAAAGGTTTGAGGAAGAAGGTGAGTCCAGAGTTGACAAGTGTGCTTTAGTGCTAGCTTCTCATAGTTAAAAGATAAACAATGGAACGTTTTTGGTTTTATTGTACAATTAGCATCTTCTAAACCATATTTTGATAGGTGTTTGCCTTTTCTGTGCGAACGAACTAAATTAAAACATTTCTGTTTAGATTAGACATTGATACACATTCCACGTCCCCCGTCATTGTAAACAGAGGGGTAATCTGGATGGGGAATGAAGCTTTTATTTAGCTTGTATTTAAAACCATGGCTAACAATTACGTACAGTCAACCTCTGGTGCTTTGAGGTGCTGCACACACTTCCTGGGGGCTCTGTGCCCTGCTGCTGTTTCAGGAGGTGACTTGATTCCTTCCCTCGTGGCTGCTCTCCATGCTTTCTGTGTCTCTGAGCCTGCCCCTGAGGCAAAAAGAGAAAGCTCGAGGCTGTCCTGGGCACTGTCTGGGGCCACACTTGTATATGCACCCTGGTGAAATTAAGGTGAAACTGGGAGCATGGAAAGCAGCTGAGATGGAAGGATGGAGTCCAATCAGCTAAACCCCGGAGTGCTTATGACTCTCCTGATCTTGGTGAGGAGCTCCTGTCTGGGGAGTCAGCTGGGAGGGAGGAAAAGCCCACGGCAGAGGCCAGACACAAGAGTATGGCTGGTAAATTGGTGTCAGCCGCTGCCCGTCACATGTAGGCACTTTATAGGTTGCAGTCAGAAGAAACTTCTTGCTTTGGAAAGTCTCTCTCTTCTCTGAGACTTCTTTAAGATACATTCGGGTTCCAGATCTAAACACTTAACTGGACTGACGGGGTTGTTAAATCTGAAGGCACAGTAAGGTGAAGTTCCTTATCTCGCCTCAATGGAAGAAAATGTTGTTAATCTGAGATCTGTTTTTTCGGGATTTCCCCCTGCAATGTTTTTGTAACATGACTTTTTATTTATTAATTGATATATTTGGTAGTAGTAAAGTTAGTGGTATAGTTTGCTTTAATTACTTTGGGCAAAATAATTCAAAACATAAATTGGAGTTAGAATAAATATTTAGCTAAGAATTCAGTGATCACAGATGGGGTCATAACAGTTTTAGCTGACTGGG
This sequence comes from Nycticebus coucang, assembly GCF_027406575.1. Lineage (NCBI taxonomy): Eukaryota > Metazoa > Chordata > Mammalia > Primates > Lorisidae > Nycticebus > Nycticebus coucang. The sequence goes on from NC_069782.1 coordinate 55,182,582, forward strand.
TACAGACATTTCATACATTACATCTCCTTGAAGGCATGCAGTGTGGCTGTGGCTGATGGCCAGGTCTCTGAAGGTGAGGTGTGGGCTCCTTCCTTCTCCTGCCCCTGACTTTGCACAAAGGAGTATGTTCACGCTCTTCACATGCACTGTGACGTCAGTGGCTTTGTTCCTAGAGTGCTAATGCACTTTCTGAGTCACATTACAGGTTTCTAGTTCATATATCATCTTCATTTCTTTCTGTGTTGTTTGAGATATTGTACTTTTTGAATCTGTTGGGAATTTTATCCTAAGTCCCAAGTACCAGTCATAGCAGTAAGATAGTTGAATTTATTTATCCAGTGGTTTTTATGTCTGTCATCTCCATTATATAAACACTTGCACTGTTGGTTTTTAAAGTGCTTGCTTAAAGGATTTTTTTTTCTTTTGAGAAAGAGCCTCACTCTGTCACCCTGGGTAGAGTGCTGGGGCGTCATCATAGCTCCCAGTGACCTCAAATTTGGGGCTCAAGTGATCCTCTTGCCTCAGCCTCCTTAGTAGCTGGGACCACAGGTGCCTGAATGCAATGCCTGGCTAGTTTTTTATATTTTTAGTAGAGATGGGGTTTCAGGGCTGGTCTCAAACTCCTGAGCTCAAGCCATCTACCCGCCTTGACCTCCTCGAGAGCTAGAATTAGACATGAACCACCACGCCTGGCCTTGGAGGATCGTTTTTTCTAATAATAGCAATTGTGATTTTTAGATCCCATCCTCAGAATAATTGCTGAATCTGCTAAATTTCTTTCTTTTTCTTGATTTTTTAGATACTCTCAGTCATCTAAACTACATTGGTTAAGATAATTTTATTGTAACATGTCTTCCAAAAATAGGACTGTGTTTCAAGATAAAGTCCCAAATTTGAGAGGCACCTATAATTTGACCAACATTGTAAAGACTGAGTATAAAGTGACTGTTCATTTTAGGGGGATGATTTTTAGGTTAAAAGGTGTTTTATTTTTATCTCTAGTTTTCTGAGTTTAATTTTCTTCATGTAAGTTTTAAACAGTTCAATTGAATTCTTAATTTGGGAAAAGAAGTTTAGGCACGAAAACATTCTACTTAGAGTTTATGTCATAGAAGCTGATGGCATTGCTTGCCCAGGAAGGGGGTGTGTGTGTGTTCTGAGCTGGACATGGTTCATTCCTACCCTTTTCAGTGGCTCTGGTTATTGGTGGTAGGGATTTTTTTTTTTTTTTGGTAGAGACAGAGTCTCACGTTGTCACCCTCGGTAGAGTGCCTTGGCGTCACAGCTCACAGCAACCTCCTGCTCTTGGGCTTAGGTGATTCTCTTGCCTCAGCCTCTCAAGTAGCTGGGACTACAGGCACCCACCATAGCGCCCGGCCATTTTCTTTTTTGTTGTTGTTGTTTTTGTTGCAGTTTGGCTGGGGCCGGGTTCAAACCCACCACCCTGGGTATATGGGGCGGAGCACCACTCACTGAGCTACAGGTGCCCCCTGCCCGGCCATTTTCTTCTTTTTTTTTTTTTAGAGACAGAGACTCACTTTGTCATCCTAGGTAGAGTGCAGTGATGTCACAGCTCACAGCTCACAGCAACCTCTAGCTCTTGGGCTTAGGTGATTCTCTTGCCTCAGCCTCCAGAATAGCTGGGACTACGGGCACCAACCAGAACACCTGGCCACTTTCTCGTTGTAGTTTGGCCAGGGCCAGGTTTGAACCTGCCACCCTCGCACATGGGGCCGGCACTCTACCCACTGAGCCAACAGGTGCCACCCGGGATTATTTTTTAATATTGAGTTCACATTGTTGAGGTTTTTTCTGTTTCTAGTATGGTAAAACATACTACTTCGGAAATGTCAGCCTCCTGATTTTTTATCTTAGTTTAGGGTTATAGAAATTTAAAATTATATATTTGTAAAATACAAGATAAGCACTAAGATTATTAAAAGTTGCTGATAAAGTGAGTTTAAACCATTTAGTTTTAAATATCAGTAACAAAACTGAATAAATTGAAGTTTACAGAATTTCTGTGAAGTCTCACCCTCCTTTCTAAATAAAATTGATACTGAGTGAAAATGGGTAACTGTGTACATGGGGGAGACAAACGTGGGTAGAACGGGCCTGTGTGCTGCTGCTCCTGTCCTGCCTGACACGCATGCTGGCTTTCGAGGACCCCTTTGAACTACTTCCATTTATATTTCATTTATTTCGGTGTAGGCCCCATCAGTACTGTGATCCTTTGTGTAGCAGTCAGCTTCCTCCATCAGCCTGCGAGCTCACTGCGTGCAGGGGGTTCTTGCTCACCTTTGGCCGCGATCTCTGGCTCAGGCTGCGTTTTGCCTCATCATCTCAGGAGCTCATGGCTTAGTGGAGGAGGTGGCTGTGAGCAGTTGATTCTCATAGAATGGAATAGTGTCAATAGGACTGTGCACAAAGGGCTTTGAGAATATAGGAGGAAGGACGCTAAGGCATCTAGGTGATGGAGTGGCCATGGGACATAGGAAACATGGGGCACTCCTTAACTGTATCAAGACATTTTGTGATGAGGTTTTTGTGCACTCACAATAAGTACCCCGTTCAGAATTTCAACAGACCTTAAGTACCCTGTTCAGAATTTCAACAGACCTAACCCACGTGCTCCAGTTCTACCCATTAAATGCAAAGGCCTCTGCTAGTAATTTTATTTAAAGTTAAAGGAGTTGATAGAAATTATAAATGAGCATAGCTTACTTTTTTTGGCAGTGAAGAAAACAATATTTCCAATCAGCCTTTGGGAGTTTTCCCAGATTTGGTTCATGGGAGCAGTGAACCAATGCTGGGACCGTGAGGCTCCTTATGCTGTGATAGGTGCTGTGTTTTGCTTTGGCTGATTTCCTAGAGATGAAGCACTTTCATCCTTGCATTCAGAACAGTGTCTTGTTAAGGAGCTGAGGTTGTATTTCTCCAATTGCTTTTGCATTGCTATGTTTCATTATTTGCCTTTTTTGGCCTTTAAGTGAAAGAAAAACACTTCTTCCAGACAGTATCCTGATCTCCTTTTAATGTTAATATTGTATCCTTGTAATAAAAGTTTTTCTAGAATAAAGTCTTTAAACAGAATTTTAAGGGAAAAGCTTCAACTTAATTTTTTTTTACATTTAGAGAAACCAGCAGGTGGCAGTATGGTGTATTAAATGAAAGGGCTTCAAATACAAAGGCTCCTTTTCATATATGAAAATGTCACTTGAGTTTTAGGGCATTCAGATCACTTTGTAGTTGATTAGCACTTTTTTTGTATCTTGTCACTTTGTTGATACCACAGTTATTCTGTGGGAGATACTCTTTAATTATATATTTAGTACATTTTTGAAAACTTGAAGTTTTGCTGATTCCAAGGGAATGTTGAGGAATTTGGAGTGAGAAGCTTGTATAGCAGCAGCAGCTGTGTGTAAAGCTGCTCTCCCAGAGGTGGGAGTGGGAACAGCCATTAGATTCAGATCATTGATAGCACCCTAGCCATGTAAGAATGTGGCTGATTTTAAGAAAATCGTGGTTACTGAATTAAATACCACTAAAAATACTAAGACATATTGATTGACAACATATACAAGTTTAGTATATATTTAGAAGAGGGAATAATAAAGTATTTCATTGATTTCCATTAATATTCAGTTATGGCGTTAACCTGTCATTAAGCATGTTTCTGTGTTCCTCCCCCAGGGTTCTCTAAATGCCGTGTGGTATGCGGAGGTTGGTTGCTTTTGAGTTTTTAAAAACCCTAATAATGCATAAGTACTTCTGTAATTTTAGTTGCAGTGAAAAGCAGGTGTCATTATTTTTCTTAGCCGCTACGAATTTCTCACTGCCTGCTGGTCTGAAATAAAATAACCACATCGTGCTTTAGCTTGATTGCTTTCATTTCTGCTTAAACGCACATAGTCTGGTGACTGTACGCAGCTACTTTTGCCTGCCTTTTTCCGTGGTCCCTGTCTATATCTGTGCAATGTTTATGACATGCTACATGGTGATGTTTGTAAAGGAGCATTTACGTAACGGAGACATTCTCTCCCGCACAGGTTAAAGAACTGAGAGAGAAGGCTGAGTTTTACAGGAAACGCGTTCAGGGAACACATTTTTCTCGGGACCATCTGAATCAGATTCTGTCAGACAACAACTGCTGTTGGGATGTCTCCTCAACAACAAGCTCAGAAAGAACCATTAGTAGCAACATTAGAGCTTTAGATCTTGCTGGGTGAGATTTTGTTTGTGGGTGTTTGTGTAAAAGTATGTTGTAGTTTACCTAGATCACTGAATGGCATGAGGAGGTGACCCGAGCACTCAGAATTTGCCCCTCGTTAAGTGGAGATGGGCCAGACATTTATTTCATTATTTGTAGTTTATTCTCCATGAAAAATAAAGCAAATACTTGCTTTATGTATTTGGGTATAAATAATACACAAAATAAATCTGGAAGGGCTGAGTTTATAATATTTCTTTGTTACCAATAGTATGACAGGGATGATTGTGTGACATATATAAGAGGATTTTGAAAAGTTCAAAAAAATCCACAGCAATAAAAACTCAGAAAATATCAATTATTAGTCTGTATCTATTATCATTTATTAACGGATTTTGTGACAGATACAGAGTCTGGCCCCTCTTTTGGGTTTTAAAATGAACATGATTTAATGGTTTGTAAGAGTTAGTAGCAAGTAAAATAGTGTTTACTTGTGACGGCATATTAATATCAAATCTAGGCAGTATAAAATTCTAATTATTTTTAGTACAAATCTGTTCTTTAATAATGTGCTTAAAAGATGAATCTAAAGTATCAAACTTGAATCAGCTTATTTGATCACAAATGCACTTGTGTTTTTGCACAAACGTTAACTAAGTAATTGCACAAGTTGGGCCCTAGCTTGTGTGTGTAGAGCCAGTTAGTTGAGGAGTTGTTTTATCAGCAGAGGGACAGGTCACGTATGTGAAAGGGGGAGTAAGAAGAGATAAACATTTTATTTGGGATATTTTAATAGAAACTTCAGATTGTAACTTTTATTTGCTACATTTTATTAATAGAAAATGAACTCTCAGTTGATCTCTGTTCATTACCTGGGCAAGACAGTATCTGAGGAAAATATGTGGAATTGTGAACTGTGGGAGGAAATGATAGACTTCTATGATTAGTATAAACTAGAAAATGCGAACTACTCAAATTTAAAATAAAATTTACTTTGTTATGCAGAGGTACTACAAGCCATAAGATTTTACAGAAATGTCCTCCTACAAAACTAGAAGAAAAAAGACCTTTCTTGGAAGAAGAGCCCCAGAAAATCCCCATGGAGAAACTGGGTACGTCAGGTGTGTCCACGGCACCTGTCCGAAGGCGGCTGGCCTGGGATGCAGAGAATGGCAGGGAGGACCTACAGAGGCAGCCCAGAGAGGAAGAGGAGGAGGAAGAGGATGGGGAGAGGGACAAGCCGGTGGCTGCAGGCGAGCTGGAGGAGCTGGGCACGCCCGAGCACTCGAAGGAAGATGAGATAAAAGAAGGGTGAGACCTTTGGATTACTCAGGGTAGAGGAGCGTTGTTTTGTATTTTGTTTTGTCTCTAAGGATAGTGGTTTACACTTTCGGTTCATGACTAATAAAGAGCAGATTTTAGTTCAGTGCCACAAAGTAGGCATTGCTCTATGGCTCTGTTCACTCAGGTGTCTGAATCATCACTGATGGGTAATTGAGCAGGAGGCACTGATGGGGTGACTCTGGAAGGAAGTTAGTTTGGGTTGTTCTGATTTGTGCCCTATAATTATGATTTGCCAGATTTGCAGATGTGTCTGAGAGAATGACTTTCTTTATGTTTAGGGGGAAAAAAACTGGTATTCTTTAATATCAGATGATTCTATCAAAAAAGAAAGGAAAGAATGTTTTCTAATATTTTTTAAAAAATGATTTCCCTGTTGCTCTGTATGCAGACTGCTTCAGGAAGTGGTTCTTTCTTCCCATCAGTCATGGTGCTCCCTGTGCCTGGTGCTGTGGGTCGAGCAGAGCATGGCCCCGGCTCACTGCAGGACTCAGCTCCCCTGATGCTCCTCCTTCCCTTGCTCAGTCACTCTTCACTGGATTGGTGGCGGTTTCTTTAGAAACAAAATTGCTTTCTCTGTTAAGCTTTATACTTTATTATTGCACAGTGGAAGTATTTTTAATCATATTTTCTGGAGGAAATGTTTCATAATAGATTGTTTCAATTTGTAGGTCAGATTCATCTTCTGTTTCTTCAGGAAAAGGCAGGCTTCCTACTCCAAAACTGAGAGAACTTGGTGGGATCCAGAGGACGCATCACGATCTTACTACTCCAGCTGTTGGTAATAGGCAATCACTGTGCCATTCTTATTTAACTTGCTTTTTCTACATGATAATTTAGTTTAATTGAAACTGGGCTGGCCTGGTGAGGTGGCTCATGCCTGTAATCCCAGGGCTTTGGGAGGCTGAGGCAGGAGGATCACTTGAGGACAGGAATTTGAGACCAGTCTGGGCAATATAGCAAAACCTCATCTTTACAAAAAATAAGAAAATGAGCCAGGCATGGTGGCTTATGGCTGTAGTCCCAGCTACTCTGAAGACTAAGGCAGGAGGATCACTTGAACCCAGGAGTTCAAGGCTGCGCTGAGCCATGTGTGATTGGGCCAGTGCACCCCAGCCTCAGCAACAAGAGCGAGACCCAGTCTCTAAAACAATAAAAAGAAAAAAAAAAATAAAACAAAACCATCATCTTCTGCATTTTTCCAGGTGGTGCTGTTTTAGTGTCTCCATCTAAGGTGAAGTCTCCAGCCCCAGAACAGAAGAAAAGGATATCCTCTCAGGATTGTTTAGAAACTCCAAAGAATGATTTTACTAAGGTAAATGTTTCCATTTTGGGGAAAAAGCATCTTTTCTGGAACTGATTATTTTAATCAATGTAATGAATGAATTTCATTTTAGATTTCAGATTTTAGAAAATTCTATCAACCTGCTGTTAGTAAGGCCAAAGGCTGGACTCTTTCTCCTGGCAGGGGTGTTGCATTTCTGTGCTGTCCTTTCAGATCTTTTCAGTGCTGACCCCACAGGAAGCAAGGAAAGATGAATGGCACCATCTTCCTGAGCATCTGCTGGGTGGCGTCTGTGTCCCGGCTCTGATCTGGGCACTGCTCTAGTGCTGCACATGCTGCAGTGGACAGAACAGACCAGGCCCCGGCCCCCATTCCAGTGGGGGCAGATGGTGACCAGACAGCTAGGGGACACCTGGTGTTTCAGGTGGTAATGAGTGCCGAGGAGAAAAAGGGAGCGGGGAAAGTGAATAGGAAATGGCCAAGGAAGTCCCCACTGCCAGGGCAGCATTTAGGCAGAATCGTGGGTGATGAGGATGCTCCACACGCGTGTCTGGGAGGCACTGTAGTGAGGGAGAGCAGGGAGCGCAAGTCTGGGGCTAGAGCTGCTCACGCACATCTGGGAGGCACTGTAGTGAGGGAGAGCAGGGAGCGCAAGTCTGGGGCTAGAGCTGCTCACGCACGTCTGGGAGGCACTGTAGTGAGGGAGAGCAGGGAGCGCAAGTCTGGGGCTAGAGCTGCTGATTCCTTGAGGAACAACCAGGAGGTCAGTGTAGCTGGAACTGAGAGAGAAGTGTGGTCAATTAATTTGGAGAGGTAATGGGTGCTAAATTGTATAGGGCTCTGTATCTCAGCAGGGATTTGAATTTTATTCTGAACAAGGTGAGACGCCATTGGAAGGGCACAGGAGTAACATGATTTGGCTCAGGTTTTTCCAAGGTTATTCTGGCCGCTGCATTGAGAATGGACAGTGGGGAGGAAGAGCAGGGCTCTGAGTCAGTGACACGATCCAGGCGAGGGGTGATGGGCGTTTGGGTCAGGTGGTGGCCATGAAGGTCATGTGAGGGTCAGATTCTGGGTATGGATTGGAAGTGTAGCTAACAAGGCTCGCTGATGGATGAGACAGAGAGCCAAGGATAACACAAGATTTTTGGCCTGAGCAGTAAGGTTGGAGTTGTCATTTAACTGAGATGGGGAAGATGGTGTGAGGGGAAGAGTTGTGTTTCAGAGCTCTGTTCAAACATGTTACATTTGAGACACTGTTAGACATATGAGCAGATATGTTGAGAAGGAATCGACTTGTGTGGGTTTGGGGCATAGAGGGAAATGTTGGGCTGCCGACAAGGATTTGAGGCTCTTGATGGGTGGGAAGAGTGCTGCCACTGGAAGAGGTTCCATCAAGGGAGTGGGTACAGACGGACAGGAGCTGTGGGCATGGCTGGTGTTGGGGAGTGAGCCAGTGAGAGGTGGACACACTGGGGCTGTGTTGTCCTGGAGGTGTCAAGGAAGCGGGAGGGTCACTAAGGTGTGAAAACATTATTGGATTTATCTGGACGAGGACCATTGGTGACCATGATGGAGGGCAGTTCAGTGGACGATGAGGGACAGAAACCTAAGTGCAGTGGGTTCGAGAGAGAGACGGCCTGGAGACTGCCGTCCCAGACAGTGGTTGTGAGGTTTGCTTTTTTTTTTTTTTCTTACTCTGAAGAGGAAAACAGGGAGAGAGATCAAGGTGGAAAACATGATAGCAGGTTTGTGTATTGACAAGAATAATTTTAGAGAGAGAAGAGTTGGTGATGTGCAGTGAGGGGACAGTTGTTGGGCAGACTAGGAGCCAGGCTTGAGATCTGGTGGGAGGGCAGCAGGGTCCTCAGACACCGTTTCTTTGCTGCTATGAGCACAGGGAGGCCTGGGGGCTCCGGGGAAGCCCCTTCTGATTGCTTCTGGCTGAAGTATGAATAAGATCCTTATTCTCCTCCCAGCTGAGAATGAGGCTGGGAAGAAAAAGGTGACATGAAGCAGAGTTCTCCAAGAGTGTGTCAGGAACATGGGAAGATGCAGAACTATATTCCGGGGCCCCGGAGCCTGTTGCCTCACAAACTAGGCGTAAGACTAGTCAGGAGGGGTTTCACGTTTGGTCGCAGAGGGGCGGGATGGCTAGAGGGTTGGTTTTGGCTGGGGTTTTAGTTTATCAGAGCAAGAGAAAATGAGAAAAGGGAAGAGAGTTAGGTTATGTGCGGGGGGGGGGGTGATTATAGTGATGGGTCGTGGGAGTTGAGAGCGTTAGGGAGGACTTGAGAGGGGAGACACGAAGTTGATAGGATCAGTGGATGGAGGTTGTGAGAACGGCAGACTTGCTGGAATTGGAGCCCTGTGGGATGAATTCTAAAGTCAGGAGGTGGTGGCCAGACCTGGAGATGATGGCGAGGTCACAGTGTGACAAGGCTTAGCTTCTAGTCACAGGCATAAGTGGTTGAAGTAAAATAATACCATTCTGAGAAGAGATTGAACATCTGTAAGGAATTTTGCTGATGGCTGTTCATGAGCTCCAGAGAGCACAGAAGGTTTGTCAAGCGTTGGGAACAGGTAGGAGATGGGGTCAGAGTGCCCCCTCCACCCCTGCCCATGCTCAGAGCAGAGCTTGGCTTACAGAGCGGCACCATATCTAAGGTGTTTCCTGCAGGCGTGTTGAAGGAGTGATTAGGAATGCAGTCAGAGGGCTGCCGGGAATCAAATCTCAGGAGTCCCTGTTGCCCACATGGACTGTTGTGCCCTGCGACAGAGTCCAGGCTGCCAGGGTGTGAGCTTCTAGGTAGGCTCGGCCAAAATGGGTGACCCCAGTCCAGTGGTTCTCAACCTTCCTAATGCCGTGGCCCTTTAATGCAGTTCCTGTGGGTCGCGACCCACAGATTGAGAACTGCTGCCCTAGTCCATATTTGCAGCTGGATTTGTATGTATTATTTTCATTTACTGTGGAATCAACTTATTGAATAATCTAAACAGAGTAATACTGTCCTTTAACATTTTAATACCAACCTCCGTCTCATTGCGCACACAGTACAAGTGCAGCATTTTGATCACAAACTCTTCTAAAATAAGCTGGTTTCGTATTGAGTTGATTGGAAATCCCTCTGTGGGAATTTTCTGCCACTGGCACGAGGAGCTAGATTTGGTTATTTCCCATGGTCTTACCCCTTGGTTACTGGTAGGCAGAGGAGTCATTAAACTTGATATATACAAATCAGTTTTTTCGTCTTTATTTTCTTATAAAAGCATTTACAAGAAATTACATTATTATTACATATAAAATTACACCCATAAGTCATTCAGTTTCCAATAAATTACCAAAAATCTCACTCACTTTGGGGTAGACTTCTTGTGATAGTGGTTTGATCATCAAGGAGCATTTTCCAACCTTACAGGAAACCTTCAGAACCTCAGTGTGCATTAGTGCGCTTCATTCTTTCAGCAAATTTACACACATGCTTGGCTGTCTTGACTGTAGTTAATAAAAACAGGCCCGGAACGTGACCTTACGGGACCTGCAGTCTGTTGAGGGCGTTATGCATTAATCAGTCACACCGAAAAAAAGAATATTAAAACTAATAATAAGGGTTTCAACGTAGAAGTACATAGTGCTGTTCTGCAAGGAGTTGGCCTTGTCGTAGAGATCAGGAAGGTTGTTGAAAATCCAGGGTGCTTCTTAGAAGGGTCATAAATGAGCTGAGATGAAGAGGAAGGAGAAGCATTAACCAGGTAAAAAGGGGGATGAGGAGTGTGGCCTGGGCCAGGATCCTGCGGGGAGAAAGAACATAGGGTTTTAGGAAACAAAGAACAGTATAGTGTGTCAGGGAGCAGGGCGCAGGACGAGGCTGGGAGAGAGAGCACCTCTGAGAATGTCCGTCTTCATCTCAGGAGCAACGGGAGGCCACTCAAGACAGTTAAATGTGGGGTATCATGGCTGATTTATGATTTGCGCCACTCAGACCGTTTAAATGCAGGGCATCATGGCTGATTTACGTTTTGCAAGGTCTCTCTGGCGGCCGTAGAAAGCAAGAATGGAGTGTGGACAAGTTCACTGCAGCAATTCAGGGCAGGAGGTGCTGGTAGGTGTTGTGACGGAGGTGGACATGGGTAGGAGTGAAGGGAACTGAAGACTATGTGAGGGGAGTGAAGTCGAGGCTTGGCGCCGGGCTGGGCAATGGAGTTGAGAGACAGGATGAGGCACTGGGTGATGTCTGAGTCACTGGCTTGTCCAACAAGATGGTGGCAGTCCAGGCACTGCTCAAGAGAACTCTGGATGAGGACCTCCCTGGAAGAGATTATCATGAGTTTTATTTCATTCATTCAACAATATTTAATTGGCTTTTAAACTTGCCAGACAGTGGTCTGGGATCTGAAGATTCACTGACAATCAAGACAAGACCTCTCTGCCTTTGTGGAGCTTACATTTTCATTGGGAGAAATAGATAATTTTTTTTTTTCTTTTTGGGACAGTCTCACTATGTTGCCCTCAGTAGAGTGCCATGGCATCACAGCTCACAGCAACCTCCAACTCTTGGGCTTAAGCAGTTCTCTTGCCTCAGCCTCCCAGTAGCTGGGACTACAAGTGCCCACGACAATGCCTGGCTATTTTTTGTTGCACCTGTCATTGTTGGTTTAGCAGGCCTGGGCCGGGTTCAAACCCACCAGCCTCGGTATATGTGGCTGGCACTGTAACCACTGTGCTATGGGTGCTGAGCCAACAGATAATGTTTAAAAAGAGAATTCTAGGAAGCAGTAAGTACTGTGAATTAATAAAACTGCAGATCACCTCCCAGAGGTAGGTAAGGCAGCTTTAGTTTGGGCCATCAGGATAGGCACCTCTGAGGAGGTGACATTTTGGCTGAGACCTCACTAATGAGGGAGGTACCCATGCAGGGATCTGGAGCAGCTGCGCTTTTGCAGGTGGAGAGGACTGAAGTACAAGGCAAGAACCAGCAGCAGGGTTTAGAGAGCTTGAAGGTCCGGGTGGCTAGAGTCTGGAGAGGGCCGGAAATGGGGCTGGAAAGGGCAGCCAGGTACAGAGTTTGGACCTTACTTGAACTGCGCTTGGAAGCCCCTGGAAGATCTGGAGCAAAAAAGCAAATAGGTTCTGACTGACAAGGCCAATTAATCACTGACTTCCTTCCCCACAGAGAGCTGTGTGCTCAGGGCAGACAGGAACAGCGAACAGATCGGAAATCAGTCACATGAAGCCGGGAAGTGGAAGTATTTACAGGTTTCATTTGGGTCTTTTTAGCAATAGTAACAGCAATTTGACAGAAATCCCAGATTTTGTTTATGTAGGAAAAGAAAAAAACAACCAAAGAACAATTTCTCTTTGGAATTTTTTTCTGTTGTGCTGATTCTTGTTTAAAGAGAAGCAGGTGGAAACTTGTAGGTTATGCTAGATCTCGATGTGAGATGTGTTAACTGGGTGAGACCAACACGCACAGGCCGTCTTCACGCTGACGCAGGGGACTGTCAATCACAGATGGGGACTCCTAGGTTTAGGAAACAGTGTTTGTGAGGTGGCAGCGTCAGACACGGGCAGCAGTTACCAGGAACGGTCAGGGAAGTTTGGAACTGTATTTGATTTTGCTGGTTGTGCATTCTTTTAAAAATCTTCAGTGACTTTTAGGACAATGATACGTTGTCATTGTGGAAAACAGAAAATACTGATCAACTGAAAAAGAAAATAAAATGATCTCGCACCTCCTGTTTAGAGACAGCCACGGTTAAATTTTTGAGATATGTAGGTCTGTGTGTGCACTAATGTGTTTAATTACACTGCAGATGAGACTTAGTGATCTTTTCTCTTAGCACTGTATTGTGAATATATTTTCATGTCATCAATGTAATCTATAATTTTACTTTATACTGTAGTTTAACTTTATACCGTATAAAGTAGTTATAACTACAGTAATACTGTAGTTATACCATAGTTTTTTAAACCAGATGCTTATTGTTAAGACGTAGTTTTTGTTTTGTTTTTTTTTTTTTTTTTGCAGTTTTTGGCTGGGGTCGGGTTTGAAACCGCCACCTCCGGTATATGGGGCTGGCACCCTACTCCTTGAACCACAGGCACCGCCCTTTAAAACCTAGATTTTTTAATCCAGATTCCTATAATTTCTTATTTTATTTTGAAAAATACTATAAAGGAATATTTTAGCTACATTTAAATTTACATTATTATTTCTTTTGTATAAATACTCCCCATGTTATTGTATGGTCAAAAACCACAGAATTTTAAGGCTTTTGCTGTTTTGCCAGCCCCCCCCAGAAAATTTTGCTCCAAATAACAGTCTATGAGATTTTTCCACATCCTTGCCAGCTCTGAGTATTATTACATTTTTAAATATTAATTTTTGAAATTTAGCAAGTAGAAAAGTGGTACCTTATTGCTTTTATGCTTTTATGTTATTATTTGATTAATGAGATAGAATAATTTGTATATATAGCATATGAATTGCTTATTCATATCCTTTTTATACTTTTAATTATTTTTAAAGAAATATGTAGCAATAATAGTAATTCATTTTCAGTCATGTGAGTTGTACATTTTCCTGAAATTTGTCATTTTTCTTTTAGTTTTTAAATGTATACATATTTTGTTTTATGTAGCCAAATCTGTTTATATTATATCTTCCCCACTTGGAGATTATGTAAATTTTCCCCATAATTTTTCCTTCTGCTTTTTTTTGCATTTAAATCTTGGTTTATTTATTTATGTATGTACACTTGTATCTTTTTTTTTTTTTTTTTTTAATCATTTAGAAAGAAAGTCGTGCTATATCCCTTCTGACGTCTCCAGCTGCTGGCATAAAAACAGTTGATCCCTTGCCTTTGCGGGAAGATTCTGAAGCCAATATCCCCAAATTTGCTGAGGCAACTCTTCCAATTTCCACAATTCTGGAATATCCCACAAACACCCCTGGACAGTTGCCTTCTCCACCCCACGCCTCGTCCTACTGGCATCCCTCTCGTCGGATTCAGGGCTCTCTGAGAAATCCAGAATTTCAGCACAATGGTAATTATTTTGTTTTAATTTTTCATCTTGCAGTGAAAGTGTTACACTGCTAGGCACAGAGGCTGTGAGAATTTACTCTATATTGATAATTATTCAGCATCTTTAGTTAATGTAATAGCTTCATTAAATAGGACACTCAGCATGTGCCCCTGAGCCCACCCTCTGTTCCTGTCTCCCTGGGAGGCCTCAGGTCCTCACACTGCAGCCCTGTGGTGCCTGTCCTTCAGCAGATGGGCTGCCCGTCCTCCAGCAGATGGACTGCCTGTCCTCCAGCAGATGGCTGTCTGTCCCAACAGTGTCTCCGCGTTGCCACACGTGGCTGGGGGTGGAGCTGGATGTAAGGAATGAGCTTCCTTTACCTCCCTGAGGCGTCGATGAGCCCTTTCATGCCTTCCACCCTTAGTGTGGAGACGTCCGCTGCTGTTTCCATTTTGGATCTTTGGCACATGGTGTTTCCTTTCTGGCAGCATTTGGATCTTCTCTGCAGCCCAGTGTTCTGAAATTTCAAAGTGATGTGCCCGGAGTGGGGCTCTTCTCATATCTTGTGCGTGTACTTCCATCAGCTCTTTTCAGTCTGGAAAATTCTCACTTGTGGGAAATTTAATGGATTATTCAGTTAGTAATTTCCCCTCTATCTCCTCTTTCCTCTTTCTGGTACTCCTATTATTTAGATGTTGTATGTGATTTTATTATCTTCCGTCTCTGTCTTTTTTAATTTGAAAGGAGTATTACTAATTTTCATTTTCTACCTCTTCTAGTCATTTGTTAAAAGGACTTTTGCTGTAACATTCCTTCCTTCTCAGCTCTTTTTAGCACTGTGTACTCGCTTCGTATCACACCCCACTCTTATTTCAGGAGGAGGTGAACGAGGTAGGTAGTGGCCGGTTGAGAAGGTGGTGTCCCTTCCCTCTGCTGTAGTGGGCGTCCCTTAGGCAGCTGCTCTGGTAAATCTAAGAGACGAAGCTCCCAGAAGAGGCAGTTGTCCAGCTGTGCCGATTAAGGAAGGAGCTGGCAGCCCAACGACTCTGAACATTTTCAGCCTTGCCCAGTCCATTCTTCCCTTGGCTCCAAACGTCAGTGGTGCTCGGTGCTCTGAGCTCCGACCCTGAGGGGACGGGCTGGTTGCTCCTTGGTTCCCTCCTCCGCGGGCGAGGAATTCACCTGCTCGGTGCAGTTACACACTCCCTGCCCTGCCCTTTGCCCTTTCTGGTGTTTTCTTGTCTTCTGTTTGTTCTGTGGGTTTACGTCATTTTTGTAAATGGGTTTTTGTCTTATAAGTTTAATGTCATTTGTGTATTCAAACTACCAGCTCTGGTCAAATTACATTTCTTTAAAGTTAGAATAGATCACTGTTATTATTGAACATGATTTTAGACTATCCATAGTTTATAGACTTGCTAAGTACTTTAGAAACGAATGGATGACCCTTTGATAGTAATTTCTTGTGAGATAAAATTAATTCTGACAACCTACTTTTTTATTTATTTTTTTTAAATTTATTTATTTTTATTGTTAAATCATAGCTGTGTACATTGGTGCAATCGAGGGGTACAATGTGCGGTTTTCATATACAATCTGAAATATTCTCATCAAACTGTTCAAAGTAGCTTTCATGGCATTTTCTTAGTTACTGTATGCAGGCATTTGTATTCTGCATTTAGTAAGTTTCGCCTATACCCATTCTAAGATGCACTCTGACCACCTACTTTTATTAGTGGGTTAGGATAATTAGGACAGGCTATTTGGTAGCTTCGAAGGATAATTTCTTCTGCCTTTTTTTTTTTAAAGTGGGAAAAGCGAGGATAAACAATTTCCAGTTACCTCAGCACGACGCCTTTAATGATGAAGGTATGTCAACAGTCATATAACATAGATGTTGGAGCACTATTTTGTGATAGTTTATAATAGTGTAATGACCTTACATTTGATTATCCCTTTGTAGTTTATGAAGTACTTCCACAGATGTTTTTTCATTAGATCTTTGACAGGAGGTGGAGGGGAGGGGGAACATCCCCATTTTCCAAGTGAGTAAACTGGGGCCTGCAGTGGTGAGAACTCTTTCTGGGGCCAGTGGACAGTGAGCAACTGTACCCAGGCTTGTTCTCCTGTGGTCCCGCCCTGTCCAGCTCAGGGAGGTGGCCTGACATTATAGTTGCCATTTTTTTTTCAAATGTCTATATATTTTTGTCAGTTTTCACTTCTCAAAAAAATATGATTTGGGAAAATGGATTTTTTCTCTCCTGCATAGCTTTCATTCTGACAAATTAATTTGTTTCTAATAGTGCCAGGAGAAATTTTGAATTCTTGACGTGAATAATTGAAATCACTATTTTAATTTATCCTAAGAAGTATGGAATTACTGAATTTACAAATGTTGAATTAGAAAGTGCATTTGAATTTAATATTTTTTATATTAGAAGTTCACATACATTAAAAGTTTTCTCTCCTGTATGCAAGTTGAGGAATTTTCATTAGAATTCAGTGAACTAGAAATTAGATTTTTATGTTTTGAAATGCAAATGTCTGGCAACTTTGAATCCAGTTCCGTTTTCTTTTTAATGGAAGATCTAAGTTTATAAATAACCTTATAATGGATTATTGGGTTAGATAGATACCTCATTTGCTTACTCAGAATGAGGAATTTCAGTAGTAATGAAAGGTATCACATTACAGTCACACATTATTTCTACATTTAGTGAGATTATTTCAGGAATGTGATGTTAGTACCTTGTTAAAGTATGGCATTTTGTTTTTTAAAAGTTTAGAAAAGCTTTTTGCTCAGAGCAGCTGTGTTTTTTAAAGTAGGAAAAAAAAGCAGTATTATAATGAATTGTTTCCAGATAATACTGAAATCGTAAGCTGTATTTTTAGTTTAATAACATGATTTCAGGAAGAAAAAATATTTAACATTAAAATGTTTGATTTCTATATATGATAAATTTGGAAAACTACTGTGAGTGATTAAGAAAATGTTAATATCTTACATTTTAAAGTTTGTTTGTTTATTTGTTTTTTTGCAGTTTTTGACTAGGGCTGGGTTTGAACCCGCCACCTCCGGCATATGGGGCTAACACTCTACTGTTGAGCCAATATCTTACATTTTAATAGATTTCTTTTTCTGATAGACCCAACATTGAAACATACTACAAAGCTTGATGCTTATAAACTTTTGTTACATAAGATGAAATTTTGTTCACTGTATCTTTGCATTGAGTAGATTGTTGGGATCTTCTCGTTGCAGACGAGGACAGGTTGTCTGAGATTTCTGCCCGCTCTGCAGCATCCAGTCTCCGGGCGTCTCAGACCCTGGCACGAGCCAAGAAGAGGAAGGAGAATTTCTGGGGTAAAACATAAACCTTGCCAGGTGGCTTGTACACAGGGAACCACTGGCGTAACTTTTCTTTATTGCTTACTGTGTTAAGATGTTTTGAGTGTTTTAATTTTTTTTCTGACATTCCCTACTTAAACAGAAATATTTGATTTTTAATAGTCTCTTCATTTACTTGGAAATTTTTAACACAGGCTTATACAATTTAACTTTTAAACACTACTTTTCATGTATATTCCAAAGTACAAAGACATAGATTATAGAGTTCTTCATGTGTTACCACTTTTGTATTAGGTGCCATGGATAGAATTGTACCCATCCAGAGAATATCCAAAAAGATAAACCGAAGTAAAATTAAAGTCCCAGTGTGAAGCATATATTCCCCTAAGATTGGTTATATGTATCTTTATAATTGTAGATGTCATAAAATGAATTTATTGTTCCTTTAACTTTTGCTGTGGTGTTTTTTATTGAGTTCTTTCCATATGTGATGGCAGTGTTATTTAATATAATAGTACTTTGAAAATACCAGCTGTATATATTTTTCATATTTATGTAACTAAGTTTGCTGGGAGATGTGTATATTTTTGATCTTTGTGTGTATTCTATTTGTATGGAGACTTTGGCTTACATTTGAATAATGTCCGCATTTTAAACAATTAAAAAATTATTTGTATAATGGAGAATTAAAACTTTGTAGCCATTTTGAAATAAAAATTAATCAAGTGTGTTTGGCCTCCCCAGAAAGTTATTACCTGGAGCAAATATTTGTCTTTTAGAAGAATTCTGCTGGTAACAGGTTAATCAAAAGTGACATACTTCTTTTGCATCTGCAAGAAGGCAATGAAGCTGAGTCCATGACATTTTTGCACAAATGGAGAACAAATAAAGAACTTCCAAGGCAGACCCAATTTACAGAAATTTTACACAAACTTTGACTATACTGCATTCCTGGACATGTTCTGTTGTCTTACTATTTATCTTGCAAATCATAGTAAATTTAAGTTTCTAAAAATATGAATTCCATAAAATCTTTACAATAATAAAAAGTGTTGAAGATAAAATACATACGTGATATTCATGCTGGTTGGTTAGAGACCAAGTAAACAGTCTGTTCTTTAGTACGTGGTCAAAAGTGCTTTTGCAGTTCACTGGTTCACATAAGTTAAAGATTGTATGTTATCTTAGTGCTGTAAAAAGCTATAGGCATACAAATATTCACCCACATTCCACATTTAAAAAAGTTATTAAGGCACTAGGCCTGAGAAGTTTGGAATTAATATATACCTGGGTTTAGAACATAAGTTGGCTTCTATACAAATGTGTGTACTGAGGCATATCAGTTGTGAAGTTAGGTTGAAACTTGTCTCTCTCAGAAGCTCGGAGGTGTCCTTGTTGTCGGTTAGTCTTACTGGTTAGGACGAAGTTTTTGATGGCTGACCACTGAGCTGTGGTAAAGTAGAGAATTATGACCAGCTTGTAGGGAACTTTCTGTAACGTAGTGCATTTCCCCTGAGCTACAGACTGTAAAATCTGAGTACACACATTGACAGTGGAGTGAATCACACAACTGGAACTTGATCTATCAGGTTCAGATGGATGCAGGTTTAGTTCTCCCAGGGCCAAGGTTATAACCCGAGTCTCTGTGTGATGCTTTAGCTCTGCAGAAGAATTCTCCTGGCTGCTTTTCTTACAAAAACCCTGCTCAGTGGCCCAGGGGAGAGCAGTGATGAGGGGTGAGTGCTGTTCCACCACCCACACTAGGTGAGCAGCTCAGAGGACGTGCCTTTGAGGGATGAGGAAGAGTCTTAGTTATGTAAGAACCATCTCAGATTTGCAAGTATTCAGGAGCTGGGATTGCTAATTCAATATTTTATTAATTTCATTAAAGCATACTTTACAATTGGATTGGCACCTGTAGCTCAGCAGCTAGGGCGCCAGCCACATACATTGGAGCTGGCAGGTTCGAACCCAGCCTGGGCCTGCCAAACAACAATGATAATTACAACTAAAAAAAAAAAAAAAAAATAGCCAGGCATTTTGGTGGGTTCCTGTAGTCCCAGCTACTCAGGAGGCTGAGGCAAGAGGATCACTTGAGCCCAGGAGTTGGAGGTTGCTGTGAGCTGCGACGCCACAGCACTCTACCGAGGGTGACAAAGTGAGACTGTCTCAAAAGCATACTTTATAATAAGCTGGAATTATTAAAAATTACAGCTCAATGAGTTTGGAGGGATGTATACATCTGTGAAACCATCACCACAGTCTGATACATCCTGGAATTATTAAAAATTACAGCTCAGTGAGCTTGGAGGGATGTTTACATCTGTGAAACCATCACCACAGTCTGATACATCGTGGAATTATTAAAAATTACAGCTCAATGAGCTTGGAGGGATGTATACATTTGTGAAACCATCACCACTGTCTGATACATCTTCTTCACCCTAAAAGTCTCCTCTTTTGTTTGTTTGCAGTCTGTCTTACTCCTGGTCCTCAGGGCAACCAGTAACCTGCTTTCTGTCACTATAAATCAGTGCAAGAATTTCATAAAAATGGGGCCATCTGTTGTGTCTGCCACTCCTCACTCCACGGGGTCACTATGCTCTGGTGTGCATTCTCCCTTTAAGGCTTTCACCTTCTGTGGACTTAGGTTGTTTGTTCGGGATTAAACAGATGAAGCTGCTATTGGTATTCATGTGCAAGTCTTTTTATACACAGTCTTATTTCGTTTTGGAAAGTAACTAGGCTTTTTATTCACTTTTAGTATAACTTCTACTTTGATTATACAGTACATACCCAAATCAACATTTTATTAACTGGTAGCTTGGTCTTTTTGTCTACCTTGGTATTTCAAAAGGCAGACTGGGGACTGAAACCCAGAATCACAATGGAAAGTCTTTCTGCTCTGTTCCCCATCTCCCTCATCCTCATTTTATTATTATTAGAGTGTTCATGCTAAAACTGTAAGTCTCTGTGTGATTCAGTTCTCTCTTTCTGGTTAATTCATTTGGGAGTGACTTTTCCACTGTGCTTTCTTGGAAGATAAATGTCTACCTTTCTTTTCTAATCAGGAGAAAAAGAGTATGTGGGCATTGAATTATTGTGCAAATGGATTTAAGCAGAATGAAAGTGAGTTAACGCCCCAAACGAATTTGTCCTTCTAGAGAGCAGTGCAATGACATTCTGACATTGTCTGTCCAGGGCGCTCCCGATAGATGATGGGCACCCAGTGGAAATCCAAAAAATATCCAACCTCTGGAAGTTTACCAAAAGAACAAATGATCTAAAACGGTAGGTGGTCCTGGAATCGTTTCTGTTTGGTTCTGGAATGCATGTTTGGCATTTTCACACGTGCAGTGGTGGTCTCATGTCAGCACGTCAGCGTGGTGCTGGGCACAAAGGCCACTCCGGGTGAGAGAACGGTCCCTATTGTCCCGCCAGGCCTGGTCATGTGGGGTCTCTGAGAAGCCAGCTCACTCCACCAGTGTAACGTGTGGACTAAAGCAGGTCAGTGGCCTCTTCAGCTCTGTGTCATGAACTCCGCGCTGACACCGGCCCCGGACTCAAAGCACAGCTGTTTTTCTCCCACGGTGAGTGAAGTCACAGGAAAACACAGCCCTTTGCTCTCAGGCTCAGCGCCAAGCATCCTCCAGCTCTATTTCATTTTTCTGTTTCATTCCCACCGTGATGCTCTCCTGCAGCAGCGGCCCGTCCCCTACCCCTGCCACATGGCAGGTGAGACCAAAAGAAAAGTTCTCCATCCTTTTATCCCCCATTTCAGAGTGTCCCTCTGGGCAGGAGTGAGAAATGAGGCCCAGGGTACACCACACCACCCTTGGGAGTCAGAGCGTGAGGCCAGCAGGGAGGGCAGTGATTGTCCCCCGTGTGACGCGGGGGATCTTAGGTGTGCCTTGAAAAATTGTAAAGGTGATAATTAAATTACTTTTGAAAGAAGTTCAAAGCACAGTAAGTATATTCCCCTTTTCACTCTTTTTTTATTTTTTATCAACATAATGTAAGTGTGCTGTGAAAGTTTAACTAGATTCAAACGGTTGAAAAACACTGAGATAGGATAATGTTTGGGAGAGTTTATGCTGAAATTGTTCCTCTTCCCCTTACGTGGTCTACACCAATCCTGTGCTGCAGCTGGCCCTCGGGCCAACTGTTAAATATTCAGCACTTCCATGAGTTGTTCAATTATCAGTGGTTTGAAATTGGCCTGGTGGGGGCATTTACACCACTGAAATCAGCAAAGGCTGTAAACCAGGACTTCTCCCTCCTCCCCCAGAGGCAGCTCTCAGCCCACACAGCTACTCCCTGTCTCTCGTCTTTGCTTATTATTCCCTCATGTAGAAAACTCAGAAAGGAGACAAGAGGTGGCTCAAGATAAAATCCTATAAGATTTATTTTATTATACTATTCAAAGCTTCCTTGGTTTATAAAAATAGTTTGGTTTACTTTCCTTTCTTGGCTAAAGTTTATCCAAAAAATAACAATAAGCCATAAATAGCAGATAACGGAGGGAGATAGGAAGGGAGTGTTCCCATGATACCCCATGGGCCTGCCTGGTGCAGGGGCTGGAATCTGAATGGTCTTCCAGGCGATTCTGACATTCTGGAAGTTGGGCAACTGGCTTTGGAGTTATAGTAACCTGTGGTTTAATCTCAACTCTACCCTGGACCAGCTGGTTAAACTTCTTTGAACTTGTATTCCTCATCTTGCTGATGAAAATGATAGTTAACACACCAATTTAGTTTTAAGATTAAATGGCACAGGTCTGCAAAGGTGTTTTGTATATGCTACCCAACTGTTATTCAGTTGACAATGTTAGTTTTATTATGTTGGGAAATTTTCCTTAAAACAATAGGAAAAACTTTTTTTTTTTTTTTTTTAGAAAGGTTAAGTTTAAATCTAGCAAGCAGGAGGCAGGCTGTCCTGGAATTGTGGCTTCGCTCCTCATGGACCTATCAGTTATGACCTACATAGAGCTTACACAGAGGCACTTTTGGGCAGGGTGCCGAAATGATTTGTTTCCGTTATGTGGTGACTCCAGTGCTGTGACTCAGCGACTCTGGAAGGTGGAACCAATTACATGATATATACAAATGATCTAGCATAACCATGAATTGGAGATGTTATCAGTCATGAGTCAGGAAACGCAGATATGAGGGACCCACAATAATTACCGATGAAAGGAAAGATAGGCAAGGTTAGTTCCCAAATGAATGTATGTCCAATATCAAAGATTTCCTATGTCTGCTACAAGGTATTTTTTTAAAAGATGAATTAAATAAAACTCAGTTTTGTAATTTTAAGAAGAAAATATAAACTAACTTGGATGCCACACATTGTGGGAAACCGTAGGCGCTTTACACTCATAACTTCTGTAATAGAGTTTGGGCATCTCACTCGGGAAAATTCTGCCCACAATAAGTACCTTAGTACACTCAATGTTCTCGTTAAAAATGTATTCAGGTCAAAACAGTAAAGGTTCTGGGGAAACAAAAAGAAAATTGAAAATAGGTTGTATGACAACCCTTACATTTAAGTTCCATGAAGAGCTAATAATGTTATAAAGTTTTACTTGTAATTTGTAAAGATGAAACATCTGAACGATCGCAAAATCAGAGAACAACTGGGATTGACAAGTGCCCAGGTGATCACTTCGTTAATTCCCGTGAACTGCAGCTGCCAAGAATTTAAAAACATCATAGATCGATGCTCTAAGAACGTGTCAGCTTCTTTTATTAGTCAGAATCAAAATGTGAGGTCCAAGAAAAAAAGTTGTCCAAATTTATGTTTATAATTTGAAGAAGAAATATGAGAGTATGGACTAGTAGAGATTAATACTATCTTCATCTACAACTTAAATAGTAACAAAAATAAAATTTAGAAACAATGAATGTTTGTAATTGGAGAAGCTCCTAGAAAGACATCTGAAGCCTTCCTTCCCTTTATTATACAGACTTAGTAGTTGTTTTCATTCACTTATTCAAACTCCATGCAAAAATTGCACAGACATTTTCTACCATGTACAACACATTAATCTCAGTGCTCTGAGTAGTAATCCGTTTCATCTTAAAAATCACAGTTGTAAATTACAAAGCAATTACTAGACATTCGGCTATTTTTTTTTCTTAATTCCACATAAAGAGAAGAATTGTTTTCCATTTACGCTTCATGGATTTTCAGATTTTCTGTGACGAGTAATTTCCACTTCCTTCTTCTCTCTGAAGGATGGCACAGCCGGAAGCCTTACCTTTCCCAGGCCGGGTTGCCTTTGTTAAACTCGCTCTCCACACTGCTAATAACAAAAGTTCGTCCGAGCCACAGTGACACACGAGATGTGTGACTTGTGTCTGCGTGAGAGCACGTTCACATGTGTGTTAATGACTGTGACACGTTGCCTTGTGGCCCTCATGGTGACTCCTTTGTGTGCCCTGAAAGATAAAAATATAACAAACCCCTTTCCCCTCTTCCATAACCAACATGCTTCAAAGAACATTTGCCCGTCTTTGCCCCTCTGGTTCTCTGTGGGAAACATGGAGAACATTGCCTTCTGGGTCCCAGGCACCTGTTTCTCAAGGGCCCCAGAACTCACCTTTTACTTGGCCTCTGCAGAGCACCTCAAATCCAGACACAGTAATGACACAGCGTCAAATGTGTTTAGGATGTTTTCACTTATATTTTCCTCTGGGTGAAAATTAAACCTCCACAAATCTTCCTATAATAGATTTTCTTTAATAATCTTAACAAGACCACAAAGGAGCTAGAAAAAAGAAACAGCCCCCTGTGTTCCTTTCAAACAGAGCTGACTGGGCAAGTCACCCAACCTCTCTGAGCTCCAGGTGCTAAATACATTCAATAGGAATAAAAATCATAAATTGTTTCAAATGGTTGTTGAGGGAATTAAATCGTTTCCTGCCCATGAAGCAGATAATACTGGGACACAGCTAGAGATCAATAATTGTTACTAATATTGTTATTTTATCTCCTATCAATAGCTCTGTTTTAGAGAGAGTAAGGGATGTCAGGAAGAACAATTTTTTTTTTTTTTTTACTTAGTATTGAAAAAAAATGTAACTAGCCAGTGAGTTTAGGGTGGTGGCCTTGGGGCCAGAGGTCAGCCCTGACAAGTGACCTATAGCATCGGCTCCTCCTGTCTGGACCCTGGGCCACTCAGGAGCGCTGCTGAGCCTCACACCTTCTCCTCCTGGACAGTGGTGGGCGCTGGGCCACGTGGCAGCCAATTCTCCATGATGTAGTGAGATACTTTTTTGATACAATATAGATTTTTCCCACTCCTCCCCCACCTGATATTTTCTGTTACACTATTTTTTGTCTCCCAATTCAGTGCTAGGCCAGAAGCTGTTACCATCATTTTACATAAATCACTCTATTCAGAGACCTGTCATTGCTTAGCAGAGATGTAGAGAGTCAAGCTTTCAGATTTTGTTTTCAAAAGATACACATTGAATACCTGTGTATGTGGTCAGGCAAAGTTGAGTTTTCTAGTCCCCAGCAGACAGAGTGGCCAGGCAGGGGATGACAATGCCAGGGGAAGGGTGGAGGCTGGTGGGTCTCGGAGGAGTGGCTATTCCCTGAGCCTCTCCTAAGGGCAGCTGCGGGTCAGTCGCGTGAGGATCACAGGTATTTCAGTTGGTTTGGGCAACGGTATGCCGGAGCCAGCAGGAGAGCAGCTATGGGATTGCTTCCCAGCCCCACATGCAGTGTTCCATGCTGGTAAATTGAGATTAGCTATGGTGGGTGTATTTACACTGCAGAAATTGGCACCTGCCATGACTCTGGAGTGCTGGTTGTTAACCACGTACCAGCCCATCGCTGGTTTGGGAGCTGTAGAGCAGAAAGGGGCCTCGGCCTCACTTCCCCAGTACTGTCCAGAAAGATGGTAATGTTTTGGAAATCTGCCTCCCCCTTGCCCTGTCAGGCAAAAAGTAAAAACAGCTGTGTGGTCTGTGGTCTATTTCCGCAGAAAGACTGTGAGGCAGCATCCATGGGTTGCCCACGGCCACAGGGGCCACCCAAGATGTGGCCTGTGCTATCGGGAGGAGCTCAGGAGTGACTGGGATGAAGCCGTGCCTGTGGGTGTGGGCAAAGGTCAGTCAGAGAAATGTCCTTCTCAGCAGCTAAGAGACGGGGCAGGTGGATGCAGGGCCAGGGTCCTCCTCCTCCCCACCTGTGGTGGGCAAAGAAGTAGAGAACCGCAGAGATGATAGGGAAGTGGAGAGAGTCTTCAGTAACTTATCACAGCCAATGTCCTTTCATTGAAAGTTTTAATATCTCTAAGGAGGGAGGGACAAGGCTACATTTGAGTTAGTTTTTAATTTGTCGAGAAGAGGCGTGGTTTCAACTGGGAAGAAAATGCCAGTGAATGGTGTTGACGTAGTAAAAATACAACTGATCTAGTAGAAACAAAAAATTATGCTTTAATAAAATTATTCTCTTACTAAGTCAACGGTATTGTAGTAATATCCTAGAGATTCTTGATGGTGACTTAGACTGCATTTGACATAGAATTTGGAAATGTAACTTGAATGTAAATATGCTGCAAAATGTTGAATGTACACATAGAAAGAGTGTTTCTGTCGACGCCTGATGCCTGCTGTGAATGGACCTCACGTTGTCTTTCCTCCTTTGCTTGGTAAAATTTCTTCATAAAATTCATGATTTTGTTCTCCCAGGATGACAAACTGTCCTCAAGAATCATTTCCTTGTTATCTACAGTTGTCAATATTTTTCTGTATTTTATTTGTAATTTATTTAAAAAAAAATTATCAATTGGACTTGACTCCAAATTACCATCCACCTGGATGGGACTCTGAAGAGAGATTGATGCTGTTGAAGAGCTCAAGGAATGAAGTTGTGTTTCTTACTCGTGAGCCTGTAGACTGGACTTTGTAGGCGGCACCTTAACTCTTCAGAAAATCATAGTATCACTTGGGGTGTCACTGAAAGAATAAGTTGCGAACCCCTCTCCAATCGCTCTAGTTGTACTAGTTCTTGACATTTGCTAAGTGAAAGCAACGAAGTATTAACCCACTTGAGATTTCTTTCCAAAGATGCATGTCCAGGGTGGTGCAGTGGTTAAGTGCATGGGTTCAGATCTCTGCTTTAACATGTCCTGTGTCATCTTAGGCAAGTTCCTGGGCTTCTCCAAGCCTGTCTTTAGTCCTCTCCTAAGGAATAATGAGGTCCAGAAAGAATTCTCACACAGTCGCCTCTGCTACAAACACTTAGTAAACATTAGTAATCAATCAATGTGTATTAAGTGAGTTCTCCATTCCGTACATTACTGAATTTAATTTTCTGAATGATATTATGAGGACCGTCTCTCTCCTGCCAGTAAGAAAATTGAAGCTGAGATAAACTGGAATCCAAACCCAGGTCTTTTGCCTTCAAAGCACACATATTCCTTTCCACTGCCGTGAAGAGGAGTGAGGCCCCTTCAGCTTCCTCTCAAATCAACAACACACCGAGAATTAGATGCTAGAGTTCAACTGATAGTCAGAGGCCTGACTCTAAGTCTATGAGTGAAAAACAAGAAGGTTTTCATTAGAGAGGAAGAAAGAAAATAAAGTTTATTCTGAACAGGTAAAAAGAGGCATTCAACCATATTTGGGTGAGAATGAGGTTAGAGGGGATCCACGTATTTATTTTTATTTAAAACAAATATCTTACCCTAAGTGGTATATTATTTTGTTTTTACTAAGCAATTAGAGCTTGGTAAAAATAATTGCATGAGGTATTTAATAAAGTTGTGTTTTAGGCATGCCTGGAAGAGCTCAGCCGGCTGTTGGTGGTGCCTGAGGCTGAGCGCTGCTGTCCACCTGGTGATGGCCTCTGAACGTCCAGAGTTGTGACCTCAGTGGAAACGCCCCGTCTAAGGTAAGTGGCTTGTTCTTCAAAGCACAACCTGTGACATCACACAGGAGACTGCATTGTCCTGGAAAAGTTCCACTTCTCTGAAACAGCAAGGTTTACATGAAATGAGCTTACGTTGAATTATTGGAGTGAACTATAAGATTGACCTTTCTGTAGTTACTAAATAGTCAAATGTTAGCAACGTATGTGGTTCAAACTATTGGTTAAAACTTCCATTCCAGGTTAATATTTCTTCCTCCCCAAAGTAGGACTGAATGATAGTTATAGAGATAAGAGGAGGAGACTTTGTTCAGACTTTGTTCTGAACATTGGGGTGTCACTGAAAGATGACAGAAATGTTCAGATCCACAGGAGGTACAGATGATTAGGTTACATTGTTTGTGCTTGTTGGGTGGAGTCCAAGTTGTAGTTGTGCCCCTCCCCCGGGAGGTGTGCCACGTACCCCAACCCTGTGCCTCCGTCCCACTCCCCCTGCCCCCCACTTGAGTTTAATTATGTTTTTCTCTTGTGTGGGTGTGTATTTGTTCATCTGCTGGTTTCATATTAGTGTAGTATTGAGTGCACTGGACATTTGCTTTTCCATTCTCACAGTACTTCAGTAAGTAGGATGTTCTCCAACTCCATCCAGGTTAATTCCATCTTTTTTATGGCTGAGTAGTATCCGTGGTATCCATATACCACAGTTTATTAATCCATTCGTGGGTTAGTGGGCATTTATGTTAGTCCCGCATCTTGGCAATTGTGAATTGAGCTGCAATACATATTCTAGTGCAAATGTCCATATGGTAAAGTGATTTTGTTCTTCTGGGTAGATATCTAGTAATGAGATTGCAGGAGCAAAAGGAAGGTCTACTTTGCGTTCTCTGAGGATTCTCCATACTTCTTTCCGAAGAGGCTGCACGCATTTGCAGTCCCAGCAGCAGACACGGGAGGTGTCGTCCTGGCCAGCACAGCCTGTGCTCCCCGAGCGCCTGCCCTGGCTCCAGACTACGTGCTGACATGCATTCACTCACTTAGTGCCACGGTAGCCACAGATTTGCAGGATACATACGGCAGCTTTGTCAAATGATGAGAATCTCTGTGGTGCTGTGTGCTGGTTGTTTATGAGCATTAGACTGAGTGCTCTATGCATATGGTCTCTTTCCCTGGAGGCAGACACTGCAGCTGTGTTCCTCCTTTGGAGGAGGACCCTAAACTGAGAGGTCTAGAAGATTTTGAGGCTCACAAAACTAGTTGGGGGCAGAGGAAGAACTTAAAATGAAATTGGTCCACTTCTGGGCCTCAGTAAGCCGCTGTGAAGTGACTATTTAATACTATGCCCGTTCCATCCTGCCTTTCCATGTTCAAGCAGCCTCCCTCTGTCCTCTCTGATAATTTAACCAGTCTTGCTGAGTACTTGATCAACACCCTTGCACACTGTGTCCATTTGTTGCTGATTTTTGAGAAGGTAGCATTGCTGTTCAAGGGTATTGATTCCAATACAGGTTTCACTAAACCTGATTCCCCGCTTCTAACTGTAGAATGGCCATAGAGGCACCTTGAGAAGCAAGCGTGTTTAATTTCCCTAGACTGGATTCTCAGATAAGCGTTCCCTCTCTCAAGCTTGTGATGTCTCAGAAGATAACAGATAAACACCCCTGCACTGATGTGGCAGTGAAATGATTTCTCTGGGTAGCAGCTCACTGCTTAGTCACCACGTACAGTATTTCCTGCGTCTTCTCTAGCTTACAGATATTACTCTTATCACGAACAATGGGAAGAGAAAATGGAGGAACCAAGGTGATTACAAAACCGCTAAAGCCAAACTGGTATTGAAAAGATTCCAAATGATTGAACTGCTTGGAAGGGGTTTGCTGCACTTCATCCAAGGTGTCTGACTTTAGCTCAGCTTCCTTCTAAGCGGCCTGCTGCTTCCTCCAACAGGCACCTGAGGAGAGCCCTGGCCACACTCACGGGGCTCTAACAGCGCCTGTGAGAATGAGGGCTTAGCTTTGTTTAATTTAAAACATGAATCAGGACTTTAAGACTAGCATGAGCAAGAGCAAGACCCCGTCTTCACTAAAAACAGAAAAACCAGCCGGGTGTTTTTCTACTGTTGATTGGTCTCGTTTCTCGAGCACTTTAGCAATGCTACCTTCTCAAAAATCAGCAACAGATGGACACAGGTTGCAAGGGTGTTGATCAAGTACTCAGCAAGCCTGGTTAAATTATCAGAGAGGATGGATGGAGGCTGCTTTGACTTGAAAAGGCAGGATGGAGCAGGCATAGTATGTAATAGAGTAACTTCACAGCTGCGCAGTGATGGGCAAAACTAGTGGTGGACACCTGTAGTACAGCTACTCAGGAGGCTGAGGCAGGAGGATCACTTGAGCCCAGGAGTTTCAGGTTGCTGTGAGTTATGAGGACTCCATGGCACTCTAGCCAGGGTGATAGAGTAAGACTCTGTCCCAAAAGAAAAAAGTAATATGAATTGAAATGAAAATGAGATGGCAGCTATAGTGAAGAGGTTTGACATCCATCCTTCACAGCTGCAATGGCTGGGCAGCCTGATGAGACACAGGCCCCCTTTGTTCAGGCCTAATAATGACATTAATGGCTAACACATTGTGCTAAGTGCCTGAATTAATTTTATGCAATTTTTCCCCATTATTACTTGTCTTTTACAGAGGAGGAAACTGAGGTTCACAGAAACTGAGAAGCTCGGCCAAGCTCACACCCAGTGTGAATGGCACACTTGGGGCTGCGCCAGGGCCTTGCTGACTTTGGAGGCCTCTGTCTTGGGCACCGTGGTATATGGCCTCTCACAGAAAATGTAACCGACACACAACCAGATGGACTGTGCAAGCCTCTGTGGTGTGACTGTGAGTCCTGCTCGGCTCAGCCCTCCGGCACGGGGCTTCCCAGACCCCTCTCTGGGACAGGGGGCTGCAACAGTTGATAATACCCAGCCACACACCCGATGTTCCCATGTCCTGCCAAGCCTGGTGCCTGAGGCTTCCTGAACAAGCCCCTTCTGTAAGCCGAGACTCGTGGCCATTTGCCACGTGATGAACCCTCCTCCTGTGGGAGAAAGAGACACTCCATCATCTGTTGCTGGGGAAGCTTGGGGCTACAGGGGTCTCTGCCCGACTGACCCACACATTATAGTGGAAGCAGGAGGCAGAAGCCTGGGCGTTTTTCAGGGTTACATCTTTTTCTAGACTAATTTTATATTTCTTTAGAATTTTAGTTTTTATTTTTAATAGATAATAGATTCATATGGTTTGAAATAAAAAAATATAAAGTGAATATATGTATACAAATATATAGTTTTATTTCCACCTTTGTCCCCATCTACTTTGATTCTTTCCCTCCAAATTAGTATTTTTGTTTCTTGGATATTCATCTCATGTTTTTTTTTTTTTTTGTGGTTTTTGGCCGGGGCTGGGTTTGAACCCGCCACCTCCGGCATATGGGACCGGCACCCTACTCACTGAGCCACAGGCACCACCCTCATCTCATGTTTTTTAAAGCTATATTTGTATTCTATATTTGTATAGAATATATTTGAAGCTATACTTGTATCCTTTCGTACACAGAAGCAACTCCCTTTTCCTTAACAGTGTTTCCTGGTGATCTCTCCATATCAAAGGTAGGAAGCACACACTATTCCGTCTTCCCCCTGCAGAGCGTCCCACTGTGCGTCGGAACCATAGTTTCCCATTATGGGCGATTAGGTGTTTTGCAGTCTTATAATTACAAACAACAGTACATGGAATAAATCGCTACAAGTGACATTTGTCTTACCTAGTATAAATTCCCAGAAGTGAGATTGCTAGGTCGAAGGGCACTTTTGATAGTCACTGCCAATCTTCCCTCACAGGACTCTGCCACCAGCATTTGCTACGAGAGCCTCCCTCTCCGCTGCCCCACCCAGAGTATCTCACCCTTGGGTTTTTGCCAACTGATAGGCAAGAAATGGTTTTCTAATACAGTTCTGACTTATAGTGGTTTTTTTCTGTGACTTATAGTGGTTTCTTTCTGCGAAAAACATATACTGGGGAGTTTATGTTGCCTGAGAGGAGTTGCAAACATCTTGGCCAGCTGGCGGTCACCTCCTGACTCCGCTCCCGCCGTATTATTGTTATTGCTATTATTTTGCCGTCAGAGAGCTTTTATTCGTTTATGCAGTTCTATGTACTCTGACGTTACAAAGGGACCTGCCTGTGCTTTATCATATTATGAATTTCTTTTTCCTGCATGTTTAAATCTTTAAAAAAAAAGTTTAATTTCTTTTTAAAATTCAGATTACTATGAGGGGTATTAATGATTCGATTACATTGTTTGCGCTTGTTAAGTAAAGTTCACGTGGTCGTCGAACTCTTCGCCCAGGGGTTACATTTAGTCTTTTATTTGTTTGGTGTTTATTCTGATGAGCATTATGCCAGCTAAGGGTCTGACTTTGCCGTCTGCTCCTGACACACGAGCGCCCCGGCACCGCTTAGTTTAAAAGTCTCTCTCTGCTCATTTGCGATGCTGCCTTTATTGTGCACCAGATCCCTGCAGCCGTTTGGATCTAATTCTGGTTTCTCTTCTTGCCCCCTGGTGTACATGTGAATTCACCTAGTGGCTTTAATGATTTCAGCTTTATAGCATATTTTTATAATTTGGACTGTTTCTTTTAGGAAAGAAGGACGTGGAAACACTTCCCTTAGTATTTGCAATGAGAAAGTAGCCCCCTGTCAATTACCTTGTGTATAAACATCTCACCTCTTCACCCATCAGTATGTATGAGTCGAGGTGCCTCCACAAATCGTCTGTGAGAGGAGCAGCTCTGGGTACTGCGGGCCTGGGGGGGGATGATAGTCCGTGTTCTTTTCCCCTTCTGATTTTCCAGGGGGTGCAAGGAATATGCAGGCTTGGTGGGAGGGGCTCTCTGTTCTGCTTGCATATTTGAAATGATTCCAGGAGAGAAAACTTGTCGGCAGAGCACTGAGAAAACATCACTGGGATGGATATCAGATATCACTTACTACCAAGTCATATCTACATTGAAAGCCTTGTGCCCGGTGCCTGTCCCTTGGAGTTCTACACATTTTGCTCACTAAGTATCTAAGAAGATAGAAGTCTGTGAGGTGACCATCCAAGGGGCTGTAACAAACCGACCAGTGTAGAGAGGTGGTCAGCACACGGAACCAGGCCATATGGTGCAGGTCCAGTCTATGAAAATTAGATCAACTAATTTTGGCATCAACTCCGGAGGTTCTTCTGTATTCATTTAGAGCTTAGGGGAAACAAGAGGCCCCCTGAACTCTGGCTGACACAACCCCTGTGTGGAGAGCTCTCTAGCATTGCCTTCAGGCAGAACACGCGTGCCCCAGGATTCCCACCCCAAACAATTCTATAGAACAGTGTTTAATTAAGAGAAACTGGATGTGTGGCATAAAGTAAATCTGTGAATTTCCCCAAGGTGCATGGAATCTGAGGGTGTCGACAACTGACATGGGTCTGCCTCTGGGCTTTGCTGTGTGTGTGCTACACTGCACTGAATCCCCGGCAGAGTTGGCTCGGGGTGAGCAGCTCACAGGGTGTGCAGCCGCAGGCTCCTGGTGCATGCGTGTGTGAGCTGGGCACGGTGGTAGGCGTAGGAAAGGGCAGGAAACCTCTTTCTTGATACTGCAAACCTCTGAGTCATGGTCTTTCTCAGTAGATGACTTTGTTATGGATCCTGAGATTATGTGCGGTTTATTTTGGGCACAGCTTGCCCCCATCCCCTGTCGGGGTGGAAACACTTCCCGTTCCTTCCCATCCCCTTCTCTCTCCTGGCCCATAGCAGTCCCACCTTCTCCCTTCTCCTGTCCCGGGGTGTGTACTGGACTTACACTATACATTGGCCAAAGACCCGCGGATATCCTTAGATAACATCATATAATCCAGTTCTAGTGGCCGTGGGTTTCTCTCTCCACTGTGAATTCACCAGGCTGCATCACGTTGCTTTAATTATTGTGGCTTTATAGCACATTTTTATAACTGGTGATGTTTCTTTCAGGAAAGAAGAAAGTGGAAATACTTTTCTTAAAATGTTTCTTTTATTTATTTTTGTCAACAAAAGACATAAAGAGGATGCCAAAAAATGTATACACATTTTAAGGAAGGGGGAAAAATGTATTAAAATTGTAACATTCAAGGCACGTTTGACTTCTGCAATGAGACACAACACAATGTTACTGGAATGTACTGAGCATTACAATTTTACCACAGTGTTTTCCTTTCTTAAAATGTGTGTATATATTTTTGGCACCCTCTGTACATCTGGTAAGTAAAATTTAAACACTGTAGAAGTGAAGTTCCCTGGTAATTTTGCCGTGCAGAAAAGCCACGTCAACGGTCAGCGACCCCCAGTCCTTCTCACTGGCCATGCCAGCTGGACAGCTCTCATCTCACAAAGTGGGGGCTCAGGTGTGCACCTGGCTGTGAGTTTTGCTTTTCTTCTTTTAGGAAGCCCATCTAGCCTCTCCATGGGTGGGCAGCCCTGTTGTCGTGGTGAGGCAAAAGAGTTCTTCTCCCACCCATCTCCACTTAGCTCCTATCTTTGACCTCATGTCAAAACCTTGTGTGCTGGGCTGAAAGGGAGGAGAGCTGGGTTTCTGGAGGAATTCTGCATGAGCTGGCCATGCACTGTGGACTAATAGCCCAACCT
Organism: Nycticebus coucang; assembly: GCF_027406575.1. Classification (NCBI taxonomy): domain Eukaryota; kingdom Metazoa; phylum Chordata; class Mammalia; order Primates; family Lorisidae; genus Nycticebus; species Nycticebus coucang. The sequence goes on from NC_069782.1 coordinate 55,216,376, forward strand.
CTTCGGCTTCAGTTCTCTCTTTGGAAAGTCACAGGGGTGGGCACCTGAGTTCAAAAGCCCCTGCTAGCTCTGTCAGACCAGGCCCACTGGAGAGGAAGACCACTGAGCCCCTGCTGAGTCCCAGGCCCTGTTCTAGGCGCTTAGAGAGTGGCAGTGAACGTAAGGACGCAAACCTCTGCTGTCCAGAGCCTCACTTCAATGTTGAAGAATGAACCTCCAAACAGCATTACAGGCTCCTATGACAGCCGTCTGGGCTCCCTCCACTTCTTCACTTCCCCGCAGCACACAGGCGCCTGCTCTACTCCCAAGAACACGCCAGCAACAGCCGCTGTCAATGACAGCAGGGGGTCTGTCCAGTCTGTACACTTGAGCTTTCGGTGGAATGTGACGCTATTATTTGTTTTCTTCTTTTACTTAATAGTCTCCTTTGGAGCTGATTTCTCTTGAGAATGAAAATTCCTTCCTCTGACTATCTAAACAGTTGACCCTCATTATTCATGGGTTCTTTATTTCCAGATTTGCCTCTGCTAAAATGTATTTGCAGCCCCCAAATGGGTGCTGATGGGGTTCATTCCCAAACATGCACAGAGTGGCAAAACATTGAGGGGCCTTCGGTGCATGCTGTCAGCTGAGGCTGAATGAGGTAACAGTCTAACTTTCCTGGTCATGGTCTATTTAGTGCATTTTTTTCCTGCACTTTTGTGTTTTTCGTTGGTGATTTTGCTGTTTAAAACTGCCCCCAAGCCTAGCATTGAGGTGCTGTCCGTGTCCCCAGCAGAAAGCTGCCCTGTGCCTTTCGGAGAAGGCACACATGTTAGACAAGCGTGTTCAGGTGTGACTTACCGTGCTGTGGGCTCTGAGTTAAGCATGAATCAATGATGCACATTAAATAAGGCGTCTTTAAATAGAACACACACAAAACAAGGGTATGACTGATAAGGTGATAAAAATGTTGTGAGTGGAGGATTGTGGGAACCTAACCCTGTAATTCCCCCAGGAGAAAGGGTTCAGTATTTGCTAGTCCAGGGGTCACCATGACTTGGAGAGCAGAAAAGCCACATGTCATGAGAATCAGCTACTTTTAAATCCAGCTCCTCTCCCTCTACCATTTCTTCTGTTTCAAAGAAACAGTAAATAAATTTCAAAGTATTTCAGGGGAACAAATACTTTTAGTGGCTTGGATCGCTTTTGCTGTGCTTGAGTCAAGACTACAAGCCTGCCCGCCTCCCAGATGGTGTTCACTGTACCTGGTGGGCAGCTCACCCCCGCCCTCCTCCCCTTCATTGCTTGGTTCACACTAAGTTTTACTCACCCTTGTGCACATGCGTGCTCACTGGTTAGTTTCAACTTAATAGTGAGTGCACATAGTGCTTGTTTTCCTGTTCTTTCAATACTTACTTAGATAATAGTATTGGTTCCATCCAAACTGACTAATCAAATGTGGTATATGTATACCATGGATGCTACTCAGCCATGAAGAAGGACGGCTTCATGCCTTTTGCAGCCATTTCTGACACATTGTCATTGCTAGGACTCTGTTCTGGTCCCATTGCTCTTCTGATTCTATGCATTTCCCAAGAAAACCCCTTCTCTGCTAGAAAGAACTCCAGACTTGCCTTTGAGTGCACCTTCTCTTCCGCAATTCCACACACTACTTGTGTTCACCCAAACATTCTGTGTCACTCCAAACCTCTGTGCCACTCTTAGCTGCACCCTCTGCGTGTTGTGATCTTTCTTTCCTTGTCTGCAGGATGAAAATCCGCTCAACTTGCCACACTCAGCTTAATAAAACTGAGCCCCAGACTCACATATCCAGCTGTGCATCAGGTATCCCACGGCCCCATCCTGATCACAAACCCCAGACTGTACTTAGCTCTGGCCTCGTTACTGATGCGTTCTTTGCAGAGTGGTCCCGGCTTAACAGACGGCACCCTGCAAGTGGCTACACCCAGGATTGCAGAACCCTCCAGACCCTTGTGGTTCCTCCCCTGCCTCCACCCCGATGTGCGTGGCTCTGTCCCCCAGGGCTGTCCCTATCTCTGCTCCCACTGCCCCTGAAGATCTGGCCCCATGGCTGCTGCCTGGGTGTCTCATGGGCCCCTCAGGACCTCGCTCAGCACTGCACCCATCCCTGCACTTTCAGCCCGTCTTCCACACAGAGGCTGGAGTGGGCGTCCCCGCAATGTGACAGCTAACCCTGACCATGTCTCTGTCCCATGCCCGATGGTAGAGTTCTGACACATGTTGTCTGTGGGTCTCACCATCACACTCATTTCCCATCAAAGGAAATTGAGATTCACAGGCTATGAAATCCTAAGCCCCGAGCACTCTGACATAGGACCCTTTACGACAGGTCTCTGGCTGCCCAGGCGCTTCACGTCTTGACATATTTCTTCTCTCTCTGTGAGTCCTGCCATCCAGCAGCTCCCAAACACTCGTGTCACCCACATTCCAAGCCACCCATCAGCTGTGTCCTCAGCACTTTAGGATCTTTCTTTCCTTGTCTATGTGATGAGAGCTGGTGCAACTTACCACACTCGGCTTCATAAAACTGGCTTTAAAAAAACTTGCAGAACTTTCCAAGTACAGATGACCTTTTTCCTATTCCCACTACACTCTGTGGAAACTTCCATGGTAGCTACACTTTACCATACTTACCCTGTAAACAGCTTTCTCTGGGTAGACTCTAAGCTCAACATCCTTTCCCTGGGTAAGCTCATCCTTGCTCATGAATTCTGTCAACAAGACTGAGTCCTTAACCAATATTGTCACACGGCCGCCTCTGCTCAGCTCCTTCTCCTGGCAGCTGCCTGCTCCCTGTGCCTCTTTGGCACAAAACAAACAGCTCAGACCTTTCTCTTATTTGCTCTTTCTCTAGATGTGCAGTGAGTGAGACCCTATCTATACTGTCCAAGCCAAAAAGTTTGGAGTTGTCAACTCTGTCCCCTAATTCTGCCTTCACATCCTGTCTATCTTTAAATTCTGTTTATTCCAGGCCTATCCTGTTCACATGTTCTGTAGCCATCACCTTTCTCTCCACCCTATCAGGTCACTATCTCCTCTCCTAACTTGTCTCTCTGCCTCCACTCGCGCTGTGACCCACCTTATTCTCAGCAGACTGCAAGGGACAGATGGAGTCTCACCACTTTCCTCCATGGCCTTTCTGATAAGGTGTAAGCTCACAAGGGTGCAGAGCCCTTTGTGCTTTTCTCTGCAGTCTCACCGCTTTCTGCATCTGCCCCTCATGGGAGCCTTTCAGCCCCATCTCACTGCTCACAGTTCTTCAAAAGTGGATTTGTGCGTGTTGACTCTGCTCGGACTGGGCGAATGGCCTTTTTCCTTCATGACTTGCCTCAAAGGATCTCTGGTTTGGGGTGTCTCTGCTATTTTCAGAGAGCTTCACCTCTGACTGTGCACACTGTGTCCGGGAATCACCTTGGAGATAGAATGTGTGCATCAGCCTTTGAGCAAAGCCCATGCCAACATGGCAGAGGTACAGGTATTCACTGAATGAAGAAATGAACTCCTGGACATGCTGACCGTGGCCCTCTTGACCTGGTGTTTCTGACTGACCAATGGATGATGTCATGAGTCATCCCAGTGACCAGTTCTCACCACATCAAGGGCTACATTCCCTGGACAGCCCAGTTCCTGGGTTAGGATTGATCAGCTTCATTCCCCATGCCTGCAGGGTCACACTGACCTCAGCCGTGCTTCCTCTCTCCCTCCGTGTTTCAAGGATGACAACCACCCTCAGCACCGAAGGAAATTCCAAATAGCTTTAAAGTAGGCAACAAATGACCTTTTGCATAATTTTGCATAATGCAAAATATTTCTGTCACTAATTTTTTTCATGAAAATATAATGTGCTTACCAGTTGCTGTATTATTTTGACTTGCTAATGTTTAAATTTCTGTCTACCTTTTTTTTCCTCCTAGTGAAGCTGACAACAAGGTTGGAGGCTCGAACACCCATGCCATTTGGTGATAGTCTGGAGCAGGGGTCCTCAAACTACGGCCCGTGGACCACATGAGGTGGTGTGATTGTATTTGTTCCCGTTTTGTTTTTTTACTTCAAAATAAGATATGTGCAGTGTGCATAGGAATTTGTTCATAGTTTTCTTTTTTTAAACTATAGTCCGGCCCTCTAATGGTCTCAGAGACAGTGAACTGGCCCCCTGTTTAAAAAGTTTGAGGACCCCTGGTCTGGAGCCACCAAGGAAAGAAGATATTTCTTCCCCTTGATAGAATTTTTTCTGAAATGGTTATAAGCAGGTTTAAGTGGGATGTTTTTAAAACAGCATATGTTGAGTTGAGCAGAACCTTGAAAAATAAAACACAAAAATAAAAATATAAGATAATATGCATAGCATGACCCCATTTAAAGAATTATGAATAAACTGGTTAGCATATTTTAGAAAAAATCAGAAGAATATACATTTGGCTGCTAGAGTGCTTTTGTCTGGAGGGCAGGATTACTGGGGATCTTCACTTTTAACATTACTTACTTCTGCTTTTGCTATGTGAACAAAAAAACCTGTGCACAAAACTCTGGTTAACATTTTTGTTTATACCTTTCCCCTTGGGGCTGTTTTGCTTCCTCTGGGTCCTCAGAGTGGAAGTGCCATCTGAGACAGTCTGCTGACAGCTCGGCTAATGTCACTTGCTGCCTCATTCTGCTGCCATGACGCTGGCAAGCTTGGTCCCTTTTCCAAGCACATAAATGTCACCAATTTTTTAAGGAAGAGGTCATGTACCATCCTCAATTCTAGCATGTACCTTTTATTTAAATATTTGGTAATATGTTCTTCTCTAATAACATAATATTAATCTTTATAATTCTGAATGATAATTTCTCAAAGAGCTAACATTTGTCAATTACTTAGAGCAAGTACTTTCCAAATTATCAGACTGCTTCACCTGTGCATGGCACTTGGGCTGGGGGTCTGGGTGCCTTCAGCAGTGAGAGCTCCTGCCATTGCTGTCAGGGCTGCCGCAGGGGAAAGGGGCTCACACCCTAGAGCCATGCACGCTGCAGCCTGTCTAAAGCTATTTGGCAGCTTCCCATGTTCTCAGGACAAAATCCAAACTCCTTCATGTGGTCAGGGAGACTTGCACAGTCTGGCCTCTACTGACATCTCCAATTTCATTTTAACTTATTTATCCTTTCACTTATTCATTCCTTTATCAACTTGTTCGTCAAATATTTACTGAGCACTTACTATGTACCAGCGATGGTTTTGGGAATTGGAGATATACAGTGGTCAGTGAAACAGACAAATTTCCTTAGAATTTCAGGCCACATTCCAGTGGTCCAAGAAAGGAAATAGCAAGTAAGTAAAATAAGTTGTATGAAGTAGTAAGGAAACCAACGGGAGAAAGTAAGACTCGGAAGACACAGTGATTTAGCACAAATCCTTGATGCTCCTCCCTCCAAGAGGTTGAGCTAATTCCTCTTTTTTCTGGTGTGGGCTGGAGTTAGTGGCTCAGTGCGAATGAATAAAATAATTCAGAAATGCTGGTGTGTGACTTTGGAGCTGAGGTCATACCAGGCACTGTGAATTTCACCCAGTGGGAGATGTCAGCTGCTATGTCACCAGCAGCCTTACAGAGAGACTCCCAGCTCAGGAGGAATCAAGGCCCCTGAAAGCGGCTGTCCGAGGGAACCTTCTCTGAAGTGGGTTCTCTAGCCCCAGTCAAGCTTCAGATGACCATGTCCCCGGCCAACATCTTGACCTCGATGTCAACAGTCCTGAGCCAGGAACTTTAAAATTATATGAGCTAGGGCGGCGCTTGTGGCTCAAAGGGGTAGGGCGCCAGTCCCATATGCCGGAGGTAGCAGGTTCAAGCCCAGCCCTGGCCGAAAACCACAAAAAAAAAAAAAAAAAAAAAATTATATGAGCTAACAAATTATTGTTTTAAGCTGCTAAGTTTGGGTCAATTTGTTACCCAGCAAAAGGTAAATGATACAAAAAGAAAATAGGGAATTATGTATGTTGGATGTGTTGGCAGTTGCCAGGGCAGTGAAGGAGGGAGGGAGTGAACCAGTGCACGTCCAGAGAGGATTTCCTGCTCTCCTCCCACAGCACGGACATCACTCAGAGAGTGGAATACGCTGCTTTCCTGCATAGCTCCTCTGCCCATAACTCGCGGCTTCTCACCCTTCCCTGCCACCTCACCCCAGACCCCGTGCTGCACACCGCCAGGGAGAGAGCAGCGTCCGGGTGGCCCTGCCATGGCACTTTCCACAGTGTGTAAGCATGATGATTTTTCTTTTTATTTTGCCCTTTAGGTGGACTATACTCTCTGTGAAGGCAGGGCCACGTCTATCACAGCTGTCACCATCCTCCTCAGCTGAGAAATTGACACTTGAAGAGCCTGCTGAGAGCAGAGATGCTCTGCTGCCTGAACATGGCCCCACCACCCACCACAGCCAGACAGCCTGTGAGACCTCCTGGGAGGGTCATGGCAGGATCACAGGCAGGCTGTGGCCGTAACCTGGCCCGCGGAGTGAGTTCTGTAGGAGTGGTCGCCAAATTCTGACAATGGGACTTTGTTCCTTATAAGACAGTCTATTTCATTCCATCCTTGAGAGGGCTTGTTAAGGAGAAAGCTACTGTCTTAAAACTGGCAAAACCGGGAATAAATTCGTTCTCTGAAGGGGCCCATTTTGATTTCTCAGCCACAATTAGATGGATATTTTAAGACATGATAGAAAAGCAGTGGTCAAATCCTCCCTTCCTTCCTCCCATTCATCAGCTTTATTGAGGTATAATTGATATATAATGAAATGCACCCCTTTTAGGAGTTCAGTTCTGTGAGTTTTGACAAATGCATAGTCTTATTATAGCCACCAAATGTCCTGTTCATTGTACGCTGGTGACAACTCAAAGCAGGTGCAGTTCTGACCGCCACTGTCTCCACTCTCTGCAGAAATGATTGTCCAGGTTTAAATGCTTTTGCTTGTTCTCTCAGTGTTTGGGGCCTGCACAACCCAGGAGCGACTGTTTGACTGGGGCTCTTCCAGACCATAGCCACTCACTCGCCAAAATTTGTTACCATCTCTGAGAGCAAAAATTGTGAACGGGCAGTGATAACTCTGTAGCTTCCCTTGGAACAAGGGCAAGGCACATTTCTTTCTCTTCTTTAATAAAAATAGAAACAGCAAGATGGAAAGATTTCTAAATGAAGAGGGGTTTCTTTTACAGGGAATTTGCACAGGTGTGCAGGTCTCTGTCACGGGCAGTGCTGGCACCACCTGCACTCTGGTGCTTCCTGATCACTTCTTTCTTTGTCCCCCCTAATGTGATCATGAGATGAGGACATTTTCCTCTCTCCTACATACCTGAGACCAGCTTGGGGCTGGGCATATGTTTAAAACTCAGCGTTCTCTTGAGAGAAAGACTTGCGGGAGAAGTGGCTCTGGTTAAATCCACGGCTCCTTTTAGATAGATCAGCATTTCTACACACAAACCCTGCTCAGGGTGCCAGATGTTTTAACTTATTGTGACAAATGAAATTCTCTTGCAAATTTATCTGTGGTTTCACTAATTTATAAAATAAACTGCCTAGCAATACGGTGAGACAAAGGTAAATATCTAGGAAGGTGGATCATCTCAATAGCTCAAGGTAGAGTTTCAGTTCTTTCTCTGGATGTCAAGAAATGAAGGAAGGAAGTGTTTGTGGCTCTTGAGGTGAAGTGATGATGGGTCCAGTTCTTCCGCTCAATCCAGCTCAGTTTATAGGTCATTGTCGAGAATACTGAACCACCAGGCAGTGCAGGGGAACCCCACAGGCGAATGCAACATCAGAGTGTGTGTGGGGAGGGGTCTCTGTACATCCTGGGGTGTAGCCTGGTGCCAAATAATGCAGTTTTCCATCTTAGGATCCTGCATGAGAATATCATAGGGTCCTTGACTCTTTCTTAGGAGTAGTGACTGCAACTAACCACAAGTATTTCCAAACAGGTTACAGAAATTTTAATGTTATGAGAAAGTCAGAGGGTCAAGGGTAGGGTTAGCCTAACACATATGTGTAAGAGGCACAGAAAATTGCCAAGAGACATTTACTCAAAATCTTTAAAGGTTTGTAATTTTGTCCAAGTTTCCTATTACTTCTTTTTTTTTTTTTTTAATTTTGAGATGGCATCTCACTCTGTTGCATAGGCTAAAGGGCAATGGCCTCAGCCTAGCTCATAGCAACCTCAAACTCTTGGGCTCAAGAGATGCTCCTGCTTCAGCCTCCTAAGTACCTGGGATTACCAGCACCTGCCACCATGCCTGGCTAATTTTTCCATTTTTATAAAGATGAGGTCTTGCCCAGGCTGGTCTCAAACTTTTGAGTTCAAGAGATCCTTCTGCCTCAGCCTCCCAGAGTACTATGATTATTGGTGTAAGCCAAGCTAAGAAGTTAAAAAATCTTGCAAAAATGCCAATCTGCATTTAAGCTTTCCAAACTATTAATGCCTAGGTGTGAATTCATTGGCCATTAGAGTCTCTGAGGCCTGGTGCTGCCTTGAGTAAAAGTACCACAGGCCAGGTCAAGCTTAAGGTTGGGCGGGATGGGGAGTCCCGAGCATGGGGTGCACTGAAGCTTCACCCTAGGTGGCACATGGGAAACTCAGAGTTTCCTGGGGGGTTAACTAAGGGCAAGCAAGGCTGTCAGAAACATAGGACATAGGCTGAGTAAAGATGTGTATGGTGCCATTGTCGCTTTGTGTCTAGAGCGGCCTCAAGATGCACCTGCACCTGAGGAGCAGAGAGCAGATCAGTGGTGAACTTGGGTAGTCCTCATCATCGTTCCCTGGGGCTCACACATGCCAGCTCATGGTCGGAAGAACCAGACATCTTTTGAGGCACAGAGACACCCTCCTTTCCCGCCCTGGCTTCCTCGGTGGGTCTCCCAGGCCCGACCTTGGCCCAGAGGATAAGGCACAGGAAGCTGTGAGACCCTGTGAGTGCAGGAGTGGCTGCCTGTCCCTCCTGTGTCCTGCTGCCCCACTTGCACTCTTTTCTTTCTCATCAACCTCTTCATCATTCTCTCAATTGCTGTGCTAAAGTGAGGGGAAATTTTTCTGTAAAAACTCTATGTTCAATTTGAATAATCATGTTATTTATTTATAGTTTTGTAGGGTAGCTACATTCTCACTTCCTGTTCTTTTTATTTTACTCCAGGCTGAAGCTTGGGCGGGATGGGGAGTCCCGAGCATGGGTGGAAAATTATGGTGTATTGTGTGTGTGTGTAGAAACAGTGGTATTTACTGAAATTATAGGGGAAAGCAAATAAAAACTGGCCTGTTCAGTTTCCTGACCTGATGGAACTGGCCATGGACAGGGTGGCCATAAAGTTCATAGGCAGTTTTAAATTGCACACAAACTTTATGGCCACCTGTAGTTGGGGAGACAGAGAACCAGTAACTAGGTTATTTTAACTCAGGTTGACAGGTACCAATTGATAGGAGTAAGCACATATGGTACTGTGTGCCTTAGTTAGGAATATACTTTTTATGGATTCTAGGAAAATCTCCATGGATGACCAAGTCCACCCATTATCTGGATCCCTCCTGGCCCAGATCCCACATGTGACACATGGAGGTGCGTTTAGCTAATATGGAGACTGGAAATGCCCTAAAGTGGAGACTGGAAATGCCTTCAGGAGTCCTGCATTTTCCACTATGTAACAGTGTGACTCGGAGAACATTATTTCACCTTCCTGAGCCTCATATTTCTTATCTGTAGAATTGGAATAACATACTTTGACAGGTTGTTATGATGATAAAGTGAGATAAAATCTAGGGGAGTGCTTGATAATTATGAAAGGTACTAGTTTTATGATTTATGATGTATCACTGTATGAATTTAAAACAGACCTGGCTAGAGGTAGGGGTTGAAGAGGAGAGAGACCAAGACAGTGAAAGGGCATCAAAGGAAGAGACGAGGGTCTCCAAAGCATGCTTGCTTTACTGTGCAGTTTCACTTCAAGGCAGTTCTAATTGATGATGATAGTGATTTAGAAATGCACATAATTAACCCTGGCATTAATGAAGAAAAGGTAGGAGTGTGTATTGTAGTCTGCCACAGCTGTGCCCTCAAGAAGCTACCCCTTTTCCTTCCAGCAGAAGCTGTATGGACGTAACCTAACTTCCTTATTTTGTCTCCGTCCCAAAGGATCTGGCAGAGCTCCAGACATCCCACGGGGAGCAGCACATGGACGCAGCTGGTGGACAATGGCCTGAGACTTTCTGAGACGTGATGAGAACAAGCCAGATTCTAAGGCCAAGATGATGTCAACGTGAAGAATTTTAACTCAATCCTTAGAGAACCTGAAAGGAGACATTCTGATGGGGCTGGAGGACTGGGAATGGAAGAGACCAGTGGTGGGCTGCAGACGGGGCATTGGCCTGAGATTGTGTGTGTGTGAGAGAAAGAGAGAGAGCAGAGGAGGGAGAGGGGTCACACCGAGGATCTTCCCCAAGCAGGAACATCTCTGGTCATTTTGGATAAAGGCTTACTTTGGGATAAAATTCACAAGTCCCCTTCCCACATGCTTCTCTCTGCTGGCAGCATGGAGGTGGAGGAGGAGGCAGCACTGAAACCAAATAAATCAGTGTTCCTTACTCACTTGGCCCCTTGTGTTTCGAGTTCCTGATGAGGAACAGAAAAATCTCGGTCTCACTCAACCCAGGATCTTGCTCAGGCTGTAACAAGGTGTTGTCAGAATAACTAGTTGATAGGAAAGAATTTTTGCCAACCAACTTACAATTTTGTTTATACCAGCAGCTTTCTGACTTAGGTGCCTAGGCCACCACTATGGGGGCAAAATTCCTAAATTCCACTATGGGATTTAGCAGCTCTCCCTGGAGAGCTGCTATGTGCAGGTGAACATTGGCAGTGACATAAGGATACTGCCCGAGAGTTATGTGAAAGATGTTTTGAGTTCTCCAAAATTCCACCAACTCCCTTTGCCTCCCTCCCCAAGTGCCTTACCTCCCGGCCCCAGCGTTCCTGAGCTCACCCATCACCTAGCTCTGCCTCTCCCCTCAGGGGATATAGAGGACTCAGTATCTGACGTCTGCTCCCCATGACATCTTCCCCCCATTATCTCAGCTGGATTAGGGAAGGGGAGAAGCACTCCTGGGCCCATGAATCAGTGAAGAGGAGGAAGTCGGTGAGAAGTGGCTGGGTGGGATGCTGATAGGATAAGTGGCAGCCACAGTTTGGTGACTCTGCCTGAGTTCTTCAGAAAGGGCTTACATTTCCCTCAGTGTCAGCAGGGCTGTTCCATTTGTCTTTCTCTCCTAAGTGGCTGCACCTTTCTCAGGGATAGCCACATGCCACCCATACATTCTGCACATGCCAATTACTTGCTGGATTCTTCTAATGGACTACCAGTACCAAATGGGACTGCTCTTTAATAATGACTAGTCCTTAAACCATTTAAAAGTAGTTGACTTGTTTTTCTACTGAATTACCTTAATTACTGTTTTGAAAAAGGTATTTTATGTTGTAGTCTCAAACTGGGGTCTAAACCTTACCAACAGGTGGCTCAAGAGTTTCTGGGTACTGACCATTGTCACTCTTGCTTCGTGCCTCTCTAAAAGCTCTAAACCACACCAGCTGCTGGTGTCACTGATGCAGCAGCCGCCACTCCAGGGCATCCTTCACATAACTCTCAGGCTGTCTCCTTAGGCACTGCCTTGCTCACCTGCACACAGCAACTCTCCAGGGTCCATCGGATAGAGTCCAGCTGCTCTGGCTGGTGCTCCAGGCTGCTCACAAGCTGCCCCTACAACTCTGCTTTGCTGTTATCCTCCAACATGTATATCTGCTGTGATCCTGTCAGCCATTTATCTTTCCTCCTCCAGTCCCATCTCTAAGCCTTATTTTATGTTATTACCTTCTTTTTACAAAATCTACCATTCTTTCAACTGGCCCAAATGCTATTAATATTTAAAATTTTCCTTGAATCCAAGATCCTTCTTAAAGTGTTGAATCAATTTTCAATATCAGTTTCTAACCAAGCATCTCTGTTGTAGTGGCTCTAATCCCACTGGAACATGCCCATCTAAAAGAAACTTGGATTTATGGGGGGGGGGATGGTACACAGAATCACTGTTTTTCTCTTGGTATGACTATGATCCCTCTGTACTCAGAGCACTCTAAAAGCAAGAAACATGAGGCTTATTTATCTGCAGCTCTAGAGTATAGCAGTTAAGTTAGTGTGACTTCTGTTATCAGATTCCTGGAGGACAGGGTGTTGTCTCAATCACTTTATATACCCCAAAGCCTCAGAGAGGACTAGCTACATGGGCTACATTCAAACATCTTTATTGCACTGAATACTCAGAATAAGAAAGTAGGAATTATCATGCTTGGTAGTATTAGAGCTGAGGAGAAATTAAATTACATGTGGTGGACTAGTTCTAGAAGTCAGCAAGTTTGCCCCTGGTCTTGTTTATAAACTGACACAAGAAGAAACCAGGCTGCAGAGGATTAAGAAAGGCATACAGAAAGAAAGTGAAGGCGTGGTTGTGAGTGAGAAGACTGGATGTGAAGGTGTGGTCCAGAGTGAAAAGACTGGATGTGAAGGTGTGGTCCAGAGTGAAAAGAGTAAGCTAAAGGCAAGCTCATTAGTGTGAAGACTGGGAGTGAAGGGGTGGTCTAGAGTGAAAAAGAGTGAGACTGAAGGTGTGGTCATGAGTGAGAAGACTGGGAGTAAAGACATGGTCATGAGTGAGAAGACTGGGAGTGAAGGCGTGTTCGTGAGTGAGAACGCTGGGAGTGAAGGTATGGTTGTGAGTTGAAGAATGGTCGTTGAGAGTGAAGACTGGGGGTGAAAGCGTGTTCATCAGTGTGAAGACTGGGGGTGAAGGCATGGTTGTGAGTGTGAAGACTGGAAGTGAAGGTGTGATCGTGAGTTAGAAGACTAGAAGTGAAGGCGAGGTCGTGTGTGAGAAGACTGAGAGTGAAGTGTGGTAGTGAGTTGAAGACTAGGAGTGAAGGGGTGGTTGTTAGTGAGAAGACTGGGAGTGAAGGCGTGGTGGTGATTGAGAACACTGGGAATAAAGGTGTGGTCATGATTGCGAAGACTGGGAGTGAAGGCGTGGTCGTGAGTGAGAAGACTGGGAGTGAAGTCGTGGTCATGAGTGAGAAGACTGGGAGTGATGGCGTGGTCGTGAGTGAGAAGACTGGGAGTGAAGGTGTCGTGGTGAGTGAAAAGACTGGGAGTGTAGGCGTGTTTGTCAGTGAGAAGACTGTGAGTGAAGGCGTGGTCATGAGTGAGAAGACTGGGAGTGAAGTTGTGGTTGCGAGAACACTGTGAGTGAAGGCGTGGTTGTGAGTGAGAAGACTGGAAAGAAGACCTGGTGGTGAGTGAGAAGACTGGGAGTAAAGGCGTGGTTGTGAGTGGGAAGACTGGGAGTGAACGAGTGGTCATGAGTGAGAAGACTGGGAGTGAAGATGTGGTCATGAGTGTGAAGACAGGGAGTGAAGGTGTGGTCGTGAGTGTGAAGATTGGGGGTGAAGGTGTGGTCAGGAGTGTACAGACTGAGGGTGAAGGCATGGTCATGAGTGTGAAGACTGGGAGTGAAGGTGTGATCATGAGTTACAAGACTGGGAGTGAAAGCTTGGTCGTGAGTGAGAAGACTGGGAGTGAAGGCTTAGGCATGAGTGAGAAGACTAGGAGTGAAGGCGTGGTCGTGAGTGAGAAGTCTGTCAGTGTGTTGAGAAGACTGTGAGTGAAGGCGTGGGCATGAGTGAGAAGAATGGGAGTGAAGGCGGGGAGTGAGTGAGAAAACTGGGAGTGAAAAGGTGATAGTCAGTGAGAAGACTGGGAATGAAGGCCTGGTCGTGAGTGAGAAGACTGGGAGTGAAGTGGTGGTCATGAGTGAGAAGACTGGAAGTGAAGGTGTGGTTGTGAGTGAAAAGACTGGGAAGAAGGTGTGGTGGTGAGTGAGGTGACTGGGAGTGAAGGTGTGCTCATGAGTTAGAAGACTGAGAGTGAAGGCTTGGTTGTGAGTGAGAAGACTGTCAGTGAATTCATGGTTGTGATTGAGAAGACTGGGAGTGAAATCGTGGTTGCCAGTGAGAAGACTGGGAGTGAAGTCATGGTCGTGACTGAGAAGACTGGGGGTGAAGTCTTGGTCGTGAGTGTGAAGACTGGGAGTGAAGGCGTGGTCGTGAGTGTGAAGACTGGGAGTGAAGGCTTGGTTGTGAGTGTGAAGACTGGGGGTGAAGGCGTGGTCCTGAGTGAGAAGACTGGAGCTCAGCTCTGGTTTTCTGTTGGTGCCTCTGTGGCTGTGGGTGAGGCACATACAATGTTCACTCTCCTTAGCTGTCATTTTGGGGGAGAACTACCTGTCTCTTCATCAGTGGGTAGCCACAAAGAGGAGAAAATATGCAAAGGATGAGGGCCTTTTTGTTCAGTGCTGTTCATGTGTCCCATAACTGGTAGAATCATGAGTAGGGTCAATGCCTGCTGGGTGCACGGCATTGTGTTAGGAGCTTAGTGAATTTAGTGATTAAAAGACACTTGTTCTAACAATCATTAAGTCATCTGTGCTTGTAATTCATTCCCTCATCCTACTAGGACTTAATGAGGGTCTGTGATGTCCTGACAGTTTCAGGTACATGGAGTATGTGATCCAGGGGAGCTGATGTCATAGTGAATGAATGAATGAGTAAATGAATGAATGAAGGTCCTGCTTGCTCATCCTGCATCCTGTGTCCCTCTGTCTCTGTTTCATTTCCCAGGCTGACCTCACTGAGACATTCACTCTCACACCCATGTACTCACCAGCTGTGCATGCACCTTTTTTTTTTTTGCATCTCTGGGTGGGCAGGAATGTTGTATTATTTATTGTAACTCCTCCTTTTTGCAGCCTGTCAAATATTCCATCTGGCTCTTATATTTGATCCTTCTTCCTCTAGTCATTTAAGTACTTTTATTTCTTCTAAAGGCAGGTTAATTATAACTAATAGAAGTACGATTTAAATTTTAGTTCTCTATCACTATTTAGGTATACTCAGGTTTTTTTTTCAAAAGTAATTCCACTTCAGATTAATCCTAAGGCTACTACATTATAAATAACTTTTGCTATTTTTGTATTTTCTCTAAAAAGTCCTAGCCAATAGATTACAGTTTATCATCAAAAAAGCTATACATCATGATCAAGTAGGTTTCATCCCAGGGATGCAAGGATGGTTTAACATACACAAGTTCATTAATGTTATCCACCATATTAACAGAAGCAAAAATAAAGAGTATATGATCCTCTCAATAGATGCAGAAAAAGCATTCGATAAAATCCAGCATCCTTTTCTAATTAGAACACTGAAGAGTATAGGCATAGGTGGCACATTTCTGAAACTGACTGAAGCTATCTATGACAAACCCACAGCTAATATTTTATTGAATGGAGTAAAACTGCAAGCTTTTCCTCTTAGAACTGGAATCAGACAAGGTTGTCCTCTGTCACCGTTACTATTCAACATAATGCTGGAAGTTCTAGCCAATACAATTAGGCAAGACAAGGAAATAAAGGGAATCCAAATGGGAGCAGAGGAGGTCAAATGACATGATCTTATACTTAGAGAACCCCAAAGACTCAGCCACAAGAATCCTGGAAGTCATCAAAAAATACAGTAATGTCTCAGGATATAAAATCAATGTCCACAAGTAGCCTTTGTATAAGCCAATAACAGCTAAGATGAGAGGCTAAATAAGGACAAAACTCCCTTTACCATATTTTCAAAGAAAATGAAATACCTAGGAATATACCTAACAAAAGAGGCGAGTGACCTCTAGAAACAAAATTTATTTTTTATTTTTTTATTAAATCATAGCTGTACATTGATATGATCATGGGGCATCATTCACTAGCTTTACAGACAGTTTACCAAGTTTCACATATACCCTTGTAAGATGCACCCCTGGTGTAATCCCACCAATCCCCTTCCCTCTACCAACCTCCCCCCTCCGTCCCCTCCCTTTCGCC